>NC_140749.1:12500-1491666 GCF_051527215.1 Medicago sativa
CCAAAATGGAGGTTAAGAAAATCTCCTCGTTAATTGAGGACATTACTCGTTTTTGACCCTTTTTTACTAGGAAGGCCATAATGTGGCCGATTTGCATAGAATCTTTGCATGTTACAATTCGTTGGATAGGTAAACAACATAACTACGACTTCCATGGGATATTTTTGCATTCTCTAAAAATTCGGCCAAAATGGAGGTTAAGAAAATCTCCTCGTTAATTTAGGACATTACTCGTTTTCGACCCTTTTTTACTAGGAAGGCCATAATGTGGCCGATTTGCATTGAATCCTAGCATGTGACAATTCGTTGGATAGGTAAACAACATAACTACCACTTCCATGTGATATTTTTGCATTCTCTAAAAATTCGGCCATAATGGAGGTAAAGAAAATCTCCTCGTTAATTTAGGACATTACTCGTTTTCGACCCATTTTTACTAGGAAGGCCATAAAGTGGCCGATTTGTATTGAATCTTAGCATATGACAATTCTTGGATAGGGAAACAACATAACTACGACTTCCATGGGATATTTTTGCATTCTCTAAAAATTCAGCCAAAATGGAGGTTAAGAAAATCTCCTCGTTAATTTGGGGCATTACTCGTTTTCGACCCATTTTTACTAGGAAGGCCATAATGTCGCCGATTTGCATTGAATCTTAGCATGTGACAATTCGTTGGATAGGTAAACAACATAACTACGACTTCCATGGGATGTTTTTGCATTCTATAAAAATTCGGCCAAAATGGAGGTTAAGAAAATCTCCTCGTTAATTTAGGACATTACTCGTTTTCGACCCATTTTTACTAGGAAGGCCATAATGTGGCCGATTTGCATTGAATCTTAGCATGTGACAATTCGTTGGATAGGTAAACAACATAACTACGACTTCCATGGGATCTTTTTGCATTCTCTAAAAATTCGGCCAAAATGGAGGTTAAGAAAATCTCCTCGTTAATTTAGGACATTACTCGTTTTCGACCCTTTTTTACTAGGAAGGCCATAATGTGGCCGATTTGCATTGAATCTTAGCATGTGACAATTCGTTGGATAGGTAAACAACATAACTACGACTTCCATGGGATATTTTTGCATTCTCTAAAAATTCGGCCAGAATGGAGGTAAAGAAAATCTCCTCGTTAATTTAGGACATTACTCGTTTTCGACCCATTTTTACTGGAAGGCCATAAAGTGGCCGATTTGTATGGAATCTTAGCATGTGACAATTCGTTGGATAGGTAAACAACATAACTACGACTTCCATGGGATGTTTTTGCATTCTCTAAAAATTCGGCCAAAATGGAGGTTAAGAAAATCTCCTCGTTAATTGAGGACATTACTCGTTTTTGACCCTTTTTTACTAGGAAGGCCATAATGTGGCCGATTTGTATTGAATCTTAGCATGTGACAATTCTTGGATAGGGAAACAACATAACTACGACTTCCATGGGATATTTTTGCATTCTCTAAAAATTCGGCCAGAATGGAGGTAAAGAAAATCTCCTCGTTAATTTAGGACATTACTCTTTTTCGACCCATTTTTACTAGGAAGGCCATAAAGTGGCCGATTTGTATTGAATCTTAGCATATGACAATTCTTGGATAGGGAAACAACATAACTACGACTTCCATGGGATATTTTTGCATTCTCTAAAAATTCAGCCAAAATGGAGGTTAAGAAAATCTCCTCGTTAATTTGGGGCATTACTCGTTTTCGACCCATTTTTACTAGGAAGGCCATAATGTCGCCGATTTGCATTGAATCTTAGCATGTGACAATTCGTTGGATAGGTAAACAACATAACTACGACTTCCATGGGATGTTTTTGCATTCTATAAAAATTCGGCCAAAATGGAGGTTAAGAAAATCTCCTCGTTAATTTAGGACATTACTCGTTTTCGACCCATTTTTACTAGGAAGGCCATAAAGTGGCCGATTTGTATTGAATCTTAGCATATGACAATTCTTGGATAGGGAAACAACATAACTACGACTTCCATGGGATATTTTTGCATTCTCTAAAAATTCAGCCAAAATGGAGGTTAAGAAAATCTCCTCGTTAATTTGGGGCATTACTCGTTTTCGACCCATTTTTACTAGGAAGGCCATAATGTCGCCGATTTGCATTGAATCTTAGCATGTGACAATTCGTTGGATAGGTAAACAACATAACTACGACTTCCATGGGATGTTTTTGCATTCTATAAAAATTCGGCCAAAATGGAGGTTAAGAAAATCTCCTCGTTAATTTAGGACATTACTCGTTTTCGACCCATTTTTACTAGGAAGGCCATAATGTGGCCGATTTGCATTGAATCTTAGCATGTGACAATTCGTTGGATAGGTAAACAACATAACTACGACTTCCATGGGATCTTTTTGCATTCTCTAAAAATTCGGCCAAAATGGAGGTTAAGAAAATCTCCTCGTTAATTTAGGACATTACTCGTTTTCGACCCATTTTTACTGGAAGGCCATAAAGTGGCCGATTTGTATGGAATCTTAGCATGTGACAATTCGTTGGATAGGTAAACAACATAACTACGACTTCCATGGGATGTTTTTGCATTCTCTAAAAATTCGGCCAAAATGGAGGTTAAGAAAATCTCCTCGTTAATTGAGGACATTACTCGTTTTTGACCCTTTTTTACTAGGAAGGCCATAATGTGGCCGATTTGTATTGAATCTTAGCATGTGACAATTCTTGGATAGGGAAACAACATAACTACGACTTCCATGGGATATTTTTGCATTCTCTAAAAATTCGGCCAGAATGGAGGTAAAGAAAATCTCCTCGTTAATTTAGGACATTACTCTTTTTCGACCCATTTTTACTAGGAAGGCCATAAAGTGGCCGATTTGTATTGAATCTTAGCATATGACAATTCTTGGATAGGGAAACAACATAACTACGACTTCCATGGGATATTTTTGCATTCTCTAAAAATTCAGCCAAAATGGAGGTTAAGAAAATCTCCTCGTTAATTTGGGGCATTACTCGTTTTCGACCCATTTTTACTAGGAAGGCCATAATGTCGCCGATTTGCATTGAATCTTAGCATGTGACAATTCGTTGGATAGGTAAACAACATAACTACGACTTCCATGGGATGTTTTTGCATTCTATAAAAATTCGGCCAAAATGGAGGTTAAGAAAATCTCCTCGTTAATTTAGGACATTACTCGTTTTCGACCCATTTTTACTAGGAAGGCCATAAAGTGGCCGATTTGTATTGAATCTTAGCATATGACAATTCTTGGATAGGGAAACAACATAACTACGACTTCCATGGGATATTTTTGCATTCTCTAAAAATTCAGCCAAAATGGAGGTTAAGAAAATCTCCTCGTTAATTTGGGGCATTACTCGTTTTCGACCCATTTTTACTAGGAAGGCCATAATGTCGCCGATTTGCATTGAATCTTAGCATGTGACAATTCGTTGGATAGGTAAACAACATAACTACGACTTCCATGGGATGTTTTTGCATTCTATAAAAATTCGGCCAAAATGGAGGTTAAGAAAATCTCCTCGTTAATTTAGGACATTACTCGTTTTCGACCCATTTTTACTAGGAAGGCCTTAATGTGGCCGATTTGCATTGAATCTTAGCATGTGACAATTCGTTGGATAGGTAAACAACATAACTACGACTTCCATGGGATCTTTTTGCATTCTCTAAAAATTCGGCCAAAATGGAGGTTAAGAAAATCTCCTCGTTAATTTAGGACATTACTCGTTTTCGACCCTTTTTTACTAGGAAGGCCATAATGTGGCCGATTTGCATTGAATCTTAGCATGTGACAATTCGTTGGATAGGTAAACAACATAACTACGACTTCCATGGGATATTTTTGCATTCTCTAAAAATTCGGCCAGAATGGAGGTAAAGAAAATCTCCTCGTTAATTTAGGACATTACTCGTTTTCGACCCATTTTTACTGGAAGGCCATAAAGTGGCCGATTTGTATGGAATCTTAGCATGTGACAATTCGTTGGATAGGTAAACAACATAACTACGACTTCCATGGGATGTTTTTGCATTCTCTAAAAATTCGGCCAAAATGGAGGTTAAGAAAATCTCCTCGTTAATTGAGGACATTACTCGTTTTTGACCCTTTTTTACTAGGAAGGCCATAATGTGGCCGATTTGTATTGAATCTTAGCATGTGACAATTCTTGGATAGGGAAACAACATAACTACGACTTCCATGGGATATTTTTGCATTCTCTAAAAATTCGGCCAGAATGGAGGTAAAGAAAATCTCCTCGTTAATTTAGGACATTACTCTTTTTCGACCCATTTTTACTAGGAAGGCCATAAAGTGGCCGATTTGTATTGAATCTTAGCATATGACAATTCTTGGATAGGGAAACAACATAACTACGACTTCCATGGGATATTTTTGCATTCTCTAAAAATTCAGCCAAAATGGAGGTTAAGAAAATCTCCTCGTTAATTTGGGGCATTACTCGTTTTCGACCCATTTTTACTAGGAAGGCCATAATGTCGCCGATTTGCATTGAATCTTAGCATGTGACAATTCGTTGGATAGGTAAACAACATAACTACGACTTCCATGGGATGTTTTTGCATTCTATAAAAATTCGGCCAAAATGGAGGTTAAGAAAATCTCCTCGTTAATTTAGGACATTACTCGTTTTCGACCCATTTTTACTAGGAAGGCCATAATGTGGCCGATTTGCATTGAATCTTAGCATGTGACAATTCGTTGGATAGGTAAACAACATAACTACGACTTCCATGGGATCTTTTTGCATTCTCTAAAAATTCGGCCAAAATGGAGGTTAAGAAAATCTCCTCGTTAATTTAGGACATTACTCGTTTTCGACCCTTTTTTACTAGGAAGGCCATAATGTGGCCGATTTGCATTGAATCTTAGCATGTGACAATTCGTTGGATAGGTAAACAACATAACTACGACTTCCATGGGAAATTTTTGCATTCTCTAAAAATTCGGCCAGAATGGAGGTAAAGAAAATCTCCTCGTTAATTTAGGACATTACTCGTTTTCGACCCATTTTTACTGGAAGGCCATAAAGTGGCCGATTTGTATGGAATCTTAGCATGTGACAATTCGTTGGATAGGTAAACAACATAACTACGACTTCCATGGGATGTTTTTGCATTCTCTAAAAATTCGGCCAAAATGGAGGTTAAGAAAATCTCCTCGTTAATTGAGGACATTACTCGTTTTTGACCCTTTTTTACTAGGAAGGCCATAATGTGGCCGATTTGTATTGAATCTTAGCATGTGACAATTCTTGGATAGGGAAACAACATAACTACGACTTCCATGGGATATTTTTGCATTCTCTAAAAATTCGGCCAGAATGGAGGTAAAGAAAATCTCCTCGTTAATTTAGGACATTACTCTTTTTGGACCCATTTCTACTAGGAAGGCCATAAAGTGGCCGATTTGTATTGAATCTTAGCATATGACAATTCTTGGATAGGGAAAAAACATAACTACGACTTCCATGGGATATTTTTGCATTCTCTAAAAATTCAGCCAAAATGGAGGTTAAGAAAATCTCCTCGTTAATTTGGGGCATTACTCGTTTTCGACCCATTTTTACTAGGAAGGCCATAATGTCGCCGATTTGCATTGAATCTTAGCATGTGACAATTCGTTGGATAGGTAAACAACATAACTACGACTTCCATGGGATGTTTTTGCATTCTATAAAAATTCGGCCAAAATGGAGGTTAAGAAAATCTCCTCGTTAATTTAGGACATTACTCGTTTTCGACCCATTTTTACTAGGAAGGCCATAATGTGGCCGATTTGCATTGAATCTTAGCATGTGACAATTCGTTGGATAGGTAAACAACATAACTACGACTTCCATGGGATCTTTTTGCATTCTCTAAAAATTCGGCCAAAATGGAGGTTAAGAAAATCTCCTCGTTAATTTAGGACATTACTCGTTTTCGACCCTTTTTTACTAGGAAGGCCATAATGTGGCCGATTTGCATTGAATCTTAGCATGTGACAATTCGTTGGATAGGTAAACAACATAACTACGACTTCCATGGGATATTTTTGCATTCTCTAAAAATTCGGCCAGAATGGAGGTAAAGAAAATCTCCTCGTTAATTTAGGACATTACTCGTTTTCGACCCATTTTTACTGGAAGGCCATAAAGTGGCCGATTTGTATGGAATCTTAGCATGTGACAATTCGTTGGATAGGTAAACAACATAACTACGACTTCCATGGGATGTTTTTGCATTCTCTAAAAATTCGGCCAAAATGGAGGTTAAGAAAATCTCCTCGTTAATTGAGGACATTACTCGTTTTTGACCCTTTTTTACTAGGAAGGCCATAATGTGGCCGATTTGTATTGAATCTTAGCATGTGACAATTCTTGGATAGGGAAACAACATAACTACGACTTCCATGGGATATTTTTGCATTCTCTAAAAATTCGGCCAGAATGGAGGTAAAGAAAATCTCCTCGTTAATTTAGGACATTACTCTTTTTCGACCCATTTTTACTGGAAGGCCATAAAGTGGCCGATTTGTATGGAATCTTAGCATGTGACAATTCGTTGGATAGGTAAACAACATAACTACGACTTCCATGGGATGTTTTTGCATTCTCTAAAAATTCGGCCAAAATGGAGGTTAAGAAAATCTCCTCGTTAATTGAGGACATTACTCGTTTTTGACCCTTTTTTACTAGGAAGACCATAATGTGGCCAATTTGCATAGAATCTTAGCATGTGACAATTCGTTGGATAGGTAAACAACATAACTACGACTTCCATGGGATATTTTTGCATTCTCTAAAAATTCGGCCAGAATGGAGGTAAAGAAAATCTCCTCGTTAATTTAGGACATTACTCTTTTTCGACCCATTTTTACTAGGAAGGCCATAAAGTGGCCGATTTGTATTGAATCTTAGCATATGACAATTCTTGGATAGGGAAACAACATAACTACGACTTCCATGGGATATTTTTGCATTCTCTAAAAATTCAGCCAAAATGGAGGTTAAGAAAATCTCCTCGTTAATTTGGGGCATTACTCGTTTTCGACCCATTTTTACTAGGAAGGCCATAATGTCGCCGATTTGCATTGAATCTTAGCATGTGACAATTCGTTGGATAGGTAAACAACATAACTACGACTTCCATGGGATGTTTTTGCATTCTATAAAAATTCGGCCAAAATGGAGGTTAAGAAAATCTCCTCGTTAATTTAGGACATTACTCGTTTTCGACCCATTTTTACTAGGAAGGCCATAATGTGGCCGATTTGCATTGAATCTTAGCATGTGACAATTCGTTGGATAGGTAAACAACATAACTACGACTTCCATGGGATCTTTTTGCATTCTCTAAAAATTCGGCCAAAATGGAGGTTAAGAAAATCTCCTCGTTAATTTAGGACATTACTCGTTTTCGACCCTTTTTTACTAGGAAGGCCATAATGTGGCCGATTTGCATTGAATCTTAGCATGTGACAATTCGTTGGATAGGTAAACAACATAACTACGACTTCCATGGGAAATTTTTGCATTCTCTAAAAATTCGGCCAGAATGGAGGTAAAGAAAATCTCCTCGTTAATTTAGGACATTACTCGTTTTCGACCCATTTTTACTGGAAGGCCATAAAGTGGCCGATTTGTATGGAATCTTAGCATGTGACAATTCGTTGGATAGGTAAACAACATAACTACGACTTCCATGGGATGTTTTTGCATTCTCTAAAAATTCGGCCAAAATGGAGGTTAAGAAAATCTCCTCGTTAATTGAGGACATTACTCGTTTTTGACCCTTTTTTACTAGGAAGGCCATAATGTGGCCGATTTGTATTGAATCTTAGCATGTGACAATTCTTGGATAGGGAAACAACATAACTACGACTTCCATGGGATATTTTTGCATTCTCTAAAAATTCGGCCAGAATGGAGGTAAAGAAAATCTCCTCGTTAATTTAGGACATTACTCTTTTTGGACCCATTTCTACTAGGAAGGCCATAAAGTGGCCGATTTGTATTGAATCTTAGCATATGACAATTCTTGGATAGGGAAAAAACATAACTACGACTTCCATGGGATATTTTTGCATTCTCTAAAAATTCAGCCAAAATGGAGGTTAAGAAAATCTCCTCGTTAATTTGGGGCATTACTCGTTTTCGACCCATTTTTACTAGGAAGGCCATAATGTCGCCGATTTGCATTGAATCTTAGCATGTGACAATTCGTTGGATAGGTAAACAACATAACTACGACTTCCATGGGATGTTTTTGCATTCTATAAAAATTCGGCCAAAATGGAGGTTAAGAAAATCTCCTCGTTAATTTAGGACATTACTCGTTTTCGACCCATTTTTACTAGGAAGGCCATAATGTGGCCGATTTGCATTGAATCTTAGCATGTGACAATTCGTTGGATAGGTAAACAACATAACTACGACTTCCATGGGATCTTTTTGCATTCTCTAAAAATTCGGCCAAAATGGAGGTTAAGAAAATCTCCTCGTTAATTTAGGACATTACTCGTTTTCGACCCTTTTTTACTAGGAAGGCCATAATGTGGCCGATTTGCATTGAATCTTAGCATGTGACAATTCGTTGGATAGGTAAACAACATAACTACGACTTCCATGGGATATTTTTGCATTCTCTAAAAATTCGGCCAGAATGGAGGTAAAGAAAATCTCCTCGTTAATTTAGGACATTACTCGTTTTCGACCCATTTTTACTGGAAGGCCATAAAGTGGCCGATTTGTATGGAATCTTAGCATGTGACAATTCGTTGGATAGGTAAACAACATAACTACGACTTCCATGGGATGTTTTTGCATTCTCTAAAAATTCGGCCAAAATGGAGGTTAAGAAAATCTCCTCGTTAATTGAGGACATTACTCGTTTTTGACCCTTTTTTACTAGGAAGGCCATAATGTGGCCGATTTGTATTGAATCTTAGCATGTGACAATTCTTGGATAGGGAAACAACATAACTACGACTTCCATGGGATATTTTTGCATTCTCTAAAAATTCGGCCAGAATGGAGGTAAAGAAAATCTCCTCGTTAATTTAGGACATTACTCTTTTTCGACCCATTTTTACTGGAAGGCCATAAAGTGGCCGATTTGTATGGAATCTTAGCATGTGACAATTCGTTGGATAGGTAAACAACATAACTACGACTTCCATGGGATGTTTTTGCATTCTCTAAAAATTCGGCCAAAATGGAGGTTAAGAAAATCTCCTCGTTAATTGAGGACATTACTCGTTTTTGACCCTTTTTTACTAGGAAGACCATAATGTGGCCAATTTGCATAGAATCTTAGCATGTGACAATTCGTTGGATAGGTAAACAACATAACTACGACTTCCGTGGGATATTTTTGCATTCTCTAAAAATTCGGCCAAAATGGAGGTTAAGAAAATCTCCTCGTTAATTTAGGACATTACTCGTTTTCGACCCTTTTTTACTAGGAAGGCCATAATGTGGCCGATTTGCATTGAATCTTAGCATGTGACAATTCGTTGGATAGGTAAACAACATAACTACGACTTCCATGGGATATTTTTGCATTCTCTGAAAATTCGGCCAGAATGGAGGTAAAGAAAATCTCCTCGTTAATTTAGGACATTACTCTTTTTCGACCCATTTTTACTGGAAGGCCATAAAGTGGCCGATTTGTATGGAATCTTAGCATGTGACAATTCGTTGGATAGGTAAACAACATAACTACGACTTCCATGGGATGTTTTTGCATTCTCTAAAAATTCGGCCAAAATGGAGGTTAAGAAAATCTCCTCGTTAATTGAGGACATTACTCGTTTTTGACCCTTTTTTACTAGGAAGACCATAATGTGGCCAATTTGCATAGAATCTTAGCATGTGACAATTCGTTGGATAGGTAAACAACATAACTACGACTTCCATGGGATATTTTTGCATTCTCTAAAAATTCGGCCAAAATGGAGGTTAAGAAAATCTCCTCGTTAATTTAGGACATTACTCGTTTTCGACCCTTTTTTACTAGGAAGGCCATAATGTGGCCGATTTGCATTGAATCTTAGCATGTGACAATTCGTTGGATAGGTAAACAACATAACTACGACTTCCATGGGATATTTTTGCATTCTCTGAAAATTCGGCCAGAATGGAGGTAAAGAAAATCTCCTTGTTAATTTAGGACATTACTCTTTTTCGACCCATTTTTACTGGAAGGCCATAAAGTGGCCGATTTGTATGGAATCTTAGCATGTGACAATTCGTTGGATAGGTAAACAACATAACTACGACTTCCATGGGATGTTTTTGCATTCTCTAAAAATTCGGCCAAAATGGAGGTTAAGAAAATCTCCTCGTTAATTGAGGACATTACTCGTTTTTGACCCTTTTTTACTAGGAAGGCCATAATGTGGCCGATTTGCATAGAATCTTAGCATGTTACAATTCGTTGGATAGGTAAACAACATAACTACGACTTCCATGGGATATTTTTGCATTCTCTAAAAATTCGGCCAAAATGGAGGTTAAGAAAATCTCCTCGTTAATTTAGGACATTACTCGTTTTCGACCCTTTTTTACTAGGAAGGCCATAATGTGGCCGATTTGCATTGAATCCTAGCATGTGACAATTCGTTGGATAGGTAAACAACATAACTACCACTTCCATGTGATATTTTTGCATTCTCTAAAAATTCGGCCATAATGGAGGTAAAGAAAATCTCCTCGTTAATTTAGGACATTACTCGTTTTCGACCCATTTTTACTAGGAAGGCCATAAAGTGGCCGATTTGTATTGAATCTTAGCATATGACAATTCTTGGATAGGGAAACAACATAACTACGACTTCCATGAGATATTTTTGCATTCTCTAAAAATTCAGCCAAAATGGAGGTTAAGAAAATCTCCTCGTTAATTTGGGGCATTACTCGTTTTCGACCCATTTTTACTAGGAAGGCCATAATGTCGCCGATTTGCATTGAATCTTAGCATGTGACAATTCGTTGGATAGGTAAACAACATAACTACGACTTCCATGGGATGTTTTTGCATTCTATAAAAATTCGGCCAAAATGGAGGTTAAGAAAATCTCCTCGTTAATTTAGGACATTACTCGTTTTCGACCCATTTTTACTAGGAAGGCCATAATGTGGCCGATTTGCATTGAATCTTAGCATGTGACAATTCGTTGGATAGGTAAACAACATAACTACGACTTCCATGGGATCTTTTTGCATTCTCTAAAAATTCGGCCAAAATGGAGGTTAAGAAAATCTCCTCGTTAATTTAGGACATTACTCGTTTTCGACCCTTTTTTACTAGGAAGGCCATAATGTGGCCGATTTGCATTGAATCTTAGCATGTGACAATTCGTTGGATAGGTAAACAACATAACTACGACTTCCATGGGATATTTTTGCATTCTCTAAAAATTCGGCCAGAATGGAGGTAAAGAAAATCTCCTCGTTAATTTAGGACATTACTCGTTTTCGACCCATTTTTACTGGAAGGCCATAAAGTGGCCTATTTGTATGGAATCTTAGCATGTGACAATTCGTTGGAAAGGTAAACAACATAACTACGACTTCCATGGGATGTTTTTGCATTCTCTAAAAATTCGGCCAAAATGGAGGTTAAGAAAATCTCCTCGTTAATTGAGGACATTACTCGTTTTTGACCCTTTTTTACTAGGAAGGCCATAATGTGGCCGATTTGTATTGAATCTTAGCATGTGACAATTCTTGGATAGGGAAACAACATAACTACGACTTCCATGGGATATTTTTGCATTCTCTAAAAATTCTGCCAGAATGGAGGTAAAGAAAATCTCCTCGTTAATTTAGGACATTACTCTTTTTCGACCCATTTTTACTAGGAAGGCCATAAAGTGGCCGATTTGTATTGAATCTTAGCATATGACAATTCTTGGATAGGGAAACAACATAACTACGACTTCCATGGGATATTTTTGCATTCTCTAAAAATTCAGCCAAAATGGAGGTTAAGAAAATCTCCTCGTTAATTTGGGGCATTACTCGTTTTCGACCCATTTTTACTAGGAAGGCCATAATATCGCCGATTTGCATTGAATCTTAGCATGTGACAATTCGTTGGATAGGTAAACAACATAACTACGACTTCCATGGGATGTTTTTGCATTCTATAAAAATTCGGCCAAAATGGAGGTTAAGAAAATCTCCTCGTTAATTTAGGACATTACTCGTTTTCGACCCATTTTTACTAGGAAGGCCATAATGTGGCCGATTTGCATTGAATCTTAGCATGTGACAATTCGTTGGATAGGTAAACAACATAACTACGACTTCCATGGGATCTTTTTGCATTCTCTAAAAATTCGGCCAAAATGGAGGTTAAGAAAATCTCCTCGTTAATTTAGGACATTACTCGTTTTCGACCCTTTTTTACTAGGAAGGCCATAATGTGGCCGATTTGCATTGAATCTTAGCATGTGACAATTCGTTGGATAGGTAAACAACATAACTACGACTTCCATGGGATATTTTTGCATTCTCTAAAAATTCGGCCAGAATGGAGGTAAAGAAAATCTCCTCGTTAATTTAGGACATTACTCGTTTTCGACCCATTTTTACTGGAAGGCCATAAAGTGGCCGATTTGTATGGAATCTTAGCATGTGACAATTCGTTGGATAGGTAAACAACATAACTACGACTTCCATGGGATGTTTTTGCATTCTCTAAAAATTCGGCCAAAATGGAGGTTAAGAAAATCTCCTCGTTAATTGAGGACATTACTCGTTTTTGACCCTTTTTTACTAGGAAGGCCATAATGTGGCCGATTTGTATTGAATCTTAGCATGTGACAATTCTTGGATAGGGAAACAACATAACTACGACTTCCATAGGATATTTTTGCATTCTCTAAAAATTCGGCCAGAATGGAGGTAAAGAAAATCTCCTCGTTAATTTAGGACATTACTCTTTTTCGACCCATTTTTACTGGAAGGCCATAAAGTGGCCGATTTGCATAGAATCTTAGCATGTGACAATTCGTTGGATAGGTAAACAACATAACTACGACTTCCATGGGATATTTTTGCATTCTCTAAAAATTCGGCCAAAATGGAGGTTAAGAAAATCTCCTCGTTAATTTAGGACATTACTCGTTTTCGACCCTTTTTTACTAGGAAGGCCATAATGTGGCCGATTTGCATTGAATCTTAGCATGTGACAATTCGTTGGATAGGTAAACAACATAACTACGACTTCCATGGGATATTTTTGCATTCTCTGAAAATTCGGCCAGAATGGAGGTAAAGAAAATCTCCTTGTTAATTTAGGACATTACTCTTTTTCGACCCATTTTTACTGGAAGGCCATAAAGTGGCCGATTTTTATGGAATCTTAGCATGTGACAATTCGTTGGATAGGTAAACAACATAACTACGACTTCCATGGGATGTTTTTGCATTCTCTAAAAATTCGGCCAAAATGGAGGTTAAGAAAATCTCCTCGTTAATTGAGGACATTACTCGTTTTTGACCCTTTTTTACTAGGAAGGCCATAATGTGGCCGATTTGCATAGAATCGTAGCATGTTACAATTCGTTGGATAGGTAAACAACATAACTACGACTTCCATGGGATATTTTTGCATTCTCTAAAAATTCGGCCATAATGGAGGTAAAGAAAATCTCCTCGTTAATTTAGGACATTACTCGTTTTCGACCCATTTTTACTAGGAAGGCCATAAAGTTTCCGATTTGTATTGAATCTTAGCATATGACAATTCTTGGATAGGGAAACAACATAACTACGACTTCCATGGGATATTTTTGCATTCTCTAAAAATTCAGCCAAAATGGAGGTTAAGAAAATCTCCTCGTTAATTTGGGGCATTACTCGTTTTCGACCCATTTTTACTAGGAAGGCCATAATGTCGCCGATTTGCATTGAATCTTAGCATGTGACAATTCGTTGGATAGGTAAACAACATAACTACGACTTCCATGGGATGTTTTTGCATTCTATAAAAATTCGGCCAAAATGGAGGTTAAGAAAATCTCCTCGTTAATTTAGGACATTACTCGTTTTCGACCCATTTTTACTAGGAAGGCCATAATGTGGCCGATTTGCATTGAATCTTAGCATGTGACAATTCGTTGGATAGGTAAACAACATAACTACGACTTCCATGGGATCTTTTTGCATTCTCTAAAAATTCGGCCAAAATGGAGGTTAAGAAAATCTCCTCGTTAATTTAGGACATTACTCGTTTTCGACCCTTTTTTACTAGGAAGGCCATAATGTGGCCGATTTGCATTGAATCTTAGCATGTGACAATTCGTTGGATAGGTAAACAACATAACTACGACTTCCATGGGATATTTTTGCATTCTCTAAAAATTCGGCCAGAATGGAGGTAAAGAAAATCTCCTCGTTAATTTAGGACATTACTCGTTTTCGACCCATTTTTACTGGAAGGCCATAAAGTGGCCGATTTGTATGGAATCTTAGCATGTGACAATTCGTTGGATAGGTAAACAACATAACTACGACTTCCATGGGATGTTTTTGCATTCTCTAAAAATTCGGCCAAAATGGAGGTTAAGAAAATCTCCTCGTTAATTGAGGACATTACTCGTTTTTGACCCTTTTTTACTAGGAAGGCCAGAATGTGGCCGATTTGTATTGAATCTTAGCATGTGACAATTCTTGGATAGGGAAACAACATAACTACGACTTCCATGGGATATTTTTGCATTCTCTAAAAATTCGGCCAGAATGGAGGTAAAGAAAATCTCCTTGTTAATTAGGACATTACTCTTTTTCGACCCATTTTTACTGGATGGCCATAAAGTGGCCGATTTGTATGCAATCTTAGCATGTGACAATTCGTTGGATAGGTAAACAACATAACTACGACTTCCATGGGATGTTTTTGCATTCTCTAAAAATTCGGCCAAAATGGAGGTTAAGAAAATCTCCTCGTTAATTGAGGACATTACTCGTTTTTGACCCTTTTTTACTAGGAAGGCCATAATGTGGCCTATTTGTATTGAATCTTAGCATGTGACAATTCTTGGATAGGGAAACAACATAACTACGACTTCCATGGGATATTTTTGCATTCTCTAAAAATTCGGCCAGAATGGAGGTAAAGAAAATCTCCTTGTTAATTAGGACATTACTCTTTTTCGACCCATTTTTACTGGAAGGCCATAAAGTTGCCGATTTGTATGGAATCTTAGCATGTGACAATTCGTTGGATAGGTAAAAAACATAACTACGACTTCCATGGGATGTTTTTGCATTCTCTAAAAATTCGGCCAAAATGGAGGTTAAGAAAATCTCCTCGTTAATTTAGGACATTACTCGTTTTCGACCCATTTTTACTAGGAAGGCCATAATGTGGCCGATTTGCATTGAATCTTAGCATGTGACAATTCGTTGGATAGGTAAACAACATAACTACGACTTCCATGGGATCTTTTTGCATTCTCTAAAAATTCGGCCAAAATGGAGGTTAAGAAAATCTCCTCGTTAATTTAGGACATTACTCGTTTTCGACCCTTTTTTACTAGGAAGGCCATAATGTGGCCGATTTGCATTGAATCTTAGCATGTGACAATTCGTTGGATAGGTAAACAACATAACTACGACTTCCATGGGATATTTTTGCATTCTCTAAAAATTCGGCCAGAATGGAGGTAAAGAAAATCTCCTCGTTAATTTAGGACATTACTCGTTTTCGACCCATTTTTACTGGAAGGCCATAAAGTGGCCGATTTGTATGGAATCTTAGCATGTGACAATTCGTTGGATAGGTAAACAACATAACTACGACTTCCATGGGATGTTTTTGCATTCTCTAAAAATTCGGCCAAAATGGAGGTTAAGAAAATCTCCTCGTTAATTGAGGACATTACTCGTTTTTGACCCTTTTTTACTAGGAAGGCCATAATGTGGCCGATTTGTATTGAATCTTAGCATGTGACAATTCTTGGATAGGGAAACAACATAACTACGACTTCCATAGGATATTTTTGCATTCTCTAAAAATTCGGCCAGAATGGAGGTAAAGAAAATCTCCTCGTTAATTTAGGACATTACTCTTTTTCGACCCATTTTTACTGGAAGGCCATAAAGTGGCCGATTTGCATAGAATCTTAGCATGTGACAATTCGTTGGATAGGTAAACAACATAACTACGACTTCCATGGGATATTTTTGCATTCTCTAAAAATTCGGCCAAAATGGAGGTTAAGAAAATCTCCTCGTTAATTTAGGACATTACTCGTTTTCGACCCTTTTTTACTAGGAAGGCCATAATGTGGCCGATTTGCATTGAATCTTAGCATGTGACAATTCGTTGGATAGGTAAACAACATAACTACGACTTCCATGGGATATTTTTGCATTCTCTGAAAATTCGGCCAGAATGGAGGTAAAGAAAATCTCCTTGTTAATTTAGGACATTACTCTTTTTCGACCCATTTTTACTGGAAGGCCATAAAGTGGCCGATTTTTATGGAATCTTAGCATGTGACAATTCGTTGGATAGGTAAACAACATAACTACGACTTCCATGGGATGTTTTTGCATTCTCTAAAAATTCGGCCAAAATGGAGGTTAAGAAAATCTCCTCGTTAATTGAGGACATTACTCGTTTTTGACCCTTTTTTACTAGGAAGGCCATAATGTGGCCGATTTGCATAGAATCTTAGCATGTTACAATTCGTTGGATAGGTAAACAACATAACTACGACTTCCATGGGATATTTTTGCATTCTCTAAAAATTCGGCCAAAATGGAGGTTAAGAAAATCTCCTCGTTAATTTAGGACATTACTCGTTTTCGACCCTTTTTTACTAGGAAGGCCATAATGTGGCCGATTTGCATTGAATCCTAGCATGTGACAATTCGTTGGATAGGTAAACAACATAACTACCACTTCCATGTGATATTTTTGCATTCTCTAAAAATTCGGCCATAATGGAGGTAAAGAAAATCTCCTCGTTAATTTAGGACATTACTCGTTTTCGACCCATTTTTACTAGGAAGGCCATAAAGTTTCCGATTTGTATTGAATCTTAGCATATGACAATTCTTGGATAGGGAAACAACATAACTACGACTTCCATGGGATATTTTTGCATTCTCTAAAAATTCAGCCAAAATGGAGGTTAAGAAAATCTCCTCGTTAATTTGGGGCATTACTCGTTTTCGACCCATTTTTACTAGGAAGGCCATAATGTCGCCGATTTGCATTGAATCTTAGCATGTGACAATTCGTTGGATAGGTAAACAACATAACTACGACTTCCATGGGATGTTTTTGCATTCTATAAAAATTCGGCCAAAATGGAGGTTAAGAAAATCTCCTCGTTAATTTAGGACATTACTCGTTTTCGACCCATTTTTACTAGGAAGGCCATAATGTGGCCGATTTGCATTGAATCTTAGCATGTGACAATTCGTTGGATAGGTAAACAACATAACTACGACTTCCATGGGATGTTTTTGCATTCTCTAAAAATTCGGCCAAAATGGAGGTTAAGAAAATCTCCTCGTTAATTTAGGACATTACTCGTTTTCGACCCATTTTTACTAGGAAGGCCATAATGTGGCCGATTTGCATTGAATCTTAGCATGTGACAATTCGTTGGATAGGTAAACAACATAACTACGACTTCCATGGGATCTTTTTGCATTCTCTAAAAATTCGGCCAAAATGGAGGTTAAGAAAATCTCCTCGTTAATTTAGGACATTACTCGTTTTCGACCCTTTTTTACTAGGAAGGCCATAATGTGGCCGATTTGCATTGAATCTTAGCATGTGACAATTCGTTGGATAGGTAAACAACATAACTACGACTTCCATGGGATATTTTTGCATTCTCTAAAAATTCGGCCAGAATGGAGGTAAAGAAAATCTCCTCGTTAATTTAGGACATTACTCGTTTTCGACCCATTTTTTACTGGAAGGCCATAAAGTGGCCGATTTGTATGGAATCTTAGCATGTGACAATTCGTTGGATAGGTAAACAACATAACTACGACTTCCATGGGATGTTTTTGCATTCTCTAAAAATTCGGCCAAAATGGAGGTTAAGAAAATCTCCTCGTTAATTGAGGACATTACTCGTTTTTGACCCTTTTTTACTAGGAAGGCCAGAATGTGGCCGATTTGTATTGAATCTTAGCATGTGACAATTCTTGGATAGGGAAACAACATAACTACGACTTCCATGGGATATTTTTGCATTCTCTAAAAATTCGGCCAGAATGGAGGTAAAGAAAATCTCCTTGTTAATTAGGACATTACTCTTTTTCGACCCATTTTTACTGGAAGGCCATAAAGTGGCCGATTTGTATGCAATCTTAGCATGTGACAATTCGTTGGATAGGTAAACAACATAACTACGACTTCCATGGGATGTTTTTGCATTCTCTAAAAATTCGGCCAAAATGGAGGTTAAGAAAATCTCCTCGTTAATTGAGGACATTACTCGTTTTTGACCCTTTTTTACTAGGAAGGCCATAATGTGGCCTATTTGTATTGAATCTTAGCATGTGACAATTCTTGGATAGGGAAACAACATAACTACGACTTCCATGGGATATTTTTGCATTCTCTAAAAATTCGGCCAGAATGGAGGTAAAGAAAATCTCCTTGTTAATTAGGACATTACTCTTTTTCGACCCATTTTTACTGGAAGGCCATAAAGTGGCCGATTTGTATGGAATCTTAGCATGTGACAATTCGTTGGATAGGTAAAAAACATAACTACGACTTCCATGGGATGTTTTTGCATTCTCTAAAAATTCGGCCAAAATGGAGGTTAAGAAAATCTCCTCGTTAATTGAGGACATTACTCGTTTTTGACCCTTTTTTACTAGGAAGGCCATAAAGTGGCCGATTTGTATGGAATCTTAGCATGTGACAATTCGTTGGATAGGTAAACAACATAACTACGACTTCCATGGGATATTTTTGCATTCTCTAAAAATTCGGCCAAAATGGAGGTTAAGAAAATCTCCTCGTTAATTTAGGACATTACTCGTTTTCGACCCTTTTTTACTAGGAAGGCCATAATGTGGCCGATTTGCATTGAATCCTAGCATGTGACAATTCGTTGGATAGGTAAACAACATAACTACCACTTCCATGTGATATTTTTGCATTCTCTAAAAATTCGGCCATAATGGAGGTAAAGAAAATCTCCTCGTTAATTTAGGACATTACTCGTTTTCGACCCATTTTTACTAGGAAGGCCATAAAGTGGCCGATTTGTATTGAATCTTAGCATGTGACAATTCTTGGATAGGGAAACAACATAACTACGACTTCCATGGGATATTTTTGCATTCTCTAAAAATTCAGCCAAAATGGAGGTTAAGAAAATCTCCTCGTTAATTTAGGACATTACTCGTTTTCGACCCATTTTTACTAGGAAGGCCATAATGTGGCCGATTTGCATTGAATCTTAGCATGTGACAATTCGTTGGATAGGTAAACAACATAACTACGACTTCCATGGGATCTTTTTGCATTCTCTAAAAATTCGGCCAAAATGGAGGTTAAGAAAATCTCCTCGTTAATTTAGGACATTACTCGTTTTCGACCCTTTTTTACTAGGAAGGCCATAATGTGGCCGATTTGCATTGAATCTTAGCATGTGACAATTCGTTGGATAGGTAAACAACATAACTACGACTTCCATGGGATATTTTTGCATTCTCTAAAAATTCGGCCAGAATGGAGGTAAAGAAAATCTCCTCGTTAATTTAGGACATTACTCGTTTTCGACCCATTTTTACTGGAAGGCCATAAAGTGGCCGATTTGTATGGAATCTTAGCATGTGACAATTCGTTGGATAGGTAAACAACATAACTACGACTTCCATGGGATGTTTTTGCATTCTCTAAAAATTCGGCCAAAATGGAGGTTAAGAAAATCTCCTCGTTAATTGAGGACATTACTCGTTTTTGACCCTTTTTTACTAGGAAGGCCAGAATGTGGCCGATTTGTATTGAATCTTAGCATGTGACAATTCTTGGATAGGGAAACAACATAACTACGACTTCCATGGGATATTTTTGCATTCTCTAAAAATTCGGCCAGAATGGAGGTAAAGAAAATCTCCTTGTTAATTAGGACATTACTCTTTTTCGACCCATTTTTACTGGAAGGCCATAAAGTGGCCGATTTGTATGGAATCTTAGCATGTGACAATTCGTTGGATAGGTAAAAAACATAACTACGACTTCCATGGGATGTTTTTGCATTCTCTAAAAATTCGGCCAAAATGGAGGTTAAGAAAATCTCCTCGTTAATTTAGGACATTACTCGTTTTCGACCCATTTTTACTAGGAAGGCCATAATGTGGCCGATTTGCATTGAATCTTAGCATGTGACAATTCGTTGGATAGGTAAACAACATAACTACGACTTCCATGGGATCTTTTTGCATTCTCTAAAAATTCGGCCAAAATGGAGGTTAAGAAAATCTCCTCGTTAATTTAGGACATTACTCGTTTTCGACCCTTTTTTACTAGGAAGGCCATAATGTGGCCGATTTGCATTGAATCTTAGCATGTGACAATTCGTTGGATAGGTAAACAACATAACTACGACTTCCATGAGATATTTTTGCATTCTCTAAAAATTCGGCCAGAATGGAGGTAAAGAAAATCTCCTCGTTAATTTAGGACATTACTCGTTTTCGACCCATTTTTACTGGAAGGCCATAAAGTGGCCGATTTGTATGGAATCTTAGCATGTGACAATTCGTTGGATAGGTAAACAACATAACTACGACTTCCATGGGATGTTTTTGCATTCTCTAAAAATTCGGCCAAAATGGAGGTTAAGAAAATCTCCTCGTTAATTGAGGACATTACTCGTTTTTGACCCTTTTTTACTAGGAAGGCCAGAATGTGGCCGATTTGTATTGAATCTTAGCATGTGACAATTCTTGGATAGGGAAACAACATAACTACGACTTCCATGGGATATTTTTGCATTCTCTAAAAATTCGGCCAGAATGGAGGTAAAAAATATCTCCTTGTTAATTAGGACATTACTCTTTTTCGACCCATTTTTACTGGAAGGCCATAAAGTGGCCGATTTGTATGCAATCTTAGCATGTGACAATTCGTTGGATAGGTAAACAACATAACTACGACTTCCATGGGATGTTTTTGCATTCTCTAAAAATTCGGCCAAAATGGAGGTTAAGAAAATCTCCTCGTTAATTGAGGACATTACTCGTTTTTGACCCTTTTTTACTAGGAAGGCCATAATGTGGCCTATTTGTATTGAATCTTAGCATGTGACAATTCTTGGATAGGGAAACAACATAACTACGACTTCCATGGGATATTTTTGCATTCTCTAAAAATTCGGCCAGAATGGAGGTAAAGAAAATCTCCTTGTTAATTAGGACATTACTCTTTTTCGACCCATTTTTACTGGAAGGCCATAAAGTGGCCGATTTGTATGGAATCTTAGCATGTGACAATTCGTTGGATAGGTAAAAAACATAACTACGACTTCCATGGGATGTTTTTGCATTCTCTAAAAATTCGGCCAAAATGGAGGTTAAGAAAATCTCCTCGTTAATTGAGGACATTACTCGTTTTTGACCCTTTTTTACTAGGAAGGCCATAATGTGGCCGATTTGCATAGAATCTTAGCATGTGACAATTCGTTGGATAGGTAAACAACATAACTACGACTTCCATGGGATATTTTTGCATTCTCTAAAAATTCGGCCAAAATGGAGGTTAAGAAAATCTCCTCGTTAATTTAGGACATTACTCGTTTTCGACCCTTTTTTACTAGGAAGGCCATAATGTGGCCGATTTGCATTGAATCCTAGCATGTGACAATTCGTTGGATAGGTAAACAACATAACTACCACTTCCATGTGATATTTTTGCATTCTCTAAAAATTCGGCCATAATGGAGGTAAAGAAAATCTCCTCGTTAATTTAGGACATTACTCGTTTTCGACCCATTTTTACTAGGAAGGCCATAAAGTGGCCGATTTGTATTGAATCTTAGCATGTGACAATTCTTGGATAGGGAAACAACATAACTACGACTTCCATGGGATATTTTTGCATTCTCTAAAAATTCAGCCAAAATGGAGGTTAAGAAAATCTCCTCGTTAATTTGGGGCACTACTCGTTTTCGACCCATTTTTACTGGGAAGGCCATAATGTGGCCGATTTGCATTGAATCTTAGCATGTGACAATTCGTTGGATAGGTAAACAACATAACTACGACTTCCATGGGATCTTTTTGCATTCTCTAAAAATTCGGCCAAAATGGAGGTTAAGAAAATCTCCTCGTTAATTTAGGACATTACTCGTTTTCGACCCTTTTTTACTAGGAAGGCCATAATGTGGCCGATTTGCATTGAATCTTAGCATGTGACAATTCGTTGGATAGGTAAACAACATAACTACGACTTCCATGGGATATTTTTGCATTCTCTAAAAATTCGGCCAGAATGGAGGTAAAGAAAATCTCCTCGTTAATTTAGGACATTACTCGTTTTCGACCCATTTTTACTGGAAGGCCATAAAGTGGCCGATTTGTATGGAATCTTAGCATGTGACAATTCGTTGGATAGGTAAACAACATAACTACGACTTCCATGGGATTTTTTTGCATTCTCTAAAAATTCGGCCAAAATGGAGGTTAAGAAAATCTCCTCGTTAATTGAGGACATTACTCGTTTTTGACCCTTTTTTACTAGGAAGGCCAGAATGTGGCCGATTTGTATTGAATCTTAGCATGTGACAATTCTTGGATAGGGAAACAACATAACTACGACTTCCATGGGATATTTTTGCATTCTCTAAAAATTCGGCCAGAATGGAGGTAAAGAAAATCTCCTTGTTAATTAGGACATTACTCTTTTTCGACCCATTTTTACTGGAAGGCCATAAAGTGGCCGATTTGTATGGAATCTTAGCATGTGACAATTCGTTGGATAGGTAAAAAACATAACTACGACTTCCATGGGATGTTTTTGCATTCTCCAAAAATTCGGCCAAAATGGAGGTTAAGAAAATCTCCTCGTTAATTTAGGACATTACTCGTTTTCGACCCATTTTTACTAGGAAGGCCATAATGTGGCCGATTTGCATTGAATCTTAGCATGTGACAATTCGTTGGATAGGTAAACAACATAACTACGACTTCCATGGGATCTTTTTGCATTCTCTAAAAATTCGGCCAAAATGGAGGTTAAGAAAATCTCCTCGTTAATTTAGGACATTACTCGTTTTCGACCCTTTTTTACTAGGAAGGCCATAATGTGGCCGATTTGCATTGAATCTTAGCATGTGACAATTCGTTGGATAGGTAAACAACATAACTACGACTTCCATGGGATATTTTTGCATTCTCTAAAAATTCGGCCAGAATGGAGGTAAAGAAAATCTCCTCGTTAATTTAGGACATTACTCGTTTTCGACCCATTTTTACTGGAAGGCCATAAAGTGGCCGATTTGTATGGAATCTTAGCATGTGACAATTCGTTGGATAGGTAAACAACATAACTACGACTTCCATGGGATGTTTTTGCATTCTCTAAAAATTCGGCCAAAATGGAGGTTAAGAAAATCTCCTCGTTAATTGAGGACATTACTCGTTTTTGACCCTTTTTTACTAGGAAGGCCAGAATGTGGCCGATTTGTATTGAATCTTAGCATGTGACAATTCTTGGATAGGGAAACAACATAACTACGACTTCCATGGGATATTTTTGCATTCTCTAAAAATTCGGCCAGAATGGAGGTAAAGAAAATCTCCTTGTTAATTAGGACATTACTCTTTTTCGACCCATTTTTACTGGAAGGCCATAAAGTGGCCGATTTGTATGCAATCTTAGCATGTGACAATTCGTTGGATAGGTAAACAACATAACTACGACTTCCATGGGATGTTTTTGCATTCTCTAAAAATTCGGCCAAAATGGAGGTTAAGAAAATCTCCTCGTTAATTGAGGACATTACTCGTTTTTGACCCTTTTTTACTAGGAAGGCCATAATGTGGCCTATTTGTATTGAATCTTAGCATGTGACAATTCTTGGATAGGGAAACAACATAACTACGACTTCCATGGGATATTTTTGCATTCTCTAAAAATTCGGCCAGAATGGAGGTAAAGAAAATCTCCTTGTTAATTAGGACATTACTCTTTTTCGACCCATTTTTACTGGAAGGCCATAAAGTGGCCGATTTGTATGGAATCTTAGCATGTGACAATTCGTTGGATAGGTAAAAAACATAACTACGACTTCCATGGGATGTTTTTGCATTCTCTAAAAATTCGGCCAAAATGGAGGTTAAGAAAATCTCCTCGTTAATTGAGGACATTACTCGTTTTTGACCCTTTTTTACTAGGAAGGCCATAATGTGGCCGATTTGCATAGAATCTTAGCATGTGACAATTCGTTGGATAGGTAAACAACATAACTACGACTTCCATGGGATATTTTTGCATTCTCTAAAAATTCGGCCAAAATGGAGGTTAAGAAAATCTCCTCGTTAATTTAGGACATTACTCGTTTTCGACCCTTTTTTACTAGGAAGGCCATAATGTGGCCGATTTGCATTGAATCCTAGCATGTGACAATTCGTTGGATAGGTAAACAACATAACTACCACTTCCATGTGATATTTTTGCATTCTCTAAAAATTCGGCCATAATGGAGGTAAAGAAAATCTTCTCGTTAATTTAGGACATTACTCGTTTTCGACCCATTTTTACTAGGAAGGCCATAAAGTGGCCGATTTGTATTGAATCTTAGCATGTGACAATTCTTGGATAGGGAAACAACATAACTACGACTTCCATGGGATATTTTTGCATTCTCTAAAAATTCAGCCAAAATGGAGGTTAAGAAAATCTCCTCGTTAATTTGGGGCACTACTCGTTTTCGACCCATTTTTACTGGGAAGGCCATAATGTGGCCGATTTGCATTGAATCTTAGCATGTGACAATTCGTTGGATAGGTAAACAACATAACTACGACTTCCATGGGATATTTTTGCATTCTCTAAAAATTCGGCCAAAATGGAGGTTAAGAAAATCTCCTCGTTAATTTAGGACATTACTCGTTTTCGACCCTTTTTTACTAGGAAGGCCATAATGTGGCCGATTTGCATTGAATCCTAGCATGTGACAATTCGTTGGATAGGTAAACAACATAACTACCACTTCCATGTGATATTTTTGCATTCTCTAAAAATTCGGCCATAATGGAGGTAAAGAAAATCTTCTCGTTAATTTAGGACATTACTCGTTTTCGACCCATTTTTACTAGGAAGGCCATAAAGTGGCCGATTTGTATTGAATCTTAGCATGTGACAATTCTTGGATAGGGAAACAACATAACTACGACTTCCATGGGATATTTTTGCATTCTCTAAAAATTCAGCCAAAATGGAGGTTAAGAAAATCTCCTCGTTAATTTGGGGCACTACTCGTTTTCGACCCATTTTTACTGGGAAGGCCATAATGTGGCCGATTTGCATTGAATCTTAGCATGTGACAATTCGTTGGATAGGTAAACAACATAACTACGACTTCCATGGGATATTTTTGCATTCTCTAAAAATTCGGCCAGAATGGAGGTAAAGAAAATCTCCTCGTTAATTTAGGACATTACTCGTTTTCGACCCATTTTAACTGGAAGGCCATAAAGTGGCCGATTTGTATGGAATCTTAGCATGTGACAATTCGTTGGATAGGTAAACAACATAACTACGACTTCCATGGGATGTTTTTGCATTCTCTAAAAATTCGGCCAAAATGGAGGTTAAGAAAATCTCCTCGTTAATTTAGGACATTACTCGTTTTCGACCCTTTTTTACTAGGAAGGCCATAATGTGGCCGATTTGCATTGAATCCTAGCATGTGACAATTCGTTGGATAGGTAAACAACATAACTACCACTTCCATGTGATATTTTTGCATTCTCTAAAAATTCGGCCATAATGGAGGTAAAGAAAATCTCCACGTTAATTTAGGACATTACTCGTTTTCGACCCATTTTTACTAGGAAGGCCATAAAGTGGCCGATTTGTATTGAATCTTAGCATGTGACAATTCTTGGATAGGGAAACAACATAACTACGACTTCCATGGGATATTTTTGCATTCTCTAAAAATTCAGCCAAAATGGAGGTTAAGAAAATCTCCTCGTTAATTTGGGGCATTACTCGTTCTCGACCCATTTTTACTAGGAAGGCCATAATGTCGCCGATTTGCATTGAATCTTAGCATGTGACAATTCGTTGGATAGGTAAACAACATAACTACGACTTCCATGGGATGTTTTTGCATTCTCTAAAAATTCGGCCAAAATGGAGGTTAAGAAAATCTCCTCGTTAATTTAGGACATTACTCGTTTTCGACCCATTTTTACTAGGAAGGCCATAATGTGGCCGATTTGCATTGAATCTTAGCATGTGACAATTCGTTGGATAGGTAAACAACTTAACTACGACTTCCATGGGATATTTTTGCATTCTCTAAAAATTCGGCCAGAATGGAGGTAAAGAAAATGTCCTCGTTAATTTAGGACATTACTCGTTTTTGACCCTTTTTTACTAGGAAGGCCAGAAGGTGGCCGATTTGTTTTGAATCTTAGCATGTGACAATTCTTGGATAGGGAAACAACATAACTACGACTTCCATGGGATATTTTTGCATTCTCTAAAAATTCGGCCAGAATGGAGGTAAAGAAAATCTCCTTGTTAATTAGGACATTACTCTTTTTCGACCCATTTTTACTGGAAGGCCATAAAGTGGCCGATTTGTATGCAATCTTAGCATGTGACAATTCGTTGGATAGGTAAACAACATAACTACGACTTCCATGGGATGTTTTTGCATTCTCTAAAAATTCGGCCAAAATGGAGGTTAAGAAAATCTCCTCGTTAATTTAGGACATTACTCGTTTTCGACCCTTTTTTACTAGGAAGGCCATAATGTGGCCGATTTGCATTGAATCCTAGCATGTGACAATTCGTTGGATAGGTAAACAACATAACTACCACTTCCATGTGATATTTTTGCATTCTCTAAAAATTCGGCCATAATGGAGGTAAAGAAAATCTCCTCGTTAATTTAGGACATTACTCGTTTTCGACCCATTTTTACTAGGAAGGCCATAAAGTGGCCGATTTGTATTGAATCTTAGCATGTGACAATTCTTGGATAGGGAAACAACATAACTACGACTTCCATGGGATATTTTTGCATTCTCTAAAAATTCAGCCAAAATGGAGGTTAAGAAAATCTCCTCGTTAATTTGGGGCATTACTCGTTCTCGACCCATTTTTACTAGGAAGGCCATAATGTCGCCGATTTGCATTGAATCTTAGCATGTGACAATTCGTTGGATAGGTAAACAACATAACTACGACTTCCATGGGATGTTTTTGCATTCTCTAAAAATTCGGCCAAAATGGAGGTTAAGAAAATCTCCTCGTTAATTTAGGACATTACTCGTTTTCGACCCATTTTTACTAGGAAGGCCATAATGTGGCCGATTTGCATTGAATCTTAGCATGTGACAATTCGTTGGATAGGTAAACAACATAACTACGACTTCCATGGGATATTTTTGCATTCTCTAAAAATTCGGCCATAATGGAGGTAAAGAAAATCTCCTCGTTAATTTAGGACATTACTCGTTTTCGACCCATTTTTCCTGGAAGGCCATAAAGTGGCCGATTTGTATGGAATCTTAGCATGTGACAATTCGTTGGATAGGTAAACAACATAACTACGACTTCCATGGGATGTTTTTGCATTCTCTAAAAATTCGGCCAAAATGGAGGTTAAGAAAATCTCCTCGTTAATTGAGGACATTACTCGTTTTTGACCCTTTTTTACTAGGAAGGCCATAATGTGGCCGATTTGTATTGAATCTTAGCATGTGACAATTCTTGGATAGGGAAACAACATAACTACGACTTCCATGGGATATTTTTGCATTCTCTAAAAATTCGGCCAGAATGGAGGTAAAGAAAATCACCTTGTTAATTTAGGACATTACTCTTTTTCGACCCATTTTTACTGGAAGGCCATAAAGTGGCCGATTTGTATGGAATCTTAGCATGTGACAATTCGTTGGATAGGTAAACAACATAACTACGACTTCCATGGGATGTTTTTGCATTCTCTAAAAATTCGGCCAAAATGGAGGTTAAGAAAATCTCCTCGTTAATTGAGGACATTACTCGTTTTTGACCCTTTTTTACTAGGAAGGCCATAATGTGGCCGATTTGCATTGAATCTTAGCATGTGACAATTCGTTGGATAGGTAAACAACATAACTACGACTTCCATGGGATATTTTTGCATTCTCTAAAAATTCGGCCAAAATGGAGGTTAAGAAAATCTCCTCGTTAATTTAGGACATTACTCGTTTTCGACCCATTTTTACTAGGAAGGCCATAATGTGGCCGATTTGATTTGAATCCTAGCATGTGACAATTCGTTGGATAGGTAAACAACATAACTACGACTTCCATGGGATATTTTTGCATTCTCTAAAAATTCGGCCATAATGGAGGTAAAGAAAATCTCCTCGTTAATTTAGGACATTACTCGTTTTCGACCCATTTTTACTGGAAGGCCATAAAGTGGCCGATTTGTATGGAATCTTAGCATGTGACAATTCGTTGGATAGGTAAACAACATAACTACGACTTCCATGGGATGTTTTTGCATTCTCTAAAAATTCGGCCAAAATGGAGGTTAAGAAAATCTCCTCGTTAATTGAGGACATTACTCGTTTTTGACCCTTTTTTGCTAGGAAGGCCATAATGTGGCCGATTTGCATAGAATCTTAGCATGTGACAATTCGTTGGATAGGTAAACAACATAACTACGACTTCCATGGGATATTTTTGCATTCTCTAAAAATTCGGCCAGAATGGAGGTAAAGAAAATCACCTTGTTAATTTAGGACATTACTCGTTTTCGACCCTTTTTTACTAGGAAGGCCATAATGTGGCCGATTTGCATTGAATCCTAGCATGTGACAATTCGTTGGATAGGTAAACAACATAACTACCACTTCCATGTGATATTTTTGCATTCTCTAAAAATTCGGCCAGAATGGAGGTAAAGAAAATCTCCTCGTTAATTTAGGACATTACTCGTTTTCGACCCATTTTTACTAGGAAGGCCATAAAGTGGCCGATTTGTATTGAATCTTAGCATGTGACAATTCTTGGATAGGGAAACAACACAACTACGACTTCCATGGGATATTTTTGCATTCTCTAAAAATTCAGCCAAAATGGAGGTTAAGAAAATCTCCTCGTTAATTTGGGACATTACTCGTTTTCGACCCTTTTTTACTAGGAATGCCATAATGTGGCCAATCTGCATTGAATCTTAGCGTGTGACAATTCGTTGGATAGGTCAACAACATAACTACGACTTCCATGGGATATTTTTGCATTCTCTAAAAATTCGGCCAAAATGGAGGTTAAGAAAATCTCCTCGTTTATTTAGGACATTACTCGTTTTCGACCCTTTTTTACTAGGAAGGCCATAATGTGGCCAATCTGCATTGAATCTTAGCGTGTGACAATTCGTTGGATAGGTAAACAACATAACTACGACTTCCATGGGATATTTTTGCACTCTCTAAAAATTCGGCCAAAATGGAGGTTAAGAAAATCTCCTCGTTAATTTAGGACATTACTCGTTTTCGACCCTTTTTTACTAGGAAGGCCATAATGTGGCCGATTTGCATTGAATCTTAGCATGTGACAATTCGTTGGATAGGTAAAAAACATAACTACGACTTCCATGGGATGTTTTTGCATTCTCTAAAAATTCGGCCAAAATGGAGGTTAAGAAAATCTCCTCGTTAATTGAGGACATTACTCGTTTTTGACCCTTTTTTGCTAGGAAGGCCATAATGTGGCCGATTTGCATAGAATCTTAGCATGTGACAATTCGTTGGATAGGTAAACAACATAACTACGACTTCCATGGGATATTTTTGCATTCTCTAAAAATTCGGCCAAAATGGAGGTTAAGAAAATCTCCTCGTTAATTTAGGACATTACTCGTTTTCGACCCTTTTTTACTAGGAAGGCCATAATGTGGCCGATTTGCATTGAATCCTAGCATGTGACAATTCGTTGGATAGGTAAACAACATAACTACCACTTCCATGTGATATTTTTGCATTCTCTAAAAATTCGGCCAGAATGGAGGTAAAGAAAATCTCCTCGTTAATTTAGGACATTACTCGTTTTCGACCCATTTTTACTAGGAAGGCCATAAAGTGGCCGATTTGTATTGAATCTTAGCATGTGACAATTCTTGGATAGGGAAACAACACAACTACGACTTCCATGGGATATTTTTGCATTCTCTAAAAATTCAGCCAAAATGGAGGTTAAGAAAATCTCCTCGTTAATTTGGGACATTACTCGTTTTCGACCCTTTTTTACTAGGAATGCCATAATGTGGCCAATCTGCATTGAATCTTAGCGTGTGACAATTCGTTGGATAGGTCAACAACATAACTACGACTTCCATGGGATATTTTTGCATTCTCTAAAAATTCGGCCAAAATGGAGGTTAAGAAAATCTCCTCGTTTATTTAGGACATTACTCGTTTTCGACCCTTTTTTACTAGGAAGGCCATAATGTGGCCAATCTGCATTGAATCTTAGCGTGTGACAATTCGTTGGATAGGTAAACAACATAACTACGACTTCCATGGGATATTTTTGCACTCTCTAAAAATTCGGCCAAAATGGAGGTTAAGAAAATCTCCTCGTTAATTTAGGACATTACTCGTTTTCGACCCTTTTTTACTAGGAAGGCCATAATGTGGCCGATTTGCATTGAATCTTAGCATGTGACAATTCGTTGGATAGGTAAAAAACATAACTACGACTTCCATGGGATGTTTTTGCATTCTCTAAAAATTCGGCCAAAATGGAGGTTAAGAAAATCTCCTCGTTAATTGAGGACATTACTCGTTTTTGACCCTTTTTTGCTAGGAAGGCCATAATGTGGCCGATTTGCATAGAATCTTAGCATGTGACAATTCGTTGGATAGGTAAACAACATAACTACGACTTCCATGGGATATTTTTGCATTCTCTAAAAATTCGGCCAAAATGGAGGTTAAGAAAATCTCCTCGTTAATTGAGGACATTACTCGTTTTCGACCCTTTTTTACTAGGAAGGCCATAATGTGGCCGATTTGCATTGAATCCTAGCATGTGACAATTCGTTGGATAGGTAAACAACATAACTACCACTTCCATGTGATATTTTTGCATTCTCTAAAAATTCGGCCAGAATGGAGGTAAAGAAAATCTCCTCGTTAATTTAGGACATTACTCGTTTTCGACCCATTTTTACTAGGAAGGCCATAAAGTGGCCGATTTGTATTGAATCTTAGCATGTGACAATTCTTGGATAGGGAAACAACATAACTACGACTTCCATGGGATATTTTTGCATTCTCTAAAAATTCAGCCAAAATGGAGGTTAAGAAAATCTCCTCGTTAATTTGGGACATTACTCGTTTTCGACCCTTTTTTACTAGGAATGCCATAAAGTGGCCAATCTGCATTGAATCTTAGCGTGTGACAATTCGTTGGATAGGTCAACAACATAACTACGACTTCCATGGGATATTTTTGCATTCTCTAAAAATTCGGCCAAAATGGAGGTTAAGAAAATCTCCTCGTTAATTTAGGACATTACTCGTTTTCGACCCTTTTTTACTAGGAAGGCCATAATGTGGCCAATCTGCATTGAATCTTAGCGTGTGACAATTCGTTGGATAGGTAAACAACATAACTACGACTTCCATGGGATATTTTTGCATTCTCTAAAAATTCGGCCAAAATGGAGGTTAAGAAAATCTCCTCGTTAATTTAGGACATTACTCGTTTTCGACCCTTTTTTACTAGGAAGGCCATAATGTGGCCGATTTGCATTGAATCTTAGCATGTGACAATTCGTTGGATAGGTAAACAACATAACTACGACTTCCATGGGATATTTTTGCATTCTCTAAAAATTCGGCCAGAATGGAGGTAAAGAAAATCTCCTCGTTAATTTAGGACATTACTCGTTTTCGACCCATTTTTACTAAAAGGCCATAAAGTGGCCGATTTGTATGGAATCTTAGCATGTGACAATTCGTTGGATAGGTAAACAACATAACTACGACTTCCATGGGATGTTTTTGCATTCTCTAAAAATTCGGCCAAAATGGAGGTTAAGAAAATCTCCTCGTTAATTGAGGACATTACTCGTTTTTGACCCTTTTTTACTAGGAAGGCCATAATGTGGCCGATTTGCATAGAATCTTAGCATGTGACAATTCGTTGGATAGGTAAACAACATAACTACGACTTCCATGGGATATTTTTGCATTCTCTAAAAATTCGGCCAGAATGGAGGTTAAGAAAATCTCCTCGTTAATTTAGGACATTACTCGTTTTCGACCCAATTTTACTGGAAGGCCATAAAGTTGCCGATTTGTATGGAATCTTAGCATGTGACAATTCGTTGGATAGGTAAACAACATAACTACGACTTCCATGGGATGTTTTTGCATTCTCTAAAAATTCGGCCAAAATGGAGGTTAAGAAAATCTCCTCGTTAATTGAGGACATTACTCGTTTTTGACCCTTTTTTACTAGGAAGGCCATAATGTGGCCGATTAGCATAGAATCTTAGCATGTGACAATTCGTTTGATAGGTAAACAACATAACTACGACTTCCATGGGATATTTTTGCATTCTCAAAAAATTCGGCCAAAATGGAGGTTAAGAAAATCTCCTCGTTAATTTAGGACATTACTCGTTTTCGACCCTTTTTTACTAGGAAGGCCATAATGTGGCCGATTTGCATTGAATCTTAGCATGTGACAATTCGTTGGATAGGTAAACAACATAACTACCACTTCCATGTGATATTTTTGCATTCTCTAAAAATTCGGCCAGAATGGAGGTAAAGAAAATCTCCTCGTTAATTTAGGACATTACTCGTTTTCGACCCATTTTTACTGGAAGGCCATAAAGTGGCCGATTTGTATGGAATCTTAGCATGTGACAATTCGTTGGATAGGTAAACAACATAACTACGACTTCCATGGGATATTTTTGCATTCTCTAAAAATTCGGCCAAAATGGAGGTTAAGAAAATCTCCTCGTTAATTTAGGACATTACTCGTTTTCGACCCATTTTTACTAGGAAGGCCATAAAGTGGCCGATTTGTATTGAATCTTAGCATGTGACTATTCTTGGATAGGGAAACAACATAACTACGACTTCCATGGGATATTTTTGCATTCTCTAAAAATTCAGCCAAAATGGAGGTTAAGAAAATCTCCTCGTTAATTTGGGACATTACTCGTTTTCGACCCTTTTTTACTAGGAATGCCATAATGTGGCCAATCTGCATTGAATCTTAGCGTGTGACAATTCGTTGGATAGGTAAACAACATAACTACGACTTCCATGGGATATTTTTGCATTCTCTAAAAATTCGGCCAAAATGGAGGTTAAGAAAATCTCCTCGTTAATTTAGGACATTACTCGTTTTCGACCCTTTTTTACTAGGAAGGCAATAATGTGGCCGATTTGCATTGAATCTTAGCATGTGACAATTCGTTGGATAGGTCAACAACATAACTACGACTTCCATGGGATATTTTTGCATTCTCTAAAAATTCGGCCAGAATGGAGGTTAAGAAAATCTCCTCGTTAATTTAGGACATTACTCGTTTTCGACCCATTTTTACTGGAAGGCCATAAAGTTGCCGATTTGTATGGAATCTTAGCATGTGACAATTCGTTGGATAGGTAAACAACATAACTACGACTTCCATGGGATGTTTTTGCATTCTCTAAAAATTCGGCCAAAATGGAGGTTAAGAAAATCTCCTCGTTAATTGAGGACATTACTCGTTTTTGACCCTTTTTTACTAGGAAGGCCATAATGTGGCCGATTAGCATAGAATCTTAGCATGTGACAATTCGTTTGATAGGTAAACAACATAACTACGACTTCCATGGGATATTTTTGCATTCTCAAAAAATTCGGCCAAAATGGAGGTTAAGAAAATCTCCTCGTTAATTTAGGACATTACTCGTTTTCGACCCTTTTTTACTAGGAAGGCCATAATGTGGCCGATTTGCATTGAATCTTAGCATGTGACAATTCGTTGGATAGGTAAACAACATAACTACCACTTCCATGTGATATTTTTGCATTCTCTAAAAATTCGGCCAGAATGGAGGTAAAGAAAATCTCCTCGTTAATTTAGGACATTACTCGTTTTCGACCCATTTTTACTGGAAGGCCATAAAGTGGCCGATTTGTATGGAATCTTAGCATGTGACAATTCGTTGGATAGGTAAACAACATAACTACGACTTCCATGGGATATTTTTGCATTCTCTAAAAATTCGGCCAAAATGGAGGTTAAGAAAATCTCCTCGTTAATTTAGGACATTACTCGTTTTCGACCCATTTTTACTAGGAAGGCCATAAAGTGGCCGATTTGTATTGAATCTTAGCATGTGACTATTCTTGGATAGGGAAACAACATAACTACGACTTCCATGGGATATTTTTGCATTCTCTAAAAATTCAGCCAAAATGGAGGTTAAGAAAATCTCCTCGTTAATTTGGGACATTACTCGTTTTCGACCCTTTTTTACTAGGAATGCCATAATGTGGCCAATCTGCATTGAATCTTAGCGTGTGACAATTCGTTGGATAGGTAAACAACATAACTACGACTTCCATGGGATATTTTTGCATTCTCTAAAAATTCGGCCAAAATGGAGGTTAAGAAAATCTCCTCGTTAATTTAGGACATTACTCGTTTTCGACCCTTTTTTACTAGGAAGGCAATAATGTGGCCGATTTGCATTGAATCTTAGCATGTGACAATTAGTTGGATAGGTCAACAACATAACTACGACTTCCATGGGATATTTTTGCATTCTCTAAAAATTCGGCCAGAATGGAGGTTAAGAAAATCTCCTCGTTAATTTAGGACATTACTCGTTTTCGACCCATTTTTACTGGAAGGCCATAAAGTTGCCGATTTGTATGGAATCTTAGCATGTGACAATTCGTTGGATAGGTAAACAACATAACTACGACTTCCATGGGATGTTTTTGCATTCTCTAAAAATTCGGCCAAAATGGAGGTTAAGAAAATCTCCTCGTTAATTGAGGACATTACTCGTTTTTGACCCTTTTTTACTAGGAAGGCCATAATGTGGCCGATTAGCATAGAATCTTAGCATGTGACAATTCGTTTGATAGGTAAACAACATAACTACGACTTCCATGGGATATTTTTGCATTCTCAAAAAATTCGGCCAAAATGGAGGTTAAGAAAATCTCCTCGTTAATTTAGGACATTACTCGTTTTCGACCCATTTTTACTGGAAGGCCATAAAGTTGCCGATTTGTATGGAATCTTAGCATGTGACAATTCGTTGGATAGGTAAACAACATAACTACGACTTCCATGGGATGTTTTTGCATTCTCTAAAAATTCGGCCAGAATGGAGGTTAAGAAAATCTCCTCGTTAATTTAGGACATTACTCGTTTTCGACCCATTTTTACTAGAAGGCCATAAAGTGGCCGATTTGTATGGAATCTTAGCATGTGACAATTCGTTGGATAGGTAAACAACATAACTACGACTTCCATGGGATGTTTTGGCATTCTCTAAAAATTCGGCCAAAATGGAGGTTAAGAAAATCTCCTCGTTAATTGAGGACATTACTCGTTTTTGACCCTTTTTTACTAGGAAGGCCATAATGTGGCCGATTTGCATAGAATCTTAGCATGTGACAATTCGTTGGATAGGTAAACAACATAACTACGACTTCCATGGGATATTTTTGCATTCTCTAAAAATTCGGCCAGAATGGAGGTTAAGAAAATCTCCTCGTTAATTTAGGACATTACTCGTTTTCGACCCATTTTTACTGGAAGGCCATAAAGTTGCCGATTTGTATGGAATCTTAGCATGTGACAATTCGTTGGATAGGTAAACAACATAACTACGACTTCCATGGGATGTTTTTGCATTCTCTAAAAATTCGGCCAAAATGGAGGTTAAGAAAATCTCCTCGTTAATTGAGGACATTACTCGTTTTTGACCCTTTTTTACTAGGAAGGCCATAATGTGGCCGATTAGCATAGAATCTTAGCATGTGACAATTCGTTTGATAGGTAAACAACATAACTACGACTTCCATGGGATATTTTTGCATTCTCAAAAAATTCGGCCAAAATGGAGGTTAAGAAAATCTCCTCGTTAATTTAGGACATTACTCGTTTTCGACCCTTTTTTACTAGGAAGGCCATAATGTGGCCGATTTGCATTGAATCTTAGCATGTGACAATTCGTTGGATAGGTAAACAACATAACTACCACTTCCATGTGATATTTTTGCATTCTCTAAAAATTCGGCCAGAATGGAGGTAAAGAAAATCTCCTCGTTAATTTAGGACATTACTCGTTTTCGACCCATTTTTACTGGAAGGCCATAAAGTGGCCGATTTGTATGGAATCTTAGCATGTGACAATTCGTTGGATAGGTAAACAACATAACTACGACTTCCATGGGATATTTTTGCATTCTCTAAAAATTCGGCCAAAATGGAGGTTAAGAAAATCTCCTCGTTAATTTAGGACATTACTCGTTTTCGACCCATTTTTACTAGGAAGGCCATAAAGTGGCCGATTTGTATTGAATCTTAGCATGTGACTATTCTTGGATAGGGAAACAACATAACTACGACTTCCATGGGATATTTTTGCATTCTCTAAAAATTCAGCCAAAATGGAGGTTAAGAAAATCTCCTCGTTAATTTGGGACATTACTCGTTTTCGACCCTTTTTTACTAGGAATGCCATAATGTGGCCAATCTGCATTGAATCTTAGCGTGTGACAATTCGTTGGATAGGTAAACAACATAACTACGACTTCCATGGGATATTTTTGCATTCTCTAAAAATTCGGCCAAAATGGAGGTTAAGAAAATCTCCTCGTTAATTTAGGACATTACTCGTTTTCGACCCTTTTTTACTAGGAAGGCAATAATGTGGCCGATTTGCATTGAATCTTAGCATGTGACAATTCGTTGGATAGGTCAACAACATAACTACGACTTCCATGGGATATTTTTGCATTCTCTAAAAATTCGGCCAGAATGGAGGTTAAGAAAATCTCCTCGTTAATTTAGGACATTACTCGTTTTCGACCCATTTTTACTAGAAGGCCATAAAGTGGCCGATTTGTATGGAATCTTAGCATGTGACAATTCGTTGGATAGGTAAACAACATAACTACGACTTCCATGGGATGTTTTTGCATTCTCTAAAAATTCGGCCAAAATGGAGGTTAAGAAAATCTCCTCGTTAATTGAGGACATTACTCGTTTTTGACCCTTTTTTACTAGGAAGGCCATAATGTGGCCGATTTGCATAGAATCTTAGCATGTGACAATTCGTTGGATAGGTAAACAACATAACTACGACTTCCATGGGATATTTTTGCATTCTCTAAAAATTCGGCCAGAATGGAGGTTAAGAAAATCTCCTCGTTAATTTAGGACATTACTCGTTTTCGACCCATTTTTACTGGAAGGCCATAAAGTGGCCGATTTGTATGGAATCTTAGCATGTGACAATTCGTTGGATAGGTAAACAACATAACTACGACTTCCATGGGATGTTTTTGCATTCTCTAAAAATTCGGCCAAAATGGAGGTTAAGAAAATCTCCTCGTTAATTGAGGACATTACTCGTTTTTGACCCTTTTTTACTAGGAAGGCCATAATGTGGCCGATTTGCATAGAATCTTAGCATGTGACAATTCGTTTGATAGGTAAACAACATAACTACGACTTCCATGGGATATTTTTGCATTCTCAAAAAATTCGGCCAAAATGGAGGTTAAGAAAATCTCCTCGTTAATTTAGGACATTACTCGTTTTCGACCCTTTTTTACTAGGAAGGCCATAATGTGGCCGATTTGCATTGAATCTTAGCATGTGACAATTCGTTGGATAGGTAAACAACATAACTACCACTTCCATGTGATATTTTTGCATTCTCTAAAAATTCGGCCAGAATGGAGGTAAAGAAAATCTCCTCGTTAATTTAGGACATTACTCGTTTTCGACCCATTTTTACTGGAAGGCCATAAAGTGGCCGATTTGTATGGAATCTTAGCATGTGACAATTCGTTGGATAGGTAAACAACATAACTACGACTTCCATGGGATATTTTTGCATTCTCTAAAAATTCGGCCAAAATGGAGGTTAAGAAAATCTCCTCGTTAATTTAGGACATTACTCGTTTTCGACCCATTTTTACTAGGAAGGCCATAAAGTGGCCGATTTGTATTGAATCTTAGCATGTGACTATTCTTGGATAGGGAAACAACATAACTACGACTTCCATGGGATATTTTTGCATTCTCTAAAAATTCAGCCAAAATGGAGGTTAAGAAAATCTCCTCGTTAATTTGGGACATTACTCGTTTTCGACCCTTTTTTACTAGGAATGCCATAATGTGGCCAATCTGCATTGAATCTTAGCGTGTGACAATTCGTTGGATAGGTAAACAACATAACTACGACTTCCATGGGATATTTTTGCATTCTCTAAAAATTCGGCCAAAATGGAGGTTAAGAAAATCTCCTCGTTAATTTAGGACATTACTCGTTTTCGACCCATTTTTACTAGAAGGCCATAAAGTGGCCGATTTGTATGGAATCTTAGCATGTGACAATTCGTTGGATAGGTAAACAACATAACTACGACTTCCATGGGATGTTTTTGCATTCTCTAAAAATTCGGCCAAAATGGAGGTTAAGAAAATCTCCTCGTTAATTTAGGACATTACTCGTTTTCGACCCATTTTTACTGGAAGGCCATAAAGTGGCCGATTTGTATGGAATCTTAGCATGTGACAATTCGTTGGATAGGTAAACGACATAACTACGACTTCCATGGGATGTTTTTGCATTCTCTAAAAATTCGGCCAGAATGGAGGTAAAGAAAATCTCCTCGTTAATTTAGGACATTACTCGTTTTCGACCCTTTTTTACTAGGAAGGCCATAATGTGGCCGATTTGCATTGAATCCTAGCATGTGACAATTCGTTGGATAGGTAAACAACATAACTACGACTTCCATGGGATATTTTTGCATTCTCTAAAAATTCGGCCAGAATGGAGGTAAAGAAAATCTCCTCGTTAATTTAGGACATTACTCGTTTTCGACCCATTTTTACTGGAAGGCCATAAAGTGGCCGATTTGTATGGAATCTTAGCATGTGACAATTCGTTGGATAGGTAAACAACATAACTACGACTTCCATGGGATGTTTTTGCATTCTCTAAAAATTCGGCCAAAATGGAGGTTAAGAAAATCTCCTCGTTAATTGAGGACATTACTCGTTTTTGACCCTTTTTTACTAGGAAGGCCATAATGTGGCCGATTTGCATAGAATCTTAGCATGTGACAATTCGTTGGATAGGTAAACAACATAACTACGACTTCCATGGGATGTTTTTGCATTCTCTAAAAATTCGGCCAAAATGGAGGTTAAGAAAATCTCCTCGTTAATTGAGGACATTACTCGTTTTTGACCCTTTTTTACTAGGAAGGCCATAATGTGGCCGATTTGCATAGAATCTTAGCATGTGACAATTCGTTGGATAGGTAAACAACATAACTACGACTTCCATGGGATATTTTTGCATTCTCTAAAAATTCGGCCAAAATGGAGGTTAAGAAAATCTCCTCGTTAATTTAGGACATTACTCGTTTTCGACCCTTTTTTACTAGGAAGGCCATAATGTGGCCGATTTGCATTGAATCTTAGCATGTGACAATTCGTTGGATAGGTAAACAACATAACTACCACTTCCATGTGATATTTTTGCATTCTCTAAAAATTCGGCCAGAATGGAGGTAAAGAAAATCTCCTCGTTAATTTAGGACATTACTGGTTTTCGACCCATTTTTACTGGAAGGCCATAAAGTGGCCGATTTGTATGGAATCTTAGCATGTGACAATTCGTTGGATAGGTAAACAACATAACTACGACTTCCATGGGATATTTTTGCATTCTCTAAAAATTCGGCCAAAATGGAGGTTAAGAAAATCTCCTCGTTAATTTAGGACATTACTCGTTTTCGACCCATTTTTACTAGGAAGGCCATAAAGTGGCCGATTTGTATTGAATCTTAGCATGTGACTATTCTTGGATAGGGAAACAACATAACTACGACTTCCATGGGATATTTTTGCATTCTCTAAAAATTCAGCCAAAATGGAGGTTAAGAAAATCTCCTCGTTAATTTGGGACATTACTCGTTTTCGACCCTTTTTTACTAGGAATGCCATAATGTGGCCAATCTGCATTGAATCTTAGCGTGTGACAATTCGTTGGATAGGTAAACAACATAACTACGACTTCCATGGGATATTTTTGCATTCTCTAAAAATTCGGCCAAAATGGAGGTTAAGAAAATCTCCTCGTTAATTTAGGACATTACTCGTTTTCGACCCTTTTTTACTAGGAAGGCCATAATGTGGCCGATTTGCATTGAATCTTAGCATGTGACAATTCGTTGGATAGGTAAACAACATAACTACGACTTCCATGGGATATTTTTGCATTCTCTAAAAATTCAGCCAAAATGGAGGTTAAGAAAATCTCCTCGTTAATTTGGGACATTACTCGTTTTCGACCCTTTTTTACTAGGAATGCCATAATGTGGCCAATCTGCATTGAATCTTAGCGTGTGACAATTCGTTGGATAGGTAAACAACATAACTACGACTTCCATGGGATATTTTTGCATTCTCTAAAAATTCGGCCAGAATGGAGGTAAAGAAAATCTCCTCGTTAATTTAGGACATTACTCGTTTTCGACCCATTTTTACTGGAAGGCCATAAAGTGGCCGATTTGTATGGAATCTTAGCATGTGACAATTCGTTGGATAGGTAAACAACATAACTACGACTTCCATGGGATGTTTTTGCATTCTCTAAAAATTCGGCCAAAATGGAGGTTAAGAAAATCTCCTCGTTAATTGAGGACATTACTCGTTTTTGACCCTTTTTTACTAGGAAGGCCATAATGTGGCCGATTTGCATAGAATCTTAGCATGTGACAATTCGTTGGATAGGTAAACAACATAACTACGACTTCCATGGGATATTTTTGCATTCTCTAAAAATTCGGCCAAAATGGAGGTTAAGAAAATCTCCTCGTTAATTTAGGACATTACTCGTTTTCGACCCTTTTTTACTAGGAAGGCCATGATGTGGCCGATTTGCATTGAATCCTAGCATGTGACAATTCGTTGGATAGGTAAACAACATAACTACCACTTCCATGTGATATTTTTGCATTCTCTAAAAATTCGGCCAGAATGGAGGTAAAGAAAATCTCCTCGTTAATTTAGGACATTACTCGTTTTCGACCCATTTTTACTAGGAAGGCCATAAAGTGGCCGATTTGTATTGAATCTTAGCATGTGAAAATTCTTGGATAGGGAAACAACATAACTACGACTTCCATGGGATATTTTTGCATTCTCTAAAAATTCAGCCAAAATGGAGGTTAAGAAAATCTCCTCGTTAATTTAGGACATTACTCGTTTTCGACCCATTTTTACTAGGAAGGCCATAAAGTGGCCGATTTGTATTGAATCTTAGCATGTGACAATTCTTGGATAGGGAAACAACATAACTACGACTTCCATGGGATATTTTTGCATTCTCTAAAAATTCAGCCAAAATGGAGGTTAAGAAAATCTCCTCGTTAATTTGGGACATTACTCGTTTTCGACCCTTTTTTACTAGGAATGCCAAAATGTGGCCAATCTGCATTGAATCTTAGCGTGTGACAATTCGTTGGATAGGTAAACAACATAACTACGACTTCCATGGGATATTTTTGCATTCTCTAAAAATTCGGCCAAAATGGAGGTTAAGAAAATCTCCTCGTTAATTTAGGACATTACTCGTTTTCGACCCTTTTTTACTAGGAAGGCCATAATGTGGCCGATTTGCATTGAATCTTAGCATGTGACAATTCGTTGGATAGGTAAACAACATAACTACGACTTCCATGGGATATTTTTGCATTCTCTAAAAATTCGGCCAGAATGGAGGTAAAGAAAATCTCCTCGTTAATTTAGGACATTACTCGTTTTCGACCCATTTTTACTGGAAGGCCATAAAGTGGCCGATTTGTATGGAATCTTAGCATGTGACAATTCGTTGGATAGGTAAACAACATAACTACGACTTCCATGGGATGTTTTTGCATTCTCTAAAAATTCGGCCAGAATGGAGGTAAAGAAAATCTCCTCGTTAATTTAGGACATTACTCGTTTTCGACCCTTTTTTACTAGGAAGGCCATAATGTGGCCGATTTGCATTGAATCCTAGCATGTGACAATTCGTTGGATAGGTAAACAACATAACTACGACTTCCATGGGATATTTTTGCATTCTCTAAAAATTCGGCCAGAATGGAGGTAAAGAAAATCTCCTCGTTAATTTAGGACATTACTCGTTTTCGACCCATTTTTACTGGAAGGCCATAAAGTGGCCGATTTGTATGGAATCTTAGCATGTGACAATTCGTTGGATAGGTAAACAACATAACTACGACTTCCATGGGATGTTTTTGCATTCTCTAAAAATTCGGCCAAAATGGAGGTTAAGAAAATCTCCTCGTTAATTGAGGACATTACTCGTTTTTGACCCTTTTTTACTAGGAAGGCCATAATGTGGCCGATTTGCATAGAATCTTAGCATGTGACAATTCGTTGGATAGGTAAACAACATAACTACGACTTCCATGGGATGTTTTTGCATTCTCTAAAAATTCGGCCAAAATGGAGGTTAAGAAAATCTCCTCGTTAATTGAGGACATTACTCGTTTTTGACCCTTTTTTACTAGGAAGGCCATAATGTGGCCGATTTGCATAGAATCTTAGCATGTGACAATTCGTTGGATAGGTAAACAACATAACTACGACTTCCATGGGATATTTTTGCATTCTCTAAAAATTCGGCCAAAATGGAGGTTAAGAAAATCTCCTCGTTAATTTAGGACATTACTCGTTTTCGACCCTTTTTTACTAGGAAGGCCATAATGTGGCCGATTTGCATTGAATCCTGGCATGTGACAATTCGTTGGATTGGTAAACAACATAACTACCACTTCCATGTGATATTTTTGCATTCTCTAAAAATTCGGCCAGAATGGAGGTAAAGAAAATCTCCTCGTTAATTTAGGACATTACTCGTTTTCGACCCATTTTTACTAGGAAGGCCATAAAGTGGCCGATTTGTATTGAATCTTAGCATGTGACAATTCTTGGATAGGGAAACAACATAACTACGACTTCCATGGGATATTTTTGCATTCTCTAAAAATTCAGCCAAAATGGAGGTTAAGAAAATCTCCTCGTTAATTTAGGACATTACTCGTTTTCGACCCATTTTTATAGGAAGGCCATAAAGTGGCCGATTTGTATTGAATCTTAGCATGTGACAATTCTTGGATAGGGAAACAACATAACTACGACTTCCATGGGATATTTTTGCATTCTCTAAAAATTCAGCCAAAATGGAGGTTAAGAAAATCTCCTCGTTAATTTGGGACATTACTCGTTTTCGACCCTTTTTTACTAGGAATGCCAAAATGTGGCCAATCTGCATTGAATCTTAGCGTGTGACAATTCGTTGGATAGGTAAACAACATAACTACGACTTCCATGGGATATTTTTGCATTCTCTAAAAATTCGGCCAAAATGGAGGTTAAGAAAATCTCCTCGTTAATTTAGGACATTACTCGTTTTCGACCCTTTTTTACTAGGAAGGCCATAATGTGGCCGATTTGCATTGAATCTTAGCATGTGACAATTCGTTGGATAGGTAAACAACATAACTACGACTTCCATGGGATATTTTTGCATTCTCTAAAAATTCGGCCAGAATGGAGGTAAAGAAAATCTCCTCGTTAATTTAGGACATTACTCGTTTTCGACCCATTTTTACTGGAAGGCCATAAAGTGGCCGATTTGTATGGAATCTTAGCATGTGACAATTCGTTGGATAGGTAAACAACATAACTACGACTTCCATGGGATGTTTTTGCATTCTCTAAAAATTCGGCCAAAATGGAGGTTAAGAAAATCTCCTCGTTAATTGAGGACATTACTCGTTTTTGACCCTTTTTTACTAGGAAGGCCATAATGTAGCCGATTTGCATAGAATCTTAGCATGTGACAATTCGTTGGATAGGTAAACAACATAACTACGACTTCCATGGGATGTTTTTGCATTCTCTAAAAATTCGGCCAAAATGGAGGTTAAGAAAATCTCCTCGTTAATTGAGGACATTACTCGTTTTTGACCCTTTTTTACTAGGAAGGCCATAATGTGGCCGATTTGCATAGAATCTTAGCATGTGACAATTCGTTTGATAGGTAAACAACATAACTACGACTTCCATGGGATATTTTTGCATTCTCAAAAAATTCGGCCAAAATGGAGGTTAAGAAAATCTCCTCGTTAATTTAGGACATTACTCGTTTTCGACCGTTTTTTACTAGGAAGGCCATAATGTGGCCGATTTGCATTGAATCTTAGCATGTGACAATTCGTTGGATAGGTAAACAACATAACTACCACTTCCATGTGATATTTTTGCATTCTCTAAAAATTCGGCCAGAATGGAGGTAAAGAAAATCTCCTCGTTAATTTAGGACATTACTCGTTTTCGACCCATTTTTACTGGAAGGCCATAAAGTGGCCGATTTGTATGGAATCTTAGCATGTGACAATTCGTTGGATAGGTAAACAACATAACTACGACTTCCATGGGATATTTTTGCATTCTCTAAAAATTCTGCCAAAATGGAGGTTAAGAAAATCTTCTCGTTAATTTGGGACATTACTCGTTTTCGACCCTTTTTTACTAGGAATGCCATAATGTGGCCAATCTGCATTGAATCTTAGCGTGTGACAATTCGTTGGATAGGTAAACAACATAACTACGACTTCCATGGGATATTTTTGCATTCTCTAAAAATTCGGCCAAAATGGAGGTTAAGAAAATCTCCTCGTTAATTTAGGACATTACTCGTTTTCGACCCTTTTTTACTAGGAAGGCCATAATGTGGCCGATTTGCATTGAATCTTAGCATGTGACAATTCGTTGGATAGGTAAACAACATAACTACGACTTCCATGGGATATTTTTGCATTCTCTAAAAATTCGGCCAGAATGGAGGTAAAGAAAATCTCCTCGTTAATTTAGGACATTACTCGTTTTCGACCCATTTTTACTGGAAGGCCATAAAGTGGCCGATTTGTATGGAATCTTAGCATGTGACAATTCGTTGGATAGGTTAACAACATAACTACGACTTCCATGGGATGTTTTTGCATTCTCTAAAAATTCGGCCAAAATGGAGGTTAAGAAAATCTCCTCGTTAATTGAGGACATTACTCGTTTTTGACCCTTTTTTACTAGGAAGGCCATAATGTGGCCGATTTGCATAGAATCTTAGCATGTGACAATTCGTTTGATAGGTAAACAACATAACTACGACTTCCATGGGATATTTTTGCATTCTCAAAAAATTCGGCCAAAATGGAGGTTAAGAAAATCTCCTCGTTAATTTAGGACATTACTCGTTTTCGACCATTTTTTACTAGGAAGGCCATAATGTGGCCGATTTGCATTGAATCTTAGCATGTGACAATTCGTTGGATAGGTAAACAACATAACTACCACTTCCATGTGATATTTTTGCATTCTCTAAAAATTCGGCCAGAATGGAGGTAAAGAAAATCTCCTCGTTAATTTAGGACATTACTCGTTTTCGACCCATTTTTACTGGAAGGCCATAAAGTGGCCGATTTGTATGGAATCTTAGCATGTGACAATTCGTTGGATAGGTAAACAACATAACTACGACTTCCATGGGATATTTTTGCATTCTCTAAAAATTCGGCCAAAATGGAGGTTAAGAAAATCTCCTCGTTAATTTGGGACATTACTCGTTTTCGACCCTTTTTTACTAGGAATGCCATAATGTGGCCAATCTGCATTGAATATTAGCGTGTGACAATTCGTTGGATAGGTAAACAACATAACTACGACTTCCATGGGATATTTTTGCATTCTCTAAAAATTCGGCCAAAATGGAGGTTAAGAAAATCTCCTCGTTAATTTAGGACATTACTCATTTTCGACCCTTTTTTTCTAGGAAGGCCATAATGTGGCCGATTTGCATTGAATCTTAGCATGTGACAATTCGTTGGATAGGTAAACAACATAACTACGACTTCCATGGGATATTTTTGCATTCTTTAAAAATTCGGCCAGAATGGAGGTAAAGAAAATCTCCTCGTTAATTTAGGACATTACTCGTTTTCGACCCATTTTTACTGGAAGGCCATAAAGTGGCCGCTTTGTATGGAATCTTAGCATGTGACAATTCGTTGGATAGGTAAACAACATAACTACGACTTCCATGGGATGTTTTTGCATTCTCTAAAAATTCGGCCAAAATGGAGGTTAAGAAAATCTCCTCGTTAATTGAGGACATTACTCGTTTTTGACCCTTTTTTACTAGGAAGGCCATAATGTGGCCGATTTGCATAGAATCTTAGCATGTGACAATTCTTTTGATAGGTAAACAACATAACTACGACTTCCATGGGATATTTTTGCATTCTCAAAAAATTCGGCCAAAATGGAGGTTAAGAAAATCTCCTCGTTAATTTAGGACATTACTCGTTTTCGACCCTTTTTTACTAGGAAGGCCATAATGTGGCCGATTTGCATTGAATCTTAGCATGTGACAATTCGTTGGATAGGTAAACAACATAACTACCACTTCCATGTGATATTTTTGCATTCTCTAAAAATTCGGCCAGAATGGAGGTAAAGAAAATCTCCTCGTTAATTTAGGACATTACTCGTTTTCGACCCATTTTTACTAGGAAGGCCATAAAGTGGCCGATTTGTATTGAATCTTAGCATGTGACTATTCTTGGATAGGGAAACAACATAACTACGACTTCCATGGGATATTTTTGCATTCTCTAAAAATTCAGCCAAAATGGAGGTTAAGAAAATCTCCTCGTTAATTTGGGACATTACTCGTTTTCGACCCTTTTTTACTAGGAATGCCATAATGTGGCCAATCTGCATTGAATCTTAGCATGTGACAATTCGTTGGATAGGTAAACAACATAACTACGACTTCCATGGGATATTTTTGCATTCTCTAAAAATTCGGCCAAAATGGAGGTTAAGAAAATCTCCTCGTTAATTTAGGACATTACTCGTTTTCGACCCTTTTTTACTAGGAAGGCCATAATGTGGCCGATTTGCATTGAATCTTAGCATGTGACAATTCGTTGGATAGGTAAACAACATAACTACGACTTCCATGGGATATTTTTGCATTCTCTAAAAATTCGGCCAGAATGGAGGTAAAGAAAATCTCCTCGTTAATTTAGGACATTACTCGTTTTCGACCCATTTTTGCTGGAAGGCCATAAAGTGGCCGATTTGTATGGAATCTTAGCATGTGACAATTCGTTGGATAGGTAAACAACATAACTACGACTTCCATGGGATGTTTTTGCATTCTCTAAAAATTCGGCCAAAATGGAGGTTAAGAAAATCTCCTCGTTAATTGAGGACATTACTCGTTTTTGACCCTTTTTTACTAGGAAGGCCATAATGTGGCCGATTTGCATAGAATCTTAGCATGTGACAATTCGTTGGATAGGTAAACAACATAACTACGACTTCCATGGGATATTTTTGCATTCTCTAAAAATTCGGCCAAAATGGAGGTTAAGAAAATCTCCTCGTTAATTGAGGACATTACTCGTTTTTGACCCTTTTTTACTAGGAAGGCCATAATGTGGCCGATTTGCATAGAATCTTAGCATGTGACAATTCGTTTGATAGGTAAACAACATAACTACGACTTCCATGGGATATTTTTGCATTCTCAAAAAATTCGGCCAAAATGGAGGTTAAGAAAATCTCCTCGTTAATTTAGGACATTACTCGTTTTCGACCCTTTTTTACTAGGAAGGCCATAATGTGGCCGATTTGCATTGAATCTTAGCATGTGACAATTCGTTGGATAGGTAAACAACATAACTACCACTTCCATGTGATATTTTTGCATTCTCTAAAAATTCGGCCAGAATGGAGGTAAAGAAAATCTCCTCGTTAATATAGGACATTACTCGTTTTCGACCCATTTTTACTGGAAGGCCATAAAGTGGCCGATTTGTATGGAATCTTAGCATGTGACAATTCGTTGGATAGGTAAACAACATAACTACGACTTCCATGGGATATTTTTGCATTCTCTAAAAATTCGGCCAAAATGGAGGTTAAGAACATCTCCTCGTTAATTTAGGACATTACTCGTTTTCGACCCATTTTTACTAGGAAGGCCATAAAGTGGCCGATTTGTATTGAATCTTAGCATGTGACTATTCTTGGATAGGGAAACAACATAACTACGACTTCCATGGGATATTTTTGCATTCTCTAAAAATTCAGCCAAAATGGAGGTTAAGAAAATCTCCTCGTTAATTTGGGACATTACTCGTTTTCGACCCTTTTTTACTAGGAAGGCCATAAAGTGGCCGATTTGTATTGAATCTTTGCATGTGACAATTCGTTGGATAGGCAAACAACATAACTACGACTTCCATGGGATATTTTTGCATTCTCTAAAAATTCGGCCAAAATGGAGGTTAAGAAAATCTCCTCGTTAATTTAGGACATTACTCGTTTTCGACCCTTTTTTACTAGGAAGGCCATAATGTGGCCGATTTGCATTGAATCTTAGCATGTGACAATTCGTTGGATAGGTAAACAACATAACTACGACTTCCATGGGATATTTTTGCATTCTCTAAAAATTCGGCCAGAATGGAGGTAAAGAAAATCTCCTCGTTAATTTAGGACATTACTCGTTTTCGACCCATTTTTACTGGAAGGCCATAAAGTGGCCGATTTGTATGGAATCTTAGCATGTGACAATTCGTTGGATAGGTAAACAACATAACTACGACTTCCATGGGATGTTTTTGCATTCTCTAAAAATTCGGCCAAAATGGAGGTTAAGAAAATCTCCTCGTTAATTGAGGACATTACTCGTTTTTGACCCTTTTTTACTAGGAAGGCCATAATGTGGCCGATTTGCATAGAATCTTAGCATGTGACAATTCGTTGGATAGGTAAACAACATAACTACCACTTCCATGTGATATTTTTGCATTCTCTAAAAATTCGGCCAGAATGGAGGTAAAGAAAATCTCCTCGTTAATTTAGGACATTACTCGTTTTCGACCCATTTTTACTAGGAAGGCCATAAAGTGGCCGATTTGTATTGAATCTTAGCATGTGACAATTCTTGGATAGGGAAACAACATAACTACGACTTCCATGGGATATTTTTGCATTCTCTAAAAATTCAGCCAAAATGGAGGTTAAGAAAATCTCCTCGTTAATTTAGGACATTACTCGTTTTCGACCCATTTTTACTAGGAAGGCCATAAATTGGCCGATTTGTATTGAATCTTAGCACGTGACAATTCTTGGATAGGGAAACAACATAACTACGACTTCCATGGGATATTTTTGCATTCTCTAAAAATTCAGCCAAAATGGAGGTTAAGAAAATCTCCACGTTAATTTGGGACATTACTCGTTTTCGACCCTTTTTTACTAGGAATGCCATAATGTGGCCAATCTGCCTTGAATCTTAGCGTGTGACAATTCGTTGGATAGGTAAACAACATAACTACGACTTCCATGGGATATTTTTGCATTCTCTAAAAATTCGGCCAAAATGGAGGTTAAGAAAATCTCCTCGTTAATTTAGGACATTACTCGTTTTCGACCCTTTTTTACTAGGAAGGCCATAATGTGGCCGATTTGCATTGAATCTTAGCATGTGACAATTCGTTGGATAGGTAAACAACATAACTACGACTTCCATGGGATATTTTTGCATTCTCTAAAAATTCGGCCAAAATGGAGGTTAAGAAAATCTCCTCGTTAATTTAGGACATTACTCGTTTTCGACCCATTTTTACTAGGAAGGCCATAAAGTGGCCGATTTGTATTGAATCTTAGCGTGTGACTATTCTTGGATAGGGAAACAACATAACTACGACTTCCATGGGATATTTTTGCATTCTCTAAAAATTCAGCCAAAATGGAGGTTAAGAAAATCTCCTCGTTAATTTGGGACATTACTCGTTTTCGACCCTTTTTTACTAGGAATGCCATAATGTGGCCAATCTGCATTGAATCTTAGCGTGTGACAATTCGTTGGATAGGTAAACTACATAACTACGACTTCCATGGGATATTTTTGCATTCTCTAAAAATTCGGCCAAAATGGAGGTTAAGAAAATCTCCTCGTTAATTTAGGACATTACTCGTTTTCGACCCTTTTTTACTAGGAAGGCCATAATGTGGCCGATTTGCATTGAATCTTAGCATATGACAATTCGTTGGATAGGTAAACAACATAACTACGACTTCCATGGGATATTTTTGCATTCTCTAAAAATTCGGCCAGAATGGAGGTAAAGAAAATCTCCTCGTTAATTTAGGACATTACTCGTTTTCGACCCATTTTTACTGGAAGGCCATAAAGTGGCCGATTTGTATGGAATCTTAGCATGTGACAATTCGTTGGATAGGTAAACAACATAACTACGACTTCCATGGGATGTTTTTGCATTCTCTAAAAATTCGGCCAGAATGGAGGTAAAGAAAATCTCCTCGTTAATTTAGGACATTACTCGTTTTCGACCCATTTTTACTGGAAGGCCATAAAGTGGCCGATTTGTATGGAATCTTAGCATGTGACAATTCGTTGGATAGGTAAACAACATAACTACGACTTCCATGGGATGTTTTTGCATTCTCTAAAAATTCGGCCAAAATGGAGGTTAAGAAAATCTCCTCGTTAATTGAGGACATTACTCGTTTTTGACCCTTTTTTACTAGGAAGGCCATAATGTGGCCGATTTGCATAGAATCTTAGCATGTGACAATTCGTTGGACAGGTAAACTACATAACTACGACTTCCATGGGATATTTTTGCATTCTCTAAAAATTCGGCCAAAATGGAGGTTAAGAAAATCTCCTCGTTAATTTAGGACATTACTCGTTTTCGACCCTTTTTTACTAGGAAGGCCATAATGTGGCCGATTTGCATTGAATCTTAGCATATGACAATTCGTTGGATAGGTAAACAACATAACTACGACTTCCATGGGATATTTTTGCATTCTCTAAAAATTCGGCCAAAATGGAGGTTAAGAAAATCTCCTCGTTAATTGAGGACATTACTCGTTTTTGACCCTTTTTTACTAGGAAGGCCATAATGTGGCCGATTTGCATAGAATCTTAGCATGTGACAATTCGTTTGATAGGTAAACAACATAACTACGACTTCCATGGGATATTTTTGCATTCTCAAAAAATTCGGCCAAAATGGAGGTTAAGAAAATCTCCTCGTTAATTTAGGACATTACTCGTTTTCGACCCTTTTTTACTAGGAAGGCCATAATGTGGCCGATTTGCATTGAATCTTAGCATGTGACAATTCGTTGGATAGGTAAACAACATAACTACCACTTCCATGTGATATTTTTGCATTCTCTAAAAATTCGGCCAGAATGGAGGTAAAGAAAATCTCCTCGTTAATTTAGGACATTACTCGTTTTCGACCCATTTTTACTGGAAGGCCATAAAGTGGCCGATTTGTATGGAATCTTAGCATGTGACAATTCGTTGGATAGGTAAACAACATAACTACGACTTCCATGGGATATTTTTGCATTCTCTAAAAATTCGGCCAAAATGGAGGTTAAGAAAATCTCCTCGTTAATTTAGGACATTACTCGTTTTCGACCCATTTTTACTAGGAAGGCCATAAAGTGGCCGATTTGTATTGAATCTTAGCATGTGACTATTCTTGGATAGGGAAACAACATAACTACGACTTCCATGGGATATTTTTGCATTCTCTAAAAATTCAGCCAAAATGGAGGTTAAGAAAATCTCCTCGTTAATTTGGGACATTACTCGTTTTCGACCCTTTTTTACTAGGAAGGCCATAAAGTGGCCGATTTGTATTGAATCTTTGCATGTGACAATTCGTTGGATAGGCAAACAACATAACTACGACTTCCATGGGATATTTTTGCATTCTCTAAAAATTTGGCCAAAATGGAGGTTAAGAAAATCTCCTCGTTAATTTAGGACATTACTCGTTTTCGACCCTTTTTTACTAGGAAGGCCATAATGTGGCCGATTTGCATTGAATCTTAGCATGTGACAATTCGTTGGATAGGTAAACAACATAACTACGACTTCCATGGGATATTTTTGCATTCTCTAAAAATTCGGCCAGAATGGAGGTAAAGAAAATCTCCTCGTTAATTTAGGACATTACTCGTTTTCGACCCATTTTTACTGGAAGGCCATAAAGTGGCCGATTTGTATGGAATCTTAGCATGTGACAATTCGTTGGATAGGTAAACAACATAACTACGACTTCCATGGGATGTTTTTGCATTCTCTAAAAATTCGGCCAAAATGGAGGTTAAGAAAATCTCCTCGTTAATTGAGGACATTACTCGTTTTTGACCCTTTTTTACTAGGAAGGCCATAATGTGGCCGATTTGCATAGAATCTTAGCATGTGACAATTCGTTGGATAGGTAAACAACATAACTACCACTTCCATGTGATATTTTTGCATTCTCTAAAAATTCGGCCAGAATGGAGGTAAAGAAAATCTCCTCGTTAATTTAGGACATTACTCGTTTTCGACCCATTTTTACTAGGAAGGCCATAAAGTGGCCGATTTGTATTGAATCTTAGCATGTGACAATTCTTGGATAGGGAAACAACATAACTACGACTTCCATGGGATATTTTTGCATTCTCTAAAAATTCAGCCAAAATGGAGGTTAAGAAAATCTCCTCGTTAATTTAGGACATTACTCGTTTTCGACCCATTTTTACTAGGAAGGCCATAAATTGGCCGATTTGTATTGAATCTTAGCACGTGACAATTCTTGGATAGGGAAACAACATAACTACGACTTCCATGGGATATTTTTGCATTCTCTAAAAATTCAGCCAAAATGGAGGTTAAGAAAATCTCCACGTTAATTTGGGACATTACTCGTTTTCGACCCTTTTTTACTAGGAATGCCATAATGTGGCCAATCTGCCTTGAATCTTAGCGTGTGGCAATTCGTTGGATAGGTAAACAACATAACTACGACTTCCATGGGATATTTTTGCATTCTCTAAAAATTCGGCCAAAATGGAGGTTAAGAAAATCTCCTCGTTAATTTAGGACATTACTCGTTTTCGACCCTTTTTTACTAGGAAGGCCATAATGTGGCCGATTTGCATTGAATCTTAGCATGTGACAATTCGTTGGATAGGTAAACAACATAACTACGACTTCCATGGGATATTTTTGCATTCTCTAAAAATTCGGCCAAAATGGAGGTTAAGAAAATCTCCTCGTTAATTTAGGACATTACTCGTTTTCGACCCATTTTTACTAGGAAGGCCATAAAGTGGCCGATTTGTATTGAATCTTAGCGTGTGACTATTCTTGGATAGGGAAACAACATAACTACGACTTCCATGGGATATTTTTGCATTCTCTAAAAATTCAGCCAAAATGGAGGTTAAGAAAATCTCCTCGTTAATTTGGGACATTACTCGTTTTCGACCCTTTTTTACTAGGAATGCCATAATGTGGCCAATCTGCATTGAATCTTAGCGTGTGACAATTCGTTGGATAGGTAAACTACATAACTACGACTTCCATGGGATATTTTTGCATTCTCTAAAAATTCGGCCAAAATGGAGGTTAAGAAAATCTCCTCGTTAATTTAGGACATTACTCGTTTTCGACCCTTTTTTACTAGGAAGGCCATAATGTGGCCGATTTGCATTGAATCTTAGCATATGACAATTCGTTGGATAGGTAAACAACATAACTACGACTTCCATGGGATATTTTTGCATTCTCTAAAAATTCGGCCAGAATGGAGGTAAAGAAAATCTCCTCGTTAATTTAGGACATTACTCGTTTTCGACCCATTTTTACTAGGAAGGCCATAAAGTGGCCGATTTGTATTGAATCTTAGCATGTGACTATTCTTGGATAGGGAAACAACATAACTACGACTTCCATGGGATATTTTTGCATTCTCTAAAAATTCAGCCAAAATGGAGGTTAAGAAAATCTCCTCGTTAATTTGGGACATTACTCGTTTTCGACCCTTTTTTACTAGGAATGCCATAATGTGGCCAATCTGCATTGAATCTTAGCGTGTGACAATTCGTTGGATAGGTAAACAACATAACTACGACTTCCATGGGATATTTTTGCATTCTCTAAAAATTCGGCCAAAATGGAGGTTAAGAAAATCTCCTCGTTAATTGAGGACATTACTCGTTTTTGACCCTTTTTTACTAGGAAGGCCATAATGTGGCCGATTTGCATAGAATCTTAGCATGTGACAATTCGTTGGATAGGTAAACAACATAACTACGACTTCCATGGGATATTTTTGCATTCTCTAAAAATTCGGCCAAAATGGAGGTTAAGAAAATCTCCTCGTTAATTTAGGACTTTACTCGTTTTCGACCCTTTTTTACTAGGAAGGCCATAATGTGGCCGATTTGCATTGAATCCTAGCATGTGACAATTCGTTGGATAGGTAAACAACATAACTACCACTTCCATGTGATATTTTTGCATTCTCTAAAAATTCGGCCAGAATGGAGGTAAAGAAAATCTCCTCGTTAATTTAGGACATTACTCGTTTTCGACCCATTTTTACTAGGAAGGCCATAAAGTGGCCGATTTGTATTGAATCTTAGCATGTGACAATTCTTGGATAGGGAAACAACATAACTATGACTTCCATGGGATATTTTTGCATTCTCTAAAAATTCAGCCAAAATGGAGGTTAAGAAAATCTCCTCGTTAATTTAGGACATTACTCGTTTTCGACCCATTTTTACTAGAAAGGCCATAAAGTGGCCGATTTGTATTGAATCTTAGCATGTGACAATTCTTGGATAGGGAAACAACATAACTACGACTTCCATGGGATATTTTTGCATTCTCTAAAAATTCAGCCAAAATGGAGGTTAAGAAAATCTCCTCGTTAATTTGGGACATTACTCGTTTTCGACCCTTTTTTACTAGGAATGCCATAATGTGGCCAATCTGCATTGAATCTTAGCGTGTGACAATTCGTTGGATAGGTAAACAACATAACTACGACTTCCATGGGATATTTTTGCATTCTCTAAAAATTCGGCCAAAATGGAGGTTAAGAAAATCTCCTCGTTAATTTAGGACATTACTCGTTTTCGACCCTTTTTTACTAGGAAGGCCATAATGTGGTCGATTTGCATTGAATGTGACAATTCGTTGGATAGGTAAACAACATAACTACGACTTCCATGGGATATTTTTGCATTCTCTAAAAATTCGGCCAAAATGGAGGTTAAGAAAATCTCCTCGTTAATTTAGGACATTACTCGTTTTCGACCCATTTTTACTAGGAAGGCCATAAAGTGGCCGATTTGTATTGAATCTTAGCATGTGACTATTCTTGGATAGGGAAACAACATAACTACGACTTCCATGGGATATTTTTGCATTCTCTAAAAATTCAGCCAAAATGGAGGTTAAGAAAATCTCCTCGTTAATTTGGGACATTACTCGTTTTCGACCCTTTTTTACTAGGAATGCCATAATGTGGCCAATCTGCATTGAATCTTAGCGTGTGACAATTCGTTGGATAGGTAAACAACATAACTACGACTTCCATGGGATATTTTTGCATTCTCTAAAAATTCGGCCAAAATGGAGGTTAAGAAAATCTCCTCGTTAATTTAGGACATTACTCGTTTTCGACCCTTTTTTACTAGGAAGGCCATAATGTGGCCGATTTGCATTGAATCTTAGCATGTGACAATTCGTTGGATAGGTAAACAACATAACTACGACTTCCATGGGATATTTTTGCATTCTCTAAAAATTCGGCCAGAATGGAGGTAAAGAAAATCTCCTCGTTAATTTAGGACATTACTCGTTTTCGACCCATTTTTACTGGAAGGCCATAAAGTGGCCGATTTGTATGGAATCTTAGCATGTGACAATTCGTTGGATAGGTAAACAACATAACTACGACTTCCATGGGATGTTTTTGCATTCTCTAAAAATTCGGCCAAAATGGAGGTTAAGAAAATCTCCTCGTTAATTGAGGACATTACTCGTTTTTGACCCTTTTTTACTAGGAAGGCCATAATGTGGCCGATTTGCATAGAATCTTAGCATGTGACAATTCGTTGGATAGGTAAACAACATAACTACGACTTCCATGGGATATTTTTGCATTCTCTAAAAATTCGGCCAAAATGGAGGTTAAGAAAATCTCCTCGTTAATTTAGGACTTTACTCGTTTTCGACCCTTTTTTACTAGGAAGGCCATAATGTGGCCGATTTGCATTGAATCCTAGCATGTGACAATTCGTTGGATAGGTAAACAACATAACTACCACTTCCATGTGATATTTTTGCATTCTCTAAAAATTCGGCCAGAATGGAGGTAAAGAAAATCTCCTCGTTAATTTAGGACATTACTCGTTTTCGACCCATTTTTACTAGGAAGGCCATAAAGTGGCCGATTTGTATTGAATCTTAGCATGTGACAATTCTTGGATAGGGAAACAACATAACTACGACTTCCATGGGATATTTTTGCATTCTCTAAAAATTCAGCCAAAATGGAGGTTAAGAAAATCTCCTCGTTAATTTAGGACATTACTCGTTTTCGACCCATTTTTACTAGGAAGGCCATAAATTGGCCGATTTGTATTGAATCTTAGCACGTGACAATTCTTGGATAGGGAAACAACATAACTACGACATCCATGGGATATTTTTGCATTCTCTAAAAATTCAGCCAAAATGGAGGTTAAGAAAATCTCCACGTTAATTTGGGACATTACTCGTTTTCGACCCTTTTTTACTAGGAATGCCATAATGTGGCCAATCTGCCTTGAATCTTAGCGTGTGACAATTCGTTGGATAGGTAAACAACATAACTACGACTTCCATGGGATATTTTTGCATTCTCTAAAAATTCGGCCAAAATGGAGGTTAAGAAAATCTCCTCGTTAATTTAGGACATTACTCGTTTTCGACCCTTTTTTACTAGGAAGGCCATAATGTGGCCGATTTGCATTGAATCTTAGCATGTGACAATTCGTTGGATAGGTAAACAACATAACTACGACTTCCATGGGATATTTTTGCATTCTCTAAAAATTCGGCCAAAATGGAGGTTAAGAAAATCTCCTCGTTAATTTAGGACATTACTCGTTTTCGACCCATTTTTACTAGGAAGGCCATAAAGTGGCCGATTTGTATTGAATCTTAGCGTGTGACTATTCTTGGATAGGGAAACAACATAACTACGACTTCCATGGGATATTTTTGCATTCTCTAAAAATTCAGCCAAAATGGAGGTTAAGAAAATCTCCTCGTTAATTTGGGACATTACTCGTTTTCGACCCTTTTTTACTAGGAATGCCATAATGTGGCCAATCTGCATTGAATCTTAGCGTGTGACAATTCGTTGGATAGGTAAACTACATAACTACGACTTCCATGGGATATTTTTGCATTCTCTAAAAATTCGGCCAAAATGGAGGTTAAGAAAATCTCCTCGTTAATTTAGGACATTACTCGTTTTCGACCCTTTTTTACTAGGAAGGCCATAATGTGGCCGATTTGCATTGAATCTTAGCATATGACAATTCGTTGGATAGGTAAACAACATAACTACGACTTCCATGGGATATTTTTGCATTCTCTAAAAATTCGGCCAGAATGGAGGTAAAGAAAATCTCCTCGTTAATTTAGGACATTACTCGTTTTCGACCCATTTTTACTGGAAGGCCATAAAGTGGCCGATTTGTATGGAATCTTAGCATGTGACAATTCGTTGGATAGGTAAACAACATAACTACGACTTCCATGGGATGTTTTTGCATTCTCTAAAAATTCGGCCAAAATGGAGGTTAAGAAAATCTCCTCGTTAATTGAGGACATTACTCGTTTTTGACCCTTTTTTACTAGGAAGGCCATAATGTGGCCGATTTGCATAGAATCTTAGCATGTGACAATTCGTTGGATAGGTAAACAACATAACTACGACTTCCATGGGATATTTTTGCATTCTCTAAAAATTCGGCCAAAATGGAGGTTAAGAAAATCTCCTCGTTAATTTAGGACTTTACTCGTTTTCGACCCTTTTTTACTAGGAAGGCCATAATGTGGCCGATTTGCATTGAATCCTAGCATGTGACAATTCGTTGGATAGGTAAACAACATAACTACCACTTCCATGTGATATTTTTGCATTCTCTAAAAATTCGGCCAGAATGGAGGTAAAGAAAATCTCCTCGTTAATTTAGGACATTACTCGTTTTCGACCCATTTTTACTAGGAAGGCCATAAAGTGGCCGATTTGTATTGAATCTTAGCATGTGACAATTCTTGGATAGGGAAACAACATAACTATGACTTCCATGGGATATTTTTGCATTCTCTAAAAATTCAGCCAAAATGGAGGTTAAGAAAATCTCCTCGTTAATTTAGGACATTACTCGTTTTCGACCCATTTTTACTAGGAAGGCCATAAAGTGGCCGATTTGTATTGAATCTTAGCATGTGACAATTCTTGGATAGGGAAACAACATAACTACGACTTCCATGGGATATTTTTGCATTCTCTAAAAATTCAGCCAAAATGGAGGTTAAGAAAATCTCCTCGTTAATTTGGGACATTACTCGTTTTCGACCCTTTTTTACTAGGAATGCCATAATGTGGCCAATCTGCATTGAATCTTAGCGTGTGACAATTCGTTGGATAGGTAAACAACATAACTACGACTTCCATGGGATATTTTTGCATTCTCTAAAAATTCAGCCAAAATGGAGGTTAAGAAAATCTCCTCGTTAATTTAGGACATTACTCGTTTTCGACCCTTTTTTACTAGGAAGGCCATAATGTGGTCGATTTGCATTGAATGTGACAATTCGTTGGATAGGTAAACAACATAACTACGACTTCCATGGGATATTTTTGCATTCTCTAAAAATTCGGCCAAAATGGAGGTTAAGAAAATCTCCTCGTTAATTTAGGACATTACTCGTTTTCGACCCATTTTTACTAGGAAGGCCATAAAGTGGCCGATTTGTATTGAATCTTAGCATGTGACTATTCTTGGATAGGGAAACAACATAACTACGACTTCCATGGGATATTTTTGCATTCTCTAAAAATTCAGCCAAAATGGAGGTTAAGAAAATCTCCTCGTTAATTTGGGACATTACTCGTTTTCGACCCTTTTTTACTAGGAATGCCATAATGTGGCCAATCTGCATTGAATCTTAGCGTGTGACAATTCGTTGGATAGGTAAACTACATAACTACGACTTCCATGGGATATTTTTGCATTCTCTAAAAATTCGGCCAAAATGGAGGTTAAGAAAATCTCCTCGTTAATTTAGGACATTACTCGTTTTCGACCCTTTTTTACTAGGAAGGCCATAATGTGGCCGATTTGCATTGAATCTTAGCATATGACAATTCGTTGGATAGGTAAACAACATAACTACGACTTCCATGGGATATTTTTGCATTCTCTAAAAATTCGGCCAGAATGGAGGTAAAGAAAATCTCCTCGTTAATTTAGGACATTACTCGTTTTCGACCCATTTTTACTGGAAGGCCATAAAGTGGCCGATTTGTATGGAATCTTAGCATGTGACAATTCGTTGGATAGGTAAACAACATAACTACGACTTCCATGGGATGTTTTTGCATTCTCTAAAAATTCGGCCAAAATGGAGGTTAAGAAAATCTCCTCGTTAATTGAGGACATTACTCGTTTTTGACCCTTTTTTACTAGGAAGGCCATAATGTGGCCGATTTGCATAGAATCTTAGCATGTGACAATTCGTTGGATAGGTAAACAACATAACTACGACTTCCATGGGATATTTTTGCATTCTCTAAAAATTCGGCCAAAATGGAGGTTAAGAAAATCTCCTCGTTAATTTAGGACTTTACTCGTTTTCGACCCTTTTTTACTAGGAAGGCCATAATGTGGCCGATTTGCATTGAATCCTAGCATGTGACAATTCGTTGGATAGGTAAACAACATAACTACCACTTCCATGTGATATTTTTGCATTCTCTAAAAATTCGGCCAGAATGGAGGTAAAGAAAATCTCCTCGTTAATTTAGGACATTACTCGTTTTCGACCCATTTTTACTAGGAAGGCCATAAAGTGGCCGATTTGTATTGAATCTTAGCATGTGACAATTCTTGGATAGGGAAACAACATAACTATGACTTCCATGGGATATTTTTGCATTCTCTAAAAATTCAGCCAAAATGGAGGTTAAGAAAATCTCCTCGTTAATTTAGGACATTACTCGTTTTCGACCCATTTTTACTAGGAAGGCCATAAAGTGGCCGATTTGTATTGAATCTTAGCATGTGACAATTCTTGGATAGGGAAACAACATAACTACGACTTCCATGGGATATTTTTGCATTCTCTAAAAATTCAGCCAAAATGGAGGTTAAGAAAATCTCCTCGTTAATTTGGGACATTACTCGTTTTCGACCCTTTTTTACTAGGAATGCCATAATGTGGCCAATCTGCATTGAATCTTAGCGTGTGACAATTCGTTGGATAGGTAAACAACATAACTACGACTTCCATGGGATATTTTTGCATTCTCTAAAAATTCAGCCAAAATGGAGGTTAAGAAAATCTCCTCGTTAATTTAGGACATTACTCGTTTTCGACCCTTTTTTACTAGGAAGGCCATAATGTGGTCGATTTGCATTGAATGTGACAATTCGTTGGATAGGTAAACAACATAACTACGACTTCCATGGGATATTTTTGCATTCTCTAAAAATTCGGCCAAAATGGAGGTTAAGAAAATCTCCTCGTTAATTTAGGACATTACTCGTTTTCGACCCATTTTTACTAGGAAGGCCATAAAGTGGCCGATTTGTATTGAATCTTAGCATGTGACTATTCTTGGATAGGGAAACAACATAACTACGACTTCCATGGGATATTTTTGCATTCTCTAAAAATTCAGCCAAAATGGAGGTTAAGAAAATCTCCTCGTTAATTTGGGACATTACTCGTTTTCGACCCTTTTTTACTAGGAATGCCATAATGTGGCCAATCTGCATTGAATCTTAGCGTGTGACAATTCGTTGGATAGGTAAACAACATAACTACGACTTCCATGGGATATTTTTGCATTCTCTAAAAATTCGGCCAAAATGGAGGTTAAGAAAATCTCCTCGTTAATTGAGGACATTACTCGTTTTTGACCCTTTTTTACTAGGAAGGCCATAATGTGGCCGATTTGCATAGAATCTTAGCATGTGACAATTCGTTGGATAGGTAAACAACATAACTACGACTTCCATGGGATATTTTTGCATTCTCTAAAAATTCGGCCAAAATGGAGGTTAAGAAAATCTCCTCGTTAATTTAGGACTTTACTCGTTTTCGACCCTTTTTTACTAGGAAGGCCATAATGTGGCCGATTTGCATTGAATCCTAGCATGTGACAATTCGTTGGATAGGTAAACAACATAACTACCACTTCCATGTGATATTTTTGCATTCTCTAAAAATTCGGCCAGAATGGAGGTAAAGAAAATCTCCTCGTTAATTTAGGACATTACTCGTTTTCGACCCATTTTTACTAGGAAGGCCATAAAGTGGCCGATTTGTATTGAATCTTAGCATGTGACAATTCTTGGATAGGGAAACAACATAACTATGACTTCCATGGGATATTTTTGCATTCTCTAAAAATTCAGCCAAAATGGAGGTTAAGAAAATCTCCTCGTTAATTTAGGACATTACTCGTTTTCGACCCATTTTTACTAGGAAGGCCATAAAGTGGCCGATTTGTATTGAATCTTAGCATGTGACAATTCTTGGATAGGGAAACAACATAACTACGACTTCCATGGGATATTTTTGCATTCTCTAAAAATTCAGCCAAAATGGAGGTTAAGAAAATCTCCTCGTTAATTTGGGACATTACTCGTTTTCGACCCTTTTTTACTAGGAATGCCATAATGTGGCCAATCTGCATTGAATCTTAGCGTGTGACAATTCGTTGGATAGGTAAACAACATAACTACGACTTCCATGGGATATTTTTGCATTCTCTAAAAATTCGGCCAAAATGGAGGTTAAGAAAATCTCCTCGTTAATTTAGGACATTACTCGTTTTCGACCCTTTTTTACTAGGAAGGCCATAATGTGGTCGATTTGCATTGAATGTGACAATTCGTTGGATAGGTAAACAACATAACTACGACTTCCATGGGATATTTTTGCATTCTCTAAAAATTCGGCCAAAATGGAGGTTAAGAAAATCTCCTCGTTAATTTAGGACATTACTCGTTTTCGACCCATTTTTACTAGGAAGGCCATAAAGTGGCCGATTTGTATTGAATCTTAGCATGTGACTATTCTTGGATAGGGAAACAACATAACTACGACTTCCATGGGATATTTTTGCATTCTCTAAAAATTCAGCCAAAATGGAGGTTAAGAAAATCTCCTCGTTAATTTGGGACATTACTCGTTTTCGACCCTTTTTTACTAGGAATGCCATAATGTGGCCAATCTGCATTGAATCTTAGCGTGTGACAATTCGTTGGATAGGTAAACAACATAACTACGACTTCCATGGGATATTTTTGCATTCTCTAAAAATTCGGCCAAAATGGAGGTTAAGAAAATCTCCTCGTTAATTTAGGACATTACTCGTTTTCGACCCTTTTTTACTAGGAAGGCCATAATGTGGTCGATTTGCATTGAATGTGACAATTCGTTGGATAGGTAAACAACATAACTACGACTTCCATGGGATATTTTTGCATTCTCTAAAAATTCGGCCAAAATGGAGGTTAAGAAAATCTCCTCGTTAATTTAGGACATTACTCGTTTTCGACCCATTTTTACTAGGAAGGCCATAAAGTGGCCGATTTGTATTGAATCTTAGCATGTGACTATTCTTGGATAGGGAAACAACATAACTACGACTTCCATGGGATATTTTTGCATTCTCTAAAAATTCAGCCAAAATGGAGGTTAAGAAAATCTCCTCGTTAATTTGGGACATTACTCGTTTTCGACCCTTTTTTACTAGGAATGCCATAATGTGGCCAATCTGCATTGAATCTTAGCGTGTGACAATTCGTTGGATAGGTAAACAACATAACTACGACTTCCATGGGATATTTTTGCATTCTCTAAAAATTCGGCCAAAATGGAGGTTAAGAAAATCTCCTCGTTAATTTAGGACATTACTCGTTTTCGACCCTTTTTTACTAGGAAGGCCATAATGTGGCCGATTTGCATTGAATCTTAGCATGTGACAATTCGTTGGATAGGTAAACAACATAACTACGACTTCCATGGGATATTTTTGCATTCTCTAAAAATTCGGCCAGAATGGAGGTAAAGAAAATCTCCTCGTTAATTTAGGACATTACTCGTTTTCGACCCATTTTTACTGGAAGGCCATAAAGTGGCCGATTTGTATGGAATCTTAGCATGTGACAATTCGTTGGATAGGTAAACAACATAACTACGACTTCCATGGGATGTTTTTGCATTCTCTAAAAATTCGGCCACAATGGAGGTTAAGAAAATCTCCTCGTTAATTGAGGACATTACTCGTTTTTGACCCTTTTTTACTAGGAAGGCCATAATGTGGCCGATTTGCATAGAATCTTAGCATGTGACAATTCGTTGGATAGGTAAACAACATAACTACGACTTCCATGGGATATTTTTGCATTCTCTAAAAATTCGGCCAAAATGGAGGTTAAGAAAATCTCCTCGTTAATTTAGGACTTTACTCGTTTTCGACCCTTTTTTACTAGGAAGGCCATAATGTGGCCGATTTGCATTGAATCCTAGCATGTGACAATTCGTTGGATAGGTAAACAACATAACTACCACTTCCATGTGATATTTTTGCATTCTCTAAAAATTCGGCCAGAATGGAGGTAAAGAAAATCTCCTCGTTAATTTAGGACATTACTCGTTTTCGACCCATTTTTACTAGGAAGGCCATAAAGTGGCCGATTTGTATTGAATCTTAGCATGTGACAATTCTTGGATAGGGAAACAACATAACTACGACTTCCATGGGATATTTTTGCATTCTCTAAAAATTCAGCCAAAATGGAGGTTAAGAAAATCTCCTCGTTAATTTAGGACATTACTCGTTTTCGACCCATTTTTACTAGGAAGGCCATAAAGTGGCCGATTTGTATTGAATCTTAGCATGTGACAATTCTTGGATAGGGAAACAACATAACTACGACTTCCATGGGATATTTTTGCATTCTCTAAAAATTCAGCCAAAATGGAGGTTAAGAAAATCTCCTCGTTAATTTGGGACATTACTCGTTTTCGACCCTTTTTTACTAGGAATGCCATAATGTGGCCAATCTGCATTGAATCTTAGCGTGTGACAATTCGTTGGATAGGTAAACAACATAACTACGACTTCCATGGGATATTTTTGCATTCTCTAAAAATTCGGCCAAAATGGAGGTTAAGAAAATCTCCTCGTTAATTTAGGACATTACTCGTTTTCGACCCTTTTTTACTAGGAAGGCCATAATGTGGCCGATTTGCATTGAATCTTAGCATGTGACAATTCGTTGGATAGGTAAACAACATAACTACGACTTCCATGGGATATTTTTGCATTCTCTAAAAATTCGGCCAGAATGGAGGTAAAGAAAATCTCCTCGTTAATTTAGGACATTACTCGTTTTCGACCCATTTTTACTGGAAGGCCATAAAGTGGCCGATTTGTATGGAATCTTAGCATGTGACAATTCGTTGGATAGGTAAACAACATAACTACGACTTCCATGGGATGTTTTTGCATTCTCTAAAAATTCGGCCAAAATGGAGGTTAAGAAAATCTCCTCGTTAATTGAGGACATTACTCGTTTTTGACCCTTTTTTACTAGGAAGGCCATAATGTGGCCGATTTGCATAGAATCTTAGCATGTGACAATTCGTTGGATAGGTAAACAACATAACTACGACTTCCATGGGATATTTTTGCATTCTCTAAAAATTCGGCCAAAATGGAGGTTAAGAAAATCTCCTCTTTAATTTAGGACTTTACTCGTTTTCTACCCTTTTTTACTAGGAAGGCCATAATGTGGCCGATTTGCATTGAATCCTAGCATGTGACAATTCGTTGGATAGGTAAACAACATAACTACCACTTCCATGTGATATTTTTGCATTCTCTAAAAATTCGGCCAGAATGGAGGTAAAGAAAATCTCCTCGTTAATTTAGGACATTACTCGTTTTCGACCCATTTTTACTAGGAAGGCCATAAAGTGGCCGATTTGTATTGAATCTTAGCATGTGACAATTCTTGGATAGGGAAACAACATAACTACGACTTCCATGGGATATTTTTGCATTCTCTAAAAATTCAGCCAAAATGGAGGTTAAGAAAATCTCCTCGTTAATTTAGGACATTACTCGTTTTCGACCCATTTTTACTAGGAAGGCCATAAAGTGGCCGATTTGTATTGAATCTTAGCATGTGACAATTCTTGGATAGGGAAACAACATAACTACGACTTCCATGGGATATTTTTGCATTCTCTAAAAATTCAGCCAAAATGGAGGTTAAGAAAATCTCCTCGTTAATTTGGGACATTACTCGTTTTCGACCCTTTTTTACTAGGAATGCCATAATGTGGCCAATCTGCATTGAATCTTAGCGTGTGACAATTCGTTGGATAGGTAAACAACATAACTACGACTTCCATGGGATATTTTTGCATTCTCTAAAAATTCGGCCAAAATGGAGGTTAAGAAAATCTCCTCGTTAATTTAGGACATTACTCGTTTTCGACCCTTTTTTACTAGGAAGGCCATAATGTGGCCGATTTGCATTGAATCTTAGCATGTGACAATTCGTTGGATAGGTAAACAACATAACTACGACTTCCATGGGATATTTTTGCATTCTCTAAAAATTCGGCCAGAATGGAGGTAAAGAAAATCTCCTCGTTAATTTAGGACATTACTCGTTTTCGACCCATTTTTACTAGGAAGGCCATAAAGTGGCCGATTTGTATTGAATCTTAGCATGTGACAATTCTTGGATAGGGAAACAACATAACTATGACTTCCATGGGATATTTTTGCATTCTCTAAAAATTCAGCCAAAATGGAGGTTAAGAAAATCTCCTCGTTAATTTAGGACATTACTCGTTTTCGACCCATTTTTACTAGGAAGGCCATAAAGTGGCCGATTTGTATTGAATCTTAGCATGTGACAATTCTTGGATAGGGAAACAACATAACTACGACTTCCATGGGATATTTTTGCATTCTCTAAAAATTTAGCCAAAATGGAGGTTAAGAAAATCTCCTCGTTAATTTGGGACATTACTCGTTTTCGACCCTTTTTTACTAGGAATGCCATAATGTGGCCAATCTGCATTGAATCTTAGCGTGTGACAATTCGTTGGATAGGTAAACAACATAACTACGACTTCCATGGGATATTTTTGCATTCTCTAAAAATTCGGCCAAAATGGAGGTTAAGAAAATCTCCTCGTTAATTTAGGACATTACTCGTTTTCGACCCTTTTTTACTAGGAAGGCCATAATGTGGTCGATTTGCATTGAATGTGACAATTCGTTGGATAGGTAAACAACATAACTACGACTTCCATGGGATATTTTTGCATTCTCTAAAAATTCGGCCAAAATGGAGGTTAAGAAAATCTCCTCGTTAATTTAGGACATTACTCGTTTTCGACCCATTTTTACTAGGAAGGCCATAAAGTGGCCGATTTGTATTGAATCTTAGCATGTGACTATTCTTGGATAGGGAAACAACATAACTACGACTTCCATGGGATATTTTTGCATTCTCTAAAAATTCAGCCAAAATGGAGGTTAAGAAAATCTCCTCGTTAATTTGGGACATTACTCGTTTTCGACCCTTTTTTACTAGGAATGCCATAATGTGGCCAATCTGCATTGAATCTTAGCGTGTGACAATTCGTTGGATAGGTAAACAACATAACTACGACTTCCATGGGATATTTTTGCATTCTCTAAAAATTCGGCCAAAATGGAGGTTAAGAAAATCTCCTCGTTAATTTAGGACATTACTCGTTTTCGACCCTTTTTTACTAGGAAGGCCATAATGTGGCCGATTTGCATTGAATCTTAGCATGTGACAATTCGTTGGATAGGTAAACAACATAACTACGACTTCCATGGGATATTTTTGCATTCTCTAAAAATTCGGCCAGAATGGAGGTAAAGAAAATCTCCTCGTTAATTTAGGACATTACTCGTTTTCGACCCATTTTTACTGGAAGGCCATAAAGTGGCCGATTTGTATGGAATCTTAGCATGTGACAATTCGTTGGATAGGTAAACAACATAACTACGACTTCCATGGGATGTTTTTGCATTCTCTAAAAATTCGGCCAAAATGGAGGTTAAGAAAATCTCCTCGTTAATTGAGGACATTACTCGTTTTTGACCCTTTTTTACTAGGAAGGCCATAATGTGGCCGATTTGCATAGAATCTTAGCATGTGACAATTCGTTGGATAGGTAAACAACATAACTACGACTTCCATGGGATATTTTTGCATTCTCTAAAAATTCGGCCAAAATGGAGGTTAAGAAAATCTCCTCGTTAATTTAGGACTTTACTCGTTTTCGACCCTTTTTTACTAGGAAGGCCATAATGTGGCCGATTTGCATTGAATCCTAGCATGTGACAATTCGTTGGATAGGTAAACAACATAACTACCACTTCCATGTGATATTTTTGCATTCTCTAAAAATTCGGCCAGAATGGAGGTAAAGAAAATCTCCTCGTTAATTTAGGACATTACTCGTTTTCGACCCATTTTTACTAGGAAGGCCATAAAGTGGCCGATTTGTATTGAATCTTAGCATGTGACAATTCTTGGATAGGGAAACAACATAACTACGACTTCCATGGGATATTTTTGCATTCTCTAAAAATTCAGCCAAAATGGAGGTTAAGAAAATCTCCTCGTTAATTTAGGACATTACTCGTTTTCGACCCATTTTTACTAGGAAGGCCATAAAGTGGCCGATTTGTATTGAATCTTAGCATGTGACAATTCTTGGATAGGGAAACAACATAACTACGACTTCCATGGGATATTTTTGCATTCTCTAAAAATTCAGCCAAAATGGAGGTTAAGAAAATCTCCTCGTTAATTTGGGACATTACTCGTTTTCGACCCTTTTTTACTAGGAATGCCATAATTTGGCCAATCTGCATTGAATCTTAGCGTGTGACAATTCGTTGGATAGGTAAACAACATAACTACGACTTCCATGGGATATTTTTGCATTCTCTAAAAATTCGGCCAAAATGGAGGTTAAGAAAATCTCCTCGTTAATTTAGGACATTACTCGTTTTCGACCCTTTTTTACTAGGAAGGCCATAATGTGGCCGATTTGCATTGAATCTTAGCATGTGACAATTCGTTGGATAGGTAAACAACATAACTACGACTTCCATGGGATATTTTTGCATTCTCTAAAAATTCGGCCAGAATGGAGGTAAAGAAAATCTCCTCGTTAATTTAGGACATTACTCGTTTTCGACCCATTTTTACTGGAAGGCCATAAAGTGGCCGATTTGTATGGAATCTTAGCATGTGACAATTCGTTGGATAGGTAAACAACATAACTACGACTTCCATGGGATGTTTTTGCATTCTCTAAAAATTCGGCCAAAATGGAGGTTAAGAAAATCTCCTCGTTAATTGAGGACATTACTCGTTTTTGACCCTTTTTTACTAGGAAGGCCATAATGTGGCCGATTTGCATAGAATCTTAGCATGTGACAATTCGTTGGATAGGTAAACAACATAACTACGACTTCCATGGGATATTTTTGCATTCTCTAAAAATTCGGCCAAAATGGAGGTTAAGAAAATCTCCTCGTTAATTTAGGACTTTACTCGTTTTCTACCCTTTTTTACTAGGAAGGCCATAATGTGGCCGATTTGCATTGAATCCTAGCATGTGACAATTCGTTGGATAGGTAAACAACATAACTACCACTTCCATGTGATATTTTTGCATTCTCTAAAAATTCGGCCAGAATGGAGGTAAAGAAAATCTCCTCGTTAATTTAGGACATTACTCGTTTTCGACCCATTTTTACTAGGAAGGCCATAAAGTGGCCGATTTGTATTGAATCTTAGCATGTGACAATTCTTGGATAGGGAAACAACATAACTACGACTTCCATGGGATATTTTTGCATTCTCTAAAAATTCAGCCAAAATGGAGGTTAAGAAAATCTCCTCGTTAATTTAGGACATTACTCGTTTTCGACCCATTTTTACTAGGAAGGCCATAAAGTGGCCGATTTGTATTGAATCTTAGCATGTGACAATTCTTGGATAGGGAAACAACATAACTACGACTTCCATGGGATATTTTTGCATTCTCTAAAAATTCAGCCAAAATGGAGGTTAAGAAAATCTCCTCGTTAATTTGGGACATTACTCGTTTTCGACCCTTTTTTACTAGGAATGCCATAATGTGGCCAATCTGCATTGAATCTTAGCATGTGACAATTCTTGGATAGGGAAACAACATAACTACGACTTCCATGGGATATTTTTGCATTCTCTAAAAATTCAGCCAAAATGGAGGTTAAGAAAATCTCCTCGTTAATTTGGGACATTACTCGTTTTCGACCCTTTTTTACTAGGAAGGCCATAATGTGGCCGATTTGCATTGAATCTTAGCATGTGACAATTCGTTGGATAGGTAAACAACATAACTACGACTTCCATGGGATATTTTTGCATTCTCTAAAAATTCGGCCAGAATGGAGGTAAAGAAAATCTCCTCGTTAATTTAGGACATTACTCGTTTTCGACCCATTTTTACTAGAAGGCCATAAAGTGGCCGATTTGTATGGAATCTTAGCATGTGACAATTCGTTGGATAGGTAAACAACATAACTACGACTTCCATGGGATGTTTTTGCATTCTCTAAAAATTCGGCCAAAATGGAGGTTAAGAAAATCTCCTCGTTAATTGAGGACATTACTCGTTTTTGACCCTTTTTTACTAGGAAGGCCATAATGTGGCCGATTTGCATAGAATCTTAGCATGTGACAATTCGTTGGATAGGTAAACAACATAACTACGACTTCCATGGGATATTTTTGCATTCTCTAAAAATTCGGCCAGAATGGAGGTAAAGAAAATCTCCTCGTTAATTTAGGACATTACTCGTTTTCGACCCATTTTTACTAGAAGGCCATAAAGTGGCCGATTTGTATGGAATCTTAGCATGTGACAATTCGTTGGATAGGTAAACAACATAACTACGACTTCCATGGGATGTTTTTGCATTCTCTAAAAATTCGGCCAAAATGGAGGTTAAGAAAATCTCCTCGTTAATTGAGGACATTACTCGTTTTTGACCCTTTTTTACTAGGAAGGCCATAATGTGGCCGATTTGCATAGAATCTTAGCATGTGACAATTCGTTGGATAGGTAAACAACATAACTACGACTTCCATGGGATATTTTTGCATTCTCTAAAAATTCGGCCAAAATGGAGGTTAAGAAAATCTCCTCGTTAATTTGGGACTTTACTCGTTTTCTACCCTTTTTTACTAGGAAGGCCATAATGTGGCCGATTTGCATTGAATCCTAGCATGTGACAATTCGTTGGATAGGTAAACAACATAACTACCACTTCCATGTGATATTTTTGCATTCTCTAAAAATTCGGCCAGAATGGAGGTAAAGAAAATCTCCTCGTTAATTTAGGACATTACTCGTTTTCGACCCATTTTTACTAGGAAGGCCATAAAGTGGCCGATTTGTATTGAATCTTAGCATGTGACAATTCTTGGATAGGGAAACAACATAACTACGACTTCCATGGGATATTTTTGCATTCTCTAAAAATTCAGCCAAAATGGAGGTTAAGAAAATCTCCTCGTTAATTTAGGACATTACTCGTTTTCGACCCATTTTTACTAGGAAGGCCATAAAGTGGCCGATTTGTATTGAATCTTAGCATGTGACAATTCTTGGATAGGGAAACAACATAACTACGACTTCCATGGGATATTTTTGCATTCTCTAAAAATTCAGCCAAAATGGAGGTTAAGAAAATCTCCTCGTTAATTTGGGACATTACTCGTTTTCGACCCTTTTTTACTAGGAATGCCATAATGTGGCCAATCTGCATTGAATCTTAGCATGTGACAATTCTTGGATAGGGAAACAACATAACTACGACTTCCATGGGATATTTTTGCATTCTCTAAAAATTCAGCCAAAATGGAGGTTAAGAAAATCTCCTCGTTAATTTGGGACATTACTCGTTTTCGACCCTTTTTTACTAGGAAGGCCATAATGTGGCCGATTTGCATTGAATCTTAGCATGTGACAATTCGTTGGATAGGTAAACAACATAACTACGACTTCCATGGGATATTTTTGCATTCTCTAAAAATTCGGCCAGAATGGAGGTAAAGAAAATCTCCTCGTTAATTTAGGACATTACTCGTTTTCGACCCATTTTTACTAGAAGGCCATAAAGTGGCCGATTTGTATGGAATCTTAGCATGTGACAATTCGTTGGATAGGTAAACAACATAACTACGACTTCCATGGGATGTTTTTGCATTCTCTAAAAATTCGGCCAAAATGGAGGTTAAGAAAATCTCCTCGTTAATTGAGGACATTACTCGTTTTTGACCCTTTTTTACTAGGAAGGCCATAATGTGGCCGATTTGCATAGAATCTTAGCATGTGACAATTCGTTGGATAGGTAAACAACATAACTACGACTTCCATGGGATATTTTTGCATTCTCTAAAAATTCGGCCAGAATGGAGGTAAAGAAAATCTCCTCGTTAATTTAGGACATTACTCGTTTTCGACCCATTTTTACTAGAAGGCCATAAAGTGGCCGATTTGTATGGAATCTTAGCATGTGACAATTCGTTGGATAGGTAAACAACATAACTACGACTTCCATGGGATGTTTTTGCATTCTCTAAAAATTCGGCCAAAATGGAGGTTAAGAAAATCTCCTCGTTAATTGAGGACATTACTCGTTTTTGACCCTTTTTTACTAGGAAGGCCATAATGTGGCCGATTTGCATAGAATCTTAGCATGTGACAATTCGTTGGATAGGTAAACAACATAACTACGACTTCCATGGGATATTTTTGCATTCTCTAAAAATTCGGCCAAAATGGAGGTTAAGAAAATCTCCTCGTTAATTTAGGACTTTACTCTTTTTCTACCCTTTTTTACTAGGAAGGCCATAATGTGGCCGATTTGCATTGAATCCTAGCATGTGACAATTCGTTGGATAGGTAAACAACATAACTACCACTTCCATGTGATATTTTTGCATTCTCTAAAAATTCGGCCAGAATGGAGGTAAAGAAAATCTCCTCGTTAATTTAGGACATTACTCGTTTTCGACCCATTTTTACTAGGAAGGCCATAAAGTGGCCGATTTGTATTGAATCTTAGCATGTGACAATTCTTGGATAGGGAAACAACATAACTACGACTTCCATGGGATATTTTTGCATTCTCTAAAAATTCAGCCAAAATGGAGGTTAAGAAAATCTCCTCGTTAATTTAGGACATTACTCGTTTTCGACCCATTTTTACTAGAAGGCCATAAAGTGGCCGATTTGTATGGAATCTTAGCATGTGACAATTCGTTGGATAGGTAAACAACATAACTACGACTTCCATGGGATGTTTTTGCATTCTCTAAAAATTCGGCCAAAATGGAGGTTAAGAAAATCTCCTCGTTAATTGAGGACATTACTCGTTTTTGACCCTTTTTTACTAGGAAGGCCATAATGTGGCCGATTTGCATAGAATCTTAGCATGTGACAATTCGTTGGATAGGTAAACAACATAACTACGACTTCCATGGGATATTTTTGCATTCTCTAAAAATTCGGCCAGAATGGAGGTAAAGAAAATCTCCTCGTTAATTTAGGACATTACTCGTTTTCGACCCATTTTTACTAGAAGGCCATAAAGTGGCCGATTTGTATGGAATCTTAGCATGTGACAATTCGTTGGATAGGTAAACAACATAACTACGACTTCCATGGGATGTTTTTGCATTCTCTAAAAATTCGGCCAAAATGGAGGTTAAGAAAATCTCCTCGTTAATTGAGGACATTACTCGTTTTTGACCCTTTTTTACTAGGAAGGCCATAATGTGGCCGATTTGCATAGAATCTTAGCATGTGACAATTCGTTGGATAGGTAAACAACATAACTACGACTTCCATGGGATATTTTTGCATTCTCTAAAAATTCGGCCAAAATGGAGGTTAAGAAAATCTCCTCGTTAATTTGGGACTTTACTCGTTTTCTACCCTTTTTTACTAGGAAGGCCATAATGTGGCCGATTTGCATTGAATCCTAGCATGTGACAATTCGTTGGATAGGTAAACAACATAACTACCACTTCCATGTGATATTTTTGCATTCTCTAAAAATTCGGCCAGAATGGAGGTAAAGAAAATCTCCTCGTTAATTTAGGACATTACTCGTTTTCGACCCATTTTTACTAGGAAGGCCATAAAGTGGCCGATTTGTATTGAATCTTAGCATGTGACAATTCTTGGATAGGGAAACAACATAACTACGACTTCCATGGGATATTTTTGCATTCTCTAAAAATTCAGCCAAAATGGAGGTTAAGAAAATCTCCTCGTTAATTTAGGACATTACTCGTTTTCGACCCATTTTTACTAGGAAGGCCATAAAGTGGCCGATTTGTATTGAATCTTAGCATGTGACAATTCTTGGATAGGGAAACAACATAACTACGACTTCCATGGGATATTTTTGCATTCTCTAAAAATTCAGCCAAAATGGAGGTTAAGAAAATCTCCTCGTTAATTTGGGACATTACTCGTTTTCGACCCTTTTTTACTAGGAATGCCATAATGTGGCCAATCTGCATTGAATCTTAGCATGTGACAATTCTTGGATAGGGAAACAACATAACTACGACTTCCATGGGATATTTTTGCATTCTCTAAAAATTCAGCCAAAATGGAGGTTAAGAAAATCTCCTCGTTAATTTGGGACATTACTCGTTTTCGACCCTTTTTTACTAGGAAGGCCATAATGTGGCCGATTTGCATTGAATCTTAGCATGTGACAATTCGTTGGATAGGTAAACAACATAACTACGACTTCCATGGGATATTTTTGCATTCTCTAAAAATTCGGCCAGAATGGAGGTAAAGAAAATCTCCTCGTTAATTTAGGACATTACTCGTTTTCGACCCATTTTTACTAGAAGGCCATAAAGTGGCCGATTTGTATGGAATCTTAGCATGTGACAATTCGTTGGATAGGTAAACAACATAACTACGACTTCCATGGGATGTTTTTGCATTCTCTAAAAATTCGGCCAAAATGGAGGTTAAGAAAATCTCCTCGTTAATTGAGGACATTACTCGTTTTTGACCCTTTTTTACTAGGAAGGCCATAATGTGGCCGATTTGCATAGAATCTTAGCATGTGACAATTCGTTGGATAGGTAAACAACATAACTACGACTTCCATGGGATATTTTTGCATTCTCTAAAAATTCGGCCAGAATGGAGGTAAAGAAAATCTCCTCGTTAATTTAGGACATTACTCGTTTTCGACCCATTTTTACTAGAAGGCCATAAAGTGGCCGATTTGTATGGAATCTTAGCATGTGACAATTCGTTGGATAGGTAAACAACATAACTACGACTTCCATGGGATGTTTTTGCATTCTCTAAAAATTCGGCCAAAATGGAGGTTAAGAAAATCTCCTCGTTAATTGAGGACATTACTCGTTTTTGACCCTTTTTTACTAGGAAGGCCATAATGTGGCCGATTTGCATAGAATCTTAGCATGTGACAATTCGTTGGATAGGTAAACAACATAACTACGACTTCCATGGGATATTTTTGCATTCTCTAAAAATTCGGCCAAAATGGAGGTTAAGAAAATCTCCTCGTTAATTTAGGACTTTACTCTTTTTCTACCCTTTTTTACTAGGAAGGCCATAATGTGGCCGATTTGCATTGAATCCTAGCATGTGACAATTCGTTGGATAGGTAAACAACATAACTACCACTTCCATGTGATATTTTTGCATTCTCTAAAAATTCGGCCAGAATGGAGGTAAAGAAAATCTCCTCGTTAATTTAGGACATTACTCGTTTTCGACCCATTTTTACTAGGAAGGCCATAAAGTGGCCGATTTGTATTGAATCTTAGCATGTGACAATTCTTGGATAGGGAAACAACATAACTACGACTTCCATGGGATATTTTTGCATTCTCTAAAAATTCAGCCAAAATGGAGGTTAAGAAAATCTCCTCGTTAATTTAGGACATTACTCGTTTTCGACCCATTTTTACTAGGAAGGCCATAAAGTGGCCGATTTGTATTGAATCTTAGCATGTGACAATTCTTGGATAGGGAAACAACATAACTACGACTTCCATAGGATATTTTTGCATTCTCTAAAAATTCAGCCAAAATGGAGGTTAAGAAAATCTCCTCGTTAATTTGGGACATTACTCGTTTTCGACCCTTTTTTACTAGGAATGCCATAATGTGGCCAATCTGCATTGAATCTTAGCGTGTGACAATTCGTTGGATAGGTAAACAACATAACTACGACTTCCATGGGATATTTTTGCATTCTCTAAAAATTCGGCCAAAATGGAGGTTAAGAAAATCTCCTCGTTAATTTAGGACATTACTCGTTTTCGACCCTTTTTTACTAGGAAGGCCATAATGTGGCCGATTTGCATTGAATCTTAGCATGTGACAATTCGTTGGATAGGTAAACAACATAACTACGACTTCCATGGGATATTTTTGCATTCTCTAAAAATTCGGCCAGAATGGAGGTAAAGAAAATCTCCTCGTTAATTTAGGACATTACTCGTTTTCGACCCATTTTTACTAGAAGGCCATAAAGTGGCCGATTTGTATGGAATCTTAGCATGTGACAATTCGTTGGATAGGTAAACAACATAACTACGACTTCCATGGGATGTTTTTGCATTCTCTAAAAATTCGGCCAAAATGGAGGTTAAGAAAATCTCCTCGTTAATTGAGGACATTACTCGTTTTTGACCCTTTTTTACTAGGAAGGCCATAATGTGGCCGATTTGCATAGAATCTTAGCATGTGACAATTCGTTGGATAGGTAAACAACATAACTACCACTTCCATGTGATATTTTTGCATTCTCTAAAAATTCGGCCAGAATGGAGGTAAAGAAAATCTCCTCGTTAATTTAGGACATTACTCGTTTTCGACCCATTTTTACTAGGAAGGCCATAAAGTGGCCGATTTGTATTGAATCTTAGCATGTGACAATTCTTGGATAGGGAAACAACATAACTACGAATTCCATGGGATATTTTTGCATTCTCTAAAAATTCAGCCAAAATGGAGGTTAAGAAAATCTCCTCGTTAATTTAGGACATTACTCGTTTTCGACCCATTTTTACTAGGAAGGCCATAAATTGGCCGATTTGAATTGAATCTTAGCATGTGACAATTCTTGGATAGGGAAACAACATAACTACGACTACCATGGGATATTTTTGCATTCTCTAAAAATTCAGCCAAAATGGAGGTTAAGAAAATCTCCACGTTAATTTGGGACATTACTCGTTTTCGACCCTTTTTTACTAGGAATGCCATAATGTGGCCAATCTGGATTGAATCTTAGCGTGTGACAATTCGTTGGATAGGTAAACAACATAACTACGACTTCCATGGGATATTTTTGCATTCTCTAAAAATTCGGCCAAAATGGAGGTTAAGAAAATCTCCTCGTTAATTTAGGACATTACTCGTTTTCGACCCTTTTTTACTAGGAAGGCCATAATGTGGCCGATTTGCATTGAATCTTAGCATGTGACAATTCGTTGGATAGGTAAACAACATAACTACGACTTCCATGGGATATTTTTGCATTCTCTAAAAATTCGGCCAGAATGGAGGTAAAGAAAATCTCCTCGTTAATTTAGGACATTACTCGTTTTCGACCCATTTTTACTGGAAGGCCATAAAGTGGCCGATTTGTATGGAATCTTAGCATGTGACAATTCGTTGGATAGGTAAACAACATAACTACGACTTCCATGGGATGTTTTTGCATTCTCTAAAAATTCGGCCAAAATGGAGGTTAAGAAAATCTCCTCGTTAATTGAGGACATTACTCGTTTTTGACCCTTTTTTACTAGGAAGGCCATAATGTGGCCGATTTGCATAGAATCTTAGCATGTGACAATTCGTTGGATAGGTAAACAACATAACTACCACTTCCATGTGATATTTTTGCATTCTCTAAAAATTCGGCCAGAATGGAGGTTAAGAAAATCTCCTCGTTAATTTAGGACATTACTCGTTTTCGACCCATTTTTACTAGGAAGGCCATAAAGTGGCCGATTTGTATTGAATCTTAGCATGTGACAATTCTTGGATAGGGAAACAACATAACTACGACTTCCATGGGATATTTTTGCATTCTCTAAAAATTCAGCCAAAATGGAGGTTAAGAAAATCTCCTCGTTAATTTAGGACATTACTCGTTTTCGACCCATTTTTACTAGGAAGGCCATAAATTGGCCGATTTGTATTGAATCTTAGCATGTGACAATTCTTGGATAGGGAAACAACATAACTACGACTTCCATGGGATATTTTTGCATTCTCTAAAAATTCAGCCAAAATGGAGGTTAAGAAAATCTCCACGTTAATTTGGGACATTACTCGTTTTCGACCCTTTTTTACTAGGAATGCCATAATGTGGCCAATCTGCATTGAATCTTAGCGTGTGACAATTCGTTGGATAGGTAAACAACATAACTACGACTTCCATGGGATATTTTTGCATTCTCTAAAATTTTTTCCAAAATGGAGGTTAAGAAAATCTCCTCGTTAATTTAGGACATTACTCGTTTTCGACCCTTTTTTACTAGGAAGGCCATAATGTGGCCGATTTGCATTGAATCTTAGCATGTGACAATTCGTTGGATAGGTAAACAACATAACTACGACTTCCATGGGATATTTTTGCATTCTCTAAAAATTCGGCCAAAATGGAGGTTAAGAAAATCTCCTCGTTAATTTAGGACATTACTCGTTTTCGACCCATTTTTACTAGGAAGGCCATAAAGTGGCCGATTTGTATTGAATCTTAGCATGTGACTATTCTTGGATAGGGAAACAACATAACTACGACTTCCATGGGATATTTTTGCATTCTCTAAAAATTCAGCCAAAATGGAGGTTAAGAAAATCTCCTCGTTAATTTGGGACATTACTCGTTTTCGACCCTTTTTTACTAGGAATGCCATAATGTGGCCAATCTGCATTGAATCTTAGCGTGTGACAATTCGTTGGATAGGTAAACTACATAACTACGACTTCCATGGGATATTTTTGCATTCTCTAAAAATTCGGCCAAAATGGAGGTTAAGAAAATCTCCACGTTAATTTGGGACATTACTCGTTTTCGACCCTTTTTTACTAGGAATGCCATAATGTGGCCAATCTGCATTGAATCTTAGCGTGTGACAATTCGTTGGATAGGTAAACAACATAACTACGACTTCCATGGGATATTTTTGCATTCTCTAAAAATTCGGCCAAAATGGAGGTTAAGAAACTCTCCTCGTTAATTTAGGACATTACTCGTTTTCGACCCTTTTTTACTAGGAAGGCCATAATGTGGCCGATTTGCATTGAATCTTAGCATGTGACAATTCGTTGGATAGGTAAACAACATAACTACGACTTCCATGGGATATTTTTGCATTCTCTAAAAATTCGGCCAAAATGGAGGTTAAGAAAATCTCCTCGTTAATTTAGGACATTACTCGTTTTCGACCCATTTTTACTAGGAAGGCCATAAAGTGGCCGATTTGTATTGAATCTTAGCATGTGACTATTCTTGGATAGGGAAACAACATAACTACGACTTCCATGGGATATTTTTGCATTCTCTAAAAATTCAGCCAAAATGGAGGTTAAGAAAATCTCCTCGTTAATTTGGGACATTACTCGTTTTCGACCCTTTTTTACTAGGAATGCCATAATGTGGCCAATCTGCATTGAATCTTAGCGTGTGACAATTCGTTGGATAGGTAAACTACATAACTACGACTTCCATGGGATATTTTTGCATTCTCTAAAAATTCGGCCAAAATGGAGGTTAAGAAAATCTCCTCGTTAATTTAGGACATTACTCGTTTTCGACCCTTTTTTACTAGGAAGGCCATAATGTGGCCGATTTGCATTGAATCTTAGCATGTGACAATTCGTTGGATAGGTAAACAACATAACTACGACTTCCATGGGATATTTTTGCATTCTCTAAAAATTCGGCCAGAATGGAGGTAAAGAAAATCTCCTCGTTAATTTAGGACATTACTCGTTTTCGACCCATTTTTACTGGAAGGCCATAAAGTGGCCGATTTGTATGGAATCTTAGCATGTGACAATTCGTTGGATAGGTAAACAACATAACTACGACTTCCATGGGATGTTTTTGCATTCTCTAAAAATTCGGCCAAAATGGAGGTTAAGAAAATCTCCTCGTTAATTGAGGACATTACTCGTTTTTGACCCTTTTTTACTAGGAAGGCCATAATGTGGCCGATTTGCATAGAATCTTAGCATGTGACAATTCGTTGGATAGGTAAACAACATAACTACGACTTCCATGGGATATTTTTGCATTCTCTAAAAATTCGGCCAAAATGGAGGTTAAGAAAATCTCCTCGTTAATTTGGGACATTACTCGTTTTCGACCCTTTTTTACTAGGAATGCCATAATGTGGCCAATCTGCATTGAATCTTAGCGTGTGACAATTCGTTGGATAGGTAAACAACATAACTACGACTTCCATGGGATATTTTTGCATTCTCTAAAAATTCGGCCAGAATGGAGGTTAAGAAACTCTCCTCGTTAATTTAGGACATTACTCGTTTTCGACCCTTTTTTACTAGGAAGGCCATAATGTGGCCGATTTGCATTGAATCTTAGCATGTGACAATTCGTTGGATAGGTAAACAACATAACTACGACTTCCATGGGATATTTTTGCATTCTCTAAAAATTCGGCCAAAATGGAGGTTAAGAAAATCTCCTCGTTAATTTAGGACATTACTCGTTTTCGACCCATTTTTACTAGGAAGGCCATAAAGTGGCCGATTTGTATTGAATCTTAGCATGTGACTATTCTTGGATAGGGAAACAACATAACTACGACTTCCATGGGATATTTTTGCATTCTCTAAAAATTCAGCCAAAATGGAGGTTAAGAAAATCTCCTCGTTAATTTAGGACATTACTCGTTTTCGACCCATTTTTACTAGGAAGGCCATAAAGTGGCCGATTTGTATTGAATCTTAGCATGTGACAATTCTTGGATAGGGAAACAACATAACTACGACTTCCATAGGATATTTTTGCATTCTCTAAAAATTCAGCCAAAATGGAGGTTAAGAAAATCTCCTCGTTAATTTGGGACATTACTCGTTTTCGACCCTTTTTTACTAGGAATGCCATAATGTGGCCAATCTGCATTGAATCTTAGCGTGTGACAATTCGTTGGATAGGTAAACAACATAACTACGACTTCCATGGGATATTTTTGCATTCTCTAAAAATTCGGCCAAAATGGAGGTTAAGAAAATCTCCTCGTTAATTTAGGACATTACTCGTTTTCGACCCTTTTTTACTAGGAAGGCCATAATGTGGCCGATTTGCATTGAATCTTAGCATGTGACAATTCGTTGGATAGGTAAACAACATAACTACGACTTCCATGGGATATTTTTGCATTCTCTAAAAATTCGGCCAGAATGGAGGTAAAGAAAATCTCCTCGTTAATTTAGGACATTACTCGTTTTCGACCCATTTTTACTAGAAGGCCATAAAGTGGCCGATTTGTATGGAATCTTAGCATGTGACAATTCGTTGGATAGGTAAACAACATAACTACGACTTCCATGGGATGTTTTTGCATTCTCTAAAAATTCGGCCAAAATGGAGGTTAAGAAAATCTCCTCGTTAATTGAGGACATTACTCGTTTTTGACCCTTTTTTACTAGGAAGGCCATAATGTGGCCGATTTGCATAGAATCTTAGCATGTGACAATTCGTTGGATAGGTAAACAACATAACTACCACTTCCATGTGATATTTTTGCATTCTCTAAAAATTCGGCCAGAATGGAGGTAAAGAAAATCTCCTCGTTAATTTAGGACATTACTCGTTTTCGACCCATTTTTACTAGGAAGGCCATAAAGTGGCCGATTTGTATTGAATCTTAGCATGTGACAATTCTTGGATAGGGAAACAACATAACTACGAATTCCATGGGATATTTTTGCATTCTCTAAAAATTCAGCCAAAATGGAGGTTAAGAAAATCTCCTCGTTAATTTAGGACATTACTCGTTTTCGACCCATTTTTACTAGGAAGGCCATAAATTGGCCGATTTGTATTGAATCTTAGCATGTGACAATTCTTGGATAGGGAAACAACATAACTACGACTACCATGGGATATTTTTGCATTCTCTAAAAATTCAGCCAAAATGGAGGTTAAGAAAATCTCCACGTTAATTTGGGACATTACTCGTTTTCGACCCTTTTTTACTAGGAATGCCATAATGTGGCCAATCTGGATTGAATCTTAGCGTGTGACAATTCGTTGGATAGGTAAACAACATAACTACGACTTCCATGGGATATTTTTGCATTCTCTAAAAATTCGGCCAAAATGGAGGTTAAGAAAATCTCCTCGTTAATTTAGGACATTACTCGTTTTCGACCCTTTTTTACTAGGAAGGCCATAATGTGGCCGATTTGCATTGAATCTTAGCATGTGACAATTCGTTGGATAGGTAAACAACATAACTACGACTTCCATGGGATATTTTTGCATTCTCTAAAAATTCGGCCAGAATGGAGGTAAAGAAAATCTCCTCGTTAATTTAGGACATTACTCGTTTTCGACCCATTTTTACTGGAAGGCCATAAAGTGGCCGATTTGTATGGAATCTTAGCATGTGACAATTCGTTGGATAGGTAAACAACATAACTACGACTTCCATGGGATGTTTTTGCATTCTCTAAAAATTCGGCCAAAATGGAGGTTAAGAAAATCTCCTCGTTAATTGAGGACATTACTCGTTTTTGACCCTTTTTTACTAGGAAGGCCATAATGTGGCCGATTTGCATAGAATCTTAGCATGTGACAATTCGTTGGATAGGTAAACAACATAACTACCACTTCCATGTGATATTTTTGCATTCTCTAAAAATTCGGCCAGAATGGAGGTTAAGAAAATCTCCTCGTTAATTTAGGACATTACTCGTTTTCGACCCATTTTTACTAGGAAGGCCATAAAGTGGCCGATTTGTATTGAATCTTAGCATGTGACAATTCTTGGATAGGGAAACAACATAACTACGACTTCCATGGGATATTTTTGCATTCTCTAAAAATTCAGCCAAAATGGAGGTTAAGAAAATCTCCTCGTTAATTTAGGACATTACTCGTTTTCGACCCATTTTTACTAGGAAGGCCATAAATTGGCCGATTTGTATTGAATCTTAGCATGTGACAATTCTTGGATAGGGAAACAACATAACTACGACTTCCATGGGATATTTTTGCATTCTCTAAAAATTCAGCCAAAATGGAGGTTAAGAAAATCTCCACGTTAATTTGGGACATTACTCGTTTTCGACCCTTTTTTACTAGGAATGCCATAATGTGGCCAATCTGCATTGAATCTTAGCGTGTGACAATTCGTTGGATAGGTAAACAACATAACTACGACTTCCATGGGATATTTTTGCATTCTCTAAAATTTTTTCCAAAATGGAGGTTAAGAAAATCTCCTCGTTAATTTAGGACATTACTCGTTTTCGACCCTTTTTTACTAGGAAGGCCATAATGTGGCCGATTTGCATTGAATCTTAGCATGTGACAATTCGTTGGATAGGTAAACAACATAACTACGACTTCCATGGGATATTTTTGCATTCTCTAAAAATTCGGCCAAAATGGAGGTTAAGAAAATCTCCTCGTTAATTTAGGACATTACTCGTTTTCGACCCATTTTTACTAGGAAGGCCATAAAGTGGCCGATTTGTATTGAATCTTAGCATGTGACTATTCTTGGATAGGGAAACAACATAACTACGACTTCCATGGGATATTTTTGCATTCTCTAAAAATTCAGCCAAAATGGAGGTTAAGAAAATCTCCTCGTTAATTTGGGACATTACTCGTTTTCGACCCTTTTTTACTAGGAATGCCATAATGTGGCCAATCTGCATTGAATCTTAGCGTGTGACAATTCGTTGGATAGGTAAACTACATAACTACGACTTCCATGGGATATTTTTGCATTCTCTAAAAATTCGGCCAAAATGGAGGTTAAGAAAATCTCCACGTTAATTTGGGACATTACTCGTTTTCGACCCTTTTTTACTAGGAATGCCATAATGTGGCCAATCTGCATTGAATCTTAGCGTGTGACAATTCGTTGGATAGGTAAACAACATAACTACGACTTCCATGGGATATTTTTGCATTCTCTAAAAATTCGGCCAAAATGGAGGTTAAGAAACTCTCCTCGTTAATTTAGGACATTACTCGTTTTCGACCCTTTTTTACTAGGAAGGCCATAATGTGGCCGATTTGCATTGAATCTTAGCATGTGACAATTCGTTGGATAGGTAAACAACATAACTACGACTTCCATGGGATATTTTTGCATTCTCTAAAAATTCGGCCAAAATGGAGGTTAAGAAAATCTCCTCGTTAATTTAGGACATTACTCGTTTTCGACCCATTTTTACTAGGAAGGCCATAAAGTGGCCGATTTGTATTGAATCTTAGCATGTGACTATTCTTGGATAGGGAAACAACATAACTACGACTTCCATGGGATATTTTTGCATTCTCTAAAAATTCAGCCAAAATGGAGGTTAAGAAAATCTCCTCGTTAATTTGGGACATTACTCGTTTTCGACCCTTTTTTACTAGGAATGCCATAATGTGGCCAATCTGCATTGAATCTTAGCGTGTGACAATTCGTTGGATAGGTAAACTACATAACTACGACTTCCATGGGATATTTTTGCATTCTCTAAAAATTCGGCCAAAATGGAGGTTAAGAAAATCTCCTCGTTAATTTAGGACATTACTCGTTTTCGACCCTTTTTTACTAGGAAGGCCATAATGTGGCCGATTTGCATTGAATCTTAGCATGTGACAATTCGTTGGATAGGTAAACAACATAACTACGACTTCCATGGGATATTTTTGCATTCTCTAAAAATTCGGCCAGAATGGAGGTAAAGAAAATCTCCTCGTTAATTTAGGACATTACTCGTTTTCGACCCATTTTTACTGGAAGGCCATAAAGTGGCCGATTTGTATGGAATCTTAGCATGTGACAATTCGTTGGATAGGTAAACAACATAACTACGACTTCCATGGGATGTTTTTGCATTCTCTAAAAATTCGGCCAAAATGGAGGTTAAGAAAATCTCCTCGTTAATTGAGGACATTACTCGTTTTTGACCCTTTTTTACTAGGAAGGCCATAATGTGGCCGATTTGCATAGAATCTTAGCATGTGACAATTCGTTGGATAGGTAAACAACATAACTACGACTTCCATGGGATATTTTTGCATTCTCTAAAAATTCGGCCAAAATGGAGGTTAAGAAAATCTCCTCGTTAATTTGGGACATTACTCGTTTTCGACCCTTTTTTACTAGGAATGCCATAATGTGGCCAATCTGCATTGAATCTTAGCGTGTGACAATTCGTTGGATAGGTAAACAACATAACTACGACTTCCATGGGATATTTTTGCATTCTCTAAAAATTCGGCCAGAATGGAGGTTAAGAAACTCTCCTCGTTAATTTAGGACATTACTCGTTTTCGACCCTTTTTTACTAGGAAGGCCATAATGTGGCCGATTTGCATTGAATCTTAGCATGTGACAATTCGTTGGATAGGTAAACAACATAACTACGACTTCCATGGGATATTTTTGCATTCTCTAAAAATTCGGCCAAAATGGAGGTTAAGAAAATCTCCTCGTTAATTTAGGACATTACTCGTTTTCGACCCATTTTTACTAGGAAGGCCATAAAGTGGCCGATTTGTATTGAATCTTAGCATGTGACTATTCTTGGATAGGGAAACAACATAACTACGACTTCCATGGGATATTTTTGCATTCTCTAAAAATTCAGCCAAAATGGAGGTTAAGAAAATCTCCTCGTTAATTTGGGACATTACTCGTTTTCGACCCTTTTTTACTAGGAATGCCATAATGTGGCCAATCTGCATTGAATCTTAGCGTGTGACAATTCGTTGGATAGGTAAACTACATAACTACGACTTCCATGGGATATTTTTGCATTCTCTAAAAATTCGGCCAAAATGGAGGTTAAGAAAATCTCCACGTTAATTTGGGACATTACTCGTTTTCGACCCTTTTTTACTAGGAATGCCATAATGTGGCCAATCTGCATTGAATCTTAGCGTGTGACAATTCGTTGGATAGGTAAACAACATAACTACGACTTCCATGGGATATTTTTGCATTCTCTAAAAATTCGGCCAAAATGGAGGTTAAGAAACTCTCCTCGTTAATTTAGGACATTACTCGTTTTCGACCCTTTTTTACTAGGAAGGCCATAATGTGGCCGATTTGCATTGAATCTTAGCATGTGACAATTCGTTGGATAGGTAAACAACATAACTACGACTTCCATGGGATATTTTTGCATTCTCTAAAAATTCGGCCAAAATGGAGGTTAAGAAAATCTCCTCGTTAATTTAGGACATTACTCGTTTTCGACCCATTTTTACTAGGAAGGCCATAAAGTGGCCGATTTGTATTGAATCTTAGCATGTGACTATTCTTGGATAGGGAAACAACATAACTACGACTTCCATGGGATATTTTTGCATTCTCTAAAAATTCAGCCAAAATGGAGGTTAAGAAAATCTCCTCGTTAATTTGGGACATTACTCGTTTTCGACCCTTTTTTACTAGGAATGCCATAATGTGGCCAATCTGCATTGAATCTTAGCGTGTGACAATTCGTTGGATAGGAAAACTACATAACTACGACTTCCATGGGATATTTTTGCATTCTCTAAAAATTCGGCCAAAATGGAGGTTAAGAAAATCTCCTCGTTAATTTAGGACATTACTCGTTTTCGACCCTTTTTTACTAGGAAGGCCATAATGTGGCCGATTTGCATTGAATCTTAGCATGTGACAATTCGTTGGATAGGTAAACAACATAACTACGACTTCCATGGGATATTTTTGCATTCTCTAAAAATTCGGCCAGAATGGAGGTAAAGAAAATCTCCTCGTTAATTTAGGACATTACTCGTTTTCGACCCATTTTTACTGGAAGGCCATAAAGTGGCCGATTTGTATGGAATCTTAGCATGTGACAATTCGTTGGATAGGTAAACAACATAACTACGACTTCCATGGGATGTTTTTGCATTCTCTAAAAATTCGGCCAAAATGGAGGTTAAGAAAATCTCCTCGTTAATTGAGGACATTACTCGTTTTTGACCCTTTTTTACTAGGAAGGCCATAATGTGGCCGATTTGCATAGAATCTTAGCATGTGACAATTCGTTGGATAGGTAAACAACATAACTACGACTTCCATGGGATATTTTTGCATTCTCTAAAAATTCGGCCAAAATGGAGGTTAAGAAAATCTCCTCGTTAATTTGGGACATTACTCGTTTTCGACCCTTTTTTACTAGGAATGCCATAATGTGGCCAATCTGCATTGAATCTTAGCGTGTGACAATTCGTTGGATAGGTAAACAACATAACTACGACTTCCATGGGATATTTTTGCATTCTCTAAAAATTCGGCCAGAATGGAGGTTAAGAAACTCTCCTCGTTAATTTAGGACATTACTCGTTTTCGACCCTTTTTTACTAGGAAGGCCATAATGTGGCCGATTTGCATTGAATCTTAGCATGTGACAATTCGTTGGATAGGTAAACAACATAACTACGACTTCCATGGGATATTTTTGCATTCTCTAAAAATTCGGCCAAAATGGAGGTTAAGAAAATCTCCTCGTTAATTTAGGACATTACTCGTTTTCGACCCATTTTTACTAGGAAGGCCATAAAGTGGCCGATTTGTATTGAATCTTAGCATGTGACAATTCTTGGATAGGGAAACAACATAACTACGACTTCCATGGGATATTTTTGCATTCTCTAAAAATTCAGCCAAAATGGAGGTTAAGAAAATCTCCTCGTTAATTTGGGACATTACTCGTTTTCGACCCTTTTTTACTAGGAATGCCATAATGTGGCCAATCTGCATTGAATCTTAGCGTGTGACAATTCGTTGGATAGGTAAACAACATAACTACGACTTCCATGGGATATTTTTGCATTCTCTAAAAATTCGGCCAAAATGGAGGTTAAGAAAATCTCCTCGTTAATTTAGGACATTACTCGTTTTCGACCCTTTTTTACTAGGAAGGCCATAATGTGGTCGATTTGCATTGAATCTTAGCATGTGACAATTCGTTGGATAGGTAAACAACATAACTACGACTTCCATGGGATATTTTTGCATTCTCTAAAAATTCGGCCAAAATGGAGGTTAAGAAAATCTCCTCGTTAATTTAGGACATTACTCGTTTTCGACCCATTTTTACTAGGAAGGCCATAAAGTGGCCGATTTGTATGGAATCTTAGCATGTGACAATTCGTTGGATAGGTAAACAACATAACTACGACTTCCATGGGATGTTTTTGCATTCTCTAAAAATTCGGCCAAAATGGAGGTTAAGAAAATCTCCTCGTTAATTGAGGACATTACTCGTTTTTGACCCTTTTTTACTAGGAAGGCCATAATGTGGCCGATTTGCATAGAATCTTAGCATGTGACAATTCGTTGGATAGGGAAACAACATAACTACGACTTCCATGGGATATTTTTGCATTCTCTAAAAATTCGGCCAAAATGGAGGTTAAGAAAATCTCCTCGTTAATTTAGGACATTACTCGTTTTCGACCCTTTTTTACTAGGAATGCCATAATGTGGCCGATCTGCATTGAATCTTAGCGTGTGACAATTCGTTGGATAGGTAAACAACATAACTACGACTTCCATGGGATATTTTTGCATTCTCTAAAAATTCGGCCAGAATGGAGGTTAAGAAAATCTCCTCGTTAATTTAGGACATTACTCGTTTTCGACCCTTTTTTACTAGGAAGGCCATAATGTGGTCGATTTGCATTGAATCTTAGCATGTGACAATTCGTTGGATAGGTAAACAACATAACTACGACTTCCATGGGATATTTTTGCATTCTCTAAAAATTCGGCCAAAATGGAGGTTAAGAAAATCTCCTCGTTAATTTAGGACATTACTCGTTTTCGACCCATTTTTACTAGGAAGGCCATAAAGTGGCCGATTTGTATTGAATCTTAGCATGTGACTATTCTTGGATAGGGAAACAACATAACTACGACTTCCATGGGATATTTTTGCATTCTCTAAAAATTCAGCCAAAATGGAGGTTAAGAAAATCTCCTCGTTAATTTGGGACATTACTCGTTTTCGACCCTTTTTTACTAGGAATGCCATAATGTGGCCAATCTGCATTGAATCTTAGCGTGTGACAATTCGTTGGATAGGTAAACAACATAACTACGACTTCCATGGGATATTTTTGCATTCTCTAAAAATTCGGCCAAAATGGAGGTTAAGAAAATCTCCTCGTTAATTTAGGACATTACTCGTTTTCGACCCTTTTTTACTAGGAAGGCCATAATGTGGTCGATTTGCATTGAATCTTAGCATGTGACAATTCGTGGGATAGGTAAACAACATAACTACGACTTCCATGGGATATTTTTGCATTCTCTAAAAATTCGGCCAAAATGGAGGTTAAGAAAATCTCCTCGTTAATTTAGGACATTACTCGTTTTCGACCCATTTTTACTAGGAAGGCCATAAAGTGGCCGATTTGTATTGAATCTTAGCATGTGACTATTCTTGGATAGGGAAACAACATAACTACGACTTCCATGGGATATTTTTGCATTCCCTAAAAATTCAGCCAAAATGGAGGTTAAGAAAATCTCCTCGTTAATTTGGGACATTACTCGTTTTCGACCCTTTTTTACTAGGAATGCCATAATGTGGCCAATCTGCATTGAATCTTAGCGTGTGACAATTCGTTGGATAGGTAAACAACATAACTACGACTTCCATGGGATATTTTTGCATTCTCTAAAAATTCGGCCAAAATGGAGGTTAAGAAAATCTCCTCGTTAATTTAGGACATTACTCGTTTTCGACCCTTTTTTACTAGGAAGGCCATAATGTGGCCGATTTGCATTGAATCTTAGCATGTGACAATTCGTTGGATAGGTAAACAACATAACTACGACTTCCATGGGATATTTTTGCATTCTCTAAAAATTCGGCCAGAATGGAGGTAAAGAAAATCTCCTCGTTAATTTAGGACATTACTCGTTTTCGACCCATTTTTACTAGGAAGGCCATAAAGTGGCCGATTTGTATTGAATCTTAGCATGTGACAATTCTTGGATAGGGAAACAACATAACTATGACTTCCATGGGATATTTTTGCATTCTCTAAAAATTCAGCCAAAATGGAGGTTAAGAAAATCTCCTCGTTAATTTAGGACATTACTCGTTTTTGACCCATTTTTACTAGGAAGGCCATAAAGTGGCCGATTTGTATTGAATCTTAGCATGTGACAATTCTTGGATAGGGAAACAACATAACTACGACTTCCATGGGATATTTTTGCATTCTCTAAAAATTCAGCCAAAATGGAGGTTAAGAAAATCTCCTCGTTAATTTGGGACATTACTCGTTTTCGACCCTTTTTTACTAGGAATGCCATAATGTGGCCAATCTGCATTGAATCTTAGCGTGTGACAATTCGTTGGATAGGTAAACAACATAACTACGACTTCCATGGGATATTTTTGCATTCTCTAAAAATTCGGCCAAAATGGAGGTTAAGAAAATCTCCTCGTTAATTTAGGACATTACTCGTTTTCGACCCTTTTTTACTAGGAAGGCCATAATGTGGTCGATTTGCATTGAATCTTAGCATGTGACAATTCGTTGGATAGGTAAACAACATAACTACGACTTCCATGGGATATTTTTGCATTCTCTAAAAATTCGGCCAAAATGGAGGTTAAGAAAATCTCCTCGTTAATTTAGGACATTACTCGTTTTCGACCCATTTTTACTAGGAAGGCCATAAAGTGGCCGATTTGTATTGAATCTTAGCATGTGACTATTCTTGGATAGGGAAACAACATAACTACGACTTCCATGGGATATTTTTGCATTCCCTAAAAATTCAGCCAAAATGGAGGTTAAGAAAATCTCCTCGTTAATTTGGGACATTACTCGTTTTCGACCCTTTTTTACTAGGAATGCCATAATGTGGCCAATCTGCATTGAATCTTAGCGTGTGACAATTCGTTGGATAGGTAAACAACATAACTACGACTTCCATGGGATATTTTTGCATTCTCTAAAAATTCGGCCAAAATGGAGGTAAAGAAAATCTCCTCGTTAATTTAGGACATTACTCGTTTTCGACCCATTTTTACTGGAAGGCCATAAAGTGGCCGATTTGTATGGAATCTTAGCATGTGACAATTCGTTGGATAGGTAAACAACATAACTACGACTTCCATGGGATATTTTTGCATTCTCTAAAAATTCGGCCAGAATGGAGGTTAAGAAAATCTCCTCGTTAATTGAGGACATTACTCATTTTTGACCCTTTTTTACTAGGAAGGCCATAATGTGGCCGATTTGCATAGAATCTTAGCATGTGACAATTCGTTGGATAGGTAAACAACATAACTACGACTTCCATGGGATATTTTTGCATTCTCTAAAAATTCGGCCAAAATGGAGGTTAAGAAAATCTCCTCGTTAATTTAGGACTTTACTCGTTTTCGACCCTTTTTTACTAGGAAGGCCATAATGTGGCCGATTTGCATTGAATCCTAGCATGTGACAATTCGTTGGATAGGTAAACAACATAACTACCACTTCCATGTGATATTTTTGCATTCTCTAAAAATTCGGCCAGAATGGAGGTAAAGAAAATCTCCTCGTTAATTTAGGACATTACTCGTTTTCGACCCATTTTTACTAGGAAGGCCATAAAGTGGCCGATTTGTATTGAATCTTAGCATGTGACAATTCTTGGATAGGGAAACAACATAACTACGACTTCCATGGGATATTTTTGCATTCTCTAAAAATTCAGCCAAAATGGAGGTTAAGAAAATCTCCTCGTTAATTTAGGACATTACTCGTTTTCGACCCATTTTTACTAGGAAGGCCATAAAGTGGCCGATTTGTATTGAATCTTAGCATGTGACAATTCTTGGATAGGGAAACAACATAACTACGACTTCCATGGGATATTTTTGCATTCTCTAAAAATTCAGCCAAAATGGAGGTTAAGAAAATCTCCTCGTTAATTTGGGACATTACTCGTTTTCGACCCTTTTTTACTAGGAATGCCATAATGTGGCCAATCTGCATTGAATCTTAGCGTGTGACAATTCGTTGGATAGGTAAACAACATAACTACGACTTCCATGGGATATTTTTGCATTCTCTAAAAATTCGGCCAAAATGGAGGTTAAGAAAATCTCCTCGTTAATTTAGGACATTACTCGTTTTCGACCCTTTTTTACTAGGAAGGCCATAATGTGGCCGATTTGCATTGAATCTTAGCATGTGACAATTCGTTGGATAGATAAACAACATAACTACGACTTCCATGGGATATTTTTGCATTCTCTAAAAATTCGGCCAGAATGGAGGTAAAGAAAATCTCCTCGTTAATTTAGGACATTACTCGTTTTCAACCCATTTTTACTGGAAGGCCATAAAGTGGCCGATTTGTATGGAATCTTAGCATGTGACAATTCGTTGGATAGGTAAACAACATAACTACGACTTCCATGGGATGTTTTTGCATTCTCTAAAAATTCGGCCAAAATGGAGGTTAAGAAAATCTCCTCGTTAATTGAGGACATTACTCATTTTTGACCCTTTTTTACTAGGAAGGCCATAATGTGGCCGATTTGCATAGAATCTTAGCATGTGACAATTCGTTGGATAGGTAAACAACATAACTACGACTTCCATGGGATATTTTTGCATTCTCTAAAAATTCGGCCAAAATGGAGGTTAAGAAAATCTCCTCGTTAATTTAGGACTTTACTCGTTTTCGACCCTTTTTTACTAGGAAGGCCATAATGTGGCCGATTTGCATTGAATCCTAGCATGTGACAATTCGTTGGATAGGTAAACAACATAACTACCACTTCCATGTGATATTTTTGCATTCTCTAAAAATTCGGCCAGAATGGAGGTAAAGAAAATCTCCTCGTTAATTTAGGACATTACTCGTTTTCGACCCATTTTTACTAGGAAGGCCATAAAGTGGCCGATTTGTATTGAATCTTAGCATGTGACAATTCTTGGATAGGGAAACAACATAACTACGACTTCCATGGGATATTTTTGCATTCTCTAAAAATTCAGCCAAAATGGAGGTTAAGAAAATCTCCTCGTCAATTTAGGACATTACTCGTTTTCGACCCATTTTTACTAGGAAGGCCATAAAGTGGCCGATTTGTATTGAATCTTAGCATGTGACAATTCTTGGATAGGGAAACAACATAACTACGACTTCCATGGGATATTTTTGCATTCTCTAAAAATTCAGCCAAAATGGAGGTTAAGAAAATCTCCTCGTTAATTTGGGACATTACTCGTTTTCGACCCTTTTTTACTAGGAATGCCATAATGTGGCCAATCTGCATTGAATCTTAACGTGTGACAATTCGTTGGATAGGTAAACAACATAACTACGACTTCCATGGGATATTTTTGCATTCTCTAAAAATTCGGCCAAAATGGAGGTTAAGAAAATCTCCTCGTTAATTTAGGACATTACTCGTTTTCGACCCTTTTTTACTAGGAAGGCCATAATGTGGCCGATTTGCATTGAATCTTAGCATGTGACAATTCGTTGGATAGATAAACAACATAACTACGACTTCCATGGGATATTTTTGCATTCTCTAAAAATTCGGCCAGAATGGAGGTAAAGAAAATCTCCTCGTTAATTTAGGACATTACTCGTTTTCGACCCATTTTTACTGGAAGGCCATAAAGTGGCCGATTTGTATGGAATCTTAGCATGTGACAATTCGTTGGATAGGTAAACAACATAACTACGACTTCCATGGGATGTTTTTGCATTCTCTAAAAATTCGGCCAAAATGGAGGTTAAGAAAATCTCCTCGTTAATTGAGGACATTACTCGTTTTTGACCCTTTTTTACTAGGAAGGCCATAATGTGGCCGATTTGCATAGAATCTTAGCATGTGACAATTCGTTGGATAGGTAAACAACATAACTACGACTTCCATGGGATATTTTTGCATTCTCTAAAAATTCGGCCAAAATGGAGGTTAAGAAAATCTCCTCGTTAATTTAGGACATTACTCGTTTTCGACCCTTTTTTACTAGGAAGGCCATAATGTGGCCGATTTGCATTGAATCCTAGCATGTGACAATTCGTTGGATAGGTAAACAACATAACTACCACTTCCATGTGATATTTTTGCATTCTCTAAAAATTCGGCCAGAATGGAGGTAAAGAAAATCTCCTCGTTAATTTAGGACATTACTCGTTTTCGACCCTTTTTTACTAGGAAGGCCATAATGTGGCCGATTTGCATTGAATCCTAGCATGTGACAATTCGTTGGATAGGTAAACAACATAACTACCACTTCCATGTGATATTTTTGCATTCTCTAAAAATTCGGCCAAAATGGAGGTTAAGAAAATCTCCTCGTTAATTGAGGACATTACTCGTTTTTGACCCTTTTTTACTAGGAAGGCCATAATGTGGCCGATTTGCATAGAATCTTAGCATGTGACAATTCGTTGGATAGGTAAACAACCTAACTACGTCTTCCATGGGATATTTTTGCATTCTCTAAAAATTCGGCCAAAATGGAGGTTAAGAAAATCTCCTCGTTAATTTAGGACATTACTCGTTTTCGACCCATTTTTACTGGAAGGCCATAAAGTGGCCGATTTGTATGGAATCTTAGCATGTGACAATTCGTTGGATAGGTAAACAACATAACTACGACTTCCATGGGATGTTTTTGCATTCTGTAAAAATTCGGCCAAAATGGAGGTTAAGAAAATCTCCTCGTTAATTGAGGACATTACTCGTTTTTGACCCTTTTTTACTAGGAAGGCCATAATGTGGCCGATTTGCATAGAATCTTAGCATGTGACAATTCGTTGGATAGGTAAACAACATAACTACGACTTCCATGGGATATTTTTGCATTCTCTAAAAATTCGGCCAAAATGGAGGTTAAGAAAATCTCCTCGTTAATTTAGGACATTACTCGTTTTCGACCCTTTTTTACTAGGAAGGCCATAATGTGGCCGATTTGCATTGAATCTTAGCATGTGACAATTCGTTGGATAGATAAACAACATATCTACGACTTCCATGGGATATTTTTGCATTCTCTAAAAATTCGGCCAGAATGGAGGTAAAGAAAATCTCCTCGTTAATTTAGGACATTACTCGTTTTCGACCCATTTTTACTGGAAGGCCATAAAGTGGCCGATTTGTATGGAATCTTAGCATGTGACAATTCGTTGGATAGGTAAACAACATAACTACGACTTCCATGGGTTGTTTTTGCATTCTCTAAAAATTCGGCCAAAATGGAGGTTAAGAAAATCTCCTCGTTAATTGAGGACATTACTCGTTTTTGACCCTTTTTTACTAGGAAGGCCATAATGTGGCCGATTTGCATAGAATCTTAGCATGTGACAATTCGTTGGATAGGTAAACAACATAACTACGACTTCCATGGGATATTTTTGCATTCTCTAAAAATTCGGCCAAAATGGAGGTTAGGAAAATCTCCTCGTTAATTTAGGACATTACTCGTTTTCGACCCTTTTTTACTAGGAAGGCCATAATGTGGCCGATTTGCATTGAATCCTAGCATGTGACAATTCGTTGGATAGGTAAACAACATAACTACCACTTCCATGTGATATTTTTGCATTCTCTAAAAATTCGGCCAGAATGGAGGTAAAGAAAATCTCCTCGTTAATTTAGGACATTACTCGTTTTCGACCCTTTTTTACTAGGAAGGCCATAATGTGGCCGATTTGCATTGAATCCTAGCATGTGACAATTCGTTGGATAGGTAAACAACATAACTACCACTTCCATGTGATATTTTTGCATTCTCTAAAAATTCGGCCAAAATGGAGGTTAAGAAAATCTCCTCGTTAATTGAGGACATTACTCGTTTTTGACCCTTTTTTACTAGGAAGGCCATAATGTGGCCGATTTGCATAGAATCTTAGCATGTGACAATTCGTTGGATAGGTAAACAACATAACTACGTCTTCCATGGGATATTTTTGCATTCTCTAAAAATTCGGCCAAAATGGAGGTTAAGAAAATCTCCTCGTTAATTTAGGACATTACTCGTTTTCGACCCATTTTTACTGGAAGGCCATAAAGTGGCCGATTTGTATGGAATCTTAGCATGTGACAATTCGTTGGATAGGTAAACAACATAACTACGACTTCCATGGGATGTTTTTGCATTCTCTAAAAATTCGGCCAAAATGGAGGTTAAGAAAATCTCCTCGTTAATTGAGGACATTACTCGTTTTTGACCCTTTTTTACTAGGAAGGCCATAATGTGGCCGATTTGCATAGAATCTTAGCATGTGACAATTCGTTGGATAGGTAAACAACATAACTACGACTTCCATGGGATATTTTTGCATTCTCTAAAAATTCGGCCAAAATGGAGGTTAAGAAAATCTCCTCGTTAATTCAGGACATTACTCGTTTTCGACCCTTTTTTACTAGGAAGGCCATAATGTGGCCGATTTGCATTGAATCCTAGCATGTGACAATTCGTTGGATAGGTAAACAACATAACTACCACTTCCATGTGATATTTTTGCATTCTCTAAAAATTCGGCCAGAATGGAGGTAAAGAAAATCTCCTCGTTAATTTAGGACATTACTCGTTTTCGACCCTTTTTTACTAGGAAGGCCATAATGTGGCCGATTTGCATTGAATCCTAGCATGTGACAATTCGTTGGATAGGTAAACAACATAACTACCACTTCCATGTGATATTTTTGCATTCTCTAAAAATTCGGCCAAAATGGAGGTTAAGAAAATCTCCTCGTTAATTCAGGACATTACTCGTTTTCGACCCTTTTTTACTAGGAAGGCCATAATGTGGCCGATTTGCATTGAATCCTAGCATGTGACAATTCGTTGGATAGGTAAACAACATAACTACCACTTCCATGTGATATTTTTGCATTCTCTAAAAATTCGGCCAGAATGGAGGTAAAGAAAATCTCCTCGTTAATTTAGGACATTACTCGTTTTCGACCCTTTTTTACTAGGAAGGCCATAATGTGGCCGATTTGCATTGAATCCTAGCATGTGACAATTCGTTGGATAGGTAAACAACATAACTACCACTTCCATGTGATATTTTTGCATTCTCTAAAAATTCGGCCAAAATGGAGGTTAAGAAAATCTCCTCGTTAATTGAGGACATTACTCGTTTTTGACCCTTTTTTACTAGGAAGGCCATAATGTGGCCGATTTGCATAGAATCTTAGCATGTGACAATTCGTTGGATAGGGAAACAACATAACTACTACTTCCATGGGATATTTTTGCATTCTATAAAAATTCGGCCAGAATGGAGGTAAAGAAAATCTCCTCGTTAATTTAGGACATTACTCGTTTTCGACCCTTTTTTACTAGGAATGCCATAATGTGGCCAATCTGCATTGAATCTTAACGTGTGACAATTCGTTGGATAGGTAAACAACATAACTACGACTTCCATGGGATATTTTTGCATTCTCTAAAAATTCGGCCAAAATGGAGGTTAAGAAAATCTCCTCGTTAATTTAGGACATTACTCGTTTTCGACCCTTTTTTACTAGGAAGGCCATAATGTGGCCGATTTGCATTGAATCTTAGCATGTGACAATTCGTTGGATAGATAAACAACATAACTACGACTTCCATGGGATATTTTTGCATTCTCTAAAAATTCGGCCAGAATGGAGGTAAAGAAAATCTCCTCGTTAATTTAGGACATTACTCGTTTTCGACCCATTTTTACTGGAAGGCCATAAAGTGGCCGATTTGTATGGAATCTTAGCATGTGACAATTCGTTGGATAGGTAAACAACATAACTACGACTTCCATGGGATGTTTTTGCATTCTCTAAAAATTCGGCCAAAATGGAGGTTAAGAAAATCTCCTCGTTAATTGAGGACATTACTCGTTTTTGACCCTTTTTTACTAGGAAGGCCATAATGTGGCCGATTTGCATAGAATCTTAGCATGTGACAATTCGTTGGATAGGTAAACAACATAACTACGACTTCCATGGGATATTTTTGCATTCTCTAAAAATTCGGCCAAAATGGAGGTTAAGAAAATCTCCTCGTTAATTTAGGACATTACTCGTTTTCGACCCTTTTTTACTAGGAAGGCCATAATGTGGCCGATTTGCATTGAATCCTAGCATGTGACAATTCGTTGGATAGGTAAACAACATAACTACCACTTCCATGTGATATTTTTGCATTCTCTAAAAATTCGGCCAGAATGGAGGTAAAGAAAATCTCCTCGTTAATTTAGGACATTACTCGTTTTCGACCCTTTTTTACTAGGAAGGCCATAATGTGGCCGATTTGCATTGAATCCTAGCATGTGACAATTCGTTGGATAGGTAAACAACATAACTACCACTTCCATGTGATATTTTTGCATTCTCTAAAAATTCGGCCAAAATGGAGGTTAAGAAAATCTCCTCGTTAATTGAGGACATTACTCGTTTTTGACCCTTTTTTACTAGGAAGGCCATAATGTGGCCGATTTGCATAGAATCTTAGCATGTGACAATTCGTTGGATAGGTAAACAACCTAACTACGTCTTCCATGGGATATTTTTGCATTCTCTAAAAATTCGGCCAAAATGGAGGTTAAGAAAATCTCCTCGTTAATTTAGGACATTACTCGTTTTCGACCCATTTTTACTGGAAGGCCATAAAGTGGCCGATTTGTATGGAATCTTAGCATGTGACAATTCGTTGGATAGGTAAACAACATAACTACGACTTCCATGGGATGTTTTTGCATTCTGTAAAAATTCGGCCAAAATGGAGGTTAAGAAAATCTCCTCGTTAATTGAGGACATTACTCGTTTTTGACCCTTTTTTACTAGGAAGGCCATAATGTGGCCGATTTGCATAGAATCTTAGCATGTGACAATTCGTTGGATAGGTAAACAACATAACTACGACTTCCATGGGATATTTTTGCATTCTCTAAAAATTCGGCCAAAATGGAGGTTAAGAAAATCTCCTCGTTAATTTAGGACATTACTCGTTTTCGACCCTTTTTTACTAGGAAGGCCATAATGTGGCCGATTTGCATTGAATCTTAGCATGTGACAATTCGTTGGATAGATAAACAACATATCTACGACTTCCATGGGATATTTTTGCATTCTCTAAAAATTCGGCCAGAATGGAGGTAAAGAAAATCTCCTCGTTAATTTAGGACATTACTCGTTTTCGACCCATTTTTACTGGAAGGCCATAAAGTGGCCGATTTGTATGGAATCTTAGCATGTGACAATTCGTTGGATAGGTAAACAACATAACTACGACTTCCATGGGTTGTTTTTGCATTCTCTAAAAATTCGGCCAAAATGGAGGTTAAGAAAATCTCCTCGTTAATTGAGGACATTACTCGTTTTTGACCCTTTTTTACTAGGAAGGCCATAATGTGGCCGATTTGCATAGAATCTTAGCATGTGACAATTCGTTGGATAGGTAAACAACATAACTACGACTTCCATGGGATATTTTTGCATTCTCTAAAAATTCGGCCAAAATGGAGGTTAGGAAAATCTCCTCGTTAATTTAGGACATTACTCGTTTTCGACCCTTTTTTACTAGGAAGGCCATAATGTGGCCGATTTGCATTGAATCCTAGCATGTGACAATTCGTTGGATAGGTAAACAACATAACTACCACTTCCATGTGATATTTTTGCATTCTCTAAAAATTCGGCCAGAATGGAGGTAAAGAAAATCTCCTCGTTAATTTAGGACATTACTCGTTTTCGACCCTTTTTTACTAGGAAGGCCATAATGTGGCCGATTTGCATTGAATCCTAGCATGTGACAATTCGTTGGATAGGTAAACAACATAACTACCACTTCCATGTGATATTTTTGCATTCTCTAAAAATTCGGCCAAAATGGAGGTTAAGAAAATCTCCTCGTTAATTGAGGACATTACTCGTTTTTGACCCTTTTTTACTAGGAAGGCCATAATGTGGCCGATTTGCATAGAATCTTAGCATGTGACAATTCGTTGGATAGGTAAACAACATAACTACGTCTTCCATGGGATATTTTTGCATTCTCTAAAAATTCGGCCAAAATGGAGGTTAAGAAAATCTCCTCGTTAATTTAGGACATTACTCGTTTTCGACCCATTTTTACTGGAAGGCCATAAAGTGGCCGATTTGTATGGAATCTTAGCATGTGACAATTCGTTGGATAGGTAAACAACATAACTACGACTTCCATGGGATGTTTTTGCATTCTCTAAAAATTCGGCCAAAATGGAGGTTAAGAAAATCTCCTCGTTAATTGAGGACATTACTCGTTTTTGACCCTTTTTTACTAGGAAGGCCATAATGTGGCCGATTTGCATAGAATCTTAGCATGTGACAATTCGTTGGATAGGTAAACAACATAACTACGACTTCCATGGGATATTTTTGCATTCTCTAAAAATTCGGCCAAAATGGAGGTTAAGAAAATCTCCTCGTTAATTCAGGACATTACTCGTTTTCGACCCTTTTTTACTAGGAAGGCCATAATGTGGCCGATTTGCATTGAATCCTAGCATGTGACAATTCGTTGGATAGGTAAACAACATAACTACCACTTCCATGTGATATTTTTGCATTCTCTAAAAATTCGGCCAGAATGGAGGTAAAGAAAATCTCCTCGTTAATTTAGGACATTACTCGTTTTCGACCCTTTTTTACTAGGAAGGCCATAATGTGGCCGATTTGCATTGAATCCTAGCATGTGACAATTCGTTGGATAGGTAAACAACATAACTACCACTTCCATGTGATATTTTTGCATTCTCTAAAAATTCGGCCAAAATGGAGGTTAAGAAAATCTCCTCGTTAATTCAGGACATTACTCGTTTTCGACCCTTTTTTACTAGGAAGGCCATAATGTGGCCGATTTGCATTGAATCCTAGCATGTGACAATTCGTTGGATAGGTAAACAACATAACTACCACTTCCATGTGATATTTTTGCATTCTCTAAAAATTCGGCCAGAATGGAGGTAAAGAAAATCTCCTCGTTAATTTAGGACATTACTCGTTTTCGACCCTTTTTTACTAGGAAGGCCATAATGTGGCCGATTTGCATTGAATCCTAGCATGTGACAATTCGTTGGATAGGTAAACAACATAACTACCACTTCCATGTGATATTTTTGCATTCTCTAAAAATTCGGCCAAAATGGAGGTTAAGAAAATCTCCTCGTTAATTGAGGACATTACTCGTTTTTGACCCTTTTTTACTAGGAAGGCCATAATGTGGCCGATTTGCATAGAATCTTAGCATGTGACAATTCGTTGGATAGGGAAACAACATAACTACTACTTCCATGGGATATTTTTGCATTCTATAAAAATTCGGCCAGAATGGAGGTAAAGAAAATCTCCTCGTTAATTTAGGACATTACTCGTTTTCGACCCATTTTTACTGGAAGGCCATAAAGTGGCCGATTTGTATGGAATCTTAGCATGTGACAATTCGTTGGATAGGTAAACAACATAACTACGACTTCCATGGGATATTTTTGCATTCTCTAAAAATTCGGCCAAAATGGAGGTTAAGAAAATCTCCTCGTTAATTTAGGACATTACTCGTTTTCGACCCTTTTTTACTAGGAAGGCCATAATGTGGCCGATTTGTATTGAATCCTAGCATGTGACAATTCGTTGGATAGGTAAACAACATAACTACCACTTCCATGTGATATTTTTGCATTCTCTAAAAATTCGGCCAGAATGGAGGTAAAGAAAATCTCCTCGTTAATTTAGGACATTACTCATTTTCGACCCATTTTTACTAGGAATGCCATAAAGTGGCCGATTTGTATTGAATCTTAGCATGTGACAATTCTTGGATAGGGAAACAACATAACTACGACTTCCATGGGATATTTTTGCATTCTCTAAAAATTCAGCCAAAATGGAGGTTAAGAAAATCTCCTCGTTAATTTAGGACATAACTCGTTTTCGACGCATTTTTACTAGGAAGGCCATAAAGTGGCCGATTTGTATTGAATCTTAGCATGTGACAATTCTTGGATAGGGAAACAACATAACTACGACTTCCATGGGATATTTTTGCATTCTCTAAAAATTCAGCCAAAATGGAGGTTAAGAAAATCTCCTCGTTAATTTGGGACATTACTCGTTTTCGACCCTTTTTTACTAGGAATGCCATAATGTGGCCAATCTGCATTGAATCTTAGCGTGTGACAATTCGTTGGATAGGTAAACAACATAACTACGACTTCCATGGGATATTTTTGCATTCTCTAAAAATTCGGCCAGAATGGAGGTAAAGAAAATCTCCTCGTTAATTTAGGACATTACTCGTTTTCGACCCATTTTTACTGGAAGGCCATAAAGTGGCCGATTTGTATGGAATCTTAGCATGTGACAATTCGTTGGATAGGTAAACAACATAACTACGACTTCCATGGGATATTTTTGCATTCTCTAAAAATTCGGCCAAAATGGAGGTTAAGAAAATCTCCTCGTTAATTTAGGACATTACTCGTTTTCGACCCTTTTTTATTAGGAAGGCCATAAAGTGGCCGATTTGTATTGAATCTTAGCATGTGACAATTTGTTGGATAGGTAAACAACATAACTACGACTTCCATGGGATATTTTTGCATTCTTTCGGCCAAAATGGAGGTTAAGAAAATCTCCTCGTTAATTTAGGACATTACTCGTTTTCGACCCTTTTTTACTAGGAAGGCCATAATGTGGCCGATTTGCATTGAATCCTAGCATGTGACAATTCGTTGGATAGGTAAACAACATAACTACCACTTCCATGTGATATTTTTGCATTCTCTAAAAATTCGGCCAGAATGGAGGTAAAGAAAATCTCCTCGTTAATTTAGGACATTACTCGTTTTCGACCCATTTTTACTAGGAAGGCCATAAAGTGGCCGATTTGTATTGAATCTTAGCATGTGACAATTCTTGGATAGGGAAACAACATAACTACGACTTCCATGGGATATTTTTGCATTCTCTAAAAATTCAGCCAAAATGGAGGTTAAGAAAATCTCCTCGTTAATTTAGGACATTACTCGTTTTCGACCCATTTTTACTAGGAAGGCCATAAAGTGGCCGATTTGTATTGAATCTTAGCATGTGACAATTCTTGGATAGGGAAACAACATAACTACGACTTCCATGGGATATTTTTGCATTCTCTAAAAATTCAGCCAAAATGGAGGTTAAGAAAATCTCCTCGTTAATTTGGGACATTACTCGTTTTCGACCCTTTTTTACTAGGAATGCCATAATGTGGCCAATCTGCATTGAATCTTAGCGTGTGACAATTCGTTGGATAGGTAAACAACATAACTACTACTTCCATGGGATATTTTTGCATTCTATAAAAATTCGGCCAGAATGGAGGTAAAGAAAATCTCCTCGTTAATTTAGGACATTACTCGTTTTCGACCCATTTTTACTGGAAGGCCATAAAGTGGCCGATTTGTATGGAATCTTAGCATGTGACAATTCGTTGGATAGGTAAACAACATAACTACGACTTCCATGGGATATTTTTGCATTCTCTAAAAATTCGGCCAAAATGGAGGTTAAGAAAATCTCCTCGTTAATTTAGGACATTACTCGTTTTCGACCCTTTTTTACTAGGAAGGCCATAATGTGGCCGATTTGTATTGAATCCTAGCATGTGACAATTCGTTGGATAGGTAAACAACATAACTACCACTTCCATGTGATATTTTTGCATTCTCTAAAAATTCGGCCAGAATGGAGGTAAAGAAAATCTCCTCGTTAATTTAGGACATTACTCATTTTCGACCCATTTTTACTAGGAATGCCATAAAGTGGCCGATTTGTATTGAATCTTAGCATGTGACAATTCTTGGATAGGGAAACAACATAACTACGACTTCCATGGGATATTTTTGCATTCTCTAAAAATTCAGCCAAAATGGAGGTTAAGAAAATCTCCTCGTTAATTTAGGACATAACTCGTTTTCGACGCATTTTTACGAGGAAGGCCATAAAGTGGCCGATTTGTATTGAATCTTAGCATGTGACAATTCTTGGATAGGGAAACAACATAACTACGACTTCCATGGGATATTTTTGCATTCTCTAAAAATTCAGCCAAAATGGAGGTTAAGAAAATCTCCTCGTTAATTTGGGACATTACTCGTTTTCGACCCTTTTTTACTAGGAATGCCATAATGTGGCCAATCTGCATTGAATCTTAGCGTGTGACAATTCGTTGGATAGGTAAACAACATAACTACGACTTCCATGGGATATTTTTGCATTCTCTAAAAATTCGGCCAGAATGGAGGTAAAGAAAATCTCCTCGTTAATTTAGGACATTACTCGTTTTCGACCCATTTTTACTGGAAGGCCATAAAGTGGCCGATTTGTATGGAATCTTAGCATGTGACAATTCGTTGGATAGGTAAACAACATAACTACGACTTCCATGGGATATTTTTGCATTCTCTAAAAATTCGGCCAAAATGGAGGTTAAGAAAATCTCCTCGTTAATTTAGGACATTACTCGTTTTCGACCCTTTTTTATTAGGAAGGCCATAAAGTGGCCGATTTGTATTGAATCTTAGCATGTGACAATTTGTTGGATAGGTAAACAACATAACTACGACTTCCATGGGATATTTTTGCATTCTTTCGGCCAAAATGGAGGTTAAGAAAATCTCCTCGTTAATTTAGGACATTACTCGTTTTCGACCCTTTTTTACTAGGAAGGCCATAATGTGGCCGATTTGCATTGAATCCTAGCATGTGACAATTCGTTGGATAGGTAAGCAACATAACTACCACTTCCATGTGATATTTTTGCATTCTCTAAAAATTCGGCCAGAATGGAGGTAAAGAAAATCTCCTCGTTAATTTAGGACATTACTCGTTTTCGACCCATTTTTACTAGGAAGGCCATAAAGTGGCCGATTTGTATTGAATCTTAGCATGTGACAATTCTTGGATAGGGAAACAACATAACTACGACTTCCATGGGATATTTTTGCATTCTCTAAAAATTCAGCCAAAATGGAGGTTAAGAAAATCTCCTCGTTAATTTAGGACATTACTCGTTTTCGACCCATTTTTACTAGGAAGGCCATAAAGTGGCCGATTTGTATTGAATCTTAGCATGTGACAATTCTTGGATAGGGAAACAACATAACTACGACTTCCATGGGATATTTTTGCATTCTCTAAAAATTCAGCCAAAATGGAGGTTAAGAAAATCTCCTCGTTAATTTGGGACATTACTCGTTTTCGACCCTTTTTTACTAGGAATGCCATAATGTGGCCAATCTGCATTGAATCTTAGCATGTGACAATTCGTTGGATAGGTAAACAACATAACTACGTCTTCCATGGGATATTTTTGCATTCTCTAAAAATTCGGCCAAAATGGAGGTTAAGAAAATCTCCTCGTTAATTTAGGACATTACTCGTTTTCGACCCATTTTTACTGGAAGGCCATAAAGTGGCCGATTTGTATGGAATCTTAGCATGTGACAATTCGTTGGATAGGTAAACAACATAACTACGACTTCCATGGGATGTTTTTGCATTCTCTAAAAATTCGGCCAAAATGGAGGTTAAGAAAATCTCCTCGTTAATTGAGGACATTACTCGTTTTTGACCCTTTTTTACTAGGAAGGCCATAATGTGGCCGATTTGCATAGAATCTTAGCATGTGACCATTCGTTGGATAGGTAAACAACATAACTACGACTTCCATGGGATATTTTTGCATTCTCTAAAAATTCGGCCAAAATGGAGGTTAAGAAAATCTCCTCGTTAATTTAGGACATTACTCGTTTTCGACCCTTTTTTACTAGGAAGGCCATAATGTGGCCGATTTGCATTGAATCCTAGCATGTGACAATTCGTTGGATAGGTAATCAACATAACTACCACTTCCATGTGATATTTTTGCATTCTCTAAAAATTCGGCCAGAATGGAGGTAAAGAAAATCTCCTCGTTAATTTAGGACATTACTCGTTTTCGACCCTTTTTTACTAGGAAGGCCATAATGTGGCCGATTTGCATTGAATCCTAGCATGTGACAATTCGTTGGATAGGTAAACAACATAACTACCACTTCCATGTGATATTTTTGCATTCTCTAAAAATTCGGCCAAAATGGAGGTTAAGAAAATCTCCTCGTTAATTGAGGACATTACTCGTTTTTGACCCTTTTTTACTAGGAAGGCCATAATGTGGCCGATTTGCATAGAATCTTAGCATGTGACAATTCGTTGGATAGGTAAACAACATAACTACGACTTCCATGGGATATTTTTGCATTCTCTAAAAATTCGGCCAAAATGGAGGTTAAGAAAATCTCCTCGTTAATTTAGGACATTACTCGTTTTCGACCCTTTTTTACTAGGAAGGCCATAATGTGGCTGATTTGCATTGAATCCTAGCATGTGACAATTCGTTGGATAGGTAAACAACATAACTACCACTTCCATGTGATATTTTTGCATTCTCTAAAAATTCGGCCAGAATGGAGGTAAAGAAAATCTCCTCGTTAATTTAGGACATTACTCGTTTTCGACCCATTTTTACTAGGAAGGCCATAAAGTGGCCGATTTGTATTGAATCTTAGCATGTGACAATTCTTGGATAGGGAAACAACATAACTACGACTTCCATGGGATATTTTTGCATTCTCTAAAAATTCAGCCAAAATGGAGGTTAAGAAAATCTCCTCGTTAATTTAGGACATTACTCGTTTTCGACCCATTTTTACTAGAAAGGCCATAAAGTGGCCGATTTGTATTGAATCTTAGCATGTGACAATTCTTGGATAGGGAAACAACATAACTACGACTTCCATGGGATATTTTTGCATTCTCTAAAAATTCAGCCAAAATGGAGGTTAAGAAAATCTCCTCGTTAATTTGGGACATTACTCGTTTTCGACCCTTTTTTACTAGGAATGCCATAATGTGGCCAATCTGCATTGAATCTTAGCGTGTGACAATTCGTTGGATAGGTAAACAACATAACTACTACTTCCATGGGATATTTTTGCATTCTATAAAAATTCGGCCAGAATGGAGGTAAAGAAAATCTCCTCGTTAATTTAGGACATTACTCATTTTCGACCCTTTTTTATTAGGAAGGCCATAAAGTGGCCGATTTGTATTGAATCTTAGCATGTGACAATTCGTTGGATAGGTAAACAACATAACTACGACTTCCATGGGATATTTTTGCATTCTCTAAAAATTCGGCCAAAATGGAGGTTAAGAAAATCTCCTCGTTAATTTAGGACATTACTCGTTTTCGACCCTTTTTTACTAGGAAGGCCATAATGTGGCCGATTTGTATTGAATCCTAGCATGTGACAATTCGTTGGATAGGTAAACAACATAACTACCACTTCCATGTGATATTTTTGCATTCTCTAAAAATTCGGCCAGAATGGAGGTAAAGAAAATCTCCTCGTTAATTTAGGACATTACTCATTTTCGACCCATTTTTACTAGGAATGCCATAAAGTGGCCGATTTGTATTGAATCTTAGCATGTGACAATTCTTGGATAGGGAAACAACATAACTACGACTTCCATGGGATATTTTTGCATTCTCTAAAAATTCAGCCAAAATGGAGGTTAAGAAAATCTCCTCGTTAATTTAGGACATAACTCGTTTTCGACGCATTTTTACTAGGAACGCCATAAAGTGGCCGATTTGTATTGAATCTTAGCATGTGACAATTCTTGGATAGGGAAACAACATAACTACGACTTCCATGGGATATTTTTGCATTCTCTAAAAATTCAGCCAAAATGGAGGTTAAGAAAATCTCCTCGTTAATTTGGGACATTACTCGTTTTCGACCCTTTTTTACTAGGAATGCCATAATGTGGCCAATCTGCATTGAATCTTAGCGTGTGACAATTCGTTGGATAGGTAAACAACATAACTACGACTTCCATGGGATATTTTTGCATTCTCTAAAAATTCGGCCAGAATGGAGGTAAAGAAAATCTCCTCGTTAATTTAGGACATTACTCGTTTTCGACCCATTTTTACTGGAAGGCCATAAAGTGGCCGATTTGTATGGAATCTTAGCATGTGACAATTCGTTGGATAGGTAAACAACATAACTACGACTTCCATGGGATATTTTTGCATTCTCTAAAAATTCGGCCAAAATGGAGGTTAAGAAAATCTCCTCGTTAATTTAGGACATTACTCGTTTTCGACCCTTTTTTATTAGGAAGGCCATAAAGTGGCCGATTTGTATTGAATCTTAGCATGTGACAATTTGTTGGATAGGTAAACAACATAACTACGACTTCCAAGGGATATTTTTGCATTCTTTCGGCCAAAATGGAGGTTAAGAAAATCTCCTCGTTAATTTAGGACATTACTCGTTTTCGACCCTTTTTTACTAGGAAGGCCATAATGTGGCCGATTTGCATTGAATCCTAGCATGTGACAATTCGTTGGATAGGTAAACAACATAACTACCACTTCCATGTGATATTTTTGCATTCTCTAAAAATTCGGCCAGAATGGAGGTAAAGAAAATCTCCTCGTTAATTTAGGACATTACTCGTTTTCGACCCATTTTTACTAGGAAGGCCATAAAGTGGCCGATTTGTATTGAATCTTAGCATGTGACAATTCTTGGATAGGGAAACAACATAACTACGACTTCCATGGGATATTTTTTCATTCTCTAAAAATTCAGCCAAAATGGAGGTTAAGAAAATCTCCTCGTTAATTTAGGACATTACTCGTTTTCGACCCATTTTTACTAGGAAGGCCATAAAGTGGCCGATTTGTATTGAATCTTAGCATGTGACAATTCTTGGATAGGGAAACAACATAACTACGACTTCCATGGGATATTTTTGCATTCTCTAAAAATTCAGCCAAAATGGAGGTTAAGAAAATCTCCTCGTTAATTTGGGACATTACTCGTTTTCGACCCTTTTTTACTAGGAATGCCATAATGTGGCCAATCTGCATTGAATCTTAGCGTGTGACAATTCGTTGGATAGGTAAACAACATAACTACGACTTCCATGGGATATTTTTGCATTCTCTAAAAATTCGGCCAGAATGGAGGTAAAGAAAATCTCCTCGTTAATTTAGGACATTACTCGTTTTCGACCCATTTTTACTGGAAGGCCATAAAGTGGCCGATTTGTATGGAATCTTAGCATGTGACAATTCGTTGGATAGGTAAACAACATAACTACGACTTCCATGGGATATTTTTGCATTCTCTAAAAATTCGGCCAAAATGGAGGTTAAGAAAATCTCCTCGTTAATTTAGGACATTACTCGTTTTCGACCCTTTTTTATTAGGAAGGCCATAAAGTGGCCGATTTGTATTGAATCTTAGCATGTGACAATTTGTTGGATAGGTAAACAACATAACTACGACTTCCATGGGATATTTTTGCATTCTTTCGGCCAAAATGGAGGTTAAGAAAATCTCCTCGTTAATTTAGGACATTACTCGTTTTCGACCCTTTTTTACTAGGAAGGCCATAATGTGGCCGATTTGCATTGAATCCTAGCATGTGACAATTCGTTGGATAGGTAAACAACATAACTACCACTTCCATGTGATATTTTTGCATTCTCTAAAAATTCGGCCAGAATGGAGGTAAAGAAAATCTCCTCGTTAATTTAGGACATTACTCGTTTTCGACCCATTTTTACTAGGAAGGCCATAAAGTGGCCGATTTGTATTGAATCTTAGCATGTGACAATTCTTGGATAGGGAAACAACATAACTACGACTTCCATGGGATATTTTTGCATTCTCTAAAAATTCAGCCAAAATGGAGGTTAAGAAAATCTCCTCGTTAATTTAGGACATTACTCGTTTTCGACCCATTTTTACTAGGAAGGCCATAAAGTGGCCGATTTGTATTGAATCTTAGCATGTGACAATTCTTGGATAGGGAAACAACATAACTACGACTTCCATGGGATATTTTTGCATTCTCTAAAAATTCAGCCAAAATGGAGGTTAAGAAAATCTCCTCGTTAATTTGGGACATTACTCGTTTTCGACCCTTTTTTACTAGGAATGCCATAATGTGGCCAATCTGCATTGAATCTTAGCGTGTGACAATTCGTTGGATAGGTAAACAACATAACTACGACTTCCATGGGATATTTTTGCATTCTCTAAAAATTCGGCCAGAATGGAGGTAAAGAAAATCTCCTCGTTAATTTAGGACATTACTCGTTTTCGACCCATTTTTACTGGAAGGCCATAAAGTGGCCGATTTGTATGGAATCTTAGCATGTGACAATTCGTTGGATAGGTAAACAACATAACTACGACTTCCATGGGATATTTTTGCATTCTCTAAAAATTCGGCCAAAATGGAGGTTAAGAAAATCTCCTCGTTAATTTAGGACATTACTCGTTTTCGACCCTTTTTTATTAGGAAGGCCATAAAGTGGCCGATTTGTATTGAATCTTAGCATGTGACAATTTGTTGGATAGGTAAACAACATAACTACGACTTCCATGGGATATTTTTGCATTCTTTCGGCCAAAATGGAGGTTAAGAAAATCTCCTCGTTAATTTAGGACATTACTCGTTTTCGACCCTTTTTTACTAGGAAGGCCATAATGTGGCCGATTTGCATTGAATCCTAGCATGTGACAATTCGTTGGATAGGTAAACAACATAACTACCACTTCCATGTGATATTTTTGCATTCTCTAAAAATTCGGCCAGAATGGAGGTAAAGAAAATCTCCTCGTTAATTTAGGACATTACTCGTTTTCGACCCATTTTTACTAGGAAGGCCATAAAGTGGCCGATTTGTATTGAATCTTAGCATGTGACAATTCTTGGATAGGGAAACAACATAACTACGACTTCCATGGGATATTTTTGCATTCTCTAAAAATTCAGCCAAAATGGAGGTTAAGAAAATCTCCTCGTTAATTTAGGACATTACTCGTTTTCGACCCATTTTTACTAGGAAGGCCATAAAGTGGCCGATTTGTATTGAATCTTAGCATGTGACAATTCTTGGATAGGGAAACAACATAACTACGACTTCCATGGGATATTTTTGCATTCTCTAAAAATTCAGCCAAAATGGAGGTTAAGAAAATCTCCTCGTTAATTTGGGACATTACTCGTTTTCGACCCTTTTTTACTAGGAATGCCATAATGTGGCCAATCTGCATTGAATCTTAGCATGTGACAATTCTTGGATAGGGAAACAACATAACTACGACTTCCATGGGATATTTTTGCATTCTCTAAAAATTCAGCCAAAATGGAGGTTAAGAAAATCTCCTCGTTAATTTGGGACATTACTCGTTTTCGACCCTTTTTTACTAGGAATGCCATAATGTGGCCAATCTGCATTGAATCTTAGCGTGTGACAATTCGTTGGATAGGTAAACAACATAACTACTACTTCCATGGGATATTTTTGCATTCTATAAAAATTCGGCCAGAATGGAGGTAAAGAAAATCTCCTCGTTAATTTAGGACATTACTCGTTTTCGACCCATTTTTACTGGAAGGCCATAAAGTGGCCGATTTGTATGGAATCTTAGCATGTGACAATTCGTTGGATAGGTAAACAACATAACTACGACTTCCATGGGATATTTTTGCATTCTCTAAAAATTCGGCCAAAATGGAGGTTAAGAAAATCTCCTCGTTAATTTAGGACATTACTCGTTTTCGACCCTTTTTTATTAGGAAGGCCATAAAGTGGCCGATTTGTATTGAATCTTAGCGTGTGACAATTCGTTGGATAGGTAAACAACATAACTACTACTTCCATGGGATATTTTTGCATTCTATAAAAATTCGGCCAGAATGGAGGTAAAGAAAATCTCCTCGTTAATTTAGGACATTACTCGTTTTCGACCCATTTTTACTAGGAAGGCCATAAAGTGGCCGATTTGTATTGAATCTTAGCATGTGACAATTCTTGGATAGGGAAACAACATAACTACGACTTCCATGGGATATTTTTGCATTCTCTAAAAATTCAGCCAAAATGGAGGTTAAGAAAATCTCCTCGTTAATTTAGGACATTACTCGTTTTCGACCCATTTTTACTAGGAAGGCCATAAAGTGGCCGATTTGTATTGAATCTTAGCATGTGACAATTCTTGGATAGGGAAACAACATAACTACGACTTCCATGGGATATTTTTGCATTCTCTAAAAATTCAGCCAAAATGGAGGTTAAGAAAATCTCCTCGTTAATTTGGGACATTACTCGTTTTCGACCCTTTTTTACTAGGAATGCCATAATGTGGCCAATCTGCATTGAATCTTAGCGTGTGACAATTCGTTGGATAGGTAAACAACATAACTACTACTTCCATGGGATATTTTTGCATTCTATAAAAATTCGGCCAGAATGGAGGTAAAGAAAATCTCCTCGTTAATTTAGGACATTACTCGTTTTCGACCCATTTTTACTGGAAGGCCATAAAGTGGCCGATTTGTATGGAATCTTAGCATGTGACAATTCGTTGGATAGGTAAACAACATAACTACGACTTCCATGGGATATTTTTGCATTCTCTAAAAATTCGGCCAAAATGGAGGTTAAGAAAATCTCCTCGTTAATTTAGGACATTACTCGTTTTCGACCTTTTTTTATTAGGAAGGCCATAAAGTGGCCGATTTGTATTGAATCTTAGCATGTGACAATTCGTTGGATAGGTAAACAACATAACTACGACTTCCATGGGATATTTTTGCATTCTCTAAAAATTCGGCCAAAATGGAGGTTAAGAAAATCTCCTCGTTAATTTAGGACATTACTCGTTTTCGACCCTTTTTTACTAGGAAGGCCATAATGTGGCCGATTTGTATTGAATCCTAGCATGTGACAATTCGTTGGATAGGTAAACAACATAACTACCACTTCCATGTGATATTTTTGCATTCTCTAAAAATTCGGCCAGAATGGAGGTAAAGAAAATATCCTCGTTAATTTAGGACATTACTCGTTTTCGACCCATTTTTACTAGGAATGCCATAAAGTGGCCGATTTGTATTGAATCTTAGCATGTGACAATTCTTGGATAGGGAAACAACATAACTACGACTTCCATGGGATATTTTTGCATTCTCTAAAAATTCAGCCAAAATGGAGGTTAAGAAAATCTCCTCGTTAATTTGGGACATTACTCGTTTTCGACCCTTTTTTACTAGGAATGCCATAATGTGGCCAATCTGCATTGAATCTTAGCGTGTGACAATTCGTTGGATAGGTAAACAACATAACTACGACTTCCATGGGATATTTTTGCATTCTCTAAAAATTCGGCCAGAATGGAGGTAAAGAAAATCTCCTCGTTAATTTAGGACATTACTCGTTTTCGACCCATTTTTACTGGAAGGCCATAAAGTGGCCGATTTGTATGGAATCTTAGCATGTGACAATTCGTTGGATAGGTAAACAACATAACTACGACTTCCATGGGATATTTTTGCATTCTCTAAAAATTCGGCCAAAATGGAGGTTAAGAAAATCTCCTCGTTAATTTAGGACATTACTCGTTTTCGACCCTTTTTTATTAGGAAGGCCATAAAGTGGCCGATTTGTATTGAATCTTAGCATGTGACAATTTGTTGGATAGGTAAACAACATAACTACGACTTCCATGGGATATTTTTGCATTCTTTCGGCCAAAATGGAGGTTAAGAAAATCTCCTCGTTAATTTAGGACATTACTCGTTTTCGACCCTTTTTTACTAGGAAGGCCATAATGTGGCCGATTTGCATTGAATCCTAGCATGTGACAATTCGTTGGATAGGTAAACAACATAACTACCACTTCCATGTGATATTTTTGCATTCTCTAAAAATTCGGCCAGAATGGAGGTCAAGAAAATCTCCTCGTTAATTTAGGACATTACTCGTTTTCGACCCATTTTTACTAGGAAGGCCATAAAGTGGCCGATTTGTATTGAATCTTAGCATGTGACAATTCTTGGATAGGGAAACAACATAACTACGACTTCCATGGGATATTTTTGCATTCTCTAAAAATTCAGCCAAAATGGAGGTTAAGAAAATCTCCTCGTTAATTTAGGACATTACTCGTTTTCGACCCATTTTTACTAGGAAGGCCATAAAGTGGCCGATTTGTATTGAATCTTAGCATGTGACAATTCTTGGATAGGGAAACAACATAACTACGACTTCCATGGGATATTTTTGCATTCTCTAAAAATTCAGCCAAAATGGAGGTTAAGAAAATCTCCTCGTTAATTTGGGACATTACTCGTTTTCGACCCTTTTTTACTAGGAATGCCATAATGTGGCCAATCTGCATTGAATCTTAGCATGTGACAATTCTTGGATAGGGAAACAACATAACTACGACTTCCATGGGATATTTTTGCATTCTCTAAAAATTCAGCCAAAATGGAGGTTAAGAAAATCTCCTCGTTAATTTGGGACATTACTCGTTTTCGACCCTTTTTTACTAGGAATGCCATAATGTGGCCAATCTGCATTGAATCTTAGCGTGTGACAATTCGTTGGATAGGTAAACAACATAACTACTACTTCCATGGGATATTTTTGCATTCTATAAAAATTCGGCCAGAATGGAGGTAAAGAAAATCTCCTCGTTAATTTAGGACATTACTCGTTTTCGACCCATTTTTACTGGAAGGCCATAAAGTGGCCGATTTGTATGGAATCTTAGCATGTGACAATTCGTTGGATAGGTAAACAACATAACTACGACTTCCATGGGATATTTTTGCATTCTCTAAAAATTCGGCCAAAATGGAGGTTAAGAAAATCTCCTCGTTAATTTAGGACATTACTCGTTTTCGACCCTTTTTTATTAGGAAGGCCATAAAGTGGCCGATTTGTATTGAATCTTAGCGTGTGACAATTCGTTGGATAGGTAAACAACATAACTACTACTTCCATGGGATATTTTTGCATTCTATAAAAATTCGGCCAGAATGGAGGTAAAGAAAATCTCCTCGTTAATTTAGGACATTACTCGTTTTCGACCCATTTTTACTAGGAAGGCCATAAAGTGGCCGATTTGTATTGAATCTTAGCATGTGACAATTCTTGGATAGGGAAACAACATAACTACGACTTCCATGGGATATTTTTGCATTCTCTAAAAATTCAGCCAAAATGGAGGTTAAGAAAATCTCCTCGTTAATTTAGGACATTACTCGTTTTCGACCCATTTTTACTAGGAAGGCCATAAAGTGGCCGATTTGTATTGAATCTTAGCATGTGACAATTCTTGGATAGGGAAACAACATAACTACGACTTCCATGGGATATTTTTGCATTCTCTAAAAATTCAGCCAAAATGGAGGTTAAGAAAATCTCCTCGTTAATTTGGGACATTACTCGTTTTCGACCCTTTTTTACTAGGAATGCCATAATGTGGCCAATCTGCATTGAATCTTAGCGTGTGACAATTCGTTGGATAGGTAAACAACATAACTACTACTTCCATGGGATATTTTTGCATTCTATAAAAATTCGGCCAGAATGGAGGTAAAGAAAATCTCCTCGTTAATTTAGGACATTACTCGTTTTCGACCCATTTTTACTGGAAGGCCATAAAGTGGCCGATTTGTATGGAATCTTAGCATGTGACAATTCGTTGGATAGGTAAACAACATAACTACGACTTCCATGGGATATTTTTGCATTCTCTAAAAATTCGGCCAAAATGGAGGTTAAGAAAATCTCCTCGTTAATTTAGGACATTACTCGTTTTCGACCTTTTTTTATTAGGAAGGCCATAAAGTGGCCGATTTGTATTGAATCTTAGCATGTGACAATTCGTTGGATAGGTAAACAACATAACTACGACTTCCATGGGATATTTTTGCATTCTCTAAAAATTCGGCCAAAATGGAGGTTAAGAAAATCTCCTCGTTAATTTAGGACATTACTCGTTTTCGACCCTTTTTTACTAGGAAGGCCATAATGTGGCCGATTTGTATTGAATCCTAGCATGTGACAATTCGTTGGATAGGTAAACAACATAACTACCACTTCCATGTGATATTTTTGCATTCTCTAAAAATTCGGCCAGAATGGAGGTAAAGAAAATATCCTCGTTAATTTAGGACATTACTCGTTTTCGACCCATTTTTACTAGGAATGCCATAAAGTGGCCGATTTGTATTGAATCTTAGCATGTGACAATTCTTGGATAGGGAAACAACATAACTACGACTTCCATGGGATATTTTTGCATTCTCTAAAAATTCAGCCAAAATGGAGGTTAAGAAAATCTCCTCGTTAATTTGGGACATTACTCGTTTTCGACCCTTTTTTACTAGGAATGCCATAATGTGGCCAATCTGCATTGAATCTTAGCGTGTGACAATTCGTTGGATAGGTAAACAACATAACTACGACTTCCATGGGATATTTTTGCATTCTCTAAAAATTCGGCCAGAATGGAGGTAAAGAAAATCTCCTCGTTAATTTAGGACATTACTCGTTTTCGACCCATTTTTACTGGAAGGCCATAAAGTGGCCGATTTGTATGGAATCTTAGCATGTGACAATTCGTTGGATAGGTAAACAACATAACTACGACTTCCATGGGATATTTTTGCATTCTCTAAAAATTCGGCCAAAATGGAGGTTAAGAAAATCTCCTCGTTAATTTAGGACATTACTCGTTTTCGACCCTTTTTTATTAGGAAGGCCATAAAGTGGCCGATTTGTATTGAATCTTAGCATGTGACAATTTGTTGGATAGGTAAACAACATAACTACGACTTCCATGGGATATTTTTGCATTCTTTCGGCCAAAATGGAGGTTAAGAAAATCTCCTCGTTAATTTAGGACATTACTCGTTTTCGACCCTTTTTTACTAGGAAGGCCATAATGTGGCCGATTTGCATTGAATCCTAGCATGTGACAATTCGTTGGATAGGTAAACAACATAACTACCACTTCCATGTGATATTTTTGCATTCTCTAAAAATTCGGCCAGAATGGAGGTAAAGAAAATCTCCTCGTTAATTTAGGACATTACTCGTTTTCGACCCATTTTTACTAGGAAGGCCATAAAGTGGCCGATTTGTATTGAATCTTAGCATGTGACAATTCTTGGATAGGGAAACAACATAACTACGACTTCCATGGGATATTTTTGCATTCTCTAAAAATTCAGCCAAAATGGAGGTTAAGAAAATCTCCTCGTTAATTTAGGACATTACTCGTTTTCGACCCATTTTTACTAGGAAGGCCATAAAGTGGCCGATTTGTATTGAATCTTAGCATGTGACAATTCTTGGATAGGGAAACAACATAACTACGACTTCCATGGGATATTTTTGCATTCTCTAAAAATTCAGCCAAAATGGAGGTTAAGAAAATCTCCTCGTTAATTTGGGACATTACTCGTTTTCGACCCTTTTTTACTAGGAATGCCATAATGTGGCCAATCTGCATTGAATCTTAGCGTGTGACAATTCGTTGGATAGGTAAACAACATAACTACGACTTCCATGGGATATTTTTGCATTCTCTAAAAATTCGGCCAGAATGGAGGTAAAGAAAATCTCCTCGTTAATTTAGGACATTACTCGTTTTCGACCCATTTTTACTGGAAGGCCATAAAGTGGCCGATTTGTATGGAATCTTAGCATGTGACAATTCGTTGGATAGGTAAACAACATAACTACGACTTCCATGGGATATTTTTGCATTCTCTAAAAATTCGGCCAAAATGGAGGTTAAGAAAATCTCCTCGTTAATTTAGGACATTACTCGTTTTCGACCCTTTTTTATTAGGAAGGCCATAAAGTGGCCGATTTGTATTGAATCTTAGCATGTGACAATTTGTTGGATAGGTAAACAACATAACTACGACTTCCATGGGATATTTTTGCATTCTTTCGGCCAAAATGGAGGTTAAGAAAATCTCCTCGTTAATTTAGGACATTACTCGTTTTCGACCCTTTTTTACTAGGAAGGCCATAATGTGGCCGATTTGCATTGAATCCTAGCATGTGACAATTCGTTGGATAGGTAAACAACATAACTACGACTTCCATGGGATATTTTTGCATTCTCTAAAAATTCGGCCAGAATGGAGGTAAAGAAAATCTCCTCGTTAATTTAGGACATTACTCGTTTTCGACCCATTTTTACTGGAAGGCCATAAAGTGGCCGATTTGTATGGAATCTTAGCATGTGACAATTCGTTGGATAGGTAAACAACATAACTACGACTTCCATGGGATATTTTTGCATTCTCTAAAAATTCAGCCAAAATGGAGGTTAAGAAAATCTCCTCGTTAATTTGGGACATTACTCGTTTTCGACCCTTTTTTACTAGGAATGCCATAATGTGGCCAATCTGCATTGAATCTTAGCGTGTGACAATTCGTTGGATAGGTAAACAACATAACTACTACTTCCATGGGATATTTTTGCATTCTATAAAAATTCGGCCAGAATGGAGGTAAAGAAAATCTCCTCGTTAATTTAGGACATTACTCGTTTTCGACCCATTTTTACTGGAAGGCCATAAAGTGGCCGATTTGTATGGAATCTTAGCATGTGACAATTCGTTGGATAGGTAAACAACATAACTACGACTTCCATGGGATATTTTTGCATTCTCTAAAAATTCGGCCAAAATGGAGGTTAAGAAAATCTCCTCGTTAATTTAGGACATTACTCGTTTTCGACCTTTTTTTATTAGGAAGGCCATAAAGTGGCCGATTTGTATTGAATCTTAGCATGTGACAATTCGTTGGATAGGTAAACAACATAACTACGACTTCCATGGGATATTTTTGCATTCTCTAAAAATTCGGCCAAAATGGAGGTTAAGAAAATCTCCTCGTTAATTTAGGACATTACTCGTTTTCGACCCTTTTTTACTAGGAAGGCCATAATGTGGCCGATTTGTATTGAATCCTAGCATGTGACAATTCGTTGGATAGGTAAACAACATAACTACCACTTCCATGTGATATTTTTGCATTCTCTAAAAATTCGGCCAGAATGGAGGTAAAGAAAATATCCTCGTTAATTTAGGACATTACTCGTTTTCGACCCATTTTTACTAGGAATGCCATAAAGTGGCCGATTTGTATTGAATCTTAGCATGTGACAATTCTTGGATAGGGAAACAACATAACTACGACTTCCATGGGATATTTTTGCATTCTCTAAAAATTCAGCCAAAATGGAGGTTAAGAAAATCTCCTCGTTAATTTGGGACATTACTCGTTTTCGACCCTTTTTTACTAGGAATGCCATAATGTGGCCAATCTGCATTGAATCTTAGCGTGTGACAATTCGTTGGATAGGTAAACAACATAACTACGACTTCCATGGGATATTTTTGCATTCTCTAAAAATTCGGCCAGAATGGAGGTAAAGAAAATCTCCTCGTTAATTTAGGACATTACTCGTTTTCGACCCATTTTTACTGGAAGGCCATAAAGTGGCCGATTTGTATGGAATCTTAGCATGTGACAATTCGTTGGATAGGTAAACAACATAACTACGACTTCCATGGGATATTTTTGCATTCTCTAAAAATTCGGCCAAAATGGAGGTTAAGAAAATCTCCTCGTTAATTTAGGACATTACTCGTTTTCGACCCTTTTTTATTAGGAAGGCCATAAAGTGGCCGATTTGTATTGAATCTTAGCATGTGACAATTTGTTGGATAGGTAAACAACATAACTACGACTTCCATGGGATATTTTTGCATTCTTTCGGCCAAAATGGAGGTTAAGAAAATCTCCTCGTTAATTTAGGACATTACTCGTTTTCGACCCTTTTTTACTAGGAAGGCCATAATGTGGCCGATTTGCATTGAATCCTAGCATGTGACAATTCGTTGGATAGGTAAACAACATAACTACCACTTCCATGTGATATTTTTGCATTCTCTAAAAATTCGGCCAGAATGGAGGTAAAGAAAATCTCCTCGTTAATTTAGGACATTACTCGTTTTCGACCCATTTTTACTAGGAAGGCCATAAAGTGGCCGATTTGTATTGAATCTTAGCATGTGACAATTCTTGGATAGGGAAACAACATAACTACGACTTCCATGGGATATTTTTGCATTCTCTAAAAATTCAGCCAAAATGGAGGTTAAGAAAATCTCCTCGTTAATTTAGGACATTACTCGTTTTCGACCCATTTTTACTAGGAAGGCCATAAAGTGGCCGATTTGTATTGAATCTTAGCATGTGACAATTCTTGGATAGGGAAACAACATAACTACGACTTCCATGGGATATTTTTGCATTCTCTAAAAATTCAGCCAAAATGGAGGTTAAGAAAATCTCCTCGTTAATTTGGGACATTACTCGTTTTCGACCCTTTTTTACTAGGAATGCCATAATGTGGCCAATCTGCATTGAATCTTAGCGTGTGACAATTCGTTGGATAGGTAAACAACATAACTACGACTTCCATGGGATATTTTTGCATTCTCTAAAAATTCGGCCAGAATGGAGGTAAAGAAAATCTCCTCGTTAATTTAGGACATTACTCGTTTTCGACCCATTTTTACTGGAAGGCCATAAAGTGGCCGATTTGTATGGAATCTTAGCATGTGACAATTCGTTGGATAGGTAAACAACATAACTACGACTTCCATGGGATATTTTTGCATTCTCTAAAAATTCGGCCAAAATGGAGGTTAAGAAAATCTCCTCGTTAATTTAGGACATTACTCGTTTTCGACCCTTTTTTATTAGGAAGGCCATAAAGTGGCCGATTTGTATTGAATCTTAGCATGTGACAATTTGTTGGATAGGTAAACAACATAACTACGACTTCCATGGGATATTTTTGCATTCTTTCGGCCAAAATGGAGGTTAAGAAAATCTCCTCGTTAATTTAGGACATTACTCGTTTTCGACCCTTTTTTACTAGGAAGGCCATAATGTGGCCGATTTGCATTGAATCCTAGCATGTGACAATTCGTTGGATAGGTAAACAACATAACTACGACTTCCATGGGATATTTTTGCATTCTCTAAAAATTCGGCCAGAATGGAGGTAAAGAAAATCTCCTCGTTAATTTAGGACATTACTCGTTTTCGACCCATTTTTACTGGAAGGCCATAAAGTGGCCGATTTGTATGGAATCTTAGCATGTGACAATTCGTTGGATAGGTAAACAACATAACTACGACTTCCATGGGATATTTTTGCATTCTCTAAAAATTCGGCCAAAATGGAGGTTAAGAAAATCTCCTCGTTAATTTAGGACATTACTCGTTTTCGACCCTTTTTTATTAGGAAGGCCATAAAGTGGCCGATTTGTATTGAATCTTAGCATGTGACAATTTGTTGGATAGGTAAACAACATAACTACGACTTCCATGGGATATTTTTGCATTCTTTCGGCCAAAATGGAGGTTAAGAAAATCTCCTCGTTAATTTAGGACATTACTCGTTTTCGACCCTTTTTTACTAGGAAGGCCATAATGTGGCCGATTTGCATTGAATCCTAGCATGTGACAATTCGTTGGATAGGTAAACAACATAACTACCACTTCCATGTGATATTTTTGCATTCTCTAAAAATTCGGCCAGAATGGAGGTAAAGAAAATCTCCTCGTTAATTTAGGACATTACTCGTTTTCGACCCATTTTTACTAGGAAGGCCATAAAGTGGCCGATTTGTATTGAATCTTAGCATGTGACAATTCTTGGATAGGGAAACAACATAACTACGACTTCCATGGGATATTTTTGCATTCTCTAAAAATTCAGCCAAAATGGAGGTTAAGAAAATCTCCTCGTTAATTTAGGACATTACTCGTTTTCGACCCATTTTTACTAGGAAGGCCATAAAGTGGCCGATTTGTATTGAATCTTAGCATGTGACAATTCTTGGATAGGGAAACAACATAACTACGACTTCCATGGGATATTTTTGCATTCTCTAAAAATTCAGCCAAAATGGAGGTTAAGAAAATCTCCTCGTTAATTTGGGACATTACTCGTTTTCGACCCTTTTTTACTAGGAATGCCATAATGTGGCCAATCTGCATTGAATCTTAGCGTGTGACAATTCGTTGGATAGGTAAACAACATAACTACGACTTCCATGGGATATTTTTGCATTCTCTAAAAATTCGGCCAGAATGGAGGTAAAGAAAATCTCCTCGTTAATTTAGGACATTACTCGTTTTCGACCCATTTTTACTGGAAGGCCATAAAGTGGCCGATTTGTATGGAATCTTAGCATGTGACAATTCGTTGGATAGGTAAACAACATAACTACGACTTCCATGGGATATTTTTGCATTCTCTAAAAATTCGGCCAAAATGGAGGTTAAGAAAATCTCCTCGTTAATTTAGGACATTACTCGTTTTCGACCCTTTTTTATTAGGAAGGCCATAAAGTGGCCGATTTGTATTGAATCTTAGCATGTGACAATTTGTTGGATAGGTAAACAACATAACTACGACTTCCATGGGATATTTTTGCATTCTTTCGGCCAAAATGGAGGTTAAGAAAATCTCCTCGTTAATTTAGGACATTACTCGTTTTCGACCCTTTTTTACTAGGAAGGCCATAATGTGGCCGATTTGCATTGAATCCTAGCATGTGACAATTCGTTGGATAGGTAAACAACATAACTACCACTTCCATGTGATATTTTTGCATTCTCTAAAAATTCGGCCAGAATGGAGGTAAAGAAAATCTCCTCGTTAATTTAGGACATTACTCGTTTTCGACCCATTTTTACTAGGAAGGCCATAAAGTGGCCGATTTGTATTGAATCTTAGCATGTGACAATTCTTGGATAGGGAAACAACATAACTACGACTTCCATGGGATATTTTTGCATTCTCTAAAAATTCAGCCAAAATGGAGGTTAAGAAAATCTCCTCGTTAATTTAGGACATTACTCGTTTTCGACCCATTTTTACTAGGAAGGCCATAAAGTGGCCGATTTGTATTGAATCTTAGCATGTGACAATTCTTGGATAGGGAAACAACATAACTACGACTTCCATGGGATATTTTTGCATTCTCTAAAAATTCAGCCAAAATGGAGGTTAAGAAAATCTCCTCGTTAATTTGGGACATTACTCGTTTTCGACCCTTTTTTACTAGGAATGCCATAATGTGGCCAATCTGCATTGAATCTTAGCATGTGACAATTCTTGGATAGGGAAACAACATAACTACGACTTCCATGGGATATTTTTGCATTCTCTAAAAATTCAGCCAAAATGGAGGTTAAGAAAATCTCCTCGTTAATTTGGGACATTACTCGTTTTCGACCCTTTTTTACTAGGAATGCCATAATGTGGCCAATCTGCATTGAATCTTAGCGTGTGACAATTCGTTGGATAGGTAAACAACATAACTACTACTTCCATGGGATATTTTTGCATTCTATAAAAATTCGGCCAGAATGGAGGTAAAGAAAATCTCCTCGTTAATTTAGGACATTACTCGTTTTCGACCCATTTTTACTGGAAGGCCATAAAGTGGCCGATTTGTATGGAATCTTAGCATGTGACAATTCGTTGGATAGGTAAACAACATAACTACGACTTCCATGGGATATTTTTGCATTCTCTAAAAATTCGGCCAAAATGGAGGTTAAGAAAATCTCCTCGTTAATTTAGGACATTACTCGTTTTCGACCCTTTTTTATTAGGAAGGCCATAAAGTGGCCGATTTGTATTGAATCTTAGCGTGTGACAATTCGTTGGATAGGTAAACAACATAACTACTACTTCCATGGGATATTTTTGCATTCTATAAAAATTCGGCCAGAATGGAGGTAAAGAAAATCTCCTCGTTAATTTAGGACATTACTCGTTTTCGACCCATTTTTACTAGGAAGGCCATAAAGTGGCCGATTTGTATTGAATCTTAGCATGTGACAATTCTTGGATAGGGAAACAACATAACTACGACTTCCATGGGATATTTTTGCATTCTCTAAAAATTCAGCCAAAATGGAGGTTAAGAAAATCTCCTCGTTAATTTAGGACATTACTCGTTTTCGACCCATTTTTACTAGGAAGGCCATAAAGTGGCCGATTTGTATTGAATCTTAGCATGTGACAATTCTTGGATAGGGAAACAACATAACTACGACTTCCATGGGATATTTTTGCATTCTCTAAAAATTCAGCCAAAATGGAGGTTAAGAAAATCTCCTCGTTAATTTGGGACATTACTCGTTTTCGACCCTTTTTTACTAGGAATGCCATAATGTGGCCAATCTGCATTGAATCTTAGCGTGTGACAATTCGTTGGATAGGTAAACAACATAACTACTACTTCCATGGGATATTTTTGCATTCTATAAAAATTCGGCCAGAATGGAGGTAAAGAAAATCTCCTCGTTAATTTAGGACATTACTCGTTTTCGACCCATTTTTACTGGAAGGCCATAAAGTGGCCGATTTGTATGGAATCTTAGCATGTGACAATTCGTTGGATAGGTAAACAACATAACTACGACTTCCATGGGATATTTTTGCATTCTCTAAAAATTCGGCCAAAATGGAGGTTAAGAAAATCTCCTCGTTAATTTAGGACATTACTCGTTTTCGACCTTTTTTTATTAGGAAGGCCATAAAGTGGCCGATTTGTATTGAATCTTAGCATGTGACAATTCGTTGGATAGGTAAACAACATAACTACGACTTCCATGGGATATTTTTGCATTCTCTAAAAATTCGGCCAAAATGGAGGTTAAGAAAATCTCCTCGTTAATTTAGGACATTACTCGTTTTCGACCCTTTTTTACTAGGAAGGCCATAATGTGGCCGATTTGTATTGAATCCTAGCATGTGACAATTCGTTGGATAGGTAAACAACATAACTACCACTTCCATGTGATATTTTTGCATTCTCTAAAAATTCGGCCAGAATGGAGGTAAAGAAAATATCCTCGTTAATTTAGGACATTACTCGTTTTCGACCCATTTTTACTAGGAATGCCATAAAGTGGCCGATTTGTATTGAATCTTAGCATGTGACAATTCTTGGATAGGGAAACAACATAACTACGACTTCCATGGGATATTTTTGCATTCTCTAAAAATTCAGCCAAAATGGAGGTTAAGAAAATCTCCTCGTTAATTTGGGACATTACTCGTTTTCGACCCTTTTTTACTAGGAATGCCATAATGTGGCCAATCTGCATTGAATCTTAGCGTGTGACAATTCGTTGGATAGGTAAACAACATAACTACGACTTCCATGGGATATTTTTGCATTCTCTAAAAATTCGGCCAGAATGGAGGTAAAGAAAATCTCCTCGTTAATTTAGGACATTACTCGTTTTCGACCCATTTTTACTGGAAGGCCATAAAGTGGCCGATTTGTATGGAATCTTAGCATGTGACAATTCGTTGGATAGGTAAACAACATAACTACGACTTCCATGGGATATTTTTGCATTCTCTAAAAATTCGGCCAAAATGGAGGTTAAGAAAATCTCCTCGTTAATTTAGGACATTACTCGTTTTCGACCCTTTTTTATTAGGAAGGCCATAAAGTGGCCGATTTGTATTGAATCTTAGCATGTGACAATTTGTTGGATAGGTAAACAACATAACTACGACTTCCATGGGATATTTTTGCATTCTTTCGGCCAAAATGGAGGTTAAGAAAATCTCCTCGTTAATTTAGGACATTACTCGTTTTCGACCCTTTTTTACTAGGAAGGCCATAATGTGGCCGATTTGCATTGAATCCTAGCATGTGACAATTCGTTGGATAGGTAAACAACATAACTACCACTTCCATGTGATATTTTTGCATTCTCTAAAAATTCGGCCAGAATGGAGGTAAAGAAAATCTCCTCGTTAATTTAGGACATTACTCGTTTTCGACCCATTTTTACTAGGAAGGCCATAAAGTGGCCGATTTGTATTGAATCTTAGCATGTGACAATTCTTGGATAGGGAAACAACATAACTACGACTTCCATGGGATATTTTTGCATTCTCTAAAAATTCAGCCAAAATGGAGGTTAAGAAAATCTCCTCGTTAATTTAGGACATTACTCGTTTTCGACCCATTTTTACTAGGAAGGCCATAAAGTGGCCGATTTGTATTGAATCTTAGCATGTGACAATTCTTGGATAGGGAAACAACATAACTACGACTTCCATGGGATATTTTTGCATTCTCTAAAAATTCAGCCAAAATGGAGGTTAAGAAAATCTCCTCGTTAATTTGGGACATTACTCGTTTTCGACCCTTTTTTACTAGGAATGCCATAATGTGGCCAATCTGCATTGAATCTTAGCGTGTGACAATTCGTTGGATAGGTAAACAACATAACTACGACTTCCATGGGATATTTTTGCATTCTCTAAAAATTCGGCCAGAATGGAGGTAAAGAAAATCTCCTCGTTAATTTAGGACATTACTCGTTTTCGACCCATTTTTACTGGAAGGCCATAAAGTGGCCGATTTGTATGGAATCTTAGCATGTGACAATTCGTTGGATAGGTAAACAACATAACTACGACTTCCATGGGATATTTTTGCATTCTCTAAAAATTCGGCCAAAATGGAGGTTAAGAAAATCTCCTCGTTAATTTAGGACATTACTCGTTTTCGACCCTTTTTTATTAGGAAGGCCATAAAGTGGCCGATTTGTATTGAATCTTAGCATGTGACAATTTGTTGGATAGGTAAACAACATAACTACGACTTCCATGGGATATTTTTGCATTCTTTCGGCCAAAATGGAGGTTAAGAAAATCTCCTCGTTAATTTAGGACATTACTCGTTTTCGACCCTTTTTTACTAGGAAGGCCATAATGTGGCCGATTTGCATTGAATCCTAGCATGTGACAATTCGTTGGATAGGTAAACAACATAACTACCACTTCCATGTGATATTTTTGCATTCTCTAAAAATTCGGCCAGAATGGAGGTAAAGAAAATCTCCTCGTTAATTTAGGACATTACTCGTTTTCGACCCATTTTTACTAGGAAGGCCATAAAGTGGCCGATTTGTATTGAATCTTAGCATGTGACAATTCTTGGATAGGGAAACAACATAACTACGACTTCCATGGGATATTTTTGCATTCTCTAAAAATTCAGCCAAAATGGAGGTTAAGAAAATCTCCTCGTTAATTTAGGACATTACTCGTTTTCGACCCATTTTTACTAGGAAGGCCATAAAGTGGCCGATTTGTATTGAATCTTAGCATGTGACAATTCTTGGATAGGGAAACAACATAACTACGACTTCCATGGGATATTTTTGCATTCTCTAAAAATTCAGCCAAAATGGAGGTTAAGAAAATCTCCTCGTTAATTTGGGACATTACTCGTTTTCGACCCTTTTTTACTAGGAATGCCATAATGTGGCCAATCTGCATTGAATCTTAGCATGTGACAATTCTTGGATAGGGAAACAACATAACTACGACTTCCATGGGATATTTTTGCATTCTCTAAAAATTCAGCCAAAATGGAGGTTAAGAAAATCTCCTCGTTAATTTGGGACATTACTCGTTTTCGACCCTTTTTTACTAGGAATGCCATAATGTGGCCAATCTGCATTGAATCTTAGCGTGTGACAATTCGTTGGATAGGTAAACAACATAACTACTACTTCCATGGGATATTTTTGCATTCTATAAAAATTCGGCCAGAATGGAGGTAAAGAAAATCTCCTCGTTAATTTAGGACATTACTCGTTTTCGACCCATTTTTACTGGAAGGCCATAAAGTGGCCGATTTGTATGGAATCTTAGCATGTGACAATTCGTTGGATAGGTAAACAACATAACTACGACTTCCATGGGATATTTTTGCATTCTCTAAAAATTCGGCCAAAATGGAGGTTAAGAAAATCTCCTCGTTAATTTAGGACATTACTCGTTTTCGACCCATTTTTACTAGGAAGGCCATAAAGTGGCCGATTTGTATTGAATCTTAGCATGTGACAATTCTTGGATAGGGAAACAACATAACTACGACTTCCATGGGATATTTTTGCATTCTCTAAAAATTCAGCCAAAATGGAGGTTAAGAAAATCTCCTCGTTAATTTGGGACATTACTCGTTTTCGACCCTTTTTTACTAGGAATGCCATAATGTGGCCAATCTGCATTGAATCTTAGCATGTGACAATTCTTGGATAGGGAAACAACATAACTACGACTTCCATGGGATATTTTTGCATTCTCTAAAAATTCAGCCAAAATGGAGGTTAAGAAAATCTCCTCGTTAATTTGGGACATTACTCGTTTTCGACCCTTTTTTACTAGGAATGCCATAATGTGGCCAATCTGCATTGAATCTTAGCGTGTGACAATTCGTTGGATAGGTAAACAACATAACTACTACTTCCATGGGATATTTTTGCATTCTATAAAAATTCGGCCAGAATGGAGGTAAAGAAAATCTCCTCGTTAATTTAGGACATTACTCGTTTTCGACCCATTTTTACTGGAAGGCCATAAAGTGGCCGATTTGTATGGAATCTTAGCATGTGACAATTCGTTGGATAGGTAAACAACATAACTACGACTTCCATGGGATATTTTTGCATTCTCTAAAAATTCGGCCAAAATGGAGGTTAAGAAAATCTCCTCGTTAATTTAGGACATTACTCGTTTTCGACCCTTTTTTATTAGGAAGGCCATAAAGTGGCCGATTTGTATTGAATCTTAGCGTGTGACAATTCGTTGGATAGGTAAACAACATAACTACTACTTCCATGGGATATTTTTGCATTCTATAAAAATTCGGCCAGAATGGAGGTAAAGAAAATCTCCTCGTTAATTTAGGACATTACTCGTTTTCGACCCATTTTTACTAGGAAGGCCATAAAGTGGCCGATTTGTATTGAATCTTAGCATGTGACAATTCTTGGATAGGGAAACAACATAACTACGACTTCCATGGGATATTTTTGCATTCTCTAAAAATTCAGCCAAAATGGAGGTTAAGAAAATCTCCTCGTTAATTTAGGACATTACTCGTTTTCGACCCATTTTTACTAGGAAGGCCATAAAGTGGCCGATTTGTATTGAATCTTAGCATGTGACAATTCTTGGATAGGGAAACAACATAACTACGACTTCCATGGGATATTTTTGCATTCTCTAAAAATTCAGCCAAAATGGAGGTTAAGAAAATCTCCTCGTTAATTTGGGACATTACTCGTTTTCGACCCTTTTTTACTAGGAATGCCATAATGTGGCCAATCTGCATTGAATCTTAGCGTGTGACAATTCGTTGGATAGGTAAACAACATAACTACTACTTCCATGGGATATTTTTGCATTCTATAAAAATTCGGCCAGAATGGAGGTAAAGAAAATCTCCTCGTTAATTTAGGACATTACTCGTTTTCGACCCATTTTTACTGGAAGGCCATAAAGTGGCCGATTTGTATGGAATCTTAGCATGTGACAATTCGTTGGATAGGTAAACAACATAACTACGACTTCCATGGGATATTTTTGCATTCTCTAAAAATTCGGCCAAAATGGAGGTTAAGAAAATCTCCTCGTTAATTTAGGACATTACTCGTTTTCGACCTTTTTTTATTAGGAAGGCCATAAAGTGGCCGATTTGTATTGAATCTTAGCATGTGACAATTCGTTGGATAGGTAAACAACATAACTACGACTTCCATGGGATATTTTTGCATTCTCTAAAAATTCGGCCAAAATGGAGGTTAAGAAAATCTCCTCGTTAATTTAGGACATTACTCGTTTTCGACCCTTTTTTACTAGGAAGGCCATCATGTGGCCGATTTGTATTGAATCCTAGCATGTGACAATTCGTTGGATAGGTAAACAACATAACTACCACTTCCATGTGATATTTTTGCATTCTCTAAAAATTCGGCCAGAATGGAGGTAAAGAAAATCTCCTCGTTAATTTAGGACATTACTCGTTTTCGACCCATTTTTACTAGGAATGCCATAAAGTGGCCGATTTGTATTGAATCTTAGCATGTGACAATTCTTGGATAGGGAAACAACATAACTACGACTTCCATGGGATATTTTTGCATTCTCTAAAAATTCAGCCAAAATGGAGGTTAAGAAAATCTCCTCGTTAATTTAGGACATAACTCGTTTTCGACGCATTTTTACTAGGAAGGTCATAAAGTGGCCGATTTGTATTGAATCTTAGCATGTGACAATTCTTGGATAGGGAAACAACATAACTACGACTTCCATGGGATATTTTTGCATTCTCTAAAAATTCAGCCAAAATGGAGGTTAAGAAAATCTCCTCGTTAATTTGGGACATTACTCGTTTTCGACCCTTTTTTACTAGGAATGCCATAATGTGGCCAATCTGCATTGAATCTTAGCGTGTGACAATTCGTTGGATAGGTAAACAACATAACTACGACTTCCATGGGATATTTTTGCATTCTCTAAAAATTCGGCCAGAATGGAGGTAAAGAAAATCTCCTCGTTAATTTAGGACATTACTCGTTTTCGACCCATTTTTACTGGAAGGCCATAAAGTGGCCGATTTGTATGGAATCTTAGCATGTGACAATTCGTTGGATAGGTAAACAACATAACTACGACTTCCATGGGATATTTTTGCATTCTCTAAAAATTCGGCCAAAATGGAGGTTAAGAAAATCTCCTCGTTAATTTAGGACATTACTCGTTTTCGACCCTTTTTTATTAGGAAGGCCATAAAGTGGCCGATTTGTATTGAATCTTAGCGTGTGACAATTCGTTGGATAGGTAAACAACATAACTACTACTTCCATGGGATATTTTTGCATTCTATAAAAATTCGGCCAGAATGGAGGTAAAGAAAATCTCCTCGTTAATTTAGGACATTACTCGTTTTCGACCCATTTTTACTAGGAAGGCCATAAAGTGGCCGATTTGTATTGAATCTTAGCATGTGACAATTCTTGGATAGGGAAACAACATAACTACGACTTCCATGGGATATTTTTGCATTCTCTAAAAATTCAGCCAAAATGGAGGTTAAGAAAATCTCCTCGTTAATTTAGGACATTACTCGTTTTCGACCCATTTTTACTAGGAAGGCCATAAAGTGGCCGATTTGTATTGAATCTTAGCATGTGACAATTCTTGGATAGGGAAACAACATAACTACGACTTCCATGGGATATTTTTGCATTCTCTAAAAATTCAGCCAAAATGGAGGTTAAGAAAATCTCCTCGTTAATTTGGGACATTACTCGTTTTCGACCCTTTTTTACTAGGAATGCCATAATGTGGCCAATCTGCATTGAATCTTAGCGTGTGACAATTCGTTGGATAGGTAAACAACATAACTACTACTTCCATGGGATATTTTTGCATTCTATAAAAATTCGGCCAGAATGGAGGTAAAGAAAATCTCCTCGTTAATTTAGGACATTACTCGTTTTCGACCCATTTTTACTGGAAGGCCATAAAGTGGCCGATTTGTATGGAATCTTAGCATGTGACAATTCGTTGGATAGGTAAACAACATAACTACGACTTCCATGGGATATTTTTGCATTCTCTAAAAATTCGGCCAAAATGGAGGTTAAGAAAATCTCCTCGTTAATTTAGGACATTACTCGTTTTCGACCTTTTTTTATTAGGAAGGCCATAAAGTGGCCGATTTGTATTGAATCTTAGCATGTGACAATTCGTTGGATAGGTAAACAACATAACTACGACTTCCATGGGATATTTTTGCATTCTCTAAAAATTCGGCCAAAATGGAGGTTAAGAAAATCTCCTCGTTAATTTAGGACATTACTCGTTTTCGACCCTTTTTTACTAGGAAGGCCATCATGTGGCCGATTTGTATTGAATCCTAGCATGTGACAATTCGTTGGATAGGTAAACAACATAACTACCACTTCCATGTGATATTTTTGCATTCTCTAAAAATTCGGCCAGAATGGAGGTAAAGAAAATCTCCTCGTTAATTTAGGACATTACTCGTTTTCGACCCATTTTTACTAGGAATGCCATAAAGTGGCCGATTTGTATTGAATCTTAGCATGTGACAATTCTTGGATAGGGAAACAACATAACTACGACTTCCATGGGATATTTTTGCATTCTCTAAAAATTCAGCCAAAATGGAGGTTAAGAAAATCTCCTCGTTAATTTAGGACATAACTCGTTTTCGACGCATTTTTACTAGGAAGGTCATAAAGTGGCCGATTTGTATTGAATCTTAGCATGTGACAATTCTTGGATAGGGAAACAACATAACTACGACTTCCATGGGATATTTTTGCATTCTCTAAAAATTCAGCCAAAATGGAGGTTAAGAAAATCTCCTCGTTAATTTGGGACATTACTCGTTTTCGACCCTTTTTTACTAGGAATGCCATAATGTGGCCAATCTGCATTGAATCTTAGCGTGTGACAATTCGTTGGATAGGTAAACAACATAACTACGACTTCCATGGGATATTTTTGCATTCTCTAAAAATTCGGCCAGAATGGAGGTAAAGAAAATCTCCTCGTTAATTTAGGACATTACTCGTTTTCGACCCATTTTTACTGGAAGGCCATAAAGTGGCCGATTTGTATGGAATCTTAGCATGTGACAATTCGTTGGATAGGTAAACAACATAACTACGACTTCCATGGGATATTTTTGCATTCTCTAAAAATTCGGCCAAAATGGAGGTTAAGAAAATCTCCTCGTTAATTTAGGACATTACTCGTTTTCGACCCTTTTTTATTAGGAAGGCCATAAAGTGGCCGATTTGTATTGAATCTTAGCATGTGACAATTTGTTGGATAGGTAAACAACATAACTACGACTTCCATGGGATATTTTTGCATTCTTTCGGCCAAAATGGAGGTTAAGAAAATCTCCTCGTTAATTTAGGACATTACTCGTTTTCGACCCTTTTTTACTAGGAAGGCCATAATGTGGCCGATTTGCATTGAATCCTAGCATGTGACAATTCGTTGGATAGGTAAACAACATAACTACCACTTCCATGTGATATTTTTGCATTCTCTAAAAATTCGGCCAGAATGGAGGTAAAGAAAATCTCCTCGTTAATTTAGGACATTACTCGTTTTCGACCCATTTTTACTAGGAAGGCCATAAAGTGGCCGATTTGTATTGAATCTTAGCATGTGACAATTCTTGGATAGGGAAACAACATAACTACGACTTCCATGGGATATTTTTGCATTCTCTAAAAATTCAGCCAAAATGGAGGTTAAGAAAATCTCCTCGTTAATTTAGGACATTACTCGTTTTCGACCCATTTTTACTAGGAAGGCCATAAAGTGGCCGATTTGTATTGAATCTTAGCATGTGACAATTCTTGGATAGGGAAACAACATAACTACGACTTCCATGGGATATTTTTGCATTCTCTAAAAATTCAGCCAAAATGGAGGTTAAGAAAATCTCCTCGTTAATTTGGGACATTACTCGTTTTCGACCCTTTTTTACTAGGAATGCCATAATGTGGCCAATCTGCATTGAATCTTAGCATGTGACAATTCTTGGATAGGGAAACAACATAACTACGACTTCCATGGGATATTTTTGCATTCTCTAAAAATTCAGCCAAAATGGAGGTTAAGAAAATCTCCTCGTTAATTTGGGACATTACTCGTTTTCGACCCTTTTTTACTAGGAATGCCATAATGTGGCCAATCTGCATTGAATCTTAGCGTGTGACAATTCGTTGGATAGGTAAACAACATAACTACTACTTCCATGGGATATTTTTGCATTCTATAAAAATTCGGCCAGAATGGAGGTAAAGAAAATCTCCTCGTTAATTTAGGACATTACTCGTTTTCGACCCATTTTTACTGGAAGGCCATAAAGTGGCCGATTTGTATGGAATCTTAGCATGTGACAATTCGTTGGATAGGTAAACAACATAACTACGACTTCCATGGGATATTTATGCATTCTCTAAAAATTCGGCCAAAATGGAGGTTAAGAAAATCTCCTCGTTAATTTAGGACATTACTCGTTTTCGACCCTTTTTTATTAGGAAGGCCATAAAGTGGCCGATTTGTATTGAATCTTAGCATGTGACAATTCGTTGGATAGGTAAACAACATAACTACGACTTCCATGGGATATTTTTGCATTCTCTAAAAATTCGGCCAAAATGGAGGTTAAGAAAATCTCCTCGTTAATTTAGGACATTACTCGTTTTCGACCCTTTTTTACTAGGAAGGCCATAATGTGGCCGATTTGTATTGAATCCTAGCATGTGACAATTCGTTGGATAGGTAAACAACATAACTACCACTTCCATGTGATATTTTTGCATTCTCTAAAAATTCGGCCAGAATGGCGGTAAAGAAAATCTCCTCGTTAATTTAGGACATTACTCATTTTCGACCCATTTTTACTAGGAATGCCATAAAGTGGCCGATTTGTATTGAATCTTAGCATGTGACAATTCTTGGATAGGGAAACAACATAACTACGACTTCCATGGGATATTTTTGCATTCTCTAAAAATTCAGCCAAAATGGAGGTTAAGAAAATCTCCTCGATAATTTAGGACATAACTCGTTTTCGACGCATTTTTACTAGGAAGGCCATAAAGTGGCCGATTTGTATTGAATCTTAGCATGTGACAATTCTTGGATAGGGAAACAACATAACTACGACTTCCATGGGATATTTTTGCATTCTCTAAAAATTCAGCCAAAATGGAGGTCAAGAAAATCTCCTCGTTAATTTAGGACATTACTCGTTTTCGACCCATTTTTACTGGAAGGCCATAAAGTGGCCGATTTGTATGGAATCTTAGCATGTGACAATTCGTTGGATAGGTAAACAACATAACTACCACTTCCATGTGATATTTTTGCATTCTCTAAAAATTCGGCCAGAATGGAGGTCAAGAAAATCTCCTCGTTAATTTAGGACATTACTCGTTTTCGACCCTTTTTTTACTAGGAATGCCATAATGTGGCCAATCTGCATTGAATCTTAGCATGTGACAATTCTTGGATAGGGAAACAACATAACTACGACTTCCATGGGATATTTTTGCATTCTCTAAAAATTCAGCCAAAATGGAGGTTAAGAAAATCTCCTCGTTAATTTGGGACATTACTCGTTTTCGACCCTTTTTTACTAGGAATGCCATAATGTGGCCAATCTGCATTGAATCTTAGCGTGTGACAATTCGTTGGATAGGTAAACAACATAACTACCACTTCCATGTGATATTTATGCATTCTCTAAAAATTCGGCCAAAATGGAGGTTAAGAAAATCTCCTCGTTAATTTAGGACATTACTCGTTTTCGACCCTTTTTTATTAGGAAGGCCATAAAGTGGCCGATTTGTATTGAATCTTAGCATGTGACAATTCGTTGGATAGGTAAACAACATAACTACGACTTCCATGGGATATTTTTGCATTCTCTAAAAATTCGGCCAAAATGGAGGTTAAGAAAATCTCCTCGTTAATTTAGGACATTACTCGTTTTCGACCCTTTTTTACTAGGAAGGCCATAATGTGGCCGATTTGTATTGAATCCTAGCATGTGACAATTCGTTGGATAGGTAAACAACATAACTACCACTTCCATGTGATATTTTTGCATTCTCTAAAAATTCGGCCAGAATGGCGGTAAAGAAAATCTCCTCGTTAATTTAGGACATTACTCATTTTCGACCCATTTTTACTAGGAATGCCATAAAGTGGCCGATTTGTATTGAATCTTAGCATGTGACAATTCTTGGATAGGGAAACAACATAACTACGACTTCCATGGGATATTTTTGCATTCTCTAAAAATTCAGCCAAAATGGAGGTTAAGAAAATCTCCTCGATAATTTAGGACATAACTCGTTTTCGACGCATTTTTACTAGGAAGGCCATAAAGTGGCCGATTTGTATTGAATCTTAGCATGTGACAATTCTTGGATAGGGAAACAACATAACTACGACTTCCATGGGATATTTTTGCATTCTCTAAAAATTCAGCCAAAATGGAGGTTAAGAAAATCTCCTCGTTAATTTGGGACATTACTCGTTTTCGACCCTTTTTTACTAGGAATGCCATAATGTGGCCAATCTGCATTGAATCTTAGCGTGTGACAATTCGTTGGATAGGTAAACAACATAACTACGACTTCCATGGGATATTTTTGCATTCTCTAAAAATTCGGCCAGAATGGAGGTAAAGAAAATCTCCTCGTTAATTTAGGACATTACTCGTTTTCGACCCATTTTTACTGGAAGGCCATAAAGTGGCCGATTTGTATGGAATCTTAGCATGTGACAATTCGTTAGATAGGTAAACAACATAACTACGACTTCCATGGGATATTTTTGCATTCTCTAAAAATTCGGCCAAAATGGAGGTTAAGAAAATCTCCTCGTTAATTTAGGACATTACTCGTTTTCGACCCTTTTTTATTAGGAAGGCCATAAAGTGGCCGATTTGTATTGAATCTTAGCATGTGACAATTTGTTGGATAGGTAAACAACATAACTACGACTTCCATGGGATATTTTTGCATTCTTTCGGCCAAAATGGAGGTTAAGAAAATCTCCTCGTTAATTTAGGACATTACTCGTTTTCGACCCTTTTTTACTAGGAAGGCCATAATGTGGCCGATTTGCATTGAATCCTAGCATGTGACAATTCGTTGGATAGGTAAACAACATAACTACCACTTCCATGTGATATTTTTGCATTCTCTAAAAATTCGGCCAGAATGGAGGTCAAGAAAATCTCCTCGTTAATTTAGGACATTACTCGTTTTCGACCCTTTTTTTACTAGGAATGCCATAATGTGGCCAATCTGCATTGAATCTTAGCATGTGACAATTCTTGGATAGGGAAACAACATAACTACGACTTCCATGGGATATTTTTGCATTCTCTAAAAATTCAGCCAAAATGGAGGTTAAGAAAATCTCCTCGTTAATTTGGGACATTACTCGTTTTCGACCCTTTTTTACTAGGAATGCCATAATGTGGCCAATCTGCATTGAATCTTAGCGTGTGACAATTCGTTGGATAGGTAAACAACATAACTACCACTTCCATGTGATATTTTTGCATTCTCTAAAAATTCGGCCAGAATGGAGGTCAAGAAAATCTCCTCGTTAATTTAGGACATTACTCGTTTTCGACCCTTTTTTTACTAGGAATGCCATAATGTGGCCAATCTGCATTGAATCTTAGCATGTGACAATTCTTGGATAGGGAAACAACATAACTACGACTTCCATGGGATATTTTTGCATTCTATAAAAATTCGGCCAGAATGGAGGTAAAGAAAATCTCCTCGTTAATTTAGGACATTACTCGTTTTCGACCCATTTTTACTGGAAGGCCATAAAGTGGCCGATTTGTATGGAATCTTAGCATGTGACAATTCGTTGGATAGGTAAACAACATAACTACGACTTCCATGGGATATTTTTGCATTCTCTAAAAATTCGGCCAAAATGGAGGTTAAGAAAATCTCCTCGTTAATTTAGGACATTACTCGTTTTCGACCCTTTTTTATTAGGAAGGCCATAAAGTGGCCGATTTGTATTGAATCTTAGCATGTGACAATTCGTTGGATAGGTAAACAACATAACTACGACTTCCATGGGATATTTTTGCATTCTCTAAAAATTCGGCCAAAATGGAGGTTAAGAAAATCTCCTCGTTAATTTAGGACATTACTCGTTTTCGACCCTTTTTTACTAGGAAGGCCATAATGTGGCCGATTTGTATTGAATCCTAGCATGTGACAATTCGTTGGATAGGTAAACAACATAACTACCACTTCCATGTGATATTTTTGCATTCTCTAAAAATTCGGCCAGAATGGCGGTAAAGAAAATCTCCTCGTTAATTTAGGACATTACTCATTTTCGACCCATTTTTACTAGGAATGCCATAAAGTGGCCGATTTGTATTGAATCTTAGCATGTGACAATTCTTGGATAGGGAAACAACATAACTACGACTTCCATGGGATATTTTTGCATTCTCTAAAAATTCAGCCAAAATGGAGGTTAAGAAAATCTCCTCGTTAATTTAGGACATAACTCGTTTTCGACGCATTTTTACTAGGAAGGCCATAAAGTGGCCGATTTGTATTGAATCTTAGCATGTGACAATTCTTGGATAGGGAAACAACATAACTACGACTTCCATGGGATATTTTTGCATTCTCTAAAAATTCAGCCAAAATGGAGGTTAAGAAAATCTCCTCGTTAATTTGGGACATTACTCGTTTTCGACCCTTTTTTACTAGGAATGCCATAATGTGGCCAATCTGCATTGAATCTTAGCGTGTGACAATTCGTTGGATAGGTAAACAACATAACTACGACTTCCATGGGATATTTTTGCATTCTCTAAAAATTCGGCCAGAATGGAGGTAAAGAAAATCTCCTCGTTAATTTAGGACATTACTCGTTTTCGACCCATTTTTACTGGAAGGCCATAAAGTGGCCGATTTGTATGGAATCTTAGCATGTGACAATTCGTTAGATAGGTAAACAACATAACTACGACTTCCATGGGATATTTTTGCATTCTCTAAAAATTCGGCCAAAATGGAGGTTAAGAAAATCTCCTCGTTAATTTAGGACATTACTCGTTTTCGACCCTTTTTTATTAGGAAGGCCATAAAGTGGCCGATTTGTATTGAATCTTAGCATGTGACAATTTGTTGGATAGGTAAACAACATAACTACGACTTCCATGGGATATTTTTGCATTCTTTCGGCCAAAATGGAGGTTAAGAAAATCTCCTCGTTAATTTAGGACATTACTCGTTTTCGACCCTTTTTTACTAGGAAGGCCATAATGTGGCCGATTTGCATTGAATCCTAGCATGTGACAATTCGTTGGATAGGTAAACAACATAACTACCACTTCCATGTGATATTTTTGCATTCTCTAAAAATTCGGCCAGAATGGAGGTCAAGAAAATCTCCTCGTTAATTTAGGACATTACTCGTTTTCGACCCTTTTTTTACTAGGAATGCCATAATGTGGCCAATCTGCATTGAATCTTAGCATGTGACAATTCTTGGATAGGGAAACAACATAACTACGACTTCCATGGGATATTTTTGCATTCTCTAAAAATTCAGCCAAAATGGAGGTTAAGAAAATCTCCTCGTTAATTTGGGACATTACTCGTTTTCGACCCTTTTTTACTAGGAATGCCATAATGTGGCCAATCTGCATTGAATCTTAGCGTGTGACAATTCGTTGGATAGGTAAACAACATAACTACTACATCCATGGGATATTTTTGCATTCTATAAAAATTCGGCCAGAATGGAGGTAAAGAAAATCTCCTCGTTAATTTAGGACATTACTCGTTTTCGACCCATTTTTACTGGAAGGCCATAAAGTGGCCGATTTGTATGGAATCTTAGCATGTGACAATTCGTTGGATAGGTAAACAACATAACTACGACTTCCATGGGATATTTTTGCATTCTCTAAAAATTCGGCCAAAATGGAGGTTAAGAAAATCTCCTCGTTAATTTAGGACATTACTCGTTTTCGACCCTTTTTTTACTAGGAATGCCATAATGTGGCCAATCTGCATTGAATCTTAGCATGTGACAATTCTTGGATAGGGAAACAACATAACTACGACTTCCATGGGATATTTTTGCATTCTATAAAAATTCGGCCAGAATGGAGGTAAAGAAAATCTCCTCGTTAATTTAGGACATTACTCGTTTTCGACCCATTTTTACTGGAAGGCCATAAAGTGGCCGATTTGTATGGAATCTTAGCATGTGACAATTCGTTGGATAGGTAAACAACATAACTACGACTTCCATGGGATATTTTTGCATTCTCTAAAAATTCGGCCAAAATGGAGGTTAAGAAAATCTCCTCGTTAATTTAGGACATTACTCGTTTTCGACCCTTTTTTATTAGGAAGGCCATAAAGTGGCCGATTTGTATTGAATCTTAGCATGTGACAATTCGTTGGATAGGTAAACAACATAACTACGACTTCCATGGGATATTTTTGCATTCTCTAAAAATTCGGCCAAAATGGAGGTTAAGAAAATCTCCTCGTTAATTTAGGACATTACTCGTTTTCGACCCTTTTTTACTAGGAAGGCCATAATGTGGCCGATTTGTATTGAATCCTAGCATGTGACAATTCGTTGGATAGGTAAACAACATAACTACCACTTCCATGTGATATTTTTGCATTCTCTAAAAATTCGGCCAGAATGGCGGTAAAGAAAATCTCCTCGTTAATTTAGGACATTACTCATTTTCGACCCATTTTTACTAGGAATGCCATAAAGTGGCCGATTTGTATTGAATCTTAGCATGTGACAATTCTTGGATAGGGAAACAACATAACTACGACTTCCATGGGATATTTTTGCATTCTCTAAAAATTCAGCCAAAATGGAGGTTAAGAAAATCTCCTCGTTAATTTAGGACATAACTCGTTTTCGACGCATTTTTACTAGGAAGGCCATAAAGTGGCCGATTTGTATTGAATCTTAGCATGTGACAATTCTTGGATAGGGAAACAACATAACTACGACTTCCATGGGATATTTTTGCATTCTCTAAAAATTCAGCCAAAATGGAGGTTAAGAAAATCTCCTCGTTAATTTGGGACATTACTCGTTTTCGACCCTTTTTTACTAGGAATGCCATAATGTGGCCAATCTGCATTGAATCTTAGCGTGTGACAATTCGTTGGATAGGTAAACAACATAACTACGACTTCCATGGGATATTTTTGCATTCTCTAAAAATTCGGCCAGAATGGAGGTAAAGAAAATCTCCTCGTTAATTTAGGACATTACTCGTTTTCGACCCATTTTTACTGGAAGGCCATAAAGTGGCCGATTTGTATGGAATCTTAGCATGTGACAATTCGTTAGATAGGTAAACAACATAACTACGACTTCCATGGGATATTTTTGCATTCTCTAAAAATTCGGCCAAAATGGAGGTTAAGAAAATCTCCTCGTTAATTTAGGACATTACTCGTTTTCGACCCTTTTTTATTAGGAAGGCCATAAAGTGGCCGATTTGTATTGAATCTTAGCATGTGACAATTTGTTGGATAGGTAAACAACATAACTACGACTTCCATGGGATATTTTTGCATTCTTTCGGCCAAAATGGAGGTTAAGAAAATCTCCTCGTTAATTTAGGACATTACTCGTTTTCGACCCTTTTTTACTAGGAAGGCCATAATGTGGCCGATTTGCATTGAATCCTAGCATGTGACAATTCGTTGGATAGGTAAACAACATAACTACCACTTCCATGTGATATTTTTGCATTCTCTAAAAATTCGGCCAGAATGGAGGTCAAGAAAATCTCCTCGTTAATTTAGGACATTACTCGTTTTCGACCCTTTTTTTACTAGGAATGCCATAATGTGGCCAATCTGCATTGAATCTTAGCATGTGACAATTCTTGGATAGGGAAACAACATAACTACGACTTCCATGGGATATTTTTGCATTCTCTAAAAATTCAGCCAAAATGGAGGTTAAGAAAATCTCCTCGTTAATTTGGGACATTACTCGTTTTCGACCCTTTTTTACTAGGAATGCCATAATGTGGCCAATCTGCATTGAATCTTAGCGTGTGACAATTCGTTGGATAGGTAAACAACATAACTACTACTTCCATGGGATATTTTTGCATTCTATAAAAATTCGGCCAGAATGGAGGTAAAGAAAATCTCCTCGTTAATTTAGGACATTACTCGTTTTCGACCCATTTTTACTGGAAGGCCATAAAGTGGCCGATTTGTATGGAATCTTAGCATGTGACAATTCGTTGGATAGGTAAACAACATAACTACGACTTCCATGGGATATTTTTGCATTCTCTAAAAATTCGGCCAAAATGGAGGTTAAGAAAATCTCCTCGTTAATTTAGGACATTACTCGTTTTCGACCCTTTTTTATTAGGAAGGCCATAAAGTGGCCGATTTGTATTGAATCTTAGCATGTGACAATTCGTTGGATAGGTAAACAACATAACTACGACTTCCATGGGATATTTTTGCATTCTCTAAAAATTCGGCCAAAATGGAGGTTAAGAAAATCTCCTCGTTAATTTAGGACATTACTCGTTTTCGACCCTTTTTTTACTAGGAATGCCATAATGTGGCCAATCTGCATTGAATCTTAGCATGTGACAATTCTTGGATAGGGAAACAACATAACTACGACTTCCATGGGATATTTTTGCATTCTCTAAAAATTCAGCCAAAATGGAGGTTAAGAAAATCTCCTCGTTAATTTGGGACATTACTCGTTTTCGACCCTTTTTTACTAGGAATGCCATAATGTGGCCAATCTGCATTGAATCTTAGCGTGTGACAATTCGTTGGATAGGTAAACAACATAACTACTACTTCCATGGGATATTTTTGCATTCTATAAAAATTCGGCCAGAATGGAGGTAAAGAAAATCTCCTCGTTAATTTAGGACATTACTCGTTTTCGACCCATTTTTACTGGAAGGCCATAAAGTGGCCGATTTGTATGGAATCTTAGCATGTGACAATTCGTTGGATAGGTAAACAACATAACTACGACTTCCATGGGATATTTTTGCATTCTCTAAAAATTCGGCCAAAATGGAGGTTAAGAAAATCTCCTCGTTAATTTAGGACATTACTCGTTTTCGACCCTTTTTTATTAGGAAGGCCATAAAGTGGCCGATTTGTATTGAATCTTAGCATGTGACAATTCGTTGGATAGGTAAACAACATAACTACGACTTCCATGGGATATTTTTGCATTCTCTAAAAATTCGGCCAAAATGGAGGTTAAGAAAATCTCCTCGTTAATTTAGGACATTACTCGTTTTCGACCCTTTTTTACTAGGAAGGCCATAATGTGGCCGATTTGTATTGAATCCTAGCATGTGACAATTCGTTGGATAGGTAAACAACATAACTACCACTTCCATGTGATATTTTTGCATTCTCTAAAAATTCGGCCAGAATGGCGGTAAAGAAAATCTCCTCGTTAATTTAGGACATTACTCATTTTCGACCCATTTTTACTAGGAATGCCATAAAGTGGCCGATTTGTATTGAATCTTAGCATGTGACAATTCTTGGATAGGGAAACAACATAACTACGACTTCCATGGGATATTTTTGCATTCTCTAAAAATTCAGCCAAAATGGAGGTTAAGAAAATCTCCTCGTTAATTTAGGACATAACTCGTTTTCGACGCATTTTTACTAGGAAGGCCATAAAGTGGCTGATTTGTATTGAATCTTAGCATGTGACAATTCTTGGATAGGGAAACAACATAACTACGACTTCCATGGGATATTTTTGCATTCTCTAAAAATTCAGCCAAAATGGAGGTTAAGAAAATCTCCTCGTTAATTTGGGACATTACTCGTTTTCGACCCTTTTTTACTAGGAATGCCATAATGTGGCCAATCTGCATTGAATCTTAGCGTGTGACAATTCGTTGGATAGGTAAACAACATAACTACGACTTCCATGGGATATTTTTGCATTCTATAAAAATTCGGCCAGAATGGAGGTAAAGAAAATCTCCTCGTTAATTTAGGACATTACTCGTTTTCGACCCATTTTTACTGGAAGGCCATAAAGTGGCCGATTTGTATGGAATCTTAGCATGTGACAATTCGTTGGATAGGTAAACAACATAACTACGACTTCCATGGGATATTTTTGCATTCTCTAAAAATTCGGCCAAAATGGAGGTTAAGAAAATCTCCTCGTTAATTTAGGACATTACTCGTTTTCGACCCTTTTTTATTAGGAAGGCCATAAAGTGGCCGATTTGTATTGAATCTTAGCATGTGACAATTCGTTGGATAGGTAAACAACATAACTACGACTTCCATGGGATATTTTTGCATTCTCTAAAAATTCGGCCAAAATGGAGGTTAAGAAAATCTCCTCGTTAATTTAGGACATTACTCGTTTTCGACCCTTTTTTTACTAGGAATGCCATAATGTGGCCAATCTGCATTGAATCTTAGCATGTGACAATTCTTGGATAGGGAAACAACATAACTACGACTTCCATGGGATATTTTTGCATTCTCTAAAAATTCAGCCAAAATGGAGGTTAAGAAAATCTCCTCGTTAATTTGGGACATTACTCGTTTTCGACCCTTTTTTACTAGGAATGCCATAATGTGGCCAATCTGCATTGAATCTTAGCGTGTGACAATTCGTTGGATAGGTAAACAACATAACTACTACTTCCATGGGATATTTTTGCATTCTATAAAAATTCGGCCAGAATGGAGGTAAAGAAAATCTCCTCGTTAATTTAGGACATTACTCGTTTTCGACCCATTTTTACTGGAAGGCCATAAAGTGGCCGATTTGTATGGAATCTTAGCATGTGACAATTCGTTGGATAGGTAAACAACATAACTACGACTTCCATGGGATATTTTTGCATTCTCTAAAAATTCGGCCAAAATGGAGGTTAAGAAAATCTCCTCGTTAATTTAGGACATTACTCGTTTTCGACCCTTTTTTATTAGGAAGGCCATAAAGTGGCCGATTTGTATTGAATCTTAGCATGTGACAATTCGTTGGATAGGTAAACAACATAACTACGACTTCCATGGGATATTTTTGCATTCTCTAAAAATTCGGCCAAAATGGAGGTTAAGAAAATCTCCTCGTTAATTTAGGACATTACTCGTTTTCGACCCTTTTTTACTAGGAAGGCCATAATGTGGCCGATTTGTATTGAATCCTAGCATGTGACAATTCGTTGGATAGGTAAACAACATAACTACCACTTCCATGTGATATTTTTGCATTCTCTAAAAATTCGGCCAGAATGGCGGTAAAGAAAATCTCCTCGTTAATTTAGGACATTACTCATTTTCGACCCATTTTTACTAGGAATGCCATAAAGTGGCCGATTTGTATTGAATCTTAGCATGTGACAATTCTTGGATAGGGAAACAACATAACTACGACTTCCATGGGATATTTTTGCATTCTCTAAAAATTCAGCCAAAATGGAGGTTAAGAAAATCTCCTCGTTAATTTAGGACATAACTCGTTTTCGACGCATTTTTACTAGGAAGGCCATAAAGTGGCTGATTTGTATTGAATCTTAGCATGTGACAATTCTTGGATAGGGAAACAACATAACTACGACTTCCATGGGATATTTTTGCATTCTCTAAAAATTCAGCCAAAATGGAGGTTAAGAAAATCTCCTCGTTAATTTGGGACATTACTCGTTTTCGACCCTTTTTTACTAGGAATGCCATAATGTGGCCAATCTGCATTGAATCTTAGCGTGTGACAATTCGTTGGATAGGTAAACAACATAACTACGACTTCCATGGGATATTTTTGCATTCTCTAAAAATTCGGCCAGAATGGAGGTAAAGAAAATCTCCTCGTTAATTTAGGACATTACTCGTTTTCGACCCATTTTTACTGGAAGGCCATAAAGTGGCCGATTTGTATGGAATCTTAGCATGTGACAATTCGTTAGATAGGTAAACAACATAACTACGACTTCCATGGGATATTTTTGCATTCTCTAAAAATTCGGCCAAAATGGAGGTTAAGAAAATCTCCTCGTTAATTTAGGACATTACTCGTTTTCGACCCTTTTTTATTAGGAAGGCCATAAAGTGGCCGATTTGTATTGAATCTTAGCATGTGACAATTTGTTGGATAGGTAAACAACATAACTACGACTTCCATGGGATATTTTTGCATTCTTTCGACCAAAATGGAGGTTAAGAAAATCTCCTCGTTAATTTAGGACATTACTCGTTTTCGACCCTTTTTTACTAGGAAGGCCATAATGTGGCCGATTTGCATTGAATCCTAGCATGTGACAATTCGTTGGATAGGTAAACAACATAACTACCACTTCCATGTGATATTTTTGCATTCTCTAAAAATTCGGCCAGAATGGAGGTCAAGAAAATCTCCTCGTTAATTTAGGACATTACTCGTTTTCGACCCATTTTTACTAGGAAGGCCATAAAGTGGCCGATTTGTATTGAATCTTAGCATGTGACAATTCTTGGATAGGGAAACAACATAACTACGACTTCCATGGGATATTTTTGCATTCTCTAAAAATTCAGCCAAAATGGAGGTTAAGAAAATCTCCTCGTTAATTTAGGACATTACTCGTTTTCGACCCATTTTTACTAGGAAGGCCATAAAGTGGCCGATTTGTATTGAATCTTAGCATGTGACAATTCTTGGATAGGGAAACAACATAACTACGACTTCCATGGGATATTTTTGCATTCTCTAAAAATTCAGCCAAAATGGAGGTTAAGAAAATCTCCTCGTTAATTTGGGACATTACTCGTTTTCGACCCTTTTTTACTAGGAATGCCATAATGTGGCCAATCTGCATTGAATCTTAGCATGTGACAATTCTTGGATAGGGAAACAACATAACTACGACTTCCATGGGATATTTTTGCATTCTCTAAAAATTCAGCCAAAATGGAGGTTAAGAAAATCTCCTCGTTCATTTAGGACATTACTCGTTTTCGACCCATTTTTACTAGGAAGGCCATAAAGTGGCCGATTTGTATTGAATCTTAGCATGTGACAATTCTTGGATAGGGAAACAACATAACTACGACTTCCATGGGATATTTTTGCATTCTCTAAAAATTCAGCCAAAATGGAGGTTAGGAAAATCTCCTCGTTAATTTGGGACATTACTCGTTTTCGACCCTTTTTTACTAGGAATGCCATAATGTGGCCAATCTGCATTGAATCTTAGCATGTGACAATTCTTGGATAGGGAAACAACATAACTACGACTTCCATGGGATATTTTTGCATTCTATAAAAATTCGGCCAGAATGGAGGTAAAGAAAATCTCCTCGTTAATTTAGGACATTACTCGTTTTCGACCCATTTTTACTGGAAGGCCATAAAGTGGCCGATTTGTATGGAATCTTAGCATGTGACAATTCGTTGGATAGGTAAACAACATAACTACGACTTCCATGGGATATTTTTGCATTCTCTAAAAATTCGGCCAAAATGGAGGTTAAGAAAATCTCCTCGTTAATTTAGGACATTACTCGTTTTCGACCCTTTTTTATTAGGAAGGCCATAAAGTGGCCGATTTGTATTGAATCTTAGCATGTGACAATTCGTTGGATAGGTAAACAACATAACTACGACTTCCATGGGATATTTTTGCATTCTCTAAAAATTCGGCCAAAATGGAGGTTAAGAAAATCTCCTCGTTAATTTAGGACATTACTCGTTTTCGACCCTTTTTTACTAGGAAGGCCATAATGTGGCCGATTTGTATTGAATCCTAGCATGTGACAATTCGTTGGATAGGTAAACAACATAACTACCACTTCCATGTGATATTTTTGCATTCTCTAAAAATTCGGCCAGAATGGCGGTAAAGAAAATCTCCTCGTTAATTTAGGACATTACTCATTTTCGACCCATTTTTACTAGGAATGCCATAAAGTGGCCGATTTGTATTGAATCTTAGCATGTGACAATTCTTGGATAGGGAAACAACATAACTACGACTTCCATGGGATATTTTTGCATTCTCTAAAAATTCAGCCAAAATGGAGGTTAAGAAAATCTCCTCGTTAATTTAGGACATAACTCGTTTTCGACGCATTTTTACTAGGAAGGCCATAAAGTGGCCGATTTGTATTGAATCTTAGCATGTGACAATTCTTGGATAGGGAAACAACATAACTACGACTTCCATGGGATATTTTTGCATTCTCTAAAAATTCAGCCAAAATGGAGGTTAAGAAAATCTCCTCGTTAATTTGGGACATTACTCGTTTTCGACCCTTTTTTACTAGGAATGCCATAATGTGGCCAATCTGCATTGAATCTTAGCGTGTGACAATTCGTTGGATAGGTAAACAACATAACTACGACTTCCATGGGATATTTTTGCATTCTCTAAAAATTCGGCCAGAATGGAGGTAAAGAAAATCTCCTCGTTAATTTAGGACATTACTCGTTTTCGACCCATTTTTACTAGGAAGGCCATAAAGTGGCCGATTTGTATTGAATCTTAGCATGTGACAATTCTTGGATAGGGAAACAACATAACTACGACTTCCATGGGATATTTTTGCATTCTCTAAAAATTCAGCCAAAATGGAGGTTAAGAAAATCTCCTCGTTAATTTGGGACATTACTCGTTTTCGACCCTTTTTTACTAGGAATGCCATAATGTGGCCAATCTGCATTGAATCTTAGCATGTGACAATTCTTGGATAGGGAAACAACATAACTACGACTTCCATGGGATATTTTTGCATTCTCTAAAAATTCAGCCAAAATGGAGGTTAAGAAAATCTCCTCGTTCATTTAGGACATTACTCGTTTTCGACCCATTTTTACTAGGAAGGCCATAAAGTGGCCGATTTGTATTGAATCTTAGCATGTGACAATTCTTGGATAGGGAAACAACATAACTACGACTTCCATGGGATATTTTTGCATTCTCTAAAAATTCAGCCAAAATGGAGGTTAGGAAAATCTCCTCGTTAATTTGGGACATTACTCGTTTTCGACCCTTTTTTACTAGGAATGCCATAATGTGGCCAATCTGCATTGAATCTTAGCATGTGACAATTCTTGGATAGGGAAACAACATAACTACGACTTCCATGGGATATTTTTGCATTCTATAAAAATTCGGCCAGAATGGAGGTAAAGAAAATCTCCTCGTTAATTTAGGACATTACTCGTTTTCGACCCATTTTTACTGGAAGGCCATAAAGTGGCCGATTTGTATGGAATCTTAGCATGTGACAATTCGTTGGATAGGTAAACAACATAACTACGACTTCCATGGGATATTTTTGCATTCTCTAAAAATTCGGCCAAAATGGAGGTTAAGAAAATCTCCTCGTTAATTTAGGACATTACTCGTTTTCGACCCTTTTTTATTAGGAAGGCCATAAAGTGGCCGATTTGTATTGAATCTTAGCATGTGACAATTCGTTGGATAGGTAAACAACATAACTACGACTTCCATGGGATATTTTTGCATTCTCTAAAAATTCGGCCAAAATGGAGGTTAAGAAAATCTCCTCGTTAATTTAGGACATTACTCGTTTTCGACCCTTTTTTACTAGGAAGGCCATAATGTGGCCGATTTGTATTGAATCCTAGCATGTGACAATTCGTTGGATAGGTAAACAACATAACTACCACTTCCATGTGATATTTTTGCATCCTCTAAAAATTCGGCCAGAATGGCGGTAAAGAAAATCTCCTCGTTAATTTAGGACATTACTCATTTTCGACCCATTTTTACTAGGAATGCCATAAAGTGGCCGATTTGTATTGAATCTTAGCATGTGACAATTCTTGGATAGGGAAACAACATAACTACGACTTCCATGGGATATTTTTGCATTCTCTAAAAATTCAGCCAAAATGGAGGTTAAGAAAATCTCCTCGTTAATTTAGGACATAACTCGTTTTCGACGCATTTTTACTAGGAAGGCCATAAAGTGGCCGATTTGTATTGAATCTTAGCATGTGACAATTCTTGGATAGGGAAACAACATAACTACGACTTCCATGGGATATTTTTGCATTCTCTAAAAATTCAGCCAAAATGGAGGTTAAGAAAATCTCCTCGTTAATTTGGGACATTACTCGTTTTCGACCCTTTTTTACTAGGAATGCCATAATGTGGCCAATCTGCATTGAATCTTAGCGTGTGACAATTCGTTGGATAGGTAAACAACATAACTACGACTTCCATGGGATATTTTTGCATTCTCTAAAAATTCGGCCAGAATGGAGGTAAAGAAAATCTCCTCGTTAATTTAGGACATTACTCGTTTTCGACCCATTTTTACTGGAAGGCCATAAAGTGGCCGATTTGTATGGAATCTTAGCATGTGACAATTCGTTAGATAGGTAAACAACATAACTACGACTTCCATGGGATATTTTTGCATTCTCTAAAAATTCGGCCAAAATGGAGGTTAAGAAAATCTCCTCGTTAATTTAGGACATTACTCGTTTTCGACCCTTTTTTACTAGGAAGGCCATAATGTGGCCGATTTGCATTGAATCCTAGCATGTGACAATTCGTTGGATAGGTAAACAACATAACTACCACTTCCATGTGATATTTTTGCATTCTCTAAAAATTCGGCCAGAATGGAGGTCAAGAAAATCTCCTCGTTAATTTAGGACATTACTCGTTTTCGACCCTTTTTTTACTAGGAATGCCATAATGTGGCCAATCTGCATTGAATCTTAGCATGTGACAATTCTTGGATAGGGAAACAACATAACTACGACTTCCATGGGATATTTTTGCATTCTCTAAAAATTCAGCCAAAATGGAGGTTAAGAAAATCTCCTCGTTAATTTGGGACATTACTCGTTTTCGACCCTTTTTTACTAGGAATGCCATAATGTGGCCAATCTGCATTGAATCTTAGCGTGTGACAATTCGTTGGATAGGTAAACAACATAACTACTACTTCCATGGGATATTTTTGCATTCTATAAAAATTCGGCCAGAATGGAGGTAAAGAAAATCTCCTCGTTAATTTAGGACATTACTCGTTTTCGACCCATTTTTACTGGAAGGCCATAAAGTGGCCGATTTGTATGGAATCTTAGCATGTGACAATTCGTTGGATAGGTAAACAACATAACTACGACTTCCATGGGATATTTTTGCATTCTCTAAAAATTCGGCCAAAATGGAGGTTAAGAAAATCTCCTCGTTAATTTAGGACATTACTCGTTTTCGACCCTTTTTTATTAGGAAGGCCATAAAGTGGCCGATTTGTATTGAATCTTAGCATGTGACAATTCGTTGGATAGGTAAACAACATAACTACGACTTCCATGGGATATTTTTGCATTCTCTAAAAATTCGGCCAAAATGGAGGTTAAGAAAATCTCCTCGTTAATTTAGGACATTACTCGTTTTCGACCCTTTTTTACTAGGAAGGCCATAATGTGGCCGATTTGTATTGAATCCTAGCATGTGACAATTCGTTGGATAGGTAAACAACATAACTACCACTTCCATGTGATATTTTTGCATTCTCTAAAAATTCAGCCAGAATGGCGGTAAAGAAAATCTCCTCGTTAATTTAGGACATTACTCATTTTCGACCCATTTTTACTAGGAATGCCATAAAGTGGCCGATTTGTATTGAATCTTAGCATGTGACAATTCTTGGATAGGGAAACAACATAACTACGACTTCCATGGGATATTTTTGCATTCTCTAAAAATTCAGCCAAAATGGAGGTTAAGAAAATCTCCTCGTTAATTTAGGACATAACTCGTTTTCGACGCATTTTTACTAGGAAGGCCATAAAGTGGCCGATTTGTATTGAATCTTAGCATGTGACAATTCTTGGATAGGGAAACAACATAACTACGACTTCCATGGGATATTTTTGCATTCTCTAAAAATTCAGCCAAAATGGAGGTTAAGAAAATCTCCTCGTTAATTTGGGACATTACTCGTTTTCGACCCTTTTTTACTAGGAATGCCATAATGTGGCCAATCTGCATTGAATCTTAGCGTGTGACAATTCGTTGGATAGGTAAACAACATAACTACGACTTCCATGGGATATTTTTGCATTCTCTAAAAATTCGGCCAGAATGGAGGTAAAGAAAATCTCCTCGTTAATTTAGGACATTACTCGTTTTCGACCCATTTTTACTGGAAGGCCATAAAGTGGCCGATTTGTATGGAATCTTAGCATGTGACAATTCGTTAGATAGGTAAACAACATAACTACGACTTCCATGGGATATTTTTGCATTCTCTAAAAATTCGGCCAAAATGGAGGTTAAGAAAATCTCCTCGTTAATTTAGGACATTACTCGTTTTCGACCCTTTTTTATTAGGAAGGCCATAAAGTGGCCGATTTGTATTGAATCTTAGCATGTGACAATTTGTTGGATAGGTAAACAACATAACTACGACTTCCATGGGATATTTTTGCATTCTTTCGGCCAAAATGGAGGTTAAGAAAATCTCCTCGTTAATTTAGGACATTACTCGTTTTCGACCCTTTTTTACTAGGAAGGCCATAATGTGGCCGATTTGCATTGAATCCTAGCATGTGACAATTCGTTGGATAGGTAAACAACATAACTACCACTTCCATGTGATATTTTTGCATTCTCTAAAAATTCGGCCAGAATGGAGGTCAAGAAAATCTCCTCGTTAATTTAGGACATTACTCGTTTTCGACCCATTTTTACTAGGAAGGCCATAAAGTGGCCGATTTGTATTGAATCTTAGCATGTGACAATTCTTGGATAGGGAAACAACATAACTACGACTTCCATGGGATATTTTTGCATTCTCTAAAAATTCAGCCAAAATGGAGGTTAAGAAAATCTCCTCGTTAATTTAGGACATTACTCGTTTTCGACCCATTTTTACTAGGAAGGCCATAAAGTGGCCGATTTGTATTGAATCTTAGCATGTGACAATTCTTGGATAGGGAAACAACATAACTACGACTTCCATGGGATATTTTTGCATTCTCTAAAAATTCAGCCAAAATGGAGGTTAAGAAAATCTCCTCGTTAATTTGGGACATTACTCGTTTTCGACCCTTTTTTACTAGGAATGCCATAATGTGGCCAATCTGCATTGAATCTTAGCGTGTGACAATTCGTTGGATAGGTAAACAACATAACTACTACTTCCATGGGATATTTTTGCATTCTATAAAAATTCGGCCAGAATGGAGGTAAAGAAAATCTCCTCGTTAATTTAGGACATTACTCGTTTTCGACCCATTTTTACTGGAAGGCCATAAAGTGGCCGATTTGTATGGAATCTTAGCATGTGACAATTCGTTGGATAGGTAAACAACATAACTACGACTTCCATGGGATATTTTTGCATTCTCTAAAAATTCGGCCAAAATGGAGGTTAAGAAAATCTCCTCGTTAATTTAGGACATTACTCGTTTTCGACCCTTTTTTATTAGGAAGGCCATAAAGTGGCCGATTTGTATTGAATCTTAGCATGTGACAATTCGTTGGATAGGTAAACAACATAACTACGACTTCCATGGGATATTTTTGCATTCTCTAAAAATTCGGCCAAAATGGAGGTTAAGAAAATCTCCTCGTTAATTTAGGACATTACTCGTTTTCGACCCTTTTTTACTAGGAAGGCCATAATGTGGCCGATTTGTATTGAATCCTAGCATGTGACAATTCGTTGGATAGGTAAACAACATAACTACCACTTCCATGTGATATTTTTGCATTCTCTAAAAATTCGGCCAGAATGGCGGTAAAGAAAATCTCCTCGTTAATTTAGGACATTACTCATTTTCGACCCATTTTTACTAGGAATGCCATAAAGTGGCCGATTTGTATTGAATCTTAGCATGTGACAATTCTTGGATAGGGAAACAACATAACTACGACTTCCATGGGATATTTTTGCATTCTCTAAAAATTCAGCCAAAATGGAGGTTAAGAAAATCTCCTCGTTAATTTAGGACATAACTCGTTTTCGACGCATTTTTACTAGGAAGGCCATAAAGTGGCCGATTTGTATTGAATCTTAGCATGTGACAATTCTTGGATAGGGAAACAACATAACTACGACTTCCATGGGATATTTTTGCATTCTCTAAAAATTCAGCCAAAATGGAGGTTAAGAAAATCTCCTCGTTAATTTGGGACATTACTCGTTTTCGACCCTTTTTTACTAGGAATGCCATAATGTGGCCAATCTGCATTGAATCTTAGCGTGTGACAATTCGTTGGATAGGTAAACAACATAACTACGACTTCCATGGGATATTTTTGCATTCTCTAAAAATTCGGCCAGAATGGAGGTAAAGAAAATCTCCTCGTTAATTTAGGACATTACTCGTTTTCGACCCATTTTTACTGGAAGGCCATAAAGTGGCCGATTTGTATGGAATCTTAGCATGTGACAATTCGTTAGATAGGTAAACAACATAACTACGACTTCCATGGGATATTTTTGCATTCTCTAAAAATTCGGCCAAAATGGAGGTTAAGAAAATCTCCTCGTTAATTTAGGACATTACTCGTTTTCGACCCTTTTTTATTAGGAAGGCCATAAAGTGGCCGATTTGTATTGAATCTTAGCATGTGACAATTTGTTGGATAGGTAAACAACATAACTACGACTTCCATGGGATATTTTTGCATTCTTTCGGCCAAAATGGAGGTTAAGAAAATCTCCTCGTTAATTTAGGACATTACTCGTTTTCGACCCTTTTTTACTAGGAAGGCCATAATGTGGCCGATTTGCATTGAATCCTAGCATGTGACAATTCGTTGGATAGGTAAACAACATAACTACCACTTCCATGTGATATTTTTGCATTCTCTAAAAATTCGGCCAGAATGGAGGTCAAGAAAATCTCCTCGTTAATTTAGGACATTACTCGTTTTCGACCCATTTTTACTAGGAAGGCCATAAAGTGGCCGATTTGTATTGAATCTTAGCATGTGACAATTCTTGGATAGGGAAACAACATAACTACGACTTCCATGGGATATTTTTGCATTCTCTAAAAATTCAGCCAAAATGGAGGTTAAGAAAATCTCCTCGTTAATTTAGGACATTACTCGTTTTCGACCCATTTTTACTAGGAAGGCCATAAAGTGGCCGATTTGTATTGAATCTTAGCATGTGACAATTCTTGGATAGGGAAACAACATAACTACGACTTCCATGGGATATTTTTGCATTCTCTAAAAATTCAGCCAAAATGGAGGTTAAGAAAATCTCCTCGTTAATTTGGGACATTACTCGTTTTCGACCCTTTTTTACTAGGAATGCCATAATGTGGCCAATCTGCATTGAATCTTAGCGTGTGACAATTCGTTGGATAGGTAAACAACATAACTACTACTTCCATGGGATATTTTTGCATTCTATAAAAATTCGGCCAGAATGGAGGTAAAGAAAATCTCCTCGTTAATTTAGGACATTACTCGTTTTCGACCCATTTTTACTGGAAGGCCATAAAGTGGCCGATTTGTATGGAATCTTAGCATGTGACAATTCGTTGGATAGGTAAACAACATAACTACGACTTCCATGGGATATTTTTGCATTCTCTAAAAATTCGGCCAAAATGGAGGTTAAGAAAATCTCCTCGTTAATTTAGGACATTACTCGTTTTCGACCCTTTTTTATTAGGAAGGCCATAAAGTGGCCGATTTGTATTGAATCTTAGCATGTGACAATTCGTTGGATAGGTAAACAACATAACTACGACTTCCATGGGATATTTTTGCATTCTCTAAAAATTCGGCCAAAATGGAGGTTAAGAAAATCTCCTCGTTAATTTAGGACATTACTCGTTTTCGACCCTTTTTTACTAGGAAGGCCATAATGTGGCCGATTTGTATTGAATCCTAGCATGTGACAATTCGTTGGATAGGTAAACAACATAACTACCACTTCCATGTGATATTTTTGCATTCTCTAAAAATTCGGCCAGAATGGCGGTAAAGAAAATCTCCTCGTTAATTTAGGACATTACTCATTTTCGACCCATTTTTACTAGGAATGCCATAAAGTGGCCGATTTGTATTGAATCTTAGCATGTGACAATTCTTGGATAGGGAAACAACATAACTACGACTTCCATGGGATATTTTTGCATTCTCTAAAAATTCAGCCAAAATGGAGGTTAAGAAAATCTCCTCGTTAATTTAGGACATAACTCGTTTTCGACGCATTTTTACTAGGAAGGCCATAAAGTGGCCGATTTGTATTGAATCTTAGCATGTGACAATTCTTGGATAGGGAAACAACATAACTACGACTTCCATGGGATATTTTTGCATTCTCTAAAAATTCAGCCAAAATGGAGGTTAAGAAAATCTCCTCGTTAATTTGGGACATTACTCGTTTTCGACCCTTTTTTACTAGGAATGCCATAATGTGGCCAATCTGCATTGAATCTTAGCGTGTGACAATTCGTTGGATAGGTAAACAACATAACTACGACTTCCATGGGATATTTTTGCATTCTCTAAAAATTCGGCCAGAATGGAGGTAAAGAAAATCTCCTCGTTAATTTAGGACATTACTCGTTTTCGACCCATTTTTACTGGAAGGCCATAAAGTGGCCGATTTGTATGGAATCTTAGCATGTGACAATTCGTTAGATAGGTAAACAACATAACTACGACTTCCATGGGATATTTTTGCATTCTCTAAAAATTCGGCCAAAATGGAGGTTAAGAAAATCTCCTCGTTAATTTAGGACATTACTCGTTTTCGACCCTTTTTTATTAGGAAGGCCATAAAGTGGCCGATTTGTATTGAATCTTAGCATGTGACAATTTGTTGGATAGGTAAACAACATAACTACGACTTCCATGGGATATTTTTGCATTCTTTCGGCCAAAATGGAGGTTAAGAAAATCTCCTCGTTAATTTAGGACATTACTCGTTTTCGACCCTTTTTTACTAGGAAGGCCATAATGTGGCCGATTTGCATTGAATCCTAGCATGTGACAATTCGTTGGATAGGTAAACAACATAACTACCACTTCCATGTGATATTTTTGCATTCTCTAAAAATTCGGCCAGAATGGAGGTCAAGAAAATCTCCTCGTTAATTTAGGACATTACTCGTTTTCGACCCATTTTTACTAGGAAGGCCATAAAGTGGCCGATTTGTATTGAATCTTAGCATGTGACAATTCTTGGATAGGGAAACAACATAACTACGACTTCCATGGGATATTTTTGCATTCTCTAAAAATTCAGCCAAAATGGAGGTTAAGAAAATCTCCTCGTTAATTTAGGACATTACTCGTTTTCGACCCATTTTTACTAGGAAGGCCATAAAGTGGCCGATTTGTATTGAATCTTAGCATGTGACAATTCTTGGATAGGGAAACAACATAACTACGACTTCCATGGGATATTTTTGCATTCTCTAAAAATTCAGCCAAAATGGAGGTTAAGAAAATCTCCTCGTTAATTTGGGACATTACTCGTTTTCGACCCTTTTTTACTAGGAATGCCATAATGTGGCCAATCTGCATTGAATCTTAGCATGTGACAATTCTTGGATAGGGAAACAACATAACTACGACTTCCATGGGATATTTTTGCATTCTCTAAAAATTCAGCCAAAATGGAGGTTAAGAAAATCTCCTCGTTCATTTAGGACATTTCTCGTTTTCGACCCATTTTTACTAGGAAGGCCATAAAGTGGCCGATTTGTATTGAATCTTAGCATGTGACAATTCTTGGATAGGGAAACAACATAACTACGACTTCCATGGGATATTTTTGCATTCTCTAAAAATTCAGCCAAAATGGAGGTTAGGAAAATCTCCTCGTTAATTTGGGACATTACTCGTTTTCGACCCTTTTTTACTAGGAATGCCATAATGTGGCCAATCTGCATTGAATCTTAGCATGTGACAATTCGTTGGATAGGTAAACAACATAACTACGACTTCCATGGGATATTTTTGCATTCTCTAAAAATTCGGCCAAAATGGAGGTTAAGAAAATCTCCTCGTTAATTTAGGACATTACTCGTTTTCGACCCTTTTTTATTAGGAAGGCCATAAAGTGGCCGATTTGTATTGAATCTTAGCATGTGACAATTCGTTGGATAGGTAAACAACATAACTACGACTTCCATGGGATATTTTTGCATTCTCTAAAAATTCGGCCAAAATGGAGGTTAAGAAAATCTCCTCGTTAATTTAGGACATTACTCGTTTTCGACCCTTTTTTACTAGGAAGGCCATAATGTGGCCGATTTGTATTGAATCCTAGCATGTGACAATTCGTTGGATAGGTAAACAACATAACTACCACTTCCATGTGATATTTTTGCATTCTCTAAAAATTCGGCCAGAATGGAGGTAAAGAAAATCTCCTCGTTAATTTAGGACATTACTCATTTTCGACCCATTTTTACTAGGAATGCCATAAAGTGGCCGATTTGTATTGAATCTTAGCATGTGACAATTCTTGGATAGGGAAACAACATAACTACGACTTCCATGGGATATTTTTGCATTCTCTAAAAATTCAGCCAAAATGGAGGTTAAGAAAATCTCCTCGTTAATTTAGGACATAACTCGTTTTCGACGCATTTTTACTAGGAAGGCCATAAAGTGGCCGATTTGTATTGAATCTTAGCATGTGACAATTCTTGGATAGGGAAACAACATAACTACGACTTCCATGGGATATTTTTGCATTCTCTAAAAATTCAGCCAAAATGGAGGTTAAGAAAATCTCCTCGTTAATTTGGGACATTACTCGTTTTCGACCCTTTTTTACTAGGAATGCCATAATGTGGCCAATCTGCATTGAATCTTAGCGTGTGACAATTCGTTGGATAGGTAAACAACATAACTACGACTTCCATGGGATATTTTTGCATTCTCTAAAAATTCGGCCAGAATGGAGGTAAAGAAAATCTCCTCGTTAATTTAGGACATTACTCGTTTTCGACCCATTTTTACTGGAAGGCCATAAAGTGGCCGATTTGTATGGAATCTTAGCATGTGACAATTCGTTGGATAGGTAAACAACATAACTACGACTTCCATGGGATATTTTTGCATTCTCTAAAAATTCGGCCAAAATGGAGGTTAAGAAAATCTCCTCGTTAATTTAGGACATTACTCGTTTTCGACCCTTTTTTATTAGGAAGGCCATAAAGTGGCCGATTTGTATTGAATCTTAGCATGTGACAATTTGTTGGATAGGTAAACAACATAACTACGACTTCCATGGGATATTTTTGCATTCTCTAAAAATTCGGCCAAAATGGAGGTTAAGAAAATCTCCTCGTTAATTTAGGACATTACTCGTTTTCGACCCTTTTTTATTAGGAAGGCCATAAAGTGGCCGATTTGTATTGAATCTTAGCATGTGACAATTTGTTGGATAGGTAAACAACATAACTACGACTTCCATGGGATATTTTTGCATTCTTTCGGCCAAAATGGAGGTTAAGAAAATCTCCTCGTTAATTTAGGACATTACTCGTTTTCGACCCTTTTTTACTAGGAAGGCCATAATGTGGCCGATTTGCATTGAATCCTAGCATGTGACAATTCGTTGGATAGGTAAACAACATAACTACCACTTCCATGTGATATTTTTGCATTCTCTAAAAATTCGGCCAGAATGGAGGTCAAGAAAATCTCCTCGTTAATTTAGGACATTACTCGTTTTCGACCCATTTTTACTAGGAAGGCCATAAAGTGGCCGATTTGTATTGAATCTTAGCATGTGACAATTCTTGGATAGGGAAACAACATAACTACGACTTCCATGGGATATTTTTGCATTCTCTAAAAATTCAGCCAAAATGGAGGTTAAGAAAATCTCCTCGTTAATTTAGGACATTACTCGTTTTCGACCCATTTTTACTAGGAAGGCCATAAAGTGGCCGATTTGTATTGAATCTTAGCATGTGACAATTCTTGGATAGGGAAACAACATAACTACGACTTCCATGGGATATTTTTGCATTCTCTAAAAATTCAGCCAAAATGGAGGTTAAGAAAATCTCCTTGTTAATTTGGGACATTACTCGTTTTCGACCCTTTTTTACTAGGAATGCCATAATGTGGCCAATCTGCATTGAATCTTAGCATGTGACAATTCTTGGATAGGGAAACAACATAACTACGACTTCCATGGGATATTTTTGCATTCTCTAAAAATTCAGCGAAAATGGAGGTTAAGAAAATCTCCTCGTTCATTTAGGACATTACTCGTTTTCGACCCATTTTTACTAGGAAGGCCATAAAGTGGCCGATTTGTATTGAATCTTAGCATGTGACAATTCGTTGGATAGGTAAACAACATAACTACGACTTCCATGGGATATTTTTGCATTCTCTAAAAATTCGGCCAAAATGGAGGTTAAGAAAATCTCCTCGTTAATTTAGGACATTACTCGTTTTCGACCCTTTTTTACTAGGAAGGCCATAATGTGGCCGATTTGTATTGAATCCTAGCATGTGACAATTCGTTGGATAGGTAAACAACATAACTACCACTTCCATGTGATATTTTTGCATTCTCTAAAAATTCGGCCAGAATGGAGGTAAAGAAAATCTCCTCGTTAATTTAGGACATTACTCATTTTCGACCCATTTTTACTAGGAATGCCATAAAGTGGCCGATTTGTATTGAATCTTAGCATGTGACAATTCTTGGATAGGGAAACAACATAACTACGACTTCCATGGGATATTTTTGCATTCTCTAAAAATTCAGCCAAAATGGAGGTTAGGAAAATCTCCTCGTTAATTTGGGACATTACTCGTTTTCGACCCTTTTTTACTAGGAATGCCATAATGTGGCCAATCTGCATTGAATCTTAGCATGTGACAATTCGTTGGATAGGTAAACAACATAACTACGACTTCCATGGGATATTTTTGCATTCTCTAAAAATTCGGCCAAAATGGAGGTTAAGAAAATCTCCTCGTTAATTTAGGACATTACTCGTTTTCGACCCTTTTTTATTAGGAAGGCCATAAAGTGGCCGATTTGTATTGAATCTTAGCATGTGACAATTCGTTGGATAGGTAAACAACATAACTACGACTTCCATGGGATATTTTTGCATTCTCTAAAAATTCGGCCAAAATGGAGGTTAAGAAAATCTCCTCGTTAATTTAGGACATTACTCGTTTTCGACCCTTTTTTACTAGGAAGGCCATAATGTGGCCGATTTGTATTGAATCCTAGCATGTGACAATTCGTTGGATAGGTAAACAACATAACTACCACTTCCATGTGATATTTTTGCATTCTCTAAAAATTCGGCCAGAATGGAGGTAAAGAAAATCTCCTCGTTAATTTAGGACATTACTCATTTTCGACCCATTTTTACTAGGAATGCCATAAAGTGGCCGATTTGTATTGAATCTTAGCATGTGACAATTCTTGGATAGGGAAACAACATAACTACGACTTCCATGGGATATTTTTGCATTCTCTAAAAATTCAGCCAAAATGGAGGTTAAGAAAATCTCCTCGTTAATTTAGGACATAACTCGTTTTCGACGCATTTTTACTAGGAAGGCCATAAAGTGGCCGATTTGTATTGAATCTTAGCATGTGACAATTCTTGGATAGGGAAACAACATAACTACGACTTCCATGGGATATTTTTGCATTCTCTAAAAATTCAGCCAAAATGGAGGTTAAGAAAATCTCCTCGTTAATTTGGGACATTACTCGTTTTCGACCCTTTTTTACTAGGAATGCCATAATGTGGCCAATCTGCATTGAATCTTAGCGTGTGACAATTCGTTGGATAGGTAAACAACATAACTACGACTTCCATGGGATATTTTTGCATTCTCTAAAAATTCGGCCAGAATGGAGGTAAAGAAAATCTCCTCGTTAATTTAGGACATTACTCGTTTTCGACCCATTTTTACTGGAAGGCCATAAAGTGGCCGATTTGTATGGAATCTTAGCATGTGACAATTCGTTGGATAGGTAAACAACATAACTACGACTTCCATGGGATATTTTTGCATTCTCTAAAAATTCGGCCAAAATGGAGGTTAAGAAAATCTCCTCGTTAATTTAGGACATTACTCGTTTTCGACCCTTTTTTATTAGGAAGGCCATAAAGTGGCCGATTTGTATTGAATCTTAGCATGTGACAATTTGTTGGATAGGTAAACAACATAACTACGACTTCCATGGGATATTTTTGCATTCTCTAAAAATTCGGCCAAAATGGAGGTTAAGAAAATCTCCTCGTTAATTTAGGACATTACTCGTTTTCGACCCTTTTTTATTAGGAAGGCCATAAAGTGGCCGATTTGTATTGAATCTTAGCATGTGACAATTTGTTGGATAGGTAAACAACATAACTACGACTTCCATGGGATATTTTTGCATTCTTTCGGCCAAAATGGAGGTTAAGAAAATCTCCTCGTTAATTTAGGACATTACTCGTTTTCGACCCTTTTTTACTAGGAAGGCCATAATGTGGCCGATTTGCATTGAATCCTAGCATGTGACAATTCGTTGGATAGGTAAACAACATAACTACCACTTCCATGTGATATTTTTGCATTCTCTAAAAATTCGGCCAGAATGGAGGTCAAGAAAATCTCCTCGTTAATTTAGGACATTACTCGTTTTCGACCCATTTTTACTAGGAAGGCCATAAAGTGGCCGATTTGTATTGAATCTTAGCATGTGACAATTCTTGGATAGGGAAACAACATAACTACGACTTCCATGGGATATTTTTGCATTCTCTAAAAATTCAGCCAAAATGGAGGTTAAGAAAATCTCCTCGTTAATTTAGGACATTACTCGTTTTCGACCCATTTTTACTAGGAAGGCCATAAAGTGGCCGATTTGTATTGAATCTTAGCATGTGACAATTCTTGGATAGGGAAACAACATAACTACGACTTCCATGGGATATTTTTGCATTCTCTAAAAATTCAGCCAAAATGGAGGTTAAGAAAATCTCCTTGTTAATTTGGGACATTACTCGTTTTCGACCCTTTTTTACTAGGAATGCCATAATGTGGCCAATCTGCATTGAATCTTAGCATGTGACAATTCTTGGATAGGGAAACAACATAACTACGACTTCCATGGGATATTTTTGCATTCTCTAAAAATTCAGCGAAAATGGAGGTTAAGAAAATCTCCTCGTTCATTTAGGACATTACTCGTTTTCGACCCATTTTTACTAGGAAGGCCATAAAGTGGCCGATTTGTATTGAATCTTAGCATGTGACAATTCGTTGGATAGGTAAACAACATAACTACGACTTCCATGGGATATTTTTGCATTCTCTAAAAATTCGGCCAAAATGGAGGTTAAGAAAATCTCCTCGTTAATTTAGGACATTACTCGTTTTCGACCCTTTTTTACTAGGAAGGCCATAATGTGGCCGATTTGTATTGAATCCTAGCATGTGACAATTCGTTGGATAGGTAAACAACATAACTACCACTTCCATGTGATATTTTTGCATTCTCTAAAAATTCGGCCAGAATGGAGGTAAAGAAAATCTCCTCGTTAATTTAGGACATTACTCATTTTCGACCCATTTTTACTAGGAATGCCATAAAGTGGCCGATTTGTATTGAATCTTAGCATGTGACAATTCTTGGATAGGGAAACAACATAACTACGACTTCCATGGGATATTTTTGCATTCTCTAAAAATTCAGCCAAAATGGAGGTTAGGAAAATCTCCTCGTTAATTTGGGACATTACTCGTTTTCGACCCTTTTTTACTAGGAATGCCATAATGTGGCCAATCTGCATTGAATCTTAGCATGTGACAATTCGTTGGATAGGTAAACAACATAACTACGACTTCCATGGGATATTTTTGCATTCTCTAAAAATTCGGCCAAAATGGAGGTTAAGAAAATCTCCTCGTTAATTTAGGACATTACTCGTTTTCGACCCTTTTTTATTAGGAAGGCCATAAAGTGGCCGATTTGTATTGAATCTTAGCATGTGACAATTCGTTGGATAGGTAAACAACATAACTACGACTTCCATGGGATATTTTTGCATTCTCTAAAAATTCGGCCAAAATGGAGGTTAAGAAAATCTCCTCGTTAATTTAGGACATTACTCGTTTTCGACCCTTTTTTACTAGGAAGGCCATAATGTGGCCGATTTGTATTGAATCCTAGCATGTGACAATTCGTTGGATAGGTAAACAACATAACTACCACTTCCATGTGATATTTTTGCATTCTCTAAAAATTCGGCCAGAATGGAGGTAAAGAAAATCTCCTCGTTAATTTAGGACATTACTCATTTTCGACCCATTTTTACTAGGAATGCCATAAAGTGGCCGATTTGTATTGAATCTTAGCATGTGACAATTCTTGGATAGGGAAACAACATAACTACGACTTCCATGGGATATTTTTGCATTCTCTAAAAATTCAGCCAAAATGGAGGTTAAGAAAATCTCCTCGTTAATTTAGGACATAACTCGTTTTCGACGCATTTTTACTAGGAAGGCCATAAAGTGGCCGATTTGTATTGAATCTTAGCATGTGACAATTCTTGGATAGGGAAACAACATAACTACGACTTCCATGGGATATTTTTGCATTCTCTAAAAATTCAGCCAAAATGGAGGTTAAGAAAATCTCCTCGTTAATTTGGGACATTACTCGTTTTCGACCCTTTTTTACTAGGAATGCCATAATGTGGCCAATCTGCATTGAATCTTAGCGTGTGACAATTCGTTGGATAGGTAAACAACATAACTACGACTTCCATGGGATATTTTTGCATTCTCTAAAAATTCGGCCAGAATGGAGGTAAAGAAAATCTCCTCGTTAATTTAGGACATTACTCGTTTTCGACCCATTTTTACTGGAAGGCCATAAAGTGGCCGATTTGTATGGAATCTTAGCATGTGACAATTCGTTGGATAGGTAAACAACATAACTACGACTTCCATGGGATATTTTTGCATTCTCTAAAAATTCGGCCAAAATGGAGGTTAAGAAAATCTCCTCGTTAATTTAGGACATTACTCGTTTTCGACCCTTTTTTATTAGGAAGGCCATAAAGTGGCCGATTTGTATTGAATCTTAGCATGTGACAATTTGTTGGATAGGTAAACAACATAACTACGACTTCCATGGGATATTTTTGCATTCTCTAAAAATTCGGCCAAAATGGAGGTTAAGAAAATCTCCTCGTTAATTTAGGACATTACTCGTTTTCGACCCTTTTTTACTAGGAAGGCCATAATGTGGCCGATTTGCATTGAATCCTAGCATGTGACAATTCGTTGGATAGGTAAACAACATAACTACCACTTCCATGTGATATTTTTGCATTCTCTAAAAATTCGGCCAGAATGGAGGTAAAGAAAATCTCCTCGTTAATTTAGGACATTACTCGTTTTCGACCCATTTTTACTAGGAAGGCCATAAAGTGGCCGATTTGTATTGAATCTTAGCATGTGACAATTCTTGGATAGGGAAACAACATAACTACGACTTCCATGGGATATTTTTGCATTCTCTAAAAATTCAGCCAAAATGGAGGTTAAGAAAATCTCCTCGTTAATTTAGGACATTACTCGTTTTCGACCCATTTTTACTAGGAAGGCCATAAAGTGGCCGATTTGTATTGAATCTTAGCATGTGACAATTCTTGGATAGGGAAACAACATAACTACGACTTCCATGGGATATCTTTGCATTCTCTAAAAATTCAGCCAAAATGGAGGTTAAGAAAATCTCCTCGTTAATTTAGGACATTACTCGTTTTCGACCCTTTTTTACTAGGAAGGCCATAAAGTGGCCGATTTGAATTGAATCTTAGCATGTGACAATTCTTGGATAGGGAAACAACATAACTACGACTTCCATGGGATATTTTTGCATTCTCTATAAATTCAGCCAAAATGGAGGTTAAGAAAATCTCCTCGTTAATTTGGGACATTACTCGTTTTCGACCCTTTTTTACTAGGAATGCCATAATGTGGCCAATCTGCATTGAATCTTAGCGTGTGACAATTCGTTGGATAGGTAAACAACATAACTACGACTTCCATGGGATATTTTTGCATTCTCTAAAAATTCGGCCAAAATGGAGGTCAAGAAAATCTCCTCGTTAATTTAGGACATTACTCGTTTTCGACCCATTTTTACTGGAAGGCCATAAAGTGGCCGATTTGTATGGAATCTTAGCATGTGACAATTCGTTAGATAGGTAAACAACATAACTACGACTTCCATGGGATATTTTTGCATTCTCTAAAAATTCGGCCAAAATGGAGGTTAAGAAAATCTCCTCGTTAATTTAGGACATTACTCGTTTTCGACCCTTTTTTATTAGGAAGGCCATAAAGTGGCCGATTTGTATTGAATCTTAGCATGTGACAATTTGTTGGATAGGTAAACAACATAACTACGACTTCCATGGGATATTTTTGCATTCTTTCGGCCAAAATGGAGGTTAAGAAAATCTCCTCGTTAATTTAGGACATTACTCGTTTTCGACCCTTTTTTACTAGGAAGGCCATAATGTGGCCGATTTGCATTGAATCCTAGCATGTGACAATTCGTTGGATAGGTAAACAACATAACTACCACTTCCATGTGATATTTTTGCATTCTCTAAAAATTCGGCCAGAATGGAGGTCAAGAAAATCTCCTCGTTAATTTAGGACATTACTCGTTTTCGACCCATTTTTACTAGGAAGGCCATAAAGTGGCCGATTTGTATTGAATCTTAGCATGTGACAATTCTTGGATAGGGAAACAACATAACTACGACTTCCATGGGATATTTTTGCATTCTCTAAAAATTCAGCCAAAATGGAGGTTAAGAAAATCTCCTCGTTAATTTAGGACATTACTCGTTTTCGACCCATTTTTACTAGGAAGGCCATAAAGTGGCCGATTTGTATTGAATCTTAGCATGTGACAATTCTTGGATAGGGAAACAACATAACTACGACTTCCATGGGATATTTTTGCATTCTCTAAAAATTCGGCCAAAATGGAGGTTAAGAAAATCTCCTCGTTAATTTAGGACATTACTCGTTTTCGACCCTTTTTTACTAGGAAGGCCATAATGTGGCCGATTTGTATTGAATCCTAGCATGTGACAATTCGTTGGATAGGGAAACAACATAACTACGACTTCCATGGGATATTTTTGCATTCTCTAAAAATTCAGCCAAAATGGAGGTTAAGAAAATCTCCTCGTTCATTTAGGACATTACTCGTTTTCGACCCATTTTTACTAGGAAGGCCATAAAGTGGCCGATTTGTATTGAATCTTAGCATGTGACAATTCTTGGATAGGGAAACAACATAACTACGACTTCCATGGGATATTTTTGCATTCTCTAAAAATTCAGCCAAAATGGAGGTTAGGAAAATCTCCTCGTTAATTTGGGACATTACTCGTTTTCGACCCTTTTTTACTAGGAATGCCATAATGTGGCCAATCTGCATTGAATCTTAGCATGTGACAATTCGTTGGATAGGTAAACAACATAACTACGACTTCCATGGGATATTTTTGCATTCTCTAAAAATTCGGCCAAAATGGAGGTTAAGAAAATCTCCTCGTTAATTTAGGACATTACTCGTTTTCGACCCTTTTTTATTAGGAAGGCCATAAAGTGGCCGATTTGTATTGAATCTTAGCATGTGACAATTCGTTGGATAGGTAAACAACATAACTACGACTTCCATGGGATATTTTTGCATTCTCTAAAAATTCGGCCAAAATGGAGGTTAAGAAAATCTCCTCGTTAATTTAGGACATTACTCGTTTTCGACCCTTTTTTACTAGGAAGGCCATAATGTGGCCGATTTGTATTGAATCCTAGCATGTGACAATTCGTTGGATAGGTAAACAACATAACTACCACTTCCATGTGATATTTTTGCATTCTCTAAAAATTCGGCCAGAATGGAGGTAAAGAAAATCTCCTCGTTAATTTAGGACATTACTCATTTTCGACCCATTTTTACTAGGAATGCCATAAAGTGGCCGATTTGTATTGAATCTTAGCATGTGACAATTCTTGGATAGGGAAACAACATAACTACGACTTCCATGGGATATTTTTGCATTCTCTAAAAATTCAGCCAAAATGGAGGTTAAGAAAATCTCCTCGTTAATTTAGGACATTACTCGTTTTCGACCCATTTTTACTAGGAAGGCCATAAAGTGGCCGATTTGTATTGAATCTAAGCATGTGACAATTCTTGGATAGGGAAACAACATAACTACGACTTCCATGGGATATTTTTGCATTCTCTAAAAATTCAGCCAAAATGGAGGTTAAGAAAATCTCCTCGTTAATTTGGGACATTACTCGTTTTCGACCCTTTTTTACTAGGAATGCCATAATGTGGCCAATCTGCATTGAATCTTAGCATGTGACAATTCTTGGATAGGGAAACAACATAACTACGACTTCCATGGGATATTTTTGCATTCTCTAAAAATTCAGCCAAAATGGAGGTTAAGAAAATCTCCTCGTTCATTTAGGACATTACTCGTTTTCGACCCATTTTTACTAGGAAGGCCATAAAGTGGCCGATTTGTATTGAATCTTAGCATGTGACAATTCTTGGATAGGGAAACAACATAACTACGACTTCCATGGGATATTTTTGCATTCTCTAAAAATTCAGCCAAAATGGAGGTTAGGAAAATCTCCTCGTTAATTTGGGACATTACTCGTTTTCGACCCTTTTTTACTAGGAATGCCATAATGTGGCCAATCTGCATTGAATCTTAGCATGTGACAATTCGTTGGATAGGTAAACAACATAACTACGACTTCCATGGGATATTTTTGCATTCTCTAAAAATTCGGCCAAAATGGAGGTTAAGAAAATCTCCTCGTTAATTTAGGACATTACTCGTTTTCGACCCTTTTTTATTAGGAAGGCCATAAAGTGGCCGATTTGTATTGAATCTTAGCATGTGACAATTCGTTGGATAGGTAAACAACATAACTACGACTTCCATGGGATATTTTTGCATTCTCTAAAAATTCGGCCAAAATGGAGGTTAAGAAAATCTCCTCGTTAATTTAGGACATTACTCGTTTTCGACCCTTTTTTACTAGGAAGGCCATAATGTGGCCGATTTGTATTGAATCCTAGCATGTGACAATTCGTTGGATAGGTAAACAACATAACTACCACTTCCATGTGATATTTTTGCATTCTCTAAAAATTCGGCCAGAATGGAGGTAAAGAAAATCTCCTCGTTAATTTAGGACATTACTCATTTTCGACCCATTTTTACTAGGAATGCCATAAAGTGGCCGATTTGTATTGAATCTTAGCATGTGACAATTCTTGGATAGGGAAACAACATAACTACGACTTCCATGGGATATTTTTGCATTCTCTAAAAATTCAGCCAAAATGGAGGTTAAGAAAATCTCCTCGTTAATTTAGGACATTACTCGTTTTCGACCCATTTTTACTAGGAAGGCCATAAAGTGGCCGATTTGTATTGAATCTAAGCATGTGACAATTCTTGGATAGGGAAACAACATAACTACGACTTCCATGGGATATTTTTGCATTCTCTAAAAATTCAGCCAAAATGGAGGTTAAGAAAATCTCCTCGTTAATTTGGGACATTACTCGTTTTCGACCCTTTTTTACTAGGAATGCCATAATGTGGCCAATCTGCATTGAATCTTAGCATGTGACAATTCTTGGATAGGGAAACAACATAACTACGACTTCCATGGGATATTTTTGCATTCTCTAAAAATTCAGCCAAAATGGAGGTTAAGAAAATCTCCTCGTTCATTTAGGACATTACTCGTTTTCGACCCATTTTTACTAGGAAGGCCATAAAGTGGCCGATTTGTATTGAATCTTAGCATGTGACAATTCTTGGATAGGGAAACAACATAACTACGACTTCCATGGGATATTTTTGCATTCTCTAAAAATTCAGCCAAAATGGAGGTTAGGAAAATCTCCTCGTTAATTTGGGACATTACTCGTTTTCGACCCTTTTTTACTAGGAATGCCATAATGTGGCCAATCTGCATTGAATCTTAGCATGTGACAATTCGTTGGATAGGTAAACAACATAACTACGACTTCCATGGGATATTTTTGCATTCTCTAAAAATTCGGCCAAAATGGAGGTTAAGAAAATCTCCTCGTTAATTTAGGACATTACTCGTTTTCGACCCTTTTTTATTAGGAAGGCCATAAAGTGGCCGATTTGTATTGAATCTTAGCATGTGACAATTCGTTGGATAGGTAAACAACATAACTACGACTTCCATGGGATATTTTTGCATTCTCTAAAAATTCGGCCAAAATGGAGGTTAAGAAAATCTCCTCGTTAATTTAGGACATTACTCGTTTTCGACCCTTTTTTACTAGGAAGGCCATAATGTGGCCGATTTGTATTGAATCCTAGCATGTGACAATTCGTTGGATAGGTAAACAACATAACTACCACTTCCATGTGATATTTTTGCATTCTCTAAAAATTCGGCCAGAATGGAGGTAAAGAAAATCTCCTCGTTAATTTAGGACATTACTCATTTTCGACCCATTTTTACTAGGAATGCCATAAAGTGGCCGATTTGTATTGAATCTTAGCATGTGACAATTCTTGGATAGGGAAACAACATAACTACGACTTCCATGGGATATTTTTGCATTCTCTAAAAATTCAGCCAAAATGGAGGTTAAGAAAATCTCCTCGTTAATTTAGGACATAACTCGTTTTCGACGCATTTTTACTAGGAAGGCCATAAAGTGGCCGATTTGTATTGAATCTTAGCATGTGACAATTCTTGGATAGGGAAACAACATAACTACGACTTCCATGGGATATTTTTGCATTCTCTAAAAATTCAGCCAAAATGGAGGTTAAGAAAATCTCCTCGTTAATTTGGGACATTACTCGTTTTCGACCCTTTTTTACTAGGAATGCCATAATGTGGCCAATCTGCATTGAATCTTAGCGTGTGACAATTCGTTGGATAGGTAAACAACATAACTACGACTTCCATGGGATATTTTTGCATTCTCTAAAAATTCGGCCAGAATGGAGGTAAAGAAAATCTCCTCGTTAATTTAGGACATTACTCGTTTTCGACCCATTTTTACTGGAAGGCCATAAAGTGGCCGATTTGTATGGAATCTTAGCATGTGACAATTCGTTGGATAGGTAAACAACATAACTACGACTTCCACGGGATATTTTTGCATTCTCTAAAAATTCGGCCAAAATGGAGGTTAAGAAAATCTCCTCGTTAATTTAGGACATTACTCGTTTTCGACCCTTTTTTATTAGGAAGGCCATAAAGTGGCCGATTTGTATTGAATCTTAGCATGTGACAATTTGTTGGATAGGTAAACAACATAACTACGACTTCCATGGGATATTTTTGCATTCTCTAAAAATTCGGCCAAAATGGAGGTTAAGAAAATCTCCTCGTTAATTTAGGACATTACTCGTTTTCGACCCTTTTTTACTAGGAAGGCCATAATGTGGCCGATTTGCATTGAATCCTAGCATGTGACAATTCGTTGGATAGGTAAACAACATAACTACCACTTCCATGTGATATTTTTGCATTCTCTAAAAATTCGGCCAGAATGGAGGTAAAGAAAATCTCCTCGTTAATTTAGGACATTACTCGTTTTCGACCCATTTTTACTAGGAAGGCCATAAAGTGGCCGATTTGTATTGAATCTTAGCATGTGACAATTCTTGGATAGGGAAACAACATAACTACGACTTCCATGGGATATTTTTGCATCCTCTAAAAATTCAGCCAAAATGGAGGTTAAGAAAATCTCCTCGTTAATTTAGGACATTACTCGTTTTCGACCCATTTTTACTAGGAAGGCCATAAAGTGGCCGATTTGTATTGAATCTTAGCATGTGACAATTCTTGGATAGGGAAACAACATAACTACGACTTCCATGGGATATTTTTGCATTCTCTAAAAATTCAGCCAAAATGGAGGTTAGGAAAATCTCCTCGTTAATTTGGGACATTACTCGTTTTCGACCCTTTTTTACTAGGAATGCCATAATGTGGCCAATCTGCATTGAATCTTAGCATGTGACAATTCGTTGGATAGGTAAACAACATAACTACGACTTCCATGGGATATTTTTGCATTCTCTAAAAATTCGGCCAAAATGGAGGTTAAGAAAATCTCCTCGTTAATTTAGGACATTACTCGTTTTCGACCCTTTTTTATTAGGAAGGCCATAAAGTGGCCGATTTGTATTGAATCTTAGCATGTGACAATTTGTTGGATAGGTAAACAACATAACTACGACTTCCATGGGATATTTTTGCATTCTCTAAAAATTCGGCCAAAATGGAGGTTAAGAAAATCTCCTCGTTAATTTAGGACATTACTCGTTTTCGACCCTTTTTTACTAGGAAGGCCATAATGTGGCCGATTTGCATTGAATCCTAGCATGTGACAATTCGTTGGATAGGTAAACAACATAACTACCACTTCCATGTGATATTTTTGCATTCTCTAAAAATTCGGCCAGAATGGAGGTAAAGAAAATCTCCTCGTTAATTTAGGACATTACTCGTTTTCGACCCATTTTTACTAGGAAGGCCATAAAGTGGCCGATTTGTATTGAATCTTAGCATGTGACAATTCTTGGATAGGGAAACAACATAACTACGACTTCCATGGGATATTTTTGCATTCTCTAAAAATTCGGCCAAAATGGAGGTTAAGAAAATCTCCTCGTTAATTTAGGACATTACTCCTTTTCGACCCTTTTTTACTAGGAAGGCCATAAAGTGGCCGATTTGCATTGAATCTTAGCAAGTGAAAATTCGTTGGATAGGTAAACAACATAACTACGACTTCCATGGGATATTTTTGCATTCTCTAAAAATTCGGCCAGAATGGAGGTAAAGAAAATCTCCTCGTTAATTTAGGACATTACTCGTTTTCGACCCATTTTTACTGGAAGGCCATAAAGTGGTTTGTATGGAATCTTAGCATGTGACAATTCGTTGGATAGGTAAACAACATAACTACGACTTCCATGGGATGTTTTTGCATTCTCTAAAAATTCGGCCAAAATGGAGGTTAAGAAAATCTCCTCGTTAATTGAGGACATTACTCTTTTCTGACCCTTTTTTACTAGGAAGGCCATAATGTGGCCGATTTGCATAGAATCTTAGCATGTGACAATTCGTTGGATAGGTAAACAACATAACTACTACTTCCATGGGATATTTTTGCATTCTATAAAAATTCGGCCAGAATGGAGGTAAAGAAAATCTCCTCGTTAATTTAGGACATTACTCGTTTTCGACCCATTTTTACTGGAAGGCCATAAAGTGGCCGATTTGTATGGAATCTTAGCATGTGACAATTCGTTGGATAGGTAAACAACATAACTACGACTTCCATGGGATATTTTTGCATTCTCTAAAAATTCGGCCAAAATGGAGGTTAAGAAAATCTCCTCGTTAATTTAGGACATTACTCGTTTTCGACCCTTTTTTACTAGGAAGGCCATAATGTGGCCGATTTTCATTGAATCCTAGCATGTGACAATTCGTTGGATAGGTAAACAACATAACTACCACTTCCATGTGATATTTTTGCATTCTCTAAAAATTCGGCCAGAATGGAGGTAAAGAAAATCTCCTCGTTAATTTAGGACATTACTCGCTTTCGACCCATTTTTACTAGGAAGGCCATAAAGTGGCCGATTTGTATTGAATCTTAGAATGTGACAATTCTTGGATAGGGAAACAACATAACTACGACTTCCATGGGATATTTTTGCATTCTCTAAAAATTCAGCCAAAATGGAGGTTAAGAAAATCTCCTCGTTCATTTATGACATTACTCGTTTTCGACCCATTTTTACTAGGAAGGCCATAAAGTGGCCGATTTGTATTGAATCTTAGCATGTGACAATTCTTGGATAGGGAAACAACATAACTACGACTTCCATGGGATATTTTTGCATTCTCTAAAAATTCGGCCAAAATGGAGGTTAAGAAAATCTCCTCGTTAATTTAGGACATTACTCCTTTTCGACCCTTTTTTACTAGGAAGGCCATAAAGTGGCCGATTTGCATTGAATCTTAGCAAGTGAAAATTCGTTGGATAGGTAAACAACATAACTACGACTTCCATGGGATATTTTTGCATTCTCTAAAAATTCGGCCAGAATGGAGGTAAAGAAAATCTCCTCGTTAATATTGGACATTACTCGTTTTCGACCCATTTTTACTGGAAGGCCATAAAGTGGTTTGTATGGAATCTTAGCATGTGACAATTCGTTGGATAGGTAAACAACATAACTACGACTTCCATGGGATGTTTTTGCATTCTCTAAAAATTCGGCCAAAATGGAGGTTAAGAAAATCTCCTCGTTAATTGAGGACATTACTCTTTTCTGACCCTTTTTTACTAGGAAGGCCATAATGTGGCCGATTTGCATAGAATCTTAGCATGTGACAATTCGTTGGATAGGTAAACAACATAACTACGACTTCCATGGGATATTTTTGCATTCTCTAAAAATTCGGCCAAAATGGAGGTTAAGAAAATCTCCTCGTTAATTTAGGACATTACTCGTTTTCGACCCTTTTTTACTAGGAAGGCCATAATGTGGCCGATTTTCATTGAATCCTAGCATGTGACAATTCGTTGGATAGGTAAACAACATAACTACCACTTCCATGTGATATTTTTGCATTCTCTAAAAATTCGGCCAGAATGGAGGTAAAGAAAATCTCCTCGTTAATTTAGGACATTACTCGCTTTCGACCCATTTTTACTAGGAAGGCCATAAAGTGGCCGATTTGTATTGAATCTTAGCATGTGACAATTCTTGGATAGGGAAACAACATAACTACAACTTCCATGGGATATTTTTGCATTCTCTAAAAATTCAGCCAAAATGGAGGTTAAGAAAATCTCCTCGTTAATTTGGGACATTACTCGTTTTCGACCCTTTTTTACTAGGAATGCCATAATGTGGCCAATCTGCATTGAATCTTAGCGTGTGACAATTCGTTGGATAGGTAAACAACATAACTACGACTTCCAAGGGATATTTTTGCATTCTCTAAAAATTCAGCCAAAATGGAGGTTAAGAAAATCTCCTCGTTAATTTAGGACATTACTCGTTTTCGACCCATTTTTACTAGGAAGGCCATAAAGTGGCCGATTTGTATTGAATCTTAGCATGTGACAATTCTTGGATAGGGAAACAACATAACTACGACTTCCATGGGATATTTTTGCATTCTCTTAAAATTCAGCCAAAATGGAGGTTAAGAAAATCTCCTCGTTAATTTGGGACATTACTCGTTTTCGACCCTTTTTTACTAGGAATGCCATAATGTGGCCAATCTGCATTGAATCTTAGTGTGTGACAATTCGTTGGATAGGTAAACAACATAACTACGACTTCCATGGGATATTTTTGCATTCTCTAAAAATTCGGCCAGAATGGAGGTAAAGAAAATCTCCTCGTTAATTTAGGACATTACTCGTTTTCGACCCATTTTTACTGGAAGGCCATAAAGTGGCCGATTTGTATGGAATCTTAGCATGTGACAATTCGTTGGATAGGTAAACAACATAACTACGACTTCCATGGGATATTTTTGCATTCTCTAAAAATTCGGCCAAAATGGAGGTTAAGAAAATCTCCTCGTTAATTTAGGACATTACTCGTTTTCGACCCTTTTTTACAAGGAAGGCCATAATGTGGCCGATTTGCATTGAATCCTAGCATGTGACAATTCGTTGGATAGGTAAACAACATAACTACCACTTCCATGTGATATTTTTGCATTCTCTAAAAATTCGGCCAGAATGGAGGTAAAGAAAATCTCCTCGTTAATTTAGGACATTACTCGTTTTCGACCCATTTTTACTAGGAAGGCCATAAAGTGGCCGATTTGTATTGAATCTTAGCATGTGACAATTCTTGGATAGGGAAACAACATAACTACGACTTCCATGGGATATTTTTGCATTCTCTAAAAATTCAGCCAAAATGGAGGTTAAGAAAATCTCCTCGTTAATTTAGGACATTACTAGTTTTCGACCCTTTTTTACTAGGAAGGCCATAAAGTGGCCGATTTGTATTGAATCTTAGCATGTGACAATTCTTGGATAGGGAAACAACATAACTACGACTTCCATGGGATATTTTTGCATTCTCTATAAATTCAGCCAAAATGGAGGTTAAGAAAATCTCCTCGTTAATTTGGGACATTACTCGTTTTCGACCCTTTTTTACAAGGAATGCCATAATGTGGCCAATTTTACTTGAATCTTAGCGTGTGACAATTCGTTGGATAGGTAAACAACATAACTACGACTTCCATGGGATATTTTTGCATTCTCTAAAAATTCGGCCAAAATGGAGGTTAAGAAAATCTCCTCGTTAATTTAGGACATTACTCCTTTTCGACCCTTTTTTACTAGGAAGGCCATAAAGTGGCCGATTTGCATTGAATCTTAGCAAGTGAAAATTCGTTGGATAGGTAAACAACATAACTACGACTTCCATGGGATATTTTTGCATTCTCTAAAAATTCGGCCAGAATGGAGGTAAAGAAAATCTCCTCGTTAATATTGGACATTACTCGTTTTCGACCCATTTTTACTGGAAGGCCATAAAGTGGTTTGTATGGAATCTTAGCATGTGACAATTCGTTGGATAGGTAAACAACATAACTACGACTTCCATGGGATGTTTTTGCATTCTCTAAAAATTCGGCCAAAATGGAGGTTAAGAAAATCTCCTCGTTAATTGAGGACATTACTCTTTTCTGACCCTTTTTTACTAGGAAGGCCATAATGTGGCCGATTTGCATAGAATCTTAGCATGTGACAATTCGTTGGATAGGTAAACAACATAACTACGACTTCCATGGGATATTTTTGCATTCTCTAAAAATTCGGCCAAAATGGAGGTTAAGAAAATCTCCTCGTTAATTTAGGACATTACTCGTTTTCGACCCTTTTTTACTAGGAAGGCCATAATGTGGCCGATTTTCATTGAATCCTAGCATGTGACAATTCGTTGGATAGGTAAACAACATAACTACCACTTCCATGTGATATTTTTGCATTCTCTAAAAATTCGGCCAGAATGGAGGTAAAGAAAATCTCCTCGTTAATTTAGGACATTACTCGCTTTCGACCCATTTTTACTAGGAAGGCCATAAAGTGGCCGATTTGTATTGAATCTTAGCATGTGACAATTCTTGGATAGGGAAACAACATAACTACAACTTCCATGGGATATTTTTGCATTCTCTAAAAATTCAGCCAAAATGGAGGTTAAGAAAATCTCCTCGTTAATTTGGGACATTACTCGTTTTCGACCCTTTTTTACTAGGAATGCCATAATGTGGCCAATCTGCATTGAATCTTAGCGTGTGACAATTCGTTGGATAGGTAAACAACATAACTACGACTTCCAAGGGATATTTTTGCATTCTCTAAAAATTCGGCCAGAATGGAGGTAAAGAAAATCTCCTCGTTAATTTAGGACATTACTCGTTTTTGACCCATTTTTACTGGAAGGCCATAAAGTGGCCGATTTGTATGGAATCTTAGCATGTGACAATTCGTTGGATAGGTAAACAACATAACTACGACTTCCATGGGATATTTTTGCATTCTCTAAAAATTCGGCCAAAATGGAGGTTAAGAAAATCTCCTCATTAATTTAGGACATTACTCGTTTTCGACCCTCTTTTACTAGGAAGGCCATAATGTGGCCGATTTGCATTGAATCCTAGCATGTGACAATTCGTTGGATAGGTAAACAACATAACTACGACTTCCAATTGATATTTTTGCATTCTCTAAAAATTCGGCCAGAATGGAGGTAAAGAAAATCTCCTCGTTAATTTAGGACATTACTCGTTTTCGACCCATTTTTACTGGAAGGCCATAAAGTGGCCGATTTGTATGGAATCTTAGCATGTGACAATTCGTTGGATAGGTAAACAACATAACTACGACTTCCATGGGATATTTTTGCATTCTCTAAAAATTCGGCCAAAATGGAGGTTAAGAAAATCTCCTCGTTAATTTAGGACATTACTCGTTTTCGACCCTCTTTTACTAGGAAGGCCATAATGTGGCCGATTTGCATTGAATCCTAGCATGTGACAATTCGTTGGATAGGTAAACAACATAACTACCACTTCCATGTGATATTTTTGCATTCTCTAAAAATTCGGCCAGAATGGAGGTAAAGAAAATCTCCTCGTTAATTTAGGACATTACTCGTTTTCGACCCATTTTTACTAGGAAGGCCATAAAGTGGCCGATTTGTATTGAATCTTAGCATGTGACAATTCTTGGATAGGGAAACAACATAACTACGACTTCCATGGGATATTTTTGCATTCTTTAAAAATTCAGCCAAAATGGAGGTTAAGAAAATCTCCTCGTTAATTTAGGACATTACTCGTTTTCGACCCATTTTTACTAGGAAGGCCATAAAGTGGCCGATTTGTATTGAATCTTAGCATGTGACAATTCTTGGATAGGGAAACAACATAACTACGACTTCCATGGGATATTTTTGCATTCTCTAAAAATTCAGCCAAAATGGAGGTTAAGAAAATCTCCTCGTTAATTTGGGACATTACTCCTTTTCGACCCTTTTTTACTAGGAATGCCATAATGTGGCCAATCTGCATTGAATCTTAGCGTGTGACAATTCGTTGGATAGGTAAACAACATAACTACGACTTCCAAGGGATATTTTTGCATTCTCTAAAAATTCGGCCAGAATGGAGGTAAAGAAAATCTCCTCGTTAATTTAGGACATTACTCGTTTTCGACCCATTTTTACTGGAAGGCCATAAAGTGGCCGATTTGTATGGAATCTTAGCATGTGACAATTCGTTGGATAGGTAAACAACATAACTACGACTTCCATGGGATATTTTTGCATTCTCTAAAAATTCGGCCAAAATGGAGGTTAAGAAAATCTCCTCGTTAATTTAGGACATTACTCGTTTTCGACCCTCTTTTACTAGAAAGGCCATAATGTGGCCGATTTGCATTGAATCCTAGCATGTGACAATTCGTTGGATAGGTAAACAACATAACTACGACTTCCAAGGGATATTTTTGCATTCTCTAAAAATTCGGCCAGAATGGAGGTAAAGAAAATCTCCTCGTTAATTTAGGACATTACTCGTTTTCGACCCATTTTTACTGGAAGGCCATAAAGTGGCCGATTTGTATGGAATCTTAGCATGTGACAATTCGTTGGATAGGTAAACAACATAACTACCACTTCCATGTGATATTTTTGCATTCTCTAAAAATTCGGCCAGAATGGAGGTAAAGAAAATCTCCTCGTTAATTTAGGACATTACTCGTTTTCGACCCATTTTTACTAGGAAGGCCATAAAGTGGCCGATTTGTATTGAATCTTAGCATGTGACAATTCTTGGATAGGGAAACAACATAACTACGACTTCCATGGGATATTTTTGCATTCTCTAAAAATTCAGCCAAAATGGAGGTTAAGAAAATCTCCTCGTTAATTTAGGACATTACTCGTTTTCGACCCATTTTTACTAGGAAGGCCATAAAGTGGCCGATTTGTATTGAATCTTAGCATGTGACAATTCTTGGATAGGGAAACAACATAACTACGACTTTCATGGGATATTTTTGCATTCTCTAAAAATTCAGCCAAAATGGAGGTTAAGAAAATCTCCTCGTTAATTTGGGACATTACTCGTTTTCGACCCTTTTTTACTAGGAATGCCATAATGTGGCCAATCTGCATTGAATCTTAGCGTGTGACAATTCGTTGGATAGGTAAACAACATAACTACGACTTCCATGGGATATTTTTGCATTCTCTAAAAATTCGGCCAGAATGGAGGTAAAGAAAATCTCCTCGTTAATTTAGGACATTACTCGTTTTCGACGCATTTTTACTGGAAGGCCATAAAGTGGCCGATTTGTATGGAATCTTAGCATGTGACAATTCGTTGGATAGGTAAACAACATAACTACGACTTCCATGGGATATTTTTGCATTCTCTAAAAATTCGGCCAAAATGGAGGTTAAGAAAATCTCCTCGTTAATTTAGGACATTACTCGTTTTCGACCCTTTTTTACTAGGAAGGCCATAATGTGGCCGATTTGCATTGAATCCTAGCATGTGACAATTCGTTGGATAGGTAAACAACATAACTACCACTTCCATGTGATATTTTTGCATTCTCTAAAAATTCGGCCAGAATGGAGGTAAAGAAAATCTCCTCGTTAATTTAGGACATTACTCGTTTTCGACCCATTTTTACTAGGAAGGCCATAAAGTGGCCGATTTGTATTGAATCTTAGCATGTGACAATTCTTGGATAGGGAAACAACATAACTACGACTTCCATGGGATATTTTTGCATTCTCTAAAAATTCAGCCAAAATGGAGGTTAAGAAAATCTCCTCGTTAATTTAGGACATTACTCGTTTTCGACCCATTTTTACTAGGAAGGCCATAAAGTGGCCGATTTGTATTGAATCTTAGCATGTGACAATTCTTGGATAGGGAAACAACATAACTACGACTTCCATGGGATATTTTTGCATTCTCTAAAAATTCAGCCAAAATGGAGGTTAAGAAAATCTCCTCGTTAATTTGGGACATTACTCGTTTTCGACCCTTTTTTACTAGGAATGCCGTAATGTGGCCAATCTGCATTGAATCTTAGCGTGTGACAATTCGTTGGATAGGTAAACAACATAACTACGACTTCCATGGGATATTTTTGCATTCTCTAAAAATTCGGCCAAAATGGAGGTTAAGAAAATCTCCTCGTTAATTTAGGACATTACTCGTTTTCGACCCTTTTTTACTAGGAAGGCCATAATGTGGCCGATTTGCATTGAATCTTAGCATGTGACAATTCGTTGGATAGGTAAACAACATAACTACGACTTCCATGGGATATTTTTGCATTCTCTAAAAATTCGGCCAGAATGGAGGTAAAGAAAATCTCCTCGTTAATTTAGGACATTACTCGTTTTCGACCCATTTTTACTGGAAGGCCATAAAGTGGCCGATTTGTATGGAATCTTAGCATGTGACAATTCGTTGGATAGGTAAACAACATAACTACGACTTCCATGGGATATTTTTGCATTCTCTAAAAATTCGGCCAGAATGGAGGTAAAGAAAATCTCCTCGTTAATTTAGGACATTACTCATTTTCGACCCATTTTTACTAGGAAGGCCATAAAGTGGCCGATTTGTATTGAATCTTAGCATGTGACAATTCTTGGATAGGGAAACAACATAACTACGACTTCCATGGGATATTTTTGCATTCTCTAAAAATTCAGCCAAAATGGAGGTTAAGAAAATCTCCTCGTTAATTTAGGACATTACTCGTTTTCGACCCATTTTTACTAGGAAGGCCATAAAGTGGCCGATTTGTATTGAATCTTAGCATGTGAGAATTCTTGGATAGGGAAACAACATAACTACGACTTCCATGGGATATTTTTGCATTCTCTAAAAATTCAGCCAAAATGGAGGTTAAGAAAACCTCCTCGTTAATTTGGGACATTACTCGTTTTCGACCCTTTTTTACTAGGAATGCCGTAATGTGGCCAATCTGCATTGAATCTTAGCGTGTGACAATTCGTTGGATAGGTAAACAACATAACTACGACTTCCATGGGATATTTTTGCATTCTCTAAAAATTCGGCCAAAATGGAGGTTAAGAAAATCTCCTCGTTAATTTAGGACATTACTCGTTTTCGACCCTTTTTTACTAGGAAGGCCATAATGTGGCCGATTTGCATTGAATCTTAGCATGTGACAATTCGTTGGATAGGTAAACAACATAACTACGACTTCCATGGGATATTTTTGCATTCTCTAAAAATTCAGCCAAAATGGAGGTTAAGAAAATCTCCTCGTTAATTGAGGACATTACTCGTTTTTGACCCTTTTTTACTAGGAAGGCCATAATGTGGCCGATTTGCATAGAATCTTAGCATGTGACAATTCGTTGGATAGGTAAACAACATAACTACGACTTCCATGGGATATTTTTGCATTCTCTAAAAATTCGGCCAGAATGGAGGTAAAGAAAATCTCCTCGTTAATTTAGGACATTACTCGTTTTCGACCCATTTTTACTGGAAGGCCATAAAGTGGCCGATTTGTATGGAATCTTAGCATGTGACAATTCGTTGGATAGGTAAACAACATAACTACGACTTCCATGGGATATTTTTGCATTCTCTAAAAATTCGGCCAAAATGGAGGTTAAGAAAATCTCCTCGTTAATTTAGGACATTACTCGTTTTCGACCCTCTTTTACTAGGAAGGCCATAATGTGGCCGATTTGCATTGAATCCTAGCATGTGACAATTCGTTGGATAGGTAAACAACATAACTACCACTTCCATGTGATATTTTTGCATTCTCTAAAAATTCGGCCAGAATGGAGGTAAAGAAAATCTCCTCGTTAATTTAGGACATTACTCGTTTTCGACCCATTTTTACTAGGAAGGCCATAAAGTGGCCGATTTGTATTGAATCTTAGCATGTGACAATTCTTGGATAGGGAAACAACATAACTACGACTTCCATGGGATATTTTTGCATTCTCTAAAAATTCAGCCAAAATGGAGGTTAAGAAAATCTCCTCGTTAATTTAGGACATTACTCGTTTTCGACCCATTTTTACTAGGAAGGCCATAAAGTGGCCGATTTGTATTGAATCTTAGCATGTGACAATTCTTGGATAGGGAAACAACATAACTACGACTTCCATGGGATATTTTTGCATTCTCTAAAAATTCAGCCAAAATGGAGGTTAAGAAAACCTCCTCGTTAATTTGGGACATTACTCGTTTTCGACCCTTTTTTACTAGGAATGCCGTAATGTGGCCAATCTGCATTGAATCTTAGCGTGTGACAATTCGTTGGATAGGTAAACAACATAACTACGACTTCCATGGGATATTTTTGCATTCTCTAAAAATTCGGCCAAAATGGAGGTTAAGAAAATCTCCTCGTTAATTTAGGACATTACTCGTCTTCGACCCTTTTTTACTAGGAAGGCCATAATGTGGCCGATTTGCATTGAATCCTAGCATGTGACAATTCGTTGGATAGGTAAACAACATAACTACCACTTCCATGTGATATTTTTGCATTCTCTAAAAATTCGGCCAGAATGGAGGTAAAGAAAATCTCCTCGTTAATTTAGGACATTACTCGTTTTCGACCCATTTTTACTAGGAAGGCCATAAAGTGGCCGATTTGTATTGAATCTTAGCATGTGACAATTCTTGGATAGGGAAACAACATAACTACGACTTCCATGGGATATTTTTGCATTCTCTAAAAATTCAGCCAAAATGGAGGTTAAGAAAATCTCCTCGTTAATTTAGGACATTACTCGTTTTCGACCCATTTTTACTAGGAAGGCCATAAAGTGGCCGATTTGTATTGAATCTTAGCATGTGACAATTCTTGGATAGGGAAACAACATAACTACGACTTCCATGGGATATTTTTGCATTCTCTAAAAATTCAGCCAAAATGGAGGTTAAGAAAATCTCCTCGTTAATTTGGGACATTACTCGTTTTCGACCCTTTTTTACTAGGAATGCCGTAATGTGGCCAATCTGCATTGAATCTTAGCGTGTGACAATTCGTTGGATAGGTAAACAACATAACTACGACTTCCATGGGATATTTTTGCATTCTCTAAAAATTCGGCCAAAATGGAGGTTAAGAAAATCTCCTCGTTAATTTAGGACATTACTCGTTTTCGACCCTTTTTTACTAGGAAGGCCATAATGTGGCCGATTTGCATTGAATCTTAGCATGTGACAATTCGTTGGATAGGTAAACAACATAACTACGACTTCCATGGGATATTTTTGCATTCTCTAAAAATTCGGCCAGAATGGAGGTAAAGAAAATCTCCTCGTTAATTTAGGACATTACTCGTTTTCGACCCATTTTTACTGGAAGGCCATAAAGTGGCCGATTTGTATGGAATCTTAGCATGTGACAATTCGTTGGATAGGTAAACAACATAACTACGACTTCCATGGGATATTTTTGCATTCTCTAAAAATTCGGCCAGAATGGAGGTAAAGAAAATCTCCTCGTTAATTTCAGACATTACTCATTTTCGACCCATTTTTCCTAGGAAGGCCATAAAGTGGCCGATTTGTATTGAATCTTAGCATGTGACAATTCTTGGATAGGGAAACAACATAACTACGACTTCCATGGGATATTTTTGCATTCTCTAAAAATTCAGCCAAAATGGAGGTTAAGAAAATCTCCTCGTTAATTTAGGACATTACTCGTTTTCGACCCATTTTTACTAGGAAGGCCATAAAGTGGCCGATTTGTATTGAATCTTAGCATGTGAGAATTCTTGGATAGGGAAACAACATAACTACGACTTCCATGGGATATTTTTGCATTCTCTAAAAATTCAGCCAAAATGGAGGTTAAGAAAACCTCCTCGTTAATTTGGGACATTACTCGTTTTCGACCCTTTTTTACTAGGAATGCCGTAATGTGGCCAATCTGCATTGAATCTTAGCGTGTGACAATTCGTTGGATAGGTAAACAACATAACTACGACTTCCATGGGATATTTTTGCATTCTCTAAAAATTCGGCCAAAATGGAGGTTAAGAAAATCTCCTCGTTAATTTAGGACATTACTCGTTTTCGACCCTTTTTTACTAGGAAGGCCATAATGTGGCCGATTTGCATTGAATCTTAGCATGTGACAATTCGTTGGATAGGTAAACAACATAACTACGACTTCCATGGGATATTTTTGCATTCTCTAAAAATTCAGCCAAAATGGAGGTTAAGAAAATCTCCTCGTTAATTGAGGACATTACTCGTTTTTGACCCTTTTTTACTAGGAAGGCCATAATGTGGCCGATTTGCATAGAATCTTAGCATGTGACAATTCGTTGGATAGGTAAACAACATAACTACGACTTCCATGGGATATTTTTGCATTCTCTAAAAATTCGGCCAGAATGGAGGTAAAGAAAATCTCCTCGTTAATTTAGGACATTACTCGTTTTCGACCCATTTTTACTGGAAGGCCATAAAGTGGCCGATTTGTATGGAATCTTAGCATGTGACAATTCGTTGGATAGGTAAACAACATAACTACGACTTCCATGGGATATTTTTGCATTCTCTAAAAATTCGGCCAAAATGGAGGTTAAGAAAATCTCCTCGTTAATTTAGGACATTACTCGTTTTCGACCCTCTTTTACTAGGAAGGCCATAATGTGGCCGATTTGCATTGAATCCTAGCATGTGACAATTCGTTGGATAGGTAAACAACATAACTACCACTTCCATGTGATATTTTTGCATTCTCTAAAAATTCGGCCAGAATGGAGGTAAAGAAAATCTCCTCGTTAATTTAGGACATTACTCGTTTTCGACCCATTTTTACTAGGAAGGCCATAAAGTGGCCGATTTGTATTGAATCTTAGCATGTGACAATTCTTGGATAGGGAAACAACATAACTACGACTTCCATGGGATATTTTTGCATTCTCTAAAAATTCAGCCAAAATGGAGGTTAAGAAAATCTCCTCGTTAATTTAGGACATTACTCGTTTTCGACCCATTTTTACTAGGAAGGCCATAAAGTGGCCGATTTGTATTGAATCTTAGCATGTGACAATTCTTGGATAGGGAAACAACATAACTACGACTTCCATGGGATATTTTTGCATTCTCTAAAAATTCAGCCAAAATGGAGGTTAAGAAAACCTCCTCGTTAATTTGGGACATTACTCGTTTTCGACCCTTTTTTACTAGGAATGCCGTAATGTGGCCAATCTGCATTGAATCTTAGCGTGTGACAATTCGTTGGATAGGTAAACAACATAACTACGACTTCCATGGGATATTTTTGCATTCTCTAAAAATTCGGCCAAAATGGAGGTTAAGAAAATCTCCTCGTTAATTTAGGACATTACTCGTTTTCGACCCTTTTTTACTAGGAAGGCCATAATGTGGCCGATTTGCATTGAATCTTAGCATGTGACAATTCGTTGGATAGGTAAACAACATAACTACGACTTCCATGGGATATTTTTGCATTCTCTAAAAATTCAGCCAAAATGGAGGTTAAGAAAATCTCCTCGTTAATTGAGGACATTACTCGTTTTTGACCCTTTTTTACTAGGAAGGCCATAATGTGGCCGATTTGCATAGAATCTTAGCATGTGACAATTCATTGGATAGGTAAACAACATAACTACGACTTCCATGGGATATTTTTGCATTCTCTAAAAATTCGGCCAGAATGGAGGTAAAGAAAATCTCCTCGTTAATTTAGGACATTACTCGTTTTCGACCCATTTTTACTGGAAGGCCATAAAGTGGCCGATTTGTATGGAATCTTAGCATGTGACAATTCGTTGGATAGGTAAACAACATAACTACGACTTCCATGGGATATTTTTGCATTCTCTAAAAATTCGGCCAAAATGGAGGTTAAGAAAATCTCCTCGTTAATATAGGACATTACTCGTTTTCGACCCTCTTTTACTAGGAAGGCCATAATGTGGCCGATTTGCAATGAATCCTAGCATGTGACAATTCGTTGGATAGGTAAACAACATAACTACCACTTCCATGTGATATTTTTGCATTCTCTAAAAATTCGGCCAGAATGGAGGTAAAGAAAATCTCCTCGTTAATTTAGGACATTACTCGTTTTCGACCCATTTTTACTAGGAAGGCCATAAAGTGGCCGATTTGTATTGAATCTTAGCATGTGACAATTCTTGGATAGGGAAACAACATAACTACGACTTCCATGGGATATTTTTGCATTCTCTAAAAATTCAGCCAAAATGGAGGTTAAGAAAATCTCCTCGTTAATTTAGGACATTACTCGTTTTCGACCCATTTTTACTAGGAAGGCCATAAAGTGGCCGATTTGTATGGAATCTTAGCATGTGACAATTCGTTGGATAGGTAAACAACATAACTACGACTTCCATGGGATATTTTTGCATTCTCTAAAAATTCGGCCAAAATGGAGGTTAAGAAAATCTCCTCGTTAATTTAGGACATTACTCGTTTTCGACCCTCTTTTACTAGAAAGGCCATAATGTGGCCGATTTGCATTGAATCCTAGCATGTGACAATTCGTTGGATAGGTAAACAACATAACTACGACTTCCAAGGGATATTTTTGCATTCTCTAAAAATTCGGCCAGAATGGAGGTAAAGAAAATCTCCTCGTTAATTTAGGACATTACTCGTTTTCGACCCATTTTTACTGGAAGGCCATAAAGTGGCCGATTTGTATGGAATCTTAGCATGTGACAATTCGTTGGATAGGTAAACAACATAACTACGACTTCCATGGGATATTTTTGCATTCTCTAAAAATTCGGCCAAAATGGAGGTTAAGAAAATCTCCTCGTTAATATAGGACATTACTCGTTTTCGACCCTCTTTTACTAGGAAGGCCATAATGTGGCCGATTTGCATTGAATCCTAGCATGTGACAATTCGTTGGATAGGTAAACAACATAACTACCACTTCCATGTGATATTTTTGCATTCTCTAAAAATTCGGCCAGAATGGAGGTAAAGAAAATCTCCTCGTTAATTTAGGACATTACTCGTTTTCGACCCATTTTTACTAGGAAGGCCATAAAGTGGCCGATTTGTATTGAATCTTAGCATGTGACAATTCTTGGATAGGGAAACAACATAACTACGACTTCCATGGGATATTTTTGCATTCTCTAAAAATTCAGCCAAAATGGAGGTTAAGAAAATCTCCTCGTTAATTTAGGACATTACTCGTTTTCGACCCATTTTTACTAGGAAGGCCATAAAGTGGCCGATTTGTATTGAATCTTAGCATGTGACAATTCTTGGATAGGGAAACAACATAACTACGACTTTCATGGGATATTTTTGCATTCTCTAAAAATTCAGCCAAAATGGAGGTTAAGAAAATCTCCTCGTTAATTTGGGACATTACTCGTTTTCGACCCTTTTTTACTAGGAATGCCATAATGTGGCCAATCTGCATTGAATCTTAGCGTGTGACAATTCGTTGGATAGGTAAACAACATAACTACGACTTCCATGGGATATTTTTGCATTCTCTAAAAATTCGGCCAGAATGGAGGTAAAGAAAATCTCCTCGTTAATTTAGGACATTACTCGTTTTCGACGCATTTTTACAGGAAGGCCATAAAGTGGCCGATTTGTATGGAATCTTAGCATGTGACAATTCGTTGGATAGGTAAACAACATAACTGCGACTTCCATGGGATATTTTTGCATTCTCTAAAAATTCGGCCAAAATGGAGGTTAAGAAAATCTCCTCGTTAATTTAGGACATTACTCGTTTTCGACCCTTTTTTACTAGGAAGGCCATAATGTGGCCGATTTGCATTGAATCCTAGCATGTGACAATTCGTTGGATAGGTAAACAACATAACTACCACTTCCATGTGATATTTTTGCATTCTCTAAAAATTCGGCCAGAATGGAGGTAAAGAAAATCTCCTCGTTAATTTAGGACATTACTCGTTTTCGACCCATTTTTACTAGGAAGGCCATAAAGTGGCCGATTTGTATTGAATCTTAGCATGTGACAATTCTTGGATAGGGAAACAACATAACTACGACTTCCATGGGATATTTTTGCATTCTCTAAAAATTCAGCCAAAATGGAGGTTAAGAAAATCTCCTCGTTAATTTGGGACATTACTCGTTTTCGACCCTTTTTTACTAGGAATGCCGTAATGTGGCCAATCTGCATTGAATCTTAGCGTGTGACAATTCGTTGGATAGGTAAACAACATAACTACGACTTCCATGGGATATTTTTGCATTCTCTAAAAATTCGGCCAAAATGGAGGTTAAGAAAATCTCCTCGTTAATTTAGGACATTACTCGTTTTCGACCCTTTTTTACTAGGAAGGCCATAATGTGGCCGATTTGCATTGAATCTTAGCATGTGACAATTCGTTGGATAGGTAAACAACATAACTACGACTTCCATGGGATATTTTTGCATTCTCTAAAAATTCGGCCAGAATGGAGGTAAAGAAAATCTCCTCGTTAATTTAGGACATTACTCGTTTTCGACCCATTTTTACTGGAAGGCCATAAAGTGGCCGATTTGTATGGAATCTTAGCATGTGACAATTCGTTGGATAGGTAAACAACATAACTACGACTTCCATGGGATATTTTTGCATTCTCTAAAAATTCGGCCAAAATGGAGGTTAAGAAAATCTCCTCGTTAATTTAGGACATTACTCGTTTTCGACCCTTTTTTACTAGGAAGGCCATAATGTGGCCGATTTGCATTGAATCCTAGCATGTGACAATTCGTTGGATAGGTAAACAACATAACTACCACTTCCATGTGATATTTTTGCATTCTCTAAAAATTCGGCCAGAATGGAGGTAAAGAAAATCTCCTCGTTAATTTAGGACATTACTCATTTTCGACCCATTTTTACTAGGAAGGCCATAAAGTGGCCGATTTGTATTGAATCTTAGCATGTGACAATTCTTGGATAGGGAAACAACATAACTACGACTTCCATGGGATATTTTTGCATTCTCTAAAAATTCAGCCAAAATGGAGGTTAAGAAAATCTCCTCGTTAATTTAGGACATTACTCGTTTTCGACCCATTTTTACTAGGAAGGCCATAAAGTGGCCGATTTGTATGGAATCTTAGCATGTGACAATTCGTTGGATAGGTAAACAACATAACTACGACTTCCATGGGATATTTTTGCATTCTCTAAAAATTCGGCCAAAATGGAGGTTAAGAAAATCTCCTCGTTAATTTAGGACATTACTCGTTTTCGACCCTCTTTTACTAGAAAGGCCATAATGTGGCCGATTTGCATTGAATCCTAGCATGTGACAATTCGTTGGATAGGTAAACAACATAACTACGACTTCCAAGGGATATTTTTGCATTCTCTAAAAATTCGGCCAGAATGGAGGTAAAGAAAATCTCCTCGTTAATTTAGGACATTACTCGTTTTCGACCCATTTTTACTGGAAGGCCATAAAGTGGCCGATTTGTATGGAATCTTAGCATGTGACAATTCGTTGGATAGGTAAATAACATAACTACGACTTCCATGGGATATTTTTGCATTCTCTAAAAATTCGGCCAAAATGGAGGTTAAGAAAATCTCCTCGTTAATATAGGACATTACTCGTTTTCGACCCTCTTTTACTAGGAAGGCCATAATGTGGCCGATTTGCAATGAATCCTAGCATGTGACAATTCGTTGGATAGGTAAACAACATAACTACCACTTCCACGTGATATTTTTGCATTCTCTAAAAATTCGGCCAGAATGGAGGTAAAGAAAATCTCCTCGTTAATTTAGGACATTACTCGTTTTCGACCCATTTTTACTGGAAGGCCATAAAGTGGCCGATTTGTATGGAATCTTAGCATGTGACAATTCGTTGGATAGGTAAACAACATAACTACGACTTCCATGGGATATTTTTGCATTCTCTAAAAATTCGGCCAAAATGGAGGTTAAGAAAATCTCCTCGTTAATATAGGACATTACTCGTTTTCGACCCTCTTTTACTAGGAAGGCCATAATGTGGCCGATTTGCAATGAATCCTAGCATGTGACAATTCGTTGGATAGGTAAACAACATAACTACCACTTCCATGTGATATTTTTGCATTCTCTAAAAATTCGGCCAGAATGGAGGTAAAGAAAATCTCCTCGTTAATTTAGGACATTACTCGTTTTCGACCCTTTTTTACTAGGAAGGCCATAATGTGGCCGATTTGCATTGAATCCTAGCATGTGACAATTCGTTGGATAGGTAAACAACATAACTACCACTTCCATGTGATATTTTTGCATTCTCTAAAAATTCGGCCAGAATGGAGGTAAAGAAAATCTCCTCGTTAATTTAGGACATTACTCGTTTTCGACCCATTTTTACTAGGAAGGCCATAAAGTGGCCGATTTGTATTGAATCTTAGCATGTGACAATTCTTGGATAGGGAAACAACATAACTACGACTTCCATGGGATATTTTTGCATTCTCTAAAAATTCAGCCAAAATGGAGGTTAAGAAAATCTCCTCGTTAATTTAGGACATTACTCGTTTTCGACCCATTTTTACTAGGAAGGCCATAAAGTGGCCGATTTGTATTGAATCTTAGCATGTGACAATTCTTGGATAGGGAAACAACATAACTACGACTTCCATGGGATATTTTTGCATTCTCTAAAAATTCAGCCAAAATGGAGGTTAAGAAAATCTCCTCGTTAATTTGGGACATTACTCGTTTTCGACCCTTTTTTACTAGGAATGCCGTAATGTGGCCAATCTGCATTGAATCTTAGCGTGTGACAATTCGTTGGATAGGTAAACAACATAACTACGACTTCCATGGGATATTTTTGCATTCTCTAAAAATTCGGCCAAAATGGAGGTTAAGAAAATCTCCTCGTTAATTTAGGACATTACTCGTTTTCGACCCTTTTTTACTAGGAAGGCCATAATGTGGCCGATTTGCATTGAATCTTAGCATGTGACAATTCGTTGGATAGGTAAACAACATAACTACGACTTCCATGGGATATTTTTGCATTCTCTAAAAATTCGGCCAGAATGGAGGTAAAGAAAATCTCCTCGTTAATTTAGGACATTACTCGTTTTCGACCCATTTTTACTGGAAGGCCATAAAGTGGCCGATTTGTATGGAATCTTAGCATGTGACAATTCGTTGGATAGGTAAACAACATAACTACGACTTCCATGGGATATTTTTGCATTCTCTAAAAATTCGGCCAAAATGGAGGTTAAGAAAATCTCCTCGTTAATTTAGGACATTACTCGTTTTCGACCCTTTTTTACTAGGAAGGCCATAATGTGGCCGATTTGCATTGAATCCTACCATGTGACAATTCGTTGGATAGGTAAACAACATAACTACCACTTCCATGTGATATTTTTGCATTCTCTAAAAATTCGGCCAGAATGGAGGTAAAGAAAATCTCCTCGTTAATTTAGGACATTACTCATTTTCGACCCATTTTTACTAGGAAGGCCATAAAGTGGCCGATTTGTATTGAATCTTAGCATGTGACAATTCTTGGATAGGGAAACAACATAACTACGACTTCCATGGGATATTTTTGCATTCTCTAAAAATTCAGCCAAAATGGAGGTTAAGAAAATCTCCTCGTTAATTTAGGACATTACTCGTTTTCGACCCATTTTTACTAGGAAGGCCATAAAGTGGCCGATTTGTATGGAATCTTAGCATGTGACAATTCGTTGGATAGGTAAACAACATAACTACGACTTCCATGGGATATTTTTGCATTCTCTAAAAATTCGGCCAAAATGGAGGTTAAGAAAATCTCCTCGTTAATTTAGGACATTACTCGTTTTCGACCCTCTTTTACTAGAAAGGCCATAATGTGGCCGATTTGCAATGAATCCTAGCATGTGACAATTCGTTGGATAGGTAAACAACATAACTACCACTTCCATGTGATATTTTTGCATTCTCTAAAAATTCGGCCAGAATGGAGGTAAAGAAAATCTCCTCGTTAATTTAGGACATTACTCGTTTTCGACCCATTTTTACTAGGAAGGCCATAAAGTGGCCGATTTGTATTGAATCTTAGCATGTGACAATTCTTGGATAGGGAAACAACATAACTACGACTTCCATGGGATATTTTTGCATTCTCTAAAAATTCAGCCAAAATGGAGGTTAAGAAAATCTCCTCGTTAATTTAGGACATTACTCGTTTTCGACCCATTTTTACTAGGAAGGCCATAAAGTGGCCGATTTGTATTGAATCTTAGCATGTGACAATTCTTGGATAGGGAAACAACATAACTACGACTTCCATGGGATATTTTTGCATTCTCTAAAAATTCAGCCAAAATGGAGGTTAAGAAAATCTCCTCGTTAATTTGGGACATTACTCGTTTTCGACCCTTTTTTACTAGGAATGCCGTAATGTGGCCAATCTGCATTGAATCTTAGCGTGTGACAATTCGTTGGATAGGTAAACAACATAACTACGACTTCCATGGGATATTTTTGCATTCTCTAAAAATTCGGCCAAAATGGAGGTTAAGAAAATCTCCTCGTTAATTTAGGACATTACTCGTTTTCGACCCTTTTTTACTAGGAAGGCCATAATGTGGCCGATTTGCATTGAATCTTAGCATGTGACAATTCGTTGGATAGGTAAACAACATAACTACGACTTCCATGGGATATTTTTGCATTCTCTAAAAATTCGGCCAGAATGGAGGTAAAGAAAATCTCCTCGTTAATTTAGGACATTACTCGTTTTCGACCCATTTTTACTGGAAGGCCATAAAGTGGCCGATTTGTATGGAATCTTAGCATGTGACAATTCGTTGGATAGGTAAACAACATAACTACGACTTCCATGGGATATTTTTGCATTCTCTAAAAATTCGGCCAAAATGGAGGTTAAGAAAATCTCCTCGTTAATTTAGGACATTACTCGTTTTCGACCCTTTTTTACTAGGAAGGCCATAATGTGGCCGATTTGCATTGAATCCTAGCATGTGACAATTCGTTGGATAGGTAAACAACATAACTACCACTTCCATGTGATATTTTTGCATTCTCTAAAAATTCGGCCAGAATGGAGGTAAAGAAAATCTCCTCGTTAATTTAGGACATTACTCATTTTCGACCCATTTTTACTAGGAAGGCCATAAAGTGGCCGATTTGTATTGAATCTTAGCATGTGACAATTCTTGGATAGGGAAACAACATAACTACGACTTCCATGGGATATTTTTGCATTCTCTAAAAATTCAGCCAAAATGGAGGTTAAGAAAATCTCCTCGTTAATTTAGGACATTACTCGTTTTCGACCCATTTTTACTAGGAAGGCCATAAAGTGGCCGATTTGTATGGAATCTTAGCATGTGACAATTCGTTGGATAGGTAAACAACATAACTACGACTTCCATGGGATATTTTTGCATTCTCTAAAAATTCGGCCAAAATGGAGGTTAAGAAAATCTCCTCGTTAATTTAGGACATTACTCGTTTTCGACCCTCTTTTACTAGAAAGGCCATAATGTGGCCGATTTGCATTGAATCCTAGCATGTGACAATTCGTTGGATAGGTAAACAACATAACTACGACTTCCAAGGGATATTTTTGCATTCTCTAAAAATTCGGCCAGAATGGAGGTAAAGAAAATCTCCTCGTTAATTTAGGACATTACTCGTTTTCGACCCATTTTTACTAGGAAGGCCATAAAGTGGCCGATTTGTATTGAATCTTAGCATGTGACAATTCTTGGATAGGTAAACAACATAACTACGACTTCCATGGGATATTTTTGCATTCTCTAAAAATTCGGCCAAAATGGAGGTTAAGAAAATCTCCTCGTTAATTTAGGACATTACTCGTTTTCGACCCTCTTTTACTAGAAAGGCCATAATGTGGCCGATTTGCATTGAATCCTAGCATGTGACAATTCGTTGGATAGGTAAACAACATAACTACGACTTCCAAGGGATATTTTTGCATTCTCTAAAAATTCGGCCAGAATGGAGGTAAAGAAAATCTCCTCGTTAATTTAGGACATTACTCGTTTTCGACCCATTTTTACTAGGAAGGCCATAAAGTGGCCGATTTGTATGGAATCTTAGCATGTGACAATTCGTTGGATAGGTAAACAACATAACTACGACTTCCATGGGATATTTTTGCATTCTCTAAAAATTCGGCCAAAATGGAGGTTAAGAAAATCTCCTCGTTAATTTAGGACATTACTCGTTTTCGACCCTCTTTTACTAGAAAGGCCATAATGTGGCCGATTTGCATTGAATCCTAGCATGTGACAATTCGTTGGATAGGTAAACAACATAACTACGACTTCCAAGGGATATTTTTGCATTCTCTAAAAATTCGGCCAGAATGGAGGTAAAGAAAATCTCCTCGTTAATTTAGGACATTACTCGTTTTCGACCCATTTTTACTGGAAGGCCATAAAGTGGCCGATTTGTATGGAATCTTAGCATGTGACAATTCGTTGGATAGGTAAACAACATAACTACGACTTCCATGGGATATTTTTGCATTCTCTAAAAATTCGGCCAAAATGGAGGTTAAGAAAATCTCCTCGTTAATATAGGACATTACTCGTTTTCGACCCTCTTTTACTAGGAAGGCCATAATGTGGCCGATTTGCAATGAATCCTAGCATGTGACAATTCGTTGGATAGGTAAACAACATAACTACCACTTCCATGTGATATTTTTGCATTCTCTAAAAATTCGGCCAGAATGGAGGTAAAGAAAATCTCCTCGTTAATTTAGGACATTACTCGTTTTCGACCCATTTTTACTAGGAAGGCCATAAAGTGGCCGATTTGTATTGAATCTTAGCATGTGACAATTCTTGGATAGGGAAACAACATAACTACGACTTCCATGGGATATTTTTGCATTCTCTAAAAATTCAGCCAAAATGGAGGTTAAGAAAATCTCCTCGTTAATTTAGGACATTACTCGTTTTCGACCCATTTTTACTAGGAAGGCCATAAAGTGGCCGATTTGTATGGAATCTTAGCATGTGACAATTCGTTGGATAGGTAAACAACATAACTACGACTTCCATGGGATATTTTTGCATTCTCTAAAAATTCGGCCAAAATGGAGGTTAAGAAAATCTCCTCGTTAATTTAGGACATTACTCGTTTTCGACCCTCTTTTACTAGAAAGGCCATAATGTGGCCGATTTGCATTGAATCCTAGCATGTGACAATTCGTTGGATAGGTAAACAACATAACTACGACTTCCAAGGGATATTTTTGCATTCTCTAAAAATTCGGCCAGAATGGAGGTAAAGAAAATCTCCTCGTTAATTTAGGACATTACTCGTTTTCGACCCATTTTTACTGGAAGGCCATAAAGTGGCCGATTTGTATGGAATCTTAGCATGTGACAATTCGTTGGATAGGTAAACAACATAACTACGACTTCCATGGGATATTTTTGCATTCTCTAAAAATTCGGCCAAAATGGAGGTTAAGAAAATCTCCTCGTTAATATAGGACATTACTCGTTTTCGACCCTCTTTTACTAGGAAGGCCATAATGTGGCCGATTTGCATTGAATCCTAGCATGTGACAATTCGTTGGATAGGTAAACAACATAACTACCACTTCCATGTTATATTTTTGCATTCTCTAAAAATTCGGCCAGAATGGAGGTAAAGAAAATCTCCTCGTTAATTTAGGACATTACTCGTTTTCGACCCATTTTTACTAGGAAGGCCATAAAGTGGCCGATTTGTATTGAATCTTAGCATGTGACAATTCTTGGATAGGGAAACAACATCACTACGACTTCCATGGGATATTTTTGCATTCTCTAAAAATTCAGCCAAAATGGAGGTTAAGAAAATCTCCTCGTTAATTTAGGACATTACTCGTTTTCGACCCATTTTTACTAGGAAGGCCATAAAGTGGCCGATTTGTATTGAATCTTAGCATGTGACAATTCTTGGATAGGGAAACAACATAACTACGACTTTCATGGGATATTTTTGCATTCTCTAAAAATTCAGCCAAAATGGAGGTTAAGAAAATCTCCTCGTTAATTTGGGACATTACTCGTTTTCGACCCTTTTTTACTAGGAATGCCATAATGTGGCCAATCTGCATTGAATCTTAGCGTGTGACAATTCGTTGGATAGGTAAACAACATAACTACGACTTCCATGGGATATTTTTGCATTCTCTAAAAATTCGGCCAGAATGGAGGTAAAGAAAATCTCCTCGTTAATTTAGGACATTACTCGTTTTCGACGCATTTTTACTGGAAGGCCATAAAGTGGCCGATTTGTATGGAATCTTAGCATGTGACAATTCGTTGGATAGGTAAACAACATAACTACGACTTCCATGGGATATTTTTGCATTCTCTAAAAATTCGGCCAAAATGGAGGTTAAGAAAATCTCCTCGTTAATTTAGGACATTACTCGTTTTCGACCCTTTTTTACTAGGAAGGCCATAATGTGGCCGATTTGCATTGAATCCTAGCATGTGACAATTCGTTGGATAGGTAAACAACATAACTACCACTTCCATGTGATATTTTTGCATTCTCTAAAAATTCGGCCAGAATGGAGGTAAAGAAAATCTCCTCGTTAATTTAGGACATTACTCGTTTTCGACCCATTTTTACTAGGAAGGCCATAAAGTGGCCGATTTGTATTGAATCTTAGCATGTGACAATTCTTGGATAGGTAAACAACATAACTACGACTTCCATGGGATATTTTTGCATTCTCTAAAAATTCGGCCAAAATGGAGGTTAAGAAAATCTCCTCGTTAATTTAGGACATTACTCGTTTTCGACCCTCTTTTACTAGAAAGGCCATAATGTGGCCGATTTGCATTGAATCCTAGCATGTGACAATTCGTTGGATAGGTAAACAACATAACTACGACTTCCAAGGGATATTTTTGCATTCTCTAAAAATTCGGCCAGAATGGAGGTAAAGAAAATCTCCTCGTTAATTTAGGACATTACTCGTTTTCGACCCATTTTTACTAGGAAGGCCATAAAGTGGCCGATTTGTATGGAATCTTAGCATGTGACAATTCGTTGGATAGGTAAACAACATAACTACGACTTCCATGGGATATTTTTGCATTCTCTAAAAATTCGGCCAAAATGGAGGTTAAGAAAATCTCCTCGTTAATTTAGGACATTACTCGTTTTCGACCCTCTTTTACTAGAAAGGCCATAATGTGGCCGATTTGCATTGAATCCTAGCATGTGACAATTCGTTGGATAGGTAAACAACATAACTACGACTTCCAAGGGATATTTTTGCATTCTCTAAAAATTCGGCCAGAATGGAGGTAAAGAAAATCTCCTCGTTAATTTAGGACATTACTCGTTTTCGACCCATTTTTACTGGAAGGCCATAAAGTGGCCGATTTGTATGGAATCTTAGCATGTGACAATTCGTTGGATAGGTAAACAACATAACTACGACTTCCATGGGATATTTTTGCATTCTCTAAAAATTCGGCCAAAATGGAGGTTAAGAAAATCTCCTCGTTAATATAGGACATTACTCGTTTTCGACCCTCTTTTACTAGGAAGGCCATAATGTGGCCGATTTGCAATGAATCCTAGCATGTGACAATTCGTTGGATAGGTAAACAACATAACTACCACTTCCATGTGATATTTTTGCATTCTCTAAAAATTCGGCCAGAATGGAGGTAAAGAAAATCTCCTCGTTAATTTAGGACATTACTCGTTTTCGACCCATTTTTACTAGGAAGGCCATAAAGTGGCCGATTTGTATTGAATCTTAGCATGTGACAATTCTTGGATAGGTAAACAACATAACTACGACTTCCATGGGATATTTTTGCATTCTCTAAAAATTCGGCCAAAATGGAGGTTAAGAAAATCTCCTCGTTAATATAGGACATTACTCGTTTTCGACCCTCTTTTACTAGGAAGGCCATAATGTGGCCGATTTGCAATGAATCCTAGCATGTGACAATTCGTTGGATAGGTAAACAACATAACTACCACTTCCATGTGATATTTTTGCATTCTCTAAAAATTCGGCCAAAATGGAGGTTAAGAAAATCTCCTCGTTAATATAGGACATTACTCGTTTTCGACCCTCTTTTACTAGGAAGGCCATAATGTGGCCGATTTGCAATGAATCCTAGCATGTGACAATTCGTTGGATAGGTAAACAACATAACTACCACTTCCATGTGATATTTTTGCATTCTCTAAAAATTCGGCCAGAATGGAGGTAAAGAAAATCTCCTCGTTAATTTAGGACATTACTCGTTTTCGACCCATTTTTACTAGGAAGGCCATAAAGTGGCCGATTTGTATTGAATCTTAGCATGTGACAATTCTTGGATAGGTAAACAACATAACTACGACTTCCATGGGATATTTTTGCATTCTCTAAAAATTCGGCCAAAATGGAGGTTAAGAAAATCTCCTCGTTAATTTAGGACATTACTCGTTTTCGACCCTCTTTTACTAGAAAGGCCATAATGTGGCCGATTTGCATTGAATCCTAGCATGTGACAATTCGTTGGATAGGTAAACAACATAACTACGACTTCCAAGGGATATTTTTGCATTCTCTAAAAATTCGGCCAGAATGGAGGTAAAGAAAATCTCCTCGTTAATTTAGGACATTACTCGTTTTCGACCCATTTTTACTAGGAAGGCCATAAAGTGGCCGATTTGTATGGAATCTTAGCATGTGACAATTCGTTGGATAGGTAAACAACATAACTACGACTTCCATGGGATATTTTTGCATTCTCTAAAAATTCGGCCAAAATGGAGGTTAAGAAAATCTCCTCGTTAATTTAGGACATTACTCGTTTTCGACCCTCTTTTACTAGAAAGGCCATAATGTGGCCGATTTGCATTGAATCCTAGCATGTGACAATTCGTTGGATAGGTAAACAACATAACTACGACTTCCAAGGGATATTTTTGCATTCTCTAAAAATTCGGCCAGAATGGAGGTAAAGAAAATCTCCTCGTTAATTTAGGACATTACTCGTTTTCGACCCATTTTTACTGGAAGGCCATAAAGTGGCCGATTTGTATGGAATCTTAGCATGTGACAATTCGTTGGATAGGTAAACAACATAACTACGACTTCCATGGGATATTTTTGCATTCTCTAAAAATTCGGCCAAAATGGAGGTTAAGAAAATCTCCTCGTTAATATAGGACATTACTCGTTTTCGACCCTCTTTTACTAGGAAGGCCATAATGTGGCCGATTTGCAATGAATCCTAGCATGTGACAATTCGTTGGATAGGTAAACAACATAACTACCACTTCCATGTGATATTTTTGCATTCTCTAAAAATTCGGCCAGAATGGAGGTAAAGAAAATCTCCTCGTTAATTTAGGACATTACTCGTTTTCGACCCATTTTTACTAGGAAGGCCATAAAGTGGCCGATTTGTATTGAATCTTAGCATGTGACAATTCTTGGATAGGGAAACAACATAACTACGACTTCCATGGGATATTTTTGCATTCTCTAAAAATTCAGCCAAAATGGAGGTTAAGAAAATCTCCTCGTTAATTTAGGACATTACTCGTTTTCGACCCATTTTTACTAGGAAGGCCATAAAGTGGCCGATTTGTATGGAATCTTAGCATGTGACAATTCGTTGGATAGGTAAACAACATAACTACGACTTCCATGGGATATTTTTGCATTCTCTAAAAATTCGGCCAAAATGGAGGTTAAGAAAATCTCCTCGTTAATTTAGGACATTACTCGTTTTCGACCCTCTTTTACTAGAAAGGCCATAATGTGGCCGATTTGCATTGAATCCTAGCATGTGACAATTCGTTGGATAGGTAAACAACATAACTACGACTTCCAAGGGATATTTTTGCATTCTCTAAAAATTCGGCCAGAATGGAGGTAAAGAAAATCTCCTCGTTAATTTAGGACATTACTCGTTTTCGACCCATTTTTACTGGAAGGCCATAAAGTGGCCGATTTGTATGGAATCTTAGCATGTGACAATTCGTTGGATAGGTAAACAACATAACTACGACTTCCATGGGATATTTTTGCATTCTCTAAAAATTCGGCCAAAATGGAGGTTAAGAAAATCTCCTCGTTAATATAGGACATTACTCGTTTTCGACCCTCTTTTACTAGGAAGGCCATAATGTGGCCGATTTGCATTGAATCCTAGCATGTGACAATTCGTTGGATAGGTAAACAACATAACTACCACTTCCATGTGATATTTTTGCATTCTCTAAAAATTCGGCCAGAATGGAGGTAAAGAAAATCTCCTCGTTAATTTAGGACATTACTCGTTTTCGACCCATTTTTACTAGGAAGGCCATAAAGTGGCCGATTTGTATTGAATCTTAGCATGTGACAATTCTTGGATAGGGAAACAACATAACTACGACTTCCATGGGATATTTTTGCATTCTCTAAAAATTCAGCCAAAATGGAGGTTAAGAAAATCTCCTCGTTAATTTAGGACATTACTCGTTTTCGACCCATTTTTACTAGGAAGGCCATAAAGTGGCCGATTTGTATTGAATCTTAGCATGTGACAATTCTTGGATAGGGAAACAACATAACTACGACTTTCATGGGATATTTTTGCATTCTCTAAAAATTCAGCCAAAATGGAGGTTAAGAAAATCTCCTCGTTAATTTGGGACATTACTCGTTTTCGACCCTTTTTTACTAGGAATGCCATAATGTGGCCAATCTGCATTGAATCTTAGCGTGTGACAATTCGTTGGATAGGTAAACAACATAACTACGACTTCCATGGGATATTTTTGCATTCTCTAAAAATTCGGCCAGAATGGAGGTAAAGAAAATCTCCTCGTTAATTTAGGACATTACTCGTTTTCGACGCATTTTTACTGGAAGGCCATAAAGTGGCCGATTTGTATGGAATCTTAGCATGTGACAATTCGTTGGATAGGTAAACAACATAACTACGACTTCCATGGGATATTTTTGCATTCTCTAAAAATTCGGCCAAAATGGAGGTTAAGAAAATCTCCTCGTTAATTTAGGACATTACTCGTTTTCGACCCTTTTTTACTAGGAAGGCCATAATGTGGCCGATTTGCATTGAATCCTAGCATGTGACAATTCGTTGGATAGGTAAACAACATAACTACCACTTCCATGTGATATTTTTGCATTCTCTAAAAATTCGGCCAGAATGGAGGTAAAGAAAATCTCCTCGTTAATTTAGGACATTACTCGTTTTCGACCCATTTTTACTAGGAAGGCCATAAAGTGGCCGATTTGTATTGAATCTTAGCATGTGACAATTCTTGGATAGGGAAACAACATAACTACGACTTCCATGGGATATTTTTGCATTCTCTAAAAATTCGTCCAAAATGGAGGTTAAGAAAATCTCCTCGTTAATTTAGGACATTACTCGTTTTCGACCCTCTTTTACTAGGAAGGCCATAATGTGGCCGATTTGCATTGAATCCTAGCATGTGACAATTCGTTGGATAGGTAAACAACATAACTACCACTTCCATGTGATATTTTTGCATTCTCTAAAAATTCGGCCAGAATGGAGGTAAAGAAAATCTCCTCGTTAATTTAGGACATTACTCGTTTTCGACCCATTTTTACTAGGAAGGCCATAAAGTGGCCGATTTGTATTGAATCTTAGCATGTGACAATTCTTGGATAGGGAAACAACATAACTACGACTTCCATGGGATATTTTTGCATTCTCTAAAAATTCAGCCAAAATGGAGGTTAAGAAAATCTCCTCGTTAATTTAGGACATTACTCGTTTTCGACCCATTTTTACTAGGAAGGCCATAAAGTGGCCGATTTGTATTGAATCTTAGCATGTGACAATTCTTGGATAGGGAAACAACATAACTACGACTTTCATGGGATATTTTTGCATTCTCTAAAAATTCAGCCAAAATGGAGGTTAAGAAAATCTCCTCGTTAATTTGGGACATTACTCGTTTTCGACCCTTTTTTACTAGGAATGCCATAATGTGGCCAATCTGCATTGAATCTTAGCGTGTGACAATTCGTTGGATAGGTAAACAACATAACTACGACTTCCATGGGATATTTTTGCATTCTCTAAAAATTCGGCCAGAATGGAGGTAAAGAAAATCTCCTCGTTAATTTAGGACATTACTCGTTTTCGACGCATTTTTACTGGAAGGCCATAAAGTGGCCGATTTGTATGGAATCTTAGCATGTGACAATTCGTTGGATAGGTAAACAACATAACTACGACTTCCATGGGATATTTTTGCATTCTCTAAAAATTCGGCCAAAATGGAGGTTAAGAAAATCTCCTCGTTAATTTAGGACATTACTCGTTTTCGACCCTTTTTTACTAGGAAGGCCATAATGTGGCCGATTTGCATTGAATCCTAGCATGTGACAATTCGTTGGATAGGTAAACAACATAACTACCACTTCCATGTGATATTTTTGCATTCTCTAAAAATTCGGCCAGAATGGAGGTAAAGAAAATCTCCTCGTTAATTTAGGACATTACTCGTTTTCGACCCATTTTTACTAGGAAGGCCATAAAGTGGCCGATTTGTATTGAATCTTAGCATGTGACAATTCTTGGATAGGGAAACAACATAACTACGACTTCCATGGGATATTTTTGCATTCTCTAAAAATTCAGCCAAAATGGAGGTTAAGAAAATCTCCTCGTTAATTTAGGACATTACTCGTTTTCGACCCATTTTTACTAGGAAGGCCATAAAGTGGCCGATTTGTATTGAATCTTAGCATGTGACAATTCTTGGATAGGGAAACAACATAACTACGACTTCCATGGGATATTTTTGCATTCTCTAAAAATTCAGCCAAAATGGAGGTTAAGAAAATCTCCTCGTTAATTTGGGACATTACTCGTTTTCGACCCTTTTTTACTAGGAATGCCGTAATGTGGCCAATCTGCATTGAATCTTAGCGTGTGACAATTCGTTGGATAGGTAAACAACATAACTACGACTTCCATGGGATATTTTTGCATTCTCTAAAAATTCGGCCAAAATGGAGGTTAAGAAAATCTCCTCGTTAATTTAGGACATTACTCGTTTTCGACCCTTTTTTACTAGGAAGGCCATAATGTGGCCGATTTGCATTGAATCTTAGCATGTGACAATTCGTTGGATAGGTAAACAACATAACTACGACTTCCATTTGATATTTTTGCATTCTCTAAAAATTCGGCCAGAATGGAGGTAAAGAAAATCTCCTCGTTAATTTAGGACATTACTCGTTTTCGACCCATTTTTACTGGAAGGCCATAAAGTGGCCGATTTGTATGGAATCTTAGCATGTGACAATTCGTTGGATAGGTAAACAACATAACTACGACTTCCATGGGATATTTTTGCATTCTCTAAAAATTCGGCCAAAATGGAGGTTAAGAAAATCTCCTCGTTAATTTAGGACATTACTCGTTTTCGACCCTTTTTTACTAGGAAGGCCATAATGTGGCCGATTTGCATTGAATCCTAGCATGTGACAATTCGTTGGATAGGTAAACAACATAACTACCACTTCCATGTGATATTTTTGCATTCTCTAAAAATTCGGCCAGAATGGAGGTAAAGAAAATCTCCTCGTTAATTTAGGACATTACTCATTTTCGACCCATTTTTACTAGGAAGGCCATAAAGTGGCCGATTTGTATTGAATCTTAGCATGTGACAATTCTTGGATAGGGAAACAACATAACTACGACTTCCATGGGATATTTTTGCATTCTCTAAAAATTCAGCCAAAATGGAGGTTAAGAAAATCTCCTCGTTAATTTAGGACATTACTCGTTTTCGACCCATTTTTACTAGGAAGGCCATAAAGTGGCCGATTTGTATTGAATCTTAGCATGTGACAATTCTTGGATAGGGAAACAACATAACTACGACTTCCATGGGATATTTTTGCATTCTCTAAAAATTCAGCCAAAATGGAGGTTAAGAAAATCTCCTCGTTAATTTGGGACATTACTCGTTTTCGACCCTTTTTTACTAGGAATGCCGTAATGTGGCCAATCTGCATTGAATCTTAGCGTGTGACAATTCGTTGGATAGGTAAACAACATAACTACGACTTCCATGGGATATTTTTGCATTCTCTAAAAATTCGGCCAAAATGGAGGTTAAGAAAATCTCCTCGTTAATTTAGGACATTACTCGTTTTCGACCCTCTTTTACTAGGAAGGCCATAATGTGGCCGATTTGCATTGAATCCTAGCATGTGACAATTCGTTGGATAGGTAAACAACATAACTACCACTTCCATGTGATATTTTTGCATTCTCTAAAAATTCGGCCAGAATGGAGGTAAAGAAAATCTCCTCGTTAATTTAGGACATTACTCGTTTTCGACCCATTTTTACTAGGAAGGCCATAAAGTGGCCGATTTGTATTGAATCTTAGCATGTGACAATTCTTGGATAGGGAAACAACATAACTACGACTTCCATGGGATATTTTTGCATTCTCTAAAAATTCAGCCAAAATGGAGGTTAAGAAAATCTCCTCGTTAATTTAGGACATTACTCGTTTTCGACCCATTTTTACTAGGAAGGCCATAAAGTGGCCGATTTGTATTGAATCTTAGCATGTGACAATTCTTGGATAGGGAAACAACATAACTACGACTTTCATGGGATATTTTTGCATTCTCTAAAAATTCAGCCAAAATGGAGGTTAAGAAAATCTCCTCGTTAATTTGGGACATTACTCGTTTTCGACCCTTTTTTACTAGGAATGCCATAATGTGGCCAATCTGCATTGAATCTTAGCGTGTGACAATTCGTTGGATAGGTAAACAACATAACTACGACTTCCATGGGATATTTTTGCATTCTCTAAAAATTCGGCCAGAATGGAGGTAAAGAAAATCTCCTCGTTAATTTAGGACATTACTCGTTTTCGACGCATTTTTACTGGAAGGCCATAAAGTGGCCGATTTGTATGGAATCTTAGCATGTGACAATTCGTTGGATAGGTAAACAACATAACTACGACTTCCATGGGATATTTTTGCATTCTCTAAAAATTCAGCCAAAATGGAGGTTAAGAAAATCTCCTCGTTAATTTGGGACATTACTCGTTTTCGACCCTTTTTTACTAGGAATGCCGTAATGTGGCCAATCTGCATTGAATCTTAGCGTGTGACAATTCGTTGGATAGGTAAACAACATAACTACGACTTCCATGGGATATTTTTGCATTCTCTAAAAATTCGGCCAAAATGGAGGTTAAGAAAATCTCCTCGTTAATTTAGGACATTACTCGTTTTCGACCCTCTTTTACTAGGAAGGCCATAATGTGGCCGATTTGCATTGAATCCTAGCATGTGACAATTCGTTGGATAGGTAAACAACATAACTACCACTTCCATGTGATATTTTTGCATTCTCTAAAAATTCGGCCAGAATGGAGGTAAAGAAAATCTCCTCGTTAATTTAGGACATTACTCGTTTTCGACCCATTTTTACTAGGAAGGCCATAAAGTGGCCGATTTGTATTGAATCTTAGCATGTGACAATTCTTGGATAGGGAAACAACATAACTACGACTTCCATGGGATATTTTTGCATTCTCTAAAAATTCAGCCAAAATGGAGGTTAAGAAAATCTCCTCGTTAATTTAGGACATTACTCGTTTTCGACCCATTTTTACTAGGAAGGCCATAAAGTGGCCGATTTGTATTGAATCTTAGCATGTGACAATTCTTGGATAGGGAAACAACATAACTACGACTTTCATGGGATATTTTTGCATTCTCTAAAAATTCAGCCAAAATGGAGGTTAAGAAAATCTCCTCGTTAATTTGGGACATTACTCGTTTTCGACCCTTTTTTACTAGGAATGCCATAATGTGGCCAATCTGCATTGAATCTTAGCGTGTGACAATTCGTTGGATAGGTAAACAACATAACTACGACTTCCATGGGATATTTTTGCATTCTCTAAAAATTCGGCCAGAATGGAGGTAAAGAAAATCTCCTCGTTAATTTAGGACATTACTCGTTTTCGACGCATTTTTACTGGAAGGCCATAAAGTGGCCGATTTGTATGGAATCTTAGCATGTGACAATTCGTTGGATAGGTAAACAACATAACTACGACTTCCATGGGATATTTTTGCATTCTCTAAAAATTCGGCCAAAATGGAGGTTAAGAAAATCTCCTCGTTAATTTAGGACATTACTCGTTTTCGACCCTTTTTTACTAGGAAGGCCATAATGTGGCCGATTTGCATTGAATCCTAGCATGTGACAATTCGTTGGATAGGTAAACAACATAACTACCACTTCCATGTGATATTTTTGCATTCTCTAAAAATTCGGCCAGAATGGAGGTAAAGAAAATCTCCTCGTTAATTTAGGACATTACTCGTTTTCGACCCATTTTTACTAGGAAGGCCATAAAGTGGCCGATTTGTATTGAATCTTAGCATGTGACAATTCTTGGATAGGGAAACAACATAACTACGACTTCCATGGGATATTTTTGCATTCTCTAAAAATTCAGCCAAAATGGAGGTTAAGAAAATCTCCTCGTTAATTTAGGACATTACTCGTTTTCGACCCATTTTTACTAGGAAGGCCATAAAGTGGCCGATTTGTATTGAATCTTAGCATGTGACAATTCTTGGATAGGGAAACAACATAACTACGACTTCCATGGGATATTTTTGCATTCTCTAAAAATTCAGCCAAAATGGAGGTTAAGAAAATCTCCTCGTTAATTTGGGACATTACTCGTTTTCGACCCTTTTTTACTAGGAATGCCGTAATGTGGCCAATCTGCATTGAATCTTAGCGTGTGACAATTCGTTGGATAGGTAAACAACATAACTACGACTTCCATGGGATATTTTTGCATTCTCTAAAAATTCGGCCAAAATGGAGGTTAAGAAAATCTCCTCGTTAATTTAGGACATTACTCGTTTTCGACCCTTTTTTACTAGGAAGGCCATAATGTGGCCGATTTGCATTGAATCTTAGCATGTGACAATTCGTTGGATAGGTAAACAACATAACTACGACTTCCATTTGATATTTTTGCATTCTCTAAAAATTCGGCCAGAATGGAGGTAAAGAAAATCTCCTCGTTAATTTAGGACATTACTCGTTTTCGACCCATTTTTACTGGAAGGCCATAAAGTGGCCGATTTGTATGGAATCTTAGCATGTGACAATTCGTTGGATAGGTAAACAACATAACTACGACTTCCATGGGATATTTTTGCATTCTCTAAAAATTCGGCCAAAATGGAGGTTAAGAAAATCTCCTCGTTAATTTAGGACATTACTCGTTTTCGACCCTTTTTTACTAGGAAGGCCATAAAGTGGCCGATTTGTATTGAATCTTAGCATGTGACAATTCTTGGATAGGGAAACAACATAACTACGACTTTCATGGGATATTTTTGCATTCTCTAAAAATTCAGCCAAAATGGAGGTTAAGAAAATCTCCTCGTTAATTTAGGACATTACTCGTTTTCGACCCATTTTTACTAGGAAGGCCATAAAGTGGCCGATTTGTATTGAATCTTAGCATGTGACAATTCTTGGATAGGGAAACAACATAACTACGACTTCCATGGGATATTTTTGCATTCTCTAAAAATTCAGCCAAAATGGAGGTTAAGAAAATCTCCTCGTTAATTTGGGACATTACTCGTTTTCGACCCTTTTTTACTAGGAATGCCGTAATGTGGCCAATCTGCATTGAATCTTAGCGTGTGACAATTCGTTGGATAGGTAAACAACATAACTACGACTTCCATGGGATATTTTTGCATTCTCTAAAAATTCGGCCAAAATGGAGGTTAAGAAAATCTCCTCGTTAATTTAGGACATTACTCGTTTTCGACCCTTTTTTACTAGGAAGGCCATAATGTGGCCGATTTGCATTGAATCTTAGCATGTGACAATTCGTTGGATAGGTAAACAACATAACTACGACTTCCATTTGATATTTTTGCATTCTCTAAAAATTCGGCCAGAATGGAGGTAAAGAAAATCTCCTCGTTAATTTAGGACATTACTCGTTTTCGACCCATTTTTACTGGAAGGCCATAAAGTGGCCGATTTGTATGGAATCTTAGCATGTGACAATTCGTTGGATAGGTAAACAACATAACTACGACTTCCATGGGATATTTTTGCATTCTCTAAAAATTCGGCCAAAATGGAGGTTAAGAAAATCTCCTCGTTAATTTAGGACATTACTCGTTTTCGACCCTTTTTTACTAGGAAGGCCATAATGTGGCCGATTTGCATTGAATCCTAGCATGTGACAATTCGTTGGATAGGTAAACAACATAACTACCACTTCCATGTGATATTTTTGCATTCTCTAAAAATTCGGCCAGAATGGAGGTAAAGAAAATCTCCTCGTTAATTTAGGACATTACTCATTTTCGACCCATTTTTACTAGGAAGGCCATAAAGTGGCCGATTTGTATTGAATCTTAGCATGTGACAATTCTTGGATAGGGAAACAACATAACTACGACTTCCATGGGATATTTTTGCATTCTCTAAAAATTCAGCCAAAATGGAGGTTAAGAAAATCTCCTCGTTAATTTAGGACATTACTCGTTTTCGACCCATTTTTACTAGGAAGGCCATAAAGTGGCCGATTTGTATTGAATCTTAGCATGTGACAATTCTTGGATAGGGAAACAACATAACTACGACTTCCATGGGATATTTTTGCATTCTCTAAAAATTCAGCCAAAATGGAGGTTAAGAAAATCTCCTCGTTAATTTGGGACATTACTCGTTTTCGACCCTTTTTTACTAGGAATGCCGTAATGTGGCCAATCTGCATTGAATCTTAGCGTGTGACAATTCGTTGGATAGGTAAACAACATAACTACGACTTCCATGGGATATTTTTGCATTCTCTAAAAATTCGGCCAAAATGGAGGTTAAGAAAATCTCCTCGTTAATTTAGGACATTACTCGTTTTCGACCCTTTTTTACTAGGAAGGCCATAATGTGGCCGATTTGCATTGAATCTTAGCATGTGACAATTCGTTGGATAGGTAAACAACATAACTACGACTTCCATGGGATATTTTTGCATTCTCTAAAAATTCAGCCAAAATGGAGGTTAAGAAAATCTCCTCGTTAATTGAGGACATTACTCGTTTTTGACCCTTTTTTACTAGGAAGGCCATAATGTGGCCGATTTGCATAGAATCTTAGCATGTGACAATTCGTTGGATAGGTAAACAACATAACTACGACTTCCATGGGATGTTTTTGCATTCTCTAAAAATTCGGCCGAAATGGAGGTTAAGAAAATCTCCTCGTTAATTTAGGACATTACTCGTTTTCGACCCTTTTTTACTAGGAAGGCCATAATGTGGCCGATTTGCATTGAATCTTAGCATGTGACAATTCGTTGGATAGGTAAACAACATAACTACGACTTCCATGGGATATTTTTGCATTCTCTAAAAATTCAGCCAAAATGGAGGTTAAGAAAATCTCCTCGTTAATTTGGGACATTACTCGTTTTCGACCCTTTTTTACTAGGAAGGCCATAAAGTGGCCGATTTGTATTGAATCTTAGCATGTGACAATTCTTGGATAGGGAAACAACATAACTACGACTTCCATGGGATATTTTTGCATTCTCTAAAAATTCAGCCAAAATGGAGGTTAAGAAAATCTCCTCGTTAATTTGGGACATTACTCGTTTTCGACCCTTTTTTACTAGGAATGCCGTAATGTGGCCAATCTGCATTGAATCTTAGCGTGTGACAATTCGTTGGATAGGTAAACAACATAACTACGACTTCCATGGGATATTTTTGCATTCTCTAAAAATTCGGCCAAAATGGAGGTTAAGAAAATCTCCTCGTTAATTTAGGACATTACTCGTTTTCGACCCTTTTTTACTAGGAAGGCCATAATGTGGCCGATTTGCATTGAATCTTAGCATGTGACAATTCGTTGGATAGGTAAACAACATAACTACGACTTCCATTTGATATTTTTGCATTCTCTAAAAATTCGGCCAGAATGGAGGTAAAGAAAATCTCCTCGTTAATTTAGGACATTACTCGTTTTCGACCCATTTTTACTGGAAGGCCATAAAGTGGCCGATTTGTATGGAATCTTAGCATGTGACAATTCGTTGGATAGGTAAACAACATAACTACGACTTCCATGGGATATTTTTGCATTCTCTAAAAATTCGGCCAAAATGGAGGTTAAGAAAATCTCCTCGTTAATTTAGGACATTACTCGTTTTCGACCCTTTTTTACTAGGAAGGCCATAAAGTGGCCGATTTGTATTGAATCTTAGCATGTGACAATTCTTGGATAGGGAAACAACATAACTACGACTTTCATGGGATATTTTTGCATTCTCTAAAAATTCAGCCAAAATGGAGGTTAAGAAAATCTCCTCGTTAATTTGGGACATTACTCGTTTTCGACCCTTTTTTACTAGGAATGCCATAATGTGGCCAATCTGCATTGAATCTTAGCGTGTGACAATTCGTTGGATAGGTAAACAACATAACTACGACTTCCATGGGATATTTTTGCATTCTCTAAAAATTCGGCCAGAATGGAGGTAAAGAAAATCTCCTCGTTAATTTAGGACATTACTCGTTTTCGACGCATTTTTACTGGAAGGCCATAAAGTGGCCGATTTGTATGGAATCTTAGCATGTGACAATTCGTTGGATAGGTAAACAACATAACTACGACTTCCATGGGATATTTTTGCATTCTCTAAAAATTCGGCCAAAATGGAGGTTAAGAAAATCTCCTCGTTAATTTAGGACATTACTCGTTTTCGACCCTTTTTTACTAGGAAGGCCATAATGTGGCCGATTTGCATTGAATCCTAGCATGTGACAATTCGTTGGATAGGTAAACAACATAACTACCACTTCCATGTGATATTTTTGCATTCTCTAAAAATTCGGCCAGAATGGAGGTAAAGAAAATCTCCTCGTTAATTTAGGACATTACTCGTTTTCGACCCATTTTTACTAGGAAGGCCATAAAGTGGCCGATTTGTATTGAATCTTAGCATGTGACAATTCTTGGATAGGGAAACAACATAACTACGACTTCCATGGGATATTTTTGCATTCTCTAAAAATTCAGCCAAAATGGAGGTTAAGAAAATCTCCTCGTTAATTTAGGACATTACTCGTTTTCGACCCATTTTTACTAGGAAGGCCATAAAGTGGCCGATTTGTATTGAATCTTAGCATGTGACAATTCTTGGATAGGGAAACAACATAACTACGACTTCCATGGGATATTTTTGCATTCTCTAAAAATTCAGCCAAAATGGAGGTTAAGAAAATCTCCTCGTTAATTTGGGACATTACTCGTTTTCGACCCTTTTTTACTAGGAATGCCGTAATGTGGCCAATCTGCATTGAATCTTAGCGTGTGACAATTCGTTGGATAGGTAAACAACATAACTACGACTTCCATGGGATATTTTTGCATTCTCTAAAAATTCGGCCAAAATGGAGGTTAAGAAAATCTCCTCGTTAATTTAGGACATTACTCGTTTTCGACCCTTTTTTACTAGGAAGGCCATAATGTGGCCGATTTGCATTGAATCTTAGCATGTGACAATTCGTTGGATAGGTAAACAACATAACTACGACTTCCATTTGATATTTTTGCATTCTCTAAAAATTCGGCCAGAATGGAGGTAAAGAAAATCTCCTCGTTAATTTAGGACATTACTCGTTTTCGACCCATTTTTACTGGAAGGCCATAAAGTGGCCGATTTGTATGGAATCTTAGCATGTGACAATTCGTTGGATAGGTAAACAACATAACTACGACTTCCATGGGATATTTTTGCATTCTCTAAAAATTCGGCCAAAATGGAGGTTAAGAAAATCTCCTCGTTAATTTAGGACATTACTCGTTTTCGACCCTTTTTTACTAGGAAGGCCATAATGTGGCCGATTTGCATTGAATCCTAGCATGTGACAATTCGTTGGATAGGTAAACAACATAACTACCACTTCCATGTGATATTTTTGCATTCTCTAAAAATTCGGCCAGAATGGAGGTAAAGAAAATCTCCTCGTTAATTTAGGACATTACTCATTTTCGACCCATTTTTACTAGGAAGGCCATAAAGTGGCCGATTTGTATTGAATCTTAGCATGTGACAATTCTTGGATAGGGAAACAACATAACTACGACTTCCATGGGATATTTTTGCATTCTCTAAAAATTCAGCCAAAATGGAGGTTAAGAAAATCTCCTCGTTAATTTAGGACATTACTCGTTTTCGACCCATTTTTACTAGGAAGGCCATAAAGTGGCCGATTTGTATTGAATCTTAGCATGTGACAATTCTTGGATAGGGAAACAACATAACTACGACTTCCATGGGATATTTTTGCATTCTCTAAAAATTCAGCCAAAATGGAGGTTAAGAAAATCTCCTCGTTAATTTGGGACATTACTCGTTTTCGACCCTTTTTTACTAGGAATGCCGTAATGTGGCCAATCTGCATTGAATCTTAGCGTGTGACAATTCGTTGGATAGGTAAACAACATAACTACGACTTCCATGGGATATTTTTGCATTCTCTAAAAATTCGGCCAAAATGGAGGTTAAGAAAATCTCCTCGTTAATTTAGGACATTACTCGTTTTCGACCCTTTTTTACTAGGAAGGCCATAATGTGGCCGATTTGCATTGAATCTTAGCATGTGACAATTCGTTGGATAGGTAAACAACATAACTACGACTTCCATGGGATATTTTTGCATTCTCTAAAAATTCAGCCAAAATGGAGGTTAAGAAAATCTCCTCGTTAATTGAGGACATTACTCGTTTTTGACCCTTTTTTACTAGGAAGGCCATAATGTGGCCGATTTGCATAGAATCTTAGCATGTGACAATTCGTTGGATAGGTAAACAACATAACTACGACTTCCATGGGATGTTTTTGCATTCTCTAAAAATTCGGCCGAAATGGAGGTTAAGAAAATCTCCTCGTTAATTTAGGACATTACTCGTTTTCGACCCTTTTTTACTAGGAAGGCCATAATGTGGCCGATTTGCATTGAATCTTAGCATGTGACAATTCGTTGGATAGGTAAACAACATAACTACGACTTCCATGGGATATTTTTGCATTCTCTAAAAATTCGGCCAGAATGGAGGTAAAGAAAATCTCCTCGTTAATTTAGGACATTACTCGTTTTCGACCCATTTTTACTGGAAGGCCATAAAGTGGCCGATTTGTATGGAATCTTAGCATGTGACAATTCGTTGGATAGGTAAACAACATAACTACGACTTCCATGGGATATTTTTGCATTCTCTAAAAATTCGGCCAAAATGGAGGTTAAGAAAATCTCCTCGTTAATTTAGGACATTACTCGTTTTCGACCCTTTTTTACTAGGAAGGCCATAATGTGGCCGATTTGCATTGAATCCTAGCATGTGACAATTCGTTGGATAGGTAAACAACATAACTACCACTTCCATGTGATATTTTTCCATTCTCTAAAAATTCGGCCAGAATGGAGGTAAAGAAAATCTCCTCGTTAATTTAGGACATTACTCGTTTTCGACCCATTTTTACTGGGAAGGCCATAAAGTGGCCGATTTGTATTGAATCTTAGCATGTGACAATTCTTGGATAGGGAAACAACATAACTACGACTTCCATGGGATATTTTTGCATTCTCTAAAAATTCAGCCAAAATGGAGGTTAAGAAAATCTCCTCGTTAATTTGGGACATTACTCGTTTTCGACCCTTTTTTACTAGGAATGCCTTAATGTGGCCAATCTGCATTGAATCTTAGCGTGTGACAATTCGTTGGATAGGTAAACAACATAACTACGACTTCCATGGGATATTTTTGCATTCTCTAAAAATTCGGCCAAAATGGAGGTTAAGAAAATCTCCTCGTTAATTTAGGACATTACTCCTTTTCGACCCTTTTTTACTAGGAAGGCCATAAAGTGGCCGATTTGTATTGAATCTTAGCAAGTGAAAATTCGTTGGATAGGTAAACAACATAACTACGACTTCCATGGGATATTTTTGCATTCTCTAAAAATTCGGACAAAATGGAGGTTAAGAAAATTTCCTCTATAATTTAGGACATTACTCGTTTTCGACCCTTTTTTACTAGGAAGGCCATAATGTGGCCGATTTGCATTGAATCTTCGCATGTGACAATTTGTTGGATAGGTAAACAACATAGCTACGACTGCCATGGTATATTTTTGCATTCTCTAAAAATTCAGCCAAAATGGAGGTTAAGAAAATCTCCTCGTTAATTTAGGACATTACTCGTTTTCGACCCTTTTTAACTAGGAAGGCCATAATGTGGCCGATTTGCATTGAATCTTAGCATGTGACAATTCGTTGGATAGGTAAACAACATAACTACGACTTCCATGGTATATTTTTGCATTCTCTAAAAATTCGGCCAAAATGGAGGTTAAAAAAATCTCCTCGTTAATTTAGGACATTACTCGTTTTCGACCCTTTTTTACTAGGAAGGCCATAAAGTGGCCGATTTGTATTGAATCTTTGCATGTGACAATTCGTTGGATAGGTAAACAACATAACTACGACTTCCATGGGATATTATTGCATTCTCTAAAAATTCGGCCAAAATGGAGGTTAAGAAAATCTCCTCGTTAATTTAGGACATTACTCCTTTTCGACCCTTTTTTACTAGGAAGGCCATAAAGTGGCTGATTTGTATTGAATCTTAGCAAGTGACAATTCGATGGATAGGTAAACAACATAAATACGACTTCCATGGGATATTTTTGCATTCTCTAAAAATTCGGACAAAATGGAGGTTATGAAAATTTCCTCGTTAATTTGGGACATTACTCGTTTTCGACCCTTTTTTATTAGGAAGGCCATAAAGTGGCCGACTTGTATTGAATCTTAGCATGTGACAATTCGTTGGATAGGTAAACAACATAACTACGACTTCCATGGGATATTTTTGCATTCTCAAAAAATTCGGCCAAAATGGAGGTTAAGAAAATCTCCTCGTTTCGTTTTCGACCCTTTTTTACTAGGAAGGCCATAATGTGGCCGATTTGCATTGAATCTTAGCATGTGACAATTCGTTGGATAGGTAAACAACATAACTACGACTTCCATGGTATATTTTTGCATTCTCTAAAAATTCGGCCAAAATGGAGGTTAAAAAAATCTCCTCGTTAATTTAGGACATTACTCGTTTTCGACCCTTTTTTACTAGGAAGGCCATAAAGTGGCCGATTTGTATTGAATCTTTGCATGTGACAATTCGTTGGATAGGTAAACAACATAACTACGACTTCCATGGGATATTATTGCATTCTCTAAAAATTCGGCCAAAATGGAGGTTAAGAAAATCTCCTCGTTAATTTAGGACATTACTCCTTTTCGACCCTTTTTTACTAGGAAGGCCATAAAGTGGCTGATTTGTATTGAATCTTAGCAAGTGACAATTCGATGGATAGGTAAACAACATAAATACGACTTCCATGGGATATTTTTGCATTCTCTAAAAATTCGGACAAAATGGAGGTTATGAAAATTTCCTCGTTAATTTGGGACATTACTCGTTTTCGACCCTTTTTTATTAGGAAGGCCATAAAGTGGCCGACTTGTATTGAATCTTAGCATGTGACAATTCGTTGGATAGGTAAACAACATAACTACGACTTCCATGGGATATTTTTGCATTCTCAAAAAATTCGGCAAAAATGGAGGTTAAGAAAATCTCCTCGTTTCGTTTTCGACCCTTTTTTACTAGGAAGGCCATAATGTGGCCGATTTGCATTGAATCTTAGCATGTGACAATTCGTTGGATAGGTAAACAACATAACTACGACTTCCATGGTATATTTTTGCATTCTCTAAAAATTCGGCCAAAATGGAGGTTAAAAAATCTCCTCGTTAATTTAGGACATTACTCGTTTTCGACCCTTTTTTACTAGGAAGGCCATAAAGTGGCCGATTTGTATTGAATCTTTGCATGTGACAATTCGTTGGATAGGTAAACAACATAACTACGACTTCCATGGGATATTTTTGCATTCTCTAAAAATTCGGCCAAAATGGAGGTTAAGAAAATATCCTCGTTAATTTAGGACATTACTCCTTTTCGACCCTTTTTTACTAGGAAGGCCATAAAGTGGCTGATTTGTATTGAATCTTGGCGGATTTGTATTGAATCTTAGCAAGTGACAATTCGATGGATAGGTAAACAACATAAATACGACTTCCATGGGATATTTTTGCATTCTCTAAAAATTCGGCCAAAATGGAGGTTAAGAAAATCTCCTCGTTAATTTAGGACATTACTCCTTTTCGACCCTTTTTTACTAGGAAGGCCATAAAGTGGCCGATTTGTATTGAATCTTAGCAAGTGACAATTTGTTGGATAGGTAAACAACATAGCTACGACTGCCATGGTATATTTTTGCATTCTCTAAAAATTCGGCCAAAATGGAGGTTAAGAAAATCTCCTCGTTAATTTAGGACATTACTCGTTTTCGACCCTTTTTAACTTGGAAGGCCATAAAGTGGCCGATTTGTATTGAATCTTAGCATGTGACAATTCTTGGATAGGGAAACAAGATAACTACGACTTCCATGGGATATTTTTGCATTCTCTAAAAATTCAGCCAAAATGGAGGTTAAGAAAATCTCCTCGTTAATTTGGGACATTACTCGTTTTCGACCCTTTTTTACTAGGAATGCCATAATGTGGCCAATCTGCATTGAATCTTAGCGTGTGACAATTCGTTGGATAGGTAAACAACATAACTACGACTTCCATGGGATATTTTTGCATTCTCTAAAAATTCGGCCAAAATGGAGGTTAAGAAAATCTCCTCGTTAATTTAGGACATTACTCGTTTTCGACCCTTTTTTACTAGGAAGGCCATAATGTGGCCGATTTGCATTGAATCCTAGCATGTGACAATTCGTTGGATAGGTAAACAACATAACTACCACTTCCATGTGATATTTTTGCATTCTCTAAAAATTCGGCCAGAATGGAGGTAAAGAAAATCTCCTCGTTAATTTAGGACATTACTCGTTTTCGACCCATTTTTACTAGGAAGGCCATAAAGTGGCCGATTTGTATTGAATCTTAGCATGTGACAATTCTTGGATAGGGAAACAACATAACTACGACTTCCATGGGATATTTTTGCATTCTCTAAAAATTCGTCCAAAATGGAGGTTAAGAAAATCTCCTCGTTAATTTAGGACATTACTCGTTTTCGACCCTCTTTTACTAGGAAGGCCATAATGTGGCCGATTTGCATTGAATCCTAGCATGTGATAATTCGTTGGATAGGTAAACAACATAACTACCACTTCCATGTGATATTTTTGCATTCTCTAAAAATTCGGCCAGAATGGAGGTAAAGAAAATCTCCTCGTTAATTTAGGACATTACTCGTTTTCGACCCATTTTTACTAGGAAGGCCATAAAGTGGCCGATTTGTATTGAATCTTAGCATGTGACAATTCGTTGGATAGGTAAACAACATAACTACGACTTCCATGGGATATTATTGCATTCTCTAAAAATTCGGCCAAAATGGAGGTTAAGAAAATCTCCTCGTTAATTTAGGACATTACTCCTTTTCGACCCTTTTTTACTAGGAAGGCCATAAAGTGGCTGATTTGTATTGAATCTTAGCAAGTGACAATTCGATGGATAGGTAAACAACATAAATACGACTTCCATGGGATATTTTTGCATTCTCTAAAAATTCGGACAAAATGGAGGTTATGAAAATTTCCTCGTTAATTTGGGACATTACTCGTTTTCGACCCTTTTTTATTAGGAAGGCCATAAAGTGGCCGACTTGTATTGAATCTTAGCATGTGACAATTCGTTGGATAGGTAAACAACATAACTACGACTTCCATGGGATATTTTTGCATTCTCAAAAAATTCGGCCAAAATGGAGGTTAAGAAAATCTCCTCGTTTCGTTTTCGACCCTTTTTTACTAGGAAGGCCATAATGTGGCCGATTTGCATTGAATCTTAGCATGTGACAATTCGTTGGATAGGTAAACAACATAACTACGACTTCCATGGTATATTTTTGCATTCTCTAAAAATTCGGCCAAAATGGAGGTTAAAAAAATCTCCTCGTTAATTTAGGACATTACTCGTTTTCGACCCTTTTTTACTAGGAAGGCCATAAAGTGGCCGATTTGTATTGAATCTTTGCATGTGACAATTCGTTGGATAGGTAAACAACATAACTACGACTTCCATGGGATATTATTGCATTCTCTAAAAATTCGGCCAAAATGGAGGTTAAGAAAATCTCCTCGTTAATTTAGGACATTACTCCTTTTCGACCCTTTTTTACTAGGAAGGCCATAAAGTGGCTGATTTGTATTGAATCTTAGCAAGTGACAATTCGATGGATAGGTAAACAACATAAATACGACTTCCATGGGATATTTTTGCATTCTCTAAAAATTCGGACAAAATGGAGGTTATGAAAATTTCCTCGTTAATTTGGGACATTACTCGTTTTCGACCCTTTTTTATTAGGAAGGCCATAAAGTGGCCGACTTGTATTGAATCTTAGCATGTGACAATTCGTTGGATAGGTAAACAACATAACTACGACTTCCATGGTATATTTTTGCATTCTCTAAAAATTCGGCCAAAATGGAGGTTAAAAAATCTCCTCGTTAATTTAGGACATTACTCGTTTTCGACCCTTTTTTACTAGGAAGGCCATAAAGTGGCCGATTTGTATTGAATCTTTGCATGTGACAATTCGTTGGATAGGTAAACAACATAACTACGACTTCCATGGGATATTTTTGCATTCTCTAAAAATTCGGCCAAAATGGAGGTTAAGAAAATATCCTCGTTAATTTAGGACATTACTCGTTTTCGACCCTTTTTTACTAGGAAGGCCATAATGTGGCCGATTTGCATTGAATCCTAGCATGTGACAATTCGTTGGATAGGTAAACAACATAACTACCACTTCCATGTGATATTTTTGCATTCTCTAAAAATTCGGCCAGAATGGAGGTAAAGAAAATCTCCTCGTTAATTTAGGACATTACTCGTTTTCGACCCATTTTTACTAGGAAGGCCATAAAGTGGCCGATTTGTATTGAATCTTAGCATGTGACAATTCTTGGATAGGGAAACAACATAACTACGACTTCCATGGGATATTTTTGCATTCTCTAAAAATTCGTCCAAAATGGAGGTTAAGAAAATCTCCTCGTTAATTTAGGACATTACTCGTTTTCGACCCTCTTTTACTAGGAAGGCCATAATGTGGCCGATTTGCATTGAATCCTAGCATGTGATAATTCGTTGGATAGGTAAACAACATAACTACCACTTCCATGTGATATTTTTGCATTCTCTAAAAATTCGGCCAGAATGGAGGTAAAGAAAATCTCCTCGTTAATTTAGGACATTACTCGTTTTCGACCCATTTTTACTAGGAAGGCCATAAAGTGGCCGATTTGTATTGAATCTTAGCATGTGACAATTCGTTGGATAGGTAAACAACATAACTACGACTTCCATGGGATATTATTGCATTCTCTAAAAATTCGGCCAAAATGGAGGTTAAGAAAATCTCCTCGTTAATTTAGGACATTACTCCTTTTCGACCCTTTTTTACTAGGAAGGCCATAAAGTGGCTGATTTGTATTGAATCTTAGCAAGTGACAATTCGATGGATAGGTAAACAACATAAATACGACTTCCATGGGATATTTTTGCATTCTCTAAAAATTCGGACAAAATGGAGGTTATGAAAATTTCCTCGTTAATTTGGGACATTACTCGTTTTCGACCCTTTTTTATTAGGAAGGCCATAAAGTGGCCGACTTGTATTGAATCTTAGCATGTGACAATTCGTTGGATAGGTAAACAACATAACTACGACTTCCATGGGATATTTTTGCATTCTCAAAAAATTCGGCCAAAATGGAGGTTAAGAAAATCTCCTCGTTTCGTTTTCGACCCTTTTTTACTAGGAAGGCCATAATGTGGCCGATTTGCATTGAATCTTAGCATGTGACAATTCGTTGGATAGGTAAACAACATAACTACGACTTCCATGGTATATTTTTGCATTCTCTAAAAATTCGGCCAAAATGGAGGTTAAAAAAATCTCCTCGTTAATTTAGGACATTACTCGTTTTCGACCCTTTTTTACTAGGAAGGCCATAAAGTGGCCGATTTGTATTGAATCTTTGCATGTGACAATTCGTTGGATAGGTAAACAACATAACTACGACTTCCATGGGATATTATTGCATTCTCTAAAAATTCGGCCAAAATGGAGGTTAAGAAAATCTCCTCGTTAATTTAGGACATTACTCCTTTTCGACCCTTTTTTACTAGGAAGGCCATAAAGTGGCTGATTTGTATTGAATCTTAGCAAGTGACAATTCGATGGATAGGTAAACAACATAAATACGACTTCCATGGGATATTTTTGCATTCTCTAAAAATTCGGACAAAATGGAGGTTATGAAAATTTCCTCGTTAATTTGGGACATTACTCGTTTTCGACCCTTTTTTATTAGGAAGGCCATAAAGTGGCCGACTTGTATTGAATCTTAGCATGTGACAATTCGTTGGATAGGTAAACAACATAACTACGACTTCCATGGTATATTTTTGCATTCTCTAAAAATTCGGCCAAAATGGAGGTTAAAAAATCTCCTCGTTAATTTAGGACATTACTCGTTTTCGACCCTTTTTTACTAGGAAGGCCATAAAGTGGCCGATTTGTATTGAATCTTTGCATGTGACAATTCGTTGGATAGGTAAACAACATAACTACGACTTCCATGGGATATTTTTGCATTCTCTAAAAATTCGGCCAAAATGGAGGTTAAGAAAATATCCTCGTTAATTTAGGACATTACTCCTTTTCGACCCTTTTTTACTAGGAAGGCCATAAAGTGGCTGATTTGTATTGAATCTTGGCGGATTTGTATTGAATCTTAGCAAGTGACAATTCGATGGATAGGTAAACAACATAAATACGACTTCCATGGGATATTTTTGCATTCTCTAAAAATTCGGCCAAAATGGAGGTTAAGAAAATCTCCTCGTTAATTTAGGACATTACTCCTTTTCGACCCTTTTTTACTAGGAAGGCCATAAAGTGGCCGATTTGTATTGAATCTTAGCAAGTGACAATTTGTTGGATAGGTAAACAACATAGCTACGACTGCCATGGTATATTTTTGCATTCTCTAAAAATTCGGCCAAAATGGAGGTTAAGAAAATCTCCTCGTTAATTTAGGACATTACTCGTTTTCGACCCTTTTTAACTTGGAAGGCCATAAAGTGGCCGATTTGTATTGAATCTTAGCATGTGACAATTCTTGGATAGGGAAACAAGATAACTACGACTTCCATGGGATATTTTTGCATTCTCTAAAAATTCAGCCAAAATGGAGGTTAAGAAAATCTCCTCGTTAATTTGGGACATTACTCGTTTTCGACCCTTTTTTACTAGGAATGCCATAATGTGGCCAATCTGCATTGAATCTTAGCGTGTGACAATTCGTTGGATAGGTAAACAACATAACTACGACTTCCATGGGATATTTTTGCATTCTCTAAAAATTCGGCCAAAATGGAGGTTAAGAAAATCTCCTCGTTAATTTAGGACATTACTCGTTTTCGACCCTTTTTTACTAGGAAGGCCATAATGTGGCCGATTTGCATTGAATCCTAGCATGTGACAATTCGTTGGATAGGTAAACAACATAACTACCACTTCCATGTGATATTTTTGCATTCTCTAAAAATTCGGCCAGAATGGAGGTAAAGAAAATCTCCTCGTTAATTTAGGACATTACTCGTTTTCGACCCATTTTTACTAGGAAGGCCATAAAGTGGCCGATTTGTATTGAATCTTAGCATGTGACAATTCTTGGATAGGGAAACAACATAACTACGACTTCCATGGGATATTTTTGCATTCTCTAAAAATTCGTCCAAAATGGAGGTTAAGAAAATCTCCTCGTTAATTTAGGACATTACTCGTTTTCGACCCTCTTTTACTAGGAAGGCCATAATGTGGCCGATTTGCATTGAATCCTAGCATGTGACAATTCGTTGGATAGGTAAACAACATAACTACCACTTCCATGTGATATTTTTGCATTCTCTAAAAATTCGGCCAGAATGGAGGTAAAGAAAATCTCCTCGTTAATTTAGGACATTACTCGTTTTCGACCCATTTTTACTAGGAAGGCCATAAAGTGGCCGATTTGTATTGAATCTTAGCATGTGACAATTCTTGGATAGGGAAACAACATAAATACGACTTCCATGGGATATTTTTGCATTCTCTAAAAATTCAGCCAAAATGGAGGTTAAGAAAATCTCCTCGTTAATTTAGGACATTACTCGTTTTCGACCCATTTTTACTAGGAAGGCCATAAAGTGGCCGATTTGTATTGAATCTTAGCATGTGACAATTCTTGGATAGGGAAACAACATAACTACGACTTTCATGGGATATTTTTGCATTCTCTAAAAATTCAGCCAAAATGGAGGTTAAGAAAATCTCCTCGTTAATTTGGGACATTACTCGTTTTCGACCCTTTTTTACTAGGAATGCCATAATGTGGCCAATCTGCATTGAATCTTAGCGTGTGACAATTCGTTGGATAGGTAAACAACATAACTACGACTTCCATGGGATATTTTTGCATTCTCTAAAAATTCGGCCAGAATGGAGGTAAAGAAAATCTCCTCGTTAATTTAGGACATTACTCGTTTTCGACGCATTTTTACTGGAAGGCCATAAAGTGGCCGATTTGTATGGAATCTTAGCATGTGACAATTCGTTGGATAGGTAAACAACATAACTACGACTTCCATGGGATATTTTTGCATTCTCTAAAAATTCGGCCAAAATGGAGGTTAAGAAAATCTCCTCGTTAATTTAGGACATTACTCGTTTTCGACCCTTTTTTACTAGGAAGGCCATAATGTGGCCGATTTGCATTGAATCCTAGCATGTGACAATTCGTTGGATAGGTAAACAACATAACTACCACTTCCATGTGATATTTTTGCATTCTCTAAAAATTCGGCCAGAATGGAGGTAAAGAAAATCTCCTCGTTAATTTAGGACATTACTCGTTTTCGACCCATTTTTACTAGGAAGGCCATAAAGTGGCCGATTTGTATTGAATCTTAGCATGTGACAATTCTTGGATAGGGAAACAACATAACTACGACTTCCATGGGATATTTTTGCATTCTCTAAAAATTCAGCCAAAATGGAGGTTAAGAAAATCTCCTCGTTAATTTAGGACATTACTCGTTTTCGACCCATTTTTACTAGGAAGGCCATAAAGTGGCCGATTTGTATTGAATCTTAGCATGTGACAATTCTTGGATAGGGAAACAACATAACTACGACTTCCATGGGATATTTTTGCATTCTCTAAAAATTCAGCCAAAATGGAGGTTAAGAAAATCTCCTCGTTAATTTGGGACATTACTCGTTTTCGACCCTTTTTTACTAGGAATGCCGTAATGTGGCCAATCTGCATTGAATCTTAGCGTGTGACAATTCGTTGGATAGGTAAACAACATAACTACGACTTCCATGGGATATTTTTGCATTCTCTAAAAATTCGGCCAAAATGGAGGTTAAGAAAATCTCCTCGTTAATTTAGGACATTACTCGTTTTCGACCCTTTTTTACTAGGAAGGCCATAATGTGGCCGATTTGCATTGAATCTTAGCATGTGACAATTCGTTGGATAGGTAAACAACATAACTACGACTTCCATTTGATATTTTTGCATTCTCTAAAAATTCGGCCAGAATGGAGGTAAAGAAAATCTCCTCGTTAATTTAGGACATTACTCGTTTTCGACCCATTTTTACTGGAAGGCCATAAAGTGGCCGATTTGTATGGAATCTTAGCATGTGACAATTCGTTGGATAGGTAAACAACATAACTACGACTTCCATGGGATATTTTTGCATTCTCTAAAAATTCGGCCAAAATGGAGGTTAAGAAAATCTCCTCGTTAATTTAGGACATTACTCGTTTTCGACCCTTTTTTACTAGGAAGGCCATAATGTGGCCGATTTGCATTGAATCCTAGCATGTGACAATTCGTTGGATAGGTAAACAACATAACTACCACTTCCATGTGATATTTTTGCATTCTCTAAAAATTCGGCCAGAATGGAGGTAAAGAAAATCTCCTCGTTAATTTAGGACATTACTCATTTTCGACCCATTTTTACTAGGAAGGCCATAAAGTGGCCGATTTGTATTGAATCTTAGCATGTGACAATTCTTGGATAGGGAAACAACATAACTACGACTTCCATGGGATATTTTTGCATTCTCTAAAAATTCAGCCAAAATGGAGGTTAAGAAAATCTCCTCGTTAATTTAGGACATTACTCGTTTTCGACCCATTTTTACTAGGAAGGCCATAAAGTGGCCGATTTGTATTGAATCTTAGCATGTGACAATTCTTGGATAGGGAAACAACATAACTACGACTTCCATGGGATATTTTTGCATTCTCTAAAAATTCAGCCAAAATGGAGGTTAAGAAAATCTCCTCGTTAATTTGGGACATTACTCGTTTTCGACCCTTTTTTACTAGGAATGCCGTAATGTGGCCAATCTGCATTGAATCTTAGCGTGTGACAATTCGTTGGATAGGTAAACAACATAACTACGACTTCCATGGGATATTTTTGCATTCTCTAAAAATTCGGCCAAAATGGAGGTAAAGAAAATCTCCTCGTTAATTTAGGACATTACTCGTTTTCGACCCTCTTTTACTAGGAAGGCCATAATGTGGCCGATTTGCATTGAATCCTAGCATGTGACAATTCGTTGGATAGGTAAACAACATAACTACCACTTCCATGTGATATTTTTGCATTCTCTAAAAATTCGGCCAGAATGGAGGTAAAGAAAATCTCCTCGTTAATTTAGGACATTACTCGTTTTCGACCCATTTTTACTAGGAAGGCCATAAAGTGGCCGATTTGTATTGAATCTTAGCATGTGACAATTCTTGGATAGGGAAACAACATAACTACGACTTCCATGGGATATTTTTGCATTCTCTAAAAATTCAGCCAAAATGGAGGTTAAGAAAATCTCCTCGTTAATTTAGGACATTACTCGTTTTCGACCCATTTTTACTAGGAAGGCCATAAAGTGGCCGATTTGTATTGAATCTTAGCATGTGACAATTCTTGGATAGGGAAACAACATAACTACGACTTTCATGGGATATTTTTGCATTCTCTAAAAATTCAGCCAAAATGGAGGTTAAGAAAATCTCCTCGTTAATTTGGGACATTACTCGTTTTCGACCCTTTTTTACTAGGAATGCCATAATGTGGCCAATCTGCATTGAATCTTAGCGTGTGACAATTCGTTGGATAGGTAAACAACATAACTACGACTTCCATGGGATATTTTTGCATTCTCTAAAAATTCGGCCAGAATGGAGGTAAAGAAAATCTCCTCGTTAATTTAGGACATTACTCGTTTTCGACGCATTTTTACTGGAAGGCCATAAAGTGGCCGATTTGTATGGAATCTTAGCATGTGACAATTCGTTGGATAGGTAAACAACATAACTACGACTTCCATGGGATATTTTTGCATTCTCTAAAAATTCGGCCAAAATGGAGGTTAAGAAAATCTCCTCGTTAATTTAGGACATTACTCGTTTTCGACCCTTTTTTACTAGGAAGGCCATAATGTGGCCGATTTGCATTGAATCCTAGCATGTGACAATTCGTTGGATAGGTAAACAACATAACTACCACTTCCATGTGATATTTTTGCATTCTCTAAAAATTCGGCCAGAATGGAGGTAAAGAAAATCTCCTCGTTAATTTAGGACATTACTCGTTTTCGACCCATTTTTACTAGGAAGGCCATAAAGTGGCCGATTTGTATTGAATCTTAGCATGTGACAATTCTTGGATAGGGAAACAACATAACTACGACTTCCATGGGATATTTTTGCATTCTCTAAAAATTCAGCCAAAATGGAGGTTAAGAAAATCTCCTCGTTAATTTAGGACATTACTCGTTTTCGACCCATTTTTACTAGGAAGGCCATAAAGTGGCCGATTTGTATTGAATCTTAGCATGTGACAATTCTTGGATAGGGAAACAACATAACTACGACTTCCATGGGATATTTTTGCATTCTCTAAAAATTCAGCCAAAATGGAGGTTAAGAAAATCTCCTCGTTAATTTGGGACATTACTCGTTTTCGACCCTTTTTTACTAGGAATGCCGTAATGTGGCCAATCTGCATTGAATCTTAGCGTGTGACAATTCGTTGGATAGGTAAACAACATAACTACGACTTCCATGGGATATTTTTGCATTCTCTAAAAATTCGGCCAAAATGGAGGTTAAGAAAATCTCCTCGTTAATTTAGGACATTACTCGTTTTCGACCCTTTTTTACTAGGAAGGCCATAATGTGGCCGATTTGCATTGAATCTTAGCATGTGACAATTCGTTGGATAGGTAAACAACATAACTACGACTTCCATTTGATATTTTTGCATTCTCTAAAAATTCGGCCAGAATGGAGGTAAAGAAAATCTCCTCGTTAATTTAGGACATTACTCGTTTTCGACCCATTTTTACTGGAAGGCCATAAAGTGGCCGATTTGTATGGAATCTTAGCATGTGACAATTCGTTGGATAGGTAAACAACATAACTACGACTTCCATGGGATATTTTTGCATTCTCTAAAAATTCGGCCAAAATGGAGGTTAAGAAAATCTCCTCGTTAATTTAGGACATTACTCGTTTTCGACCCTTTTTTACTAGGAAGGCCATAAAGTGGCCGATTTGTATTGAATCTTAGCATGTGACAATTCTTGGATAGGGAAACAACATAACTACGACTTTCATGGGATATTTTTGCATTCTCTAAAAATTCAGCCAAAATGGAGGTTAAGAAAATCTCCTCGTTAATTTGGGACATTACTCGTTTTCGACCCTTTTTTACTAGGAATGCCATAATGTGGCCAATCTGCATTGAATCTTAGCGTGTGACAATTCGTTGGATAGGTAAACAACATAACTACGACTTCCATGGGATATTTTTGCATTCTCTAAAAATTCGGCCAGAATGGAGGTAAAGAAAATCTCCTCGTTAATTTAGGACATTACTCGTTTTCGACGCATTTTTACTGGAAGGCCATAAAGTGGCCGATTTGTATGGAATCTTAGCATGTGACAATTCGTTGGATAGGTAAACAACATAACTACGACTTCCATGGGATATTTTTGCATTCTCTAAAAATTCGGCCAAAATGGAGGTTAAGAAAATCTCCTCGTTAATTTAGGACATTACTCGTTTTCGACCCTTTTTTACTAGGAAGGCCATAATGTGGCCGATTTGCATTGAATCCTAGCATGTGACAATTCGTTGGATAGGTAAACAACATAACTACCACTTCCATGTGATATTTTTGCATTCTCTAAAAATTCGGCCAGAATGGAGGTAAAGAAAATCTCCTCGTTAATTTAGGACATTACTCGTTTTCGACCCATTTTTACTAGGAAGGCCATAAAGTGGCCGATTTGTATTGAATCTTAGCATGTGACAATTCTTGGATAGGGAAACAACATAACTACGACTTCCATGGGATATTTTTGCATTCTCTAAAAATTCAGCCAAAATGGAGGTTAAGAAAATCTCCTCGTTAATTTAGGACATTACTCGTTTTCGACCCATTTTTACTAGGAAGGCCATAAAGTGGCCGATTTGTATTGAATCTTAGCATGTGACAATTCTTGGATAGGGAAACAACATAACTACGACTTCCATGGGATATTTTTGCATTCTCTAAAAATTCAGCCAAAATGGAGGTTAAGAAAATCTCCTCGTTAATTTGGGACATTACTCGTTTTCGACCCTTTTTTACTAGGAATGCCGTAATGTGGCCAATCTGCATTGAATCTTAGCGTGTGACAATTCGTTGGATAGGTAAACAACATAACTACGACTTCCATGGGATATTTTTGCATTCTCTAAAAATTCGGCCAAAATGGAGGTTAAGAAAATCTCCTCGTTAATTTAGGACATTACTCGTTTTCGACCCTTTTTTACTAGGAAGGCCATAATGTGGCCGATTTGCATTGAATCTTAGCATGTGACAATTCGTTGGATAGGTAAACAACATAACTACGACTTCCATTTGATATTTTTGCATTCTCTAAAAATTCGGCCAGAATGGAGGTAAAGAAAATCTCCTCGTTAATTTAGGACATTACTCGTTTTCGACCCATTTTTACTGGAAGGCCATAAAGTGGCCGATTTGTATGGAATCTTAGCATGTGACAATTCGTTGGATAGGTAAACAACATAACTACGACTTCCATGGGATATTTTTGCATTCTCTAAAAATTCGGCCAAAATGGAGGTTAAGAAAATCTCCTCGTTAATTTAGGACATTACTCGTTTTCGACCCTTTTTTACTAGGAAGGCCATAATGTGGCCGATTTGCATTGAATCCTAGCATGTGACAATTCGTTGGATAGGTAAACAACATAACTACCACTTCCATGTGATATTTTTGCATTCTCTAAAAATTCAGCCAGAATGGAGGTAAAGAAAATCTCCTCGTTAATTTAGGACATTACTCATTTTCGACCCATTTTTACTAGGAAGGCCATAAAGTGGCCGATTTGTATTGAATCTTAGCATGTGACAATTCTTGGATAGGGAAACAACATAACTACGACTTCCATGGGATATTTTTGCATTCTCTAAAAATTCAGCCAAAATGGAGGTTAAGAAAATCTCCTCGTTAATTTAGGACATTACTCGTTTTCGACCCATTTTTACTAGGAAGGCCATAAAGTGGCCGATTTGTATTGAATCTTAGCATGTGACAATTCTTGGATAGGGAAACAACATAACTACGACTTCCATGGGATATTTTTGCATTCTCTAAAAATTCAGCCAAAATGGAGGTTAAGAAAATCTCCTCGTTAATTTGGGACATTACTCGTTTTCGACCCTTTTTTACTAGGAATGCCGTAATGTGGCCAATCTGCATTGAATCTTAGCGTGTGACAATTCGTTGGATAGGTAAACAACATAACTACGACTTCCATGGGATATTTTTGCATTCTCTAAAAATTCGGCCAAAATGGAGGTTAAGAAAATCTCCTCGTTAATTTAGGACATTACTCGTTTTCGACCCTTTTTTACTAGGAAGGCCATAATGTGGCCGATTTGCATTGAATCTTAGCATGTGACAATTCGTTGGATAGGTAAACAACATAACTACGACTTCCATGGGATATTTTTGCATTCTCTAAAAATTCAGCCAAAATGGAGGTTAAGAAAATCTCCTCGTTAATTGAGGACATTACTCGTTTTTGACCCTTTTTTACTAGGAAGGCCATAATGTGGCCGATTTGCATAGAATCTTAGCATGTGACAATTCGTTGGATAGGTAAACAACATAACTACGACTTCCATGGGATGTTTTTGCATTCTCTAAAAATTCGGCCGAAATGGAGGTTAAGAAAATCTCCTCGTTAATTTAGGACATTACTCGTTTTCGACCCTTTTTTACTAGGAAGGCCATAATGTGGCCGATTTGCATTGAATCTTAGCATGTGACAATTCGTTGGATAGGTAAACAACATAACTACGACTTCCATGGGATATTTTTGCATTCTCTAAAAATTCGGCCAGAATGGAGGTAAAGAAAATCTCCTCGTTAATTTAGGACATTACTCGTTTTCGACGCATTTTTACTGGAAGGCCATAAAGTGGCCGATTTGTATGGAATCTTAGCATGTGACAATTCGTTGGATAGGTAAACAACATAACTACGACTTCCATGGGATATTTTTGCATTCTCTAAAAATTCGGCCAAAATGGAGGTTAAGAAAATCTCCTCGTTAATTTAGGACATTACTCGTTTTCGACCCTTTTTTACTAGGAAGGCCATAATGTGGCCGATTTGCATTGAATCCTAGCATGTGACAATTCGTTGGATAGGTAAACAACATAACTACCACTTCCATGTGATATTTTTGCATTCTCTAAAAATTCGGCCAGAATGGAGGTAAAGAAAATCTCCTCGTTAATTTAGGACATTACTCGTTTTCGACCCATTTTTACTAGGAAGGCCATAAAGTGGCCGATTTGTATTGAATCTTAGCATGTGACAATTCTTGGATAGGGAAACAACATAACTACGACTTCCATGGGATATTTTTGCATTCTCTAAAAATTCAGCCAAAATGGAGGTTAAGAAAATCTCCTCGTTAATTTAGGACATTACTCGTTTTCGACCCATTTTTACTAGGAAGGCCATAAAGTGGCCGATTTGTATTGAATCTTAGCATGTGACAATTCTTGGATAGGGAAACAACATAACTACGACTTCCATGGGATATTTTTGCATTCTCTAAAAATTCAGCCAAAATGGAGGTTAAGAAAATCTCCTCGTTAATTTGGGACATTACTCGTTTTCGACCCTTTTTTACTAGGAATGCCGTAATGTGGCCAATCTGCATTGAATCTTAGCGTGTGACAATTCGTTGGATAGGTAAACAACATAACTACGACTTCCATGGGATATTTTTGCATTCTCTAAAAATTCGGCCAAAATGGAGGTTAAGAAAATCTCCTCGTTAATTTAGGACATTACTCGTTTTCGACCCTTTTTTACTAGGAAGGCCATAATGTGGCCGATTTGCATAGAATCTTAGCATGTGACAATTCGTTGGATAGGTAAACAACATAACTACGACTTCCATGGGATGTTTTTGCATTCTCTAAAAATTCGGCCGAAATGGAGGTTAAGAAAATCTCCTCGTTAATTTAGGACATTACTCGTTTTCGACCCTTTTTTACTAGGAAGGCCATAATGTGGCCGATTTGCATTGAATCTTAGCATGTGACAATTCGTTGGATAGGTAAACAACATAACTACGACTTCCATGGGATATTTTTGCATTCTCTAAAAATTCGGCCAGAATGGAGGTTAAGAAAATCTCCTCGTTAATTTAGGACATTACTCGTTTTCGACCCTTTTTTACTGGAAGGCCATAAAGTGGCCGATTTGTATGGAATCTTAGCATGTGACAATTCGTTGGATAGGTAAACAACATAACTACGACTTCCATGGGATATTTTTGCATTCTCTAAAAATTCGGCCAAAATGGAGGTTAAGAAAATCTCCTCGTTAATTTAGGACATTACTCGTTTTCGACCCTTTTTTACTAGGAAGGCCATAATGTGGCCGATTTGCATTGAATCCTAGCATGTGACAATTCGTTGGATAGGTAAACAACATAACTACCACTTCCATGTGATATTTTTCCATTCTCTAAAAATTCGGCCAGAATGGAGGTAAAGAAAATCTCCTCGTTAATTTAGGACATTACTCGTTTTCGACCCATTTTTACTGGGAAGGCCATAAAGTGGCCGATTTGTATTGAATCTTAGCATGTGACAATTCTTGGATAGGGAAACAACATAACTACGACTTCCATGGGATATTTTTGCATTCTCTAAAAATTCAGCCAAAATGGAGGTTAAGAAACTCTCCTCGTTAATTTGGGACATTACTCGTTTTCGACCCTTTTTTACTAGGAATGCCTTAATGTGGCCAATCTGCATTGAATCTTAGCGTGTGACAATTCGTTGGATAGGTAAACAACATAACTACGACTTCCATGGGATATTTTTGCATTCTCTAAAAATTCGGCCAAAATGGAGGTTAAGAAAATCTCCTCGTTAATTTAGGACATTACTCCTTTTCGACCCTTTTTTACTAGGAAGGCCATAAAGTGGCCGATTTGTATTGAATCTTAGCAAGTGAAAATTCGTTGGATAGGTAAACAACATAACTACGACTTCCATGGGATATTTTTGCATTCTCTAAAAATTCGGACAAAATGGAGGTTAAGAAAATTTCCTCTATAATTTAGGACATTACTCGTTTTCGACCCTTTTTTACTAGGAAGGCCATAATGTGGCCGATTTGCATTGAATCTTCGCATGTGACAATTTGTTGGATAGGTAAACAACATAGCTACGACTGCCATGGTATATTTTTGCATTCTCTAAAAATTCAGCCAAAATGGAGGTTAAGAAAATCTCCTCGTTAATTTAGGACATTACTCGTTTTCGACCCTTTTTAACTAGGAAGGCCATAATGTGGCCGATTTGCATTGAATCTTAGCATGTGACAATTCGTTGGATAGGTAAACAACATAACTACGACTTCCATGGTATATTTTTGCATTCTCTAAAAATTCGGCCAAAATGGAGGTTAAAAAAATCTCCTCGTTAATTTAGGACATTACTCGTTTTCGACCCTTTTTTACTAGGAAGGCCATAAAGTGGCCGATTTGTATTGAATCTTTGCATGTGACAATTCGTTGGATAGGTAAACAACATAACTACGACTTCCATGGGATATTATTGCATTCTCTAAAAATTCGGCCAAAATGGAGGTTAAGAAAATCTCCTCGTTAATTTAGGACATTACTCCTTTTCGACCCTTTTTTACTAGGAAGGCCATAAAGTGGCTGATTTGTATTGAATCTTAGCAAGTGACAATTCGATGGATAGGTAAACAACATAAATACGACTTCCATGGGATATTTTTGCATTCTCTAAAAATTCGGACAAAATGGAGGTTATGAAAATTTCCTCGTTAATTTGGGACATTACTCGTTTTCGACCCTTTTTTATTAGGAAGGCCATAAAGTGGCCGACTTGTATTGAATCTTAGCATGTGACAATTCGTTGGATAGGTAAACAACATAACTACGACTTCCATGGGATATTTTTGCATTCTCAAAAAATTCGGCCAAAATGGAGGTTAAGAAAATCTCCTCGTTTCGTTTTCGACCCTTTTTTACTAGGAAGGCCATAATGTGGCCGATTTGCATTGAATCTTAGCATGTGACAATTCGTTGGATAGGTAAACAACATAACTACGACTTCCATGGTATATTTTTGCATTCTCTAAAAATTCGGCCAAAATGGAGGTTAAAAAAATCTCCTCGTTAATTTAGGACATTACTCGTTTTCGACCCTTTTTTACTAGGAAGGCCATAAAGTGGCCGATTTGTATTGAATCTTTGCATGTGACAATTCGTTGGATAGGTAAACAACATAACTACGACTTCCATGGGATATTATTGCATTCTCTAAAAATTCGGCCAAAATGGAGGTTAAGAAAATCTCCTCGTTAATTTAGGACATTACTCCTTTTCGACCCTTTTTTACTAGGAAGGCCATAAAGTGGCTGATTTGTATTGAATCTTAGCAAGTGACAATTCGATGGATAGGTAAACAACATAAATACGACTTCCATGGGATATTTTTGCATTCTCTAAAAATTCGGACAAAATGGAGGTTATGAAAATTTCCTCGTTAATTTGGGACATTACTCGTTTTCGACCCTTTTTTATTAGGAAGGCCATAAAGTGGCCGACTTGTATTGAATCTTAGCATGTGACAATTCGTTGGATAGGTAAACAACATAACTACGACTTCCATGGGATATTTTTGCATTCTCAAAAAATTCGGCCAAAATGGAGGTTAAGAAAATCTCCTCGTTTCGTTTTCGACCCTTTTTTACTAGGAAGGCCATAATGTGGCCGATTTGCATTGAATCTTAGCATGTGACAATTCGTTGGATAGGTAAACAACATAACTACGACTTCCATGGTATATTTTTGCATTCTCTAAAAATTCGGCCAAAATGGAGGTTAAAAAATCTCCTCGTTAATTTAGGACATTACTCGTTTTCGACCCTTTTTTACTAGGAAGGCCATAAAGTGGCCGATTTGTATTGAATCTTTGCATGTGACAATTCGTTGGATAGGTAAACAACATAACTACGACTTCCATGGGATATTTTTGCATTCTCTAAAAATTCGGCCAAAATGGAGGTTAAGAAAATATCCTCGTTAATTTAGGACATTACTCCTTTTCGACCCTTTTTTACTAGGAAGGCCATAAAGTGGCTGATTTGTATTGAATCTTGGCGGATTTGTATTGAATCTTAGCAAGTGACAATTCGATGGATAGGTAAACAACATAAATACGACTTCCATGGGATATTTTTGCATTCTCTAAAAATTCGGCCAAAATGGAGGTTAAGAAAATCTCCTCGTTAATTTAGGACATTACTCCTTTTCGACCCTTTTTTACTAGGAAGGCCATAAAGTGGCCGATTTGTATTGAATCTTAGCAAGTGACAATTTGTTGGATAGGTAAACAACATAGCTACGACTGCCATGGTATATTTTTGCATTCTCTAAAAATTCGGCCAAAATGGAGGTTAAGAAAATCTCCTCGTTAATTTAGGACATTACTCGTTTTCGACCCTTTTTAACTTGGAAGGCCATAAAGTGGCCGATTTGTATTGAATCTTAGCATGTGACAATTCTTGGATAGGGAAACAAGATAACTACGACTTCCATGGGATATTTTTGCATTCTCTAAAAATTCAGCCAAAATGGAGGTTAAGAAAATCTCCTCGTTAATTTGGGACATTACTCGTTTTCGACCCTTTTTTACTAGGAATGCCATAATGTGGCCAATCTGCATTGAATCTTAGCGTGTGACAATTCGTTGGATAGGTAAACAACATAACTACGACTTCCATGGGATATTTTTGCATTCTCTAAAAATTCGGCCAAAATGGAGGTTAAGAAAATCTCCTCGTTAATTTAGGACATTACCCCTTTGCGACCCTTTTTTACTAGGAAGGCCATAAAGTGGCCGATTTGTATTGAATCTTAGCAAGTGACAATTCGTTGGATAGGTAAACAACATAACTACGACTTCCATGGGATATTTTTGAATTCTCTAAAAATTCGGACAAAATGGAGGTTAAGAATATTTCCTCGTTAATTTAGGACATTACTCGTTTTCGACCCTTTTTTACTAGGAAGGCCATAATGTGGCCGATTTGCATTGAATCTTCGCATGTGACAATTTGTTGGATAGGTAAACAACATAGCTACGACTGCCATGGTATATTTTTGCATTCTCTCAAAATTCGGCCAAAATGGAGGTTAAGAAAATCTCCTCGTTAATTTAGGACATTACTCGTATTCGACCCTTTTTTATTAGGAAGGCCATAAAGTGGCCGATTTGTATTGAATCTTAGCATGTGACAATTTGTTGGATAGGTAAACAACATAACTACGACTTCCATGGGATATTTTTGCATTCTCAAAAAATTCGGCCAAAATGGAGGTTAAGAAAATCTCCTCGTTAATTTGGGACATTACTCGTTTTTGACCCTTTTTTACTAGGAATGCCATAATGTGGCCAATCTGCATTGAATCTTAGCGTGTGACAATTCGTTGGATATGTAAACAACATAACTACGACTTCCATGGGATATTTTTGCATTCTCTAAAAATTCGGCCAAAATGGAGGTTAAGAAAATCTCCTCGTTAATTTAGGACATTACTCGTTTTCGACCCTTTTTAACTAAGAAGGCCATAATGTGGCCGATTTGCATTGAATCTTAGCATGTGACAATTCGTTGGATAGGTAAACAACATAACTACGACTTCCATGGTATATTTTTGCATTCTCTAAAAATTCGGCCAAAATGGAGGTTAAAAAAATCTCCTCGTTAATTTAGGACATTACTCGTTTTCGACCCTTTTTTACTAGGAAGGCCATAAAGTGGCCGATTTGTATTGAATCTTTGCATGTGACAATTCGTTGGATAGGTAAACTACATAACTACGACTTCCATGGGATATTTTTGCATTCTCTAAAAATTTGGACAAAATGGAGGTTAAGAAAATTTCCTCGTTAATTTAGGACATTACTCGTTTTCGACCCTTTTTAACTAGGAAGGCCATAATGTGGCCGATTTGCATTGAATCTTAGCATGTGACAATTCGTTGGATAGGTAAACAACATAACTACGACTTCCATGGTATATTTTTGCATTCTCTAAAAATTCGGCCAAAATGGAGGTTAAAAAAATCTCCTCGTTAATTTAGGACATTACTCCTTTTCGACCCTTTTTTACTAGGAAGGCCATAAAGTGGCCGATTTGTATTGAATCTTTGCATGTGACAATTCGTTGGATAGGTAAACAACATAACTACGACTTCCATGGGATATTTTTGCATTCTCTAAAAATTCGGCCAAAATGGAGGTTAAGAAAATATCCTCGTTAATTTAGGACATTACTCCTTTTCGACCCTTTTTTACTAGGAAGGCCATAAAGTGGCTGATTTGTATTGAATCTTGGCGGATTTGTATTGAATCTTAGCAAGTGACAATTCGATGGATAGGTAAACAACATAAATACGACTTCCATGGGATATTTTTGCATTCTCTAAAAATTCGGCCAAAATGGAGGTTAAGAAAATCTCCTCGTTAATTTAGGACATTACTCCTTTTCGACCCTTTTTTACTAGGAAGGCCATAAAGTGGCCGATTTGTATTGAATCTTAGCAAGTGACAATTTGTTGGATAGGTAAACAACATAGCTACGACTGCCATGGTATATTTTTGCATTCTCTAAAAATTCGGCCAAAATGGAGGTTAAGAAAATCTCCTCGTTAATTTAGGACATTACTCGTTTTCGACCCTTTTTAACTTGGAAGGCCATAAAGTGGCCGATTTGTATTGAATCTTAGCATGTGACAATTCTTGGATAGGGAAACAAGATAACTACGACTTCCATGGGATATTTTTGCATTCTCTAAAAATTCAGCCAAAATGGAGGTTAAGAAAATCTCCTCGTTAATTTGGGACATTACTCGTTTTCGACCCTTTTTTACTAGGAATGCCATAATGTGGCCAATCTGCATTGAATCTTAGCGTGTGACAATTCGTTGGATAGGTAAACAACATAACTACGACTTCCATGGGATATTTTTGCATTCTCTAAAAATTCGGCCAAAATGGAGGTTAAGAAAATCTCCTCGTTAATTTAGGACATTACCCCTTTGCGACCCTTTTTTACTAGGAAGGCCATAAAGTGGCCGATTTGTATTGAATCTTAGCAAGTGACAATTCGTTGGATAGGTAAACAACATAACTACGACTTCCATGGGATATTTTTGAATTCTCTAAAAATTCGGACAAAATGGAGGTTAAGAATATTTCCTCGTTAATTTAGGACATTACTCGTTTTCGACCCTTTTTTACTAGGAAGGCCATAATGTGGCCGATTTGCATTGAATCTTCGCATGTGACAATTTGTTGGATAGGTAAACAACATAGCTACGACTGCCATGGTATATTTTTGCATTCTCTCAAAATTCGGCCAAAATGGAGGTTAAGAAAATCTCCTCGTTAATTTAGGACATTACTCGTATTCGACCCTTTTTTATTAGGAAGGCCATAAAGTGGCCGATTTGTATTGAATCTTAGCATGTGACAATTTGTTGGATAGGTAAACAACATAACTACGACTTCCATGGGATATTTTTGCATTCTCAAAAAATTCGGCCAAAATGGAGGTTAAGAAAATCTCCTCGTTAATTTGGGACATTACTCGTTTTTGACCCTTTTTTACTAGGAATGCCATAATGTGGCCAATCTGCATTGAATCTTAGCGTGTGACAATTCGTTGGATATGTAAACAACATAACTACGACTTCCATGGGATATTTTTGCATTCTCTAAAAATTCGGCCAAAATGGAGGTTAAGAAAATCTCCTCGTTAATTTAGGACATTACTCGTTTTCGACCCTTTTTAACTAAGAAGGCCATAATGTGGCCGATTTGCATTGAATCTTAGCATGTGACAATTCGTTGGATAGGTAAACAACATAACTACGACTTCCATGGTATATTTTTGCATTCTCTAAAAATTCGGCCAAAATGGAGGTTAAAAAAATCTCCTCGTTAATTTAGGACATTACTCGTTTTCGACCCTTTTTTACTAGGAAGGCCATAAAGTGGCCGATTTGTATTGAATCTTTGCATGTGACAATTCGTTGGATAGGTAAACTACATAACTACGACTTCCATGGGATATTTTTGCATTCTCTAAAAATTTGGACAAAATGGAGGTTAAGAAAATTTCCTCGTTAATTTAGGACATTACTCGTTTTCGACCCTTTTTAACTAGGAAGGCCATAATGTGGCCGATTTGCATTGAATCTTAGCATGTGACAATTCGTTGGATAGGTAAACAACATAACTACGACTTCCATGGTATATTTTTGCATTCTCTAAAAATTCGGCCAAAATGGAGGTTAAAAAAATCTCCTCGTTAATTTAGGACATTACTCCTTTTCGACCCTTTTTTACTAGGAAGGCCATAAAGTGGCCGATTTGTATTGAATCTTAGCAAGTGACAATTCGTTGGATAGGTAAACAACATGAATACGACTTCCATGGGATATTTTTGCATTCTCTAAAAATTCGGCCAAAATGGAGGTTAAGAAAATCTCCTCGTTAATTTAGGACATTACCCCTTTGCGACCCTTTTTTACTAGGAAGGCCATAAAGTGGCCGATTTGTATTGAATCTTAGCAAGTGACAATTCGTTGGATAGGTAAACAACATAACTACGACTTCCATGGGATATTTTTGAATTCTCTAAAAATTCGGACAAAATGGAGGTTAAGAATATTTCCTCGTTAATTTAGGACATTACTCGTTTTCGACCCTTTTTTACTAGGAAGGCCATAATGTGGCCGATTTGCATTGAATCTTCGCATGTGACAATTTGTTGGATAGGTAAACAACATAGCTACGACTGCCATGGTATATTTTTGCATTCTCTCAAAATTCGGCCAAAATGGAGGTTAAGAAAATCTCCTCGTTAATTTAGGACATTACTCGTATTCGACCCTTTTTTATTAGGAAGGCCATAAAGTGGCCGATTTGTATTGAATCTTAGCATGTGACAATTTGTTGGATAGGTAAACAACATAACTACGACTTCCATGGGATATTTTTGCATTCTCAAATATTCGGCCAAAATGGAGGTTAAGAAAATCTCCTCGTTAATTTGGGACATTACTCGTTTTTGACCCTTTTTTACTAGGAATGCCATAATGTGGCCAATCTGCATTGAATCTTAGCGTGTGACAATTCGTTGGATATGTAAACAACATAACTACGACTTCCATGGGATATTTTTGCATTCTCTAAAAATTCGGCCAAAATGGAGGTTAAGAAAATCTCCTCGTTAATTTAGGACATTACTCGTTTTCGACCCTTTTTAACTAAGAAGGCCATAATGTGGCCGATTTGCATTGAATCTTAGCATGTGACAATTCGTTGGATAGGTAAACAACATAACTACGACTTCCATGGTATATTTTTGCATTCTCTAAAAATTCGGCCAAAATGGAGGTTAAAAAAATCTCCTCGTTAATTTAGGACATTACTCGTTTTCGACCCTTTTTTACTAGGAAGGCCATAAAGTGGCCGATTTGTATTGAATCTTTGCATGTGACAATTCGTTGGATAGGTAAACTACATAACTACGACTTCCATGGGATATTTTTGCATTCTCTAAAAATTTGGACAAAATGGAGGTTAAGAAAATTTCCTCGTTAATTTAGGACATTACTCGTTTTCGACCCTTTTTAACTAGGAAGGCCATAATGTGGCCGATTTGCATTGAATCTTAGCATGTGACAATTCGTTGGATAGGTAAACAACATAACTACGACTTCCATGGTATATTTTTGCATTCTCTAAAAATTCGGCCAAAATGGAGGTTAAAAAAATCTCCTCGTTAATTTAGGACATTACTCCTTTTCGACCCTTTTTTACTAGGAAGGCCATAAAGTGGCCGATTTGTATTGAATCTTAGCAAGTGACAATTCGTTGGATAGGTAAACAACATGAATACGACTTCCATGGGATATTTTTGAATTCTCTAAAAATTCGGACAAAATGGAGGTTAAGAATATTTCCTCGTTAATTTAGGACATTACTCGTTTTCGACCCTTTTTTACTAGGAAGGCCATAATGTGGCCGATTTGCATTGAATCTTCGCATGTGACAATTTGTTGGATAGGTAAACAACATAGCTACGACTGCCATGGTATATTTTTGCATTCTCTCAAAATTCGGCCAAAATGGAGGTTAAGAAAATCTCCTCGTTAATTTAGGACATTACTCGTATTCGACCCTTTTTTATTAGGAAGGCCATAAAGTGGCCGATTTGTATTGAATCTTAGCATGTGACAATTTGTTGGATAGGTAAACAACATAACTACGACTTCCATGGGATATTTTTGCATTCTCAAATATTCGGCCAAAATGGAGGTTAAGAAAATCTCCTCGTTAATTTGGGACATTACTCGTTTTTGACCCTTTTTTACTAGGAATGCCATAATGTGGCCAATCTGCATTGAATCTTAGCGTGTGACAATTCGTTGGATATGTAAACAACATAACTACGACTTCCATGGGATATTTTTGCATTCTCTAAAAATTCGGCCAAAATGGAGGTTAAGAAAATCTCCTCGTTAATTTAGGACATTACTCGTTTTCGACCCTTTTTAACTAAGAAGGCCATAATGTGGCCGATTTGCATTGAATCTTAGCATGTGACAATTCGTTGGATAGGTAAACAACATAACTACGACTTCCATGGTATATTTTTGCATTCTCTAAAAATTCGGCCAAAATGGAGGTTAAAAAAATCTCCTCGTTAATTTAGGACATTACTCGTTTTCGACCCTTTTTTACTAGGAAGGCCATAAAGTGGCCGATTTGTATTGAATCTTTGCATGTGACAATTCGTTGGATAGGTAAACTACATAACTACGACTTCCATGGGATATTTTTGCATTCTCTAAAAATTTGGACAAAATGGAGGTTAAGAAAATTTCCTCGTTAATTTAAGACATTACTCGTTTTCGACCCTTTTTAACTAGGAAGGCCATAATGTGGCCGATTTGCATTGAATCTTAGCATGTGACAATTCGTTGGATAGGTAAACAACATAACTACGACTTCCATGGTATATTTTTGCATTCTCTAAAAATTCGGCCAAAATGGAGGTTAAAAAAATCTCCTCGTTAATTTAGGACATTACTCCTTTTCGACCCTTTTTTACTAGGAAGGCCATAAAGTGGCCGATTTGTATTGAATCTTAGCAAGTGACAATTCGTTGGATAGGTAAACAACATGAATACGACTTCCATGGGATATTTTTGCATTCTCTAAAAATTCGGACAAAATGGAGGTTAAGAAAATTTCCTCGTTAATTTAGGACATTACTCGTTTTCGACCCTTTTTTACTAGGAAGGCCATAAAGTGGCCGATTTGTATTGAATCTTAGCAAGTGACAATTTGTTGGATAGGTAAACAACATAGCTACGACTGCCATGGTATATTTTTGCATTCTCTAAAAATTCGGCCAAAATGGAGGTTAAGAAAATCTCCTCGTTAATTTAGGACATTACTCGTATTCGACCCTTTTTTATTAGGAAGGCCATAAAGTGGCCGATTTGTATTGAATCTTAGCATGTGACAATTTGTTGGATAGGTAAACAACATAACTACGACTTCCATGGGATATTTTTGCATTCTCAAAAAATTCGGCCAAAATGGAGGTTAAGAAAATCTCCTCGTTAATTTGGGACATTACTCGTTTTTGACCCTTTTTTACTAGGAATGCCATAATGTGGCCAATCTGCATTGAATCTTAGCGTGTGACAATTCGTTGGATATGTAAACAACATAACTACGACTTCCATGGGATATTTTTGCATTCTCTAAAAATTCGGCCAAAATGGAGGTTAAGAAAATCTCCTCGTTAATTTAGGACATTACTCGTTTTCGACCCTTTTTAACTAAGAAGGCCATAATGTGGCCGATTTGCATTGAATCTTAGCATGTGACAATTCGTTGGATAGGTAAACAACATAACTACGACTTCCATGGTATATTTTTGCATTCTCTAAAAATTCGGCCAAAATGGAGGTTAAAAAAATCTCCTCGTTAATTTAGGACATTACTCGTTTTCGACCCTTTTTTACTAGGAAGGCCATAAAGTGGCCGATTTGTATTGAATCTTTGCATGTGACAATTCGTTGGATAGGTAAACAACATAACTACGACTTCCATGGGATATTTTTGCATTCTCTAAAAATTCGGACAAAATGGAGGTTAAGAAAATTTCCTCGTTAATTTAGGACATTACTCGTTTTCGACCCTTTTTAACTAGGAAGGCCATAATGTGGCCGATTTGCATTGAATCTTAGCATGTGACAATTCGTTGGATAGGTAAACAACATAACTACGACTTCCATGGTATATTTTTGCATTCTCTAAAAATTCGGCCAAAATGGAGGTTAAAAAAATCTCCTCGTTAATTTAGGACATTACTCCTTTTCGACCCTTTTTTACTAGGAAGGCCATAAAGTGGCCGATTTGTATTGAATCTTAGCAAGTGACAATTCGTTGGATAGGTAAACAACATGAATACGACTTCCATGGGATATTTTTGCATTCTCTAAAAATTCGGACAAAATGGAGGTTAAGAAAATTTCCTCGTTAATTTAGGACATTACTCGTTTTCGACCCTTTTTTACTAGGAAGGCCATAAAGTGGCCGATTTGTATTGAATCTTAGCAAGTGACAATTTGTTGGATAGGTAAACAACATAGCTACGACTGCCATGGTATATTTTTGCATTCTCTAAAAATTCGGCCAAAATGGAGGTTAAGAAAATCTCCTCGTTAATTTAGGACATTACTCGTATTCGACCCTTTTTTATTAGGAAGGCCATAAAGTGGCCGATTTGTATTGAATCTTAGCATGTGACAATTTGTTGGATAGGTAAACAACATAACTACGACTTCCATGGGATATTTTTGCATTCTCAAAAAATTCGGCCAAAATGGAGGTTAAGAAAATCTCCTCGTTAATTTGGGACATTACTCGTTTTTGACCCTTTTTTACTAGGAATGCCATAATGTGGCCAATCTGCATTGAATCTTAGCGTGTGACAATTCGTTGGATATGTAAACAACATAACTACGACTTCCATGGGATATTTTTGCATTCTCTAAAAATTCGGCCAAAATGGAGGTTAAGAAAATCTCCTCGTTAATTTAGGACATTACTCGTTTTCGACCCTTTTTAACTAAGAAGGCCATAATGTGGCCGATTTGCATTGAATCTTAGCATGTGACAATTCGTTGGATAGGTAAACAACATAACTACGACTTCCATGGTATATTTTTGCATTCTCTAAAAATTCGGCCAAAATGGAGGTTAAAAAAATCTCCTCGTTAATTTAGGACATTACTCGTTTTCGACCCTTTTTTACTAGGAAGGCCATAAAGTGGCCGATTTGTATTGAATCTTTGCATGTGACAATTCGTTGGATAGGTAAACAACATAACTACGACTTCCATGGGATATTTTTGCATTCTCTAAAAATTCGGACAAAATGGAGGTTAAGAAAATTTCCTCGTTAATTTAGGACATTACTCGTTTTCGACCCTTTTTAACTAGGAAGGCCATAATGTGGCCGATTTGCATTGAATCTTAGCATGTGACAATTCGTTGGATAGGTAAACAACATAACTACGACTTCCATGGTATATTTTTGCATTCTCTAAAAATTCGGCCAAAATGGAGGTTAAAAAAATCTCCTCGTTAATTTAGGACATTACTCCTTTTCGACCCTTTTTTACTAGGAAGGCCATAAAGTGGCCGATTTGTATTGAATCTTAGCAAGTGACAATTCGTTGGATAGGTAAACAACATGAATACGACTTCCATGGGATATTTTTGCATTCTCTAAAAATTCGGACAAAATGGAGGTTAAGAAAATTTCCTCGTTAATTTAGGACATTACTCGTTTTCGACCCTTTTTTACTAGGAAGGCCATAAAGTGGCCGATTTGTATTGAATCTTAGCAAGTGACAATTTGTTGGATAGGTAAACAACATAGCTACGACTGCCATGGTATATTTTTGCATTCTCTAAAAATTCGGCCAAAATGGAGGTTAAGAAAATCTCCTCGTTAATTTAGGACATTACTCGTATTCGACCCTTTTTTATTAGGAAGGCCATAAAGTGGCCGATTTGTATTGAATCTTAGCATGTGACAATTTGTTGGATAGGTAAACAACATAACTACGACTTCCATGGGATATTTTTGCATTCTCAAAAAATTCGGCCAAAATGGAGGTTAAGAAAATCTCCTCGTTAATTTGGGACATTACTCGTTTTTGACCCTTTTTTACTAGGAATGCCATAATGTGGCCAATCTGCATTGAATCTTAGCGTGTGACAATTCGTTGGATATGTAAACAACATAACTACGACTTCCATGGGATATTTTTGCATTCTCTAAAAATTCGGCCAAAATGGAGGTTAAGAAAATCTCCTCGTTAATTTAGGACATTACTCGTTTTCGACCCTTTTTAACTAAGAAGGCCATAATGTGGCCGATTTGCATTGAATCTTAGCATGTGACAATTCGTTGGATAGGTAAACAACATAACTACGACTTCCATGGTATATTTTTGCATTCTCTAAAAATTCGGCCAAAATGGAGGTTAAAAAAATCTCCTCGTTAATTTAGGACATTACTCGTTTTCGACCCTTTTTTACTAGGAAGGCCATAAAGTGGCCGATTTGTATTGAATCTTTGCATGTGACAATTCGTTGGATAGGTAAACAACATAACTACGACTTCCATGGGATATTTTTGCATTCTCTAAAAATTCGGACAAAATGGAGGTTAAGAAAATTTCCTCGTTAATTTAGGACATTACTCGTTTTCGACCCTTTTTAACTAGGAAGGCCATAATGTGGCCGATTTGCATTGAATCTTAGCATGTGACAATTCGTTGGATAGGTAAACAACATAACTACGACTTCCATGGTATATTTTTGCATTCTCTAAAAATTCGGCCAAAATGGAGGTTAAAAAAATTTCCTCGTTAATTTAGGACATTACTCGTTTTCGACCCTTTTTTACTAGGAAGGCCATAAAGTGGCCGATTTGTATTGAATCTTAGCAAGTGACAATTTGTTGGATAGGTAAACAACATAGCTACGACTGCCATGGTATATTTTTGCATTCTCTAAAAATTCGGCCAAAATGGAGTTTAAGAAAATCTCCTCGTTAATTTAGGACATTACTCGTATTCGACCCTTTTTTATTAGGAAGGCCATAAAGTGGCCGATTTGTATTGAATCTTAGCATGTGACAATTTGTTGGATAGGTAAACAACATAACTACGACTTCCATGGGATATTTTTGCATTCTCAAAAAATTCGGCCAAAATGGAGGTTAAGAAAATCTCCTCGTTAATTTGGGACATTACTCGTTTTTGACCCTCTTTTACTAGGAATGCCATAATGTGGCCAATCTGCATTGAATCTTAGCGTGTGACAATTCGTTGGATATGTAAACAACATAACTACGACTTCCATGGGATATTTTTGCATTCTCTAAAAATTCGGCCAAAATGGAGGTTAAGAAAATCTCCTCGTTAATTTAGGACATTACTCGTTTTCGACCCTTTTTAACTAAGAAGGCCATAATGTGGCCGATTTGCATTGAATCTTAGCATGTGACAATTCGTTGGATAGGTAAACAACATAACTACGACTTCCATGGTATATTTTTGCATTCTCTAAAAATTCGGCCAAAATGGAGGTTAAAAAAATCTCCTCGTTAATTTAGGACATTACTCGTTTTCGACCCTTTTTTACTAGGAAGGCCATAAAGTGGCCGATTTGTATTTAATCTTTGCATGTGACAATTCGTTGGATAGGTAAACAACATAACTACGACTTCCATGGGATATTTTTGCATTCTCTAAAAATTCGGACAAAATGGAGGTTAAGAAAATTTCCTCGTTAATTTAGGACATTACTCGTTTTCGACCCTTTTTAACTAGGAAGGCCATAATGTGGCCGATTTGCATTGAATCTTAGCATGTGACAATTCGTTGGATAGGTAAACAACATAACTACGACTTCCATGGTATATTTTTGCATTCTCTAAAAATTCGGCCAAAATGGAGGTTAAAAAAATCTCCTCGTTAATTTAGGACATTACTCGTTTTCGACCCTTTTTTACTAGGAAGGCCATAAAGTGGCCGATTTGTATTGAATCTTAGCAAGTGACAATTCGTTGGATAGGTAAACAACATAAATACGACTTCCATGGGATATTTTTGCATTCTCTAAAAATTCGGACAAAATGGAGGTTAAGAAAATTTCCTCGTTAATTTAGGACATTACTCGTTTTCGACCCTTTTTTATTAGGAAGGCCATAAAGTGGCCGACTTGTATTGAATCTTAGCATGTGACAATTCGTTGGATAGGTAAACAACATAACTACGACTTCCATGGGATATTTTTGCATTCTCAAAAAATTCGGCCAAAATGGAGGTTAAGAAAATCTCCTCGTTTCGTTTTCGACCCTTTTTTACTAGGAAGGCCTTAATGTGGCCGATTTGCATTGAATCTTCGCATGTGAAAATTTGTTGGATAGGTAAACAACATAGCTACGACTGCCATGGTATATTTTTGCATTCTCTAAAAATTCGGCCAAAATGGAGGTTATGAAAATCTCCTCGTTAATTTAGGACATTACTCGTTTTCGACCCTTTTTAACTAGGAATGCCATAAAGTGGCCGATTTGTATTGAATCTTAGCATGTGACAATTCTTGGATAGGGAAACAACATAACTACGACTTCCATGGGATATTTTTGCATTCTCTAAAAATTCAGCCAAAATGGAGGTTAAGAAAATCTCCTCGTTAATTTGGGACATTACTCGTTTTCGACCCTTTTTTACTAGGAATGCCATAATGTGGCCAATCTGCATTGAATCTTAGCGTGTGACAATTCGTTGGATAGGTAAACAACATAACTACGACTTCCATGGGATATTTTTGCATTCTCTAAAAATTCGGACAAAATGGAGGTTAAGAATATTTCCTCGTTAATTTAGGACATTACTCGTTTTCGACCCTTTTTTTACTAGGAAGGCCATAATGTGGCCGATTTGCATTGAATCTTCGCATGTGACAATTTGTTGGATAGGTAAACAACATAGCTACGACTGCCATGGTATATTTTTGCATTCTCTAAAAATTCGGCCAAAATGGAGGTTAAGAAAATCTCCTCGTTAATTGAGGACATTACTCGTTTTTGACCCTTTTTTACTAGGAATGCCATAATGTGGCCAATCTGCATTGAATCTTAGCGTGTGACAATACGTTGGATATGTAAACAACATAACTACGACTTCCATGGGATATTTTTGCATTCTCTAAAAATTTGGCCAAAATGGAGGTTAAGAAAATCTCCTCGTTAATTTAGGACATTACTCGTTTTCGACCCTTTTTTACTAGGAAGGCCATAATGTGGCCGATTTGCATTGAATCTTCGCATGTGAAAATTTGTTGGATAGGTAAACAACATAGCTACGACTGCCATGGTATATTTTTGCATTCTCTAAAAATTCGGCCAAAATGGAGGTTAAGAAAATCTCCTCGTTAATTTAGGACATTACTCGTTTTCGACCCTTTTTAACTAGGAAGGCCATAAAGTGGCCGATTTGTATTGAATCTTAGCATGTGACAATTCTTGGATAGGGAAACAACATAACTACGACTTCCATGGGATATTTTTGCATTCTCTAAAAATTCAGCCAAAATGGAGGTTAAGAAAATCTCCTCGTTAATTTGGGACATTACTCGTTTTCGACCCTTTTTTACTAGGAATGCCATAATGTGGCCAATCTGCATTGAATCTTAGCGTGTGACAATTCGTTGGATAGGTAAACAACATAACTACGACTTCCATGGGATATTTTTGCATTCTCTAAAAATTCGGACAAAATGGAGGTTAAGAATATTTCCTCGTTAATTTAGGACATTACTCGTTTTCGACCCTTTTTTTACTAGGAAGGCCATAATGTGGCCGATTTGCATTGAATCTTCGCATGTGACAATTTGTTTGATAGGTAAACAACATAGCTACGACTGCCATGGTATATTTTTGCATTCTCTAAAAATTCGGCCAAAATGGAGGTTAAGAAAATCTCCTCGTTAATTTGGGACATTACTCGTTTTTGACCCTTTTTTACTAGGAATGCCATAATGTGGCCAATCTGCATTGAATCTTAGCGTGTGACAATTCGTTGGATATGTAAACAACATAACTACGACTTCCATGGGATATTTTTGCATTCTCTAAAAATTCGGCCAAAATGGAGGTTAAGAAAATCTCCTCGTTAATTTAGGACATTACTCGTTTTCGACCCTTTTTAACTAAGAAGGCCATAATGTGGCCGATTTGCATTGAATCTTAGCATGTGACAATTCGTTGGATAGGTAAACAACATAACTACGACTTCCATGGTATATTTTTGCATTCTCTAAAAATTCGGCCAAAATGGAGGTTAAAAAAATCTCCTCGTTAATTTAGGACATTACTCGTTTTCGACCCTTTTTTACTAGGAAGGCCATAAAGTGGCCGATTTGTATTGAATCTTTGCATGTGACAATTCGTTGGATAGGTAAACAACATAACTACGACTTCCATGGGATATTTTTGCATTCTCTAAAAATTCGGACAAAATGGAGGTTAAGAAAATTTCCTCGTTAATTTAGGACATTAATCGTTTTCGACCCTTTTTAACTAGGAAGGCCATAATGTGGCCGATTTGCATTGAATCTTAGCATATGACAATTCGTTGGATAGGTAAACAACATAGCTACGACTTCCATGGTATATTTTTGCGTTCTCTAAAAATTCGGCCAAAATGGAGGTTAAGAAAATCTCCTCGTTAATTTAGGACATTACTCGTTTTCGACCCTTTTTAACTAGGAAGGCCATAAAGTGGCCGATTTGTATTGAATCTTAGCAAGTGACAATTCGTTGGATAGGTAAACAACATAAATACGACTTCCATGGGATATTTTTGCATTCTCTAAAAATTCAGCCAAAATGGAGGTTAAGAAAATCTCCTCGTTAATTTGGGACATTACTCGTTTTCGACCCTTTTTTACTAGGAATGCCATAATGTGGCCAATCTGCATTGAATCTTAGCGTGTGACAATTCGTTGGATAGGTAAACAACATAACTACGACTTCCATGGGATATTTTTGCATTCTCTAAAAATTCGGCCAAAATGGAGGTCAAGAAAATCTCCTCGTTAATTTAGGACATTACTCCTTTGCGACCCTTTTTTACTAGGAAGGCCATAAAGTGGCCGATTTGTATTGAATCTTAGCAAGTGACAATTCGTTGGATAGGTAAACAACATAACTACGACTTCCATGGGATATTTTTGCATTCTCTAAAAATTCGGACAAAATGGAGGTTAAGAATATTTCCTCGTTAATTTAGGACATTACTCGTTTTCGACCCTTTTTTACTAGGAAGGCCATAATGTGGCCGATTTGCATTGAATCTTCGCATGTGACAATTTGTTGGATAGGTAAACAACATAGCTACGACTGCCATGGTATATTTTTGCATTCTCTCAAAATTCGGCCAAAATGGAGGTTAAGAAAATCTCCTCGTTAATTTAGGACATTACTCGTATTCGACCCTTTTTTATTAGGAAGGCCATAAAGTGGCCGATTTGTATTGAATCTTAGCATGTGACAATTTGTTGGATAGGTAAACAACATAACTACGACTTCCATGGGATATTTTTTCATTCTCAAAAAATTCGGCCAAAATGGAGGTTAAGAAAATCTCCTCGTTAATTTGGGACATTACTCGTTTTTGACCCTTTTTTACTAGGAATGCCATATTGTGGCCAATCTGCATTGAATCTTAGCGTGTGACAATTCGTTGGATATGTAAACAACATAACTACGACTTCCATGGGATATTTTTGCATTCTCTAAAAATTCGGCCAAAATGGAGGTTAAGAAAATCTCCTCGTTAATTTAGGACATTACTCGTTTTCGACCCTTTTTAACTAAGAAGGCCATCATGTGGCCGATTTGCATTGAATCTTAGCATGTGACAATTCGTTGGATAGGTAAACAACATAACTACGACTTCCATGGTATATTTTTGCATTCTCTAAAAATTCGGCCAAAATGGAGGTTAAAAAAATCTCCTCGTTAATTTAGGACATTACTCGTTTTCGACCCTTTTTTACTAGGAAGGCCATAAAGTGGCCGATTTGTATTGAATCTTTGCATGTGACAATTCGTTGGATAGGTAAACAACATAACTACGACTTCCATGGGATATTTTTGCATTCTCTAAAAATTCGGACAAAATGGAGGTTAAGAAAATCTCCTCGTTAATTTGGGACATTACTCGTTTTCGACCCTTTTTTACTAGGAATGCCATAATGTGGCCAATCTGCATTGAATCTTAGCGTGTGACAATTCGTTGGATAGGTAAACAACATAACTACGACTTCCATGGGATATTTTTGCATTCTCTAAAAATTCGGACAAAATGGAGGTTAAGAATATTTCCTCGTTAATTTAGGACATTACTCGTTTTCGACCCTTTTTTTACTAGGAAGGCCATAATGTGGCCGATTTGCATTGAATCTTCGCATGTGACAATTTGTTGGATAGGTAAACAACATAGCTACGACTGCCATGGTATATTTTTGCATTCTCTAAAAATTCGGCCAAAATGGAGGTTAAGAAAATCTCCTCGTTAATTTGGGACATTACTCGTTTTTGACCCTTTTTTACTAGGAATGCCATAATGTGGCCAATCTGCATTGAATCTTAGCGTGTGACAATTCGTTGGATATGTAAACAACATAACTACGACTTCCATGGGATATTTTTGCATTCTCTAAAAATTCGGCCAAAATGGAGGTTAAGAAAATCTCCTCGTTAATTTAGGACATTACTCGTTTTCGACCCTTTTTAACTAAGAAGGCCATAATGTGGCCGATTTGCATTGAATCTTAGCATGTGACAATTCGTTGGATAGGTAAACAACATAACTACGACTTCCATGGTATATTTTTGCATTCTCTAAAAATTCGGCCAAAATGGAGGTTAAAAAAATCTCCTCGTTAATTTAGGACATTACTCCTTTTCGACCCTTTTTTACTAGGAAGGCCATAAAGTGGCCGATTTGTATTGAATCTTAGCAAGTGACAATTCGTTGGATAGGTAAACAACATGAATACGACTTCCATGGGATATTTTTGCATTCTCTAAAAATTCGGACAAAATGGAGGTTAAGAAAATTTCCTCGTTAATTTAGGACATTACTCGTTTTCGACCCTTTTTTACTAGGAAGGCCATAAAGTGGCCGATTTGTATTGAATCTTAGCAAGTGACAATTTGTTGGATAGGTAAACAACATAGCTACGACTGCCATGGTATATTTTTGCATTCTCTAAAAATTCGGCCAAAATGGAGGTTAAGAAAATCTCCTCGTTAATTTAGGACATTACTCGTATTCGACCCTTTTTTATTAGGAAGGCCATAAAGTGGCCGATTTGTATTGAATCTTAGCATGTGACAATTTGTTGGATAGGTAAACAACATAACTACGACTTCCATGGGATATTTTTGCATTCTCAAAAAATTCGGCCAAAATGGAGGTTAAGAAAATCTCCTCGTTAATTTGGGACATTACTCGTTTTTGACCCTTTTTTACTAGGAATGCCATAATGTGGCCAATCTGCATTGAATCTTAGCGTGTGACAATTCGTTGGATATGTAAACAACATAACTACGACTTCCATGGGATATTTTTGCATTCTCTAAAAATTCGGCCAAAATGGAGGTTAAGAAAATCTCCTCGTTAATTTAGGACATTACTCGTTTTCGACCCTTTTTAACTAAGAAGGCCATAATGTGGCCGATTTGCATTGAATCTTAGCATGTGACAATTCGTTGGATAGGTAAACAACATAACTACGACTTCCATGGTATATTTTTGCATTCTCTAAAAATTCGGCCAAAATGGAGGTTAAAAAAATCTCCTCGTTAATTTAGGACATTACTCGTTTTCGACCCTTTTTTACTAGGAAGGCCATAAAGTGGCCGATTTGTATTGAATCTTTGCATGTGACAATTCGTTGGATAGGTAAACAACATAACTACGACTTCCATGGGATATTTTTGCATTCTCTAAAAATTCGGACAAAATGGAGGTTAAGAAAATTTCCTCGTTAATTTAGGACATTACTCGTTTTCGACCCTTTTTAACTAGGAAGGCCATAATGTGGCCGATTTGCATTGAGTCTTAGCATGTGACAATTCGTTGGATAGGTAAACAACATAACTACGACTTCCATGGTATATTTTTGCATTCTCTAAAAATTCGGCCAAAATGGAGGTTAAAAAAATTTCCTCGTTAATTTAGGACATTACTCGTTTTCGACCCTTTTTTACTAGGAAGGCCATAAAGTGGGCGATTTGTATTGAATCTTAGCAAGTGACAATTTGTTGGATAGGTAAACAACATAGCTACGACTGCCATGGTATATTTTTGCATTCTCTAAAAATTCGGCCAAAATGGAGTTTAAGAAAATCTCCTCGTTAATTTAGGACATTACTCGTATTCGACCCTTTTTTATTAGGAAGGCCATAAAGTGGCCGATTTGTATTGAATCTTAGCATGTGACAATTTGTTGGATAGGTAAACAACATAACTACGACTTCCATGGGATATTTTTGCATTCTCAAAAAATTCGGCCAAAATGGAGGTTAAGTAAATCTCCTCGTTAATTTGGGACATTACTCGTTTTTGACCCTCTTTTACTAGGAATGCCATAATGTGGCCAATCTGCATTGAATCTTAGCGTGTGACAATTCGTTGGATATGTAAACAACATAACTACGACTTCCATGGGATATTTTTGCATTCTCTAAAAATTCGGCCAAAATGGAGGTTAAGAAAATCTCCTCGTTAATTTAGGACATTACTCGTTTTCGACCCTTTTTAACTAAGAAGGCCATAATGTGGCCGATTTGCATTGAATCTTAGCATGTGACAATTCGTTGGATAGGTAAACAACATAACTACGACTTCCATGGTATATTTTTGCATTCTCTAAAAATTCGGCCAAAATGGAGGTTAAAAAAATCTCCTCGTTAATTTAGGACATTACTCGTTTTCGACCCTTTTTTACTAGGAAGGCCATAAAGTGGCCGATTTGTATTTAATCTTTGCATGTGACAATTCGTTGGATAGGTAAACAACATAACTACGACTTCCATGGGATATTTTTGCATTCTCTAAAAATTCGGACAAAATGGAGGTTAAGAAAATTTCCTCGTTAATTTAGGACATTACTCGTTTTCGACCCTTTTTAACTAGGAAGGCCATAATGTGGCCGATTTGCATTGAATCTTAGCATGTGACAATTCGTTGGATAGGTAAACAACATAACTACGACTTCCATGGTATATTTTTGCATTCTCTAAAAATTCGGCCAAAATGGAGGTTAAAAAAATCTCCTCGTTAATTTAGGACATTACTCGTTTTCGACCCTTTTTTACTAGGAAGGCCATAAAGTGGCCGATTTGTATTTAATCTTTGCATGTGACAATTCGTTGGATAGGTAAACAACATAACTACGACTTCCATGGGATATTTTTGCATTCTCTAAAAATTCGGACAAAATGGAGGTTAAGAAAATTTCCTCGTTAATTTAGGACATTACTCGTTTTCGACCCTTTTTAACTAGGAAGGCCATAATGTGGCCGATTTGCATTGAATCTTAGCATGTGACAATTCGTTGGATAGGTAAACAACATAACTACGACTTCCATGGTATATTTTTGCATTCTCTAAAAATTCGGCCAAAATGGAGGTTAAAAAAATCTCCTCGTTAATTTAGGACATTACTCGTTTTCGACCCTTTTTTACTAGGAAGGCCATAAAGTGGCCGATTTGTATTGAATCTTTGCATGTGACAATTCGTTGGATAGGTAAACAACATAACTACGACTTCCATGGGATATTTTTGCATTCTCTAAAAATTCGGACAAAATGGAGGTTAAGAAAATCTCCTCGTTAATTTGGGACATTACTCGTTTTCGACCCTTTTTTACTAGGAATGCCATAATGTGGCCAATCTGCATTGAATCTTAGCGTGTGACAATTCGTTGGATAGGTAAACAACATAACTACGACTTCCATGGGATATTTTTGCATTCTCTAAAAATTCGGACAAAATGGAGGTTAAGAATATTTCCTCGTTAATTTAGGACATTACTCGTTTTCGACCCTTTTTTTACTAGGAAGGCCATAATGTGGCCGATTTGCATTGAATCTTCGCATGTGACAATTTGTTGGATAGGTAAACAACATAGCTACGACTGCCATGGTATATTTTTGCATTCTCTAAAAATTCGGCCAAAATGGAGGTTAAGAAAATCTCCTCGTTAATTTGGGACATTACTCGTTTTTGACCCTTTTTTACTAGGAATGCCATAATGTGGCCAATCTGCATTGAATCTTAGCGTGTGACAATTCGTTGGATATGTAAACAACATAACTACGACTTCCATGGGATATTTTTGCATTCTCTAAAAATTCGGCCAAAATGGAGGTTAAGAAAATCTCCTCGTTAATTTAGGACATTACTCGTTTTCGACCCTTTTTAACTAAGAAGGCCATAATGTGGCCGATTTGCATTGAATCTTAGCATGTGACAATTCGTTGGATAGGTAAACAACATAACTACGACTTCCATGGTATATTTTTGCATTCTCTAAAAATTCGGCCAAAATGGAGGTTAAAAAAATCTCCTCGTTAATTTAGGACATTACTCCTTTTCGACCCTTTTTTACTAGGAAGGCCATAAAGTGGCCGATTTGTATTGAATCTTAGCAAGTGACAATTCGTTGGATAGGTAAACAACATGAATACGACTTCCATGGGATATTTTTGCATTCTCTAAAAATTCGGACAAAATGGAGGTTAAGAAAATTTCCTCGTTAATTTAGGACATTACTCGTTTTCGACCCTTTTTTACTAGGAAGGCCATAAAGTGGCCGATTTGTATTGAATCTTAGCAAGTGACAATTTGTTGGATAGGTAAACAACATAGCTACGACTGCCATGGTATATTTTTGCATTCTCTAAAAATTCGGCCAAAATGGAGGTTAAGAAAATCTCCTCGTTAATTTAGGACATTACTCGTATTCGACCCTTTTTTATTAGGAAGGCCATAAAGTGGCCGATTTGTATTGAATCTTAGCATGTGACAATTTGTTGGATAGGTAAACAACATAACTACGACTTCCATGGGATATTTTTGCATTCTCAAAAAATTCGGCCAAAATGGAGGTTAAGAAAATCTCCTCGTTAATTTGGGACATTACTCGTTTTTGACCCTTTTTTACTAGGAATGCCATAATGTGGCCAATCTGCATTGAATCTTAGCGTGTGACAATTCGTTGGATATGTAAACAACATAACTACGACTTCCATGGGATATTTTTGCATTCTCTAAAAATTCGGCCAAAATGGAGGTTAAGAAAATCTCCTCGTTAATTTAGGACATTACTCGTTTTCGACCCTTTTTAACTAAGAAGGCCATAATGTGGCCGATTTGCATTGAATCTTAGCATGTGACAATTCGTTGGATAGGTAAACAACATAACTACGACTTCCATGGTATATTTTTGCATTCTCTAAAAATTCGGCCAAAATGGAGGTTAAAAAAATCTCCTCGTTAATTTAGGACATTACTCGTTTTCGACCCTTTTTTACTAGGAAGGCCATAAAGTGGCCGATTTGTATTGAATCTTTGCATGTGACAATTCGTTGGATAGGTAAACAACATAACTACGACTTCCATGGGATATTTTTGCATTCTCTAAAAATTCGGACAAAATGGAGGTTAAGAAAATTTCCTCGTTAATTTAGGACATTACTCGTTTTCGACCCTTTTTAACTAGGAAGGCCATAATGTGGCCGATTTGCATTGAGTCTTAGCATGTGACAATTCGTTGGATAGGTAAACAACATAACTACGACTTCCATGGTATATTTTTGCATTCTCTAAAAATTCGGCCAAAATGGAGGTTAAAAAAATTTCCTCGTTAATTTAGGACATTACTCGTTTTCGACCCTTTTTTACTAGGAAGGCCATAAAGTGGGCGATTTGTATTGAATCTTAGCAAGTGACAATTTGTTGGATAGGTAAACAACATAGCTACGACTGCCATGGTATATTTTTGCATTCTCTAAAAATTCGGCCAAAATGGAGTTTAAGAAAATCTCCTCGTTAATTTAGGACATTACTCGTATTCGACCCTTTTTTATTAGGAAGGCCATAAAGTGGCCGATTTGTATTGAATCTTAGCATGTGACAATTTGTTGGATAGGTAAACAACATAACTACGACTTCCATGGGATATTTTTGCATTCTCAAAAAATTCGGCCAAAATGGAGGTTAAGTAAATCTCCTCGTTAATTTGGGACATTACTCGTTTTTGACCCTCTTTTACTAGGAATGCCATAATGTGGCCAATCTGCATTGAATCTTAGCGTGTGACAATTCGTTGGATATGTAAACAACATAACTACGACTTCCATGGGATATTTTTGCATTCTCTAAAAATTCGGCCAAAATGGAGGTTAAGAAAATCTCCTCGTTAATTTAGGACATTACTCGTTTTCGACCCTTTTTAACTAAGAAGGCCATAATGTGGCCGATTTGCATTGAATCTTAGCATGTGACAATTCGTTGGATAGGTAAACAACATAACTACGACTTCCATGGTATATTTTTGCATTCTCTAAAAATTCGGCCAAAATGGAGGTTAAAAAAATCTCCTCGTTAATTTAGGACATTACTCGTTTTCGACCCTTTTTTACTAGGAAGGCCATAAAGTGGCCGATTTGTATTTAATCTTTGCATGTGACAATTCGTTGGATAGGTAAACAACATAACTACGACTTCCATGGGATATTTTTGCATTCTCTAAAAATTCGGACAAAATGGAGGTTAAGAAAATTTCCTCGTTAATTTAGGACATTACTCGTTTTCGACCCTTTTTAACTAGGAAGGCCATAATGTGGCCGATTTGCATTGAATCTTAGCATGTGACAATTCGTTGGATAGGTAAACAACATAACTACGACTTCCATGGTATATTTTTGCATTCTCTAAAAATTCGGCCAAAATGGAGGTTAAAAAAATCTCCTCGTTAATTTAGGACATTACTCGTTTTCGACCCTTTTTTACTAGGAAGGCCATAAAGTGGCCGATTTGTATTGAATCTTAGCAAGTGACAATTCGTTGGATAGGTAAACAACATAAATACGACTTCCATGGGATATTTTTGCATTCTCTAAAAATTCGGACAAAATGGAGGTTAAGAAAATTTCCTCGTTAATTTAGGACATTACTCGTTTTCGACCCTTTTTTATTAGGAAGGCCATAAAGTGGCCGACTTGTATTGAATCTTAGCATGTGACAATTCGTTGGATAGGTAAACAACATAACTACGACTTCCATGGGATATTTTTGCATTCTCAAAAAATTCGGCCAAAATGGAGGTTAAGAAAATCTCCTCGTTTCGTTTTCGACCCTTTTTTACTAGGAAGGCCTTAATGTGGCCGATTTGCATTGAATCTTCGCATGTGAAAATTTGTTGGATAGGTAAACAACATAGCTACGACTGCCATGGTATATTTTTGCATTCTCTAAAAATTCGGCCAAAATGGAGGTTATGAAAATCTCCTCGTTAATTTAGGACATTACTCGTTTTCGACCCTTTTTAACTAGGAATGCCATAAAGTGGCCGATTTGTATTGAATCTTAGCATGTGACAATTCTTGGATAGGGAAACAACATAACTACGACTTCCATGGGATATTTTTGCATTCTCTAAAAATTCAGCCAAAATGGAGGTTAAGAAAATCTCCTCGTTAATTTGGGACATTACTCGTTTTCGACCCTTTTTTACTAGGAATGCCATAATGTGGCCAATCTGCATTGAATCTTAGCGTGTGACAATTCGTTGGATAGGTAAACAACATAACTACGACTTCCATGGGATATTTTTGCATTCTCTAAAAATTCGGACAAAATGGAGGTTAAGAATATTTCCTCGTTAATTTAGGACATTACTCGTTTTCGACCCTTTTTTTACTAGGAAGGCCATAATGTGGCCGATTTGCATTGAATCTTCGCATGTGACAATTTGTTGGATAGGTAAACAACATAGCTACGACTGCCATGGTATATTTTTGCATTCTCTAAAAATTCGGCCAAAATGGAGGTTAAGAAAATCTCCTCGTTAATTGAGGACATTACTCGTTTTTGACCCTTTTTTACTAGGAATGCCATAATGTGGCCAATCTGCATTGAATCTTAGCGTGTGACAATACGTTGGATATGTAAACAACATAACTACGACTTCCATGGGATATTTTTGCATTCTCTAAAAATTTGGCCAAAATGGAGGTTAAGAAAATCTCCTCGTTAATTTAGGACATTACTCGTTTTCGACCCTTTTTTACTAGGAAGGCCATAATGTGGCCGATTTGCATTGAATCTTCGCATGTGAAAATTTGTTGGATAGGTAAACAACATAGCTACGACTGCCATGGTATATTTTTGCATTCTCTAAAAATTCGGCCAAAATGGAGGTTAAGAAAATCTCCTCGTTAATTTAGGACATTACTCGTTTTCGACCCTTTTTAACTAGGAAGGCCATAAAGTGGCCGATTTGTATTGAATCTTAGCATGTGACAATTCTTGGATAGGGAAACAACATAACTACGACTTCCATGGGATATTTTTGCATTCTCTAAAAATTCAGCCAAAATGGAGGTTAAGAAAATCTCCTCGTTAATTTGGGACATTACTCGTTTTCGACCCTTTTTTACTAGGAATGCCATAATGTGGCCAATCTGCATTGAATCTTAGCGTGTGACAATTCGTTGGATAGGTAAACAACATAACTACGACTTCCATGGGATATTTTTGCATTCTCTAAAAATTCGGACAAAATGGAGGTTAAGAATATTTCCTCGTTAATTTAGGACATTACTCGTTTTCGACCCTTTTTTTACTAGGAAGGCCATAATGTGGCCGATTTGCATTGAATCTTCGCATGTGACAATTTGTTTGATAGGTAAACAACATAGCTACGACTGCCATGGTATATTTTTGCATTCTCTAAAAATTCGGCCAAAATGGAGGTTAAGAAAATCTCCTCGTTAATTTGGGACATTACTCGTTTTTGACCCTTTTTTACTAGGAATGCCATAATGTGGCCAATCTGCATTGAATCTTAGCGTGTGACAATTCGTTGGATATGTAAACAACATAACTACGACTTCCATGGGATATTTTTGCATTCTCTAAAAATTCGGCCAAAATGGAGGTTAAGAAAATCTCCTCGTTAATTTAGGACATTACTCGTTTTCGACCCTTTTTAACTAAGAAGGCCATAATGTGGCCGATTTGCATTGAATCTTAGCATGTGACAATTCGTTGGATAGGTAAACAACATAACTACGACTTCCATGGTATATTTTTGCATTCTCTAAAAATTCGGCCAAAATGGAGGTTAAAAAAATCTCCTCGTTAATTTAGGACATTACTCGTTTTCGACCCTTTTTTACTAGGAAGGCCATAAAGTGGCCGATTTGTATTGAATCTTTGCATGTGACAATTCGTTGGATAGGTAAACAACATAACTACGACTTCCATGGGATATTTTTGCATTCTCTAAAAATTCGGACAAAATGGAGGTTAAGAAAATTTCCTCGTTAATTTAGGACATTAATCGTTTTCGACCCTTTTTAACTAGGAAGGCCATAATGTGGCCGATTTGCATTGAATCTTAGCATATGACAATTCGTTGGATAGGTAAACAACATAGCTACGACTTCCATGGTATATTTTTGCGTTCTCTAAAAATTCGGCCAAAATGGAGGTTAAGAAAATCTCCTCGTTAATTTAGGACATTACTCGTTTTCGACCCTTTTTAACTAGGAAGGCCATAAAGTGGCCGATTTGTATTGAATCTTAGCAAGTGACAATTCGTTGGATAGGTAAACAACATAAATACGACTTCCATGGGATATTTTTGCATTCTCTAAAAATTCAGCCAAAATGGAGGTTAAGAAAATCTCCTCGTTAATTTGGGACATTACTCGTTTTCGACCCTTTTTTACTAGGAATGCCATAATGTGGCCAATCTGCATTGAATCTTAGCGTGTGACAATTCGTTGGATAGGTAAACAACATAACTACGACTTCCATGGGATATTTTTGCATTCTCTAAAAATTCGGCCAAAATGGAGGTCAAGAAAATCTCCTCGTTAATTTAGGACATTACTCCTTTGCGACCCTTTTTTACTAGGAATGCCATAAAGTGGCCGATTTGTATTGAATCTTAGCAAGTGACAATTCGTTGGATAGGTAAACAACATAACTACGACTTCCATGGGATATTTTTGCATTCTCTAAAAATTCGGACAAAATGGAGGTTAAGAATATTTCCTCGTTAATTTAGGACATTACTCGTTTTCGACCCTTTTTTACTAGGAAGGCCATAATGTGGCCGATTTGCATTGAATCTTCGCATGTGACAATTTGTTGGATAGGTAAACAACATAGCTACGACTGCCATGGTATATTTTTGCATTCTCTCAAAATTCGGCCAAAATGGAGGTTAAGAAAATCTCCTCGTTAATTTAGGACATTACTCGTATTCGACCCTTTTTTATTAGGAAGGCCATAAAGTGGCTGATTTGTATTGAATCTTAGCATGTGACAATTTGTTGGATAGGTAAACAACATAACTACGACTTCCATGGGATATTTTTTCATTCTCAAAAAATTCGGCCAAAATGGAGGTTAAGAAAATCTCCTCGTTAATTTGGGACATTACTCGTTTTTGACCCTTTTTTACTAGGAATGCCATATTGTGGCCAATCTGCATTGAATCTTAGCGTGTGACAATTCGTTGGATATGTAAACAACATAACTACGACTTCCATGGGATATTTTTGCATTCTCTAAAAATTCGGCCAAAATGGAGGTTAAGAAAATCTCCTCGTTAATTTAGGACATTACTCGTTTTCGACCCTTTTTAACTAAGAAGGCCATAATGTGGCCGATTTGCATTGAATCTTAGCATGTGACAATTCGTTGGATAGGTAAACAACATAACTACGACTTCCATGGTATATTTTTGCATTCTCTAAAAATTCGGCCAAAATGGAGGTTAAAAAAATCTCCTCGTTAATTTAGGACATTACTCGTTTTCGACCCTTTTTTACTAGGAAGGCCATAAAGTGGCCGATTTGTATTGAATCTTTGCATGTGACAATTCGTTGGATAGGTAAACAACATAACTACGACTTCCATGGGATATTTTTGCATTCTCTAAAAATTCGGACAAAATGGAGGTTAAGAAAATCTCCTCGTTAATTTGGGACATTACTCGTTTTCGACCCTTTTTTACTAGGAATGCCATAATGTGGCCAATCTGCATTGAATCTTAGCGTGTGACAATTCGTTGGATAGGTAAACAACATAACTACGACTTCCATGGGATATTTTTGCATTCTCTAAAAATTCGGACAAAATGGAGGTTAAGAATATTTCCTCGTTAATTTAGGACATTACTCGTTTTCGACCCTTTTTTTACTAGGAAGGCCATAATGTGGCCGATTTGCATTGAATCTTCGCATGTGACAATTTGTTGGATAGGTAAACAACATAGCTACGACTGCCATGGTATATTTTTGCATTCTCTAAAAATTCGGCCAAAATGGAGGTTAAGAAAATCTCCTCGTTAATTTGGGACATTACTCGTTTTTGACCCTTTTTTACTAGGAATGCCATAATGTGGCCAATCTGCATTGAATCTTAGCGTGTGACAATTCGTTGGATATGTAAACAACATAACTACGACTTCCATGGGATATTTTTGCATTCTCTAAAAATTCGGCCAAAATGGAGGTTAAGAAAATCTCCTCGTTAATTTAGGACATTACTCGTTTTCGACCCTTTTTAACTAAGAAGGCCATAATGTGGCCGATTTGCATTGAATCTTAGCATGTGACAATTCGTTGGATAGGTAAACAACATAACTACGACTTCCATGGTATATTTTTGCATTCTCTAAAAATTCGGCCAAAATGGAGGTTAAAAAAATCTCCTCGTTAATTTAGGACATTACTCGTTTTCGACCCTTTTTTACTAGGAAGGCCATAAAGTGGCCGATTTGTATTGAATCTTTGCATGTGACAATTCGTTGGATAGGTAAACAACATAACTACGACTTCCATGGGATATTTTTGCATTCTCTAAAAATTCGGACAAAATGGAGGTTAAGAAAATTTCCTCGTTAATTTAGGACATTACTCGTTTTCGACCCTTTTTAACTAGGAAGGCCATAATGTGGCCGATTTGCATTGAATCTTAGCATGTGACAATTCGTTGGATAGGTAAACAACATAACTACGACTTCCATGGTATATTTTTTCATTCTCTAAAAATTCGGCCAAAATGGAGGTTAAAGAAATCTCCTCGTTAATTTAGGACATTACTCCTTTTCGACCCTTTTTTACTAGGAAGGCCATAAAGTGGCCGATTTGTATTGAATCTTAGCAAGTGACAATTCGTTGGATAGGTAAACAACATAAATACGACTTCCATGGGATATTTTTGCATTCTCTAAAAATTCGGACAAAATGGAGGTTAAGAAAATTTCCTCGTTAATTTAGGACATTACTCGTTTTCGACCCTTTTTTACTAGGAAGGCCATAAAGTGGCCGATTTGTATTGAATCTTAGCAAGTGACAATTTGTTGGATAGGTAAACAACATAGCTACGACTGCCATGGTATATTTTTGCATTCTCTAAAAATTCGGCCAAAATGGAGGTTAAGAAAATCTCCTCGTTAATTTAGGACATTACTCGTTTTCGACCCTTTTTAACTAGGAAGGCCATAAAGTGGCCGATTTGTATTGAATCTTAGCAAGTGACAATTCGTTGGATAGGTAAACAACATAAATACGACTTCCATGGGATATTTTTGCATTCTCTAAAAATTCAGCCAAAATGGAGGTTAAGAAAATCTCCTCGTTAATTTGGGACATTACTCGTTTTCGACCCTTTTTTACTAGGAATGCCATAATGTGGCCAATCTGCATTGGATCTTAGCGTGTGACAATTCGTTGGATAGGTAAACAACATAACTACGACTTCCATGGGATATTTTTGCATTCTCTAAAAATTCGGCCAAAATGGAGGTTAAGAAAATCTCCTCGTTAATTTAGGACATTACTCCTTTGCGACCCTTTTTTACTAGGAAGGCCATAAAGTGGCCGATTTGTATTGAATATTAGCAAGTGACAATTCGTTGGATAGGTAAACAACATAACTACGACTTCCATGGGATATTTTTGCATTCTCTAAAAATTCGGACAAAATGGAGGTTAAGAATATTTCCTCGTTAATTTAGGACATTACTCGTTTTCGACCCTTTTTTACTAGGAAGGCCATAATGTGGCCGATTTGCATTGAATCTTCGCATGTGACAATTTGTTGGATAGGTAAACAACATAGCTACGACTGCCATGGTATATTTTTGCATTCTCTCAAAATTCGGCCAAAATGGAGGTTAAGAAAATCTCCTCGTTAATTTAGGACATTACTCGTATTCGACCCTTTTTTATTAGGAAGGCCATAAAGTGGCCGATTTGTTTTGAATCTTAGCATGTGACAATTTGTTGGATAGGTAAACAACATAACTACGACTTCCATGGGATATTTTTGCATTCTCAAAAAATTCGGCCAAAATGGAGGTTAAGAAAATCTCCTCGTTAATTTAGGACATTACTCGTTTTCGACCCTTTTTAACTAAGAAGGCCATAATGTGGCCGATTTGCATTGAATCTTAGCATGTGACAATTCGTTGGATAGGTAAACAACATAACTACGACTTCCATGGTATATTTTTGCATTCTCTAAAAATTCGGCCAAAATGGAGGTTAAAAAAATCTCCTCGTTAATTTAGGACATTACTCGTTTTCGACCCTTTTTAACTAAGAAGGCCATAATGTGGCCGATTTGCATTGAATCTTAGCATGTGACAATTCGTTGGATAGGTAAACAACATAACTACGACTTCCATGGTATATTTTTGCATTCTCTAAAAATTCGGCCAAAATGGAGGTTAAAAAAATCTCCTCGTTAATTTAGGACATTACTCGTTTTCGACCCTTTTTTACTAGGAAGGCCATAAAGTGGCCGATTTGTATTGAATCTTTGCATGTGACAATTCGTTGGATAGGTAAACAACATAACTACGACTTCCATGGGATATTTTTGCATTCTCTAAAAATTCGGACAAAATGGAGGTTAAGAAAATTTCCTCGTTAATTTAGGACATTACTCGTTTTCGACCCTTTTTAACTAGGAAGGCCATAATGTGGCCGATTTGCATTGAATCTTAGCATGTGACAATTCGTTGGATAGGTAAACAACATAACTACGACTTCCATGGGATATTTTTGCATTCTCTAAAAATTCGGACAAAATGGAGGTTAAGAAAATTTCCTCGTTAATTTAGGACATTACTCGTTTTCGACCCTTTTTTACTAGGAAGGCCATAAAGTGGCCGATTTGTATTGAATCTTAGCAAGTGACAATTTGTTGGATAGGTAAACAACATAGCTACGACTGCCATGGTATATTTTTGCATTCTCTAAAAATTCGGCCAAAATGGAGGTTAAGAAAATCTCCTCGTTAATTTAGGACATTACTCGTTTTCGACCCTTTTTAACTAGGAAGGCCATAAAGTGGCCGATTTGTATTGAATCTTAGCAAGTGACAATTCGTTGGATAGGTAAACAACATAAATACGACTTCCATGGGATATTTTTGCATTCTCTAAAAATTCAGCCAAAATGGAGGTTAAGAAAATCTCCTCGTTAATTTGGGACATTACTCGTTTTCGACCCTTTTTTACTAGGAATGCCATAATGTGGCCAATCTGCATTGAATCTTAGCGTGTGACAATTCGTTGGATAGGTAAACAACATAACTACGACTTCCATGGGATATTTTTGCATTCTCTAAAAATTCGGCCAAAATGGAGGTTAAGAAAATCTCCTCGTTAATTTAGGACATTACTCCTTTGCGACCCTTTTTTACTAGGAAGGCCATAAAGTGGCCGATTTGTATTGAATCTTAGCAAGTGACAATTCGTTGGATAGGTAAACAACATAACTACGACTTCCATGGGATATTTTTGCATTCTCTAAAAATTCGGACAAAATGGAGGTTAAGAATATTTCCTCGTTAATTTAGGACATTACTCGTTTTCGACCCTTTTTTACTAGGAAGGCCATAATGTGGCCGATTTGCATTGAATCTTCGCATGTGACAATTTGTTGGATAGGTAAACAACATAGCTACGACTGCCATGGTATATTTTTGCATTCTCTCAAAATTCGGCCAAAATGGAGGTTAAGAAAATCTCCTCGTTAATTTAGGACATTACTCGTATTCGACCCTTTTTTATTAGGAAGGCCATAAAGTGGCCGATTTGTATTGAATCTTAGCATGTGACAATTTGTTGGATAGGTAAACAACATAACTACGACTTCCATGGGATATTTTTGCATTCTCAAAAAATTCGGCCAAAATGGAGGTTAAGAAAATCTCCTCGTTAATTTAGGACATTACTCGTTTTCGACCCTTTTTAACTAAGAAGGCCATAATGTGGCCGATTTGCATTGAATCTTAGCATGTGACAATTCGTTGGATAGGTAAACAACATAACTACGACTTCCATGGTATATTTTTGCATTCTCTAAAAATTCGGCCAAAATGGAGGTTAAAAAAATCTCCTCGTTAATTTAGGACATTACTCGTTTTCGACCCTTTTTTACTAGGAAGGCCATAAAGTGGCCGATTTGTATTGAATCTTAGCATGTGACAATTTGTTGGATAGGTAAACAACATAACTACGACTTCCATGGGATATTTTTGCATTCTCTAAAAATTCGGCCAAAATGGAGGTTAAGAAAATCTCCTCGTTAATTTAGGACATTACTCCTTTGCGACCCTTTTTTACTAGGAAGGCCATAAAGTGGCCGATTTGTATTGAATCTTAGCAAGTGACAATTCGTTGGATAGGTAAACAACATAACTACGACTTCCATGGGATATTTTTGCATTCTCTAAAAATTCGGACAAAATGGAGGTTAAGAATATTTCCTCGTTAATTTAGGACATTACTCGTTTTCGACCCTTTTTTACTAGGAAGGCCATAATGTGGCCGATTTGCATTGAATCTTCGCATGTGACAATTTGTTGGATAGGTAAACAACATAGCTACGACTGCCATGGTATATTTTTGCATTCTCTCAAAATTCGGCCAAAATGGAGGTTAAGAAAATCTCCTCGTTAATTTAGGACATTACTCGTTTTCGACCCTTTTTAACTAGGAAGGCCATAAAGTGGCCGATTTGTATTGAATCTTAGCAAGTGACAATTCGTTGGATAGGTAAACAACATAAATACGACTTCCATGGGATATTTTTGCATTCTCTAAAAATTCAGCCAAAATGGAGGTTAAGAAAATCTCCTCGTTAATTTAGGACATTACTCGTTTTCGACCCTTTTTAACTAGGAAGGCCATAAAGTGGCCGATTTGTATTGAATCTTAGCAAGTGACAATTCGTTGGATAGGTAAACAACATAAATACGACTTCCATGGGATATTTTTGCATTCTCTAAAAATTCAGCCAAAATGGAGGTTAAGAAAATCTCCTCGTTAATTTGGGACATTACTCGTTTTCGACCCTTTTTTACTAGGAATGCCATAATGTGGCCAATCTGCATTGAATCTTAGCGTGTGACAATTCGTTGGATAGGTAAACAACATAACTACGACTTCCATGGGATATTTTTGCATTCTCTAAAAATTCGGCCAAAATGGAGGTTAAGAAAATCTCCTCGTTAATTTAGGACATTACTCCTTTGCGACCCTTTTTTACTAGGAAGGCCATAAAGTGGCCGATTTGTATTGAATCTTAGCAAGTGACAATTCGTTGGATAGGTAAACAACATAACTACGACTTCCATGGGATATTTTTGCATTCTCTAAAAATTCGGACAAAATGGAGGTTAAGAATATTTCCTCGTTAATTTAGGACATTACTCGTTTTCGACCCTTTTTTACTAGGAAGGCCATAATGTGGCCGATTTGCATTGAATCTTCGCATGTGACAATTTGTTGGATAGGTAAACAACATAGCTACGACTGCCATGGTATATTTTTGCATTCTCTCAAAATTCGGCCAAAATGGAGGTTAAGAAAATCTCCTCGTTAATTTAGGACATTACTCGTATTCGACCCTTTTTTATTAGGAAGGCCATAAAGTGGCCGATTTGTATTGAATCTTAGCATGTGACAATTTGTTGGATAGGTAAACAACATAACTACGACTTCCATGGGATATTTTTGCATTCTCAAAAAATTCGGCCAAAATGGAGGTTAAGAAAATCTCCTCGTTAATTTAGGACATTACTCGTTTTCGACCCTTTTTAACTAAGAAGGCCATAATGTGGCCGATTTGCATTGAATCTTAGCATGTGACAATTCGTTGGATAGGTAAACAACATAACTACGACTTCCATGGTATATTTTTGCATTCTCTAAAAATTCGGCCAAAATGGAGGTTAAAAAAATCTCCTCGTTAATTTAGGACATTACTCGTTTTCGACCCTTTTTTACTAGGAAGGCCATAAAGTGGCCGATTTGTATTGAATCTTAGCATGTGACAATTTGTTGGATAGGTAAACAACATAACTACGACTTCCATGGGATATTTTTGCATTCTCTAAAAATTCGGCCAAAATGGAGGTTAAGAAAATCTCCTCGTTAATTTAGGACATTACTCCTTTGCGACCCTTTTTTACTAGGAAGGCCATAAAGTGGCCGATTTGTATTGAATCTTAGCAAGTGACAATTCGTTGGATAGGTAAACAACATAACTACGACTTCCATGGGATATTTTTGCATTCTCTAAAAATTCGGACAAAATGGAGGTTAAGAATATTTCCTCGTTAATTTAGGACATTACTCGTTTTCGACCCTTTTTTACTAGGAAGGCCATAATGTGGCCGATTTGCATTGAATCTTCGCATGTGACAATTTGTTGGATAGGTAAACAACATAGCTACGAATGCCATGGTATATTTTTGCATTCTCTCAAAATTCGGCCAAAATGGAGGTTAAGAAAATCTCCTCGTTAATTTAGGACATTACTCGTTTTCGACCCTTTTTAACTAGGAAGGCCATAAAGTGGCCGATTTGTATTGAATCTTAGCAAGTGACAATTCGTTGGATAGGTAAACAACATAAATACGACTTCCATGGGATATTTTTGCATTCTCTAAAAATTCAGCCAAAATGGAGGTTAAGAAAATCTCCTCGTTAATTTGGGACATTACTCGTTTTCGACCCTTTTTTACTAGGAATGCCATAATGTGGCCAATCTGCATTGAATCTTAGCGTGTGACAATTCGTTGGATAGGTAAACAACATAACTACGACTTCCATGGGATATTTTTGCATTCTCTAAAAATTCGGCCAAAATGGAGGTTAAGAAAATCTCCTCGTTAATTTAGGACATTACTCCTTTGCGACCCTTTTTTACTAGGAAGGCCATAAAGTGGCCGATTTGTATTGAATCTTAGCAAGTGACAATTCGTTGGATAGGTAAACAACATAACTACGACTTCCATGGGATATTTTTGCATTCTCTAAAAATTCGGACAAAATGGAGGTTAAGAATATTTCCTCATTAATTTAGGACATTACTCGTTTTCGACCCTTTTTTACTAGGAAGGCCATAATGTGGCCGATTTGCATTGAATCTTCGCATGTGACAATTTGTTGGATAGGTAAACAACATAGCTACGACTGCCATGGTATATTTTTGCATTCTCTCAAAATTCGGCCAAAATGGAGGTTAAGAAAATCTCCTCGTTAATTTAGGACATTACTCGTATTCGACCCTTTTTTATTAGGAAGGCCATAAAGTGGCCGATTTGTATTGAATCTTAGCATGTGACAATTTGTTGGATAGGTAAACAACATAACTACGACTTCCATGGGATATTTTTGCATTCTCTAAAAATTCGGCTAAAATGGAGGTTAAGAAAATCTCCTCGTTAATTTAGGACATTACTCCTTTGCGACCCTTTTTTACTAGGAAGGCCATAAAGTGGCCGATTTGTATTGAATCTTAGCAAGTGACAATTCGTTGGATAGGTAAACAACATAACTACGACTTCCATGGGATATTTTTGCATTCTCTAAAAATTCGGACAAAATGGAGGTTAAGAATATTTCCTCGTTAATTTAGGACATTACTCGTTTTCGACCCTTTTTTACTAGGAAGGCCATAATGTGGCCGATTTGCATTGAATCTTCGCATGTGACAATTTGTTGGATAGGTAAACAACATAGCTACGACTGCCATGGTATATTTTTGCATTCTCTCAAAATTCGGCCAAAATGGAGGTTAAGAAAATCTCCTCGTTAATTTAGGACATTACTCGTATTCGACCCTTTTTTATTAGGAAGGCCATAAAGTGGCCGATTTGTATTGAATCTTAGCATGTGACAATTTGTTGGATAGGTAAACAACATAACTACGACTTCCATGGGATATTTTTGCATTCTCTAAAAATTCGGACAAAATGGAGGTTAAGAATATTTCCTCGTTAATTTAGGACATTACTCGTTTTCGACCCTTTTTTACTAGGAAGGCCATAATGTGGCCGATTTGCATTGAATCTTCGCATGTGACAATTTGTTGGATAGGTAAACAACATAGCTACGACTGCCATGGTATATTTTTGCATTCTCTCAAAATTCGGCCAAAATGGAGGTTAAGAAAATCTCCTCGTTAATTTAGGACATTACTCGTATTCGACCCTTTTTTATTAGGAAGGCCATAAAGTGGCCGATTTGTATTGAATCTTAGCATGTGACAATTTGTTGGATAGGTAAACAACATAACTACGACTTCCATGGGATATTTTTGCATTCTCAAAAAATTCGGCCAAAATGGAGGTTAAGAAAATCTCCTCGTTAATTTAGGACATTACTCGTTTTCGACCCTTTTTAACTAAGAAGGCCATAATGTGGCCGATTTGCATTGAATCTTAGCATGTGACAATTCGTTGGATAGGTAAACAACATAACTACGACTTCCATGGTATATTTTTGCATTCTCTAAAAATTCGGCCAAAATGGAGGTTAAAAAAATCTCCTCGTTAATTTAGGACATTACTCGTTTTCGACCCTTTTTTACTAGGAAGGCCATAAAGTGGCCGATTTGTATTGAATCTTTGCATGTGACAATTCGTTGGATAGTTAAACAACATAACTACGACTTCCATGGGATATTTTTGCATTCTCTAAAAATTTGGCCAAAATGGAGGTTAAGAAAATCTCCTCGTTAATTTAGGACATTACTCCTTTTCGACCCTTTTTTACTAGGAAGGCAATAAAGTGGCCGATTTGTATTGAATCTTAGCAAGTGACAATTCGTTGGATAGGTAAACAACATAACTACAACTTCCATGGGACATTTTTGCATTCTCTAAAAATTCAGACAAAATGGAGGTTAAGAATATTTCCTCGTTAATTTAGGACATTACTCGTTTTCGACCCTTTTTTACTAGGAAGGCCATAATGTGGCCGATTTGCATTGAATCTTCGCATATGAAAATTTGTTGGATAGGTAAACAACATAGCTACGACTGCCATGGTATATTTTTGCATTCTCTAAAAATTCGGCCAAAATGGAGGTTAAGAAAATCTCCTCGTTAATTTAGGACATTACTCGTTTTCGACCCTTTTTAACTAGGAAGGCCATAAAGTGGCCGATTTGTATTGAATCTTAGCAAGTGACAATTCGTTGGATAGGTAAACAACATAAATACGACTTCCATGGGATATTTTTGCATTCTCTAAAAATTCAGCCAAAATGGAGGTTAAGAAAATCTCCTCGTTAATTTGGGACATTACTCGTTTTCGACCCTTTTTTACTAGGAATGCCATAATGTGGCCAATCTGCATTGAATCTTAGCGTGTGACAATTCGTTGGATAGGTAAACAACATAACTACGACTTCCATGGGATATTTTTGCATTCTCTAAAAATTCGGCCAAAATGGAGGTTAAGAAAATCTCCTCGTTAATTTAGGACATTACTCCTTTGCGACCCTTTTTTACTAGGAAGGCCATAAAGTGGCCGATTTGTATTGAATCTTAGCAAGTGACAATTCGTTGGATAGGTAAACAACATAACTACGACTTCCATGGGATATTTTTGCATTCTCTAAAAATTCGGACAAAATGGAGGTTAAGAATATTTCCTCGTTAATTTAGGACATTACTCGTTTTCGACCCTTTTTTACTAGGAAGGCCATAATGTGGCCGATTTGCATTGAATCTTCGCATGTGACAATTTGTTGGATAGGTAAACAACATAGCTACGACTGCCATGGTATATTTTTGCATTCTCTCAAAATTCGGCCAAAATGGAGGTTAAGAAAATCTCCTCGTTAATTTAGGACATTACTCGTATTCGACCCTTTTTTATTAGGAAGGCCATAAAGTGGCCGATTTGTATTGAATCTTAGCATGTGACAATTTGTTGGATAGGTAAACAACATAACTACGACTTCCATGGGATATTTTTGCATTCTCTAAAAATTCGGCCAAAATGGAGGTTAAGAAAATCTCCTCGTTAATTTAGGACATTACTCCTTTGCGACCCTTTTTTACTAGGAAGGCCATAAAGTGGCCGATTTGTATTGAATCTTAGCAAGTGACAATTCGTTGGATAGGTAAACAACATAACTACGACTTCCATGGGATATTTTTGCATTCTCTAAAAATTCGGACAAAATGGAGGTTAAGAATATTTCCTCGTTAATTTAGGACATTACTCGTTTTCGACCCTTTTTTACTAGGAAGGCCATAATGTGGCCGATTTGCATTGAATCTTCGCATGTGACAATTTGTTGGATAGGTAAACAACATAGCTACGACTGCCATGGTATATTTTTGCATTCTCTCAAAATTCGGCCAAAATGGAGGTTAAGAAAATCTCCTCGTTAATTTAGGACATTACTCGTTTTCGACCCTTTTTAACTAGGAAGGCCATAAAGTGGCCGATTTGTATTGAATCTTAGCAAGTGACAATTCGTTGGATAGGTAAACAACATAAATACGACTTCCATGGGATATTTTTGCATTCTCTAAAAATTCAGCCAAAATGGAGGTTAAGAAAATCTCGTTAATTTGGGACATTACTTGTTTTCGACCCTTTTTTACTAGGAATGCCATAATGTGGCCAATCTGCATTGAATCTTAGCGTGTGACAATTCGTTGGATAGGTAAACAACATAACTACGACTTCCATGGGATATTTTTGCATTCTCTAAAAATTCGGCCAAAATGGAGGTTAAGAAAATCTCCTCGTTAATTTAGGACATTACTCCTTTGCGACCCTTTTTTACTAGGAAGGCCATAAAGTGGCCGATTTGTATTGAATCTTAGCAAGTGACAATTCGTTGGATAGGTAAACAACATAACTACGACTTCCATGGGATATTTTTGCATTCTCTAAAAATTCGGACAAAATGGAGGTTAAGAATATTTCCTCGTTAATTTAGGACATTACTCGTTTTCGACCCTTTTTTACTAGGAAGGCCATAATGTGGCCGATTTGCATTGAATCTTCGCATGTGACAATTTGTTGGATAGGTAAACAACATAGCTACGACTGCCATGGTATATTTTTGCATTCTCTCAAAATTCGGCCAAAATGGAGGTTAAGAAAATCTCCTCGTTAATTTAGGACATTACTCGTATTCGACCCTTTTTTATTAGGAAGGCCATAAAGTGGCCGATTTGTATTGAATCTTAGCATGTGACAATTTGTTGGATAGGTAAACAACATAACTACGACTTCCATGGGATATTTTTGCATTCTCAAAAAATTCGGCCAAAATGGAGGTTAAGAAAATCTCCTCGTTAATTTAGGACATTACTCGTTTTCGACCCTTTTTAACTAAGAAGGCCATAATGTGGCCGATTTGCATTGAATCTTAGCATGTGACAATTCGTTGGATAGGTAAACAACATAACTACGACTTCCATGGTATATTTTTGCATTCTCTAAAAATTCGGCCAAAATGGAGGTTAAAAAAATCTCCTCGTTAATTTAGGACATTACTCGTTTTCGACCCTTTTTTACTAGGAAGGCCATAAAGTGGCCGATTTGTATTGAATCTTTGCATGTGACAATTCGTTGGATAGTTAAACAACATAACTACGACTTCCATGGGATATTTTTGCATTCTCTAAAAATTTGGCCAAAATGGAGGTTAAGAAAATCTCCTCGTTAATTTAGGACATTACTCCTTTTCGACCCTTTTTTACTAGGAAGGCAATAAAGTGGCCGATTTGTATTGAATCTTAGCAAGTGACAATTCGTTGGATAGGTAAACAACATAACTACAACTTCCATGGGACATTTTTGCATTCTCTAAAAATTCAGACAAAATGGAGGTTAAGAATATTTCCTCGTTAATTTAGGACATTACTCGTTTTCGACCCTTTTTTACTAGGAAGGCCATAATGTGGCCGATTTGCATTGAATCTTCGCATATGAAAATTTGTTGGATAGGTAAACAACATAGCTACGACTGCCATGGTATATTTTTGCATTCTCTAAAAATTCGGCCAAAATGGAGGTTAAGAAAATCTCCTCGTTAATTTAGGACATTACTCGTTTTCGACCCTTTTTAACTAAGAAGGCCATAAAGTGGCCGATTTGTATTGAATCTTAGCATGTGACAATTCTTGGATAGGGAAACAACATAACTACGACTTCCATGGTATATTTTTGCATTCTCTAAAAATTCGGCCAAAATGGAGGTTAAAAAAATCTCCTCGTTAATTTAGGACATTACTCGTTTTCGACCCTTTTTTACTAGGAAGGCCATAAAGTGGCCGATTTGTATTGAATCTTTGCATGTGACAATTCGTTGGATAGGTAAACAACATAACTACGACTTCCATGGGATATTTTTGCATTCTCAAAAAATTCGGCCAAAATGGAGGTTAAGAAAATCTCCTCGTTTCGTTTTCGACCCTTTTTTACTAGGAAGGCCATAATGTGGCCGATTTGCATTGAATCTTAGCATGTGACAATTCGTTGGATAGGTAAACAACATAACTACGACTTCCATGGTATATTTTTGCATTCTCTAAAAATTCGGCCAAAATGGAGGTTAAAAAAATCTCCTCGTTAATTTAGGACATTACTCGTTTTCGACCCTTTTTTACTAGGAACGCCATAAAGTGGCCGATTTGTATTGAATCTTTGCATGTGACAATTCGTTGGATAGGTAAACAACATAACTACGACTTCCATGGGATATTTTTGCATTCTCTAAAAATTCGGCCAAAATGGATGTTAAGAAAATCTCCTCGTTAATTTAGGACATTACTCCTTTTCGACCCTTTTTTACTAGGAAGGCCATAAAGTGGCTGATTTGTATTGAATCTTAGCAAGTGACAATTCGATGGATAGGTAAACAACATAAATACGACTTCCATGGGATATTTTTGCATTCTCTAAAAATTCGGACAAAATGGAGGTTATGAAAATTTCCTCGTTAATTTAGGACATTACTCGTTTTCGACCCTTTTTTATTAGGAAGGCCATAAAGTGGCCGACTTGTATTGAATCTTAGCATGTGACAATTCGTTGGATAGGTAAACAACATAACTACGACTTCCATGGGATATTTTTGCATTCTCTAAAAATTCGGCCAAAATGGAGGTTAAAAAATCTCCTCGTTAATTTAGGACATTACTCGTTTTCGACCCTTTTTTACTAGGAAGGCCATAAAGTGGCCGATTTGTATTGAATCTTTGCATGTGACAATTCGTTGGATAGGTAAACAACATAACTACGACTTCCATGGGATATTTTTGCATTCTCTAAAAATTCGGCCAAAATGGAGGTTAAGAAAATCTCCTCGTTAATTTAGGACATTACTCCTTTTCGACCCTTTTTTACTAGGAAGGCCATAAAGTGGCCGATTTGTATTGAATCTTAGCAAGTGACAATTTGTTGGATAGGTAAACAACATAGCTACGACTGCCATGGTATATTTTTGCATTCTCTAAAAATTCGGCCAAAATAGAGGTTAAGAAAATCTCCTCGTTAATTTAGGACATTACTCGTTTTCGACCCTTTTTAACTAGGAAGGCCATAAAGTGGCCGATTTGTATTGAATCTTAGCATGTGACAATTCTTGGATAGGGAAACAAGATAACTACGACTTCCATGGGATATTTTTGCATTCTCTAAAAATTCAGCCAAAATGGAGGTTAAGAAAATCTCCTCGTTTCGTTTTCGACCCTTTTTTACTAGGAAGGCCATAATGAGGCCGATTTGCATTGAATCTTAGCATGTGACAATTCGTTGGATAGGTAAACAACATAACTACGACTTCCATGGTATATTTTTGCATTCTCTAAAAATTCGGCCAAAATGGAGGTTAAAAAATCTCCTCGTTAATTTAGGACATTACTCGTTTTCGACCCTTTTTTACTAGGAAGGCCATAAAGTGGCCGATTTGTATTGAATCTTTGCATGTGACAATTCGTTGGATAGGTAAACAACATAACTACGACTTCCATGGGATATTTTTGCATTCTCAAAAAATTCGGCCAAAATGGAGGTTAAGAAAATCTCCTCGTTTCGTTTTCGACCCTTTTTTACTAGGAAGGCCATAATGTGGCCGATTTGCATTGAATCTTAGCATGTGACAATTCGTTGGATAGGTAAACAACATAACTACGACTTCCATGGTATATTTTTGCATTCTCTAAAAATTCGGCCAAAATGGAGGTTAAAAAAATCTCCTCGTTAATTTAGGACATTACTCGTTTTCGACCCTTTTTTACTAGGAACGCCATAAAGTGGCCGATTTGTATTGAATCTTTGCATGTGACAATTCGTTGGATAGGTAAACAACATAACTACGACTTCCATGGGATATTTTTGCATTCTCTAAAAATTCGGCCAAAATGGATGTTAAGAAAATCTCCTCGTTAATTTAGGACATTACTCCTTTTCGACCCTTTTTTACTAGGAAGGCCATAAAGTGGCTGATTTGTATTGAATCTTAGCAAGTGACAATTCGATGGATAGGTAAACAACATAAATACGACTTCCATGGGATATTTTTGCATTCTCTAAAAATTCGGACAAAATGGAGGTTATGAAAATTTCCTCGTTAATTTAGGACATTACTCGTTTTCGACCCTTTTTTATTAGGAAGGCCATAAAGTGGCCGACTTGTATTGAATCTTAGCATGTGACAATTCGTTGGATAGGTAAACAACATAACTACGACTTCCATGGGATATTTTTGCATTCTCTAAAAATTCGGCCAAAATGGAGGTTAAAAAATCTCCTCGTTAATTTAGGACATTACTCGTTTTCGACCCTTTTTTACTAGGAAGGCCATAAAGTGGCCGATTTGTATTGAATCTTTGCATGTGACAATTCGTTGGATAGGTAAACAACATAACTACGACTTCCATGGGATATTTTTGCATTCTCTAAAAATTCGGCCAAAATGGAGGTTAAGAAAATCTCCTCGTTAATTTAGGACATTACTCCTTTTCGACCCTTTTTTACTAGGAAGGCCATAAAGTGGCCGATTTGTATTGAATCTTAGCAAGTGACAATTTGTTGGATAGGTAAACAACATAGCTACGACTGCCATGGTATATTTTTGCATTCTCTAAAAATTCGGCCAAAATAGAGGTTAAGAAAATCTCCTCGTTAATTTAGGACATTACTCGTTTTCGACCCTTTTTAACTAGGAAGGCCATAAAGTGGCCGATTTGTATTGAATCTTAGCATGTGACAATTCTTGGATAGGGAAACAAGATAACTACGACTTCCATGGGATATTTTTGCATTCTCTAAAAATTCAGCCAAAATGGAGGTTAAGAAAATCTCCTCGTTAATTTGGGACATTACTCGTTTTCGACCCTTTTTTACTAGGAATGCAATAATGTGGCCAATCTGCATTGAATCTTAGCGTGTGACAATTCGTTGGATAGGTAAACAACATAACTACGACTTCCATGGGATATTTTTGCATTCTCTAAAAATTCGGCCAAAATGGAGGTTAAGAAAATCTCCTCGTTAATTTAGGACATTACTCCTTTGCGACCCTTTTTTACTAGGAAGGCCATAAAGTGGCCGATTTGTATTGAATCTTAGCAAGTGACAATTCGTTGGATAGGTAAACAACATAACTACGACTTCCATGGGATATTTTTGCATTCTCTAAAAATTCGGACAAAATGGAGGTTAAGAATATTTCCTCGTTAATTTAGGACATTACTCGTTTTCGACCCTTTTTTACTAGGAAGGCCATAATGTGGCCGATTTGCATTGAATCTTCGCATGTGACAATTTGTTGGATAGGTAAACAACATAGCTACGACTGCCATGGTATATTTTTGCATTCTCTCAAAATTCGGCCAAAATGGAGGTTAAGAAAATCTCCTCGTTAATTTAGGACATTACTCGTATTCGACCCTTTTTTATTAGGAAGGCCATAAAGTGGCCGATTTGTATTGAATCTTAGCATGTGACAATTTGTTGGATAGGTAAACAACATAACTACGACTTCCATGGGATATTTTTGCATTCTCAAAAAATTCGGCCAAAATGGAGGTTAAGAAAATCTCCTCGTTAATTTGGGACATTACTCGTTTTTGACCCTTTTTTACTAGGAATGCCATAATGTGGCCAATCTGCATTGAATCTTAGCGTGTGACAATTCGTTGGATATGTAAACAACATAACTACGACTTCCATGGGATATTTTTGCATTCTCTAAATATTCGGCCAAAATGGAGGTTAAGAAAATCTCCTCGTTAATTTAGGACATTACTCGTTTTCGACCCTTTTTAACTAGGAAGGCCATAATGTGGCCGATTTGCATTGAATCTTAGCATGTGACAATTCGTTGGATAGGTAAACAACATAACTACGACTTCCATGGTATATTTTTGCATTCTCTAAAAATTCGGCCAAAATGGAGGTTAAAAAAATCTCCTCGTTAATTTAGGACATTACTCGTTTTCGACCCTTTTTTACTTGGAAGGCCATAAAGTGGCCGATTTGTATTGAATCTTAGCAAGTGACAATTCGTTGGATAGGTAAACAACATAAATACGACTTCCATGGGATATTTTTGCATTCTCTAAAAATTCGGACAAAATGGAGGTTAAGAAAATTTCCTCGTTAATTTAGGACATTACTCGTTTTCGACCCTTTTTTATTAGGAAGGCCATAAAGTGGCCGACTTGTATTGAATCTTAGCATGTGACAATTCGTTGGATAGGTAAACAACATAACTACGACTTCCATGGGATATTTTTGCATTCTCAAAAAATTCGGCCAAAATGGAGGTTAAGAAAATCTCCTCGTTTCGTTTTCGACCCTTTTTTACTAGGAAGGCCTTAATGTGGCCGATTTGCATTGAATCTTAGCATGTGACAATTCGTTGGATAGGTAAACAACATAACTACGACTTCCATGGTATATTTTTGCATTCTCTAAAAATTCGGCCAAAATGGAGGTTAAAAAATCTCCTCGTTAATTTTGGACATTAATCGTTTTCGACCCTATTTTACTAGGAAGGCCATAAAGTGGCCGATTTGTATTGAATCTTAGCATGTGACAATTTGTTGGATAGGTAAACAACATAACTACGACTTCCATGGGATATTTTTGCATTCTCAAAAAATTCGGCCAAAATGGAGGTTAAGAAAATCTCCTCGTTAATTTGGGACATTACTCGTTTTTGACCCTTTTTTACTAGGAATGCCATAATGTGGCCAATCTGCATTGAATCTTAGCGTGTGACAATTCGTTGGATATGTAAACAACATAACTACGACTTCCATGGGATATTTTTGCATTCTCTAAATATTCGGCCAAAATGGAGGTTAAGAAAATCTCCTCGTTAATTTAGGACATTACTCGTTTTCGACCCTTTTTAACTAAGAAGGCCATAATGTGGCCGATTTGCATTGAATCTTAGCATGTGACAATTCGTTGGATAGGTAAACAACATAACTACGACTTCCATGGTATATTTTTGCATTCTCTAAAAATTCGGCCAAAATGGAGGTTAAAAAATCTCCTCGTTAATTTAGGACATTACTCGTTTTCGACCCTTTTTTACTAGGAAGGCCATAAAGTGGCCGATTTGTATTGAATCTTTGCATGTGACAATTCGTTGGATAGGTAAACAACATAACTACGACTTCCATGGGATATTTTTGCATTCTCTAAAAATTCGGACAAAATGGAGGTTAAGAAAATTTCCTCGTTAATTTAGGACATTACTCGTTTTCGACCCTTTTTAACTAGGAAGGCCATAATGTGGCCGATTTGCATTGAATCTTAGCATGTGACAATTCGTTGGATAGGTAAACAACATAACTACGACTTCCATGGTATATTTTTGCATTCTCTAAAAATTCGGCCAAAATGGAGGTTAAAAAAATCTCCTCGTTAATTTAGGACATTACTCGTTTTCGACCCTTTTTTACTTGGAAGGCCATAAAGTGGCCGATTTGTATTGAATCTTAGCAAGTGACAATTCGTTGGATAGGTAAACAACATAAATACGACTTCCATGGGATATTTTTGCATTCTCTAAAAATTCGGACAAAATGGAGGTTAAGAAAATTTCCTCGTTAATTTAGGACATTACTCGTTTTCGACCCTTTTTTATTAGGAAGGCCATAAAGTGGCCGACTTGTATTGAATCTTAGCATGTGACAATTCGTTGGATAGGTAAACAACATAACTACGACTTCCATGGGATATTTTTGCATTCTCAAAAAATTCGGCCAAAATGGAGGTTAAGAAAATCTCCTCGTTTCGTTTTCGACCCTTTTTTACTAGGAAGGCCTTAATGTGGCCGATTTGCATTGAATCTTAGCATGTGACAATTCGTTGGATAGGTAAACAACATAACTACGACTTCCATGGTATATTTTTGCATTCTCTAAAAATTCGGCCAAAATGGAGGTTAAAAAATCTCCTCGTTAATTTTGGACATTAATCGTTTTCGACCCTATTTTACTAGGAAGGCCATAAAGTGGCCGATTTGTATTGAATCTTTGCATGTGACAATTCGTTGGATAGGTAAACAACATAACTACGACTTCCATGGGATATTTTTGCATTCTCTAAAAATTTGGCCAAAATGGAGGTTAAGAAAATCTCCTCGTTAATTTAGGACATTACTCCTTTTCGACCCTTTTTTACTAGGAAGGCAATAAAGTGGCCGATTTGTATTGAATCTTAGCAAGTGACAATTCGTTGGATAGGTAAACAACATAACTACAACTTCCATGGGATATTTTTGCATTCTCTAAAAATTCAGACAAAATGGAGGTTAAGAATATTTCCTCGTTAATTTAGGACATTACTCGTTTTCGACCCTTTTTTACTAGGAAGGCCATAATGTGGCCGATTTGCATTGAATCTTCGCATGTGAAAATTTGTTGGATAGGTAAACAACATAGCTACGACTGCCATTGTATATTTTTGCATTCTCTAAAAATTCGGCCAAAATGGAGGTTAAGAAAATCTCCTCGTTAATTTAGGACATTACTCGTTTTCGACCCTTTTTAACTAGGAAGGCCATAAAGTGGCCGATTTGTATTGAATCTTAGCATGTGACAATTCTTGGATAGGGAAACAACATAACTACGACTTCCATGGGATATTTTTGCATTCTCTAAAAATTCAGCCAAAATGGAGGTTAAGAAAATCTCCTCGTTAATTTGGGACATTACTCGTTTTCGACCCTTTTTTACTAGGAATGCCATAATGTGGCCAATCTGCATTGAATCTTAGCGTGTGACAATTCGTTGGATAGGTAAACAACATAACTACGACTTCCATGGGATATTTTTGCATTCTCTAAAAATTCGGACAAAATGGAGGTTAAAAAAATCTCCTCGTTAATTTAGGACATTACTCGTTTTCGACCCTTTTTTACTAGGAAGGCCATAAAGTGGCCGATTTGTATTGAATCTTTGCATGTGACAATTCGTTGGATAGGTAAACAACATAACTACGACTTCCATGGGATATTTTTGCATTCTCTAAAAATTCGGCCAAAATGGAGGTTAAGAAAATCTCCTCGTTAATTTAGGACATTACTCGTTTTCGACCCTTTTTTACTAGGAAGGCCATAAAGTGGCCGATTTGTATTGAATCTTAGCAAGTGACAATTCGTTGGATAGGTAAACAACATAAATACGACTTCCATGGGATATTTTTGCATTCTCTAAAAATTCGGACAAAATGGAGGTTAAGAAAATTTCCTCGTTAATTTAGGACATTACTCGTTTTCGACCCTTTTTTATTAGGAAGGCCATAAAGTGGCCGACTTGTATTGAATCTTAGCATGTGACAATTCGTTGGATAGGTAAACAACATAACTACGACTTCCATGGGATATTTTTGCATTCTCAAAAAATTCGGCCAAAATGGAGGTTAAGAAAATCTCCTCGTTTCGTTTTCGACCCTTTTTTACTAGGAAGGCCTTAATGTGGCCGATTTGCATTGAATCTTAGCATGTGACAATTCGTTGGATAGGTAAACAACATAACTACGACTTCCATGGTATATTTTTGCATTCTCTAAAAATTCGGCCAAAATGGAGGTTAAAAAATCTCCTCGTTAATTTAGGACATTAATCGTTTTCGACCCTATTTTACTAGGAAGGCCATAAAGTGGCCGATTTGTATTGAATCTTTGCATGTGACAATTCGTTGGATAGGTAAACAACATAACTACGACTTCCATGGGATATTTTTGCATTCTCTAAAAATTTGGCCAAAATGGAGGTTAAGAAAATCTCCTCGTTAATTTAGGACATTACTCCTTTTCGACCCTTTTTTACTAGGAAGGCAATAAAGTGGCCGATTTGTATTGAATCTTAGCAAGTGACAATTCGTTGGATAGGTAAACAACATAACTACAACTTCCATGGGATATTTTTGCATTCTCTAAAAATTCAGACAAAATGGAGGTTAAGAATATTTCCTCGTTAATTTAGGACATTACTCGTTTTCGACCCTTTTTTACTAGGAAGGCCATAATGTGGCCGATTTGCATTGAATCTTCGCATGTGAAAATTTGTTGGATAGGTAAACAACATAGCTACGACTGCCATTGTATATTTTTGCATTCTCTAAAAATTCGGCCAAAATGGAGGTTAAGAAAATCTCCTCGTTAATTTAGGACATTACTCGTTTTCGACCCTTTTTAACTAGGAAGGCCATAAAGTGGCCGATTTGTATTGAATCTTAGCATGTGACAATTCTTGGATAGGGAAACAACATAACTACGACTTCCATGGGATATTTTTGCATTCTCTAAAAATTCAGCCAAAATGGAGGTTAAGAAAATCTCCTCGTTAATTTGGGACATTACTCGTTTTCGACCCTTTTTTACTAGGAATGCCATAATGTGGCCAATCTGCATTGAATCTTAGCGTGTGACAATTCGTTGGATAGGTAAACAACATAACTACGACTTCCATGGGATATTTTTGCATTCTCTAAAAATTCGGACAAAATGGAGGTTAAAAAAATCTCCTCGTTAATTTAGGACATTACTCGTTTTCGACCCTTTTTTACTAGGAAGGCCATAAAGTGGCCGATTTGTATTGAATCTTTGCATGTGACAATTCGTTGGATAGGTAAACAACATAACTACGACTTCCATGGGATATTTTTGCATTCTCTAAAAATTCGGCCAAAATGGAGGTTAAGAAAATCTCCTCGTTAATTTAGGACATTACTCGTTTTCGACCCTTTTTTACTAGGAAGGCCATAAAGTGGCCGATTTGTATTGAATCTTAGCAAGTGACAATTCGTTGGATAGGTAAACAACATAAATACGACTTCCATGGGATATTTTTGCATTCTCTAAAAATTCGGACAAGATGGAGGTTAAGAAAATTTCCTCGTTAATTTAGGACATTACTCGTTTTCGACCCTTTTTTATTAGGAAGGCCATAAAGTGGCCGACTTGTATTGAATCTTAGCATGTGACAATTCGTTGGATAGGTAAACAACATAACTACGACTTCCATGGGATATTTTTGCATTCTCAAAAAATTCGGCCAAAATGGAGGTTAAGAAAATCTCCTCGTTTCGTTTTCGACCCTTTTTTACTAGGAAGGCCTTAATGTGGCCGATTTGCATTGAATCTTAGCATGTGACAATTCGTTGGATAGGTAAACAACATAACTACGACTTCCATGGTATATTTTTGCATTCTCTAAAAATTCGGCCAAAATGGAGGTTAAAAAATCTCCTCGTTAATTTAGGACATTAATCGTTTTCGACCCTATTTTACTAGGAAGGCCATAAAGTGGCCGATTTGTATTGAATCTTTGCATGTGACAATTCGTTGGATAGGTAAACAACATAGCTACGACTGCCATGGTATATTTTTGCATTCTCTAAAAATTCGGCCAAAATGGAGGTTAAGAAAATCTCCTCATTAATTTAGGACATTACTCGTTTTCGACCCTTTTTAACTAGGAAGGCCATAAAGTGGCCGATTTGTATTGAATCTTAGCATGTGACAATTCTTGGATAGGGAAACAACATAACTACGACTTCCATGGGATATTTTTGCATTCTCTAAAAATTCAGCCAAAATGGAGGTTAAGAAAATCTCCTCGTTAATTTGGGACATTACTCGTTTTCGACCCTTTTTTACTAGGAATGCCATAATGTGGCCAATCTGCATTGAATCTTAGCGTGTGACAATTCGTTGGATAGGTAAACAACATAACTACGACTTCCATGGGATATTTTTGCATTCTCTAAAAATTCGAACAAAATGGAGGTTAAGAATATTTCCTCGTTAATTTAGGACATTACTCGTTTTCGACCCTTTTTTTACTAGGAAGGCCATAATGTGGCCGATTTGCATTGAATCTTCGCATGTGACAATTTGTTGGATAGGTAAACAACATAGCTACGACTGCCATGGTATATTTTTGCATTCTCTAAAAATTCGGCCAAAATGGAGGTTAAGAAAATCTCCTCGTTAATTTGGGACATTACTCGTTTTTGACCCTTTTTTACTAGGAATGCCATAATGTGGCCAATCTGCATTGAATCTTAGCGTGTGACAATTCGTTGGATATGTAAACAACATAACTACGACTTCCATGGGATATTTTTGCATTCTCTAAAAATTCGGCCAAAATGGAGGTTAAGAAAATCTCCTCGTTAATTTAGGACATTACTCGTTTTCGACCCTTTTTAACTAAGAAGGCCATAATGTGGCCGATTTGCATTGAATCTTAGCATGTGACAATTCGTTGGATAGGTAAACAACATAACTACGACTTCCATGGTATATTTTTGCATTCTCTAAAAATTCGGCCAAAATGGAGGTTAAAAAAATCTCCTCGTTAATTTAGGACATTACTCGTTTTCGACCCTTTTTTACTAGGAAGGCCATAATGTGGCCGATTTGCATTGAATCTTAGCATGTGACAATTCGTTGGATAGGTAAACAACATAACTACGACTTCCATGGGATATTTTTGCATTCTCTAAAAATTCGGCCAAAATGGGGGTTAAGAAAATCTCCTCGTTAATTTAGGACATTACTCCTTTTCGACCCTTTTTTACTAGGAAGGCCATAAAGTGGCCGATTTGTATTGAATCTTAGCAAGTGACAATTCGTTGGATAGGTAAACAACATAACTACGACTTCCATGGGATATTTTTGCATTCTCTAAAAATTCGGCCAAAATGGAGGTTAAGAAAATCTCCTCGTTAATTTAGGACATTACTCCTTTTCGACCCTTTTTTACTAGGAAGGCCATAAAGTGGCCGATTTGTATTGAATCTTAGCAAGTGACAATTCGTTGGATAGGTAAACAACATAAATACGACTTCCATGGGATATTTTTGCATTCTCTAAAAATTCGGACAAAATGGAGGTTAAGAAAATTTCCTCGTTAATTTAGGACATTACTCGTTTTCGACCCTTTTTTATTAGGAAGGCCATAAAGTGGTCGATTTGTATTGAATCTTAGCATGTGACAATTCGTTGGATAGGTAAACAACATAACTACGACTTCCATGGGATATTTTTGCATTCTCAAAAAATTCGGCCAAAATGGAGGTTAAGAAAATCTCCTCGTTTCGTTTTCGACCCTTTTTTACTAGGAAGGCCATAATGTGGCCGATTTGCATTGAATCTTAGCATGTGACAATTCGTTGGATAGGTAAACAACATAACTACGACTTCCATGGTATATTTTTGCATTCTCTAAAAATTCGGCCAAAATGGAGGTTAAAAAATCTCCTCGTTAATTTAGGACATTACTCGTTTTCGACCCTTTTTTACTAGGAAGGCCATAAAGTGGCCGATTTGTATTGAATCTTTGCATGTGACAATTCGTTGGATAGGTAAACAACATAACTACGACTTCCATGGGATATTTTTGCATTCTCTAAAAATTCGGCCAAAATGGAGGTTAAGAAAATCTCCTCGTTAATTTAGGACATTACTCCTTTTCGACCCTTTTTTACTAGGAAGGCCATAAAGTGGCCGATTTGTATTGAATCTTAGCAAGTGACAATTCGTTGGATAGGTAAACAACATAACTACGACTTCCATGGGATATTTTTTCATTCTCTAAAAATTCGGACAAAATGGAGGTTAAGAAAATCTCCTCGTTAATTTAGGACATTACTCGTTTTCGACCCTTTTTAACTAGGAAGGCCATAATGTGGCCGATTTGCATTGAATCTTAGCATGTGACAATTCGTTGGATAGGTAAACAACATAACTACGACTTCCATGGTATATTTTTGCATTCTCTAAAAATTCGGCCAAAATGGAGGTTAAAAAAATCTCCTCGTTAATTTAGGACATTACTCGTTTTCGACCCTTTTTTACTAGGAAGGCCATAAAGTGGCCGATTTGTATTGAATCTTTGCATGTGACAATTCGTTGGATAGGTAAACAACATAACTACGACTTCCATGGGATATTTTTGCATTCTCAAAAAATTCGGCCAAAATGGAGGTTAAGAAAATCTCCTCGTTTCGTTTTCGACCCTTTTTTACTAGGAAGGCCATAATGTGGCCGATTTGCATTGAATCTTAGCATGTGACAATTCGTTGGATAGGTAAACAACATAACTACGACTTCCATGGTATATTTTTGCATTCTCTAAAAATTCGGCCAAAATGAAGGTTAAGAAAATTTCCTCGTTAATTTAGGACATTACTCGTTTTCGACCCTTTTTTACTAGGAAGGCCATAATGTGGCCGATTTGCATTGAATCTTCGCATGTGACAATTTGTTGGATAGGTAAACAACATAGCTACGACTGCCATGGTATATTTTTGCATTCTCTAAAAATTCGGCCAAAATGGAGGTTAAGAAAATCTCCTCGTTAATTTAGGACATTACTCGTTTTCGACCCTTTTTAACTAGGAAAACCATAATGTGGCCGATTTGCATTGAATCTTAGCATGTGACAATTTGTTGGATAGGTAAACAACATAACTACGACTTCCATGGTATATTTTTGCATTCTCTAAAAATTCGGCCAAAATGGAGGTTAAAAAAATCTCCTCGTTAATTTAGGACATTACTCGTTTTCGACCCTTTTTTACTAGGAAGGCCATAAAGTGGCCGATTTGTATTGAATCTTTGCATGTGACAATTCGTTGGATAGGTAAACAACATAAATACGACTTCCATGGGATATTTTTGCATTCTCTAAAAATTCGGCCAAAATGGAGGTTAAGAAAATCGCCTCGTTAATTTAGGACATTACTCCTTTTCGACCCTTTTTTACTAGGAAGGCCATAAAGTGGCCGATTTGTATTGAATCTTAGCAAGTGACAATTCGTTGGATAGGTAAACAACATAAATACGACTTCCATGGGATATTTTTGCATTCTGTAAAAATTCGGACAAAATGGAGGTTAAGAAAATTTCCTCGTTAATTTAGGACATTACTCGTTTTCGACCCTTTTTTATTAGGAAGGCCATAAAGTGGCCGATTTGTATTGAATCTTAGCATTTGACAATTCGTTGGATAGGTAAACAACATAACTACGACTTCCATGGGATATTTTTGCATTCTCAAAAAATTCGGCCAAAATGGAGGTTAAGAAAATCTCCTCGTTTCGTTTTCGACCCTTTTTTACTAGGAAGGCCATAATGTGGCCGATTTGCATTGAATCTTAGCATGTGACAATTCGTTGGATAGGTAAACAACGTAACTACGACTTCCATGGTATATTTTTGCATTCTCTAAAAATTCGGCCAAAATGGAGGTTAAAAAATCACCTCGTTAATTTAGGACATGATAGACGTTTGGCAAGTGCACCAAATACTATCGAAGTAGTAAAAATATCGATCCCACGAGGACTGTTTTTAACTTCAATAATTCAATTGCGTTATAAAAATAGGATGTATAAAATTTATTTTGTTTTGCCACTAGGCAGTAGATTTGATTTGATTTTAATTAAATCAAGAAACAGAAAATAAAGATTTGTTAAGAAAATATGGGGAGAGATGAGATCAGATCCGTCGAATCCTCTAAGTTCCCCTAATTGGTCTACTGCACCTATTTGTTATGAATCCTCTTCTAATTTACGATGATTAACAAAATAGCCCTAATCAATCCCTTGAGTTAGGACCCTCTTCTTAAACTACAGCCCCTAATTCCTTAGGTGGTCTAATAATTCTTGAAGGTTTTACCGAACGTTAACCTATTATCACTAACAAACGATTATCTATTCCTAGACTAACCCTGTTTATTAGAACAATTCAATTAGGTCTAAGTTGAAAGCCATGGTCAGTGGTCATTCATTCTCACGAAATCAAGTTATATGTGATCAAGATATAAAAAGCATTAAGAACAATTGAATTGAATAAACTAGAATTGAATTCATAAACAAAATAGAGTTTCACAGCAACATGTGTCAATTAGGGTTACAAAGATTCATCTCGGATCTAATCTCTAAGAGATTTAGCTACTCATAATCGAGTTTACAAATAGCATAATCAATGAAATAATTAAAACATACATGAATTGGTAAAAGGTTGAAGAAATCGCCCTTCTAGCCGTCTCCGATGTCTCAAAATCGCACTTTGCTCTCCAAAATCGTAACCCTTGTTCTTCAGATTGAGTGCAGTATTTATAGAAGTCATGGGCCTGACCCATCAAAATCGCGCCGCGCCTTGTATAATGGCGTGCCGCGATTTCCCTCAAACAGGGAGGATGTAATTTTGCTTCAAAAATCGCAGCACGGCTTGAAATTGGCGTGGCGCGATTTCCATCGAACAGACTTCAAATTTTAAGCTTTTTGCACTCCAGAATAGTATAAATTGCATGAGAACTCTATCAAAATGTCACAATAAGTCCCTAATATTACGTAATGACAGGATGTCATCAGGACATTACTCGTTTTCGACCCTTTTTTACTAGGAAGGCCATAAAGTGGCCGATTTGTATTGAATCTTTGCATGTGACAATTCGTTGGATAGGTAAACAACATAACTACGACTTCCATGGGATATTTTTGCATTCTCTAAAAATTAGGCCAAAATGGAGGTTAAGAAAATCTCCTCGTTAATTTAGGACATTACTCCTTTTCGACCCTTTTTTACTAGGAAGGCCATAAAGTGGCCGATTTGTATTGAATCTTAGCAAGTGACAATTCGTTGGATAGGTAAACAGCATAACTACGACTTCCATGGGATATTTTTGCATTCTCTAAAAATTCGGACAAAATGGAGGTTAAGAAAATTTCCTCGTTAATTTAGGACATTACTCGTTTTCGACCCTTTTTTACTAGGAAGGCCATAAAGTGGCCGATTTGTATTGAATCTTTGCATGTGACAATTCGTTGGATAGGTAAACAACATAACTACGACTTCCATGGGATATTTTTGCATTCTCTAAAAATTCGGACAAAATGGAGGTTAAGAAAATTTCCTCGTTAATTTAGGACATTACTCGTTTTCGACCCTTTTTTACTAGGAAGGCCATAATGTGGCCGATTTGCATTGAATCTTCGCATGTGACAATTTGTTGGATAGGTAAACAACATAGCTACGACTGCCATGGTATATTTTTGCATTCTCTAAAAATTCGGCCAAAATGGAGGTTAAGAAAATCTCCTCGTTAATTTAGGACATTACTCGTTTTCGACCCTTTTTAACTAGGAAAACCATAATGTGGCCGATTTGCATTGAATCTTAGCATGTGACAATTCGTTGGATAGGTAAACAACATAACTACGACTTCCATGGTATATTTTTGCATTCTCTAAAAATTCAGCCAAAATGAAGGCTAAAAAAATCTCCTCGTTAATTTAGGACATTACTCGTTTTCGACCCTTTTTTACTAGGAAGGCCATAAAGTGGCCGATTTGTATTGAATCTTTGCAAGTGACAATTCGTTGGATAGGTAAACAACATAACTACGACTTCCATGGGATATTTTTGCATTCTCTAAAAATTCGGCCAAAATGGAGGTTAAGAAAATCTCCTCGTTAATTTAGGACATTACTCCTTTTCGACCCTTTTTTACTAGGAAGGCCATAAAGTGGCCGATTTGTATTGAATCTTAGCAAGTGACAATTCGTTGGATAGGTAAACAACATAAATACGACTTCCATGGGATATTTTTGCATTCTCTAAAAATTCGGACAAAATGGAGGTTAAGAAAATTTCCTCGTTAATTTAGGACATTACTCGTTTTCGACCCTTTTTTATTAGGAAGGCCATAAAGTGGTCGATTTGTATTGAATCTTAGCATGTGACAATTCGTTGGATAGGTAAACAACATAACTACGACTTCCATGGGATATTTTTGCATTCTCAAAAAATTCGGCCAAAATGGAGGTTAAGAAAATCTCCTCGTTTCGTTTTCGACCCTTTTTTACTAGGAAGGCCATAATGTGGCCGATTTGCATTGAATCTTAGCATGTGACAATTCGTTGGATAGGTAAACAACATAACTACGACTTCCATGGTATATTTTTGCATTCTCTAAAAATTCGGCCAAAATGGAGGTTAAAAAATCTCCTCGTTAATTTAGGACATTACTCGTTTTCGACCCTTTTTTACTAGGAAGGCCATAAAGTGGCCGATTTGTATTGAATCTTTGCATGTGACAATTCGTTGGATAGGTAAACAACATAACTACGACTTCCATGGGATATTTTTGCATTCTCTAAAAATTCGGCCAAAATGGAGGTTAAGAAAATCTCCTCGTTAATTTAGGACATTACTCCTTTTCGACCCTTTTTTACTAGGAAGGCCATAAAGTGGCCGATTTGTATTGAATCTTAGCAAGTGACAATTCGTTGGATAGGTAAACAACATAACTACGACTTCCATGGGATATTTTTTCATTCTCTAAAAATTCGGACAAAATGGAGGTTAAGAAAATCTCCTCGTTAATTTAGGACATTACTCGTTTTCGACCCTTTTTAACTAGGAAGGCCATAATGTGGCCGATTTGCATTGAATCTTAGCATGTGACAATTCGTTGGATAGGTAAACAACATAACTACGACTTCCATGGTATATTTTTGCATTCTCTAAAAATTCGGCCAAAATGGAGGTTAAAAAAATCTCCTCGTTAATTTAGGACATTACTCGTTTTCGACCCTTTTTTACTAGGAAGGCCATAAAGTGGCCGATTTGTATTGAATCTTTGCATGTGACAATTCGTTGGATAGGTAAACAACATAACTACGACTTCCATGGGATATTTTTGCATTCTCAAAAAATTCGGCCAAAATGGAGGTTAAGAAAATCTCCTCGTTTCGTTTTCGACCCTTTTTTACTAGGAAGGCCATAATGTGGCCGATTTGCATTGAATCTTAGCATGTGACAATTCGTTGGATAGGTAAACAACATAACTACGACTTCCATGGTATATTTTTGCATTCTCTAAAAATTCGGCCAAAATGAAGGTTAAGAAAATTTCCTCGTTAATTTAGGACATTACTCGTTTTCGACCCTTTTTTACTAGGAAGGCCATAATGTGGCCGATTTGCATTGAATCTTCGCATGTGACAATTTGTTGGATAGGTAAACAACATAGCTACGACTGCCATGGTATATTTTTGCATTCTCTAAAAATTCGGCCAAAATGGAGGTTAAGAAAATCTCCTCGTTAATTTAGGACATTACTCGTTTTCGACCCTTTTTAACTAGGAAAACCATAATGTGGCCGATTTGCATTGAATCTTAGCATGTGACAATTTGTTGGATAGGTAAACAACATAACTACGACTTCCATGGTATATTTTTGCATTCTCTAAAAATTCGGCCAAAATGGAGGTTAAAAAAATCTCCTCGTTAATTTAGGACATTACTCGTTTTCGACCCTTTTTTACTAGGAAGGCCATAAAGTGGCCGATTTGTATTGAATCTTTGCATGTGACAATTCGTTGGACAGGTAAACAACATAAATACGACTTCCATGGGATATTTTTGCATTCTCTAAAAATTCGGCCAAAATGGAGGTTAAGAAAATCGCCTCGTTAATTTAGGACATTACTCCTTTTCGACCCTTTTTTACTAGGAAGGCCATAAAGTGGCCGATTTGTATTGAATCTTAGCAAGTGACAATTCGTTGGATAGGTAAACAACATAAATACGACTTCCATGGGATATTTTTGCATTCTGTAAAAATTCGGACAAAATGGAGGTTAAGAAAATTTCCTCGTTAATTTAGGACATTACTCGTTTTCGACCCTTTTTTATTAGGAAGGCCATAAAGTGGCCGATTTGTATTGAATCTTAGCATTTGACAATTCGTTGGATAGGTAAACAACATAACTACGACTTCCATGGGATATTTTTGCATTCTCAAAAAATTCGGCCAAAATGGAGGTTAAGAAAATCTCCTCGTTTCGTTTTCGACCCTTTTTTACTAGGAAGGCCATAATGTGGCCGATTTGCATTGAATCTTAGCATGTGACAATTCGTTGGATAGGTAAACAACGTAACTACGACTTCCATGGTATATTTTTGCATTCTCTAAAAATTCGGCCAAAATGGAGGTTAAAAAATCACCTCGTTAATTTAGGACATGATAGACGTTTGGCAAGTGCACCAAATACTATCGAAGTAGTAAAAATATCGATCCCACGAGGACTGTTTTTAACTTCAATAATTCAATTGCGTTATAAAAATAGGATGTATAAAATTTATTTTGTTTTGCCACTAGGCAGTAGATTTGATTTGATTTTAATTAAATCAAGAAACAGAAAATAAAGATTTGTTAAGAAAATATGGGGAGAGATGAGATCAGATCCGTCGAATCCTCTAAGTTCCCCTAATTGGTCTACTGCACCTATTTGTTATGAATCCTCTTCTAATTTACGATGATTAACAAAATAGCCCTAATCAATCCCTTGAGTTAGGACCCTCTTCTTAAACTACAGCCCCTAATTCCTTAGGTGGTCTAATAATTCTTGAAGGTTTTACCGAACGTTAACCTATTATCACTAACAAACGATTATCTATTCCTAGACTAACCCTGTTTATTAGAACAATTCAATTAGGTCTAAGTTGAAAGCCATGGTCAGTGGTCATTCATTCTCACGAAATCAAGTTATATGTGATCAAGATATAAAAAGCATTAAGAACAATTGAATTGAATAAACTAGAATTGAATTCATAAACAAAATAGAGTTTCACAGCAACATGTGTCAATTAGGGTTACAAAGATTCATCTCGGATCTAATCTCTAAGAGATTTAGCTACTCATAATCGAGTTTACAAATAGCATAATCAATGAAATAATTAAAACATACATGAATTGGTAAAAGGTTGAAGAAATCGCCTTTCTAGCCGTCTCCGATGTCTCAAAATCGCACTTTGCTCTCCAAAATCGTAACCCTTGTTCTTCAGATTGAGTGCAGTATTTATAGAAGTCATGGGCCTGACCCATCAAAATCGCGCCGCGCCTTGTATAATGGCGTGCCGCGATTTCCCTCAAACAGGGAGGATGTAATTTTGCTTCAAAAATCGCAGCACGGCTTGAAATTGGCGTGGCGCGATTTCCATCGAACAGACTTCAAATTTTAAGCTTTTTGCACTCCAGAATAGTATAAATTGCATGAGAACTCTATCAAAATGTCACAATAAGTCCCTAATATTACGTAATGACAGGATGTCATCAGGACATTACTCGTTTTCGACCCTTTTTTACTAGGAAGGCCATAAAGTGGCCGATTTGTATTGAATCTTTGCATGTGACAATTCGTTGGATAGGTAAACAACATAACTACGACTTCCATGGGATATTTTTGCATTCTCTAAAAATTAGGCCAAAATGGAGGTTAAGAAAATCTCCTCGTTAATTTAGGACATTACTCCTTTTCGACCCTTTTTTACTAGGAAGGCCATAAAGTGGCCGATTTGTATTGAATCTTAGCAAGTGACAATTTGTTGGATAGGTAAACAGCATAACTACGACTTCCATGGGATATTTTTGCATTCTCTAAAAATTCGGACAAAATGGAGGTTAAGAAAATTTCCTCGTTAATTTAGGACATTACTCGTTTTCGACCCTTTTTTACTAGGAAGGCCATAAAGTGGCCGATTTGTATTGAATCTTTGCATGTGACAATTCGTTGGATAGGTAAACAACATAACTACGACTTCCATGGGATATTTTTGCATTCTCTAAAAATTCGGACAAAATGGAGGTTAAGAAAATTTCCTCGTTAATTTAGGACATTACTCGTTTTCGACCCTTTTTTACTAGGAAGGCCATAATGTGGCCGATTTGCATTGAATCTTCGCATGTGACAATTTGTTGGATAGGTAAACAACATAGCTACGACTGCCATGGTATATTTTTGCATTCTCTAAAAATTCGGCCAAAATGGAGGTTAAGAAAATCTCCTCGTTAATTTAGGACATTACTCGTTTTCGACCCTTTTTAACTAGGAAAACCATAATGTGGCCGATTTGCATTGAATCTTAGCATGTGACAATTCGTTGGATAGGTAAACAACATAACTACGACTTCCATGGTATATTTTTGCATTCTCTAAAAATTCAGCCAAAATGAAGGCTAAAAAAATCTCCTCGTTAATTTAGGACATTACTCGTTTTCGACCCTTTTTTACTAGGAAGGCCATAAAGTGGCCGATTTGTATTGAATCTTTGCATGTGACAATTCGTTGGATAGGTAAACAACATAACTACGACTTCCATGGGATATTTTTGCATTCTCTAAAAATTCGGCCAAAATGGAGGTTAAGAAAATCTCCTCGTTAATTTAGGACATTACTCCTTTTCGACCCTTTTTTACTAGGAAGGCCATAAAGTGGCCGATTTGTATTGAATCTTAGCAAGTGACAATTCGTTGGATAGGTAAACAACATAAATACGACTTCCATGGGATATTTTTGCATTCTGTAAAAATTCGGACAAAATGGAGGTTAAGAAAATTTCCTCGTTAATTTAGGACATTACTCGTTTTCGACCCTTTTTTATTAGGAAGGCCATAAAGTGGCCGATTTGTATTGAATCTTAGCATGTGACAATTCGTTGGATAGGTAAACAACATAACTACGACTTCCATGGGATATTTTTGCATTCTCAAAAAATTCGGCCAAAATGGAGGTTAAGAAATTCTCCTCGTTTCGTTTTCGACCCTTTTTTACTAGGAAGGCCATAATGTGGCCGATTTGCATTGAATCTTAGCATGTGACAATTCGTTGGATAGGTAAACAACATAACTACGACTTCCATGGTATATTTTTGCATTCTCTAAAAATTCGGCCAAAATGGAGGTTAAAAAATCTCCTCGTTAATTTAGGACATTACTCGTTTTCGACCCTTTTTTACTAGGAAGGCCATAAAGTGGCCGATTTGTATTGAATATTTGCATGTGACAATTCGTTGGATAGGTAAACAACATAACTACGACTTCCATGGGATATTTTTGCATTCTCAAAAAATTCGGCCAAAATGGAGGTTAAGAAAATCTCCTCGTTTCGTTTTCGACCCTTTTTTACTAGGATGGCCATAATGTGGCCGATTTGCATTGAATCTTAGCATGTGACAATTCGTTGGATAGGTAAACAACATAACTACGACTTCCATGGTATATTTTTGCATTCTCTAAAAATTCGGCCAAAATGGAGGTTAAAAAATCTCCTCGTTAATTTAGGACATTACTCGTTTTCGACCCTTTTTTACTAGGAAGGCCATAAAGTGGCCGATTTGTATTGAATCTTTGCATGTGACAATTCGTTGGATAGGTAAACAACATAACTACGACTTCCATGGGATATTTTTGCATTCTCTAAAAATTCGGCCAAAATGGAGGTTAAGAAAATCTCCTCGTTAATTTAGGACATTACTCCTTTTCGACCCTTTTTTACTAGGAAGGCCATAAAGTGGCCGATTTGTATTGAATCTTAGCAAGTGACAATCTGTTGGATAGGTAAACAACATAAATACGACTTCCATGGGATATTTTTGCATTCTGTAAAAATTCGGACAAAATGGAGGTTAAGAAAATTTCCTCGTTAATTTAGGACATTACTCGTTTTCGACCCTTTTTTATTAGGAAGGCCATAAAGTGGCCGATTTGTATTGAATCTTAGCATGTGACAATTCGTTGGATAGGTAAACAACATAACTACGACTTCCATGGGATATTTTTGCATTCTCAAAAAATTCGGCCAAAATGGAGGTTAAGAAAATCTCCTCGTTTCGTTTTCGACCCTTTTTTACTAGGAAGGCCATAATGTGGCCGATTTGCATTGAATCTTAGCATGTGACAATTCGTTGGATAGGTAAACAACATAACTACGACTTCCATGGTATATTTTTGCATTCTCTAAAAATTCGGCCAAAATGGAGGTTAAAAAATCTCCTCGTTAATTTAGGACATTACTCGTTTTCGACCCTTTTTTACTAGGAAGGCCATAAAGTGGCCGATTTGTATTGAATCTTTGCATGTGACAATTCGTTGGATAGGTAAACAACATAACTACGACTTCCATGGGATATTTTTGCATTCTCAAAAAATTCGGCCAAAATGGAGGTTAAGAAAATCTCCTCGTTTCGTTTTCGACCCTTTTTTACTAGGAAGGCCATAATGTGGCCGATTTGCATTGAATCTTAGCATGTGACAATTCGTTGGATAGGTAAACAACATAACTACGACTTCCATGGTATATTTTTGCATTCTCTAAAAATTCGGCCAAAATGGAGGTTAAAAAATCTCCTCGTTAATTTAGGACATTACTCGTTTTCGACCCTTTTTTACTAGGAAGGCCATAAAGTGGCCGATTTGTATTGAATCTTTGCATGTGACAATTCGTTGGATAGGTAAACAACATAACTACGACTTCCATGGGATATTTTTGCATTCTCTAAAAATTCGGCCAAAATGGAGGTTAAGAAAATCTCCTCGTTAATTTAGGACATTACTCCTTTTCGACCCTTTTTTACTAGGAAGGCCATAAAGTGGCCGATTTGTATTGAATCTTAGCAAGTGACAATCTGTTGGATAGGTAAACAACATAAATACGACTTCCATGGGATATTTTTGCATTCTGTAAAAATTCGGACAAAATGGAGGTTAAGAAAATTTCCTCGTTAATTTAGGACATTACTCGTTTTCGACCCTTTTTTATTAGGAAGGCCATAAAGTGGCCGATTTGTATTGAATCTTAGCATGTGACAATTCGTTGGATAGGTAAACAACATAACTACGACTTCCATGGGATATTTTTGCATTCTCAAAAAATTCGGCCAAAATGGAGGTTAAGAAAATCTCCTCGTTTCGTTTTCGACCCTTTTTTACTAGGAAGGCCATAATGTGGCCGATTTGCATTGAATCTTAGCATGTGACAATTCGTTGGATAGGTAAACAACATAACTACGACTTCCATGGTATATTTTTGCATTCTCTAAAAATTCGGCCAAAATGGAGGTTAAAAAATCTCCTCGTTAATTTAGGACATTACTCGTTTTCGACCCTTTTTTACTAGGAAGGCCATAAAGTGGCCGATTTGTATTGAATCTTTGCATGTGACAATTCGTTGGATAGGTAAACAACATAACTACGACTTCCATGGGATATTTTTGCATTCTCAAAAAATTCGGCCAAAATGGAGGTTAAGAAAATCTCCTCGTTTCGTTTTCGACCCTTTTTTACTAGGAAGGCCATAATGTGGCCGATTTGCATTGAATCTTCGCATGTGACAATTTGTTGGATAGGTAAACAACATAGCTACGACTGCCATGGTATATTTTTGTATTCTCTAAAAATTCGGCCAAAATGGAGGTTAAGAAAATCTCCTCGTTAATTTAGGACATTACTCGTTTTCGACCCTTTTTAACTAGGAAAACCATAATGTGGCCGATTTGCATTGAATCTTAGCATGTGACAATTCGTTGGATAGGTAAACAACATAACTACGACTTCCATGGTATATTTTTGCATTCTCTAAAAATTCAGCCAAAATGAAGGCTAAAAAAATCTCCTCGTTAATTTAGGACATTACTCGTTTTCGACCCTTTTTTACTAGGAAGGCCATAAAGTGGCCGATTTGTATTGAATCTTTGCATGTGACAATTCGTTGGATAGGTAAACAACATAACTACGACTTCCATGGGATATTTTTTCATTCTCTAAAAATTCGGCCAAAATGGAGGTTAAGAAAATCTCCTCGTTAATTTAGGACATTACTCCTTTTCGACCCTTTTTTACTAGGAAGGCCATAAAGTGGCCGATTTGTATTGAATCTTAGCAAGTGACAATTCGTTGGATAGGTAAACAACATAAATACGACTTCCATGGGATATTTTTGCATTCTGTAAAAATTCGGACAAAATGGAGGTTAAGAAAATTTCCTCGTTAATTTAGGACATTACTCGTTTTCGACCCTTTTTTATTAGGAAGGCCATAAAGTGGCCGATTTGTATTGAATCTTAGCATGTGACAATTCGTTGGATAGGTAAACAACATAACTACGACTTCCATGGGATATTTTTGCATTCTCAAAAAATTCGGCCAAAATGGAGGTTAAGAAATTCTCCTCGTTTCGTTTTCGACCCTTTTTTACTAGGAAGGCCATAATGTGGCCGATTTGCATTGAATCTTAGCATGTGACAATTCGTTGGATAGGTAAACAACATAACTACGACTTCCATGGTATATTTTTGCATTCTCTAAAAATTCGGCCAAAATGGAGGTTAAGAAAATCTCCTCGTTAATTTAGGACATTACTCGTTTTCGACCCTTTTTAACTAGGAAGGCCATAATGTGGCCGATTTGCATTGAATCTTAGCATGTGACAATTCGTTGGATAGGTAAACAACATAACTACGACTTCCATGGTATATTTTTGCATTCTCTAAAAATTCGGCCAAAATGGAGGTTAAAAAATCTCCTCGTTAATTTAGGACATTACTCGTTTTCGACCCTTTTTTACTAGGAAGGCCATAAAGTGGCCGATTTGTATTGAATCTTTGCATGTGACAATTCGTTGGATAGGTAAACAACATAACTACGACTTCCATGGGATATTTTTGCATTCTCAAAAAATTCGGCCAAAATGGAGGTTAAGAAAATCTCCTCGTTTCGTTTTCGACCCTTTTTTACTAGGAAGGCCATAATGTGGCCGATTTGCATTGAATCTTAGCATGTGACAATTCGTTGGATAGGTAAACAACATAACTACGACTTCCATGGGATATTTTTGCATTCTCTAAAAATTCGGCCAAAATGGAGGTTAAGAAAATCTCCTCGTTAATTTAGGACATTACTCCTTTTCGACCCTTTTTTACTAGGAAGGCCATAAAGTGGCCGATTTGTATTGAATCTTAGCAAGTGACAATCTGTTGGATAGGTAAACAACATAAATACGACTTCCATGGGATATTTTTGCATTCTGTAAAAATTCGGACAAAATGGAGGTTAAGAAAATTTCCTCGTTAATTTAGGACATTACTCGTTTTCGACCCTTTTTTATTAGGAAGGCCATAAAGTGGCCGATTTGTATTGAATCTTAGCATGTGACAATTCGTTGGATAGGTAAACAACATAACTACGACTTCCATGGGATATTTTTGCATTCTCAAAAAATTCGGCCAAAATGGAGGTTAAGAAATTCTCCTCGTTTCGTTTTCGACCCTTTTTTACTAGGAAGGCCATAATGTGGCCGATTTGCATTGAATCTTAGCATGTGACAATTCGTTGGATAGGTAAACAACATAACTACGACTTCCATGGTATATTTTTGCATTCTCTAAAAATTCGGCCAAAATGGAGGTTAAGAAAATCTCCTCGTTAATTTAGGACATTACTCGTTTTCGACCCTTTTTAACTAGGAAGGCCATAATGTGGCCGATTTGCATTGAATCTTAGCATGTGACAATTCGTTGGATAGGTAAACAACATAACTACGACTTCCATGGTATATTTTTGCATTCTCTAAAAATTCGGCCAAAATGGAGGTTAAAAAATCTCCTCGTTAATTTAGGACATTACTCGTTTTCGACCCTTTTTTACTAGGAAGGCCATAAAGTGGCCGATTTGTATTGAATCTTTGCATGTGACAATTCGTTGGATAGGTAAACAACATAACTACGACTTCCATGGGATATTTTTGCATTCTCAAAAAATTCGGCCAAAATGGAGGTTAAGAAAATCTCCTCGTTTCGTTTTCGACCCTTTTTTACTAGGAAGGCCATAATGTGGCCGATTTGCATTGAATCTTAGCATGTGACAATTCGTTGGATAGGTAAACAACATAACTACGACTTCCATGGTATATTTTTGCATTCTCTAAAAATTCGGCCAAAATGGAGGTTAAAAAATCTCCTCGTTAATTTAGGACATTACTCGTTTTCGACCCTTTTTTACTAGGAAGGCCATAAAGTGGCCGATTTGTATTGAATCTTTGCATGTGACAATTCGTTGGATAGGTAAACAACATAACTACGACTTCCATGGGATATTTTTGCATTCTCTAAAAATTCGGCCAAAATGGAGGTTAAGAAAATCTCCTCGTTAATTTAGGACATTACTCCTTTTCGACCCTTTTTTACTAGGAAGGCCATAAAGTGGCCGATTTGTATTGAATCTTAGCAAGTGACAATCTGTTGGATAGGTAAACAACATAAATACGACTTCCATGGGATATTTTTGCATTCTGTAAAAATTCGGACAAAATGGAGGTTAAGAAAATTTCCTCGTTAATTTAGGACATTACTCGTTTTCGACCCTTTTTTATTAGGAAGGCCATAAAGTGGCCGATTTGTATTGAATCTTAGCATGTGACAATTCGTTGGATAGGTAAACAACATAACTACGACTTCCATGGGATATTTTTGCATTCTCAAAAAATTCGGCCAAAATGGAGGTTAAGAAAATCTCCTCGTTTCGTTTTCGACCCTTTTTTACTAGGAAGGCCATAATGTGGCCGATTTGCATTGAATCTTAGCATGTGACAATTCGTTGGATAGGTAAACAACATAACTACGACTTCCATGGTATATTTTTGCATTCTCTAAAAATTCGGCCAAAATGGAGGTTAAAAAATCTCCTCGTTAATTTAGGACATTACTCGTTTTCGACCCTTTTTTACTAGGAAGGCCATAAAGTGGCCGATTTGTATTGAATCTTTGCATGTGACAATTCGTTGGATAGGTAAACAACATAACTACGACTTCCATGGGATATTTTTGCATTCTCAAAAAATACGGCCAAAATGGAGGTTAAGAAAATCTCCTCGTTTCGTTTTCGACCCTTTTTTACTAGGAAGGCCATAATGTGGCCGATTTGCATTGAATCTTCGCATGTGACAATTTGTTGGATAGGTAAACAACATAGCTACGACTGCCATGGTATATTTTTGTATTCTCTAAAAATTCGGCCAAAATGGAGGTTAAGAAAATCTCCTCGTTAATTTAGGACATTACTCGTTTTCGACCCTTTTTAACTAGGAAAACCATAATGTGGCCGATTTGCATTGAATCTTAGCATGTGACAATTCGTTGGATAGGTAAACAACATAACTACGACTTCCATGGTATATTTTTGCATTCTCTAAAAATTCAGCCAAAATGAAGGCTAAAAAAATCTCCTCGTTAATTTAGGACATTACTCGTTTTCGACCCTTTTTTACTAGGAAGGCCATAAAGTGGCCGATTTGTATTGAATCTTTGCATGTGACAATTCGTTGGATAGGTAAACAACATAACTACGACTTCCATGGGATATTTTTGCATTCTCTAAAAATTCGGCCAAAATGGAGGTTAAGAAAATCTCCTCGTTAATTTAGGACATTACTCCTTTTCGACCCTTTTTTACTAGGAAGGCCATAAAGTGGCCGATTTGTATTGAATCTTAGCAAGTGACAATTCGTTGGATAGGTAAACAACATAAATACGACTTCCATGGGATATTTTTGCATTCTGTAAAAATTCGGACAAAATGGAGGTTAAGAAAATTTCCTCGTTAATTTAGGACATTACTCGTTTTCGACCCTTTTTTATTAGGAAGGCCATAAAGTGGCCGATTTGTATTGAATCTTAGCATGTGACAATTCGTTGGATAGGTAAACAACATAACTACGACTTCCATGGGATATTTTTGCATTCTCAAAAAATTCGGCCAAAATGGAGGTTAAGAAATTCTCCTCGTTTCGTTTTCGACCCTTTTTTACTAGGAAGGCCATAATGTGGCCGATTTGCATTGAATCTTAGCATGTGACAATTCGTTGGATAGGTAAACAACATAACTACGACTTCCATGGTATATTTTTGCATTCTCTAAAAATTCGGCCAAAATGGAGGTTAAAAAATCTCCTCGTTAATTTAGGACATTACTCGTTTTCGACCCTTTTTTACTAGGAAGGCCATAAAGTGGCCGATTTGTATTGAATCTTTGCATGTGACAATTCGTTGGATAGTTAAACAACATAACTACGACTTCCATGGGATATTTTTGCATTCTCAAAAAATTCGGCCAAAATGGAGGTTAAGAAAATCTCCTCGTTTCGTTTTCGACCCTTTTTTACTAGGAAGGCCATAATGTGGCCGATTTGCATTGAATCTTTGCATGTGACAACTCGTTTAATAGGTAAACAACATAACTACGACTTCCATGGTATATTTTTGCATTCTCTAAAAATTCGGCCAAAATGGAGGTTAAAAAATCTCCTCGTTAATTTAGGACATTACTCGTTTTCGACCCTTTTTTACTAGGAAGGCCATAAAGTGGCCGATTTGTATTGAATCTTTGCATGTGACAATTCGTTGGATAGGTAAACAACATAACTACGACTTCCATGGGATATTTTTGCATTCTCAAAAAATTCGGCCAAAATGGAGGTTAAGAAAATCTCCTCGTTTCGTTTTCGACCCTTTTTTACTAGGAAGGCCATAATGTGGCCGATTTGCATTGAATCTTAGCATGTGACAATTCGTTGGATAGGTAAACAACATAACTACGACTTCCATGGTATATTTTTGCATTCTCTAAAAATTCGGCCAAAATGGAGGTTAAAAAATCTCCTCGTTAATTTAGGACATTACTCGTTTTCGACCCTTTTTTACTAGGAAGGCCATAAAGTGGCCGATTTGTATTGAATCTTTGCATGTGACAATTCGTTGGAGAGGTAAACAACATAACTACGACTTCCATGGGATATTTTTGCATTCTCTAAAAATTCGGCCAAAATGGAGGTTAAGAAAATCTCCTCGTTAATTTAGGACATTACTCCTTTTCGACCCTTTTTTACTAGGAAGGCCATAAAGTGGCCGATTTGTATTGAATCTTAGCAAGTGACAATTTGTTGGATAGGTAAACAACATAAATACGACTTCCATGGGATATTTTTGCATTCTGTAAAAATTCGGACAAAATGGAGGTTAAGAAAATTTCCTCGTTAATTTAGGACATTACTCGTTTTCGACCCTTTTTTATTAGGAAGGCCATAAAGTGGCCGATTTGTATTGAATCTTAGCATGTGACAATTCGTTGGATAGGTAAACAACATAACTACGACTTCCGTGGGATATTTTTGCATTCTCAAAAAATTCGGCCAAAATGGAGGTTAAGAAAATCTCCTCGTTTCGTTTTCGACCCTTTTTTACTAGGAAGGCCATAATGTGGCCGATTTGCATTGAATCTTAGCATGTGACAATTCGTTGGATAGGTAAACAACATAACTACAACTTCCATGGTATATTTTTGCATTCTCTAAAAATTCGGCCAAAATGGAGGTTAAAAAATCTCCTCGTTAATTTAGGACATTACTCGTTTTCGACCCTTTTTTACTAGGAAGGCCATAAAGTGGCCGATTTGTATTGAATCTTTGCATGTGACAATTCGTTGGATAGGTAAACAACATAACTACGACTTCCATGGGATATTTTTGCATTCTCAAAAAATTCGGCCAAAATGGAGGTTAAGAAAATCTCCTCGTTTCGTTTTCGACCCTTTTTTACTAGGAAGGCCATAATGAGGCCGATTTGCATTGAATCTTAGCATGTGACAATTCGTTGGATAGGTAAACAACATAACTACGACTTCCATGGTATATTTTTGCATTCTCTAAAAATTCGGCCAAAATGGAGGTTAAAAAATCTCCTCGTTAATTTAGGACATTACTCGTTTTCGACCCTTTTTTACTAGGAAGGCCATAAAGTGGCCGATTTGTATTGAATCTTTGCATGTGACAATTCGTTGGATAGGTAAACAACATAACTACGACTTCCATGGGATATTTTTGCATTCTCAAAAAATTCGGCCAAAATGGAGGTTAAGAAAATCTCCTCGTTTCGTTTTCGACCCTTTTTTACTAGGAAGGCCATAATGTGGCCGATTTGCATTGAATCTTAGCATGTGACAATTCGTTGGATAGGTAAACAACATAACTACGACTTCCATGGTATATTTTTGCATTCTCTAAAAATTCGGCCAAAATGGAGGTTAAAAAATCTCCTCGTTAATTTAGGACATTACTCGTTTTCGACCCTTTTTTACTAGGAAGGCCATAAAGTGGCCGATTTGTATTGAATCTTTGCATGTGACAATTCGTTGGAGAGGTAAACAACATAACTACGACTTCCATGGGATATTTTTGCATTCTCTAAAAATTCGGCCAAAATGGAGGTTAAGAAAATCTCCTCGTTAATTTAGGACATTACTCCTTTTCGACCCTTTTTTACTAGGAAGGCCATAAAGTGGCCGATTTGTATTGAATCTTAGCAAGTGACAATTTGTTGGATAGGTAAACAACATAAATACGACTTCCATGGGATATTTTTGCATTCTGTAAAAATTCGGACAAAATGGAGGTTAAGAAAATTTCCTCGTTAATTTAGGACATTACTCGTTTTCGACCCTTCTTTATTAGGAAGGCCATAAAGTGGCCGATTTGTATTGAATCTTAGCATGTGACAATTCGTTGGATAGGTAAACAACATAACTACGACTTCCGTGGGATATTTTTGCATTCTCAAAAAATTCGGCCAAAATGGAGGTTAAGAAAATCTCCTCGTTTCGTTTTCGACCCTTTTTTACTAGGAAGGCCATAATGTGGCCGATTTGCATTGAATCTTAGCATGTGACAATTCGTTGGATAGGTAAACAACATAACTACAACTTCCATGGTATATTTTTGCATTCTCTAAAAATTCGGCCAAAATGGAGGTTAAAAAATCTCCTCGTTAATTTAGGACATTACTCGTTTTCGACCCTTTTTTACTAGGAAGGCCATAAAGTGGCCGATTTGTATTGAATCTTTGCATGTGACAATTCGTTGGATAGGTAAACAACATAACTACGACTTCCATGGGATATTTTTGCATTCTCAAAAAATTCGGCCAAAATGGAGGTTAAGAAAATCTCCTCGTTTCGTTTTCGACCCTTTTTTACTAGGAAGGCCATAATGAGGCCGATTTGCATTGAATCTTAGCATGTGACAATTCGTTGGATAGGTAAACAACATAACTACGACTTCCATGGTATATTTTTGCATTCTCTAAAAATTCGGCCAAAATGGAGGTTAAAAAATCTCCTCGTTAATTTAGGACATTACTCGTTTTCGACCCTTTTTTACTAGGAAGGCCATAAAGTGGCCGATTTGTATTGAATCTTTGCATGTGACAATTCGTTGGATAGGTAAACAACATAACTACGACTTCCATGGGATATTTTTGCATTCTCTAAAAATTCGGCCAAAATGGAGGTTAAGAAAATCTCCTCGTTAATTTAGGACATTACTCCTTTTCGACCCTTTTTTACTAGGAAGGCCATAAAGTGGCCGATTTGTATTGAATCTTAGCAAGTGACAATTCGTTGGATAGGTAAACAACATAACTACGACTTCCATGGGATATTTATGCATTCTCTAAAAATTCGGACAAAATGGAGGTTAAGAAAATTTCCTCGTTAATTTAGGACATTACTCCTTTTCTACCCTTTTTTACTAGGAAGGCCATAAAGTGGCCGAATTTGTATTGAATCTTAGCAAGTGACAATTCATTGGATAGGTAAACAACATAAATACGACTTCCATGGGATATTTTTGCATTCTGTAAAAATTCGGACAAAATGGAGGTTAAGAAAATCTCCTCGTTAATTTAGGACATTACTCGTTTTCGACCCTTTTTAACTAGGAAAACCATAATGTGGCCGATTTGCATTGAATCTTAGCATGTGACAATTCGTTGGATAGGTAAACAACATAACTACGACTTCCATGGTATATTTTTGCATTCTCTAAAAATTCGGCCAAAATGGAGGCTAAAAAAATCTCCTCGTTAATTTAGGACATTACTCGTTTTCGACCCTTTTTTACTAGGAAGGCCATAAAGTGGCCGATTTGTATTGAATCTTTGCATGTGACAATTCGTTGGATAGCTAAACAACATAACTACGACTTCCATGGGATATTTTTGCATTCTCTAAAAATTCGGCCAAAATGGAGGTTAAGAAAATCTCCTCGTTAATTTAGGACATTACTCCTTTTCGACCCTTTTTTACTAGGAAGGCCATAAAGTGGCCGATTTGTATTGAATCTTAGCAAGTGACAATTCGTTGGATAGGTAAACAACATAAATACGACTTCCATGGGATATTTTTGCATTCTGTAAAAATTCGGACAAAATGGAGGTTAAGAAAATTTCCTCGTTAATTTCGGACATTACTCGTTTTCGACCCTTTTTTATTAGGAAGGCCATAAAGTGGCCGATTTGTATTGAATCTTAGCATTTGACAATTCGTCGGATAGGTAAACAACATAACTACGACTTCCATGGGATATTTTTGCATTCTCAAAAAATTCGGCCAAAATGGAGGTTAAGAAAATCTCCTCGTTTCGTTTTCGACCCTTTTTTACTAGGAAGGCCATAATGTGGCCGATTTGCATTGAATCTTAGCATGTGACAATTCGTTGGATAGGTAAACAACGTAACTACGACTTCCATGGGATATTTTTGCATTCTCAAAAAATTCGGCCAAAATGGAGGTTAAGAAAATCTCCTCGTTTCGTTTTCGACCCTTTTTTACTAGGAAGGCCATAATGTGGCCGATTTGCATTGAATCTTAGCATGTGACAATTCGTTGGATAGGTAAACAACATAACTACGACTTCCATGGTATATTTTTGCATTCTCTAAAAATTCGGCCAAAATGGAGGTTAAAAAATCTCCTCGTTAATTTAGGACATTACTCGTTTTCGACCCTTTTTTACTAGGAAGGCCATAAAGTGGCCGATTTGTATTGAATCTTTGCATGTGACAATTCGTTGGATAGGTAAACAACATAACTACGACTTCCATGGGATATTTTTGCATTCTCTAAAAATTTGGCCAAAATGGAGGTTAAGAAAATCTCCTCGTTAATTTAGGACATTACTCCTTTTCGAACCTTTTTTACTAGGAAGGCCATAAAGTGGCCGATTTGTATTGAATCTTAGCAAGTGACAATTCGTTGGATAGGTAAACAACATAACTACGACTTCCATGGGATATTTTTGCATGCTCTAAAAATTCAGACAAAATGGAGGTTAAGAAAATTTCCTCGTTAATTTAGGACATTACTCGTTTTCGACCCTTTTTTACTAGGAAGGCCATAATGTGGCCGATTTGCATTGAATCTTCGCATGTGACAATTTGTTGGATAGGTAAACAACATAGCTACGACTGCCATGGTATATTTTTGCATTCTCTAAAAATTCGGCCAAAATGGAGGTTAAGAAAATCTCCTCGTTAATTTAGGACATTACTCGTTTTCGACCCTTTTTAACTAGGAAGGCCATAATGTGGCCGATTTGCATTGAATCTTAGCATGTGACAATTCGTTGGATAGGTAAACAACATAACTACGACTTCCATGGTATATTTTTGCATTCTCAAAAAATTCGGCCAAAATGGAGGTTAAGAAAATCTCCTCGTTAATTTAGGACATTACTCCTTTTCGACCCTTTTTTACTAGGAAGGCCATAAAGTGGCCGGTTTGTATTGAATCTTAGCAAGTGACAATTCGTTGGATAGGTAAACAACATAAATACGACTTCCATGGGATATTTTTGCATTATCTAAAAATTCGGACAAAATGGAGGTTAAGAAAATTTCCTCGTTAATTTAGGACATTACTCGTTTTCGACCCTTTTTTATTAGGAAGGCAATAAAGTGGTCGATTTGTATTGAATCTTAGCATGTGACAATTCGTTGGATAGGTAATCAACATAACTACGACTTCCATGGGATATTTTTGCATTCTCAAAAAATTCGGCCAAAATGGAGGTTAAGAAAATCTCCTCGTTTCGTTTTCGACCCTTTTTTACTAGGAAGGCCATAATGTGGCCGATTTGCATTGAATCTTAGCATGTGACAATTCGTTGGATAGGTAAACAACATAACTACGACTTCCATGGTATATTTTTGCATTCTCTAAAAATTCGGCCAAAATGGAGGTTAAAAAATCTCCTCGTTAATTTAGGACATTACTCGTTTTCGACCCTTTTTTACTAGGAAGGCCATAAAGTGGCCGATTTGTATTGAATCTTTGCATGTGACAATTCGTTGGATAGGTAAACAACATAACTACGACTTCCATGGGATATTTTTGCATTCTCTAAAAATTCAGACAAAATGGAGGTTAAGAAAATTTCCTCGTTAATTTAGGACATTACTCGTTTTCGACCCTTTTTTACTAGGAAGGCCATAATGTGGCCGATTTGCATTGAATCTTCGCATGTGACAATTTTTTGGATAGGTAAACAACATAGCTACGACTGCCATGGTATATTTTTGCATTCTCTAAAAGTTCGGCCAAAATGGAGGTTAAGAAAATCTCCTCGTTAATTTAGGACATTACTCGTTTTCGACCCTTTTTAACTAGGAAGGCCATAATGTGGCCGATTTGCATTGAATCTTAGCATGCGACAATTCGTTGGATAGGTAAACAACATAACTACGACTTCCATGGTATATTTTTGCATTCTCAAAAAATTCGGCCAAAATGGAGGTTAAGAAAATCTCCTCGTTTCATTTTCGACCCTTTTTTACTAGGAAGGCCATAATGTGGCCGATTTGCATTGAATCTTAGCATGTGACAATTTGTTGGATAGGTAAACAACATAACTACGACTTCCATGGTATATTTTTGCATTCTCTAAAAATTTGGCCAAAATGGAGGTTAAGAAAATCTCCTCGTTAATTTAGGACATTACTCGTTTTCGACCCTTTTTAACTAGGAAGGCCATAATGTGGCCGATTTGCATTGAATCTTAGCATGTGACAATTCGTTGGATAGGTAAACAACATAACTACGACTTCCATGGGATATTTTTGCATGCTCTAAAAATTCAGACAAAATGGAGGTTAAGAAAATTTCCTCGTTAATTTAGGACATTACTCGTTTTCGACCCTTTTTTACTAGGAAGGCCATAATGTGGCCGATTTGCATTTAATCTTCGCATGTGACAATTTGTTGGATAGGTAAACAACATAGCTACGACTGCCATGGTATATTTTTGCATTCTCTAAAAATTCGGCCAAAATGGAGGTTAAGAAAATCTCCTCGTTAATTTAGGACATTACTCGTTTTCGACCCTTTTTAACTAGGAAGGCCATAATGTGGCCGATTTGCATTGAATCTTAGCATGTGACAATTCGTTGGATAGGTAAACAACATAACTACGACTTCCATGGTATATTTTTGCATTCTCAAAAAATTCGGCCAAAATGGAGGTTAAGAAAATCTCCTCGTTAATTTAGGACATTACTCCTTTTCGACCCTTTTTTACCAGGAAGGCCATAAAGTGGCCGGTTTGTATTGAATCTTAGCAAGTGACAATTCGTTGGATAGGTAAACAACATAAATACGACTTCCATGGGATATTTTTGCATTATCTAAAAATTCGGACAAAATGGAGGTTAAGAAAATTTCCTCGTTAATTTAGGACATTACTCGTTTTCGACCCTTTTTTATTAGGAAGGCCATAAAGTGGTCGATTTGTATTGAATCTTAGCATGTGACAATTCGTTGGATAGGTAATCAACATAACTACGACTTCCATGGGATATTTTTGCATTCTCAAAAAATTCGGCCAAAATGGAGGTTAAGAAAATCTCCTCGTTTCGTTTTCGACCCTTTTTTACTAGGAAGGCCATAATGTGGCCGATTTGCATTGAATCTTAGCATGTGACAATTCGTTGGATAGGTAAACAACATAACTATGACTTCCATGGTATATTTTTGCATTCTCTAAAAATTCGGCCAAAATGGAGGTTAAAAAATCTCCTCGTTAATTTAGGACATTACTCGTTTTCGACCCTTTTTTACTAGGAAGGCCATAAAGTGGCCGATTTGTATTGAATCTTTGCATGTGACAATTCGTTGGATAGGTAAACAACATAACTACGACTTCCATGGGATATTTTTGCATTCTCTAAAAATTCAGACAAAATGGAGGTTAAGAAAATTTCCTCGTTAATTTAGGACATTACTCGTTTTCGACCCTTTTTTACTAGGAAGGCCATAATGTGGCCGATTTGCATTGAATCTTCGCATGTGACAATTTTTTGGATAGGTAAACAACATAGCTACGACTGCCATGGTATATTTTTGCATTCTCTAAAAGTTCGGCCAAAATGGAGGTTAAGAAAATCTCCTCGTTAATTTAGGACATTACTCGTTTTCGACCCTTTTTAACTAGGAAGGCCATAATGTGGCCGATTTGCATTGAATCTTAGCATGCGACAATTCGTTGGATAGGTAAACAACATAACTACGACTTCCATGGTATATTTTTGCATTCTCAAAAAATTCGGCCAAAATGGAGGTTAAGAAAATCTCCTCGTTTCATTTTCGACCCTTTTTTACTAGGAAGGCCATAATGTGGCCGATTTGCATTGAATCTTAGCATGTGACAATTTGTTGGATAGGTAAACAACATAACTACGACTTCCATGGTATATTTTTGCATTCTCTAAAAATTTGGCCAAAATGGAGGTTAAGAAAATCTCCTCGTTAATTTAGGACATTACTCCTTTTCGAACCTTTTTTACTAGGAAGGCCATAAAGTGGCCGATTTGTATTGAATCTTAGCAAGTGACAATTCGTTGGATAGGTAAACAACATAACTACGACTTCCATGGGATATTTTTGCATGCTCTAAAAATTCAGACAAAATGGAGGTTAAGAAAATTTCCTCGTTAATTTAGGACATTACTCGTTTTCGACCCTTTTTTACTAGGAAGGCCATAATGTGGCCGATTTGCATTTAATCTTCGCATGTGACAATTTGTTGGATAGGTAAACAACATAGCTACGACTGCCATGGTATATTTTTGCATTCTCTAAAAATTCGGCCAAAATGGAGGTTAAGAAAATCTCCTCGTTAATTTAGGACATTACTCGTTTTCGACCCTTTTTAACTAGGAAGGCCATAATGTGGCCGATTTGCATTGAATCTTAGCATGTGACAATTCGTTGGATAGGTAAACAACATAACTACGACTTCCATGGTATATTTTTGCATTCTCAAAAAATTCGGCCAAAATGGAGGTTAAGAAAATCTCCTCGTTAATTTAGGACATTACTCCTTTCGACCCTTTTTTACCAGGAAGGCCATAAAGTGGCCGGTTTGTATTGAATCTTAGCAAGTGACAATTCGTTGGATAGGTAAACAACATAAATACGACTTCCATGGGATATTTTTGCATTATCTAAAAATTCGGACAAAATGGAGGTTAAGAAAATTTCCTCGTTAATTTAGGACATTACTCGTTTTCGACCCTTTTTTATTAGGAAGGCCATAAAGTGGTCGATTTGTATTGAATCTTAGCATGTGACAATTCGTTGGATAGGTAATCAACATAACTACGACTTCCATGGGATATTTTTGCATTCTCAAAAAATTCGGCCAAAATGGAGGTTAAGAAAATCTCCTCGTTTCGTTTTCGACCCTTTTTTACTAGGAAGGCCATAATGTGGCCGATTTGCATTGAATCTTAGCATGTGACAATTCGTTGGATAGGTAAACAACATAACTACGACTTCCATGGTATATTTTTCCATTCTCTAAAAATTCGGCCAAAATGGAGGTTAAAAAATCTCCTCGTTAATTTAGGACATTACTCGTTTTCGACCCTTTTTTACTAGGAAGGCCATAAAGTGGCCGATTTGTATTGAATCTTTGCATGTGACAATTCGTTGGATAGGTAAACAACATAACTACGACTTCCATGGGATATTTTTGCATTCTCTAAAAATTCAGACAAAATGGAGGTTAAGAAAATTTCCTCGTTAATTTAGGACATTACTCGTTTTCGACCCTTTTTTACTAGGAAGGCCATAATGTGGCCGATTTGCATTGAATCTTCGCATGTGACAATTTTTTGGATAGGTAAACAACATAGCTACGACTGCCATGGTATATTTTTGCATTCTCTAAAAGTTCGGCCAAAATGGAGGTTAAGAAAATCTCCTCGTTAATTTAGGACATTACTCGTTTTCGACCCTTTTTAACTAGGAAGGCCATAATGCGGCCGATTTGCATTGAATCTTAGCATGCGACAATTCGTTGGATAGGTAAACAACATAACTACGACTTCCATGGTATATTTTTGCATTCTCAAAAAATTCGGCCAAAATGGAGGTTAAGAAAATCTCCTCGTTTCATTTTCGACCCTTTTTTACTAGGAAGGCAATAATGTGGCCGATTTGCATTGAATCTTAGCATGTGACAATTTGTTGGATAGGTAAACAACATAACTACGACTTCCATGGTATATTTTTGCATTCTCTAAAAATTCGGCCAAAATGGAGGTTAAAAAATCTCCTCGTTAATTTAGGACATTACTCGTTTTCGACCCTTTTTTACTAGGAAGGCCATAAAGTGGCCGATTTGTATTGAATCTTTGCATGTGACAATTCGTTGGATACGTAAACAACATAACTACGACTTCCATGGGATATTTTTGCATTCTCTAAAAATTCGGCCAAAATGGAGGTTAAGAAAATCTCCTCGTTAATTTAGGACATTACTCCTTTTCGACCCTTTTTTACTAGGAAGGCCATAAAGTGGCCGATTTGTATTGAATCTTAGCAAGTGACAATTCGTTGGATAGGTAAACAACATAAATACGACTTCCATGGGATATATTTGCATTCTCTAAAAATTCGGACAAAATGGAGGTTAAGAAAATCTCCTCGTTAATTTAGGACATTACTCCTTTTCGACCCTTTTTTACTAGGAAGGCCATAATGTGGCCGATTTGCATTGAATCTTAGCATGTGACAATTCGTTGGATAGGTAAACAACATAACTACGACATCCATGGTATATTTTTGCATTCTCTAAAAATTCGGCCAAAATGGAGGTTAAAAAATCTCCTCGTTAATTTAGGACATTACTCGTTTTCGACCCTTTTTTACTAGGAAGGCCATAAAGTGGCCGATTTGTATTGAATCTTTGCATGTGACAATTCGTTGGATAGGTAAACAACATAACTACGACTTCCATGGGATATTTTTGCATTCTCTAAAAATTTGGCCAAAATGGAGGTTAAGAAAATCTCCTCGTTAATTTAGGACATTACTCCTTTTCGACCCTTTTTTACTAGGAAGGCCATAAAGTGGCCGATTTGTATTGAATCTTAGCAAGTGACAATTCGTTGGATAGGTAAACAACATAACTACGACTTCCATAGTATATTTTTGCATTCTCTAAAAATTCGGCCAAAATGGAGGTTAAAAAATCTCCTCGTTAATTTAGGACATTACTCGTTTTCGACCCTTTTTAACTAGGAAGGCCATAATGTGGCCGATTTGCATTGAATCTTAGCATGTGACAATTCGTTGGATAGGTAAACAACATAACTACGACTTCCATGGTATATTTTTGCATTCTCAAAAAATTCGGCCAAAATGGAGGTTAAGAAAATCTCCTCGTTTCATTTTCGACCCTTTTTTACTAGGAAGGCCATAATGTGGCCGATTTGCATTGAATCTTAGCATGTGACAATTTGTTGGATAGGTAAACAACATAACTACGACTTCCATGGTATATTTTTGCATTCTCTAAAAATTCGGCCAAAATGGAGGTTAAAAAATCTCCTCGTTAATTTAGGACATTACTCGTTTTCGACCCTTTTTTACTAGGAAGGCCATAAAGTGGCCGATTTGTATTGAATCTTTGCATGTGACAATTCGTTGGATACGTAAACAACATAACTACGACTTCCATGGGATATTTTTGCATTCTCTAAAAATTCGGCCAAAATGGAGGTTAAGAAAATCTCCTCGTTAATTTAGGACATTACTCCTTTTCGACCCTTTTTTACTAGGAAGGCCATAAAGTGGCCGATTTGTATTGAATCTTAGCAAGTGACAATTCGTTGGATAGGTAAACAACATAAATACGACTTCCATGGGAAATATTTGCATTCTCTAAAAATTCGGACAAAATGGAGGTTAAGAAAATCTCCTCGTTAATTTAGGACATTACTCCTTTTCGACCCTTTTTTACTAGGAAGGCCATAAAGTGGCCGATTTGTATTGAATCTTAGCATGTGACAATTCGTTGGATAGGTAAACAACATAACTACGACTTCCATGGGATATTTTTGCATTCTCTAAAAATTTGGCCAAAATGGAGGTTAAGAAAATCTCCTCGTTAATTTAGGACATTACTCCTTTTCGACCCTTTTTTACTAGGAAGGCCATAAAGTGGCCGATTTGTATTGAATCTTAGCAAGTGACAATTCGTTGGATAGGTAAACAACATAACTACGACTTCCATGGTATATTTTTGCATTCTCTAAAAATTCGGCCAAAATGGAGGTTAAAAAATCTCCTCGTTAATTTAGGACATTACTCGTTTTCGACCCTTTTTAACTAGGAAGGCCATAATGTGGCCGATTTGCATTGAATCTTAGCATGTGACAATTCGTTGGATAGGTAAACAACATAACTACGACTTCCATGGTATATTTTTGCATTCTCAAAAAATTCGGCCAAAATGGAGGTTAAGAAAATCTCCTCGTTTCATTTTCGACCCTTTTTTACTAGGAAGGCCATAATGTGGCCGATTTGCATTGAATCTTAGCATGTGACAATTTGTTGGATAGGTAAACAACATTACTACGACTTCCATGGTATATTTTTGCATTCTCTAAAAATTCGGCCAAAATGGAGGTTAAAAAATCTCCTCGTTAATTTAGGACATTACTCGTTTTCGACCCTTTTTTACTAGGAAGGCCATAAAGTGGCCGATTTGTATTGAATCTTTGCATGTGACAATTCGTTGGATACGTAAACAACATAACTACGACTTCCATGGGATATTTTTGCATTCTCTAAAAATTCGGCCAAAATGGAGGTTAAGAAAATCTCCTCGTTAATTTAGGACATTACTCCTTTTCGACCCTTTTTTACTAGGAAGGCCATAAAGTGGCCGATTTGTATTGAATCTTAGCAAGTGACAATTCGTTGGATAGGTAAACAACATAAATACGACTTCCATGGGATATATTTGCATTCTCTAAAAATTCGGACAAAATGGAGGTTAAGAAAATCTCCTCGTTAATTTAGGACATTACTCCTTTTTGACCCTTTTTTACTAGGAAGGCCATAAAGTGGCCGATTTGTATTGAATCTTAGCATGTGACAATTCGTTGGATAGGTAAACAACATAACTACGACTTCCATGGGATATTTTTGCATTCTCAAAAAATTCGGCCAAAATGGAGGTTAAGAAAATCTCCTCGTTTCGTTTTCGACCCTTTTTTACTAGGAAGGCCATAATGTGGCCGATTTGCATTGAATCTTCGCATGTGACAATTTTTTGGATAGGTAAACAACATAGCTACGACTGCCATGGTATATTTTTGCATTCTCTAAAAGTTCGGCCAAAATGGAGGTTAAGAAAATCTCCTCGTTAATTTAGGACATTACTCGTTTTCGACCCTTTTTAACTAGGAAGGCCATAATGCGGCCGATTTGCATTGAATCTTAGCATGCGACAATTCGTTGGATAGGTAAACAACATAACTACGACTTCCATGGTATATTTTTGCATTCTCAAAAAATTCGGCCAAAATGGAGGTTAAGAAAATCTCCTCGTTTCATTTTCGACCCTTTTTTACTAGGAAGGCAATAATGTGGCCGATTTGCATTGAATCTTAGCATGTGACAATTTGTTGGATAGGTAAACAACATAACTACGACTTCCATGGTATATTTTTGCATTCTCTAAAAATTCGGCCAAAATGGAGGTTAAAAAATCTCCTCGTTAATTTAGGACATTACTCGTTTTCGACCCTTTTTTACTAGGAAGGCCATAAAGTGGCCGATTTGTATTGAATCTTTGCATGTGACAATTCGTTGGATACGTAAACAACATAACTACGACTTCCATGGGATATTTTTGCATTCTCTAAAAATTCGGCCAAAATGGAGGTTAAGAAAATCTCCTCGTTAATTTAGGACATTACTCCTTTTCGACCCTTTTTTACTAGGAAGGCCATAAAGTGGCCGATTTGTATTGAATCTTAGCAAGTGACAATTCGTTGGATAGGTAAACAACATAAATACGACTTCCATGGGATATATTTGCATTCTCTAAAAATTCGGACAAAATGGAGGTTAAGAAAATCTCCTCGTTAATTTAGGACATTACTCCTTTTCGACCCTTTTTTACTAGGAAGGCCATAATGTGGCCGATTTGCATTGAATCTTAGCATGTGACAATTCGTTGGATAGGTAAACAACATAACTACGACATCCATGGTATATTTTTGCATTCTCTAAAAATTCGGCCAAAATGGAGGTTAAAAAATCTCCTCGTTAATTTAGGACATTACTCGTTTTCGACCCTTTTTTACTAGGAAGGCCATAAAGTGGCCGATTTGTATTGAATCTTTGCATGTGACAATTCGTTGGATAGGTAAACAACATAACTACGACTTCCATGGGATATTTTTGCATTCTCTAAAAATTTGGCCAAAATGGAGGTTAAGAAAATCTCCTCGTTAATTTAGGACATTACTCCTTTTCGACCCTTTTTTACTAGGAAGGCCATAAAGTGGCCGATTTGTATTGAATCTTAGCAAGTGACAATTCGTTGGATAGGTAAACAACATAACTACGACTTCCATAGTATATTTTTGCATTCTCTAAAAATTCGGCCAAAATGGAGGTTAAAAAATCTCCTCGTTAATTTAGGACATTACTCGTTTTCGACCCTTTTTAACTAGGAAGGCCATAATGTGGCCGATTTGCATTGAATCTTAGCATGTGACAATTCGTTGGATAGGTAAACAACATAACTACGACTTCCATGGTATATTTTTGCATTCTCAAAAAATTCGGCCAAAATGGAGGTTAAGAAAATCTCCTCGTTTCATTTTCGACCCTTTTTTACTAGGAAGGCCATAATGTGGCCGATTTGCATTGAATCTTAGCATGTGACAATTTGTTGGATAGGTAAACAACATAACTACGACTTCCATGGTATATTTTTGCATTCTCTAAAAATTCGGCCAAAATGGAGGTTAAAAAATCTCCTCGTTAATTTAGGACATTACTCGTTTTCGACCCTTTTTTACTAGGAAGGCCATAAAGTGGCCGATTTGTATTGAATCTTTGCATGTGACAATTCGTTGGATACGTAAACAACATAACTACGACTTCCATGGGATATTTTTGCATTCTCTAAAAATTCGGCCAAAATGGAGGTTAAGAAAATCTCCTCGTTAATTTAGGACATTACTCCTTTTCGACCCTTTTTTACTAGGAAGGCCATAAAGTGGCCGATTTGTATTGAATCTTAGCAAGTGACAATTCGTTGGATAGGTAAACAACATAAATACGACTTCCATGGGAAATATTTGCATTCTCTAAAAATTCGGACAAAATGGAGGTTAAGAAAATCTCCTCGTTAATTTAGGACATTACTCCTTTTCGACCCTTTTTTACTAGGAAGGCCATAAAGTGGCCGATTTGTATTGAATCTTAGCATGTGACAATTCGTTGGATAGGTAAACAACATAACTACGACTTCCATGGGATATTTTTGCATTCTCTAAAAATTTGGCCAAAATGGAGGTTAAGAAAATCTCCTCGTTAATTTAGGACATTACTCCTTTTCGACCCTTTTTTACTAGGAAGGCCATAAAGTGGCCGATTTGTATTGAATCTTAGCAAGTGACAATTCGTTGGATAGGTAAACAACATAACTACGACTTCCATGGTATATTTTTGCATTCTCTAAAAATTCGGCCAAAATGGAGGTTAAAAAATCTCCTCGTTAATTTAGGACATTACTCGTTTTCGACCCTTTTTAACTAGGAAGGCCATAATGTGGCCGATTTGCATTGAATCTTAGCATGTGACAATTCGTTGGATAGGTAAACAACATAACTACGACTTCCATGGTATATTTTTGCATTCTCAAAAAATTCGGCCAAAATGGAGGTTAAGAAAATCTCCTCGTTTCATTTTCGACCCTTTTTTACTAGGAAGGCCATAATGTGGCCGATTTGCATTGAATCTTAGCATGTGACAATTTGTTGGATAGGTAAACAACATTACTACGACTTCCATGGTATATTTTTGCATTCTCTAAAAATTCGGCCAAAATGGAGGTTAAAAAATCTCCTCGTTAATTTAGGACATTACTCGTTTTCGACCCTTTTTTACTAGGAAGGCCATAAAGTGGCCGATTTGTATTGAATCTTTGCATGTGACAATTCGTTGGATACGTAAACAACATAACTACGACTTCCATGGGATATTTTTGCATTCTCTAAAAATTCGGCCAAAATGGAGGTTAAGAAAATCTCCTCGTTAATTTAGGACATTACTCCTTTTCGACCCTTTTTTACTAGGAAGGCCATAAAGTGGCCGATTTGTATTGAATCTTAGCAAGTGACAATTCGTTGGATAGGTAAACAACATAAATACGACTTCCATGGGATATATTTGCATTCTCTAAAAATTCGGACAAAATGGAGGTTAAGAAAATCTCCTCGTTAATTTAGGACATTACTCCTTTTTGACCCTTTTTTACTAGGAAGGCCATAAAGTGGCCGATTTGTATTGAATCTTAGCATGTGACAATTCGTTGGATAGGTAAACAACATAACTACGACTTCCATGGGATATTTTTGCATTCTCAAAAAATTCGGCCAAAATGGAGGTTAAGAAAATCTCCTCGTTTCGTTTTCGACCCTTTTTTACTAGGAAGGCCATAATGTGGCCGATTTGCATTGAATCTTAGCATGTGACAATTCGTTGGATAGGTAAACAACATAACTACGACATCCATGGTATATTTTTGCATTCTCTAAAAATTCGGCCAAAATGGAGGTTAAAAAATCTCCTCGTTAATTTAGGACATTACTCGTTTTCGACCCTTTTTAACTAGGAAGGTCATAATGTGGCCGATTTGCATTGAATCTTAGCATGTGACAATTCGTTGGATAGGTAAACAACATAACTACGACTTCCATGGTATATTTTTGCATTCTCAAAAAATTCGGCCAAAATGGAGGTTAAGAAAATCTCCTCGTTTCATTTTCGACCCTTTTTTACTAGGAAGGCCATAATGTGGCCGATTTGCATTGAATCTTAGCATGTGACAATTTGTTGGATAGGTAAACAACATAACTACGACTTCCATGGTATATTTTTGCATTCTCTAAAAATTCGGCCAAAATGGAGGTTAAAAAATCTCCTCGTTAATTTAGGACATTACTCGTTTTCGACCCTTTTTTACTAGGAAGGCCATAAAGTGGCCGATTTGTATTGAATCTTTGCATGTGACAATTCGTTGGATATGTAAACAACATAACTACGACTTCCATGGGATATTTTTGCATTCTCTAAAAATTCGGCCAAAATGGAGGTTAAGAAAATCTCCTCGTTAATTTAGGACATTACTCCTTTTCGACCCTTTTTTACTAGGAAGGCCATAAAGTGGCCGATTTGTATTGAATCTTAGCAAGTGACAATTCGTTGGATAGGTAAACAACATAAATACGACTTCCATGGGATATATTTGCATTCTCTAAAAATTCGGACAAAATGGAGGTTAAGAAAATCTCCTCGTTAATTTAGGACATTACTCCTTTTCGACCCATTTTTACTAGGAAGGCCATAAAGTGGCCGATTTGTATTGAATCTTTGCATGTGACAATTCGTTGGATAGGTAAACAACATAACTACGACTTCCATGGGATATTTTTGCATTCTCTAAAAATTTGGCCAAAATGGAGGTTAAGAAAATCTCCTCGTTAATTTAGGACATTACTCCTTTTCGACCCTTTTTTACTAGGAAGGCCATAAAGTGGCCGATTTGTATTGAATCTTAGCAAGTGACAATTCGTTGGATAGGTAAACAACATAACTACGACTTCCATGGTATATTTTTGCATTCTCTAAAAATTCGGCCAAAATGGAGGTTAAAAAATCTCCTCGTTAATTTAGGACATTACTCGTTTTCGACCCTTTTTAACTAGGAAGGCCATAATGTGGCCGATTTGCATTGAATCTTAGCATGTGACAATTCGTTGGATAGGTTAACAACATAACTACGACTTCCATGGTATATTTTTGCATTCTCAAAAAATTCGGCCAAAATGGAGGTTAAGAAAATCTCCTCGTTTCATTTTCGACCCTTTTTTACTAGGAAGGCCATAATGTGGCCGATTTGCATTGAATCTTAGCATGTGACAATTTGTTGGATAGGTAAACAACATAACTACGACTTCCATGGTATATTTTTGCATTCTCTAAAAATTCGGCCAAAATGGAGGTTAAAAAATCTCCTCGTTAATTTAGGACATTACTCGTTTTCGACCCTTTTTTACTAGGAAGGCCATAAAGTGGCCGATTTGTATTGAATCTTTGCATGTGACAATTCGTTGGATACGTAAACAACATAACTACGACTTCCATGGGATATTTTTGCATTCTCTAAAAATTCGGCCAAAATGGAGGTTAAGAAAATCTCCTCGTTAATTTAGGACATTACTCCTTTTCGACCCTTTTTTACTAGGAAGGCCATAAAGTGGCCGATTTGTATTGAATCTTAGCAAGTGACAATTCGTTGGATAGGTAAACAACATAAATACGACTTCCATGGGATATATTTGCATTCTCTAAAAATTCGGACAAAATGGAGGTTAAGAAAATCTCCTCGTTAATTTAGGACATTACTCCTTTTCGACCCTTTTTTACTAGGAAGGCCATAAAGTGGCCGATTTGTATTGAATCTTTGCATGTGACAATTCGTTGGATAGGTAAACAACATAACTACGACTTCCATGGGATATTTTTGCATTCTCTAAAAATTTGGCCAAAATGGAGGTTAAGAAAATCTCCTCGTTAATTTAGGACATTACTCCTTTTCGACCCTTTTTTACTAGGAAGGCCATAAAGTGGCCGATTTGTATTGAATCTTAGCAAGTGACAATTCGTTGGATAGGTAAACAACATAACTACGACTTCCATGGTATATTTTTGCATTCTCTAAAAATTCGGCCAAAATGGAGGTTAAAAAATCTCCACGTTAATTTAGGACATTACACGTTTTCGACCCTTTTTAACTAGGAAGGCCATAATGTGGCCGATTTGCATTGAATCTTAGCATGTGACAATTCGTTGGATAGGTAAACAACATAACTACGACTTCCATGGTATATTTTTGCATTCTCAAAAAATTCGGCCAAAATGGAGGTTAAGAAAATCTCCTCGTTTCATTTTCGACCCTTTTTTACTAGGAAGGCCATAATGTGGCCGATTTGCATTGAATCTTAGCATGTGACAATTTGTTGGATAGGTAAACAACATAACTACGACTTCCATGGTATATTTTTGCATTCTCTAAAAATTCGGCCAAAATGGAGGTTAAAAAATCTCCTCGTTAATTTAGGACATTACTCGTTTTCGACCCTTTTTTACTAGGAAGGCCATAAAGTGGCCGATTTGTATTGAATCTTTGCATGTGACAATTCGTTGGATACGTAAACAACATAACTACGACTTCCATGGGATATTTTTGCATTCTCTAAAAATTCGGCCAAAATGGAGGTTAAGAAAATCTCCTCGTTAATTTAGGACATTACTCCTTTTCGACCCTTTTTTACTAGGAAGGCCATAAAGTGGCCAATTTGTATTGAATCTTAGCAAGTGACAATTCGTTGGATAGGTAAACAACATAAATACGACTTCCATGGGATATATTTGCATTCTCTAAAAATTCGGACAAAATGGAGGTTAAGAAAATCTCCTCGTTAATTTAGGACATTACTCCTTTTCGACCCTTTTTTACTAGGAAGGCCATAAAGTGGCCGATTTGTATTGAATCTTTGCATGTGACAATTCGTTGGATAGGTAAACAACATAACTACGACATCCATGGTATATTTTTGCATTCTCTAAAAATTCGGCCAAAATGGAGGTTACAAAATCTCCTCGTTAATTTAGGACATTACTCGTTTTCGACCCTTTTTTACTAGGAAGGCCATAAAGTGGCCGATTTGTATTGAATCTTTGCATGTGACAATTCGTTGGATACGTAAACAACATAACTACGACTTCCATGGGATATTTTTGCATTCTCTAAAAATTCGGCCAAAATGGAGGTTAAGAAAATCTCCTCGTTAATTTAGGACATTACTCCTTTTCGACCCTTTTTTACTAGGAAGGCCATAAAGTGGCCAATTTGTATTGAATCTTAGCAAGTGACAATTCGTTGGATAGGTAAACAACATAAATACGACTTCCATGGGATATATTTGCATTCTCTAAAAATTCGGACAAAATGGAGGTTAAGAAAATCTCCTCGTTAATTTAGGACATTACTCCTTTTCGACCCTTTTTTACTAGGAAGGCCATAAAGTGGCCGATTTGTATTGAATCTTTGCATGTGACAATTTGTTGGATAGGTAAACAACATAACTACGACTTCCATGGGATATTTTTGCATTCTCTAAAAATTTGGCCAAAATGGAGGTTAAGAAAATCTCGTTAATTTAGGACATTACTCCTTTTCGACCCTTTTTTACTAGGAAGGCCATAAAGTGGCCGATTTGTATTGAATCTTAGCAAGTGACAATTCGTTGGATAGGTAAACAACATAACTACGACTTCCATGGTATATTTTTGCATTCTCTAAAAATTCGGCCAAAATGGAGGTTAAAAAATCTCCTCGTTAATTTAGGACATTACTCGTTTTCGACCCTTTTTAACTAGGAAGGCCATAATGTGGCCGATTTGCATTGAATCTTAGCATGTGACAATTCGTTGGATAGGTAAACAACATAACTACGACTTCCATGGTATATTTTTGCATTCTCAAAAAATTCGGCCAAAATGGAGGTTAAGAAAATCTCCTCGTTTCATTTTCGACCCTTTTTTACTAGGAAGGCCATAATGTGGCCGATTTGCATTGAATCTTAGCATGTGACAATTTGTTGGATAGGTAAACAACATAACTACGACATCCATGGTATATTTTTGCATTCTCTAAAAATTCGGCCAAAATGGAGGTTAAAAAATCTCCTCGTTAATTTAGGACATTACTCGTTTTCGACCCTTTTTTACTAGGAAGGCCATAAAGTGGCCGATTTGTATTGAATCTTTGCATGTGGCAATTCGTTGGATAGGTAGACAACATAACTACGACTTCCATGGGATATTTTTGCATTCTCTAAAAATTTGGCCAAAATGGAGGTTAAGAAAATCTCCTCGTTAATTTAGGACATTACTCCTTTTCGACCCTTTTTTACTAGGAAGGCCATAAAGTGGCCGATTTGTATTGAATCTTAGCAAGTGACAATTCGTTGGATAGGTAAACAACATAACTACGACATCCATGGTATATTTTTGCATTCTCTAAAAATTCGGCCAAAATGGAGGTTAAAAAATCTCCTCGTTAATTTAGGACATTACTCGTTTTCGACCCTTTTTTACTAGGAAGGCCATAAAGTGGCCGATTTGTATTGAATCTTTGCATGTGACAATTCGTTGGATAGGTAAACAACATAACTACGACTTCCATGGGATATTTTTGCATTCTCTAAAAATTTGGCCAAAATGGAGGTTAAGAAAATCTCCTCGTTAATTTAGGACATTACTCCTTTTCGACCCTTTTTTACTAGGAAGGCCATAAAGTGGCCGATTTGTATTGAATCTTAGCAAGTGACAATTCGTTGGATAGGTAAACAACATAACTACGACTTCCATGGTATATTTTTGCATTCTCTAAAAATTCGGCCAAAATGGAGGTTAAAAAATCTCCTCGTTAATTTAGGACATTACTCGTTTTCGACCCTTTTTAACTAGGAAGGTCATAATGTGGCCGATTTGCATTGAATCTTAGCATGTGACAATTCGTTGGATAGGTAAACAACATAACTACAACTTCCATGGTATATTTTTGCATTCTCAAAAAATTCGGCCAAAATGGAGGTTAAGAAAATCTCCTCGTTTCATTTTCGACCCTTTTTTACTAGGAAGGCCATAATGTGGCCGATTTGCATTGAATCTTAGCATGTGACAATTTGTTGGATAGGTAAACAACATAACTACGACTTCCATGGTATATTTTTGCATTCTCTAAAAATTCGGCCAAAATGGAGGTTAAAAAATCTCCTCGTTAATTTAGGACATTACTCGTTTTCGACCCTTTTTTACTAGGAAGGCCATAAAGTGGCCGATTTGTATTGAATCTTTGCATGTGACAATTCGTTGGATATGTAAACAACATAACTACGACTTCCATGGGATATTTTTGCATTCTCTAAAAATTCGGCCAAAATGGAGGTTAAGAAAATCTCCTCGTTAATTTAGGACATTACTCCTTTTCGACCCTTTTTTACTAGGAAGGCCATAAAGTGGCCGATTTGTATTGAATCTTAGCAAGTGACAATTCGTTGGATAGGTAAACAACATAAATACGACTTCCATGGGATATATTTGCATTCTCTAAAAATTCGGACAAAATGGAGGTTAAGAAAATCTCCTCGTTAATTTAGGACATTACTCCTTTTCGACCCATTTTTACTAGGAAGGCCATAAAGTGGCCGATTTGTATTGAATCTTTGCATGTGACAATTCGTTGGATAGGTAAACAACATAACTACGACTTCCATGGGATATTTTTGCATTCTCTAAAAATTTGGCCAAAATGGAGGTTAAGAAAATCTCCTCGTTAATTTAGGACATTACTCCTTTTCGACCCTTTTTTACTAGGAAGGCCATAAAGTGGCCGATTTGTATTGAATCTTAGCAAGTGACAATTCGTTGGATAGGTAAACAACATAACTACGACTTCCATGGTATATTTTTGCATTCTCTAAAAATTCGGCCAAAATGGAGGTTAAAAAATCTCCTCGTTAATTTAGGACATTACTCGTTTTCGACCCTTTTTAACTAGGAAGGCCATAATGTGGCCGATTTGCATTGAATCTTAGCATGTGACAATTCGTTGGATAGGTAAACAACATAACTACGACTTCCATGGTATATTTTTGCATTCTCAAAAAATTCGGCCAAAATGGAGGTTAAGAAAATCTCCTCGTTTCATTTTCGACCCTTTTTTACTAGGAAGGCCATAATGTGGCCGATTTGCATTGAATCTTAGCATGTGACAATTTGTTGGATAGGTAAACAACATAACTACGACTTCCATGGTATATTTTTGCATTCTCTAAAAATTCGGCCAAAATGGAGGTTAAAAAATCTCCTCGTTAATTTAGGACATTACTCGTTTTCGACCCTTTTTTACTAGGAAGGCCATAAAGTGGCCGATTTGTATTGAATCTTTGCATGTGACAATTCGTTGGATACGTAAACAACATAACTACGACTTCCATGGGATATTTTTGCATTCTCTAAAAATTCGGCCAAAATGGAGGTTAAGAAAATCTCCTCGTTAATTTAGGACATTACTCCTTTTCGACCCTTTTTTACTAGGAAGGCCATAAAGTGGCCGATTTGTATTGAATCTTAGCACGTGACAATTCGTTGGATAGGTAAACAACATAAATACGACTTCCATGGGATATATTTGCATTCTCTAAAAATTCGGACAAAATGGAGGTTAAGAAAATCTCCTCGTTAATTTAGGACATTACTCCTTTTCGACCCTTTTTTACTAGGAAGGCCATAAAGTGGCCGATTTGTATTGAATCTTTGCATGTGACAATTCGTTGGATAGGTAAACAACATAACTACGACTTCCATGGGATATTTTTGCATTCTCTAAAAATTTGGCCAAAATGGAGGTTAAGAAAATCTCCTCGTTAATTTAGGACATTACTCCTTTTCGACCCTTTTTTACTAGGAAGGCCATAAAGTGGCCGATTTGTATTGAATCTTAGCAAGTGACAATTCGTTGGATAGGTAAACAACATAACTACGACTTCCATGGTATATTTTTGCATTCTCTAAAAATTCGGCCAAAATGGAGGTTAAAAAATCTCCTCGTTAATTTAGGACATTACACGTTTTCGACCCTTTTTAACTAGGAAGGCCATAATGTGGCCGATTTGCATTGAATCTTAGCATGTGACAATTCGTTGGATAGGTAAACAACATAACTACGACTTCCATGGTATATTTTTGCATTCTCAAAAAATTCGGCCAAAATGGAGGTTAAGAAAATCTCCTCGTTTCATTTTCGACCCTTTTTTACTAGGAAGGCCATAATGTGGCCGATTTGCATTGAATCTTAGCATGTGACAATTTGTTGGATAGGTAAACAACATAACTACGACTTCCATGGTATATTTTTGCATTCTCTAAAAATTCGGCCAAAATGGAGGTTAAAAAATCTCCTCGTTAATTTAGGACATTACTCGTTTTCGACCCTTTTTTACTAGGAAGGCCATAAAGTGGCCGATTTGTATTGAATCTTTGCATGTGACAATTCGTTGGATACGTAAACAACATAACTACGACTTCCATGGGATATTTTTGCATTCTCTAAAAATTCAGACAAAATGGAGGTTAAGAAAATCTCCTCGTTAATTTAGGACATTACTCCTTTTCGACCCTTTTTTACTAGGAAGGCCATAAAGTGGCCAATTTGTATTGAATCTTAGCAAGTGACAATTCGTTGGATAGGTAAACAACATAAATACGACTTCCATGGGATATATTTGCATTCTCTAAAAATTCGGACAAAATGGAGGTTAAGAAAATCTCCTCGTTAATTTAGGACATTACTCCTTTTCGACCCTTTTTTACTAGGAAGGCCATAAAGTGGCCGATTTGTATTGAATCTTTGCATGTGACAATTTGTTGGATAGGTAAACAACATAACTACGACTTCCATGGGATATTTTTGCATTCTCTAAAAATTTGGCCAAAATGGAGGTTAAGAAAATCTCGTTAATTTAGGACATTACTCCTTTTCGACCCTTTTTTACTAGGAAGGCCATAAAGTGGCCGATTTGTATTGAATCTTAGCAAGTGACAATTCGTTGGATAGGTAAACAACATAACTACGACTTCCATGGTATATTTTTGCATTCTCTAAAAATTCGGCCAAAATGGAGGTTAAAAAATCTCCTCGTTAATTTAGGACATTACTCGTTTTCGACCCTTTTTAACTAGGAAGGCCATAATGTGGCCGATTTGCATTGAATCTTAGCATGTGACAATTCGTTGGATAGGTAAACAACATAACTACGACTTCCATGGTATATTTTTGCATTCTCAAAAAATTCGGCCAAAATGGAGGTTAAGAAAATCTCCTCGTTTCATTTTCGACCCTTTTTTACTAGGAAGGCCATAATGTGGCCGATTTGCATTGAATCTTAGCATGTGACAATTTGTTGGATAGGTAAACAACATAACTACGACATCCATGGTATATTTTTGCATTCTCTAAAAATTCGGCCAAAATGGAGGTTAAAAAATCTCCTCGTTAATTTAGGACATTACTCGTTTTCGACCCTTTTTTACTAGGAAGGCCATAAAGTGGCCGATTTGTATTGAATCTTTGCATGTGGCAATTCGTTGGATAGGTAGACAACATAACTACGACTTCCATGGGATATTTTTGCATTCTCTAAAAATTTGGCCAAAATGGAGGTTAAGAAAATCTCCTCGTTAATTTAGGACATTACTCCTTTTCGACCCTTTTTTACTAGGAAGGCCATAAAGTGGCCGATTTGTATTGAATCTTAGCAAGTGACAATTCGTTGGATAGGTAAACAACATAACTACGACTTCCATGGTATATTTTTGCATTCTCTTAAAATTCGGCCAAAATGGAGGTTAAAAAATCTCCTCGTTAATTTAGGACATTACTCGTTTTCGACCCTTTTTAACTAGGAAGGCCATAATGTGGCCGATTTGCATTGAATCTTAGCATGTGACAATTCGTTGGATAGGTAAACAACATAACTACGACTTCCATGGTATATTTTTGCATTCTCAAAAAATTCGGCCAAAATGGAGGTTAAGAAAATCTCCTCGTTTCATTTTCGACCCTTTTTTACTAGGAAGGCCATAATGTGGCCGATTTGCATTGAATCTTAGCATGTGACAATTTGTTGGATAGGTAAACAACATAACTACGACTTCCATGGTATATTTTTGCATTCTCTAAAAATTCGGCCAAAATGGAGGTTAAAAAATCTCCTCGTTAATTTAGGACATTACTCGTTTTCGACCCTTTTTTACTAGGAAGGCCATAAAGTGGCCGATTTGTATTGAATCTTTGCATGTGACAATTCGTTGGATACGTAAACAACATAACTACGACTTCCATGGGATATTTTTGCATTCTCTAAAAATTCGGCCAAAATGGAGGTTAAGAAAATCTCCTTGTTAATTTAGGACATTACTCCTTTTCGACCCTTTTTTACTAGGAAGGCCATAAAGTGGCCGATTTGTATTGAATCTTAGCAAGTGACAATTCGTTGGATAGGTAAACAACATAAATACGACTTCCATGGGATATATTTGCATTCTCTAAAAATTCGGACAAAATGGAGGTTAAGAAAATCTCCTCGTTAATTTAGGACATTACTCCTTTTCGACCCTTTTTTACTAGGAAGGCCATAAAGTGGCCGATTTGTATTGAATCTTTGCATGTGACAATTCGTTGGATAGGTAAACAACATAACTACGACTTCCATGGGATATTTTTGCATTCTCTAAAAATTTGGCCAAAATGGAGGTTAAGAAAATCTCCTCGTTAATTTAGGACATTACTCCTTTTCGACCCTTTTTTACTAGGAAGGCCATAAAGTGGCCGATTTGTATTGAATCTTAGCAAGTGACAAATCGTTGGATAGGTAAACAACATAACTACGACTTCCATGGTATATTTTTGCATTCTCTAAAAATTCGGCCAAAATGGAGGTTAAAAAATCTCCTCGTTAATTTAGGACATTACACGTTTTCGACCCTTTTTAACTAGGAAGGCCATAATGTGGCCGATTTGCATTGAATCTTAGCATGTGACAATTCGTTGGATAGGTAAACAACATAACTACGACTTCCATGGTATATTTTTGCATTCTCAAAAAATTCGGCCAAAATGGAGGTTAAGAAAATCTCCTCGTTTCATTTTCGACCCTTTTTTACTAGGAAGGCCATAATGTGGCCGATTTGCATTGAATCTTAGCATGTGACAATTTGTTGGATAGGTAAACAACATAACTACGACTTCCATGGTATATTTTTGCATTCTCTAAAAATTCGGCCAAAATGGAGGTTAAAAAATCTCCTCGTTAATTTAGGACATTACTCGTTTTCGACCCTTTTTTACTAGGAAGGCCATAAAGTGGCCGATTTGTATTGAATCTTTGCATGTGACAATTCGTTGGATACGTAAACAACATAACTACGACTTCCATGGGATATTTTTGCATTCTCTAAAAATTCGGCCAAAATGGAGGTTAAGAAAATCTCCTCGTTAATTTAGGACATTACTCCTTTTCGACCCTTTTTTACTAGGAAGGCCATAAAGTGGCCAATTTGTATTGAATCTTAGCAAGTGACAATTCGTTGGATAGGTAAACAACATAAATACGACTTCCATGGGATATATTTGCATTCTCTAAAAATTCGGACAAAATGGAGGTTAAGAAAATCTCCTCGTTAATTTAGGACATTACTCCTTTTCGACCCTTTTTTACTAGGAAGGCCATAAAGTGGCCGATTTGTATTGAATCTTTGCATGTGACAATTTGTTGGATAGGTAAACAACATAACTACGACTTCCATGGGATATTTTTGCATTCTCTAAAAATTTGGCCAAAATGGAGGTTAAGAAAATCTCGTTAATTTAGGACATTACTCCTTTTCGACCCTTTTTTACTAGGAAGGCCATAAAGTGGCCGATTTGTATTGAATCTTAGCAAGTGACAATTCGTTGGATAGGTAAACAACATAACTACGACTTCCATGGTATATTTTTGCATTCTCTAAAAATTCGGCCAAAATGGAGGTTAAAAAATCTCCTCGTTAATTTAGGACATTACTCGTTTTCGACCCTTTTTAACTAGGAAGGCCATAATGTGGCCGATTTGCATTGAATCTTAGCATGTGACAATTCGTTGGATAGGTAAACAACATAACTACGACTTCCATGGTATATTTTTGCATTCTCAAAAAATTCGGCCAAAATGGAGGTTAAGAAAATCTCCTCGTTTCATTTTCGACCCTTTTTTACTAGGAAGGCCATAATGTGGCCGATTTGCATTGAATCTTAGCATGTGACAATTTGTTGGATAGGTAAACAACATAACTACGACATCCATGGTATATTTTTGCATTCTCTAAAAATTCGGCCAAAATGGAGGTTAAAAAATCTCCTCGTTAATTTAGGACATTACTCGTTTTCGACCCTTTTTTACTAGGAAGGCCATAAAGTGGCCGATTTGTATTGAATCTTTGCATGTGGCAATTCGTTGGATAGGTAGACAACATAACTACGACTTCCATGGGATATTTTTGCATTCTCTAAAAATTTGGCCAAAATGGAGGTTAAGAAAATCTCCTCGTTAATTTAGGACATTACTCCTTTTCGACCCTTTTTTACTAGGAAGGCCATAAAGTGGCCGATTTGTATTGAATCTTAGCAAGTGACAATTCGTTGGATAGGTAAACAACATAACTACGACTTCCATGGTATATTTTTGCATTCTCTAAAAATTCGGCCAAAATGGAGGTTAAAAAATCTCCTCGTTAATTTAGGACATTACTCGTTTTCGACCCTTTTTAACTAGGAAGGCCATAATGTGGCCGATTTGCATTGAATCTTAGCATGTGACAATTCGTTGGATAGGTAAACAACATAACTACGACTTCCATGGTATATTTTTGCATTCTCAAAAAATTCGGCCAAAATGGAGGTTAAGAAAATCTCCTCGTTTCATTTTCGACCCTTTTTTACTAGGAAGGCCATAATGTGGCCGATTTGCATTGAATCTTAGCATGTGACAATTTGTTGGATAGGTAAACAACATAACTACGACTTCCATGGTATATTTTTGCATTCTCTAAAAATTCGGCCAAAATGGAGGTTAAAAAATCTCCTCGTTAATTTAGGACATTACTCGTTTTCGACCCTTTTTTACTAGGAAGGCCATAAAGTGGCCGATTTGTATTGAATCTTTGCATGTGACAATTCGTTGGATACGTAAACAACATAACTACGACTTCCATGGGATATTTTTGCATTCTCTAAAAATTCGGCCAAAATGGAGGTTAAGAAAATCTCCTTGTTAATTTAGGACATTACTCCTTTTCGACCCTTTTTTACTAGGAAGGCCATAAAGTGGCCGATTTGTATTGAATCTTAGCAAGTGACAATTCGTTGGATAGGTAAACAACATAAATACGACTTCCATGGGATATATTTGCATTCTCTAAAAATTCGGACAAAATGGAGGTTAAGAAAATCTCCTCGTTAATTTAGGACATTACTCCTTTTCGACCCTTTTTTACTAGGAAGGCCATAAAGTGGCCGATTTGTATTGAATCTTTGCATGTGACAATTCGTTGGATAGGTAAACAACATAACTACGACTTCCATGGGATATTTTTGCATTCTCTAAAAATTTGGCCAAAATGGAGGTTAAGAAAATCTCGTTAATTTAGGACATTACTCCTTTTCGACCCTTTTTTACTAGGAAGGCCATAAAGTGGCCGATTTGTATTGAATCTTAGCAAGTGACAATTCGTTGGATAGGTAAACAACATAACTACGACTTCCATGGTATATTTTTGCATTCTCTAAAAATTCGGCCAAAATGGAGGTTAAAAAATCTCCTCGTTAATTTAGGACATTACTCGTTTTCGACCCTTTTTAACTAGGAAGGCCATAATGTGGCCGATTTGCATTGAATCTTAGCATGTGACAATTCGTTGGATAGGTAAACAACATAACTACGACTTCCATGGTATATTTTTGCATTCTCAAAAAATTCGGCCAAAATGGAGGTTAAGAAAATCTCCTCGTTTCATTTTCGACCCTTTTTTACTAGGAAGGCCATAATGTGGCCGATTTGCATTGAATCTTAGCATGTGACAATTTGTTGGATAGGTAAACAACATAACTACGACATCCATGGTATATTTTTGCATTCTCTAAAAATTCGGCCAAAATGGAGGTTAAAAAATCTCCTCGTTAATTTAGGACATTACTCGTTTTCGACCCTTTTTTACTAGGAAGGCCATAAAGTGGCCGATTTGTATTGAATCTTTGCATGTGGCAATTCGTTGGATAGGTAGACAACATAACTACGACTTCCATGGGATATTTTTGCATTCTCTAAAAATTTGGCCAAAATGGAGGTTAAGAAAATCTCCTCGTTAATTTAGGACATTACTCCTTTTCGACCCTTTTTTACTAGGAAGGCCATAAAGTGGCCGATTTGTATTGAATCTTAGCAAGTGACAATTCGTTGGATAGGTAAACAACATAACTACGACTTCCATGGTATATTTTTGCATTCTCTTAAAATTCGGCCAAAATGGAGGTTAAAAAATCTCCTCGTTAATTTAGGACATTACTCGTTTTCGACCCTTTTTAACTAGGAAGGCCATAATGTGGCCGATTTGCATTGAATCTTAGCATGTGACAATTCGTTGGATAGGTAAACAACATAACTACGACTTCCATGGTATATTTTTGCATTCTCAAAAAATTCGGCCAAAATGGAGGTTAAGAAAATCTCCTCGTTTCATTTTCGACCCTTTTTTACTAGGAAGGCCATAATGTGGCCGATTTGCATTGAATCTTAGCATGTGACAATTTGTTGGATAGGTAAACAACATAACTACGACTTCCATGGTATATTTTTGCATTCTCTAAAAATTCGGCCAAAATGGAGGTTAAAAAATCTCCTCGTTAATTTAGGACATTACTCGTTTTCGACCCTTTTTTACTAGGAAGGCCATAAAGTGGCCGATTTGTATTGAATCTTTGCATGTGACAATTCGTTGGATACGTAAACAACATAACTACGACTTCCATGGGATATTTTTGCATTCTCTAAAAATTCGGCCAAAATGGAGGTTAAGAAAATCTCCTTGTTAATTTAGGACATTACTCCTTTTCGACCCTTTTTTACTAGGAAGGCCATAAAGTGGCCGATTTGTATTGAATCTTAGCAAGTGACAATTCGTTGGATAGGTAAACAACATAAATACGACTTCCATGGGATATATTTGCATTCTCTAAAAATTCGGACAAAATGGAGGTTAAGAAAATCTCCTCGTTAATTTAGGACATTACTCCTTTTCGACCCTTTTTTACTAGGAAGGCCATAAAGTGGCCGATTTGTATTGAATCTTTGCATGTGACAATTCGTTGGATAGGTAAACAACATAACTACGACTTCCATGGGATATTTTTGCATTCTCTAAAAATTTGGCCAAAATGGAGGTTAAGAAAATCTCGTTAATTTAGGACATTACTCCTTTTCGACCCTTTTTTACTAGGAAGGCCATAAAGTGGCCGATTTGTATTGAATCTTAGCAAGTGACAATTCGTTGGATAGGTAAACAACATAACTACGACTTCCATGGTATATTTTTGCATTCTCTAAAAATTCGGCCAAAATGGAGGTTAAAAAATCTCCTCGTTAATTTAGGACATTACTCGTTTTCGACCCTTTTTAACTAGGAAGGCCATAATGTGGCCGATTTGCATTGAATCTTAGCATGTGACAATTCGTTGGATAGGTAAACAACATAACTACGACTTCCATGGTATATTTTTGCATTCTCAAAAAATTCGGCCAAAATGGAGGTTAAGAAAATCTCCTCGTTTCATTTTCGACCCTTTTTTACTAGGAAGGCCATAATGTGGCCGATTTGCATTGAATCTTAGCATGTGACAATTTGTTGGATAGGTAAACAACATAACTACGACTTCCATGGTATATTTTTGCATTCTCTAAAAATTCGGCCAAAATGGAGGTTAAAAAATCTCCTCGTTAATTTAGGACATTACTCGTTTTCGACCCTTTTTTACTAGGAAGGCCATAAAGTGGCCGATTTGTATTGAATCTTTGCATGTGACAATTCGTTGGATACGTAAACAACATAACTACGACTTCCATGGGATATTTTTGCATTCTCTAAAAATTCGGCCAAAATGGAGGTTAAGAAAATCTCCTCGTTAATTTAGGACATTACTCCTTTTCGACCCTTTTTTACTAGGAAGGCCATAAAGTGGCCAATTTGTATTGAATCTTAGCAAGTGACAATTCGTTGGATAGGTAAACAACATAAATACGACTTCCATGGGATATATTTGCATTCTCTAAAAATTCGGACAAAATGGAGGTTAAGAAAATCTCCTCGTTAATTTAGGACATTACTCCTTTTCGACCCTTTTTTACTAGGAAGGCCATAAAGTGGCCGATTTGTATTGAATCTTTGCATGTGACAATTTGTTGGATAGGTAAACAACATAACTACGACTTCCATGGGATATTTTTGCATTCTCTAAAAATTTGGCCAAAATGGAGGTTAAGAAAATCTCGTTAATTTAGGACATTACTCCTTTTCGACCCTTTTTTACTAGGAAGGCCATAAAGTGGCCGATTTGTATTGAATCTTAGCAAGTGACAATTCGTTGGATAGGTAAACAACATAACTACGACTTCCATGGTATATTTTTGCATTCTCTAAAAATTCGGCCAAAATGGAGGTTAAAAAATCTCCTCGTTAATTTAGGACATTACTCGTTTTCGACCCTTTTTAACTAGGAAGGCCATAATGTGGCCGATTTGCATTGAATCTTAGCATGTGACAATTCGTTGGATAGGTAAACAACATAACTACGACTTCCATGGTATATTTTTGCATTCTCAAAAAATTCGGCCAAAATGGAGGTTAAGAAAATCTCCTCGTTTCATTTTCGACCCTTTTTTACTAGGAAGGCCATAATGTGGCCGATTTGCATTGAATCTTAGCATGTGACAATTTGTTGGATAGGTAAACAACATAACTACGACATCCATGGTATATTTTTGCATTCTCTAAAAATTCGGCCAAAATGGAGGTTAAAAAATCTCCTCGTTAATTTAGGACATTACTCGTTTTCGACCCTTTTTTACTAGGAAGGCCATAAAGTGGCCGATTTGTATTGAATCTTTGCATGTGGCAATTCGTTGGATAGGTAGACAACATAACTACGACTTCCATGGGATATTTTTGCATTCTCTAAAAATTTGGCCAAAATGGAGGTTAAGAAAATCTCCTCGTTAATTTAGGACATTACTCCTTTTCGACCCTTTTTTACTAGGAAGGCCATAAAGTGGCCGATTTGTATTGAATCTTAGCAAGTGACAATTCGTTGGATAGGTAAACAACATAACTACGACTTCCATGGTATATTTTTGCATTCTCTTAAAATTCGGCCAAAATGGAGGTTAAAAAATCTCCTCGTTAATTTAGGACATTACTCGTTTTCGACCCTTTTTAACTAGGAAGGCCATAATGTGGCCGATTTGCATTGAATCTTAGCATGTGACAATTCGTTGGATAGGTAAACAACATAACTACGACTTCCATGGTATATTTTTGCATTCTCAAAAAATTCGGCCAAAATGGAGGTTAAGAAAATCTCCTCGTTTCATTTTCGACCCTTTTTTACTAGGAAGGCCATAATGTGGCCGATTTGCATTGAATCTTAGCATGTGACAATTTGTTGGATAGGTAAACAACATAACTACGACTTCCATGGTATATTTTTGCATTCTCTAAAAATTCGGCCAAAATGGAGGTTAAAAAATCTCCTCGTTAATTTAGGACATTACTCGTTTTCGACCCTTTTTTACTAGGAAGGCCATAAAGTGGCCGATTTGTATTGAATCTTTGCATGTGACAATTCGTTGGATACGTAAACAACATAACTACGACTTCCATGGGATATTTTTGCATTCTCTAAAAATTCGGCCAAAATGGAGGTTAAGAAAATCTCCTCGTTAATTTAGGACATTACTCCTTTTCGACCCTTTTTTACTAGGAAGGCCATAAAGTGGCCAATTTGTATTGAATCTTAGCAAGTGACAATTCGTTGGATAGGTAAACAACATAAATACGACTTCCATGGGATATATTTGCATTCTCTAAAAATTGGGACAAAATGGAGGTTAAGAAAATCTCCTCGTTAATTTAGGACATTACTCCTTTTCGACCCTTTTTTACTAGGAAGGCCATAAAGTGGCCGATTTGTATTGAATCTTTGCATGTGACAATTTGTTGGATAGGTAAACAACATAACTACGACTTCCATGGGATATTTTTGCATTCTCTAAAAATTTGGCCAAAATGGAGGTTAAGAAAATCTCGTTAATTTAGGACATTACTCCTTTTCGACCCTTTTTTACTAGGAAGGCCATAAAGTGGCCGATTTGTATTGAATCTTAGCAAGTGACAATTCGTTGGATAGGTAAACAACATAACTACGACTTCCATGGTATATTTTTGCATTCTCTAAAAATTCGGCCAAAATGGAGGTTAAAAAATCTCCTCGTTAATTTAGGACATTACTCGTTTTCGACCCTTTTTAACTAGGAAGGCCATAATGTGGCCGATTTGCATTGAATCTTAGCATGTGACAATTCGTTGGATAGGTAAACAACATAACTACGACTTCCATGGTATATTTTTGCATTCTCAAAAAATTCGGCCAAAATGGAGGTTAAGAAAATCTCCTCGTTTCATTTTCGACCCTTTTTTACTAGGAAGGCCATAATGTGGCCGATTTGCATTGAATCTTAGCATGTGACAATTTGTTGGATAGGTAAACAACATAACTACGACATCCATGGTATATTTTTGCATTCTCTAAAAATTCGGCCAAAATGGAGGTTAAAAAATCTCCTCGTTAATTTAGGACATTACTCGTTTTCGACCCTTTTTTACTAGGAAGGCCATAAAGTGGCCGATTTGTATTGAATCTTTGCATGTGGCAATTCGTTGGATAGGTAGACAACATAACTACGACTTCCATGGGATATTTTTGCATTCTCTAAAAATTTGGCCAAAATGGAGGTTAAGAAAATCTCCTCGTTAATTTAGGACATTACTCCTTTTCGACCCTTTTTTACTAGGAAGGCCATAAAGTGGCCGATTTGTATTGAATCTTAGCAAGTGACAATTCGTTGGATAGGTAAACAACATAACTACGACTTCCATGGTATATTTTTGCATTCTCTTAAAATTCGGCCAAAATGGAGGTTAAAAAATCTCCTCGTTAATTTAGGACATTACTCGTTTTCGACCCTTTTTAACTAGGAAGGCCATAATGTGGCCGATTTGCATTGAATCTTAGCATGTGACAATTCGTTGGATAGGTAAACAACATAACTACGACTTCCATGGTATATTTTTGCATTCTCAAAAAATTCGGCCAAAATGGAGGTTAAGAAAATCTCCTCGTTTCATTTTCGACCCTTTTTTACTAGGAAGGCCATAATGTGGCCGATTTGCATTGAATCTTAGCATGTGACAATTTGTTGGATAGGTAAACAACATAACTACGACTTCCATGGTATATTTTTGCATTCTCTAAAAATTCGGCCAAAATGGAGGTTAAACAATCTCCTCGTTAATTTAGGACATTACTCGTTTTCGACCCTTTTTTACTAGGAAGGCCATAAAGTGGCCGATTTGTATTGAATCTTTGCATGTGACAATTCGTTGGATACGTAAACAACATAACTACGACTTCCATGGGATATTTTTGCATTCTCTAAAAATTCGGCCAAAATGGAGGTTAAGAAAATCTCCTTGTTAATTTAGGACATTACTCCTTTTCGACCCTTTTTTACTAGGAAGGCCATAAAGTGGCCGATTTGTATTGAATCTTAGCAAGTGACAATTCGTTGGATAGGTAAACAACATAAATACGACTTCCATGGGATATATTTGCATTCTCTAAAAATTCGGACAAAATGGAGGTTAAGAAAATCTCCTCGTTAATTTAGGACATTACTCCTTTTCGACCCTTTTTTACTAGGAAGGCCATAAAGTGGCCGATTTGTATTGAATCTTTGCATGTGACAATTCGTTGGATAGGTAAACAACATAACTACGACTTCCATGGGATATTTTTGCATTCTCTAAAAATTTGGCCAAAATGGAGGTTAAGAAAATCTCCTCGTTAATTTAGGACATTACTCCTTTTCGACCCTTTTTTACTAGGAAGGCCATAAAGTGGCCGATTTGTATTGAATCTTAGCAAGTGACAAATCGTTGGATAGGTAAACAACATAACTACGACTTCCATGGTATATTTTTGCATTCTCTAAAAATTCGGCCAAAATGGAGGTTAAAAAATCTCCTCGTTAATTTAGGACATTACACGTTTTCGACCCTTTTTAACTAGGAAGGCCATAATGTGGCCGATTTGCATTGAATCTTAGCATGTGACAATTCGTTGGATAGGTAAACAACATAACTACGACTTCCATGGTATATTTTTGCATTCTCAAAAAATTCGGCCAAAATGGAGGTTAAGAAAATCTCCTCGTTTCATTTTCGACCCTTTTTTACTAGGAAGGCCATAATGTGGCCGATTTGCATTGAATCTTAGCATGTGACAATTTGTTGGATAGGTAAACAACATAACTACGACTTCCATGGTATATTTTTGCATTCTCTAAAAATTCGGCCAAAATGGAGGTTAAAAAATCTCCTCGTTAATTTAGGACATTACTCGTTTTCGACCCTTTTTTACTAGGAAGGCCATAAAGTGGCCGATTTGTATTGAATCTTTGCATGTGACAATTCGTTGGATACGTAAACAACATAACTACGACTTCCATGGGATATTTTTGCATTCTCTAAAAATTCGGCCAAAATGGAGGTTAAGAAAATCTCCTCGTTAATTTAGGACATTACTCCTTTTCGACCCTTTTTTACTAGGAAGGCCATAAAGTGGCCAATTTGTATTGAATCTTAGCAAGTGACAATTCGTTGGATAGGTAAACAACATAAATACGACTTCCATGGGATATATTTGCATTCTCTAAAAATTCGGACAAAATGGAGGTTAAGAAAATCTCCTCGTTAATTTAGGACATTACTCCTTTTCGACCCTTTTTTACTAGGAAGGCCATAAAGTGGCCGATTTGTATTGAATCTTTGCATGTGACAATTTGTTGGATAGGTAAACAACATAACTACGACTTCCATGGGATATTTTTGCATTCTCTAAAAATTTGGCCAAAATGGAGGTTAAGAAAATCTCGTTAATTTAGGACATTACTCCTTTTCGACCCTTTTTTACTAGGAAGGCCATAAAGTGGCCGATTTGTATTGAATCTTAGCAAGTGACAATTCGTTGGATAGGTAAACAACATAACTACGACTTCCATGGTATATTTTTGCATTCTCTAAAAATTCGGCCAAAATGGAGGTTAAAAAATCTCCTCGTTAATTTAGGACATTACTCGTTTTCGACCCTTTTTAACTAGGAAGGCCATAATGTGGCCGATTTGCATTGAATCTTAGCATGTGACAATTCGTTGGATAGGTAAACAACATAACTACGACTTCCATGGTATATTTTTGCATTCTCAAAAAATTCGGCCAAAATGGAGGTTAAGAAAATCTCCTCGTTTCATTTTCGACCCTTTTTTACTAGGAAGGCCATAATGTGGTCGATTTGCATTGAATCTTAGCATGTGACAATTTGTTGGATAGGTAAACAACATAACTACGACATCCATGGTATATTTTTGCATTCTCTAAAAATTCGGCCAAAATGGAGGTTAAAAAATCTCCTCGTTAATTTAGGACATTACTCGTTTTCGACCCTTTTTTACTAGGAAGGCCATAAAGTGGCCGATTTGTATTGAATCTTTGCATGTGGCAATTCGTTGGATAGGTAGACAACATAACTACGACTTCCATGGGATATTTTTGCATTCTCTAAAAATTTGGCCAAAATGGAGGTTAAGAAAATCTCCTCGTTAATTTAGGACATTACTCCTTTTCGACCCTTTTTTACTAGGAAGGCCATAAAGTGGCCGATTTGTATTGAATCTTAGCAAGTGACAATTCGTTGGATAGGTAAACAACATAACTACGACTTCCATGGTATATTTTTGCATTCTCTTAAAATTCGGCCAAAATGGAGGTTAAAAAATCTCCTCGTTAATTTAGGACATTACTCGTTTTCGACCCTTTTTAACTAGGAAGGCCATAATGTGGCCGATTTGCATTGAATCTTAGCATGTGACAATTCGTTGGATAGGTAAACAACATAACTACGACTTCCATGGTATATTTTTGCATTCTCAAAAAATTCGGCCAAAATGGAGGTTAAGAAAATCTCCTCGTTTCATTTTCGACCCTTTTTTACTAGGAAGGCCATAATGTGGCCGATTTGCATTGAATCTTAGCATGTGACAATTTGTTGGATAGGTAAACAACATAACTACGACTTCCATGGTATATTTTTGCATTCTCTAAAAATTCGGCCAAAATGGAGGTTAAAAAATCTCCTCGTTAATTTAGGACATTACTCGTTTTCGACCCTTTTTTACTAGGAAGGCCATAAAGTGGCCGATTTGTATTGAATCTTTGCATGTGACAATTCGTTGGATACGTAAACAACATAACTACGACTTCCATGGGATATTTTTGCATTCTCTAAAAATTCGGCCAAAATGGAGGTTAAGAAAATCTCCTTGTTAATTTAGGACATTACTCCTTTTCGACCCTTTTTTACTAGGAAGGCCATAAAGTGGCCGATTTGTATTGAATCTTAGCAAGTGACAATTCGTTGGATAGGTAAACAACATAAATACGACTTCCATGGGATATATTTGCATTCTCTAAAAATTCGGACAAAATGGAGGTTAAGAAAATCTCCTCGTTAATTTAGGACATTACTCCTTTTCGACCCTTTTTTACTAGGAAGGCCATAAAGTGGCCGATTTGTATTGAATCTTTGCATGTGACAATTCGTTGGATAGGTAAACAACATAACTACGACTTCCATGGGATATTTTTGCATTCTCTAAAAATTTGGCCAAAATGGAGGTTAAGAAAATCTCGTTAATTTAGGACATTACTCCTTTTCGACCCTTTTTTACTAGGAAGGCCATAAAGTGGCCGATTTGTATTGAATCTTAGCAAGTGACAATTCGTTGGATAGGTAAACAACATAACTACGACTTCCATGGTATATTTTTGCATTCTCTAAAAATTCGGCCAAAATGGAGGTTAAAAAATCTCCTCGTTAATTTAGGACATTACTCGTTTTCGACCCTTTTTAACTAGGAAGGCCATAATGTGGCCGATTTGCATTGAATCTTAGCATGTGACAATTCGTTGGATAGGTAAACAACATAACTACGACTTCCATGGTATATTTTTGCATTCTCAAAAAATTCGGCCAAAATGGAGGTTAAGAAAATCTCCTCGTTTCATTTTCGACCCTTTTTTACTAGGAAGGCCATAATGTGGCCGATTTGCATTGAATCTTAGCATGTGACAATTTGTTGGATAGGTAAACAACATAACTACGACTTCCATGGTATATTTTTGCATTTTCTAAAAATTCGGCCAAAATGGAGGTTAAAAAATCTCCTCGTTAATTTAGGACATTACTCGTTTTCGACCCTTTTTTACTAGGAAGGCCATAAAGTGGCCGATTTGTATTGAATCTTTGCATGTGACAATTCGTTGGATACGTAAACAACATAACTACGACTTCCATGGGGTATTTTTGCATTCTCTAAAAATTCGGCCAAAATGGAGGTTAAGAAAATCTCCTCGTTAATTTAGGACATTACTCCTTTTCGACCCTTTTTTACTAGGAAGGCCATAAAGTGGCCGATTTGTATTGAATCTTAGCAAGTGACAATTCGTTGGATAGGTAAACAACTTAAATACGACTTCCATGGGATATATTTGCATTCTCTAAAAATTCGGACAAAATGGAGGTTAAGAAAATCTCCTCGTTAATTTAGGACATTACTCCTTTTCGACCCTTTTTTACTAGGAAGGCCATAAAGTGGCCGATTTGTATTGAATCTTTGCACGTGACAATTCGTTGGATAGGTAAACAACATAACTACGACTTCCATGGGATATTTTTGCATTCTCTAAAAATTTGGCCAAAATGGAGGTTAAGAAAATCTCGTTAATTTAGGACATTACTCCTTTTCGACCCTTTTTTACTAGGAAGGCCATAAAGTGGCCGATTTGTATTGAATCTTAGCAAGTGACAATTCGTTGGATAGGTAAACAACATAACTACGACTTCCATGGTATATTTTTGCATTCTCTAAAAATTCGGCCAAAATGGAGGTTAAAAAATCTCCTCGTTAATTTAGGACATTACTCGTTTTCGACCCTTTTTAACTAGGAAGGCCATAATGTGGCCGATTTGCATTGAATCTTAGCATGTGACAATTCGTTGGATAGGTAAACAACATAACTACGACTTCCATGGTATATTTTTGCATTCTCAAAAAATTCGGCCAAAATGGAGGTTAAGAAAATCTCCTCGTTTCATTTTCGACCCTTTTTTACTAGGAAGGCCATAATGTGGCCGATTTGCATTGAATCTTAGCATGTGACAATTTGTTGGATAGGTAAACAACATAACTACGACTTCCATGGTATATTTTTGCATTTTCTAAAAATTCGGCCAAAATGGAGGTTAAAAAATCTCCTCGTTAATTTAGGACATTACTCGTTTTCGACCCTTTTTTACTAGGAAGGCCATAAAGTGGCCGATTTGTATTGAATCTTTGCATGTGACAATTCGTTGGATACGTAAACAACATAACTACGACTTCCATGGGGTATTTTTGCATTCTCTAAAAATTCGGCCAAAATGGAGGTTAAGAAAATCTCCTCGTTAATTTAGGACATTACTCCTTTTCGACCCTTTTTTACTAGGAAGGCCATAAAGTGGCCGATTTGTATTGAATCTTAGCAAGTGACAATTCGTTGGATAGGTAAACAACATAAATACGACTTCCATGGGATATATTTGCATTCTCTAAAAATTCGGACAAAATGGAGGTTAAGAAAATCTCCTCGTTAATTTAGGACATTACTCCTTTTCGACCCTTTTTTACTAGGAAGGCCATAAAGTGGCCGATTTGTATTGAATCTTTGCATGTGACAATTCGTTGGATAGGTAAACAACATAACTACGACTTCCATGGGATATTTTTGCATTCTCTAAAAATTTGGCCAAAATGGAGGTTAAGAAAATCTCGTTAATTTAGGACATTACTCCTTTTCGACCCTTTTTTACTAGGAAGGCCATAAAGTGGCCGATTTGTATTGAATCTTAGCAAGTGACAATTCGTTGGATAGGTAAACAACATAACTACGACTTCCATGGTATATTTTTGCATTCTCTAAAAATTCGGCCAAAATGGAGGTTAAAAAATCTCCTCGTTAATTTAGGACATTACTCGTTTTCGACCCTTTTTAACTAGGAAGGCCATAATGTGGCCGATTTGCATTGAATCTTAGCATGTGACAATTCGTTGGATAGGTAAACAACATAACTACGACTTCCATGGTATATTTTTGCATTCTCAAAAAATTCGGCCAAAATGGAGGTTAAGAAAATCTCCTCGTTTCATTTTCGACCCTTTTTTACTAGGAAGGCCATAATGTGGCCGATTTGCATTGAATCTTAGCATGTGACAATTTGTTGGATAGGTAAACAACATAACTACGACTTCCATGGTATATTTTTGCATTTTCTAAAAATTCGGCCAAAATGGAGGTTAAAAAATCTCCTCGTTAATTTAGGACATTACTCGTTTTCGACCCTTTTTTACTAGGAAGGCCATAAAGTGGCCGATTTGTATTGAATCTTTGCATGTGACAATTCGTTGGATACGTAAACAACATAACTACGACTTCCATGGGGTATTTTTGCATTCTCTAAAAATTCGGCCAAAATGGAGGTTAAGAAAATCTCCTCGTTAATTTAGGACATTACTCCTTTTCGACCCTTTTTTACTAGGAAGGCCATAAAGTGGCCGATTTGTATTGAATCTTAGCAAGTGACAATTCGTTGGATAGGTAAACAACTTAAATACGACTTCCATGGGATATATTTGCATTCTCTAAAAATTCGGACAAAATGGAGGTTAAGAAAATCTCCTCGTTAATTTAGGACATTACTCCTTTTCGACCCTTTTTTACTAGGAAGGCCATAAAGTGGCCGATTTGTATTGAATCTTTGCATGTGACAATTCGTTGGATAGGTAAACAACATAACTACGACTTCCATGGGATATTTTTGCATTCTCTAAAAATTTGGCCAAAATGGAGGTTAAGAAAATCTCGTTAATTTAGGACATTACTCCTTTTCGACCCTTTTTTACTAGGAAGGCCATAAAGTGGCCGATTTGTATTGAATCTTAGCAAGTGACAATTCGTTGGATAGGTAAACAACATAACTACGACTTCCATGGTATATTTTTGCATTCTCTAAAAATTCGGCCAAAATGGAGGTTAAAAAATCTCCTCGTTAATTTAGGACATTACTCGTTTTCGACCCTTTTTAACTAGGAAGGCCATAATGTGGCCGATTTGCATTGAATCTTAGCATGTGACAATTCGTTGGATAGGTAAACAACATAACTACGACTTCCATGGTATATTTTTGCATTCTCAAAAAATTCGGCCAAAATGGAGGTTAAGAAAATCTCCTCGTTTCATTTTCGACCCTTTTTTACTAGGAAGGCCATAATGTGGCCGATTTGCATTGAATCTTAGCATGTGACAATTTGTTGGATAGGTAAACAACATAACTACGACTTCCATGGTATATTTTTGCATTTTCTAAAAATTCGGCCAAAATGGAGGTTAAAAAATCTCCTCGTTAATTTAGGACATTACTCGTTTTCGACCCTTTTTTACTAGGAAGGCCATAAAGTGGCCGATTTGTATTGAATCTTTGCATGTGACAATTCGTTGGATACGTAAACAACATAACTACGACTTCCATGGGGTATTTTTGCATTCTCTAAAAATTCGGCCAAAATGGAGGTTAAGAAAATCTCCTCGTTAATTTAGGACATTACTCCTTTTCGACCCTTTTTTACTAGGAAGGCCATAAAGTGGCCGATTTGTATTGAATCTTAGCAAGTGACAATTCGTTGGATAGGTAAACAACATAAATACGACTTCCATGGGATATATTTGCATTCTCTAAAAATTCGGACAAAATGGAGGTTAAGAAAATCTCCTCGTTAATTTAGGACATTACTCGTTTTCGACCCTTTTTAACTAGGAAGGCCATAATGTGGCCGATTTGCATTGAATCTTAGCATGTGACAATTCGTTGGATAGGTAAACAACATAACTACGACTTCCATGGTATATTTTTGCATTCTCAAAAAATTCGGCCAAAATGGAGGTTAAGAAAATCTCCTCGTTTCATTTTCGACCCTTTTTTACTAGGAAGGCCATAATGTGGCCGATTTGCATTGAATCTTAGCATGTGACAATTTGTTGGATAGGTAAACAACATAACTACGACTTCCATGGTATATTTTTGCATTTTCTAAAAATTCGGCCAAAATGGAGGTTAAAAAATCTCCTCGTTAATTTAGGACATTACTCGTTTTCGACCCTTTTTTACTAGGAAGGCCATAAAGTGGCCGATTTGTATTGAATCTTTGCATGTGACAATTCGTTGGATACGTAAACAACATAACTACGACTTCCATGGGGTATTTTTGCATTCTCTAAAAATTCGGCCAAAATGGAGGTTAAGAAAATCTCCTCGTTAATTTAGGACATTACTCCTTTTCGACCCTTTTTTACTAGGAAGGCCATAAAGTGGCCGATTTGTATTGAATCTTAGCAAGTGACAATTCGTTGGATAGGTAAACAACATAAATACGACTTCCATGGGATATATTTGCATTCTCTAAAAATTCGGACAAAATGGAGGTTAAGAAAATCTCCTCGTTAATTTAGGACATTACTCCTTTTCGACCCTTTTTTACTAGGAAGGCCATAAAGTGGCCGATTTGTATTGAATCTTTGCATGTGACAATTCGTTGGATAGGTAAACAACATAACTACGACTTCCATGGGATATTTTTGCATTCTCTAAAAATTTGGCCAAAATGGAGGTTAAGAAAATCTCGTTAATTTAGGACATTACTCCTTTTCGACCCTTTTTTACTAGGAAGGCCATAAAGTGGCCGATTTGTATTGAATCTTAGCAAGTGACAATTCGTTGGATAGGTAAACAACATAACTACGACTTCCATGGTATATTTTTGCATTCTCTAAAAATTCGGCCAAAATGGAGGTTAAAAAATCTCCTCGTTAATTTAGGACATTACTCGTTTTCGACCCTTTTTAACTAGGAAGGCCATAATGTGGCCGATTTGCATTGAATCTTAGCATGTGACAATTCGTTGGATAGGTAAACAACATAACTACGACTTCCATGGTATATTTTTGCATTCTCAAAAAATTCGGCCAAAATGGAGGTTAAGAAAATCTCCTCGTTTCATTTTCGACCCTTTTTTACTAGGAAGGCCATAATGTGGCCGATTTGCATTGAATCTTAGCATGTGACAATTTGTTGGATAGGTAAACAACATAACTACGACTTCCATGGTATATTTTTGCATTTTCTAAAAATTCGGCCAAAATGGAGGTTAAAAAATCTCCTCGTTAATTTAGGACATTACTCGTTTTCGACCCTTTTTTACTAGGAAGGCCATAAAGTGGCCGATTTGTATTGAATCTTTGCATGTGACAATTCGTTGGATACGTAAACAACATAACTACGACTTCCATGGGGTATTTTTGCATTCTCTAAAAATTCGGCCAAAATGGAGGTTAAGAAAATCTCCTCGTTAATTTAGGACATTACTCCTTTTCGACCCTTTTTTACTAGGAAGGCCATAAAGTGGCCGATTTGTATTGAATCTTAGCAAGTGACAATTCGTTGGATAGGTAAACAACTTAAATACGACTTCCATGGGATATATTTGCATTCTCTAAAAATTCGGACAAAATGGAGGTTAAGAAAATCTCCTCGTTAATTTAGGACATTACTCCTTTTCGACCCTTTTTTACTAGGAAGGCCATAAAGTGGCCGATTTGTATTGAATCTTTGCATGTGACAATTCGTTGGATAGGTAAACAACATAACTACGACTTCCATGGGATATTTTTGCATTCTCTAAAAATTTGGCCAAAATGGAGGTTAAGAAAATCTCGTTAATTTAGGACATTACTCCTTTTCGACCCTTTTTTACTAGGAAGGCCATAAAGTGGCCGATTTGTATTGAATCTTAGCAAGTGACAATTCGTTGGATAGGTAAACAACATAACTACGACTTCCATGGTATATTTTTGCATTCTCTAAAAATTCGGCCAAAATGGAGGTTAAAAAATCTCCTCGTTAATTTAGGACATTACTCGTTTTCGACCCTTTTTAACTAGGAAGGCCATAATGTGGCCGATTTGCATTGAATCTTAGCATGTGACAATTCGTTGGATAGGTAAACAACATAACTACGACTTCCATGGTATATTTTTGCATTCTCAAAAAATTCGGCCAAAATGGAGGTTAAGAAAATCTCCTCGTTTCATTTTCGACCCTTTTTTACTAGGAAGGCCATAATGTGGCCGATTTGCATTGAATCTTAGCATGTGACAATTTGTTGGATAGGTAAACAACATAACTACGACTTCCATGGTATATTTTTGCATTTTCTAAAAATTCGGCCAAAATGGAGGTTAAAAAATCTCCTCGTTAATTTAGGACATTACTCGTTTTCGACCCTTTTTTACTAGGAAGGCCATAAAGTGGCCGATTTGTATTGAATCTTTGCATGTGACAATTCGTTGGATACGTAAACAACATAACTACGACTTCCATGGGGTATTTTTGCATTCTCTAAAAATTCGGCCAAAATGGAGGTTAAGAAAATCTCCTCGTTAATTTAGGACATTACTCCTTTTCGACCCTTTTTTACTAGGAAGGCCATAAAGTGGCCGATTTGTATTGAATCTTAGCAAGTGACAATTCGTTGGATAGGTAAACAACATAAATACGACTTCCATGGGATATATTTGCATTCTCTAAAAATTCGGACAAAATGGAGGTTAAGAAAATCTCCTCGTTAATTTAGGACATTACTCCTTTTCGACCCTTTTTTACTAGGAAGGCCATAAAGTGGCCGATTTGTATTGAATCTTAGCATGTGACAATTCGTTGGATAGGTAAACAACATAACTACAACTTCCATGGGATATTTTTGCATTCTCAAAAAATTCGGCCAAAATGGAGGTTAAGAAAATCTCCTCGTTTCGTTTTCGACCCTTTTTTACTAGGAAGGCCATAATGTGGCCGATTTGCATTGAATCTTAGCATGTGACAATTCGTTGGATAGGTAAACAACATAACTACGACATCCATGGTATATTTTTGCATTCTCTAAAAATTCGGCCAAAATGGAGGTTAAAAAATCTCCTCGTTAATTTAGGACATTACTCGTTTTCGACCCTTTTTTACTAGGAAGGCCATAAAGTGGCCGATTTGTATTGAATCTTTGCATGTGACAATTCGTTGGATAGGTAAACAACATAACTACGACTTCCATGGGATGTTTTTGCATTCTCTAAAAATTTGGCCAAAATGGAGGTTAAGAAAATCTCCTCGTTAATTTAGGACATTACTCCTTTTCGACCCTTTTTTACTAGGAAGGCCATAAAGTGGCCGATTTGTATTGAATCTTAGCAAGTGACAATTCGTTGGATAGGTAAACAACATAACTACGACTTCCATGGTATATTTTTGCATTCTCTAAAAATTCGGCCAAAATGGAGGTTAAAAAATCTCCTCGTTAATTTAGGACATTACTCGTTTTCGACCCTTTTTTACTAGGAAGGCCATAAAGTGGCCGATTTGTATTGAATCTTTGCATGTGACAATTCGTTGGATAGGTAAACAACATAACTACGACTTCCATGGGATATTTTTGCATTCTCTAAAAATTTGGCCAAAATGGAGGTTAAGAAAATCTCCTCGTTAATTTAGGACATTACTCCTTTTCGAACCTTTTTTACTAGGAAGGCCATAAAGTGGCCGATTTGTATTGAATCTTAGCAAGTGACAATTCGTTGGATAGGTAAACAACATAAATACGACTTCCATGGGATATATTTGCATTCTCTAAAAATTCGGACAAAATGGAGGTTAAGAAAATCTCCTCGTTAATTTAGGACATTACTCCTTTTCGACCCTTTTTTACTAGGAAGGCCATAAAGTGGCCGATTTGTATTGAATCTTAGCATGTGACAATTCGTTGGATAGGTAAACAACATAACTACGACTTCCATGGGATATTTTTGCATTCTCAAAAAATTCGGCCAAAATGGAGGTTAAGAAAATCTCCTCGTTTCGTTTTCGACCCTTTTTTACTAGGAAGGCCATAATGTGGCCGATTTGCATTGAATCTTAGCATGTGACAATTCGTTGGATAGGTAAACAACATAACTACGACATCCATGGTATATTTTTGCATTCTCTAAAAATTCGGCCAAAATGGAGGTTAAAAAATCTCCTCGTTAATTTAGGACATTACTCGTTTTCGACCCTTTTTTACTAGGAAGGCCATAAAGTGGCCGATTTGTATTGAATCTTTGCATGTGACAATTCGTTATTCTCTAAAAATTTGGCCAAAATGGAGGTTAAGAAAATCTCCTCGTTAATTTAGGACATTACTCCTTTTCGACCCTTTTTTACTAGGAAGGCCATAAAGTGGCCGATTTGTATTGAATCTTAGCAAGTGACAATTCGTTGGATAGGTAAACAACATAACTACGACTTCCATGGTATAATTTTGCATTCTCTAAAAATTCGGCCAAAATGGAGGTTAAAAAATCTCCTCGTTAATTTAGGACATTACTCGTTTTCGACCCTTTTTTACTAGGAAGGCCATAAAGTGGCCGATTTGTATTGAATCTTTGCATGTGACAATTCGTTGGATAGGTAAACAACATAACTACGACTTCCATGGGATATTTTTGCATTCTCTAAAAATTTGGCCAAAATGGAGGTTAAGAAAATCTCCTCGTTAATTTAGGACATTACTCCTTTTCGAACCTTTTTTACTAGGAAGGCCATAAAGTGGCCGATTTGTATTGAATCTTAGCAAGTGACAATTCGTTGGATAGGTAAACAACATAACTACGACTTCCATGGGATATTTTTGCATTCTCTAAAAATTCAGACAAAATGGAGGTTAAGAAAATTTCCTCGTTAATTTAGGACATTACTCGTTTTCGACCCTTTTTTACTAGGAAGGCCATAATGTGGCCGATTTGCATTGAATCTTCGCATGTGACAATTTGTTGGATAGGTAAACAACAAAGCTACGACTGCCATGGTATATTTTTGCATTCTCTAAAAGTTCGGCCAAAATGGAGGTTAAGAAAAACTCCTCGTTAATTTAGGACATTACTCGTTTTCGACCCTTTTTAACTAGGAAGGCCATAATGTGGCCGATTTGCATTGAATCTTAGCATGTGACAATTCGTTGGATAGGTAAACAACATAACTACGACTTCCATGGTATATTTTTGCATTCTCAAAAAATTCGGCCAAAATGGAGGTTAAGAAAATCTCCTCGTTTCATTTTCGACCCTTTTTTACTAGGAAGGCCATAATGTGGCCGATTTGCATTGAATCTTAGCATGTGACAATTTGTTGGATAGGTAAACAACATAACTACGACTTCCATGGTATATTTTTGCATTCTCTAAAAATTCGGCCAAAATGGAGGTTAAAAAATCTCCTCGTTAATTTAGGACATTACTCGTTTTCGACCCTTTTTAACTAGGAAGGCCATAATGTGGCCGATTTGCATTGAATCTTAGCATGTGACAATTCGTTGGATAGGTAAACAACATAACTACGACTTCCATGGTATATTTTTGCATTCTCAAAAAATTCGGCCAAAATGGAGGTTAAGAAAATCTCCTCGTTTCATTTTCGACCCTTTTTTACTAGGAAGGTCATAATGTGGCCGATTTGCATTGAATCTTCGCATGTGACAATTTGTTGGATAGGTAAACAACAAAGCTACGACTGCCATGGTATATTTTTGCATTCTCTAAAAGTTCGGCCAAAATGGAGGTTAAGAAAAACTCCTCGTTAATTTAGGACATTACTCGTTTTCGACCCTTTTTAACTAGGAAGGCCATAATGTGGCCGATTTGCATTGAATCTTAGCATGTGACAATTCGTTGGATAGGTAAACAACATAACTACGACTTCCATGGTATATTTTTGCATTCTCAAAAAATTCGGCCAAAATGGAGGTTAAGAAAATCTCCTCGTTTCATTTTCGACCCTTTTTTACTAGGAAGGCCATAATGTGGCCGATTTGCATTGAATCTTAGCATGTGACAATTTGTTGGATAGGTAAACAACATAACTACGACTTCCATGGTATATTTTTGCATTCTCTAAAAATTCGGCCAAAATGGAGGTTAAAAAATCTCCTCGTTAATTTAGGACATTACTCGTTTTCGACCCTTTTTTACTAGGAAGGCCATAAAGTGGCCGATTTGTATTGAATCTTTGCATGTGACAATTCGTTGGATAGGTAAACAACATAACTACGACTTCCATGGGATATTTTTGCATTCTCTAAAAATTCGGCCAAAATGGAGGTTAAAAAATCTCCTCGTTAATTTAGGACATTACTCGTTTTCGACCCTTTTTTACTAGGAAGGCCATAAAGTGGCCGATTTGTATTGAATCTTTGCATGTGACAATTCGTTGGATAGGTAAACAACATAACTACGACTTCCATGGGATATTTTTGCATTCTCTAAAAATTTGGCCAAAATGGAGGTTAAGAAAATCTCCTCGTTAATTTAGGACATTACTCCTTTTCGAACCTTTTTTACTAGGAAGGCCATAAAGTGGCCGATTTGTATTGAATCTTAGCAAGTGACAATTCGTTGGATAGGTAAACAACATAACTACGACTTCCATGGGATATTTTTGCATTCTCTAAAAATTCAGACAAAATGGAGGTTAAGAAAATTTCCTCGTTAATTTAGGACATTACTCGTTTTCGACCCTTTTTTACTAGGAAGGCCATAATGTGGCCGATTTGCATTGAATCTTCGCATGTGACAATTTGTTGGATAGGTAAACAACAAAGCTACGACTGCCATGGTATATTTTTGCATTCTCTAAAAGTTCGGCCAAAATGGAGGTTAAGAAAAACTCCTCGTTAATTTAGGATATTACTCGTTTTCGACCCTTTTTAACTAGGAAGGCCATAATGTGGCCGATTTGCATTGAATCTTAGCATGTGACAATTCGTTGGATAGGTAAACAACATAACTACGACTTCCATGGTATATTTTTGCATTCTCAAAAAATTCGGCCAAAATGGAGGTTAAGAAAATCTCCTCGTTTCATTTTCGACCCTTTTTTACTAGGAAGGCCATAATGTGGCCGATTTGCATTGAATCTTAGCATGTGACAATTTGTTGGATAGGTAAACAACATAACTACGACTTCCATGGTATATTTTTGCATTCTCTAAAAATTCGGCCAAAATGGAGGTTAAAAAATCTCCTCGTTAATTTAGGACATTACTCGTTTTCGACCCTTTTTTACTAGGAAGGCCATAAAGTGGCCGATTTGTATTGAATCTTTGCATGTGACAATTCGTTGGATACGTAAACAACATAACTACGACTTCCATGGGATATTTTTGCATTCTCTAAAAATTCGGCCAAAATGGAGGTTAAGAAAATCTCCTCGTTAATTTAGGACATTACTCCTTTTCGACCCTTTTTTACTAGGAAGGCCATAAAGTGGCCGATTTGTATTGAATCTTAGCAAGTGACAATTCGTTGGATAGGTAAACAACATAAATACGACTTCCATGGGATATATTTGCATTCTCTAAAAATTCGGACAAAATGGAGGTTAAGAAAATTTCCTCGTTAATTTAGGACATTACTCGTTTTCGACCCTTTTTAATTAGGAAGGCCATAAAGTGGCCGATTTGTATTGAATCTTAGCATGAGACAATTCGTTGGATAGGTAAACAACATAACTACGACTTCCATGGGATATTTTTGCATTCTCAAAAAATTCGGCCAAAATGGAGGTTAAGAAAATCTCCTCGTTTCGTTTTCGACCCTTTTTTACTAGGAAGGCCATAATGTGGCCGATTTGCATTGAATCATAGCATGTGACAATTCGTTGGATAGGTAAACAACATAACTACGACATCCATGGTATATTTTTGCATTCTCTAAAAATTCGGCCAAAATGGAGGTTAAAAAATCTCCTCGTTAATTTAGGACATTACTCGTTTTCGACCCTTTTTTACTAGGAAGGCCATAAAGTGGCCGATTTGTATTGAATCTTTGCATGTGACAATTCGTTGGATAGGTAAACAACATAACTACGACTTCCATGGGATATTTTTGCATTCTCTAAAAATTTGGCCAAAATGGAGGTTAAGAAAATCTCCTCGTTAATTTAGGACATTACTCCTTTTCGAACCTTTTTTACTAGGAAGGCCATAAAGTGGCCGATTTGTATTGAATCTTAGCATGTGACAATTCGTTGGATAGGTAAACAACATAACTACGACTTCCATGGGATATTTTTGCATTCTCAAAAAATTCGGCCAAAATGGAGGTTAAGAAAATCTCCTCGTTTCGTTTTCGACCCTTTTTTACTAGGAAAGCCATAATGTGGCCGATTTGCATTGAATCTTAGCATGTGACAATTTGATGGATAGGTAAACAACATAACTACGACATCCATGGTATATTTTTGCATTCTCTAAAAATTCGGCCAAAATGGAGGTTAAAAAATCTCCTCGTTAATTTAGGACATTACTCGTTTTCGACCCTTTTTTACTAGGAAGGCCATAAAGTGGCCGATTTGTATTGAATCTTTGCATGTGACAATTCGTTATTCTCTAAAAATTTGGCCAAAATGGAGGTTAAGAAAATCTCCTCGTTAATTTAGGACATTACTCCTTTTCGACCCTTTTTTACTAGGAAGGCCATAAAGTGGCCGATTTGTATTGAATCTTTGCATGTGACAATTCGTTGGATAGGTAAACAACATAACTACGACTTCCATGGGATATTTTTGCATTCTCTAAAAATTTGGCCAAAATGGAGGTTAAGAAAATCTCCTCGTTAATTTAGGACATTACTCCTTTTCGAACCTTTTTTACTAGGAAGGCCATAAAGTGGCCGATTTGTATTGAATCTTAGCAAGTGACAATTCGTTGGATAGGTAAACAACATAACTACGACTTCCATGGGATATTTTTGCATTCTCTAAAAATTCAGACAAAATGGAGGTTAAGAAAATTTCCTCGTTAATTTAGGACATTACTCGTTTTCGACCCTTTTTTACTAGGAAGGCCATAATGTGGCCGATTTGCATTGAATCTTCGCATGTGACAATTTGTTGGATAGGTAAACAACAAAGCTACGACTGCCATGGTATATTTTTGCATTCTCTAAAAGTTCGGCCAAAATGGAGGTTAAGAAAAACTCCTCGTTAATTTAGGACATTACTCGTTTTCGACCCTTTTTAACTAGGAAGGCCATAATGTGGCCGATTTGCATTGAATCTTAGCATGTGACAATTCGTTGGATAGGTAAACAACATAACTACGACTTCCATGGTATATTTTTGCATTCTCAAAAAATTCGGCCAAAATGGAGGTTAAGAAAATCTCCTCGTTTCATTTTCGACCCTTTTTTACTAGGAAGGCCATAATGTGGCCGATTTGCATTGAATCTTAGCATGTGACAATTTGTTGGATAGGTAAACAACATAACTACGACTTCCATGGTATATTTTTGCATTCTCTAAAAATTCGGCCAAAATGGAGGTTAAAAAATCTCCTCGTTAATTTAGGACATTACTCGTTTTCGACCCTTTTTAACTAGGAAGGCCATAATGTGGCCGATTTGCATTGAATCTTAGCATGTGACAATTCGTTGGATAGGTAAACAACATAACTACGACTTCCATGGTATATTTTTGCATTCTCAAAAAATTCGGCCAAAATGGAGGTTAAGAAAATCTCCTCGTTTCATTTTCGACCCTTTTTTACTAGGAAGGCCATAATGTGGCCGATTTGCATTGAATCTTCGCATGTGACAATTTGTTGGATAGGTAAACAACAAAGCTACGACTGCCATGGTATATTTTTGCATTCTCTAAAAGTTCGGCCAAAATGGAGGTTAAGAAAAACTCCTCGTTAATTTAGGACATTACTCGTTTTCGACCCTTTTTAACCAGGAAGGCCATAATGTGGCCGATTTGCATTGAATCTTAGCATGTGACAATTCGTTCGATAGGTAAACAACATAACTACGACTTCCATGGTATATTTTTGCATTCTCAAAAAATTCGGCCAAAATGGAGGTTAAGAAAATCTCCTCGTTTCATTTTCGACCCTTTTTTACTAGGAAGGCCATAATGTGGCCGATTTGCATTGAATCTTAGCATGTGACAATTTGTTGGATAGGTAAACAACATAACTACGACTTCCATGGTATATTTTTGCATTCTCTAAAAATTCGGCCAAAATGGAGGTTAAAAAATCTCCTCGTTAATTTAGGACATTACTCGTTTTCGACCCTTTTTTACTAGGAAGGCCATAAAGTGGCCGATTTGTATTGAATCTTTGCATGTGACAATTCGTTGGATAGGTAAACAACATAACTACGACTTCCATGGGATATTTTTGCATTCTCTAAAAATTCGGCCAAAATGGAGGTTAAAAAATCTCCTCGTTAATTTAGGACATTACTCGTTTTCGACCCTTTTTTACTAGGAAGGCCATAAAGTGGCCGATTTGTATTGAATCTTTGCATGTGACAATTCGTTGGATAGGTAAACAACATAACTACGACTTCCATGGGATATTTTTGCATTCTCTAAAAATTTGGCCAAAATGGAGGTTAAGAAAATCTCCTCGTTAATTTAGGACATTACTCCTTTTCGAACCTTTTTTACTAGGAAGGCCATAAAGTGGCCGATTTGCATTGAATCTTAGCATGTGACAATTCGATGGATAGGTAAACAACATAACTACGACATCCATGGTATATTTTTGCATTCTCTAAAAATTCGGCCAAAATGGAGGTTAAAAAATCTCCTCGTTAATTTAGGACATTACTCGTTTTCGACCCTTTTTTACTAGGAAGGCCATAAAGTGGCCGATTTGTATTGAATCTTTGCATGTGACAATTCGTTATTCTCTAAAAATTTGGCCAAAATGGAGGTTAAGAAAATCTCCTCGTTAATTTAGGACATTACTCCTTTTCGACCCTTTTTTACTAGGAAGGCCATAAAGTGGCCGATTTGTATTGAATCTTAGCAAGTGACAATTCGTTGGATAGGTAAACAACATAACTACGACTTCCATGGTATATTTTTGCATTCTCTAAAAATTCGGCCAAAATGGAGGTTAAAAAATCTCCTCGTTAATTTAGGACATTACTCGTTTTCGACCCTTTTTTACTAGGAAGGCCATAAAGTGGCCGATTTGTATTGAATCTTTGCATGTGACAATTCGTTGGATAGGTAAACAACATAACTACGACTTCCATGGGATATTTTTGCATTCTCTAAAAATTTGGCCAAAATGGAGGTTAAGAAAATCTCCTCGTTAATTTAGGACATTACTCCTTTTCGAACCTTTTTTACTAGGAAGGCCATAAAGTGGCCGATTTGTATTGAATCTTAGCAAGTGACAATTCGTTGGATAGGTAAACAACATAACTACGACTTCCATGGGATATTTTTGCATTCTCTAAAAATTCAGACAAAATGGAGGTTAAGAAAATTTCCTCGTTAATTTAGGACATTACTCGTTTTCGACCCTTTTTTACTAGGAAGGCCATAATGTGGCCGATTTGCATTGAATCTTCGCATGTGACAATTTGTTGGATAGGTAAACAACAAAGCTACGACTGCCATGGTATATTTTTGCATTCTCTAAAAGTTCGGCCAAAATGGAGGTTAAGAAAAACTCCTCGTTAATTTAGGACATTACTCGTTTTCGACCCTTTTTAACTAGGAAGGCCATAATGTGGCCGATTTGCATTGAATCTTAGCATGTGACAATTCGTTGGATAGGTAAACAACATAACTACGACTTCCATGGTATATTTTTGCATTCTCAAAAAATTCGGCCAAAATGGAGGTTAAGAAAATCTCCTCGTTTCATTTTCGACCCTTTTTTACTAGGAAGGCCATAATGTGGCCGATTTGCATTGAATCTTAGCATGTGACAATTTGTTGGATAGGTAAACAACATAACTACGACTTCCATGGTATATTTTTGCATTCTCTAAAAATTCGGCCAAAATGGAGGTTAAAAAATCTCCTCGTTAATTTAGGACATTACTCGTTTTCGACCCTTTTTAACTAGGAAGGCCATAATGTGGCCGATTTGCATTGAATCTTAGCATGTGACAATTCGTTGGATAGGTAAACAACATAACTACGACTTCCATGGTATATTTTTGCATTCTCAAAAAATTCGGCCAAAATGGAGGTTAAGAAAATCTCCTCGTTTCATTTTCGACCCTTTTTTACTAGGAAGGCCATAATGTGGCCGATTTGCATTGAATCTTCGCATGTGACAATTTGTTGGATAGGTAAACAACAAAGCTACGACTGCCATGGTATATTTTTGCATTCTCTAAAAGTTCGGCCAAAATGGAGGTTAAGAAAAACTCCTCGTTAATTTAGGACATTACTCGTTTTCGACCCTTTTTAACTAGGAAGGCCATAATGTGGCCGATTTGCATTGAATCTTAGCATGTGACAATTCGTTGGATAGGTAAACAACATAACTACGACTTCCATGGTATATTTTTGCATTCTCAAAAAATTCGGCCAAAATGGAGGTTAAGAAAATCTCCTCGTTTCATTTTCGACCCTTTTTTACTAGGAAGGCCATAATGTGGCCGATTTGCATTGAATCTTAGCATGTGACAATTTGTTGGATAGGTAAACAACATAACTACGACTTCCATGGTATATTTTTGCATTCTCTAAAAATTCGGCCAAAATGGAGGTTAAAAAATCTCCTCGTTAATTTAGGACATTACTCGTTTTCGACCTTTTTTTACTAGGAAGGCCATAAAGTGGCCGATTTGTATTGAATCTTTGCATGTGACAATTCGTTGGATAGGTAAACAACATAACTACGACTTCCATGGGATATTTTTGCATTCTCTAAAAATTCGGCCAAAATGGAGGTTAAAAAATCTCCTCGTTAATTTAGGACATTACTCGTTTTCGACCCTTTTTTACTAGGAAGGCCATAAAGTGGCCGATTTGTATTGAATCTTTGCATGTGACAATTCGTTGGATAGGTAAACAACATAACTACGACTTCCATGGGATATTTTTGCATTCTCTAAAAATTTGGCCAAAATGGAGGTTAAGAAAATCTCCTCGTTAATTTAGGACATTACTCCTTTTCGAACCTTTTTTACTAGGAAGGCCATAAAGTGGCCGATTTGTATTGAATCTTAGCGAGTGACAATTCGTTGGATAGGTAAACAACATAACTACGACTTCCATGGGATATTTTTGCATTCTCTAAAAATTCAGACAAAATGGAGGTTAAGAAAATTTCCTCGTTAATTTAGGACATTACTCGTTTTCGACCCTTTTTTACTAGGAAGGCCATAATGTGGCCGATTTGCATTGAATCTTCGCATGTGACAATTTGTTGGATAGGTAAACAACAAAGCTACGACTGCCATGGTATATTTTTGCATTCTCTAAAAGTTCGGCCAAAATGGAGGTTAAGAAAAACTCCTCGTTAATTTAGGACATTACTCGTTTTCGACCCTTTTTAACTAGGAAGGCCATAATGTGGCCGATTTGCATTGAATCTTAGCATGTGACAATTCGTTGGATAGGTAAACAACATAACTACGACTTCCATGGTATATTTTTGCATTCTCAAAAAATTCGGCCAAAATGGAGGTTAAGAAAATCTCCTCGTTTCATTTTCGACCCTTTTTTACTAGGAAGGCCATAATGTGGCCGATTTGCATTGAATCTTAGCATGTGACAATTTGTTGGATAGGTAAACAACATAACTACGACTTCCATGGTATATTTTTGCATTCTCTAAAAATTCGGCCAAAATGGAGGTTAAAAAATCTCCTCGTTAATTTAGGACATTACTCGTTTTCGACCCTTTTTTACTAGGAAGGCCATAAAGTGGCCGATTTGTATTGAATCTTTGCATGTGACAATTCGTTGGATACGTAAACAACATAACTACGACTTCCATGGGATATTTTTGCATTCTCTAAAAATTCGGCCAAAATGGAGGTTAAGAAAATCTCCTCGTTAATTTAGGACATTACTCCTTTTCGACCCTTTTTTACTAGGAAGGCCATAAAGTGGCCGATTTGTATTGAATCTTAGCAAGTGACAATTCGTTGGATAGGTAAACAACATAAATACGACTTCCATGGGATATATTTGCATTCTCTAAAAATTCGGACAAAATGGAGGTTAAGAAAATTTCCTCGTTAATTTAGGACATTACTCGTTTTCGACCCTTTTTAATTAGGAAGGCCATAAAGTGGCCGATTTGTATTGAATCTTAGCATGAGACAATTCGTTGGATAGGTAAACAACATAACTACGACTTCCATGGGATATTTTTGCATTCTCAAAAAATTCGGCCAAAATGGAGGTTAAGAAAATCTCCTCGTTTCGTTTTCGACCCTTTTTTACTAGGAAGGCCATAATGTGGCCGATTTGCATTGAATCATAGCATGTGACAATTCGTTGGATAGGTAAACAACATAACTACGACATCCATGGTATATTTTTGCATTCTCTAAAAATTCGGCCAAAATGGAGGTTAAAAAATCTCCTCGTTAATTTAGGACATTACTCGTTTTCGACCCTTTTTTACTAGGAAGGCCATAAAGTGGCCGATTTGTATTGAATCTTTGCATGTGACAATTCGTTGGATAGGTAAACAACATAACTACGACTTCCATGGGATATTTTTGCATTCTCTAAAAATTTGGCCAAAATGGAGGTTAAGAAAATCTCCTCGTTAATTTAGGACATTACTCCTTTTCGAACCTTTTTTACTAGGAAGGCCATAAAGTGGCCGATTTGTATTGAATCTTAGCAAGTGACAATTCATTGGATAGGTAAACAACATAACTACGACTTCCATGGGATATTTTTGCATTCTCTAAAAATTCAGACAAAATGGAGGTTAAGAAAATTTCCTCGTTAATTTAGGACATTACTCGTTTTCGACCCTTTTTTACTAGGAAGGCCATAATGTGGCCGATTTGCATTGAATCTTCGCATGTGACAATTTGTTGGATAGGTAAACAACAAAGCTACGACTGCCATGGTATATTTTTGCATTCTCTAAAAGTTCGGCCAAAATGGAGGTTAAGAAAAACTCCTCGTTAATTTAGGACATTACTCGTTTTCGACCCTTTTTAACTAGGAAGGCCATAATGTGGCCGATTTGCATTGAATCTTAGCATGTGACAATTCGTTGGATAGGTAAACAACATAACTACGACTTCCATGGTATATTTTTGCATTCTCAAAAAATTCGGCCAAAATGGAGGTTAAGAAAATCTCCTCGTTTCATTTTCGACCCTTTTTTACTAGGAAGGCCATAATGTGGCCGATTTGCATTGAATCTTAGCATGTGACAATTTGTTGGATAGGTAAACAACATAACTACGACTTCCATGGTATATTTTTGCATTCTCTAAAAATTCGGCCAAAATGGAGGTTAAAAAATCTCCTCGTTAATTTAGGACATTACTCGTTTTCGACCCTTTTTTACTAGGAAGGCCATAAAGTGGCCGATTTGTATTGAATCTTTGCATGTGACAATTCGTTGGATACGTAAACAACATAACTACGACTTCCATGGGATATTTTTGCATTCTCTAAAAATTCGGCCAAAATGGAGGTTAAGAAAATCTCCTCGTTAATTTAGGACATTACTCCTTTTCGACCCTTTTTTACTAGGAAGGCCATAAAGTGGCCGATTTGTATTGAATCTTAGCAAGTGACAATTCGTTGGATAGGTAAACAACATAAATACGACTTCCATGGGATATATTTGCATTCTCTAAAAATTCGGACAAAATGGAGGTTAAGAAAATTTCCTCGTTAATTTAGGACATTACTCGTTTTCGACCCTTTTTAATTAGGAAGGCCATAAAGTGGCCGATTTGTATTGAATCTTAGCATGAGACAATTCGTTGGATAGGTAAACAACATAACTACGACTTCCATGGGATATTTTTGCATTCTCAAAAAATTCGGCCAAAATGGAGGTTAAGAAAATCTCCTCGTTTCGTTTTCGACCCTTTTTTACTAGGAAGGCCATAATGTGGCCGATTTGCATTGAATCATAGCATGTGACAATTCGTTGGATAGGTAAACAACATAACTACGACATCCATGGTATATTTTTGCATTCTCTAAAAATTCGGCCAAAATGGAGGTTAAAAAATCTCCTCGTTAATTTAGGACATTACTCGTTTTCGACCCTTTTTTACTAGGAAGGCCATAAAGTGGCCGATTTGTATTGAATCTTTGCATGTGACAATTCGTTGGATAGGTAAACAACATAACTACGACTTCCATGGGATATTTTTGCATTCTCTAAAAATTTGGCCAAAATGGAGGTTAAGAAAATCTCCTCGTTAATTTAGGACATTACTCCTTTTCGAACCTTTTTTACTAGGAAGGCCATAAAGTGGCCGATTTGTATTGAATCTTAGCAAGTGACAATTCATTGGATAGGTAAACAACATAACTACGACTTCCATGGGATATTTTTGCATTCTCTAAAAATTCAGACAAAATGGAGGTTAAGAAAATTTCCTCGTTAATTTAGGACATTACTCGTTTTCGACCCTTTTTTACTAGGAAGGCCATAATGTGGCCGATTTGCATTGAATCTTCGCATGTGACAATTTGTTGGATAGGTAAACAACATAGCTACAACTGCCATGGTATATTTTTGCATTCTCTAAAAGTTCGGCCAAAATGGAGGTTAAGAAAATCTCCTCGTTAATTTAGGACATTACTCGTTTTCGACCCTTTTTTACTAGGAAGGCCATAATGTGGCCGATTTGCATTGAATCTTAGCATGTGACAATTCGTTGGATAGGTAAACAACATAACTACGACTTCCATGGTATATTTTTGCATTCTCAAAAAATTCGGCCAAAATGGAGGTTAAGAAAATCTCCTCGTTTCATTTTCGACCCTTTTTTACTAGGAAGGCCATAATGTGGCCGATTTGCATTGAATCTTAGCATGTGACAATTTGTTGGATAGGTAAACAACATAACTACGACTTCCATGGTATATTTTTGCATTCTCTAAAAATTCGGCCAAAATGGAGGTTAAAAAATCTCCTCGTTAATTTAGGACATTACTCGTTTTCGACCCTTTTTTACTAGGAAGGCCATAAAGTGGCCGATTTGTATTGAATCTTTGCATGTGACAATTCGTTGGATACGTAAACAACATAAATACGACTTCCATGGGATATTTTTGCATTCTCTAAAAATTCGGCCAAAATGGAGGTTAAGAAAATCTCCTCATTAATTTAGGACATTACTCCTTTTCGACCCTTTTTTACTAGTAAGGCCATAAAGTGGCCGATTTGTATTGAATCTTAGCAAGTGACAATTCGTTGGATAGGTAAACAACATAAATACGACTTCCATGGGATATATTTGCATTCTCTAAAAATTCGGACAAAATGGAGGTTAAGAAAATTTCCTCGTTAATTTAGGACATTACTCGTTTTCGACCCTTTTTAATTAGGAAGGCCATAAAGTGGCCGATTTGTATTGAATCTTAGCATGTGGCAATTCGTTGGATAGGTAAACAACATAACTACGACTTCCATGGGATATTTTTGCATTCTCTAAAAATTTGGCCAAAATGGAGGTTAAGAAAATCTCCTCGTTAATTTAGGACATTACTCCTTTTCGACCCTTTTTCACTAGGAAGGCCATAAAGTGGCCGATTTGTATTGAATCTTAGCAAGTGACAATTCGTTGGATAGGTAAACAACATAACTACGACTTCCATGGTATATTTTTGCATTCTCTAATAATTCGGCCAAAATGGAGGATAAAAAATCTCCTCGTTAATTTTGGACATTACTCGTTTTCGACCCTTTTTTACTAGGAAGGCCATAAAGTGGCCGATTTGTATTGAATCTTTGCATGTGACAATTCGTTGGATAGGTAAACAACATAACTACGACTTCCATGGGATATTTTTGCATTCTCTAAAAATTTGGCCAAAATGGAGGTTAAGAAAATCTCCTCGTTAATTTAGGACATTACTCCTTTTCGAACCTTTTTTACTAGGAAGGCCATAAAGTGGCCGATTTGTATTGAATCTTAGCAAGTGACAATTCGTTGGATAGGTAAACAACATAACTACGACTTCCATGGGATATTTTTGCATTCTCTAAAAATTCAGACAAAATGGAGGTTAAGAAAATTTCCTCGTTAATTTAGGACATTACTCGTTTTCGACCCTTTTTTACTAGGAAGGCCATAATGTGGCCTATTTGCATTGAATCTTCGCATGTGACAATTTGTTGGATAGGTAAACAACATAGCTACGACTGCCATGGTATATTTTTGCATTCTCTAAAAATTCGGCCAAAATGGAGGTTAAGAAAATCTCCTCGTTAATTTAGGACATTACTCGTTTTCGACCCTTTTTAACTAGGAAGGCCATAATGTGGCCGATTTGCATTGAATTTTAGCATGTGACAATTCGTTGGATAGGTAAACAACATAACTACGACTTCCATGGTATATTTTTGCATTCTCAAAAAATTCGGCCAAAATGGAGGTTAAGAAAATCTCCTCGTTAATTTAGGACATTACTCCTTTTCGACCCTTTTTTACTAGGAAGGCCATAAAGTGGCCGATTTGTATTGAATCTTAGCAAGTGACAATTCGTTGGATAGGTAAACAACATAAATACGACTTCCATGGGATATTTTTGCATTATCTAAAAATTCGGACAAAATGGAGGTTAAGAAAATTTCCTCGTTAATTTAGGACATTACTCGTTTTCGACCCTTTTTTATTAGGAAGGCCATAAAGTGGTCGATTTGTATTGAATCTTAGCATGTGACAATTCGTTGGATAGGTAAACAACATAACTACGACTTCCATGGGATATTTTTGCATTCTCAAAAAATTCGGCCAAAATGGAGGTTAAGAAAATCTCCTCGTTTCGTTTTCGACCCTTTTTTACTAGGAAGGCCATAATGTGGCCGATTTGCATTGAATCTTAGCATGTGACAATTCGTTGGATAGGTAAACAACATAACTACGACTTCCATGGTATATTTTTGCATTCTCTAAAAATTCGGCCAAAATGGAGGTTAAGAAATCTCCTCGTTAATTTAGGACATTACTCGTTTTCGACCCTTTTTTACTAGGAAGGCCATAAAGTGGCCGATTTGTATTGAATCTTTGCATGTGACAATTCGTTGGATAGGTAAACAACATAACTACGACTTCCATGGGATATTTTTGCATTCTCTAAAAATTCAGACAAAATGGAGGTTAAGAAAATTTCCTCGTTAATTTAGGACATTACTCGTTTTCGACCCTTTTCTACTAGGAAGGCCATAATGTGGCCGATTTGCATTGAATCTTCGCATGTGACAATTTTTTGGATAGGTAAACAACATAGCTACGACTGCCATGGTATATTTTTGCATTCTCTAAAAGTTCGGCCAAAATGGAGGTTAAGAAAATCTCCTCGTTTCATTTTCGACCCTTTTTTACTAGGAAGGCCATAATGTGGCCGATTTGCATTGAATCTTAGCATGTGACAATTTGTTGGATAGGTAAACAACATAACTACGACTTCCATGGTATATTTTTGCATTCTCTAAAAATTCGGCCAAAATGGAGGTTAAAAAATCTCCTCGTTAATTTAGGACATTACTCGTTTTCGACCCTTTTTTACTAGGAAGGCCATAAAGTGGCCGATTTGTATTGAATCTTTGCATGTGACAACTCGTTGGATACGTAAACAACATAACTACGACTTCCATGGGATATTTTTGCATTCTCTAAAAATTCGGCCAAAATGGAGGTTAAGAAAATCTGCTCGTTAATTTAGGACATTACTCCTTTTCGACCCTTTTTTACTAGGAAGGCCATAAAGTGGCCGATTTGTATTGAATCTTAGCAAGTGACAATTCGTTGGATAGGTAAACAACATAAATACGACTTCCATGGGATATATTTGCATTCTCTAAAAATTCGGACAAAATGGAGGTTAAGAAAATCTCCTCGTTAATTTAGGACATTACTCCTTTTCGACCCTTTTTTACTAGGAAGGCCATAAAGTGGCCGATTTGTATTGAATCTTAGCATGTGACAATTCGTTGGATAGGTAAACAACATAACTACGACTTCCATGGGATATTTTTGCATTCTCAAAAAATTCGGCCAAAATGGAGGTTAAGAAAATCTCCTCGTTTCGTTTTCGACCCTTTTTTACTAGGAAGGCCATAATGTGGCCGATTTGCATTGAATCTTAGCATGTGACAATTCGTTGGATAGGTAAACAACATAACTACGACTTCCATGGTATATTTTTGCATTCTCTAATAATTCGGCCAAAATGGAGGATAAAAAATCTCCTCGTTAATTTTGGACATTACTCGTTTTCGACCCTTTTTTACTAGGAAGGCCATAAAGTGGCCGATTTGTATTGAATCTTTGCATGTGACAATTCGTTGGATAGGTAAACAACATAACTACGACTTCCATGGGATATTTTTGCATTCTCTAAAAATTTGGCCAAAATGGAGGTTAAGAAAATCTCCTCGTTAATTTAGGACATTACTCCTTTTCGAACCTTTTTTACTAGGAAGGCCATAAAGTGGCCGATTTGTATTGAATCTTAGCAAGTGACAATTCGTTGGATAGGTAAACAACATAACTACGACTTCCATGGGATATTTTTGCATTCTCTAAAAATTCAGACAAAATGGAGGTTAAGAAAATTTCCTCGTTAATTTAGGACATTACTCGTTTTCGACCCTTTTTTACTAGGAAGGCCATAATGTGGCCTATTTGCATTGAATCTTCGCATGTGACAATTTGTTGGATAGGTAAACAACATAGCTACGACTGCCATGGTATATTTTTGCATTCTCTAAAAATTCGGCCAAAATGGAGGTTAAGAAAATCTCCTCGTTAATTTAGGACATTACTCGTTTTCGACCCTTTTTAACTAGGAAGGCCATAATGTGGCCGATTTGCATTGAATTTTAGCATGTGACAATTCGTTGGATAGGTAAACAACATAACTACGACTTCCATGGTATATTTTTGCATTCTCAAAAAATTCGGCCAAAATGGAGGTTAAGAAAATATCCTCGTTAATTTAGGACATTACTCCTTTTCGACCCTTTTTTACTAGGAAGGCCATAAAGTGGCCGATTTGTATTGAATCTTAGCAAGTGACAATTCGTTGGATAGGTAAACAACATAAATACGACTTCCATGGGATATTTTTGCATTATCTAAAAATTCGGACAAAATGGAGGTTAAGAAAATTTCCTCGTTAATTTAGGACATTACTCGTTTTCGACCCTTTTTTATTAGGAAGGCCATAAAGTGGTCGATTTGTATTGAATCTTAGCATGTGACAATTCGTTGGATAGGTAAACAACATAACTACGACTTCCATGGGATATTTTTGCATTCTCAAAAAATTCGGCCAAAATGGAGGTTAAGAAAATCTCCTCGTTTCGTTTTCGACCCTTTTTTACTAGGAAGGCCATAATGTGGCCGATTTGCATTGAATCTTAGCATGTGACAATTCGTTGGATAGGTAAACAACATAACTACGACTTCCATGGTATATTTTTGCATTCTCTAAAAATTCGGCCAAAATGGAGGTTAAGAAATCTCCTCGTTAATTTAGGACATTACTCGTTTTCGACCCTTTTTTACTAGGAAGGCCATAAAGTGGCCGATTTGTATTGAATCTTTGCATGTGACAATTCGTTGGATAGGTAAACAACATAACTACGACTTCCATGGGATATTTTTGCATTCTCTAAAAATTCAGACAAAATGGAGGTTAAGAAAATTTCCTCGTTAATTTAGGACATTACTCGTTTTCGACCCTTTTTTACTAGGAAGGCCATAATGTGGCCGATTTGCATTGAATCTTCGCATGTGACAATTTTTTGGATAGGTAAACAACATAGCTACGACTGCCATGGTATATTTTTGCATTCTCTAAAAGTTCGGCCAAAATGGAGGTTAAGAAAATCTCCTCGTTAATTTAGGACATTACTCGTTTTCGACCCTTTTTAACTAGGAAGGCCATAATGTGGCCGATTTGCATTGAATCTTAGCATGCGACAATTCGTTGGATAGGTAAACAACATAACTACGACTTCCATGGTATATTTTTGCATTCTCAAAAAATTCGGCCAAAATGGAGGTTAAGAAAATCTCCTCGTTTCATTTTCGACCCTTTTTTACTAGGAAGGCCATAATGTGGCCGATTTGCATTGAATCTTAGCATGTGACAATTTGTTGGATAGGTAAACAACATAACTACGACTTCCATGGTATATTTTTGCATTCTCTAAAAATTCGGCCAAAATGGAGGTTAAAAAATCTCCTCGTTAATTTAGGACATTACTCGTTTTCGACCCTTTTTTACTAGGAAGGCCATAAAGTGGCCGATTTGTATTGAATCTTTGCATGTGACAACTCGTTGGATACGTAAACAACATAACTACGACTTCCATGGGATATTTTTGCATTCTCTAAAAATTCGGCCAAAATGGAGGTTAAGAAAATCTGCTCGTTAATTTAGGACATTACTCCTTTTCGACCCTTTTTTACTAGGAAGGCCATAAAGTGGCCGATTTGTATTGAATCTTAGCAAGTGACAATTTGTTGGATAGGTAAACAACATAAATACGACTTCCATGGGATATATTTGCATTCTCTAAAAATTCGGACAAAATGGAGGTTAAGAAAATCTCCTCGTTAATTTAGGACATTACTCCTTTTCGACCCTTTTTTACTAGGAAGGCCATAAAGTGGCCGATTTGTATTGAATCTTAGCATGTGACAATTCGTTGGATAGGTAAACAACATAACTACGACTTCCATGGGATATTTTTGCATTCTCAAAAAATTCGGCCAAAATGGAGGTTAAGAAAATCTCCTCGTTTCGTTTTCGACCCTTTTTTACTAGGAAGGCCATAATGTGGCCGATTTGCATTGAATCTTAGCATGTGACAATTCGTTGGATAGGTAAACAACATAACTACGACATCCATGGTATATTTTTGCATTCTCTAAAAATTCGGCCAAAATGGAGGTTAAAAAATCTCCTCGTTAATTTAGGACATTACTCGTTTTCGACCCTTTTTTACTAGGAAGGCCATAAAGTGGCCGATTTGTATTGAATCTTTGCATGTGACAATTCGTTGGATAGGTAAACAACATAACTACGACTTCCATGGGATATTTTTGCATTCTCTAAAAATTTGGCCAAAATGGAGGTTAAGAAAATCTCCTCGTTAATTTAGGACATTACTCCTTTTCGACCCTTTTTTACTAGGAAGGCCATAAAGTGGCCGATTTGTATTGAATCTTAGCAAGTGACAATTCGTTGGATAGGTAAACAACATAACTACGACTTCCATGGTATATTTTTGCATTCTCTAAAAATTCGGCCAAAATGGAGGTTAAAAAATCTCCTCGTTAATTTAGGACATTACTCGTTTTCGACCCTTTTTAACTAGGAAGGCCATAATGTGGCCGATTTGCATTGAATCTTAGCATGTGACAATTCGTTGGATAGGTAAACAACATAACTACGACTTCCATGGTATATTTTTGCATTCTCAAAAAATTCGGCCAAAATGGAGGTTAAGAAAATTTCCTCGTTTCATTTTCGACCCTTTTTTACTAGGAAGGCCATAATGTGGCCGATTTGCATTGAATCTTAGCATGTGACAATTTGTTGGATAGGTAAACAACATAACTACGACTTCCATGGTATATTTTTGCATTCTCTAAAAATTCGGCCAAAATGGAGGTTAAAAAATCTCCTCGTTAATTTAGGACATTACTCGTTTTCGACCCTTTTTTACTAGGAAGGCCATAAAGTGGCCGATTTGTATTGAATCTTTGCATGTGACAATTCGTTGGATACGTAAACAACATAACTACGACTTCCATGGGATATTTTTGCATTCTCTAAAAATTCGGCCAAAATGGAGGTTAAGAAAATCTCCTCGTTAATTTAGGACATTACTCCTTTTCGACCCTTTTTTACTAGGAAGGCCATAAAGTGGCCGATTTGTATTGAATCTTAGCAAGTGACAATTCGTTGGATAGGTAAACAACATAAATACGACTTCCATGGGATATATTTGCATTCTCTAAAAATTCGGACAAAATGGAGGTTAAGAAAATCTCCTCGTTAATTTAGGACATTACTCCTTTTCGACCCTTTTTTACTAGGAAGGCCATAAAGTGGCCGATTTGTATTGAATCTTTGCATGTGACAATTCGTTGGATAGGTAAACAACATAACTACGACTTCCATGGGATATTTTTGCATTCTCTAAAAATTTGGCCAAAATGGAGGTTAAGAAAATCTCGTTAATTTAGGACATTACTCCTTTTCGACCCTTTTTTACTAGGAAGGCCATAAAGTGGCCGATTTGTATTGAATCTTAGCAAGTGACAATTCGTTGGATAGGTAAACAACATAACTACGACTTCCATGGTATATTTTTGCATTCTCTAAAAATTCGGCCAAAATGGAGGTTAAAAAATCTCCTCGTTAATTTAGGACATTACTCGTTTTCGACCCTTTTTAACTAGGAAGGCCATAATGTGGCCGATTTGCATTGAATCTTAGCATGTGACAATTCGTTGGATAGGTAAACAACATAACTACGACTTCCATGGTATATTTTTGCATTCTCAAAAAATTCGGCCAAAATGGAGGTTAAGAAAATCTCCTCGTTTCATTTTCGACCCTTTTTTACTAGGAAGGCCATAATGTGGCCGATTTGCATTGAATCTTAGCATGTGACAATTTGTTGGATAGGTAAACAACATAACTACGACTTCCATGGTATATTTTTGCATTTTCTAAAAATTCGGCCAAAATGGAGGTTAAAAAATCACCTCGTTAATTTAGGACATTACTCGTTTTCGACCCTTTTTTACTAGGAAGGCCATAAAGTGGCCGATTTGTATTGAATCTTTGCATGTGACAATTCGTTGGATACGTAAACAACATAACTATGACTTCCATGGGGTATTTTTGCATTCTCTAAAAATTCGGCCAAAATGGAGGTTAAGAAAATCTCCTCGTTAATTTAGGACATTACTCCTTTTCGACCCTTTTTTACTAGGAAGGCCATAAAGTGGCCGATTTGTATTGAATCTTAGCAAGTGACAATTCGTTGGATAGGTAAACAACATAAATACGACTTCCATGGGATATATTTGCATTCTCTAAAAATTCGGACAAAATGGAGGTTAAGAAAATCTCCTCGTTAATTTAGGACATTACTCCTTTTCGACCCTTTTTTACTAGGAAGGCCATAAAGTGGCCGATTTGTATTGAATCTTTGCATGTGACAATTCGTTGGATAGGTAAACAACATAACTACGACTTCCATGGGATATTTTTGCATTCTCTAAAAATTTGGCCAAAATGGAGGTTAAGAAAATCTCGTTAATTTAGGACATTACTCCTTTTCGACCCTTTTTTACTAGGAAGGCCATAAAGTGGCCGATTTGTATTGAATCTTTGCATGTGACAATTCGTTGGATACGTAAACAACATAACTACGACTTCCATGGGATATTTTTGCATTCTCTAAAAATTCGGCCAAAATGGAGGTTAAGAAAATCTCCTCGTTAATTTAGGACATTACTCCTTTTCGACCCTTTTTTACTAGGAAGGCCATAAAGTGGCCGATTTGTATTGAATCTTAGCAAGTGACAATTCGTTGGATAGGTAAACAACATAAATACGACTTCCATGGGATATATTTGCATTCTCTAAAAATTCGGACAAAATGGAGGTTAAGAAAATCTCCTCGTTAATTTAGGACATTACTCCTTTTCGACCCTTTTTTACTAGGAAGGCCATAAAGTGGCCGATTTGTATTGAATCTTTGCATGTGACAATTCGTTGGATAGGTAAACAACATAACTACGACTTCCATGGGATATTTTTGCATTCTCTAAAAATTTGGCCAAAATGGAGGTTAAGAAAATCTCGTTAATTTAGGACATTACTCCTTTTCGACCCTTTTTTACTAGGAAGGCCATAAAGTGGCCGATTTGTATTGAATCTTAGCAAGTGACAATTCGTTGGATAGGTAAACAACATAACTACGACTTCCATGGTATATTTTTGCATTCTCTAAAAATTCGGCCAAAATGGAGGTTAAAAAATCTCCTCGTTAATTTAGGACATTACTCGTTTTCGACCCTTTTTAACTAGGAAGGCCATAATGTGGCCGATTTGCATTGAATCTTAGCATGTGACAATTCGTTGGATAGGTAAACAACATAACTACGACTTCCATGGTATATTTTTGCATTCTCAAAAAATTCGGCCAAAATGGAGGTTAAGAAAATCTCCTCGTTTCATTTTCGACCCTTTTTTACTAGGAAGGCCATAATGTGGCCGATTTGCATTGAATCTTAGCATGTGACAATTTGTTGGATAGGTAAACAACATAACTACGACTTCCATGGTATATTTTTGCATTTTCTAAAAATTCGGCCAAAATGGAGGTTAAAAAATCACCTCGTTAATTTAGGACATTACTCGTTTTCGACCCTTTTTTACTAGGAAGGCCATAAAGTGGCCGATTTGTATTGAATCTTTGCATGTGACAATTCGTTGGATACGTAAACAACATAACTACGACTTCCATGGGGTATTTTTGCATTCTCTAAAAATTCGGCCAAAATGGAGGTTAAGAAAATCTCCTCGTTAATTTAGGACATTACTCCTTTTCGACCCTTTTTTACTAGGAAGGCCATAAAGTGGCCGATTTGTATTGAATCTTAGCAAGTGACAATTCGTTGGATAGGTAAACAACATAAATACGACTTCCATGGGATATATTTGCATTCTCTAAAAATTCGGACAAAATGGAGGTTAAGAAAATCTCCTCGTTAATTTAGGACATTACTCCTTTTCGACCCTTTTTTACTAGGAAGGCCATAAAGTGGCCGATTTGTATTGAATCTTAGCATGTGACAATTCGTTGGATAGGTAAACAACATAACTACGACTTCCATGGGATATTTTTGCATTCTCAAAAAATTCGGCCAAAATGGAGGTTAAGAAAATCTCCTCGTTTCGTTTTCGACCCTTTTTTACTAGGAAGGCCATAATGTGGCCGATTTGCATTGAATCTTAGCATGTGACAATTCGTTGGATAGGTAAACAACATAACTACGACATCCATGGTATATTTTTGCATTCTCTAAAAATTCGGCCAAAATGGAGGTTAAAAAATCTCCTCGTTAATTTAGGACATTACTCGTTTTCGACCCTTTTTTACTAGGAAGGCCATAAAGTGGCCGATTTGTATTGAATCTTTGCATGTGACAATTCGTTGGATAGGTAAACAACATAACTACGACTTCCATGGGATATTTTTGCATTCTCTAAAAATTTGGCCAAAATGGAGGTTAAGAAAATCTCGTTAATTTAGGACATTACTCCTTTTCGACCCTTTTTTACTAGGAAGGCCATAAAGTGGCCGATTTGTATTGAATCTTAGCAAGTGACAATTCGTTGGATAGGTAAACAACATAACTACGACTTCCATGGTATATTTTTGCATTCTCTAAAAATTCGGCCAAAATGGAGGTTAAAAAATCTCCTCGTTAATTTAGGACATTACTCGTTTTCGACCCTTTTTAACTAGGAAGGCCATAATGTGGCCGATTTGCATTGAATCTTAGCATGTGACAATTCGTTGGATAGGTAAACAACATAACTACGACTTCCATGGTATATTTTTGCATTCTCAAAAAATTCGGCCAAAATGGAGGTTAAGAAAATCTCCTAGTTTCATTTTCGACCCTTTTTTACTAGGAAGGCCATAATGTGGCCGATTTGCATTGAATCTTAGCATGTGACAATTTGTTGGATAGGTAAACAACATAACTACGACTTCCATGGTATATTTTTGCATTTTCTAAAAATTCGGCCAAAATGGAGGTTAAAAAATCTCCTCGTTAATTTAGGACATTACTCGTTTTCGACCCTTTTTTATTAGGAAGGCCATAAAGTGGCCGATTTGTATTGAATCTTTGCATGTGACAATTCGTTGGATACGTAAACAACATAACTACGACTTCCATGGGGTATTTTTGCATTCTCTAAAAATTCGGCCGAAATGGAGGTTAAGAAAATCTCCTCGTTAATTTAGGACATTACTCCTTTTCGACCCTTTTTTACTAGGAAGGCCATAAAGTGGCCGATTTGTATTGAATCTTAGCAAGTGACAATTCGTTGGATAGGTAAACAACATAAATACGACTTCCATGGGATATATTTGCATTCTCTAAAAATTCGGACAAAATGGAGGTTAAGAAAATCTCCTCGTTAATTTAGGACATTACTCCTTTTCGACCCTTTTTTACTAGGAAGGCCATAAAGTGGCCGATTTGTATTGAATCTTAGCATGTGACAATTCGTTGGATAGGTAAACAACATAACTACGACTTCCATGGGATATTTTTGCATTCTCAAAAAATTCGGCCAAAATGGAGGTTAAGAAAATCTCCTCGTTTCGTTTTCGACCCTTTTTTACTAGGAAGGCCATAATGTGGCCGATTTGCATTGAATCTTAGCATGTGACAATTCGTTGGATAGGTAAACAACATAACTACGACATCCATGGTATATTTTTGCATTCTCTAAAAATTCGGCCAAAATGGAGGTTAAAAAATCTCCTCGTTAATTTAGGACATTACTCGTTTTCGACCCTTTTTTACTAGGAAGGCCATAAAGTGGCCGATTTGTATTGAATCTTTGCATGTGACAATTCGTTGGATAGGTAAACAACATAACTACGACTTCCATGGGATATTTTTGCATTCTCTAAAAATTTGGCCAAAATGGAGGTTAAGAAAATCTCCTCGTTAATTTAGGACATTACTCCTTTTCGACCCTTTTTTACTAGGAAGGCCATAAAGTGGCCGATTTGTATTGAATCTTAGCAAGTGACAATTCGTTGGATAGGTAAACAACATAACTACGACTTCCATGGTATATTTTTGCATTCTCTAAAAATTCGGCCAAAATGGAGGTTAAAAAATCTCCTCGTTAATTTAGGACATTACTCGTTTTCGACCCTTTTTAACTAGGAAGGCCATAATGTGGCCGATTTGCATTGAATCTTAGCATGTGACAATTCGTTGGATAGGTAAACAACATAACTACGACTTCCATGGTATATTTTTGCATTCTCAAAAAATTCGGCCAAAATGGAGGTTAAGAAAATCTCCTAATTTCATTTTCGACCCTTTTTTACTAGGAAGGCCATAATGTGGCCGATTTGCATTGAATCTTAGCATGTGACAATTTGTTGGATAGGTAAACAACATAACTACGACTTCCATGGTATATTTTTGCATTTTCTAAAAATTCGGCCAAAATGGAGGTTAAAAAATCTCCTCGTTAATTTAGGACATTACTCGTTTTCGACCCTTTTTTACTAGGAAGGCCATAAAGTGGCCGATTTGTATTGAATCTTTGCATGTGACAATTCGTTGGATACGTAAACAACATAACTACGACTTCCATGGGGTATTTTTGCATTCTCTAAAAATTCGGCCAAAATGGAGGTTAAGAAAATCTCCTCGTTAATTTAGGACATTACTCCTTTTCGACCCTTTTTTACTAGGAAGGCCATAAAGTGGCCGATTTGTATTGAATCTTAGCAAGTGACAATTCGTTGGATAGGTAAACAACATAAATACGACTTCCATGGGATATATTTGCATTCTCTAAAAATTCGGACAAAATGGAGGTTAAGAAAATCTCCTCGTTAATTTAGGACATTACTCCTTTTCGACCCTTTTTTACTAGGAAGGCCATAAAGTGGCCGATTTGTATTGAATCTTAGCATGTGACAATTCGTTGGATAGGTAAACAACATAACTACGACTTCCATGGGATATTTTTGCATTCTCAAAAAATTCGGCCAAAATGGAGGTTAAGAAAATCTCCTCGTTTCGTTTTCGACCCTTTTTTACTAGGAAGGCCATAATGTGGCCGATTTGCATTGAATCTTAGCATGTGACAATTCGTTGGATAGGTAAACAACATAACTACGACATCCATGGTATATTTTTGCATTCTCTAAAAATTCGGCCAAAATGGAGGTTAAAAAATCTCCTCGTTAATTTAGGACATTACTCGTTTTCGACCCTTTTTTACTAGGAAGGCCATAAAGTGGCCGATTTGTATTGAATCTTTGCATGTGACAATTCGTTGGATAGGTAAACAACATAACTACGACTTCCATGGGATATTTTTGCATTCTCTAAAAATTTGGCCAAAATGGAGGTTAAGAAAATCTCCTCGTTAATTTAGGACATTACTCCTTTTCGACCCTTTTTTACTAGGAAGGCCATAAAGTGGCCGATTTGTATTGAATCTTAGCAAGTGACAATTCGTTGGATAGGTAAACAACATAACTACGACTTCCATGGTATATTTTTGCATTCTCTAAAAATTCGGCCAAAATGGAGGTTAAAAAATCTCCTCGTTAATTTAGGACATTACTCGTTTTCGACCCTTTTTAACTAGGAAGGCCATAATGTGGCCGATTTGCATTGAATCTTAGCATGTGACAATTCGTTGGATAGGTAAACAACATAACTACGACTTCCATGGTATATTTTTGCATTCTCAAAAAATTCGGCCAAAATGGAGGTTAAGAAAATCTCCTCGTTTCATTTTCGACCCTTTTTTACTAGGAAGGCCATAATGTGGCCGATTTGCATTGAATCTTAGCATGTGACAATTTGTTGGATAGGTAAACAACATAACTACGACTTCCATGGTATATTTTTGCATTTTCTAAAAATTCGGCCAAAATGGAGGTTAAAAAATCTCCTCGTTAATTTAGGACATTACTCGTATTCGACCCTTTTTTACTAGGAAGGCCATAAAGTGGCCGATTTGTATTGAATCTTTGCATGTGACAATTCGTTGGATACGTAAACAACATAACTACGACTTCCATGGGGTATTTTTGCATTCTCTAAAAATTCGGCCAAAATGGAGGTTAAGAAAATCTCCTCGTTAATTTAGGACATTACTCCTTTTCGACCCTTTTTTACTAGGAAGGCCATAAAGTGGCCGATTTGTATTGAATCTTAGCAAGTGACAATTCGTTGGATAGGTAAACAACATAAATACGACTTCCATGGGATATATTTGCATTCTCTAAAAATTCGGACAAAATGGAGGTTAAGAAAATCTCCTCGTTAATTTAGGACATTACTCCTTTTCGACCCTTTTTTACTAGGAAGGCCATAAAGTGGCCGATTTGTATTGAATCTTAGCATGTGACAATTCGTTGGATAGGTAAACAACATAACTACGACTTCCATGGGATATTTTTGCATTCTCAAAAAATTCGGCCAAAATGGAGGTTAAGAAAATCTCCTCGTTTCGTTTTCGACCCTTTTTTACTAGGAAGGCCATAATGTGGCCGATTTGCATTGAATCTTAGCATGTGACAATTCGTTGGATAGGTAAACAACATAACTACGACATCCATGGTATATTTTTGCATTCTCTAAAAATTCGGCCAAAATGGAGGTTAAAAAATCTCCTCGTTAGTTTAGGACATTACTCGTTTTCGACCCTTTTTTACTAGGAAGGCCATAAAGTGGCCGATTTGTATTGAATCTTTGCATGTGACAATTCGTTGGATAGGTAAACAACATAACTACGACTTCCATGGGATATTTTTGCATTCTCTAAAAATTTGGCCAAAATGGAGGTTAAGAAAATCTCCTCGTTAATTTAGGACATTACTCCTTTTCGACCCTTTTTTACTAGGAAGGCCATAAAGTGGCCGATTTGTATTGAATCTTAGCAAGTGACAATTCGTTGGATAGGTAAACAACATAACTACGACTTCCATGGTATATTTTTGCATTCTCTAAAAATTCGGCCAAAATGGAGGTTAAAAAATCTCCTCGTTAATTTAGGACATTACTCGTTTTCGACCCTTTTTTACTAGGAAGGCCATAAAGTGGCCGATTTGTATTGAATCTTTGCATGTGACAATTCGTTGGATAGGTAAACAACATAACTACGACTTCCATGGGATATTTTTGCATTCTCTAAAAATTTGGCCAAAATGGAGGTTAAGAAAATCTCCTCGTTAATTTAGGACATTACTCCTTTTCGAACCTTTTTTACTAGGAAGGCCATAAAGTGGCCGATTTGTATTGAATCTTAGCAAGTGACAATTCGTTGGATAGGTAAACAAAATAACTACGACTTCCATGGGATATTTTTGCATTCTCTAAAAATTCAGACAAAATGGAGGTTAAGAAAATTTCCTCGTTAATTTAGGACATTACTCGTTTTCGACCCTTTTTTACTAGGAAGGCCATAATGTGGCCGATTTGCATTGAATCTTCGCATGTGACAATTTGTTGGATAGGTAAACAACAAAGCTACGACTGCCATGGTATATTTTTGCATTCTCTAAAAGTTCGGCCAAAATGGAGGTTAAGAAAAACTCCTCGTTAATTTAGGACATTACTCGTTTTCGACCCTTTTTAACTAGGAAGGCCATAATGTGGCCGATTTGCATTGAATCTTAGCATGTGACAATTCGTTGGATAGGTAAACAACATAACTACGACTTCCATGGTATATTTTTGCATTCTCAAAAAATTCGGCCAAAATGGAGGTTAAGAAAATCTCCTCGTTAATTTAGGACATTACTCCTTTTCGACCCTTTTTCACTAGGAAGGCCATAAAGTGGCCGATTTGTATTGAATCTTAGCAAGTGACAATTCGTTGGATAGGTAAACAACATAACTACGACTTCCATGGTATATTTTTGCATTCTCTAAAAATTCGGCCAAAATGGAGGATAAAAAATCTCCTCGTTAATTTAGGACATTACTCGTTTTCGACCCTTTTATACTAGGAAGGCCATAAAGTGGCCGATTTGTATTGAATCTTTGCATGTGACAATTCGTTGGATAGGTAAACAACATAACTACGACTTCCATGGGATATTTTTGCATTCTCTAAAAATTTGGCCAAAATGGAGGTTAAGAAAATCTCCTCGTTAATTTAGGACATTACTCCTTTTCGACCCTTTTTCACTAGGAAGGCCATAAAGTGGCCGATTTGTATTGAATCTTAGCAAGTGACAATTCGTTGGATAGGTAAACAACATAACTACGACTTCCATGGTATATTTTTGCATTCTCTAAAAATTCGGCCAAAATGGAGGATAAAAAATCTCCTCGTTAATTTAGGACATTACTCGTTTTCGACCCTTTTTTACTAGGAAGGCCATAAAGTGGCCGATTTGTATTGAATCTTTGCATGTGACAATTCGTTGGATAGGTAAACAACATAACTACGACTTCCATGGGATATTTTTGCATTCTCTAAAAATTTGGCCAAAATGGAGGTTAAGAAAATCTCCTCGTTAATTTAGGACATTACTCCTTTTCGAACCTTTTTTACTAGGAAGGCCATAAAGTGGCCGATTTGTATTGAATCTTAGCAAGTGACAATTCGTTGGATAGGTAAACAACATAACTACGACTTCCATGGGATATTTTTGCATTCTCTAAAAATTCAGACAAAATGGAGGTTAAGAAAATTTCCTCGTTAATTTAGGACATTACTCGTTTTCGACCCTTTTTTACTAGGAAGGCCATAATGTGGCCGATTTGCATTGAATCTTAGCATGTGACAATTCGTTGGATAGGTAAACAACATAACTACGACTTCCATGGTATATTTTTGCATTCTCAAAAAATTCGGCCAAAATGGAGGTTAAGAAAATCTCCTCGTTAATTTAGGACATTACTCCTTTTCGAACCTTTTTTACTAGGAAGGCCATAAAGTGGCCGATTTGTATTGAATCTTAGCAAGTGACAATTCGTTGGATAGGTAAACAACATAACTACGACTTCCATGGGATATTTTTGCATTCTCTAAAACTTCAGACAAAATGGAGGTTAAGAAAATTTCCTCGTTAATTTAGGACATTACTCGTTTTCGACCCTTTTTAACTAGGAAGGCCATAATGTGGCCGATTTGCATTGAATCTTAGCATGTGACAATTCGTTGGATAGGTAAACAACATAACTACGACTTCCATGGTATATTTTTGCATTCTCAAAAAATTCGGCCAAAATGGAGGTTAAGAAAATCTCCTCGTTTCATTTTCGACCCTTTTTTACTAGGAAGGCCATAATGTGGCCGATTTGCATTGAATCTTAGCATGTGACAATTTGTTGGATAGGTAAACAACATAACTACGACTTCCATGGTATATTTTTGCATTCTCTAAAAATTCGGCCAAAATGGAGGTTAAAAAATCTCCTCGTTAATTTAGGACATTACTCGTTTTCGACCCTTTTTTACTAGGAAGGCCATAAAGTGGCCGATTTGTATTGAATCTTTGCATGTGACAATTCGTTGGATACGTAAACAACATAACTACGACTTCCATGGGATATTTTTGCATTCTCTAAAAATTCGGCCAAAATGGAGGTTAAGAAAATCTCCTCGTTAATTTAGGACATTACTCCTTTTCGAACCTTTTTTACTAGGAAGGCCATAAAGTGGCCGATTTGTATTGAATCTTAGCAAGTGACAATTCGTTGGATAGGTAAACAACATAACTACGACTTCCATGGGATATTTTTGCATTCTCTAAAACTTCAGACAAAATGGAGGTTAAGAAAATTTCCTCGTTAATTTAGGACATTACTCGTTTTCGACCCTTTTTAACTAGGAAGGCCATAATGTGGCCGATTTGCATTGAATCTTAGCATGTGACAATTCGTTGGATAGGTAAACAACATAACTACGACTTCCATGGTATATTTTTGCATTCTCAAAAAATTCGGCCAAAATGGAGGTTAAGAAAATCTCCTCGTTTCATTTTCGACCCTTTTTTACTAGGAAGGCCATAATGTGGCCGATTTGCATTGAATCTTAGCATGTGACAATTTGTTGGATAGGTAAACAACATAACTACGACTTCCATGGTATATTTTTGCATTCTCTAAAAATTCGGCCAAAATGGAGGTTAAAAAATCTCCTCGTTAATTTAGGACATTACTCGTTTTCGACCCTTTTTTACTAGGAAGGCCATAAAGTGGCCGATTTGTATTGAATCTTTGCATGTGACAATTCGTTGGATACGTAAACAACATAACTACGACTTCCATGGGATATTTTTGCATTCTCTAAAAATTCGGCCAAAATGGAGGTTAAGAAAATCTCCTCGTTAATTTAGGACATTACTCCTTTTCGACCCTTTTTTACTAGGAAGGCCATAAAGTGGCCGATTTGTATTGAATCTTAGCAAGTGACAATTCGTTGGATAGGTAAACAACATAAATACGACTTCCATGGGATATATTTGCATTCTCTAATAATTCGGACAAAATGGAGGTTAAGAAAATTTCCTCGTTAATTTAGGACATTACTCGTTTTCGACCCTTTTTAATTAGGAAGGCCATAAAGTGGCCGATTTGTATTGAATCTTAGCATGAGACAATTCGTTGGATAGGTAAACAACATAACTACGACTTCCATGGGATATTTTTGCATTCTCAAAAAATTCGGCCAAAATGGAGGTTAAGAAAATCTCCTCGTTTCGTTTTCGACCCTTTTTTACTAGGAAGGCCATAATGTGGCCGATTTGCATTGAATCATAGCATGTGACAATTCGTTGGATAGGTAAACAACATAACTACGACATCCATGGTATATTTTTGCATTCTCTAAAAATTCGGCCAAAATGGAGGTTAAAAAATCTCCTCGTTAATTTAGGACATTACTCGTTTTCGACCCTTTTTTACTAGGAAGGCCATAAAGTGGCCGATTTGTATTGAATCTTTGCATGTGACAATTCGTTGGATAGGTAAACAACATAACTACGACTTCCATGGGATATTTTTGCATTCTCTAAAAATTTGGCCAAAATGGAGGTTAAGAAAATCTCCTCCTTAATTTAGGACATTACTCCTTTTCGAACCTTTTTTACTAGGAAGGCCATAAAGTGGCCGATTTGTATTGAATCTTAGCAAGTGACAATTCATTGGATAGGTAAACAACATAACTACGACTTCCATGGGATATTTTTGCATTCTCTAAAAATTCAGACAAAATGGAGGTTAAGAAAATTTCCTCGTTAATTTAGGACATTACTCGTTTTCGACCCTTTTTTACTAGGAAGGCCATAATGTGGCCGATTTGCATTGAATCTTCGCATGTGACAATTTGTTGGATAGGTAAACAACATAGCTACAACTGCCATGGTATATTTTTGCATTCTCTAAAAGTTCGGCCAAATGGAGGTTAAGAAAATCTCCTCGTTAATTTAGGACATTACTCGTTTTCGACCCTTTTTAACTAGGAAGGCCATAATGTGGCCGATTTGCATTGAATCTTAGCATGTGACAATTCGTTGGATAGGTAAACAACATAACTACGACTTCCATGGTATATTTTTGCATTCTCAAAAAATTCGGCCAAAATGGAGGTTAAGAAAATCTCCTCGTTTCATTTTCGACCCTTTTTTACTAGGAAGGCCATAATGTGGCCGATTTGCATTGAATCTTAGCATGTGACAATTTGTTGGATAGGTAAACAACATAACTACGACTTCCATGGTATATTTTTGCATTCTCTAAAAATTCGGCCAAAATGGAGGTTAAAAAATCTCCTCGTTAATTTAGGACATTACTCGTTTTCGACCCTTTTTTACTAGGAAGGCCATAAAGTGGCCGATTTGTATTGAATCTTTGCATGTGACAATTCGTTGGATACGTAAACAACATAAATACGACTTCCAGGGGATATTTTTGCATTCTCTAAAAATTCGGCCAAAATGGAGGTTAAGAAAATCTCCTCATTAATTTAGGACATTACTCCTTTTCGACCCTTTTTTACTAGGAAGGCCATAAAGTGGCCGATTTGTATTGAAACTTAGCAAGTGACAATTCGTTGGATAGGTAAACAACATAAATACGACTTCCATGGGATATATTTGCATTCTCTAAAAATTCGGACAAAATGGAGGTTAAGAAAATTTCCTCGTTAATTTAGGACATTACTCGTTTTCGACCCTTTTTAATTAGGAAGCCCATAAAGTGGCCGATTTGTATTGAATCTTAGCATGTGGCAATTCGTTGGATAGGTAAACAACATAACTACGACTTCCATGGGATATTTTTGCATTCTCTAAAAATTTGGCCAAAATGGAGGTTAAGAAAATCTCCTCGTTAATTTAGGACATTACTCCTTTTCGACCCTTTTTCACTAGGAAGGCCATAAAGTGGCCGATTTGTATTGAATCTTAGCAAGTGACAATTCGTTGGATAGGTAAACAACATAACTACGACTTCCATGGTATATTTTTGCATTCTCTAAAAATTCGGCCAAAATGGAGGATAAAAAATCTCCTCGTTAATTTAGGACATTACTCGTTTTCGACCCTTTTTTACTAGGAAGGCCATAAAGTGGCCGATTTGTATTGAATCTTTGCATGTGACAATTCGTTGGATAGGTAAACAACATAACTACGACTTCCATGGGATATTTTTGCATTCTCTAAAAATTTGGCCAAAATGGAGGTTAAGAAAATCTCCTCGTTAATTTAGGACATTACTCCTTTTCGACCCTTTTTCACTAGGAAGGCCATAAAGTGGCCGATTTGTATTGAATCTTAGCAAGTGACAATTCGTTGGATAGGTAAACAACATAACTACGACTTCCATGGTATATTTTTGCATTCTCTAAAAATTCGGCCAAAATGGAGGATAAAAAATCTCCTCGTTAATTTAGGACATTACTCGTTTTCGACCCTTTTTTACTAGGAAGGCCATAAAGTGGCCGATTTGTATTGAATCTTTGCATGTGACAATTCGTTGGATAGGTAAACAACATAACTACGACTTCCATGGGATATTTTTGCATTCTCTAAAAATTTGGCCAAAATGGAGGTTAAGAAAATCTCCTCGTTAATTTAGGACATTACTCCTTTTCGACCCTTTTTCACTAGGAAGGCCATAAAGTGGCCGATTTGTATTGAATCTTAGCAAGTGACAATTCGTTGGATAGGTAAACAACATAACTACGACTTCCATGGTATATTTTTGCATTCTCTAAAAATTCGGCCGAAATGGAGGATAAAAAATCTCCTCGTTAATTTAGGACATTACTCGTTTTCGACCCTTTTTTACTAGGAAGGCCATAAAGTGGCCGATTTGTATTGAATCTTTGCATGTGACAATTCGTTGGATAGGTAAACAACATAACTACGACTTCCATGGGATATTTTTGCATTCTCTAAAAATTTGGCCAAAATGGAGGTTAAGAAAATCTCCTCGTTAATTTAGGACATTACTCCTTTTCGAATCTTTTTTACTAGGAAGGCCATAAAGTGGCCGATTTGTATTGAATCTTAGCAAGTGACAATTCGTTGGATAGGTAAACAACATAACTACGACTTCCATGGGATATTTTTGCATTCTCTAAAAATTCAGACAAAATGGAGGTTAAGAAAATTTCCTCGTTAATTTAGGACATTACTCGTTTTCGACCCTTTTTTACTAGGAAGGCCATAATGTGGCCGATTTGCATTGAATCTTCGCATGTGACAATTTGTTGGATAGGTAAACAACATAGCTACGACTGCCATGGTATATTTTTGCATTCTCTAAAAATTCGGCCAAAATGGAGGTTAAGAAAATCTCCTCGTTAATTTAGGACATTACTCGTTTTCGACCCTTTTTAACTAGGAAGGCCATAATGTGGCCGATTTGCATTGAATTTTAGCATGTGACAATTCGTTGGATAGGTAAACAACATAACTACGACTTCCATGGTATATTTTTGCATTCTCAAAAAATTCGGCCAAAATGGAGGTTAAGAAAATCTCCTCGTTAATTTAGGACATTACTCCTTTTCGAACCTTTTTTACTAGGAAGGCCATAAAGTGGCCGATTTGTATTGAATCTTAGCAAGTGACAATTCGTTGGATAGGTAAACAACATAACTACGACTTCCATGGGATATTTTTGCATTCTCTAAAAATTCAGACAAAATGGAGGTTAAGAAAATTTCCTCGTTAATTTAGGACATTACTCGTTTTCGACCCTTTTTTACTAGGAAGGCCATAATGTGGCCGATTTGCATTGAATCTTCGCATGTGACAATTTGTTGGATAGGTAAACAACATAGCTACGACTGCCATGGTATATTTTTGCATTCTCTAAAAATTCGGCCAAAATGGAGGTTAAGAAAATCTCCTCGTTAATTTAGGACATTACTCGTTTTCGACCCTTTTTAACTAGGAAGGCCATAATGTGGCCGATTTGCATTGAATTTTAGCATGTGACAATTCGTTGGATAGGTAAACAACATAACTACGACTTCCATGGTATATTTTTGCATTCTCAAAAAATTCGGCCAAAATGGAGGTTAAGAAAATCTCCTCGTTAATTTAGGACATTACTCCTTTTCGACCCTTTTTTACTAGGAAGGCCATAAAGTGGCCGATTTGTATTGAATCTTAGCAAGTGACAATTCGTTGGATAGGTAAACAACATAAATACGACTTCCATGGGATATTTTTGCATTATCTAAAAATTCGGACAAAATGGAGGTTAAGAAAATTTCCTCGTTAATTTAGGACATTACTCGTTTTCGACCCTTTTTTATTAGGAAGGCCATAAAGTGGTCGATTTGTATTGAATCTTAGCATGTGACAATTCGTTGGATAGGTAAACAACATAACTACGACTTCCATGGGATATTTTTGCATTCTCAAAAAATTCGACCAAAATGGAGGTCAAGAAAATCTCCTCGTTTCGTTTTCGACCCTTTTTTACTAGGAAGGCCATAATGTGGCTGATTTGCATTGAATCTTAGCATGTGACAATTCGTTGGATAGGTAAACAACATAACTACGACTTCCATGGTATATTTTTGCATTCTCTAAAAATTCGGCCAAAATGGAGGTTAAGAAAATCTCCTCATTAATTTAGGACATTACTCCTTTTCGACCCTTTTTTACTAGGAAGGCCATAAAGTGGCCGATTTGTATTGAATCTTAGCAAGTGACAATTCGTTGGATAGGTAAACAACATAAATACGACTTCCATGGGATATATTTGCATTCTCTAAAAATTCGGACAAAATGGAGGTTAAGAAAATTTCCTCGTTAATTTAGGACATTACTCGTTTTCGACCCTTTTTAATTAGGAAGGCCATAAAGTTGCCGATTTGTATTGAATCTTAGCATGTGGCAATTCGTTGGATAGGTAAACAACATAACTACGACTTCCATGGGATATTTTTGCATTCTCTAAAAATTTGGCCAAAATGGAGGTTAAGAAAATCTCCTTGTTAATTTAGGACATTACTCCTTTTCGACCCTTTTTCAATAGGAAGGCCATAAAGTGGCCGATTTGTATTGAATCTTAGCAAGTGACAATTCGTTGGATAGGTAAACAACATAAATACGACTTCCATGGGATATTTTTGCATTATCTAAAAATTCGGACAAAATGGAGGTTAAGAAAATTTCCTCGTTAATTTAGGACATTACTCGTTTTCGACCCTTTTTTATTAGGAAGGCCATAAAGTGGTCGATTTGTATTGAATCTTAGCATGTGACAATTCGTTGGATAGGTAAACAACATAACTACGACTTCCATGGGATATTTTTGCATTCTCAAAAAATTCGACCAAAATGGAGGTCAAGAAAATCTCCTCGTTTCGTTTTCGACCCTTTTTTACTAGGAAGGCCATAATGTGGCTGATTTGCATTGAATCTTAGCATGTGACAATTCGTTGGATAGGTAAACAACATAACTACGACTTCCATGGTATATTTTTGCATTCTCTAAAAATTCGGCCAAAATGGAGGTTAAGAAAATCTCCTCATTAATTTAGGACATTACTCCTTTTCGACCCTTTTTTACTAGGAAGGCCATAAAGTGGCCGATTTGTATTGAATCTTAGCAAGTGACAATTCGTTGGATAGGTAAACAACATAAATACGACTTCCATGGGATATATTTGCATTCTCTAAAAATTCGGACAAAATGGAGGTTAAGAAAATTTCCTCGTTAATTTAGGACATTACTCGTTTTCGACCCTTTTTAATTAGGAAGGCCATAAAGTTGCCGATTTGTATTGAATCTTAGCATGTGGCAATTCGTTGGATAGGTAAACAACATAACTACGACTTCCATGGGATATTTTTGCATTCTCTAAAAATTTGGCCAAAATGGAGGTTAAGAAAATCTCCTTGTTAATTTAGGACATTACTCCTTTTCGACCCTTTTTCAATAGGAAGGCCATAAAGTGGCCGATTTGTATTGAATCTTAGCAAGTGACAATTCGTTGGATAGGTAAACAACATAACTACGACTTCCATGGTATATTTTTGCATTCTCTAAAAATTCGGCCAAAATGGAGGATAAAAAATCTCCTCGTTAATTTAGGACATTACTCGTTTTCGACCCTTTTTTACTAGGAAGGCCATAAAGTGGCCGATTTGTATTGAATCTTTGCATGTGACAATTCGTTGGATAGGTAAACAACATAACTACGACTTCCATGGGATATTTTTGCATTCTCTAAAAATTTGGCCAAAATGGAGGTTAAGAAAATCTCCTCGTTAATTTAGGACATTACTCCTTTTCGAACCTTTTTTACTAGGAAGGCCATAAAGTGGCCGATTTGTATTGAATCTTAGCAAGTGACAATTCGTTGGATAGGTAAACAACATAACTACGACTTCCATGGGATATTTTTGCATTCTCTAAAAATTCAGACAAAATGGAGGTTAAGAAAATTTCCTCGTTAATTTAGGACATTACTCGTTTTCGACCCTTTTTTACTAGGAAGGCCATAATGTGGCCGATTTGCATTGAATCTTCGCATGTGACAATTTGTTGGATAGGTAAACAACATAGCTACGACTGCCATGGTATATTTTTGCATTCTCTAAAAATTCGGCCAAAATGGAGGTTAAGAAAATCTCCTCGTTAATTTAGGACATTACTCGTTTTCGACCCTTTTTAACTAGGAAGGCCATAATGTGGCCGATTTGCATTGAATTTTAGCATGTGACAATTCGTTGGATAGGTAAACAACATAACTACGACTTCCATGGTATATTTTTGCATTCTCAAAAAATTCGGCCAAAATGGAGGTTAAGAAAATCTCCTCGTTAATTTAGGACATTACTCCTTTTCGACCCTTTTTTACTAGGAAGGCCATAAAGTGGCCGATTTGTATTGAATCTTAGCAAGTGACAATTCGTTGGATAGGTAAACAACATAAATACGACTTCCATGGGATATTTTTGCATTATCTAAAAATTCGGACAAAATGGAGGTTAAGAAAATTTCCTCGTTAATTTAGGACATTACTCGTTTTCGACCCTTTTTTATTAGGAAGGCCATAAAGTGGTCGATTTGTATTGAATCTTAGCATGTGACAATTCGTTGGATAGGTAAACAACATAACTACGACTTCCATGGGATATTTTTGCATTCTCAAAAAATTCGACCAAAATGGAGGTTAAGAAAATCTCCTCGTTTCGTTTTCGACCCTTTTTTACTAGGAAGGCCATAATGTGGCTGATTTGCATTGAATCTTAGCATGTGACAATTCGTTGGATAGGTAAACAACATAACTACGACTTCCATGGTATATTTTTGCATTCTCTAAAAATTCGGCCAAAATGGAGGTTAAGAAAATCTCCTCATTAATTTAGGACATTACTCCTTTTCGACCCTTTTTTACTAGGAAGGCCATAAAGTGGCCGATTTGTATTGAATCTTAGCAAGTGACAATTCGTTGGATAGGTAAACAACATAAATACGACTTCCATGGGATATATTTGCATTCTCTAAAAATTCGGACAAAATGGAGGTTAAGAAAATTTCCTCGTTAATTTAGGACATTACTCGTTTTCGACCCTTTTTAATTAGGAAGGCCATAAAGTTGCCGATTTGTATTGAATCTTAGCATGTGGCAATTCGTTGGATAGGTAAACAACATAACTACGACTTCCATGGGATATTTTTGCATTCTCTAAAAATTTGGCCAAAATGGAGGTTAAGAAAATCTCCTTGTTAATTTAGGACATTACTCCTTTTCGACCCTTTTTCAATAGGAAGGCCATAAAGTGGCCGATTTGTATTGAATCTTAGCAAGTGACAATTCGTTGGATAGGTAAACAACATAACTACGACTTCCATGGTATATTTTTGCATTCTCTAAAAATTCGGCCAAAATGGAGGATAAAAAATCTCCTCGTTAATTTAGGACATTACTCCTTTTCGAACCTTTTTTACTAGGAAGGCCATAAAGTGGCCGATTTGTATTGAATCTTAGCAAGTGACAATTCGTTGGATAGGTAAACAACATAACTACGACTTCCATGGGATATTTTTGCATTCTCTAAAAATTCAGACAAAATGGAGGTTAAGAAAATTTCCTCGTTAATTTAGGACATTACTCGTTTTCGACCCTTTTTTACTAGGAAGGCCATAATGTGGCCGATTTGCATTGAATCTTCGCATGTGACAATTTGTTGGATAGGTAAACAACATAGCTACGACTGCCATGGTATATTTTTGCATTCTCTAAAAATTCGGCCAAAATGGAGGTTAAGAAAATTTCCTCGTTAATTTAGGACATTACTCGTTTTCGACCCTTTTTTACTAGGAAGGCCATAATGTGGCCGATTTGCATTGAATCTTTGCATGTGACAATTTTTTGGATAGGTAAACAACATAGCTACGACTTCCATGGTATATTTTTGCATTCTCTAAAAGTTCGGCCAAAATGGAGGTTAAGAAAATCTCCTCGTTAATTTAGGACATTACTCGTTTTCGACCCTTTTTAACTAGGAAGGCCATAATGTGGCCGATTTGCATTGAATCTTAGCATGCGACAATTCGTTGGATAGGTAAACAACATAACTACGACTTCCATGGTATATTTTTGCATTCTCAAAAAATTCGGCCAAAATGGAGGTTAAGAAAATCTCCTCGTTTCATTTTCGACCCTTTTTTACTAGGAAGGCCATAATGTGGCCGATTTGCATTGAATCTTAGCATGTGACAATTTGTTGGATAGGTAAACAACATAACTACGACTTCCATGGTATATTTTTGCATTCTCTAAAAATTCGGCCAAAATGGAGGTTAAAAAATCTCCTCGTTAATTTAGGACATTACTCGTTTTCGACCCTTTTTTACTAGGAAGGCCATAAAGTGGCCGATTTGTATTGAATCTTTGCATGTGACAATTCGTTGGATACGTAAACAACATAACTACGACTTCCATGGGATATTTTTGCATTCTCTAAAAATTCGGCCAAAATGGAGGTTAAGAAAATCTCCTCGTTAATTTAGGACATTACTCCTTTTCGACCCTTTTTTACTAGGAAGGCCATAAAGTGGCCGATTTGTATTGAATCTTAGCAAGTGACAATTCGTTGGATAGGTAAACAACATAAATACGACTTCCATGGGATATATTTGCATTCTCTAAAAATTCAGACAAAATGGAGGTTAAGAAAATCTCCTCGTTAATTTAGGACATTACTCCTTTTCGACCCTTTTTTACTAGGAAGGCCATAAAGTGGCCGATTTGTATTGAATCTTAGCATGTGACAATTCGTTGGATAGGTAAACAACATAACTACGACTTCCATGGGATATTTTTGCATTCTCAAAAAATTCGGCCAAAATGGAGGTTAAGAAAATCTCCTCGTTTCGTTTTCGACCCTTTTATACTAGGAAGGCCATAATGTGGCCGATTTGCATTGAATCTTAGCATGTGACAATTCGTTGGATAGGTAAACAACATAACTACGACTTCCATGGGATATTTTTGCATTCTCTAAAAATTCAGACAAAATGGAGGTTAAGAAAATTTCCTCGTTAATTTAGGACATTACTCGTTTTCGACCCTTTTTTACTAGGAAGGCCATAATGTGGCCGATTTGCATTGAATCTTAGCATGTGACAATTTGTTGGATAGGTAAACAACATAGCTACGACTGCCATGGTATATTTTTGCATTCTCTAAAAATTCGGCCAAAATGGAGGTTAAGAAAATTTCCTCGTTAATTTAGGACATTACTCGTTTTCGACCCTTTTTTACTAGGAAGGCCATAATGTGGCCGATTTGCATTGAATCTTCGCATGTGACAATTTTTTGGATAGGTAAACAACATAGCTACGACTTCCATGGTATATTTTTGCATTCTCTAAAAGTTCGGCCAAAATGGAGGTTAAGAAAATCTCCTCGTTAATTTAGGACATTACTCGTTTTCGACCCTTTTTAACTAGGAAGGCCATAATGTGGCCGATTTGCATTGAATCTTAGCATGCGACAATTCGTTGGATAGGTAAACAACATAACTACGACTTCCATGGTATATTTTTGCATTCTCAAAAAATTCGGCCAAAATGGAGGTTAAGAAAATCTCCTCGTTTCATTTTCGACCCTTTTTTACTAGGAAGGCCATAATGTGGCCGATTTGCATTGAATCTTAGCATGTGACAATTTGTTGGATAGGTAAACAACATAACTACGACTTCCATGGTATATTTTTGCATTCTCTAAAAATTCGGCCAAAATGGAGGTTAAAAAATCTCCTCGTTAATTTAGGACATTACTCGTTTTCGACCCTTTTTTACTAGGAAGGCCATAAAGTGGCCGATTTGTATTGAATCTTTGCATGTGACAATTCGTTGGATACGTAAACAACATAACTACGACTTCCATGGGATATTTTTGCATTCTCTAAAAATTCGGCCAAAATGGAGGTTAAGAAAATCTCCTCGTTAATTTAGGACATTACTCCTTTTCGACCCTTTTTTACTAGGAAGGCCATAAAGTGGCCGATTTGTATTGAATCTTAGCAAGTGACAATTCGTTGGATAGGTAAACAACATAAATACGACTTCCATGGGATATATTTGCATTCTCTAAAAATTCAGACAAAATGGAGGTTAAGAAAATCTCCTCGTTAATTTAGGACATTACTCCTTTTCGACCCTTTTTTACTAGGAAGGCCATAAAGTGGCCGATTTGTATTGAATCTTAGCATGTGACAATTCGTTGGATAGGTAAACAACATAACTACGACTTCCATGGGATATTTTTGCATTCTCAAAAAATTCGGCCAAAATGGAGGTTAAGAAAATCTCCTCGTTTCGTTTTCGACCCTTTTATACTAGGAAGGCCATAATGTGGCCGATTTGCATTGAATCTTAGCATGTGACAATTCGTTGGATAGGTAAACAACATAACTACGACTTCCATGGGATATTTTTGCATTCTCTAAAAATTCAGACAAAATGGAGGTTAAGAAAATTTCCTCGTTAATTTAGGACATTACTCGTTTTCGACCCTTTTTTACTAGGAAGGCCATAATGTGGCCGATTTGCATTGAATCTTCGCATGTGACAATTTGTTGGATAGGTAAACAACATAGCTACGACTGCCATGGTATATTTTTGCATTCTCTAAAAATTCGGCCAAAATGGAGGTTAAGAAAATCTCCTCGTTAATTTAGGACATTACTCGTTTTCGACCCTTTTTAACTAGGAAGGCCATAATGTGGCCGATTTGCATTGAATTTTAGCATGTGACAATTCGTTGGATAGGTAAACAACATAACTACGACTTCCATGGTATATTTTTGCATTCTCAAAAAATTCGGCCAAAATGGAGGTTAAGAAAATCTCCTCGTTAATTTAGGACATTACTCCTTTTCGACCCTTTTTCAATAGGAAGGCCATAAAGTGGCCGATTTGTATTGAATCTTAGCAAGTGACAATTCGTTGGATAGGTAAACAACATAACTACGACTTCCATGGTATATTTTTGCATTCTCTAAAAATTCGGCCAAAATGGAGGATAAAAAATCTCCTCGTTAATTTAGGACATTACTCCTTTTCGAACCTTTTTTACTAGGAAGGCCATAAAGTGGCCGATTTGTATTGAATCTTAGCAAGTGACAATTCGTTGGATAGGTAAACAACATAACTACGACTTCCATGGGATATTTTTGCATTCTCTAAAAATTCAGACAAAATGGAGGTTAAGAAAATTTCCTCGTTAATTTAGGACATTACTCGTTTTCGACCCTTTTTTACTAGGAAGGCCATAATGTGGCCGATTTGCATTGAATCTTAGCATGCGACAATTCGTTGGATAGGTAAACAACATAACTACGACTTCCATGGTATATTTTTGCATTCTCAAAAAATTCGGCCAAAATGGAGGTTAAGAAAATCTCCTCGTTTCATTTTCGACCCTTTTTTACTAGGAAGGCCATAATGTGGCCGATTTGCATTGAATCTTAGCATGTGACAATTTGTTGGATAGGTAAACAACATAACTACGACTTCCATGGTATATTTTTGCATTCTCTAAAAATTCGGCCAAAATGGAGGTTAAAAAATCTCCTCGTTAATTTAGGACATTACTCGTTTTCGACCCTTTTTTACTAGGAAGGCCATAAAGTGGCCGATTTGTATTGAATCTTTGCATGTGACAATTCGTTGGATACGTAAACAACATAACTACGACTTCCATGGGATATTTTTGCATTCTCTAAAAATTCGGCCAAAATGGAGGTTAAGAAAATCTCCTCGTTAATTTAGGACATTACTCCTTTTCGACCCTTTTTTACTAGGAAGGCCATAAAGTGGCCGATTTGTATTGAATCTTAGCAAGTGACAATTCGTTGGATAGGTAAACAACATAAATACGACTTCCATGGGATATATTTGCATTCTCTAAAAATTCAGACAAAATGGAGGTTAAGAAAATCTCCTCGTTAATTTAGGACATTACTCCTTTTCGACCCTTTTTTACTAGGAAGGCCATAATGTGGCCGATTTGCATTGAATCTTAGCATGCGACAATTCGTTGGATAGGTAAACAACATAACTACGACTTCCATGGTATATTTTTGCATTCTCAAAAAATTCGGCCAAAATGGAGGTTAAGAAAATCTCCTCGTTTCATTTTCGACCCTTTTTTACTAGGAAGGCCATAATGTGGCCGATTTGCATTGAATCTTAGCATGTGACAATTTGTTGGATAGGTAAACAACATAACTACGACTTCCATGGTATATTTTTGCATTCTCTAAAAATTCGGCCAAAATGGAGGTTAAAAAATCTCCTCGTTAATTTAGGACATTACTCGTTTTCGACCCTTTTTTACTAGGAAGGCCATAAAGTGGCCGATTTGTATTGAATCTTTGCATGTGACAATTCGTTGGATACGTAAACAACATAACTACGACTTCCATGGGATATTTTTGCATTCTCTAAAAATTCGGCCAAAATGGAGGTTAAGAAAATCTCCTCGTTAATTTAGGACATTACTCCTTTTCGACCCTTTTTTACTAGGAAGGCCATAAAGTGGCCGATTTGTATTGAATCTTAGCAAGTGACAATTCGTTGGATAGGTAAACAACATAAATACGACTTCCATGGGATATATTTGCATTCTCTAAAAATTCAGACAAAATGGAGGTTAAGAAAATCTCCTCGTTAATTTAGGACATTACTCCTTTTCGACCCTTTTTTACTAGGAAGGCCATAAAGTGGCCGATTTGTATTGAATCTTAGCATGTGACAATTCGTTGGATAGGTAAACAACATAACTACGACTTCCATGGGATATTTTTGCATTCTCAAAAAATTCGGCCAAAATGGAGGTTAAGAAAATCTCCTCGTTTCGTTTTCGACCCTTTTATACTAGGAAGGCCATAATGTGGCCGATTTGCATTGAATCTTAGCATGTGACAATTCGTTGGATAGGTAAACAACATAACTACGACTTCCATGGGATATTTTTGCATTCTCTAAAAATTCAGACAAAATGGAGGTTAAGAAAATTTCCTCGTTAATTTAGGACATTACTCGTTTTCGACCCTTTTTTACTAGGAAGGCCATAATGTGGCCGATTTGCATTGAATCTTCGCATGTGACAATTTGTTGGATAGGTAAACAACATAGCTACGACTGCCATGGTATATTTTTGCATTCTCTAAAAATTCGGCCAAAATGGAGGTTAAGAAAATCTCCTCGTTAATTTAGGACATTACTCGTTTTCGACCCTTTTTAACTAGGAAGGCCATAATGTGGCCGATTTGCATTGAATTTTAGCATGTGACAATTCGTTGGATAGGTAAACAACATAACTACGACTTCCATGGTATATTTTTGCATTCTCAAAAAATTCGGCCAAAATGGAGGTTAAGAAAATCTCCTCGTTAATTTAGGACATTACTCCTTTTCGACCGTTTTTCAATAGGAAGGCCATAAAGTGGCCGATTTGTATTGAATCTTAGCAAGTGACAATTCGTTGGATAGGTAAACAACATAACTACGACTTCCATGGTATATTTTTGCATTCTCTAAAAATTCGGCCAAAATGGAGGATAAAAAATCTCCTCGTTAATTTAGGACATTACTCCTTTTCGAACCTTTTTTACTAGGAAGGCCATAAAGTGGCCGATTTGTATTGAATCTTAGCAAGGGACAATTCGTTGGATAGGTAAACAACATAACTACGACTTCCATGGGATATTTTTGCATTCTCTAAAAATTCAGACAAAATGGAGGTTAAGAAAATTTCCTCGTTAATTTAGGACATTACTCGTTTTCGACCCTTTTTTACTAGGAAGGCCATAAAGTGGCCGATTTGTATTGAATCTTTGCATGTGACAATTCGTTGGATACGTAAACAACATAACTACGACTTCCATGGTATATTTTTGCATTCTCTAAAAATTCGGCCAAAATGGAGGTTAAAAAATCTCCTCGTTAATTTAGGACATTACTCGTTTTCGACCCTTTTTTACTAGGAAGGCCATAAAGTGGCCGATTTGTATTGAATCTTTGCATGTGACAATTCGTTGGATACGTAAACAACATAACTACGACTTCCATGGGATATTTTTGCATTCTCTAAAAATTCGGCCAAAATGGAGGTTAAGAAAATCTCCTCGTTAATTTAGGACATTACTCCTTTTCGACCCTTTTTTACTAGGAAGGCCATAAAGTGGCCGATTTGTATTGAATCTTAGCAAGTGACAATTCGTTGGATAGGTAAACAACATAAATACGACTTCCATGGGATATATTTGCATTCTCTAAAAATTCAGACAAAATGGAGGTTAAGAAAATCTCCTCGTTAATTTAGGACATTACTCCTTTTCGACCCTTTTTTACTAGGAAGGCCATAAAGTGGCCGATTTGTATTGAATCTTAGCATGTGACAATTCGTTGGATAGGTAAACAACATAACTACGACTTCCATGGGATATTTTTGCATTCTCAAAAAATTCGGCCAAAATGGAGGTTAAGAAAATCTCCTCGTTTCGTTTTCGACCCTTTTATACTAGGAAGGCCATAATGTGGCCGATTTGCATTGAATCTTAGCATGTGACAATTCGTTGGATAGGTAAACAACATAACTACGACTTCCATGGGATATTTTTGCATTCTCTAAAAATTCAGACAAAATGGAGGTTAAGAAAATTTCCTCGTTAATTTAGGACATTACTCGTTTTCGACCCTTTTTTACTAGGAAGGCCATAATGTGGCCGATTTGCATTGAATCTTCGCATGTGACAATTTGTTGGATAGGTAAACAACATAGCTACGACTGCCATGGTATATTTTTGCATTCTCTAAAAATTCGGCCAAAATGGAGGTTAAGAAAATCTCCTCGTTAATTTAGGACATTACTCGTTTTCGACCCTTTTTAACTAGGAAGGCCATAATGTGGCCGATTTGCATTGAATTTTAGCATGTGACAATTCGTTGGATAGGTAAACAACATAACTACGACTTCCATGGTATATTTTTGCATTCTCAAAAAATTCGGCCAAAATGGAGGTTAAGAAAATCTCCTCGTTAATTTAGGACATTACTCCTTTTCGACCGTTTTTCAATAGGAAGGCCATAAAGTGGCCGATTTGTATTGAATCTTAGCAAGTGACAATTCGTTGGATAGGTAAACAACATAACTACGACTTCCATGGTATATTTTTGCATTCTCTAAAAATTCGGCCAAAATGGAGGATAAAAAATCTCCTCGTTAATTTAGGACATTACTCCTTTTCGAACCTTTTTTACTAGGAAGGCCATAAAGTGGCCGATTTGTATTGAATCTTAGCAAGGGACAATTCGTTGGATAGGTAAACAACATAACTACGACTTCCATGGGATATTTTTGCATTCTCTAAAAATTCAGACAAAATGGAGGTTAAGAAAATTTCCTCGTTAATTTAGGACATTACTCGTTTTCGACCCTTTTTTACTAGGAAGGCCATAATGTGGCCGATTTGCATTGAATCTTCGCATGTGACAATTTGTTGGATAGGTAAACAACATAGCTACGACTGCCATGGTATATTTTTGCATTCTCTAAAAATTCGGCCAAAATGGAGGTTAAGAAAATTTCCTCGTTAATTTAGGACATTACTCGTTTTCGACCCTTTTTTACTAGGAAGGCCATAATGTGGCCGATTTGCATTGAATCTTCGCATGTGACAATTTTTTGGATAGGTAAACAACATAGCTACGACTGCCATGGTATATTTTTGCATTCTCTAAAAGTTCGGCCAAAATGGAGGTTAAGAAAATCTCCTCGTTAATTTAAAACATTACTCGTTTTCGACCCTTTTTAACTAGGAAGGCCATAATGTGGCCGATTTGCATTGAATCTTAGCATGCGACAATTCGTTGGATAGGTAAACAACATAACTACGACTTCCGTGGTATATTTTTGCATTCTCAAAAAATTCGGCCAAAATGGAGGTTAAGAAAATCTCCTCGTTTCATTTTCGACCCTTTTTTACTAGGAAGGCCATAATGTGGCCGATTTGCATTGAATCTTAGCATGTGACAATTTGTTGGATAGGTAAACAACATAACTACGACTTCCATGGGATATTTTTGCATTCTCTAAAAATTCGGCCAAAATGGAGGTTAAGAAAATCTCCTCGTTAATTTAGGACATTACTCCTTTTCGACCCTTTTTTACTAGGAAGGCCATAAAGTGGCCGATTTGTATTGAATCTTAGCAAGTGACAATTCGTTGGATAGGTAAACAACATAAATACGACTTCCATGGGATATATTTGCATTCTCTAAAAATTCGGACAAAATGGAGGTTAAGAAAATCTCCTCGTTAATTTAGGACATTACTCCTTTTCGACCCTTTTTTACTAGGAAGGCCATAAAGTGGCCGATTTGTATTGAATCTTAGCAAGTGACAATTCGTTGGATAGGTAAACAACATAAATACGACTTCCATGGGATATATTTGCATTCTCTAAAAATTCGGACAAAATGGAGGTTAAGAAAATCTCCTCGTTAATTTAGGACATTACTCCTTTTCGACCCTTTTTTACTAGGAAGGCCATAAAGTGGCCGATTTGTATTGAATCTTAGCATGTGACAATTCGTTGGATAGGTAAACAACATAACTACGACTTCCATGGGATATTTTTGCATTCTCAAAAAATTCGGCCAAAATGGAGGTTAAGAAAATCTCCTCGTTTCGTTTTCGACCCTTTTATACTAGGAAGGCCATAATGTGGCCGATTTGCATTGAATCTTAGCATGTGACAATTCGTTGGATAGGTAAACAACATAACTACGACTTCCATGGGATATTTTTGCATTCTCTAAAAATTCAGACAAAATGGAGGTTAAGAAAATTTCCTCGTTAATTTAGGACATTACTCGTTTTCGACCCTTTTTTACTAGGAAGGCCATAATGTGGCCGATTTGCATTGAATCTTCGCATGTGACAATTTGTTGGATAGGTAAACAACATAGCTACGACTGCCATGGTATATTTTTGCATTCTCTAAAAATTCGGCCAAAATGGAGGTTAAGAAAATCTCCTCGTTAATTTAGGACATTACTCGTTTTCGACCCTTTTTAACTAGGAAGGCCATAATGTGGCCGATTTGCATTGAATTTTAGCATGTGACAATTCGTTGGATAGGTAAACAACATAACTACGACTTCCATGGTATATTTTTGCATTCTCAAAAAATTCGGCCAAAATGGAGGTTAAGAAAATCTCCTCGTTAATTTAGGACATTACTCCTTTTCGACCCTTTTTTACTAGGAAGGCCATAAAGTGGCCGATTTGTATTGAATCTTAGCAAGTGACAATTCGTTGGATAGGTAAACAACATAAATACGACTTCCATGGGATATTTTTGCATTATCTAAAAATTCGGACAAAATGGAGGTTAAGAAAATTTCCTCGTTAATTTAGGACATTACTCGTTTTCGACCCTTTTTTATTAGGAAGGCCATAAAGTGGTCGATTTGTATTGAATCTTAGCATGTGACAATTCGTTGGATAGGTAAACAACATAACTACGACTTCCATGGGATATTTTTGCATTCTCAAAAAATTCGGCCAAAATGGAGGTTAAGAAAATCTCCTCGTTTCGTTTTCGACCCTTTTTTACTAGGAAGGCCATAATGTGGCTGATTTGCATTGAATCTTAGCATGTGACAATTCGTTGGATAGGTAAACAACATAACTACGACTTCCATGGTATATTTTTGCATTCTCTAAAAATTCGGCCAAAATGGAGGTTAAGAAAATCTCCTCATTAATTTAGGACATTACTCCTTTTCGACCCTTTTTTACTAGGAAGGCCATAAAGTGGCCGATTTGTATTGAATCTTAGCAAGTGACAATTCGTTGGATAGGTAAACAACATAAATACGACTTCCATGGGATATATTTGCATTCTCTAAAAATTCGGACAAAATGGAGGTTAAGAAAATTTCCTCGTTAATTTAGGACATTACTCGTTTTCGACCCTTTTTAATTAGGAAGGCCATAAAGTGGCCGATTTGTATTGAATCTTAGCATGTGGCAATTCGTTGGATAGGTAAACAACATAACTACGACTTCCATGGGATATTTTTGCATTCTCTAAAAATTTGGCCAAAATGGAGGTTAAGAAAATCTCCTCGTTAATTTAGGACATTACTCCTTTTCGACCCTTTTTCAATAGGAAGGCCATAAAGTGGCCGATTTGTATTGAATCTTAGCAAGTGACAATTCGTTGGATAGGTAAACAACATAACTACGACTTCCATGGTATATTTTTGCATTCTCTAAAAATTCGGCCAAAATGGAGGATAAAAAATCTCCTCGTTAATTTAGGACATTACTCCTTTTCGAACCTTTTTTACTAGGAAGGCCATAAAGTGGCCGATTTGTATTGAATCTTAGCAAGTGACAATTCGTTGGATAGGTAAACAACATAACTACGACTTCCATGGGATATTTTTGCATTCTCTAAAAATTCAGACAAAATGGAGGTTAAGAAAATTTCCTCGTTAATTTAGGACATTACTCGTTTTCGACCCTTTTTTACTAGGAAGGCCATAATGTGGCCGATTTGCATTGAATCTTCGCATGTGACAATTTGTTGGATAGGTAAACAACATAGCTACGACTGCCATGGTATATTTTTGCATTCTCTAAAAATTCGGCCAAAATGGAGGTTAAGAAAATCTCCTCGTTAATTTAGGACATTACTCCTTTTCGACCCTTTTTTACTAGGAAGGCCATAAAGTGGCCGATTTGTATTGAATCTTAGCAAGTGACAATTCGTTGGATAGGTAAACAACATAAATACGACTTCCATGGGATATATTTGCATTCTCTAAAAATTCGGACAAAATGGAGGTTAAGAAAATCTCCTCGTTAATTTAGGACATTACTCCTTTTCGACCCTTTTTTACTAGGAAGGCCATAAAGTGGCCGATTTGTATTGAATCTTAGCATGTGACAATTCGTTGGATAGGTAAACAACATAACTACGACTTCCATGGGATATTTTTGCATTCTCAAAAAATTCGGCCAAAATGGAGGTTAAGAAAATCTCCTCGTTTCGTTTTCGACCCTTTTATACTAGGAAGGCCATAATGTGGCCGATTTGCATTGAATCTTAGCATGTGACAATTCGTTGGATAGGTAAACAACATAACTACGACATCCATGGTATATTTTTGCATTCTCTAAAAATTCGGCCAAAATGGAGGTTAAAAAATCTCCTCGTTAATTTAGGACATTACTCGTTTTCGACCCTTTTTTACTAGGAAGGCCATAAAGTGGCCGATTTGTATTGAATCTTAGCAAGTGACAATTCGTTGGATAGGTAAACAACATAACTACGACTTCCATGGGATATTTTTGAATTCTCTAAAAATTCAGACAAAATGGAGGATAAGAAAATTTCCTCGTTAATTTAGGACATTACTCGTTTTCGACCCTTTTTTACTAGGAAGGCCATAATGTGGCCGATTTGCATTGAATCTTCGCATGTGACAATTTGTTGGATAGGTAAACAACATAGCTACGACTGCCATGGTATATTTTTGCATTCTCTAAAAATTCGGCCAAAATGGAGGTTAAGAAAATCTCCTCGTTAATTTAGGACATTACTCCTTTTCGACCCTTTTTTACTAGGAAGGCCATAAAGTGGCCGATTTGTATTGAATCTTAGCAAGTGACAATTCGTTGGATAGGTAAACAACATAAATACGACTTCCATGGGATATATTTGCATTCTCTAAAAATTCGGACAAAATGGAGGTTAAGAAAATCTCCTCGTTAATTTAGGACATTACTCCTTTTCGACCCTTTTTTACTAGGAAGGCCATAAAGTGGCCGATTTGTATTGAATCTTAGCATGTGACAATTCGTTGGATAGGTAAACAACATAACTACGACTTCCATGGGATATTTTTGCATTCTCAAAAAATTCGGCCAAAATGGAGGTTAAGAAAATCTCCTCGTTTCGTTTTCAACCCTTTTATACTAGGAAGGCCATAATGTGGCCGATTTGCATTGAATCTTAGCATGTGACAATTCGTTGGATAGGTAAACAACATAACTACGACATCCATGGTATATTTTTGCATTCTCTAAAAATTCGGACAAAATGGAGGTTAAGAAAATTTCCTCGTTAATTTAGGACATTACTCGTTTTCGACCCTTTTTTATTAGGAAGGCCATAAAGTGGTCGATTTGTATTGAATCTTAGCATGTGACAATTCGTTGGATAGGTAAACAACATAACTACGACTTCCATGGGATATTTTTGCATTCTCAAAAAATTCGGCCAAAATGGAGGTTAAGAAAATCTCCTCGTTTCGTTTTCGACCCTTTTTTACTAGGAAGGCCATAATGTGGCTGATTTGCATTGAATCTTAGCATGTGACAATTCGTTGGATAGGTAAACAACATAACTACGACTTCCATGGTATATTTTTGCATTCTCTAAAAATTCGGCCAAAATGGAGGTTAAGAAAATCTCCTCATTAATTTAGGACATTACTCCTTTTCGACCCTTTTTTACTAGGAAGGCCATAAAGTGGCCGATTTGTATTGAATCTTAGCAAGTGACAATTCGTTGGATAGGTAAACAACATAAATACGACTTCCATGGGATATATTTGCATTCTCTAAAAATTCGGACAAAATGGAGGTTAAGAAAATTTCCTCGTTAATTTAGGACATTACTCGTTTTCGACCCTTTTTAATTAGGAAGGCCATAAAGTGGCCGATTTGTATTGAATCTTAGCATGTGGCAATTCGTTGGATAGGTAAACAACATAACTACGACTTCCATGGGATATTTTTGCATTCTCTAAAAATTTGGCCAAAATGGAGGTTAAGAAAATCTCCTCGTTAATTTAGGACATTACTCCTTTTCGACCCTTTTTCAATAGGAAGGCCATAAAGTGGCCGATTTGTATTGAATCTTAGCAAGTGACAATTCGTTGGATAGGTAAACAACATAACTACGACTTCCATGGTATATTTTTGCATTCTCTAAAAATTCGGCCAAAATGGAGGATAAAAAATCTCCTCGTTAATTTAGGACATTACTCCTTTTCGAACCTTTTTTACTAGGAAGGCCATAAAGTGGCCGATTTGTATTGAATCTTAGCAAGTGACAATTCGTTGGATAGGTAAACAACATAACTACGACTTCCATGGGATATTTTTGCATTCTCTAAAAATTCAGACAAAATGGAGGTTAAGAAAATTTCCTCGTTAATTTAGGACATTACTCGTTTTCGACCCTTTTTTACTAGGAAGGCCATAATGTGGCCGATTTGCATTGAATCTTCGCATGTGACAATTTGTTGGATAGGTAAACAACATAGCTACGACTGCCATGGTATATTTTTGCATTCTCTAAAAATTCGGCCAAAATGGAGGTTAAGAAAATCTCCTCGTTAATTTAGGACATTACTCCTTTTCGACCCTTTTTTACTAGGAAGGCCATAAAGTGGCCGATTTGTATTGAATCTTAGCAAGTGACAATTCGTTGGATAGGTAAACAACATAAATACGACTTCCATGGGATATATTTGCATTCTCTAAAAATTCGGACAAAATGGAGGTTAAGAAAATCTCCTCGTTAATTTAGGACATTACTCCTTTTCGACCCTTTTTTACTAGGAAGGCCATAAAGTGGCCGATTTGTATTGAATCTTAGCATGTGACAATTCGTTGGATAGGTAAACAACATAACTACGACTTCCATGGGATATTTTTGCATTCTCAAAAAATTCGGCCAAAATGGAGGTTAAGAAAATCTCCTCGTTTCGTTTTCGACCCTTTTATACTAGGAAGGCCATAATGTGGCCGATTTGCATTGAATCTTAGCATGTGACAATTCGTTGGATAGGTAAACAACATAACTACGACATCCATGGTATATTTTTGCATTCTCTAAAAATTCGGCCAAAATGGAGGTTAAAAAATCTCCTCGTTAATTTAGGACATTACTCGTTTTCGACCCTTTTTTACTAGGAAGGCCATAAAGTGGCCGATTTGTATTGAATCTTAGCAAGTGACAATTCGTTGGATAGGTAAACAACATAACTACGACTTCCATGGGATATTTTTGAATTCTCTAAAAATTCAGACAAAATGGAGGATAAGAAAATTTCCTCGTTAATTTAGGACATTACTCGTTTTCGACCCTTTTTTACTAGGAAGGCCATAATGTGGCCGATTTGCATTGAATCTTCGCATGTGACAATTTGTTGGATAGGTAAACAACATAGCTACGACTGCCATGGTATATTTTTGCATTCTCTAAAAATTCGGCCAAAATGGAGGTTAAGAAAATCTCCTCGTTAATTTAGGACATTACTCCTTTTCGACCCTTTTTTACTAGGAAGGCCATAAAGTGGCCGATTTGTATTGAATCTTAGCAAGTGACAATTCGTTGGATAGGTAAACAACATAAATACGACTTCCATGGGATATATTTGCATTCTCTAAAAATTCGGACAAAATGGAGGTTAAGAAAATCTCCTCGTTAATTTAGGACATTACTCCTTTTCGACCCTTTTTTACTAGGAAGGCCATAAAGTGGCCGATTTGTATTGAATCTTAGCATGTGACAATTCGTTGGATAGGTAAACAACATAACTACGACTTCCATGGGATATTTTTGCATTCTCAAAAAATTCGGCCAAAATGGAGGTTAAGAAAATCTCCTCGTTTCGTTTTCAACCCTTTTATACTAGGAAGGCCATAATGTGGCCGATTTGCATTGAATCTTAGCATGTGACAATTCGTTGGATAGGTAAACAACATAACTACGACATCCATGGTATATTTTTGCATTCTCTAAAAATTCGGCCAAAATGGAGGTTAAAAAATCTCCTCGTTAATTTAGGACATTACTCGTTTTCGACCCTTTTTTACTAGGAAGGCCATAAAGTGGCCGATTTGTATTGAATCTTTGCATGTGACAATTCGTTGGATACGTAAACAACATAACTACGACTTCCATGGGATATTTTTGCATTCTCTAAAAATTCGGCCAAAATGGAGGTTAAGAAAATCTCCTCGTTAATTTAGGACATTACTCCTTTTCGACCCTCTTTTACTAGGAAGGCCATAAAGTGGCCGATTTGTATTGAATCTTAGCAAGTGACAATTCGTTGGATAGGTAAACAACATAAATACGACTTCCATGGGATATATTTGCATTCTCTAAAAATTCGGACAAAATGGAGGTTAAGAAAATCTCCTCGTTAATTTAGGACATTACTCCTTTTCGACCCTTTTTTACTAGGAAGGCCATAAAGTGGCCGATTTGTATTGAATCTTAGCATGTGACAATTCGTTGGATAGGTAAACAACATAACTACGACTTCCATGGGATATTTTTGCATTCTCAAAAAATTCGGCCAAAATGGAGGTTAAGAAAATCTCCTCGTTTCGTTTTCGACCCTTTTATACTAGGAAGGCCATAATGTGGCCGATTTGCATTGAATCTTAGCATGTGACAATTCGTTGGATAGGTAAACAACATAACTACGACATCCATGGTATATTTTTGCATTCTCTAAAAATTCGGCCAAAATGGAGGTTAAAAAATCTCCTCGTTAATTTAGGACATTACTCGTTTTCGACCCTTTTTTACTAGGAAGGCCATAAAGTGGCCGATTTGTATTGAATCTTTGCATGTGACAATTCGTTGGATACGTAAACAACATAACTACGACTTCCATGGGATATTTTTGCATTCTCTAAAAATTCGGCCAAAATGGAGGTTAAGAAAATCTCCTCGTTAATTTAGGACATTACTCCTTTTCGACCCTTTTTTACTAGGAAGGCCATAAAGTGGCCGATTTGTATTGAATCTTAGCAAGTGACAATTCGTTGGATAGGTAAACAACATAAATACGACTTCCATGGGATATATTTGCATTCTCTAAAAATTCGGACAAAATGGAGGTTAAGAAAATCTCCTCGTTAATTTAGGACATTACTCCTTTTCGACCCTTTTTTACTAGGAAGGCCATAAAGTGGCCGATTTGTATTGAATCTTAGCATGTGACAATTCGTTGGATAGGTAAACAACATAACTACGACTTCCATGGGATATTTTTGCATTCTCAAAAAATTCGGCCAAAATGGAGGTTAAGAAAATCTCCTCGTTTCGTTTTCGACCCTTTTATACTAGGAAGGCCATAATGTGGCCGATTTGCATTGAATCTTAGCATGTGACAATTCGTTGGATAGGTAAACAACATAACTACGACATCCATGGTATATTTTTGCATTCTCTAAAAATTCGGCCAAAATGGAGGTTAAAAAATCTCCTCGTTAATTTAGGACATTACTCGTTTTCGACCCTTTTTTACTAGGAAGGCCATAAAGTGGCCGATTTGTATTGAATCTTTGCATGTGACAATTCGTTGGATACGTAAACAACATAACTACGACTTCCATGGGATATTTTTGCATTCTCTAAAAATTCGGCCAAAATGGAGGTTAAGAAAATCTCCTCGTTAATTTAGGACATTACTCCTTTTCGACCCTTTTTTACTAGGAAGGCCATAAAGTGGCCGATTTGTATTGAATCTTAGCAAGTGACAATTCGTTGGATAGGTAAACAACATAAATACGACTTCCATGGGATATATTTGCATTCTCTAAAAATTCGGACAAAATGGAGGTTAAGAAAATCTCCTCGTTAATTTAGGACATTACTCCTTTTCGACCCTTTTTTACTAGGAAGGCCATAAAGTGGCCGATTTGTATTGAATCTTAGCATGTGACAATTCGTTGGATAGGTAAACAACATAACTACGACTTCCATGGGATATTTTTGCATTCTCAAAAAATTCGGCCAAAATGGAGGTTAAGAAAATCTCCTCGTTTCGTTTTCGACCCTTTTATACTAGGAAGGCCATAATGTGGCCGATTTGCATTGAATCTTAGCATGTGACAATTCGTTGGATAGGTAAACAACATAACTACGACATCCATGGTATATTTTTGCATTCTCTAAAAATTCGGCCAAAATGGAGGTTAAAAAATCTCCTCGTTAATTTAGGACATTACTCGTTTTCGACCCTTTTTTACTAGGAAGGCCATAAAGTGGCCGATTTGTATTGAATCTTTGCATGTGACAATTCGTTGGATAGGTAAACAACATAACTACGACTTCCATGGGATATTTTTGCATTCTCTAAAAATTTGGCCAAAATGGAGGTTAAGAAAATCTCCTCGTTAATTTAGGACATTACTCCTTTTCGACCCTTTTTTACTAGGAAGGCCATAAAGTGGCCGATTTGTATTGAATCTTAGCAAGTGACAATTCGTTGGATAGGTAAACAACATAACTACGACTTCCATGGTATATTTTTGCATTCTCTAAAAATTCGGCCAAAATGGAGGTTAAAAAATCTCCTCGTTAATTTAGGACATTACTCGTTTTCGACCCTTTTTAACTAGGAAGGCCATAATGTGGCCGATTTGCATTGAAGTTTAGCATGTGACAATTCGTTGGATAGGTAAACAACATAACTACGACTTCCATGGTATATTTTTGCATTCTCAAAAAATTCGGCCAAAATGGAGGTTAAGAAAATCTCCTCGTTTCATTTTCGACCCTTTTTTACTAGGAAGGCCATAATGTGGCCGATTTGCATTGAATCTTAGCATGTGACAATTTGTTGGATAGGTAAACAACATAACTAAGACTTCCATGGTATATTTTTGCATTCTCTAAAAATTCGGCCAAAATGGAGGTTAAAAAATCTCCTCGTTAATTTAGGACATTACTCCTTTTCGACCCTTTTTTACTAGGAAGGCCATAAAGTGGCCGATTTGTATTGAATCTTTGCATGTGACAATTCGTTGGATAGGTAAACAACATAAATACGACTTCCATGGGATATATTTGCATTCTCTAAAAATTCGGACAAAATGGAGGTTAAGAAAATCTCCTCGTTAATTTAGGACATTACTCCTTTTCGACCCTTTTTTACTAGGAAGGCCATAAAGTGGCCGATTTGTATTGAATCTTAGCATGTGACAATTCGTTGGATAGGTAAACAACATAACTACGACTTCCATGGGATATTTTTGCATTCTCAAAAAATTCGGCCAAAATGGAGGTTAAGAAAATCTCCTCGTTTCGTTTTCGACCCTTTTATACTAGGAAGGCCATAATGTGGCCGATTTGCATTGAATCTTAGCATGTGACAATTCGTTGGATAGGTAAACAACATAACTACGACATCCATGGTATATTTTTGCATTCTCTAAAAATTCGGCCAAAATGGAGGTTAAAAAATCTCCTCGTTAATTTAGGACATTACTCGTTTTCGACCCTTTTTTACTAGGAAGGCCATAAAGTGGCCGATTTGTATTGAATCTTTGCATGTGACAATTCGTTGGATACGTAAACAACATAACTACGACTTCCATGGGATATTTTTGCATTCTCTAAAAATTCGGCCAAAATGGAGGTTAAGAAAATCTCCTCGTTAATTTAGGACATTACTCCTTTTCGACCCTTTTTTACTAGGAAGGCCATAAAGTGGCCGATTTGTATTGAATCTTAGCAAGTGACAATTCGTTGGATAGGTAAACAACATAAATACGACTTCCATGGGATATATTTGCATTCTCTAAAAATTCGGACAAAATGGAGGTTAAGAAAATCTCCTCGTTAATTTAGGACATTACTCCTTTTCGACCCTTTTTTACTAGGAAGGCCATAAAGTGGCCGATTTGTATTGAATCTTAGCATGTGACAATTCGTTGGATAGGTAAACAACATAACTACGACTTCCATGGGATATTTTTGCATTCTCAAAAAATTCAGCCAAAATGGAGGTTAAGAAAATCTCCTCGTTTCGTTTTCGACCCTTTTATACTACGAAGGCCATAATGTGGCCGATTTGCATTGAATCTTAGCATGTGACAATTTGTTGGATAGGTAAACAACATAACTACGACATCCATGGTATATTTTTGCATTCTCTAAAAATTCGGCCAAAATGGAGGTTAAAAAATCTCCTCGTTAATTTAGGACATTACTCGTTTTCGACCCTTTTTTACTAGGAAGGCCATAAAGTGGCCGATTTGTATTGAATCTTTGCATGTGACAATTCGTTGGATAGGTAAACAACATAACTACGACTTCCATGGGATATTTTTGCATTCTCTAAAAATTTGGCCAAAATGGAGGTTAAGAAAATCTCCTCGTTAATTTAGGACATTACTCCTTTTCGACCCTTTTTTACTAGGAAGGCCATAAAGTGGCCGATTTGTATTGAATCTTAGCAAGTGACAATTCGTTGGATAGGTAAACAACATAACTACGACTTCCATGGTATATTTTTGCATTCTCTAAAAATTCGGCCAAAATGGAGGTTAAAAAATCTCCTCGTTAATTTAGGACATTACTCGTTTTCGACCCTTTTTAACTAGGAAGGCCATAATGTGGCCGATTTGCATTGAATCTTAGCATGTGACAATTCGTTGGATAGGTAAACAACATAACTACGACTTCCATGGTATATTTTTGCATTCTCAAAAAATTCGGCCAAAATGGAGGTTAAGAAAATCTCCTCGTTTCGTTTTCGACCCTTTTATACTAGGAAGGCCATAATGTGGCCGATTTGCATTGAATCTTAGCATGTGACAATTCGTTGGATAGGTAAACAACATAACTACGACATCCATGGTATATTTTTGCATTCTCTAAAAATTCGGCCAAAATGGAGGTTAAAAAATCTCCTCGTTAATTTAGGACATTACTCGTTTTCGACCCTTTTTTACTAGGAAGGCCATAAAGTGGCCGATTTGTATTGAATCTTTGCATGTGACAATTCGTTGGATAGGTAAACAACATAACTACGACTTCCATGGGATATTTTTGCATTCTCTAAAAATTTGGCCAAAATGGAGGTTAAGAAAATCTCGTCGTTAATTTAGGACATTACTCCTTTTCGACCCTTTTTTACTAGGAAGGCCATAAAGTGGCCGATTTGTATTGAATCTTAGCAAGTGACAATTCGTTGGATAGGTAAACAACATAACTACGACTTCCATGGTATATTTTTGCATTCTCTAAAAATTCGGCCAAAATGGAGGTTAAAAAATCTCCTCGTTAATTTAGGACATTACTCGTTTTCGACCCTTTTTAACTAGGAAGGCCATAATGTGGCCGATTTGCATTGAATCTTAGCATGTGACAATTCGTTGGATAGGTAAACAACATAACTACGACTTCCATGGTATATTTTTGCATTCTCAAAAAATTCGGCCAAAATGGAGGTTAAGAAAATCTCCTCGTTTCATTTTCGACCCTTTTTTACTAGGAAGGCCATAATGTGGCCGATTTGCATTGAATCTTAGCATGTGACAATTTGTTGGATAGGTAAACAACATAACTACGACTTCCATGGTATATTTTTGCATTCTCTAAAAATTCGGCCAAAATGGAGGTTAAAAAATCTCCTCGTTAATTTAGGACATTACTCGTTTTCGACCCTTTTTTACTAGGAAGGCCATAAAGTGGCCGATTTGTATTGAATCTTTGCATGTGACAATTCGTTGGATACGTAAACAACATAACTACGACTTCCATGGGATATTTTTGCATTCTCTAAAAATTCGGCCAAAATGGAGGTTAAGAAAATCTCCTCGTTAATTTAGGACATTACTCCTTTTCGACCCTTTTTTACTAGGAAGGCCATAAAGTGGCCGATTTGTATTGAATCTTAGCAAGTGACAATTCGTTGGATAGGTAAACAACATAAATACGACTTCCATGGGATATATTTGCATTCTCTAAAAATTCGGCCAAAATGGAGGTTAAAAAATCTCCTCGTTAATTTAGGACATTACTCGTTTTCGACCCTTTTTAACTAGGAAGGCCATAATGTGGCCGATTTGCATTGAATCTTAGCATGTGACAATTCGTTGGATAGGTAAACAACATAACTACGACATCCATGGTATATTTTTGCATTCTCTAAAAATTCGGCCAAAATGGAGGTTAAAAAATCTCCTCGTTAATTTAGGACATTACTCGTTTTCGACCCTTTTTTACTAGGAAGGCCATAAAGTGGCCGATTTGTATTGAATCTTTGCATGTGACAATTCGTTGGATACGTAAACAACATAACTACGACTTCCATGGGATATTTTTGCATTCTCTAAAAATTCGGCCAAAATGGAGGTTAAGAAAATCTCCTCGTTAATTTAGGACATTACTCCTTTTCGACCCTTTTTTACTAGGAAGGCCATAAAGTGGCCGATTTGTATTGAATCTTAGCAAGTGACAATTCGTTGGATAGGTAAACAACATAAATACGACTTCCATGGGGTATATTTGCATTCTCTAAAAATTCGGACAAAATGGAGGTTAAGAAAATCTCCTCGTTAATTTAGGACATTACTCCTTTTCGACCCTTTTTTACTAGGAAGGCCATAAAGTGGCCGATTTGTATTGAATCTTAGCATGTGACAATTCGTTGGATAGGTAAACAACATAACTACGACTTCCATGGGATATTTTTGCATTCTCAAAAAATTCAGCCAAAATGGAGGTTAAGAAAATCTCCTCGTTTCGTTTTCGACCCTTTTATACTAGGAAGGCCATAATGTGGCCGATTTGCATTGAATCTTAGCATGTGACAATTTGTTGGATAGGTAAACAACATAACTACGACATCCATGGTATATTTTTGCATTCTCTAAAAATTCGGCCAAAATGGAGGTTAAAAAATCTCCTCGTTAATTTAGGACATTACTCGTTTTCGACCCTTTTTTACTAGGAAGGCCATAAAGTGGCCGATTTGTATTGAATCTTTGCATGTGACAATTCGTTGGATAGGTAAACAACATAACTACGACTTCCATGGGATATTTTTGCATTCTCTAAAAATTTGGCCAAAATGGAGGTTAAGAAAATCTCCTCGTTAATTTAGGACATTACTCCTTTTCGACCCTTTTTTACTAGGAAGGCCATAAAGTGGCCGATTTGTATTGAATCTTAGCAAGTGACAATTCGTTGGATAGGTAAACAACATAACTACGACTTCCATGGTATATTTTTGCATTCTCTAAAAATTCGGCCAAAATGGAGGTTAAAAAATCTCCTCGTTAATTTAGGACATTACTCGTTTTCGACCCTTTTTAACTAGGAAGGCCATAATGTGGCCGATTTGCATTGAATCTTAGCATGTGACAATTCGTTGGATAGGTAAACAACATAACTACGACTTCCATGGTATATTTTTGCATTCTCAAAAAATTCGGCCAAAATGGAGGTTAAGAAAATCTCCTCGTTTCGTTTTCGACCCTTTTATACTAGGAAGGCCATAATGTGGCCGATTTGCATTGAATCTTAGCATGTGACAATTCGTTGGATAGGTAAACAACATAACTACGACATCCATGGTATATTTTTGCATTCTCTAAAAATTCGGCCAAAATGGAGGTTAAAAAATCTCCTCGTTAATTTAGGACATTACTCGTTTTCGACCCTTTTTTACTAGGAAGGCCATAAAGTGGCCGATTTGTATTGAATCTTTGCATGTGACAATTCGTTGGATAGGTAAACAACATAACTACGACTTCCATGGGATATTTTTGCATTCTCTAAAAATTTGGCCAAAATGGAGGTTAAGAAAATCTCCTCGTTAATTTAGGACATTACTCCTTTTCGACCCTTTTTTACTAGGAAGGCCATAAAGTGGCCGATTTGTATTGAATCTTAGCAAGTGACAATTCGTTGGATAGGTAAACAACATAACTACGACTTCCATGGTATATTTTTGCATTCTCTAAAAATTCGGCCAAAATGGAGGTTAAAAAATCTCCTCGTTAATTTAGGACATTACTCGTTTTCGACCCTTTTTAACTAGGAAGGCCATAATGTGGCCGATTTGCATTGAATCTTAGCATGTGACAATTCGTTGGATAGGTAAACAACATAACTACGACTTCCATGGTATATTTTTGCATTCTCAAAAAATTCGGCCAAAATGGAGGTTAAGAAAATCTCCTCGTTTCATTTTCGACCCTTTTTTACTAGGAAGGCCATAATGTGGCCGATTTGCATTGAATCTTAGCATGTGACAATTTGTTGGATAGGTAAACAACATAACTACGACTTCCATGGTATATTTTTGCATTCTCTAAAAATTCGGCCAAAATGGAGGTTAAAAAATCTCCTCGTTAATTTAGGACATTACTCGTTTTCGACCCTTTTTTACTAGGAAGGCCATAAAGTGGCCGATTTGTATTGAATCTTTGCATGTGACAATTCGTTGGATACGTAAACAACATAACTACGACTTCCATGGGATATTTTTGCATTCTCTAAAAATTCGGCCAAAATGGAGGTTAAGAAAATCTCCTCGTTAATTTAGGACATTACTCCTTTTCGACCCTTTTTTACTAGGAAGGCCATAAAGTGGCCGATTTGTATTGAATCTTAGCAAGTGACAATTCGTTGGATAGGTAAACAACGTAAATACGACTTCCATGGGATATATTTGCATTCTCTAAAAATTCGGCCAAAATGGAGGTTAAAAAATCTCCTCGTTAATTTAGGACATTACTCGTTTTCGACCCTTTTTAACTAGGAAGGCCATAATGTGGCCGATTTGCATTGAATCTTAGCATGTGACAATTCGTTGGATAGGTAAACAACATAACTACGACATCCATGGTATATTTTTGCATTCTCTAAAAATTCGGCCAAAATGGAGGTTAAAAAATCTCCTCGTTAATTTAGGACATTACTCGTTTTCGACCCTTTTTTACTAGGAAGGCCATAAAGTGGCCGATTTGTATTGAATCTTTGCATGTGACAATTCGTTGGATACGTAAACAACATAACTACGACTTCCATGGGATATTTTTGCATTCTCTAAAAATTCGGCCAAAATGGAGGTTAAGAAAATCTCCTCGTTAATTTAGGACATTACTCCTTTTCGACCCTTTTTTACTAGGAAGGCCATAAAGTGGCCGATTTGTATTGAATCTTAGCAAGTGACAATTCGTTGGATAGGTAAACAACATAAATACGACTTCCATGGGATATATTTGCATTCTCTAAAAATTCGGACAAAATGGAGGTTAAGAAAATCTCCTCGTTAATTTAGGACATTACTCCTTTTCGACCCTTTTTTACTAGGAAGGCCATAAAGTGGCCGATTTGTATTGAATCTTAGCATGTGACAATTCGTTGGATAGGTAAACAACATAACTACGACTTCCATGGGATATTTTTGCATTCTCAAAAAATTCAGCCAAAATGGAGGTTAAGAAAATCTCCTCGTTTCGTTTTCGACCCTTTTATACTAGGAAGGCCATAATGTGGCCGATTTGCATTGAATCTTAGCATGTGACAATTTGTTGGATAGGTAAACAACATAACTACGACATCCATGGTATATTTTTGCATTCTCTAAAAATTCGGCCAAAATGGAGGTTAAAAAATCTCCTCGTTAATTTAGGACATTACTCGTTTTCGACCCTTTTTTACTAGGAAGGCCATAAAGTGGCCGATTTGTATTGAATCTTTGCATGTGACAATTCGTTGGATAGGTAAACAACATAACTACGACTTCCATGGGATATTTTTGCATTCTCTAAAAATTTGGCCAAAATGGAGGTTAAGAAAATCTCCTCGTTAATTTAGGACATTACTCCTTTTCGACCCTTTTTTACTAGGAAGGCCATAAAGTGGCCGATTTGTATTGAATCTTAGCAAGTGACAATTCGTTGGATAGGTAAACAACATAACTACGACTTCCATGGTATATTTTTGCATTCTCTAAAAATTCGGCCAAAATGGAGGTTAAAAAATCTCCTCGTTAATTTAGGACATTACTCGTTTTCGACCCTTTTTAACTAGGAAGGCCATAATGTGGCCGATTTGCATTGAATCTTAGCATGTGACAATTCGTTGGATAGGTAAACAACATAACTACGACTTCCATGGTATATTTTTGCATTCTCAAAAAATTCGGCCAAAATGGAGGTTAAGAAAATCTCCTCGTTTCGTTTTCGACCCTTTTATACTAGGAAGGCCATAATGTGGCCGATTTGCATTGAATCTTAGCATGTGACAATTCGTTGGATAGGTAAACAACATAACTACGACATCCATGGTATATTTTTGCATTCTCTAAAAATTCGGCCAAAATGGAGGTTAAAAAATCTCCTCGTTAATTTAGGACATTACTCGTTTTCGACCCTTTTTTACTAGGAAGGCCATAAAGTGGCCGATTTGTATTGAATCTTTGCATGTGACAATTCGTTGGATAGGTAAACAACATAACTACGACTTCCATGGGATATTTTTGCATTCTCTAAAAATTTGGCCAAAATGGAGGTTAAGAAAATCTCCTCGTTAATTTAGGACATTACTCCTTTTCGACCCTTTTTTACTAGGAAGGCCATAAAGTGGCCGATTTGTATTGAATCTTAGCAAGTGACAATTCGTTGGATAGGTAAACAACATAACTACGACTTCCATGGTATATTTTTGCATTCTCTAAAAATTCGGCCAAAATGGAGGTTAAAAAATCTCCTCGTTAATTTAGGACATTACTCGTTTTCGACCCTTTTTAACTAGGAAGGCCATAATGTGGCCGATTTGCATTGAATCTTAGCATGTGACAATTCGTTGGATAGGTAAACAACATAACTACGACTTCCATGGTATATTTTTGCATTCTCAAAAAATTCGGCCAAAATGGAGGTTAAGAAAATCTCCTCGTTTCATTTTCGACCCTTTTTTACTAGGAAGGCCATAATGTGGCCGATTTGCATTGAATCTTAGCATGTGACAATTTGTTGGATAGGTAAACAACATAACTACGACTTCCATGGTATATTTTTGCATTCTCTAAAAATTCGGCCAAAATGGAGGTTAAAAAATCTCCTCGTTAATTTAGGACATTACTCGTTTTCGACCCTTTTTTACTAGGAAGGCCATAAAGTGGCCGATTTGTATTGAATCTTTGCATGTGACAATTCGTTGGATACGTAAACAACATAACTACGACTTCCATAGGATATTTTTGCATTCTCTAAAAATTCGGCCAAAATGGAGGTTAAGAAAATCTCCTCGTTAATTTAGGACATTACTCCTTTTCGACCCTTTTTTACTAGGAAGGCCATAAAGTGGCCGATTTGTATTGAATCTTAGCAAGTGACAATTCGTTGGATAGGTAAACAACATAAATACGACTTCCATGGGATATATTTGCATTCTCTAAAAATTCGGCCAAAATGGAGGTTAAAAAATCTCCTCGTTAATTTAGGACATTACTCGTTTTCGACCCTTTTTAACTAGGAAGGCCATAATGTGGCCGATTTGCATTGAATCTTAGCATGTGACAATTCGTTGGATAGGTAAACAACATAACTACGACTTCCATGGTATATTTTTGCATTCTCAAAAAATTCGGCCAAAATGGAGGTTAAGAAAATCTCCTCGTTTCATTTTCGACCCTTTTTTACTAGGAAGGCCATAATGTGGCCGATTTGCATTGAATCTTAGCATGTGACAATTTGTTGGATAGGTAAACAACATAACTACGACTTCCATGGTATATTTTTGCATTTTCTAAAAATTCGGCCAAAATGGAGGTTAAAAAATCTCCTCGTTAATTTAGGACATTACTCGTTTTCGACCCTTTTTTACTAGGAAGGCCATAAAGTGGCCGATTTGTATTGAATCTTTGCATGTGACAATTCGTTGGATACGTAAACAACATAACTACGACTTCCATGGGGTATTTTTGCATTCTCTAAAAATTCGGCCAAAATGGAGGTTAAGAAAATCTCCTCGTTAATTTAGGACATTACTCCTTTTCGACCCTTTTTTACTAGGAAGGCCATAAAGTGGCCGATTTGTATTGAATCTTAGCAAGTGACAATTCGTTGGATAGGTAAACAACATAAATACGACTTCCATGGGATATATTTGCATTCTCTAAAAATTCGGACAAAATGGAGGTTAAGAAAATCTCCTCGTTAATTTAGGACATTACACCTTTTCGACCCTTTTTTACTAGGAAGGCCATAAAGTGGCCGATTTGTATTGAATCTTAGCATGTGACAATTCGTTGGATAGGTAAACAACATAACTACGACTTCCATGGGATATTTTTGCATTCTCAAAAAATTCGGCCAAAATGGAGGTTAAGAAAATCTCCTCGTTTCGTTTTCGACCCTTTTTTACTAGGAAGGCCATAATGTGGCCGATTTGCATTGAATCTTAGCATGTGACAATTCATTGGATAGGTAAACAACATAACTACGACATCCATGGTATATTTTTGCATTCTCTAAAAATTCGGCCAAAATGGAGGTTAAAAAATCTCCTCGTTAATTTAGGACATTACTCGTTTTCGACCCTTTTTTACTAGGAAGGCCATAAAGTGGCCGATTTGTATTGAATCTTTGCATGTGACAATTCGTTGGATAGGTAAACAACATAACTACGACTTCCATGGGATATTTTTGCATTCTCTAAAAATTTGGCCAAAATGGAGGTTAAGAAAATCTCCTCGTTAATTTAGGACATTACTCCTTTTCGACCCTTTTTTACTAGGAAGGCCATAAAGTGGCCGATTTGTATTGAATCTTAGCAAGTGACAATTCGTTGGATAGGTAAACAACATAACTACGACTTCCATGGTATATTTTTGCATTCTCTAAAAATTCGGCCAAAATGGAGGTTAAAAAATCTCCTCGTTAATTTAGGACATTACTCGTTTTCGACCCTTTTTTACTAGGAAGGCCATAAAGTGGCCGATTTGTATTGAATCTTTGCATGTGACAATTCTTTGGATAGGTAAACAACATAACTACGACTTCCATGGGATATTTTTGCATTCTCTAAAAATTTGGCCAAAATGGAGGTTAAGAAAATCTCCTCGTTAATTTAGGACATTACTCCTTTTCGAACCTTTTTTACTAGGAAGGCCATAAAGTGGCCGATTTGTATTGAATCTTAGCAAGTGACAATTCGTTGGATAGGCAAACAAAATAACTACGACTTCCATGGGATATTTTTGCATTCTCTAAAAATTCAGACAAAATGGAGGTTAAGAAAATTTCCTCGTTAATTTAGGACATTACTCGTTTTCGACCCTTTTTTACTAGGAAGGCCATAATGTGGCCGATTTGCATTGAATCTTCGCATGTGACAATTTGTTGGATAGGTAAACAACAAAGCTACGACTGCCATGGTATATTTTTGCATTCTCTAAAAGTTCGGCCAAAATGGAGGTTAAGAAAAACTCCTCGTTAATTTAGGACATTACTCGTTTTCGACCCTTTTTAACTAGGAAGGCCATAATGTGGCCGATTTGCATTGAATCTTAGCATGTGACAATTCGTTGGATAGGTAAACAACATAACTACGACTTCCATGGTATATTTTTGCATTCTCAAAAAATTCGGCCAAAATGGAGGTTAAGAAAATCTCCTCGTTTCATTTTCGACCCTTTTTTACTAGGAAGGCCATAATGTGGCCGATTTGCATTGAATCTTAGCATGTGACAATTTGTTGGATAGGTAAACAACATAACTACGACTTCCATGGTATATTTTTGCATTCTCTAAAAATTCGGCCAAAATGGAGGTTAAAAAATCTCCTCGTTAATTTAGGACATTACTCGTTTTCGACCCTTTTTTACTAGGAAGGCCATAAAGTGGCCGATTTGTATTGAATCTTTGCATGTGACAATTCGTTGGATACGTAAACAACATAACTACGACTTCCATGGGATATTTTTGCATTCTCTAAAAATTCGGCCAAAATGGAGGTTAGGAAAATCTCCTCGTTAATTTAGGACATTACTCCTTTTCGACCCTTTTTTACTAGGAAGGCCATAAAGTGGCCGATTTGTATTGAATCTTTGCATGTGACAATTCGTTGGATAGGTAAACAACATAACTACGACTTCCATGGGATATTTTTGCATTCTCTAAAAATTTGGCCAAAATGGAGGTTAAGAAAATCTCCTCGTTAATTTAGGACATTACTCCTTTTCGAACCTTTTTTACTAGGAAGGCCATAAAGTGGCCGATTTGTATTGAATCTTAGCAAGTGACAATTCGTTGGATAGGTAAACAACATAACTACGACTTCCATGGGATATTTTTGCATTCTCTAAAAATTCAGACAAAATGGAGGTTAAGAAAATTTCCTCGTTAATTTAGGACATTACTCGTTTTCGACCCTTTTTTACTAGGAAGGCCATAATGTGGCCGATTTGCATTGAATCTTCGCATGTGACAATTTGTTGGATAGGTAAACAACAAAGCTACGACTGCCATGGTATATTTTTGCATTCTCTAAAAGTTCGGCCAAAATGGAGGTTAAGAAAAACTCCTCGTTAATTTAGGACATTACTCGTTTTCGACCCTTTTTAACTAGGAAGGCCATAATGTGGCCGATTTGCATTGAATCTTAGCATGTGACAATTCGTTGGATAGGTAAACAACATAACTACGACTTCCATGGTATATTTTTGCATTCTCAAAAAATTCGGCCAAAATGGAGGTTAAGAAAATCTCCTCGTTTCATTTTCGACCCTTTTTTACTAGGAAGGCCATAATGTGGCCGATTTGCATTGAATCTTAGCATGTTACAATTTGTTGGATAGGTAAACAACATAACTACGACTTCCATGGTATATTTTTGCATTTTCTAAAAATTCGGCCAAAATGGAGGTTAAAAAATCTCCTCGTTAATTTAGGACATTACTCGTTTTCGACCCTTTTTTACTAGGAAGGCCATAAAGTGGCCGATTTGTATTGAATCTTTGCATGTGACAATTCGTTGGATACGTAAACAACATAACTACGACTTCCATGGGGTATTTTTGCATTCTCTAAAAATTCGGCCAAAATGGAGGTTAAGAAAATCTCCTCGTTAATTTAGGACATTACTCCTTTTCGACCCTTTTTTACTAGGAAGGCCATAAAGTGGCCGATTTGTATTGAATCTTAGCAAGTGACAATTCGTTGGATAGGTAAACAACATAAATACGACTTCCATGGGATATATTTGCATTCTCTAAAAATTCGGACAAAATGGAGGTTAAGAAAGTCTCCTCGTTAATTTAGGACATTACTCCTTTTCGACCCTTTTTTACTAGGAAGGCCATAAAGTGGCCGATTTGTATTGAATCTTAGCATGTGACAATTCGTTGGATAGGTAAACAACATAACTACGACTTCCATGGGATATTTTTGCATTCTCAAAAAATTCGGCCAAAATGGAGGTTAAGAAAATCTCCTCGTTTCGTTTTCGACCCTTTTTTACTAGGAAGGCCATAATGTGGCCGATTTGCATTGAATCTTAGCATGTGACAATTCATTGGATAGGTAAACAACATAACTACGACATCCATGGTATATTTTTGCATTCTCTAAAAATTCGGCCAAAATGGAGGTTAAAAAATCTCCTCGTTAATTTAGGACATTACTCGTTTTCGACCCTTTTTTACTAGGAAGGCCATAAAGTGGCCGATTTGTATTGAATCTTTGCATGTGACAATTCGTTGGATAGGTAAACAACATAACTACGACTTCCATGGGATATTTTTGCATTCTCTAAAAATTTGGCCAAAATGGAGGTTAAGAAAATCTCCTCGTTAATTTAGGACATTACTCCTTTTCGACCCTTTTTTACTAGGAAGGCCATAAAGTGGCCGATTTGTATTGAATCTTAGCAAGTGACAATTCGTTGGATAGGTAAACAACATAACTACGACTTCCATGGTATATTTTTGCATTCTCTAAAAATTCGGCCAAAATGGAGGTTAAAAAATCTCCTCGTTAATTTAGGACATTACTCGTTTTCGACCCTTTTTTACTAGGAAGGCCATAAAGTGGCCGATTTGTATTGAATCTTTGCATGTGACAATTCTTTGGATAGGTAAACAACATAACTACGACTTCCATGGGATATTTTTGCATTCTCTAAAAATTTGGCCAAAATGGAGGTTAAGAAAATCTCCTCGTTAATTTAGGACATTACTCCTTTTCGAACCTTTTTTACTAGGAAGGCCATAAAGTGGCCGATTTGTATTGAATCTTAGCAAGTGACAATTCGTTGGATAGGCAAACAACATAACTACGACTTCCATGGGATATTTTTGCATTCTCTAAAAATTCAGACAAAATGGAGGTTAAGAAAATTTCCTCGTTAATTTAGGACATTACTCGTTTTCGACCCTTTTTTACTAGGAAGGCCATAATGTGGCCGATTTGCATTGAATCTTCGCATGTGACAATTTGTTGGATAGGTAAACAACAAAGCTACGACTGCCATGGTATATTTTTGCATTCTCTAAAAGTTCGGCCAAAATGGAGGTTAAGAAAAACTCCTCGTTAATTTAGGACATTACTCGTTTTCGACCCTTTTTAACTAGGAAGGCCATAATGTGGCCGATTTGCATTGAATCTTAGCATGTGACAATTCGTTGGATAGGTAAACAACATAACTACGACTTCCATGGTATATTTTTGCATTCTCAAAAAATTCGGCCAAAATGGAGGTTAAGAAAATCTCCTCGTTTCATTTTCGTCCCTTTTTTACTAGGAAGGCCATAATGTGGCCGATTTGCATTGAATCTTAGCATGTGACAATTTGTTGGATAGGTAAACAACATAACTACGACTTCCATGGTATATTTTTGCATTCTCTAAAAATTCGGCCAAAATGGAGGTTAAAAAATCTCCTCGTTAATTTAGGACATTACTCGTTTTCGACCCTTTTTTACTAGGAAGGCCATAAAGTGGCCGATTTGTATTGAATCTTTGCATGTGACAATTCGTTGGATACGTAAACAACATAACTACGACTTCCATGGGATATTTTTGCATTCTCTAAAAATTCGGCCAAAATGGAGGTTAGGAAAATCTCCTCGTTAATTTAGGACATTACTCCTTTTCGACCCTTTTTTACTAGGAAGGCCATAAAGTGGCCGATTTGTATTGAATCTTTGCATGTGACAATTCGTTGGATAGGTAAACAACATAACTACGACTTCCATGGGATATTTTTGCATTCTCTAAAAATTTGGCCAAAATGGAGGTTAAGAAAATCTCCTCGTTAATTTAGGACATTACTCCTTTTCGAACCTTTTTTACTAGGAAGGCCATAAAGTGGCCGATTTGTATTGAATCTTAGCAAGTGACAATTCGTTGGATAGGTAAACAACATAACTACGACTTCCATGGGATATTTTTGCATTCTCTAAAAATTCAGACAAAATGGAGGTTAAGAAAATTTCCTCGTTAATTTAGGACATTACTCGTTTTCGACCCTTTTTTACTAGGAAGGCCATAATGTGGCCGATTTGCATTGAATCTTCGCATGTGACAATTTGTTGGATAGGTAAACAACAAAGCTACGACTGCCATGGTATATTTTTGCATTCTCTAAAAGTTCGGCCAAAATGGAGGTTAAGAAAAACTCCTCGTTAATTTAGGACATTACTCGTTTTCGACCCTTTTTAACTAGGAAGGCCATAATGTGGCCGATTTGCATTGAATCTTAGCATGTGACAATTCGTTGGATACGTAAACAACATAACTACGACTTCCATAGGATATTTTTGCATTCTCTAAAAATTCGGCCAAAATGGAGGTTAAGAAAATCTCCTCGTTAATTTAGGACATTACTCCTTTTCGACCCTTTTTTACTAGGAAGGCCATAAAGTGGCCGATTTGTATTGAATCTTAGCAAGTGACAATTCGTTGGATAGGTAAACAACATAAATACGACTTCCATGGGATATATTTGCATTCTCTAAAAATTCGGCCAAAATGGAGGTTAAAAAATCTCCTCGTTAATTTAGGACATTACTCGTTTTCGACCCTTTTTAACTAGGAAGGCCATAATGTGGCCGATTTGCATTGAATCTTAGCATGTGACAATTCGTTGGATAGGTAAACAACATAACTACGACTTCCATGGTATATTTTTGCATTCTCAAAAAATTCGGCCAAAATGGAGGTTAAGAAAATCTCCTCGTTTCATTTTCGACCCTTTTTTACTAGGAAGGCCATAATGTGGCCGATTTGCATTGAATCTTAGCATGTGACAATTTGTTGGATAGGTAAACAACATAACTACGACTTCCATGGTATATTTTTGCATTTTCTAAAAATTCGGCCAAAATGGAGGTTAAAAAATCTCCTCGTTAATTTAGGACATTACTCGTTTTCGACCCTTTTTTACTAGGAAGGCCATAAAGTGGCCGATTTGTATTGAATCTTTGCATGTGACAATTCGTTGGATACGTAAACAACATAACTACGACTTCCATGGGGTATTTTTGCATTCTCTAAAAATTCGGCCAAAATGGAGGTTAAGAAAATCTCCTCGTTAATTTTGGACATTACTCCTTTTCGACCCTTTTTTACTAGGAAGGCCATAAAGTGGCCGATTTGTATTGAATCTTAGCAAGTGACAATTCGTTGGATAGGTAAACAACATAAATACGACTTCCATGGGATATATTTGCATTCTCTAAAAATTCGGACAAAATGGAGGTTAAGAAAATCTCCTCGTTAATTTAGGACATTACTCCTTTTCGACCCTTTTTTACTAGGAAGGCCATAAAGTGGCCGATTTGTATTGAATCTTAGCATGTGACAATTCGTTGGATAGGTAAACAACATAACTACGACTTCCATGGGATATTTTTGCATTCTCAAAAAATTCGGCCAAAATGGAGGTTAAGAAAATCTCCTCGTTTCGTTTTCGACCCTTTTTTACTAGGAAGGCCATAATGTGGCCGATTTGCATTGAATCTTAGCATGTGACAATTCGTTGGATAGGTAAACAACATAACTACGACATCCATGGTATATTTTTGCATTCTCTAAAAATTCGGCCAAAATGGAGGTTAAAAAATCTCCTCGTTAATTTAGGACATTACTCGTTTTCGACCCTCTTTTACTAGGAAGGCCATAAAGTGGCCGATTTGTATTGAATCTTTGCATGTGACAATTCGTTGGATAGGTAAACAACATAACTACGACTTCCATGGGATATTTTTGCATTCTCTAAAAATTCAGACAAAATGGAGGTTAAGAAAATTTCCTCGTTAATTTAGGACATTACTCGTTTTCGACCCTTTTTTACTAGGAAGGCCATAATGTGGCCGATTTGCATTGAATCTTCGCATGTGACAATTTGTTGGATAGGTAAACAACAAAGCTACGACTGCCATGGTATATTTTTGCATTCTCTAAAAGTTCGGCCAAAATGGAGGTTAAGAAAAACTCCTCGTTAATTTAGGACATTACTCGTTTTCGACCCTTTTTAACTAGGAAGGCCATAATGTGGCCGATTTGCATTGAATCTTAGCATGTGACAATTCGTTGGATAGGTAAACAACATAACTACGACTTCCATGGTATATTTTTGCATTCTCAAAAAATTCGGCCAAAATGGAGGTTAAGAAAATCTCCTCGTTTCATTTTCGTCCCTTTTTTACTAGGAAGGCCATAATGTGGCCGATTTGCATTGAATCTTAGCATGTGACAATTTGTTGGATAGGTAAACAACATAACTACGACTTCCATGGTATATTTTTGCATTCTCTAAAAATTCGGCCAAAATGGAGGTTAAAAAATCTCCTCGTTAATTTAGGACATTACTCGTTTTCGACCCTTTTTTACTAGGAAGGCCATAAAGTGGCCGATTTGTATTGAATCTTTGCATGTGACAATTCGTTGGATACGTAAACAACATAACTACGACTTCCATGGGATATTTTTGCATTCTCTAAAAATTCGGCCAAAATGGAGGTTAGGAAAATCTCCTCGTTAATTTAGGACATTACTCCTTTTCGACCCTTTTTTACTAGGAAGGCCATAAAGTGGCCGATTTGTATTGAATCTTTGCATGTGACAATTCGTTGGATAGGTAAACAACATAACTACGACTTCCATGGGATATTTTTGCATTCTCTAAAAATTTGGCCAAAATGGAGGTTAAGAAAATCTCCTCGTTAATTTAGGACATTACTCCTTTTCGAACCTTTTTTACTAGGAAGGCCATAAAGTGGCCGATTTGTATTGAATCTTAGCAAGTGACAATTCGTTGGATAGGTAAACAACATAACTACGACTTCCATGGGATATTTTTGCATTCTCTAAAAATTCAGACAAAATGGAGGTTAAGAAAATTTCCTCGTTAATTTAGGACATTACTCGTTTTCGACCCTTTTTTACTAGGAAGGCCATAATGTGGCCGATTTGCATTGAATCTTCGCATGTGACAATTTGTTGGATAGGTAAACAACAAAGCTACGACTGCCATGGTATATTTTTGCATTCTCTAAAAGTTCGGCCAAAATGGAGGTTAAGAAAAACTCCTCGTTAATTTAGGACATTACTCGTTTTCGACCCTTTTTAACTAGGAAGGCCATAATGTGGCCGATTTGCATTGAATCTTAGCATGTGACAATTCGTTGGATACGTAAACAACATAACTACGACTTCCATAGGATATTTTTGCATTCTCTAAAAATTCGGCCAAAATGGAGGTTAAGAAAATCTCCTCGTTAATTTAGGACATTACTCCTTTTCGACCCTTTTTTACTAGGAAGGCCATAAAGTGGCCGATTTGTATTGAATCTTAGCAAGTGACAATTCGTTGGATAGGTAAACAACATAAATACGACTTCCATGGGATATATTTGCATTCTCTAAAAATTCGGCCAAAATGGAGGTTAAAAAATCTCCTCGTTAATTTAGGACATTACTCGTTTTCGACCCTTTTTAACTAGGAAGGCCATAATGTGGCCGATTTGCATTGAATCTTAGCATGTGACAATTCGTTGGATAGGTAAACAACATAACTACGACTTCCATGGTATATTTTTGCATTCTCAAAAAATTCGGCCAAAATGGAGGTTAAGAAAATCTCCTCGTTTCATTTTCGACCCTTTTTTACTAGGAAGGCCATAATGTGGCCGATTTGCATTGAATCTTAGCATGTGACAATTTGTTGGATAGGTAAACAACATAACTACGACTTCCATGGTATATTTTTGCATTTTCTAAAAATTCGGCCAAAATGGAGGTTAAAAAATCTCCTCGTTAATTTAGGACATTACTCGTTTTCGACCCTTTTTTACTAGGAAGGCCATAAAGTGGCCGATTTGTATTGAATCTTTGCATGTGACAATTCGTTGGATACGTAAACAACATAACTACGACTTCCATGGGGTATTTTTGCATTCTCTAAAAATTCGGCCAAAATGGAGGTTAAGAAAATCTCCTCGTTAATTTTGGACATTACTCCTTTTCGACCCTTTTTTACTAGGAAGGCCATAAAGTGGCCGATTTGTATTGAATCTTAGCAAGTGACAATTCGTTGGATAGGTAAACAACATAAATACGACTTCCATGGGATATATTTGCATTCTCTAAAAATTCGGACAAAATGGAGGTTAAGAAAATCTCCTCGTTAATTTAGGACATTACTCCTTTTCGACCCTTTTTTACTAGGAAGGCCATAAAGTGGCCGATTTGTATTGAATCTTAGCATGTGACAATTCGTTGGATAGGTAAACAACATAACTACGACTTCCATGGGATATTTTTGCATTCTCAAAAAATTCGGCCAAAATGGAGGTTAAGAAAATCTCCTCGTTTCGTTTTCGACCCTTTTTTACTAGGAAGGCCATAATGTGGCCGATTTGCATTGAATCTTAGCATGTGACAATTCGTTGGATAGGTAAACAACATAACTACGACATCCATGGTATATTTTTGCATTCTCTAAAAATTCGGCCAAAATGGAGGTTAAAAAATCTCCTCGTTAATTTAGGACATTACTCGTTTTCGACCCTCTTTTACTAGGAAGGCCATAAAGTGGCCGATTTGTATTGAATCTTTGCATGTGACAATTCGTTGGATAGGTAAACAACATAACTACGACTTCCATGGGATATTTTTGCATTCTCTAAAAATTTGGCCAAAATGGAGGTTAAGAAAATCTCCTCGTTAATTTAGGACATTACTCCTTTTCGACCCTTTTTTACTAGGAAGGCCATAAAGTGGCCGATTTGTATTGAATCTTAGCAAGTGACAATTCGTTGGATAGGTAAACAACATAACTACGACTTCCATGGTATATTTTTGCATTCTCTAAAAATTCGGCCAAAATGGAGGTTAAAAAATCTCGTTAATTTAGGACATTACTCGTTTTCGACCCTTTTTTACTAGGAAGGCCATAAAGTGGCCGATTTGTATTGAATCTTTGCATGTGACAATTCGTTGGATAGGTAAACAACATAACTACGACTTCCATGGGATATTTTTGCATTCTCTAAAAATTTGGCCAAAATGGAGGTTAAGAAAATCTCCTCGTTAATTTAGGACATTACTCCTTTTCGAACCTTTTTTACTAGGAAGGCCATAAAGTGGCCGATTTGTATTGAATCTTAGCAAGTGACAATTCGTTGGATAGGTAAACAACATAACTACGACTTCCATGGGATATTTTTGCATTCTCTAAAAATTCAGACAAAATGGAGGTTAAGAAAATTTCCTCGTTAATTTAGGACATTACTCGTTTTCGACCCTTTTTTACTAGGAAGGCCATAATGTGGCCGATTTGCATTGAATCTTCGCATGTGACAATTTGTTGGATAGGTAAACAACAAAGCTACGACTGCCATGGTATATTTTTGCATTCTCTAAAAGTTCGGCCAAAATGGAGGTTAAGAAAAACTCCTCGTTAATTTAGGACATTACTCGTTTTCGACCCTTTTTAACTAGGAAGGCCATAATGTGGCCGATTTGCATTGAATCTTAGCATGTGACAATTCGTTGGATAGGTAAACAACATAACTACGACTTCCATGGTATATTTTTGCATTCTCAAAAAATTCGGCCAAAATGGAGGTTAAGAAAATCTCCTCGTTTCATTTTCGACCCTTTTTTACTAGGAAGGCCATAATGTGGCCGATTTGCATTGAATCTTAGCATGTGACAATTTGTTGGATAGGTAAACAACATAACTACGACTTCCATGGTATATTTTTGCATTCTCTAAAAATTCGGCCAAAATGGAGGTTAAAAAATCTCCTCGTTAATTTAGGACATTACTCGTTTTCGACCCTTTTTTACTAGGAAGGCCATAAAGTGGCCGATTTGTATTGAATCTTTGCATGTGACAATTCGTTGGATACGTAAACAACATAACTACGACTTCCATGGGATATTTTTGCAATCTCTAAAAATTCGGCCAAAATGGAGGTTAAGAAAATCTCCTCGTTAATTTAGGACATTACTCCTTTTCGACCCTTTTTTACTAGGAAGGCCATAAAGTGGCCGATTTGTATTGAATCTTTGCATGTGACAATTCGTTGGATAGGTAAACAACATAACTACGACTTCCATGGGATATTTTTGCATTCTCTAAAAATTTGGCCAAAATGGAGGTTAAGAAAATCTCCTCGTTAATTTAGGACATTACTCCTTTTCGAACCTTTTTTACTAGGAAGGCCATAAAGTGGCCGATTTGTATTGAATCTTAGCAAGTGACAATTCGTTGGATAGGTAAACAACATAACTACGACTTCCATGGGATATTTTTGCATTCTCTAAAAATTCAGACAAAATGGAGGTTAAGAAAATTTCCTCGTTAATTTAGGACATTACTCGTTTTCGACCCTTTTTTACTAGGAAGGCCATAATGTGGCCGATTTGCATTGAATCTTCGCATGTGACAATTTGTTGGATAGGTAAACAACAAAGCTACGACTGCCATGGTATATTTTTGCATTCTCTAAAAGTTCGGCCAAAATGGAGGTTAAGAAAAACTCCTCGTTAATTTAGGACATTACTCGTTTTCGACCCTTTTTAACTAGGAAGGCCATAATGTGGCCGATTTGCATTGAATCTTAGCATGTGACAATTCGTTGGATAGGTAAACAACATAACTACGACTTCCATGGTATATTTTTGCATTCTCAAAAAATTCGGCCAAAATGGAGGTTAAGAAAATCTCCTCGTTTCATTTTCGACCCTTTTTTACTAGGAAGGCCATAATGTGGCCGATTTGCATTGAATCTTAGCATGTGACAATTTGTTGGATAGGTAAACAACATAACTACGACTTCCATGGTATATTTTTGCATTCTCTAAAAATTCGGCCAAAATGGAGGTTAAGAAAATCTCCTCGTTAATTTAGGACATTACTCCTTTTCGACCCTTTTTTACTAGGAAGGCCATAAAGTGGCCGATTTGTATTGAATCTTAGCAAGTGACAATTCGTTGGATAGGTAAACAACATAAATACGACTTCCATGGGATATATTTGCATTCTCTAAAAATTCGGACAAAATGGAGGTTAAGAAAATTTCCTCGTTAATTTAGGACATTACTCGTTTTCGACCCTTTTTAATTAGGAAGGCCATAAAGTGGCCGATTTGTATTGAATCTTAGCATGAGACAATTCGTTGGATAGGTAAACAACATAACTACGACTTCCATGGGATATTTTTGCATTCTCAAAAAATTCGGCCAAAATGGAGGTTAAGAAAATCTCCTCGTTTCGTTTTCGACCCTTTTTTACTAGGAAGGCCATAATGTGGCCGATTTGCATTGAATCATAGCATGTGACAATTCGTTGGATAGGTAAACAACATAACTACGACATCCATGGTATATTTTTGCATTCTCTAAAAATTCGGCCAAAATGGAGGTTAAAAAATCTCCTCGTTAATTTAGGACATTACTCGTTTTCGACCCTTTTTTACTAGGAATGCCATAAAGTGGCCGATTTGTATTGAATCTTTGCATGTGACAATTCGTTGGATAGGTAAACAACATAACTACGACTTCCATGGGATATTTTTGCATTCTCTAAAAATTTGGCCAAAATGGAGGTTAAGAAAATCTCCTCGTTAATTTAGGACATTACTCCTTTTCGAACCTTTTTTACTAGGAAGGCCATAAAGTGGCCGATTTGTATTGAATCTTAGCAAGTGACAATTCATTGGATAGGTAAACAACATAACTACGACTTCCATGGGATATTTTTGCATTCTCTAAAAATTCAGACAAAATGGAGGTTAAGAAAATTTCATCGTTAATTTAGGACATTACTCGTTTTCGACCCTTTTTTACTAGGAAGGCCATAATGTGGCCGATTTGCATTGAATCTTCGCATGTGACAATTTGTTGGATAGGTAAACAACATAGCTACAACTGCCATGGTATATTTTTGCATTCTCTAAAAGTTCGGCCAAAATGGAGGTTAAGAAAATCTCCTCGTTAATTTAGGACATTACTCGTTTTCGACCCTTTTTAACTAGGAAGGCCATAATGTGGCCGATTTGCATTGAATCTTAGCATGTGACAATTCGTTGGATAGGTAAACAACATAACTACGACATCCATGGTATATTTTTGCATTCTCTAAAAATTCGGCCAAAATGGAGGTTAAAAAATCTCCTCGTTAATTTAGGACATTACTCGTTTTCGACCCTTTTTTACTAGGAATGCCATAAAGTGGCCGATTTGTATTGAATCTTTGCATGTGACAATTCGTTGGATAGGTAAACAACATAACTACGACTTCCATGGGATATTTTTGCATTCTCTAAAAATTTGGCCAAAATGGAGGTTAAGAAAATCTCCTCGTTAATTTAGGACATTACTCCTTTTCGAACCTTTTTTACTAGGAAGGCCATAAAGTGGCCGATTTGTATTGAATCTTAGCAAGTGACAATTCATTGGATAGGTAAACAACATAACTACGACTTCCATGGGATATTTTTGCATTCTCTAAAAATTCAGACAAAATGGAGGTTAAGAAAATTTCATCGTTAATTTAGGACATTACTCGTTTTCGACCCTTTTTTACTAGGAAGGCCATAATGTGGCCGATTTGCATTGAATCTTCGCATGTGACAATTTGTTGGATAGGTAAACAACATAGCTACAACTGCCATGGTATATTTTTGCATTCTCTAAAAGTTCGGCCAAAATGGAGGTTAAGAAAATCTCCTCGTTAATTTAGGACATTACTCGTTTTCGACCCTTTTTAACTAGGAAGGCCATAATGTGGCCGATTTGCATTGAATCTTAGCATGTGACAATTCGTTGGATAGGTAAACAACATAACTACGACTTCCATGGTATATTTTTGCATTCTCAAAAAATTCGGCCAAAATGGAGGTTAAGAAAATCTCCTCGTTTCATTTTCGACCCTTTTTTACTAGGAAGGCCATAATGTGGCCGATTTGCATTGAATCTTAGCATGTGACAATTTGTTGGATAGGTAAACAACATAACTACGACTTCCATGGGATATTTTTGCATTCTCTAAAAATTCGGCCAAAATGGAGGTTAAGAAAATCTCCTCGTTAATTTAGGACATTACTCCTTTTCGACCCTTTTTTACTAGGAAGGCCATAAAGTGGCCGATTTGTATTGAATCTTAGCAAGTGACAATTCGTTGGATAGGTAAACAACATAAATACGACTTCCATGGGATATATTTGCATTCTCTAAAAATTCGGACAAAATGGAGGTTAAGAAAATTTCCTCGTTAATTTAGGACATTACTCGTTTTCGACCCTTTTTAATTAGGAAGGCCATAAAGTGGCCGATTTGTATTGAATCTTAGCAAGTGACAATTCGTTGGATAGGTAAACAACATAAATACGACTTCCATGGGATATATTTGCATTCTCTAAAAATTCGGACAAAATGGAGGTTAAGAAAATTTCCTCGTTAATTTAGGACATTACTCGTTTTCGACCCTTTTTAATTAGGAAGGCCATAAAGTGGCCGATTTGTATTGAATCTTAGCATGAGACAATTCGTTGGATAGGTAAACAACATAACTACGACTTCCATGGGATATTTTTGCATTCTCAAAAAATTCGGCCAAAATGGAGGTTAAGAAAATCTCCTCGTTTCGTTTTCGACCCTTTTTTACTAGGAAGGCCATAATGTGGCCGATTTGCATTGAATCATAGCATGTGACAATTCGTTGGATAGGTAAACAACATAACTACGACATCCATGGTATATTTTTGCATTCTCTAAAAATTCGGCCAAAATGGAGGTTAAAAAATCTCCTCGTTAATTTAGGACATTACTCGTTTTCGACCCTTTTTTACTAGGAAGGCCATAAAGTGGCCGATTTGTATTGAATCTTTGCATGTGACAATTCGTTGGATAGGTAAACAACATAACTACGACTTCCATGGGATATTTTTGCATTCTCTAAAAATTTGGCCAAAATGGAGGTTAAGAAAATCTCCTCGTTAATTTAGGACATTACTCCTTTTCGAACCTTTTTTACTAGGAAGGCCATAAAGTGGCCGATTTGTATTGAATCTTAGCAAGTGAGAATTCATTGGATAGGTAAACAACATAACTACGACTTCCATGGGATATTTTTGCATTCTCTAAAAATTCAGACAAAATGGAGGTTAAGAAAATTTCATCGTTAATTTAGGACATTACTCGTTTTCGACCCTTTTTACTAGGAAGGCCATAATGTGGCCGATTTGCATTGAATCTTCGCATGTGACAATTTGTTGGATAGGTAAACAACATAGCTACAACTGCCATGGTATATTTTTGCATTCTCTAAAAGTTCGGCCAAAATGGAGGTTAAGAAAATCTCCTCGTTAATTTAGGACATTACTCGTTTTCGACCCTTTTTAACTAGGAAGGCCATAATGTGGCCGATTTGCATTGAATCTTAGCATGTGACAATTCGTTGGATAGGTAAACAACATAACTACGACTTCCATGGTATATTTTTGCATTCTCAAAAAATTCGGCCAAAATGGAGGTTAAGAAAATCTCCTCATTTCATTTTCGACCCTTTTTTACTAGGAAGGCCATAATGTGGCCGATTTGCATTGAATCTTAGCATGTGACAATTTGTTGGATAGGTAAACAACATAACTACGACTTCCATGGTATATTTTTGCATTCTCTAAAAATTCGGCCAAAATGGAGGTTAAAAAATCTCCTCGTTAATTTAGGACATTACTCGTTTTCGACCCTTTTTTACTAGGAAGGCCATAAAGTGGCCGATTTGTATTGAATCTTTGCATGTGACAATTCGTTGGATACGTAAACAACATAACTACGACTTCCATGGGATATTTTTGCATTCTCTAAAAATTCGGCCAAAATGGAGGTTAAGAAAATCTCCTCGTTAATTTAGGACATTACTCCTTTTCGACCCTTTTTTACTAGGAAGGCCATAAAGTGGCCGATTTGTATTGAATCTTAGCAAGTGACAATTCGTTGGATAGGTAAACAACATAAATACGACTTCCATGGGATATATTTGCATTCTCTAAAAATTCGGACAAAATGGAGGTTAAGAAAATTTCCTCGTTAATTTAGGACATTACTCGTTTTCGACCCTTTTTAATTAGGAAGGCCATAAAGTGGCCGATTTGTATTGAATCTTAGCATGAGACAATTCGTTGGATAGGTAAACAACATAACTACGACTTCCATGGGATATTTTTGCATTCTCAAAAAATTCGGCCAAAATGGAGGTTAAGAAAATCTCCTCGTTTCGTTTTCGACCCTTTTTTACTAGGAAGGCCATAATGTGGCCGATTTGCATTGAATCATAGCATGTGACAATTCGTTGGATAGGTAAACAACATAACTACGACATCCATGGTATATTTTTGCATTCTCTAAAAATTCGGCCAAAATGGAGGTTAAAAAATCTCCTCGTTAATTTAGGACATTACTCGTTTTCGACCCTTTTTTACTAGGAAGGCCATAAAGTGGCCGATTTGTATTGAATCTTTGCATGTGACAATTCGTTGGATAGGTAAACAACATAACTACGACTTCCATGGGATATTTTTGCATTCTCTAAAAATTTGGCCAAAATGGAGGTTAAGAAAATCTCCTCGTTAATTTAGGACATTACTCCTTTTCGAACCTTTTTTACTAGGAAGGCCATAAAGTGGCCGATTTGTATTGAATCTTAGCAAGTGAGAATTCATTGGATAGGTAAACAACATAACTACGACTTCCATGGGATATTTTTGCATTCTCTAAAAATTCAGACAAAATGGAGGTTAAGAAAATTTCATCGTTAATTTAGGACATTACTCGTTTTCGACCCTTTTTTACTAGGAAGGCCATAATGTGGCCGATTTGCATTGAATCTTCGCATGTGACAATTTGTTGGATAGGTAAACAACATAGCTACAACTGCCATGGTATATTTTTGCATTCTCTAAAAGTTCGGCCAAAATGGAGGTTAAGAAAATCTCCTCGTTAATTTAGGACATTACTCGTTTTCGACCCTTTTTAACTAGGAAGGCCATAATGTGGCCGATTTGCATTGAATCTTAGCATGTGACAATTAGTTGGATAGGTAAACAACATAACTACGACTTCCATGGTATATTTTTGCATTCTCAAAAAATTCGGCCAAAATGGAGGTTAAGAAAATCTCCTCGTTTCATTTTCGACCCTTTTTTACTAGGAAGGCCATAATGTGGCCGATTTGCATTGAATCTTAGCATGTGACAATTTGTTGGATAGGTAAACAACATAACTACGACTTCCATGGTATATTTTTGCATTCTCTAAAAATTCGGCCAAAATGGAGGTTAAAAAATCTCCTCGTTAATTTAGGACATTACTCGTTTTCGACCCTTTTTTACTAGGAAGGCCATAAAGTGGCCGATTTGTATTGAATCTTTGCATGTGACAATTCGTTGGATACGTAAACAACATAACTACGACTTCCATGGGATATTTTTGCATTCTCTAAAAATTCGGCCAAAATGGAGGTTAAGAAAATCTCCTCGTTAATTTAGGACATTACTCTTTTTCGACCCTTTTTTACTAGGAAGGCCATAAAGTGGCCGATTTGTATTGAATCCTAGCAAGTGACAATTCGTTGGATAGGTAAACAACATAAATACGACTTCCATGGGATATATTTGCATTCTCTAAAAATTCGGACAAAATGGAGGTTAAGAAAATTTCCTCGTTAATTTAGGACATTACTCGTTTTCGACCCTTTTTAATTAGGAAGGCCATAAAGTGGCCGATTTGTATTGAATCTTAGCATGAGACAATTCGTTGGATAGGTAAACAACATAACTACGACTTCCATGGGATATTTTTGCATTCTCAAAAAATTCGGCCAAAATGGAGGTTAAGAAAATCTCCTCGTTTCATTTTCGACCCTTTTTTACTAGGAAGGCCATAATGTGGCCGATTTGCATTGAATCATAGCATGTGACAATTCGTTGGATAGGTAAACAACATAACTACGACATCCATGGTATATTTTTGCATTCCCTAAAAATTCGGCCAAAATGGAGGTTAAAAAATCTCCTCGTTAATTTAGGACATTACTCGTTTTCGACCCTTTTTTACTAGGAAGGCCATAAAGTGGCCGATTTGTATTGAATCTTTGCATGTGACAATTCGTTGGATAGGTAAACAACATAACTACGACTTCCATGGGATATTTTTGCATTCTCTAAAAATTTGGCCAAAATGGAGGTTAAGAAAATCTCCTCGTTAATTTAGGACATTACTCCTTTTCGAACCTTTTTTACTAGGAAGGCCATAAAGTGGCCGATTTGTATTGAATCTTAGCAAGTGAGAATTCATTGGATAGCTAAACAACATAACTACGACTTCCATGGGATATTTTTGCATTCTCTAAAAATTCAGACAAAATGGAGGTTAAGAAAATTTCATCGTTAATTTAGGACATTACTCGTTTTCGACCCTTTTTTACTAGGAAGGCCATAATGTGGCCGATTTGCATTGAATCTTCGCATGTGACAATTTGTTGGATAGGTAAACAACATAGCTACAACTGCCATGGTATATTTTTGCATTCTCTAAAAGTTCGGCCAAAATGGAGGTTAAGAAAATCTCCTCGTTAATTTAGGACATTACTCGTTTTCGACCCTTTTTAACTAGGAAGGCCATAATGTGGCCGATTTGCATTGAATCTTAGCATGTGACAATTAGTTGGATAGGTAAACAACATAACTACGACTTCCATGGTATATTTTTGCATTCTCAAAAAATTCGGCCAAAATGGAGGTTAAGAAAATCTCCTCGTTTCATTTTCGACCCTTTTTTACTAGGAAGGCCATAATGTGGCCGATTTGCATTGAATCTTAGCATGTGACAATTTGTTGGATAGGTAAACAACATAACTACGACTTCCATGGTATATTTTTGCATTCTCTAAAAATTCGGCCAAAATGGAGGTTAAAAAATCTCCTCGTTAATTTAGGACATTACTCGTTTTCGACCCTTTTTTACTAGGAAGGCCATAAAGTGGCCGATTTGTATTGAATCTTTGCATGTGACAATTCGTTGGATACGTAAACAACATAACTACGACTTCCATGGGATATTTTTGCATTCTCTAAAAATTCGGCCAAAATGGAGGTTAAGAAAATCTCCTCGTTAATTTAGGACATTACTCCTTTTCGACCCTTTTTTACTAGGAAGGCCATAAAGTGGCCGATTTGTATTGAATCTTAGCAAGTGACAATTCGTTGGATAGGTAAACAACATAAATACGACTTCCATGGGATATATTTGCATTCTCTAAAAATTCGGACAAAATGGAGGTTAAGAAAATTTCCTCGTTAATTTAGGACATTACTCGTTTTCGACCCTTTTTAATTAGGAAGGCCATAAAGTGGCCGATTTGTATTGAATCTTAGCATGTGGCAATTCGTTGGATAGGTAAACAACATAACTACGACTTCCATGGGATATTTTTGCATTCTCTAAAAATTTGGCCAAAATGGAGGTTAAGAAAATCTCCTCGTTAATTTAGGACATTACTCCTTTTCGACCCTTTTTCACTAGGAAGGCCATAAAGTGGCCGATTTGTATTGAATCTTAGCAAGTGACAATTCGTTGGATAGGTAAACAACATAACTACGACTTCCATGGTATATTTTTGCATTCTCTAAAAATTCGGCCAAAATGGAGGATAAAAAATCTCCTCGTTAATTTAGGACATTACTCGTTTTCGACCCTTTTTTGCTAGGAAGGCCATAAAGTGGCCGATTTGTATTGAATCTTTGCATGTGACAATTCGTTGGATAGGTAAACAACATAACTACGACTTCCATGGGATATTTTTGCATTCTCTAAAAATTCGGCCAAAATGGTGGTTAAGAAAATCTCCTCGTTAATTTAGGACATTACTCCTTTTCGAACCTTTTTTACTAGGAAGGCCATAAAGTGGCCGATTTGTATTGAATCTTAGCAAGTGACAATTCGTTGGATAGGTAAACAACATAACTACGACTTCCATGGGATATTTTTGCATTCTCTAAAAATTCAGACAAAATGGAGGTTAAGAAAATTTCCTCGTTAATTTAGGACATTACTCGTTTTCGACCCTTTTTTACTAGGAAGGCCATAATGTGGCCGATTTGCATTGAATCTTCGCATGTGACAATTTGTTGGATAGGTAAACAACATAGCTACGACTGCCATGGTATATTTTTGCATTCTCTAAAAATTCGGCCAAAATGGAGGTTAAGAAAATCTCCTCGTTAATTTAGGACATTACTCGTTTTCGACCCTTTTTAACTAGGAAGGCCATAATGTGGCCGATTTGCATTGAATTTTAGCATGTGACAATTCGTTGGATAGGTAAACAACATAACTACGACTTCCATGGTATATTTTTGCATTCTCAAAAAATTCGGCCAAAATGGAGGTTAAGAAAATCTCCTCGTTAATTTAGGACATTACTCATTTTCGACCCTTTTTTACTAGGAAGGCCATAATGTGGCCGATTTGCATTGAATCTTAGCATGTGACAATTTGTTGGATAGGTAAACAACATAACTACGACTTCCATGGTATATTTTTGCATTCTCTAAAAATTCGGCCAAAATGGAGGTTAAAAAATCTCCTCGTTAATTTAGGACATTACTCGTTTTCGACCCTTTTTTACTAGGAAGGCCATAAAGTGGCCGATTTGTATTGAATCTTTGCATGTGACAATTCGTTGGATAGGTAAACAACATAACTACGACTTCCATGGGATATTTTTGCATTCTCTAAAAATTTGGCCAAAATGGTGGTTAAGAAAATCTCCTCGTTAATTTAGGACATTACTCCTTTTCGAACCTTTTTTACTAGGAAGGCCATAAAGTGGCCGATTTGTATTGAATCTTAGCAAGTGACAATTCGTTGGATAGGTAAACAACATAACTACGACTTCCATGGGATATTTTTGCATTCTCTAAAAATTCAGACAAAATGGAGGTTAAGAAAATTTCCTCGTTAATTTAGGACATTACTCGTTTTCGACCCTTTTTTACTAGGAAGGCCATAATGTGGCCGATTTGCATTGAATCTTCGCATGTGACAATTTGTTGGATAGGTAAACAACATAGCTACGACTGCCATGGTATATTTTTGCATTCTCTAAAAATTCGGCCAAAATGGAGGTTAAGAAAATCTCCTCGTTAATTTAGGACATTACTCGTTTTCGACCCTTTTTAACTAGGAAGGCCATAATGTGGCCGATTTGCATTGAATTTTAGCATGTGACAATTCGTTGGATAGGTAAACAACATAACTACGACTTCCATGGTATATTTTTGCATTCTCAAAAAATTCGGCCAAAATGGAGGTTAAGAAAATCTTCTCGTTAATTTAGGACATTACTCATTTTCGACCCTTTTTTACTAGGAAGGCCATAATGTGGCCGATTTGCATTGAATCTTAGCATGTGACAATTTGTTGGATAGGTAAACAACATAACTACGACTTCCATGGTATATTTTTGCATTCTCTAAAAATTCGGCCAAAATGGAGGTTAAAAAATCTCCTCGTTAATTTAGGACATTACTCGTTTTCGACCCTTTTTTACTAGGAAGGCCATAAAGTGGCCGATTTGTATTGAATCTTTGCATGTGACAATTCGTTGGATACGTAAACAACATAACTACGACTTCCATGGGATATTTTTGCATTCTCTAAAAATTCGGCCAAAATGGAGGTTAAGAAAATCTCCTCGTTAATTTAGGACATTACTCCTTTTCGACCCTTTTTTACTAGGAAGGCCATAAAGTGGCCGATTTGTATTGAATCTTAGCAAGTGACAATTCGTTGGATAGGTAAACAACATAAATACGACTTCCATGGGATATATTTGCATTCTCTAAAAATTCGGACAAAATGGAGGTCAAGAAAATTTCCTCGTTAATTTAGGACATTACTCGTTTTCGACCCTTTTTAATTAGGAAGGCCATAAAGTGGCCGATTTGTATTGAATCTTAGCATGAGACAATTCGTTGGATAGGTAAACAACATAACTACGACATCCATGGTATATTTTTGCATTCTCTAAAAATTCGGCCAAAATGGAGGTTAAAAAATCTCCTCGTTAATTTAGGACATTACTCGTTTTCGACCCTTTTTTACTAGGAAGGCCATAAAGTGGCCGATTTGTATTGAATCTTTGCATGTGACAATTCGTTGGATAGGTAAACAACATAACTACGACTTCCATGGGATATTTTTGCATTCTCTAAAAATTTGGCCAAAGTGGAGGTTAAGAAAATCTCCTCGTTAATTTAGGACATTACTCCTTTTCGAACCTTTTTTACTAGGAAGGCCATAAAGTGGCCGATTTGTATTGAATCTTAGCAAGTGACAATTCGTTGGATCGGTAAACAACATAACTACGACTTCCATGGGATATTCTTGCATTCTCTAAAAATTCAGACAAAATGGAGGTTAAGAAAATTTCATCGTTAATTTAGGACATTACTCGTTTTCGACCCTTTTTTACTAGGAAGGCCATAATGTGGCCGATTTGCATTGAATCTTCGCATGTGACAATTTGTTGGATAGGTAAACAACATAGCTACAACTGCCATGGTATATTTTTGCATTCTCTAAAAGTTCGGCCAAAATGGAGGTTAAGAAAATCTCCTCGTTAATTTAGGACATTACTCGTTTTCGACCCTTTTTAACTAGGAAGGCCATAATGTGGCCGATTTGCATTGAATCTTAGCATGTGACAATTCGTTGGATAGGTAAACAACATAACTACGACTTCCATGGTATATTTTTGCATTCTCAAAAAATTCGGCCAAAATGGAGGTTAAGAAAATCTCCTCGTTTCGTTTTCGACCCTTTTTTACTAGGAAGGCCATAATGTGGCCGATTTGCATTGAATCATAGCATGTGACAATTCGTTGGATAGGTAAACAACATAACTACGACATCCATGGTATATTTTTGCATTCTCTAAAAATTCGGCCAAAATGGAGGTTAAAAAATCTCCTCGTTAATTTAGGACATTACTCGTTTTCGACCCTTTTTTACTAGGAAGGCCATAAAGTGGCCGATTTGTATTGAATCTTTGCATGTGACAATTCGTTGGATAGGTAAACAACATAACTACGACTTCCATGGGATATTTTTGCATTCTCTAAAAATTTGGCCAAAGTGGAGGTTAAGAAAATCTCCTCGTTAATTTAGGACATTACTCCTTTTCGAACCTTTTTTACTAGGAAGGCCATAAAGTGGCCGATTTGTATTGAATCTTAGCAAGTGACAATTCGTTGGATCGGTAAACAACATAACTACGACTTCCATGGGATATTCTTGCATTCTCTAAAAATTCAGACAAAATGGAGGTTAAGAAAATTTCATCGTTAATTTAGGACATTACTCGTTTTCGACCCTTTTTTACTAGGAAGGCCATAATGTGGCCGATTTGCATTGAATCTTCGCATGTGACAATTTGTTGGATAGGTAAACAACATAGCTACAACTGCCATGGTATATTTTTGCATTCTCTAAAAGTTCGGCCAAAATGGAGGTTAAGAAAATCTCCTCGTTAATTTAGGACATTACTCGTTTTCGACCCTTTTTAACTAGGAAGGCCATAATGTGGCCGATTTGCATTGAATCTTAGCATGTGACAATTCGTTGGATAGGTAAACAACATAACTACGACTTCCATGGTATATTTTTGCATTCTCAAAAAATTCGGCCAAAATGGAGGTTAAGAAAATCTCCTCGTTTCATTTTCGACCCTTTTTTACTAGGAAGGCCATAATGTGGCCGATTTGCATTGAATCTTAGCATGTGACAATTTGTTGGATAGGTAAACAACATAACTACGACTTCCATGGTATATTTTTGCATTCTCTAAAAATTCGGCCAAAATGGAGGTTAAAAAATCTCCTCGTTAATTTAGGACATTACTCGTTTTCGACCCTTTTTTACTAGGAAGGCCATAAAGTGGCCGATTTGTATTGAATCTTTGCATGTGACAATTCGTTGGATACGTAAACAACATAACTACGACTTCCATGGGATATTTTTGCATTCTCTAAAAATTCGGCCAAAATGGAGGTTAAGAAAATCTCCTCGTTAATTTAGGACATTACTCCTTTTCGACCCTTTTTTACTAGGAAGGCCATAAAGTGGCCGATTTGTATTGAATCTTAGCAAGTGACAATTCGTTGGATAGGTAAACAACATAAATACGACTTCCATGGGATATATTTGCATTCTCTAAAAATTCAGACAAAATGGAGGTTAAGAAAATTTCCTCGTTAATTTAGGACATTACTCGTTTTCGACCCTTTTTAATTAGGAAGGCCATAAAGTGGCCGATTTGTATTGAATCTTAGCATGTGGCAATTCGTTGGATAGGTAAACAACATAACTACGACTTCCATGGGATATTTTTGCATTCTCTAAAAATTTGGCCAAAATGGAGGTTAAGAAAATCTCCTCGTTAATTTAGGACATTACTCCTTTTCGACCCTTTTTCACTAGGAAGGCCATAAAGTGGCCGATTTGTATTGAATCTTAGCAAGTGACAATTCGTTGGATAGGTAAACAACATAACTACGACTTCCATGGTATATTTTTGCATTCTCTAAAAATTCGGCCAAAATGGAGGATAAAAAATCTCCTCGTTAATTTAGGACATTACTCGTTTTCGACCCTTTTTTGCTAGGAAGGCCATAAAGTGGCCGATTTGTATTGAATCTTTGCATGTGACAATTCGTTGGATAGGTAAACAACATAACTACGAATTCCATGGGATATTTTTGCATTCTCTAAAAATTTGGCCAAAATGGTGGTTAAGAAAATCTCCTCGTTAATTTAGGACATTACTCCTTTTCGAACCTTTTTTACTAGGAAGGCCATAAAGTGGCCGATTTGTATTGAATCTTAGCAAGTGACAATTCGTTGGATAGGTAAACAACATAACTACGACTTCCATGGGATATTTTTGCATTCTCTAAAAATTCAGACAAAATGGAGGTTAAGAAAATTTCCTCGTTAATTTAGGACATTACTCGTTTTCGACCCTTTTTTACTAGGAAGGCCATAAAGTGGCCGATTTGTATTGAATCTTTGCATGTGACAATTCGTTGGATACGTAAACAACATAACTACGACTTCCATGGGATATTTTTGCATTCTCTAAAAATTCGGCCAAAATGGAGGTTAAGAAAATCTCCTCGTTAATTTAGGACATTACTCCTTTTCGACCCTTTTTTACTAGGAAGGCCATAAAGTGGCCGATTTGTATTGAATCTTAGCAAGTGACAATTCGTTGGATAGGTAAACAACATAAATACGACTTCCATGGGATATATTTGCATTCTCTAAAAATTCGAACAAAATGGAGGTTAAGAAAATTTCCTCGTTAATTTAGGACATTACTCGTTTTCGACCCTTTTTAATTAGGAAGGCCATAAAGTGGCCGATTTGTATTGAATCTTAGCATGTGGCAATTCGTTGGATAGGTAAACAACATAACTACGACTTCCATGGGATATTTTTGCATTCTCTAAAAATTTGGCCAAAATGGAGGTTAAGAAAATCTCCTCGTTAATTTAGGACATTACTCCTTTTCGACCCTTTTTCACTAGGAAGGCCATAAAGTGGCCGATTTGTATTGAATCTTAGCAAGTGACAATTCGTTGGATAGGTAAACAACATAACTACGACTTCCATGGTATATTTTTGCATTCTCTAAAAATTCGGCCAAAATGGAGGATAAAAAATCTCCTCGTTAATTTAGGACATTACTCGTTTTCGACCCTTTTTTACTAGGAAGGCCATAAAGTGGCCGATTTGTATTGAATCTTTGCATGTGACAATTCGTTGGATAGGTAAACAACATAACTACGACTTCCATGGGATATTTTTGCATTCTCTAAAAATTTGGCCAAAATGGTGGTTAAGAAAATCTCCTCGTTAATTTAGGACATTACTCCTTTTCGAACCTTTTTTACTAGGAAGGCCATAAAGTGGTCGATTTGTATTGAATCTTAGCAAGTGACAATTCGTTGGATAGGTAAACAACATAACTACGACTTCCATGGGATATTTTTGCATTCTCTAAAAATTCAGACAAAATGGAGGTTAAGAAAATTTCCTCGTTAATTTAGGACATTACTCGTTTTCGACCCTTTTTTACTAGGAAGGCCATAATGTGGCTGATTTGCATTGAATCTTCGCATGTGACAATTTGTTGGATAGGTAAACAACAAAGCTACGACTGCCATGGTATATTTTTGCATTCTCTAAAAGTTCGGCCAAAATGGAGGTTAAGAAAAACTCCTCGTTAATTTAGGACATTACTCGTTTTCGACCCTTTTTAACTAGGAAGGCCATAATGTGGCCGATTTGCATTGAATTTTAGCATGTGACAATTCGTTGGATAGGTAAACAACATAACTACGACTTCCATGGTATATTTTTGCATTCTCAAAAAATTCGGCCAAAATGGAGGTTAAGAAAATCTCCTCGTTAATTTAGGACATTACTCCTTTTCGACCCTTTTTTACTAGGAAGGCCATAAAGTGGCCGATTTGTATTGAATCTTAGCAAGTGACAATTCGTTGGATAGGTAAACAACATAAATACGACTTCCATGGGATATTTTTGCATTATCTAAAAATTCGGACAAAATGGAGGTTAAGAAAATTTCCTCGTTAATTTAGGACATTACTCGTTTTCGACCCTTTTTTATTAGGAAGGCCATAAAGTGGTCGATTTGTATTGAATCTTAGCATGTGACAATTCGTTGGATAGGTAAACAACATAACTACGACTTCCATGGGATATTTTTGCATTCTCAAAAAATTCGGCCAAAATGGAGGTTAAGAAAATCTCCTCGTTTCGTTTTCGACCCTTTTTTACTAGGAAGGCCATAATGTGGCTGATTTGCATTGAATCTTAGCATGTGACAATTCGTTGGATAGGTAAACAACATAACTACGACTTCCATGGTATATTTTTGCATTCTCTAAAAATTCGGCCAAAATGGAGGTTAAGAAAATCTCCTCATTAATTTAGGACATTACTCCTTTTCGACCCTTTTTTACTAGGAAGGCCATAAAGTGGCCGATTTGTATTGAATCTTAGCAAGTGACAATTCGTCGGATAGGTAAACAACATAAATACGACTTCCATGGGATATATTTGCATTCTCTAAAAATTCGGACAAAATGGAGGTTAAGAAAATTTCCTCGTTAATTTAGGACATTACTCGTTTTCGACCCTTTTTAATTAGGAAGGCCATAAAGTGGCCGATTTGTATTGAATCTTAGCATGTGGCAATTCGTTGGATAGGTAAACAACATAACTACGACTTCCATGGGATATTTTTGCATTCTCTAAAAATTTGGCCAAAATGGAGGTTAAGAAAATCTCCTCGTTAATTTAGGACATTACTCCTTTTCGACCCTTTTTCACTAGGAAGGCCATAAAGTGGCCGATTTGTATTGAATCTTAGCAAGTGACAATTCGTTGGATAGGTAAACAACATAACTACGACTTCCATGGTATATTTTTGCATTCTCTAAAAATTCGGCCAAAATGGAGGATAAAAAATCTCCTCGTTAATTTAGGACATTACTCGTTTTCGACCCTTTTTTACTAGGAAGGCCATAAAGTGGCCGATTTGTATTGAATCTTTGCATGTGACAATTCGTTGGATAGGTAAACAACATAACTACGACTTCCATGGGATATTTTTGCATTCTCTAAAAATTTGGCCAAAATGGAGGTTAAGAAAATCTCCTCGTTAATTTAGGACATTACTCCTTTTCGAACCTTTTTTACTAGGAAGGCCATAAAGTGGCCGATTTGTATTGAATCTTAGCAAGTGACAATTCGTTGGATAGGTAAACAACATAACTACGACTTCCATGGGATATTTTTGCATTCTCTAAAAATTCAGACAAAATGGAGGTTAAGAAAATTTCCTCGTTAATTTAGGACATTACTCGTTTTCGACCCTTTTTTACTAGGAATGCCATAATGTGGCCGATTTGCATTGAATCTTCGCATGTGACAATTTGTTGGATAGGTAAACAACATAGCTACGACTGCCATGGTATATTTTTGCATTCTCTAAAAATTCGGCCAAAATGGAGGTTAAGAAAATCTCCTCGTTAATTTAGGACATTACTCGTTTTCGACCCTTTTTAACTAGGAAGGCCATAATGTGGCCGATTTGCATTGAATTTTAGCATGTGACAATTCGTTGGATAGGTAAACAACATAACTACGACTTCCATGGTATATTTTTGCATTCTCAAAAAATTCGGCCAAAATGGAGGTTAAGAAAATCTCCTCGTTTCATTTTCGACCCTTTTTTACTAGGAAGGCCATAATGTGGCCGATTTGCATTGAATCTTAGCATGTGACAATTTGTTGGATAGGTAAACAACATAACTACGACTTCCATGGTATATTTTTGCATTCTCTAAAAATTCGGCCAAAATGGAGGATAAAAAATCTCCTCGTTAATTTAGGACATTACTCGTTTTCGACCCTTTTTTACTAGGAAGGCCATAAAGTGGCCGATTTGTATTGAATCTTTGCATGTGACAATTCGTTGGATAGGTAAACAACATAACTACGACTTCCATGGGATATTTTTGCATTCTCTAAAAATTTGGCCAAAATGGAGGTTAAGAAAATCTCCTCGTTAATTTAGGACATTACTCCTTTTCGAACCTTTTTTACTAGGAAGGCCATAAAGTGGCCGATTTGTATTGAATCTTAGCAAGTGACAATTCGTTGGATAGGTAAACAACATAACTACGACTTCCATGGGATATTTTTGCATTCTCTAAAAATTCAGACAAAATGGAGGTTAAGAAAATTTCCTCGTTAATTTAGGACATTACTCGTTTTCGACCCTTTTTTACTAGGAATGCCATAATGTGGCCGATTTGCATTGAATCTTCGCATGTGACAATTTGTTGGATAGGTAAACAACATAGCTACGACTGCCATGGTATATTTTTGCATTCTCTAAAAATTCGGCCAAAATGGAGGTTAAGAAAATCTCCTCGTTAATTTAGGACATTACTCGTTTTCGACCCTTTTTAACTAGGAAGGCCATAATGTGGCCGATTTGCATTGAATTTTAGCATGTGACAATTCGTTGGATAGGTAAACAACATAACTACGACTTCCATGGTATATTTTTGCATTCTCAAAAAATTCGGCCAAAATGGAGGTTAAGAAAATCTCCTCGTTTCATTTTCGACCCTTTTTTACTAGGAAGGCCATAATGTGGCCGATTTGCATTGAATCTTAGCATGTGACAATTTGTTGGATAGGTAAACAACATAACTACGACTTCCATGGTATATTTTTGCATTCTCTAAAAATTTGGCCAAAATGGAGGTTAGAAAATCTCCTCGTTAATTTAGGACATTACTCGTTTTCGACCCTTTTTTACTAGGAAGGCCATAAAGTGGCCGATTTGTATTGAATCTTTGCATGTGACAATTCGTTGGATACGTAAACAACATAACTACGACATCCATGGGATATTTTTGCATTCTCTAAAAATTCGGCCAAAATGGAGGTTAAGAAAATCTCCTCGTTAATTTAGGACATTACTCCTTTTCGACCCTTTTTTACTAGGAAGGCCATAAAGTGGCCGATTTGTATTGAATATTAGCAAGTGACAATTCGTTGGATAGGTAAACAACATAACTACGACTTCCATGGGATATTTTTGCATTCTCTAAAAATTTGGCCAAAATGGAGGTTAAGAAAATCTCCTCGTTAATTTAGGACATTACTCCTTTTCGACCCTTTTTTACTAGGAAGGCCATAAAGTGGCCGATTTGTATTGAATATTAGCATGTGACAATTCGTTGGATAGGTAAACAACATAACTACGACTTCCATGGGATATTTTTGCATTCTCTAAAAATTTGGCCAAAATGGAGGTTAAGAAAATCTCCTCGTTAATTTAGGACATTACTCCTTTTCGACCCTTTTTTACTAGGAAGGCCATAAAGTGGCCGATTTGTATTGAATCTTAGCAAGTGACAATTCGTTGGATAGGTAAACAACATAACTACGACTTCCATGGGATATTTTTGCATTCTCTAAAAATTCAGACAAAATGGAGGTTAAGAAAATTTCCTCGTTAATTTAGGACATTACTCGTTTTCGACCCTTTTTTACTAGGAAGGCCATAATGTGGCCGATTTGCATTGAATCTTCGCATGTGACAATTTGTTGGATAGGTAAACAACATAGCTACGACTGCCATGGTATATTTTTGCATTCTCTAAAAGTTCGGCCAAAATGGAGGTTAAGAAAATCTCCTCGTTAATTTAGGACATTACTCGTTTTCGACCCTTTTTAACTAGGAAGGCCATAATGTGGCCGATTTGCATTGAATCTTAGCATGTGACAATTCGTTGGATAGGTAAACAACATAACTACGACTTCCATGGTATATTTTTGCATTCTCAAAAAATTCGGCCAAAATGGAGGTTAAGAAAATCTCCTCGTTTCATTTTCGACCCTTTTTTACTAGGAAGGCCATAATGTGGCCGATTTGCATTGAATCTTAGCATGTGACAATTTGTTGGATAGGTAAACAACATAACTACGACTTCCATGGTATATTTTTGCATTCTCTAAAAATTCGGCCAAAATGGAGGTTAGAAAATCTCCTCGTTAATTTAGGACATTACTCGTTTTCGACCCTTTTTTACTAGGAAGGCCATAAAGTGGCCGATTTGTATTGAATCTTTGCATGTGACAATTCGTTGGATACGTAAACAACATAACTACGACTTTCATGGGATATTTTTGCATTCTCTAAAAATTCGGCCAAAATGGAGGTTAAGAAAATCTCCTCGTTAATTTAGGACATTACTCCTTTTCGACCCTTTTTTACTAGGAAGGCCATAAAGTGGCCGATTTGTATTGAATATTAGCAAGTGACAATTCGTTGGATAGGTAAACAACATAAATACGACTTCCATGGGATATATTTGCATTCTCTAAAAATTCGGACAAAATGGAGGTTAAGAAAATTTCCTCGTTAATTTAGGACATTACTCGTTTTCGACCCTTTTTAATTAGGAAGGCCATAAAGTGGCCGATTTGTATTGAATCTTAGCAAGTGACAATTCGTTGGATAGGTAAACAACATAACTACGACTTCCATGGGATATTTTTGCATTCTCTAAAAATTCAGACAAAATGGAGGTTAAGAAAATTTCCTCGTTAATTTAGGACATTACTCGTTTTCGACCCTTTTTTACTAGGAAGGCCATAATGTGGCCGATTTGCATTGAATCTTCGCATGTGACAATTTGTTGGATAGGTAAACAACATAACTACGACATCCATGGTATATTTTTGCATTCTCTAAAAATTCGGCCAAAATGGAGGTTAAAAAATCTCCTCGTTAATTTAGGACATTACTCGTTTTCGACCCTTTTTTACTAGGAAGGCCATAAAGTGGCCGATTTGTATTGAATCTTTGCATGTGACAATTCGTTGGATAGGTAAACAACATAACTACGACTTCCATGGGATATTTTTGCATTCTCTAAAAATTTGGCCAAAATGGAGGTTAAGAAAATTTCCTCGTTAATTTAGGACATTACTCGTTTTCGACCCTTTTTTACTAGGAAGGCCATAATGTGGCCGATTTGCATTGAATCTTCGCATGTGACAATTTGTTGGATAGGTAAACAACATAGCTACGATTGCCATGGTATATTTTTGCATTCTCTAAAAATTCGGCCAAAATGGAGGTTAAGAAAATCTCCTCGTTAATTTAGGACATTACTCGTTTTCGACCCTTTTTAACTAGGAAGGCCATAATGTGGCCGATTTGCATTGAATCTTAGCAAGTGACAATTCGTTGGATAGGTAAACAACATAACTACGACTTCCATGGGATATTTTTGCATTCTCTAAAAATTCAGACAAAATGGAGGTTAAGAAAATTTCCTCGTTAATTTAGGACATTACTCGTTTTCGACCCTTTTTTACTAGGAAGGCCATAAAGTGGCCGATTTGTATTGAATCTTTGCATGTGACAATTCGTTGGATAGGTAAACAACATAACTACGACTTCCATGGGATATTTTTGCATTCTCTAAAAATTTGGCCAAAATGGAGGTTAAGAAAATCTCCTCGTTAATTTAGGACATTACTCCTTTTCGGCCCTTTTTTACTAGGAAGGCCATAAAGTGGCCGATTTGTATTGAATCTTAGCAAGTGACAATTCGTTGGATAGGTAAACAACATAACTACGACTTCCATGGGATATTTTTGCATTCTCTAAAAATTCAGACAAAATGGAGGTTAAGAAAATTTCCTCGTTAATTTAGGACATTACTCGTTTTCGACCCTTTTTTACTAGGAAGGCCATAATGTGGCCGATTTGCATTGAATCTTCGCATGTGACAATTTGTTGGATAGGTAAACAACATAGCTACGACTGCCATGGTATATTTTTGCATTCTCTAAAAATTCGGCCAAAATGGAGGTTAAGAAAATCTCCTCGTTAATTTAGGACATTACTCGTTTTCGACCCTTTTTAACTAGGAAGGCCATAATGTGGCCGATTTGCATTGAATCTTAGCAAGTGACAATTCGTTGGATAGGTAAACAACATAACTACGACTTCCATGGGATATTTTTGCATTCTCTAAAAATTCAGACAAAATGGAGGTTAAGAAAATTTCCTCGTTAATTTAGGACATTACTCGTTTTCGACCCTTTTTTACTAGGAAGGCCATAAAGTGGCCGGTTTGTATTGAATCTTAGCATGTGACAATTCGTTGGATAGGTAAACAACATAACAACGACTTCCATGTGATATTCTTGCATTCTCTAAAAATTAGGCCAAAATGGAGGTTAAGAAAATCTCCTCGTTAATTTAGGACATTACTCGTTTTCGACCCTTTTTTACTAGGAAGGCCATAATGTGGCCGATTTGCATTGAATCTTCGCATGTGACAATTTGTTGGATAGGTAAACAACATAGCTACGACTGCCATGGTATATTTTTGCATTCTATAAAAGTTCGGCCAAAATGGAGGTTAAGAAAATCTCCTCGTTAATTTAGGACATTACTCGTTTTCGACCCTTTTTAACTAGGAAGGCCATAATGTGGCCGATTTGCATTGAATCTTAGCATGTGACAATTCGTTGGATAGGTAAACAACATAACTACGACTTCCATGGTATATTTTTGCATTCTCAAAAAATTCGGCCAAAATGGAGGTTAAGAAAATCTCCTCGTTTCATTTTCGACCCTTTTTTACTAGGAAGGCCATAATGTGGCCGATTTGCATTGAATCTTAGCATGTGACAATTTGTTGGATAGGTAAACAACATAACTACGACTTCCATGGTATATTTTTGCATTCTCTAAAAATTCGGCCAAAATGGAGGTTAGAAAATCTCCTCGTTAATTTAGGACAATACTCGTTTTCGACCCTTTTTTACTAGGAAGGCCATAAAGTGGCCGATTTGTATTGAATCTTTGCATGTGACAATTCGTTGGATACGTAAACAACATAACTACGACTTCCATGGGATATTTTTGCATTCTCTAAAAATTCGGCCAAAATGGAGGTTAAGAAAATCTCCTCGTTAATTTAGGACATTACTCCTTTTCGACCCTTTTTTACTAGGAAGGCCATAAAGTGGCCGATTTGTATTGAATATTAGCAAGTGACAATTCATTGGATAGGTAAACAACATAAATACGACTTCCATGGGATATATTTGCATTCTCTAAAAATTTGGACAAAATGGAGGTTAAGAAAATTTCCTCGTTAATTTAGGACATTACTCGTTTTCGACCCTTTTTAATTAGGAAGACCATAAAGTGGCCGATTTGTATTGAATCTTAGCAAGTGACAATTCGTTGGATAGGTAAACAAAATAACTACGACTTCCATGGGATATTTTTGCATTCTCTAAAAATTCAGACAAAATGGAGGTTAAGAAATTTTCCTCGTTAATTTAGGACATTACTCGTTTTCGACCCTTTTTTACTAGGAAGGCCATAATGTGGCCGATTTGCATTGAATCTTCGCATGTGACAATTTGTTGGATAGGTAAACAACATAACTACGACATCCATGGTATATTTTTGCATTCTCTAAAAATTCGGCCAAAATGGAGGTTAAAAAATCTCCTCGTTAATTTAGGACATTACTCGTTTTCGACCCTTTTTTACTAGGAAGGCCATAAAGTGGCCGATTTGTATTGAATCTTTGCATGTGACAATTCGTTGGATAGGTAAACAACATAACTACGACTTCCATGGGATATTTTTGCATTCTCTAAAAATTTGGCCAAAATGGAGGTTAAGAAAATCTCCTCGTTAATTTAGGACATTACTCCTTTTCGACCCTTTTTTACTAGGAAGGCCATAAAGTGGCCGATTTGTATTGAATCTTAGCAAGTGACAATTCGTTGGATAGGTAAACAACATAACTACGACTTCCATGGGATATTTTTGCATTCTCTAAAAATTCAGACAAAATGGAGGTTAAGAAAATTTCCTCGTTAATTTAGGACATTACTCGTTTTCGACCCTTTTTTACTAGGAAGGCCATAATGTGGCCGATTTGCATTGAATCTTCGCATGTGACAATTTGTTGGATAGGTAAACAACATAGCTACGACTGCCATGGTATATTTTTGCATTCTCTAAAAATTCGGCCAAAATGGAGGTTAAGAAAATCTCCTCGTTAATTTAGGACATTACTCGTTTTCGACCCTTTTTAACTAGGAAGGCCATAATGTGGCCGATTTGCATTGAATCTTAGCATGTGACAATTCGTTGGATAGGTAAACAACATAACTACGACTTCCATGGGATATTTTTGCATTCTCTAAAAATTCAGACAAAATGGAGGTTAAGAAAATTTCCTCGTTAATTTAGGACATTACTCGTTTTCGACCCATTTTTACTAGGAAGGCCATAATGTGGCCGATTTGCATTGAATCTTCGCATGTGACAATTTGTTGGATAGGTAAACAACATAGCTACGACTGCCATGGTATATTTTTGCATTCTCTAAAAGTTCGGCCAAAATGGAGGTTAAGAAAATCTCCTCGTTAATTTAGGACATTACTCGTTTTCGACCCTTTTTAACTAGGAAGGCCATAATATGGCCGATTTGCATTGAATCTTAGCATGTGACAATTCGTTGGATAGGTAAACAACATAACTACGACTTCCATGGTATATTTTTGCATTCTCAAAAAATTCGGCCAAAATGGAGGTTAAGAAAATCTCCTCGTTTCATTTTCGACCCTTTTTTACTAGGAAGGCCATAATGTGGCCGATTTGCATTGAATCTTAGCATGTGACAATTTGTTGGATAGGTAAACAACATAACTACGACTTCCATGGGATATATTTGCATTCTCTAAAAATTCGGACAAAATGGAGGTTAAGAAAATTTCCTCGTTAATTTAGGACATTACTCGTTTTCGACCCTTTTTAATTAGGAAGGCCATAAGGTGGCCGATTTGTATTGAATCTTAGCATGTGACAATTCGTTGGATAGGTAAACAAAATAACTACGACTTCCATGGGATATTTTTGGATTCTCAAAAAATTCGGCCAAAATGGAGGTTAAGAAAATCTCCTCGTTTCGTTTTCGACTCTTTTTTACTAGGAAGGCCATAATGTGGCCGATTTGCATTGAATCTTAGCATGTGACAATTCGTTGGATAGGTAAACAACATAACTACGACATCCATGGTATATTTTTGCATTCTCTAAAAATTCGGCCAAAATGGAGGTTAAAAAATCTCCTCGTTAATTTAGGACATTACTCGTTTTCGACCCTTTTTTACTAGGAAGGCCATAAAGTGGCCGATTTGTATTGAATCTTTGCATGTGACAATTCGTTGGATAGGTAAACAACATAACTACGACTTCCATGGGATATTTTTGCATTCTCTAAAAATTTGGCCAAAATGGAGGTTAAGAAAATCTCCTCGTTAATTTAGGACATTACTCCTTTTCGACCCTTTTTTACTAGGAAGGCCATAAAGTGGCCGATTTGTATTGAATCTTAGCAAGTGACAATTCGTTGGATAGGTAAACAACATAACTACGACTTCCATGGGATATTTTTGCATTCTCTAAAAATTCAGACAAAATGGAGGTTAAGAAAATTTCCTCGTTAATTTAGGACATTACTCGTTTTCGACCCTTTTTTACTAGGAAGGCCATAATGTGGCCGATTTGCATTGAATCTTCGCATGTGACAATTTGTTGGATAGGTAAACAACATAGCTACGACTGCCATGGTATATTTTTGCATTCTCTAAAAATTCGGCCAAAATGGAGGTTAAGAAAATCTCCTCGTTAATTTAGGACATTACTCGTTTTCGACCCTTTTTAACTAGGAAGGCCATAATGTGGCCGATTTGCATTGAATCTTAGCATGTGACAATTCGTTGGATAGGTAAACAACATAACTACGACTTCCATGGGATATTTTTGCATTCTCTAAAAATTCAGACAAAATGGAGGTTAAGAAAATTTCCTCGTTAATTTAGGACATTACTCGTTTTCGACCCATTTTTACTAGGAAGGCCATAATGTGGCCGATTTGCATTGAATCTTCGCATGTGACAATTTGTTGGATAGGTAAACAACATAGCTACGACTGCCATGGTATATTTTTGCATTCTCTAAAAATTCGGCCAAAATGGAGGTTAAGAAAATCTCCTCGTTAATTTAGGACATTACTCGTTTTCGACCCTTTTTAACTAGGAAGGCCATAATGTGGCCGATTTGCATTGAATCTTAGCATGTGACAATTAGTTGGATAGGTAAACAACATAACTACGACTTCCATGGTATATTTTTGCATTCTCAAAAAATTCGGCCAAAATGGAGGTTAAGAAAATCTCCTCGTTTCGTTTTCGACCCTTTTTTACTAGGAAGGCCATAATGTGGCCGATTTGCATTGAATCTTAGCATGTGACAATTCGTTGGATAGGTAAACAACATAACTACGTCTTCCATGGTATATTTTTTCATTCTCTAAAAATTCGGCCAAAATGGAGGTTAAAAAATCTCCTCGTTAATTTAGGACATTACTCGTTTTCGACCCTTTTTTACTAGGAAGGCCATAAAGTGGCCGATTTGTATTGAATCTTAGCAAGTGACAATTCGTTGGATAGGTAAACAACATAAATACGACTTCCATGGGATATTTTTGCATTCTCTAAAAATTCGGCCAAAATGGAGGTTAAGAAAATCTCCTCGTTAATTTTGGACATTACTCCTTTTCGACCCTTTTTTACTAGGAAGGCCATAAAGTGGCCGGTTTGTATTGAATCTTAGCAAGTGACAATTCGTTGGATAGGTAAACAACATAAATACGACTTCCATGGGATATTTTTGCATTCTCTAAAAATTCGGACAAAATGGAGGTTAAGAAAATTTCCTCGTTAATTTAGGACATTACTCGTTTTCGACCCTTTTTTATTAGGAAGGCCATAAAGTGGCCGATTTGTATTGAATCTTAGCATGTGACAATTCGTTGGATAGGTAAACAACATAACTACGACATCCATGGTATATTTTTGCATTCTCTAAAAATTCGGCCAAAATGGAGGTTAAAAAATCTCCTCGTTAATTTAGGACATTACTCGTTTTCGACCCTTTTTAACTAGGAAGGCCATAATGTGGCCGATTTGCATTGAATCTTAGCATGTGACAATTCGTTGGATAGGTAAACAACATAACTACGACTTCCATGGTATATTTTTGCATTCTCTAAAAATTCGGCCAAAATGGAGGTTAAAAAATCTCCTCGTTAATTTAGGACATTACTCGTTTTCGACCCTTTTTAACTAGGAAGGCCATAATGTGGCCGATTTGCATTGAATCTTAGCATGTGACAATTCGTTGGATAGGTAAACAACATAACTACGACTTCCATGGTATATTTTTGCATTCTCAAAAAATTCGGCCAAAATGGAGGTTAAGATAATCTCCTCGTTTCGTTTTCGACCCTTTTTTACTAGGAAGGCCATAATGTGGCCGATTTGCATTGAATCTTAGCGTGTGACAATTCGTTGGATAGGTAAACAACATAACTACAACTTCCATGGGATATTTTTGCATTCTCAAAAAATTCGGCCAAAATGGAGGTTAAGAAAATCTCCTCGTTTCGTTTTCGACCCTTTTTTACTAAGAAGGCCATAATGTGGCCGATTTGCATTGAATCTTAGCATGTGACAATTCGTTGGATAGGTAAACAACATAACTACGACATCCATGGTATATTTTTGCATTCTCTAAAAATTCGGCCAAAATGGAGGTTAAAAAATCTCCTCGTTAATTTAGGACATTACTCGTTTTCGACCCTTTTTTACTAGGAAGGCCATAAAGTGGCCGATTTGAATTGAATCTTTGCATGTGACAATTCGTTGGATAGGTAAACAACATAACTACGACTTCCATGGGATATTTTTGCATTCTCTAAAAATTCAGACAAAATGGAGGTTAAGAAAATCTCCTCGTTAATTTAGGACATTACTCCTTTTCGACCCTTTTTTACTAGGAAGGCCATAAAGTGGCCGATTTGCATTGAATCTTAGCAAGTGACAATGCGTTGGATAGGTAAACAACATAACTACGACTGCCATGGTATATTTTTGCATTCTCTGAAAATTCGGCCAAAATGGAGGTTAAGAAAATCTCCTCGTTAATTTAGGACATTACTCCTTTTCGACCCTTTTTTACTAGGAAGGCCATAAAGTGGCCGATTTGTATTGAATCTTAGCAAGTGACAATTCGTTGGATAGGTAAACAACATAAATACGACTTCCATGGGATATATTTGCATTCTCTAAAAATTCGGACAAAATGGAGGTTAAGAAAATTTCCTCGTTAATTTAGGACATTACTCGTTTTCGACCCTTTTTAATTAGGAAGGCCATAAAGTGGCCGATTTGTATTGAATCTTAGCATGTGACAATTCGTTGGATAGGTATACAACATAACTACGACTTCCATGGGATATTTTTGCATTCTCAAAAAATTCGGCCAAAATGGAGGTTAAGAAAATCTCCTCGTTTCGTTTTCGACCCTTTTTTACTAGGAAGGCCATAATGTGGCCGATTTGCATTGAATCTTAGCATGTGACAATTCGTTGGATAGGTAAACAACATAACTACGACATCCATGGTATATTTTTGCATTCTCTAAAAATTCGGCCAAAATGGAGGTTAAAAAATCTCCTCGTTAATTTAGGACATTACTCGTTTTCGACCCTTTTTAACTAGGAAGGCCATAATGTGGCCGATTTGCATTGAATCTTAGCATGTGACAATTCGTTGGATAGGTAAACAACATAACTACGACTTCCATGGTATATTTTTGCATTCTCTAAAAATTCGGCCAAAATGGAGGTTAAAAAATCTCCTCGTTAATTTAGGACATTACTCGTTTTCGACCCTTTTTAACTAGGAAGGCCATAATGTGGCCGATTTGCATTGAATCTTAGCATGTGACAATTCGTTGGATAGGTAAACAACATAACTACGACTTCCATGGTATATTTTTGCATTCTCAAAAAATTCGGCCAAAATGGAGGTTAAGATAATCTCCTCGTTTCGTTTTCGACCCTTTTTTACTAGGAAGGCCATAATGTGGCCGATTTGCATTGAATCTTAGCGTGTGACAATTCGTTGGATAGGTAAACAACATAACTACAACTTCCATGGGATATTTTTGCATTCTCAAAAAATTCGGCCAAAATGGAGGTTAAGAAAATCTCCTCGTTTCGTTTTCGACCCTTTTTTACTAAGAAGGCCATAATGTGGCCGATTTGCATTGAATCTTAGCATGTGACAATTCGTTGGATAGGTAAACAACATAACTACGACATCCATGGTATATTTTTGCATTCTCTAAAAATTCGGCCAAAATGGAGGTTAAAAAATCTCCTCGTTAATTTAGGACATTACTCGTTTTCGACCCTTTTTTACTAGGAAGGCCATAAAGTGGCCGATTTGAATTGAATCTTTGCATGTGACAATTCGTTGGATAGGTAAACAACATAACTACGACTTCCATGGGATATTTTTGCATTCTCTAAAAATTCAGACAAAATGGAGGTTAAGAAAATCTCCTCGTTAATTTAGGACATTACTCCTTTTCGACCCTTTTTTACTAGGAAGGCCATAAAGTGGCCGATTTGCATTGAATCTTAGCAAGTGACAATGCGTTGGATAGGTAAACAACATAACTACGACTGCCATGGTATATTTTTGCATTCTCTGAAAATTCGGCCAAAATGGAGGTTAAGAAAATCTCCTCGTTAATTTAGGACATTACTCCTTTTCGACCCTTTTTTACTAGGAAGGCCATAAAGTGGCCGATTTGTATTGAATCTTAGCAAGTGACAATTCGTTGGATAGGTAAACAACATAAATACGACTTCCATGGGATATATTTGCATTCTCTAAAAATTCGGACAAAATGGAGGTTAAGAAAATTTCCTCGTTAATTTAGGACATTACTCGTTTTCGACCCTTTTTAATTAGGAAGGCCATAAAGTGGCCGATTTGTATTGAATCTTAGCATGTGACAATTCGTTGGATAGGTATACAACATAACTACGACTTCCATGGGATATTTTTGCATTCTCAAAAAATTCGGCCAAAATGGAGGTTAAGAAAATCTCCTCGTTTCGTTTTCGACCCTTTTTTACTAGGAAGGCCATAATGTGGCCGATTTGCATTGAATCTTAGCATGTGACAATTCGTTGGATAGGTAAACAACATAACTACGACATCCATGGTATATTTTTGCATTCTCTAAAAATTCGGCCAAAATGGAGGTTAAAAAATCTCCTCGTTAATTTAGGACATTACTCGTTTTCGACCCTTTTTAACTAGGAAGGCCATAATGTGGCCGATTTGCATTGAATCTTAGCATGTGACAATTCGTTGGATAGGTAAACAACATAACTACGACTTCCATGGTATATTTTTGCATTCTCAAAAAATTCGGCCAAAATGGAGGTTAAGATAATCTCCTCGTTTCGTTTTCGACCCTTTTTTACTAGGAAGGCCATAATGTGGCCGATTTGCATTGAATCTTAGCGTGTGACAATTCGTTGGATAGGTAAACAACATAACTACGACTTCCATGGGATATTTTTGCATTCTCAAAAAATTCGGCCAAAATGGAGGTTAAGAAAATCTCCTCGTTTCGTTTTCGACCCTTTTTTACTAGGAAGGCCATAATGTGGCCGATTTGCATTGAATCTTAGCATGTGACAATTCGTTGGATAGGTAAACAACATAACTACGACATCCATGGTATATTTTTGCATTCTCTAAAAATTCGGCCAAAATGGAGGTTAAAAAATCTCCTCGTTAATTTAGGACATTACTCGTTTTCGACCCTTTTTTACTAGGAAGGCCATAAAGTGGCCGATTTGAATTGAATCTTTGCATGTGACAATTCGTTGGATAGGTAAACAACATAACTACGACTTCCATGGGATATTTTTGCATTCTCTAAAAATTTGGCCAAAATGGAGGTTAAGAAAATCTCCTCGTTAATTTAGGACATTACTCCTTTTCGACCCTTTTTTACTAGGAAGGCCATAAAGTGGCCGATTTGTATTGAATCTTAGCAAGTGACAATTCGTTGGATAGGTAAACAACATAACTACGACTTCCATGGGATATTTTTGCATTCTCTAAAAATTCAGACAAAATGGAGGTTAAGAAAATTTCCTCGTTAATTTAGGACATTACTCGTTTTCGACCCTTTTTTACTAGGAAGGCCATAATGTGGCCGATTTGCATTGAATCTTCGCATGTGACAATTTGTTGGATAGGTAAACAACATAGCTACGACTGCCATGGTATATTTTTGCATTCTCTAAAAATTCGGCCAAAATGGAGGTTAAGAAAATCTCCTCGTTAATTTAGGACATTACTCGTTTTCGACCCTTTTTAACTAGGAAGGCCATAATGTGGCCGATTTGCATTGAATCTTAGCATGTGACAATTAGTTGGATAGGTAAACAACATAACTACGACTTCCATGGTATATTTTTGCATTCTCAAAAAATTCGGCCAAAATGGAGGTTAAGAAAATCTCCTCGTTTCGTTTTCGACCCTTTTTTACTAGGAAGGCCATAATGTGGCCGATTTGCATTGAATCTTAGCATGTGACAATTCGTTGGATAGGTAAACAACATAACTACGTCTTCCATGGTATATTTTTTCATTCTCTAAAAATTCGGCCAAAATGGAGGTTAAAAAATCTCCTCGTTAATTTAGGACATTACTCGTTTTCGACCCTTTTTTACTAGGAAGGCCATAAAGTGGCCGATTTGTATTGAATCTTAGCAAGTGACAATTCGTTGGATAGGTAAACAACATAAATACGATTTCCATGGGATATTTTTGCATTCTCTAAAAATTCGGCCAAAATGGAGTTTAAGAAAATCTCCTCGTTAATTTTGGACATTACTCCTTTTCGACCCTTTTTTATTAGGAAGGCCATAAAGTGGCCGGTTTGTATTGAATCTTAGCAAGTGACAATTCGTTGGATAGGTAAACAACATAAATACGACTTCCATGGGATATTTTTGCATTCTCTAAAAATTCGGACAAAATGGAGGTTAAGAAAATTTCCTCGTTAATTTAGGACATTACTCGTTTTCGACCCTTTTTTATTAGGAAGGCCATAAAGTGGCCGATTTGTATTGAATCTTAGCATGTGACAATTCGTTGGATAGGTAAACAACATAACTACGACATCCATGGTATATTTTTGCATTCTCTAAAAATTCGGCCAAAATGGAGGTTAAAAAATCTCCTCGTTAATTTAGGACATTACTCGTTTTCGACCCTTTTTAACTAGGAAGGCCATAATGTGGCCGATTTGCATTGAATCTTAGCATGTGACAATTCGTTGGATAGGTAAACAACATAACTACGACTTCCATGGGATATTTTTGCATTCTCTAAAAATTCAGACAAAATGGAGGTTAAGAAAATCTCCTCGTTAATTTAGGACATTACTCCTTTTCGACCCTTTTTTACTAGGAAGGCCATAAAGTGGCCGATTTGCATTGAATCTTAGCAAGTGACAATGCGTTGGATAGGTAAACAACATAACTACGACTGCCATGGTATATTTTTGCATTCTCTGAAAATTCGGCCAAAATGGAGGTTAAGAAAATCTCCTCGTTAATTTAGGACATTACTCCTTTTCGACCCTTTTTTACTAGGAAGGCCATAAAGTGGCCGATTTGTATTGAATCTTAGCAAGTGACAATTCGTTGGATAGGTAAACAACATAAATACGACTTCCATGGGATATATTTGCATTCTCTAAAAATTCGGACAAAATGGAGGTTAAGAAAATTTCCTCGTTAATTTAGGACATTACTCGTTTTCGACCCTTTTTAATTAGGAAGGCCATAAAGTGGCCGATTTGTATTGAATCTTAGCATGTGACAATTCGTTGGATAGGTATACAACATAACTACGACTTCCATGGGATATTTTTGCATTCTCAAAAAATTCGGCCAAAATGGAGGTTAAGAAAATCTCCTCGTTTCGTTTTCGACCCTTTTTTACTAGGAAGGCCATAATGTGGCCGATTTGCATTGAATCTTAGCATGTGACAATTCGTTGGATAGGTAAACAACATAACTACGACTTCCATGGTATATTTTTGCATTCTCAAAAAATTCGGCCAAAATGGAGGTTAAGATAATCTCCTCGTTTCGTTTTCGACCCTTTTTTACTAGGAAGGCCATAATGTGGCCGATTTGCATTGAATCTTAGCGTGTGACAATTCGTTGGATAGGTAAACAACATAACTACGACTTCCATGGGATATTTTTGCATTCTCAAAAAATTCGGCCAAAATGGAGGTTAAGAAAATCTCCTCGTTTCGTTTTCGACCCTTTTTTACTAGGAAGGCCATAATGTGGCCGATTTGCATTGAATCTTAGCATGTGACAATTCGTTGGATAGGTAAACAACATAACTACGACATCCATGGTATATTTTTGCATTCTCTAAAAATTCGGCCAAAATGGAGGTTAAAAAATCTCCTCGTTAATTTAGGACATTACTCGTTTTCGACCCTTTTTTACTAGGAAGGCCATAAAGTGGCCGATTTGAATTGAATCTTTGCATGTGACAATTCGTTGGATAGGTAAACAACATAACTACGACTTCCATGGGATATTTTTGCATTCTCTAAAAATTCAGACAAAATGGAGGTTAAGAAAATCTCCTCGTTAATTTAGGACATTACTCCTTTTCGACCCTTTTTTACTAGGAAGGCCATAAAGTGGCCGATTTGCATTGAATCTTAGCAAGTGACAATGCGTTGGTTAGGTAAACAACATAACTACGACTGCCATGGTATATTTTTGCATTCTCTGAAAATTCGGCCAAAATGGAGGTTAAGAAAATCTCCTCGTTAATTTAGGACATTACTCCTTTTCGACCCTTTTTTACTAGGAAGGCCATAAAGTGGCCGATTTGTATTGAATCTTAGCAAGTGACAATTCGTTGGATAGGTAAACAACATAAATACGACTTCCATGGGATATATTTGCATTCTCTAAAAATTCGGACAAAATGGAGGTTAAGAAAATTTCCTCGTTAATTTAGGACATTACTCGTTTTCGACCCTTTTTAATTAGGAAGGCCATAAAGTGGCCGATTTGTATTGAATCTTAGCATGTGACAATTCGTTGGATAGGTATACAACATAACTACGACTTCCATGGGATATTTTTGCATTCTCAAAAAATTCGGCCAAAATGGAGGTTAAGAAAATCTCCTCGTTTCGTTTTCGACCCTTTTTTACTAGGAAGGCCATAATGTGGCCGATTTGCATTGAATCTTAGCATGTGACAATTCGTTGGATAGGTAAACAACATAACTACGACATCCATGGTATATTTTTGCATTCTCTAAAAATTCGGCCAAAATGGAGGTTAAGAAAATCTCCTCGTTAATTTAGGACATTACTCGTTTTCGACCCTTTTTAACTAGGAAGGCCATAATGTGGCCGATTTGCATTGAATCTTAGCATGTGACAATTCGTTGGATAGGTAAACAACATAACTACGACTTCCATGGTATATTTTTGCATTCTCAAAAAATTCGGCCAAAATGGAGGTTAAGAAAATCTCCTCGTTTCGTTTTCGACCCTTTTTTACTAGGAAGGCCATAATGTGGCCGATTTGCATTGAATCTTAGCGTGTGACAATTCGTTGGATAGGTAAACAACATAACTACGTCTTCCATGGTATATTTTTTCATTCTCTAAAAATTTGGCCAAAATGGAGGTTAAAAAATCTCCTCGTTAATTTAGGACATTACTCGTTTTCGACCCTTTTTTACTAGGAAGGCCATAAAGTGGCCGATTTGTATTGAATCTTAGCAAGTGACAATTCGTTGGATAGGTAAACAACATAAATACGACTTCCATGGGATATTTTTGCATTCTCTAAAAATTCGGCCAAAATGGAGGTTAAGAAAATCTCCTCGTTAATTTTGGACATTACTCCTTTTCGACCCTTTTTTACTAGGAAGGCCATAAAGTGGCCGGTTTGTATTGAATCTTAGCAAGTGATAATTCGTTGGATAGGTAAACAACATAAATACGACTTCCATGGGATATTTTTGCATTCTCTAAAAATTCGGACAAAATGGAGGTTAAGAAAATTTCCTCGTTAATTTAGGACATTACTCGTTTTCGACCCTTTTTTATTAGGAAGGCCATAAAGTGGCCGATTTGTATTGAATCTTAGCATGTGACAATTCGTTGGATAGGTAAACAACATAACTACGACTTCCATGGGATATTTTTGCATTCTCAAAAAATTCGGCCAAAATGGAGGTTAAGAAAATCTCCTCGTTTCGTTTTCGACCCTTTTTTACTAGGAACGCCATAATGTGGCCGATTTGCATTGAATCTTAGCATGTGACAATTCGTTGGATAGGTAAACAACATAACTACGACATCCATGGTATATTTTTGCATTCTCTAAAAATTCGGCCAAAATGGAGGTTAAAAAATCTCCTCGTTAATTTAGGACATTACTCGTTTTCGACCCTTTTTTACTAGGAAGGCCATAAAGTGGCCGATTTGAATTGAATCTTTGCATGTGACAATTCGTTGGATAGGTAAACAACATAACTACGACTTCCATGGGATATTTTTGCATTCTCTAAAAATTTGGCCAAAATGGAGGTTAAGAAAATCTCCTCGTTAATTTAGGACATTACTCCTTTTCGACCCTTTTTTACTAGGAAGGCCATAAAGTGGCCGATTTGTATTGAATCTTAGCAAGTGACAATTCGTTGGATAGGTAAACAACATAACTACGACTTCCATGGGATATTTTTGCATTCTCTAAAAATTCAGACAAAATGGAGGTTAAGAAAATTTCCTCGTTAATTTAGGACATTACTCGTTTTCGACCCTTTTTTACTAGGAAGGCCATAATGTGGCCGATTTGCATTGAATCTTCGCATGTGACAATTTGTTGGATAGGTAAACAACATAGCTACGACTGCCATGGTATATTTTTGCATTCTCTAAAAATTCGGCCAAAATGGAGGTTAAGAAAATCTCCTCGTTAATTTAGGACATTACTCGTTTTCGACCCTTTTTAACTAGGAAGGCCATAATGTGGCCGATTTGCATTGAATCTTAGCATGTGACAATTAGTTGGATAGGTAAACAACATAACTACGACTTCCATGGTATATTTTTGCATTCTCAAAAAATTCGGCCAAAATGGAGGTTAAGAAAATCTCCTCGTTTCGTTTTCGACCCTTTTTTACTAGGAAGGCCATAATGTGGCCGATTTGCATTGAATCTTAGCATGTGACAATTCGTTGGATAGGTAAACAACATAACTACGTCTTCCATGGTATATTTTTTCATTCTCTAAAAATTCGGCCAAAATGGAGGTTAAAAAATCTCCTCGTTAATTTAGGACATTACTCGTTTTCGACCCTTTTTTACTAGGAAGGCCATAAAGTGGCCGATTTGTATTGAATCTTAGCAAGTGACAATTCGTTGGATAGGTAAACAACATAAATACGATTTCCATGGGATATTTTTGCATTCTCTAAAAATTCGGCCAAAATGGAGTTTAAGAAAATCTCCTCGTTAATTTTGGACATTACTCCTTTTCGACCCTTTTTTATTAGGAAGGCCATAAAGTGGCCGGTTTGTATTGAATCTTAGCAAGTGACAATTCGTTGGATAGGTAAACAACATAAATACGACTTCCATGGGATATTTTTGCATTCTCTAAAAATTCGGACAAAATGGAGGTTAAGAAAATTTCCTCGTTAATTTAGGACATTACTCGTTTTCGACCCTTTTTTATTAGGAAGGCCATAAAGTGGCCGATTTGTATTGAATCTTAGCATGTGACAATTCGTTGGATAGGTAAACAACATAACTACGACATCCATGGTATATTTTTGCATTCTCTAAAAATTCGGCCAAAATGGAGGTTAAAAAATCTCCTCGTTAATTTAGGACATTACTCGTTTTCGACCCTTTTTAACTAGGAAGGCCATAATGTGGCCGATTTGCATTGAATCTTAGCATGTGACAATTCGTTGGATAGGTAAACAACATAACTACGACTTCCATGGGATATTTTTGCATTCTCTAAAAATTCAGACAAAATGGAGGTTAAGAAAATCTCCTCGTTAATTTAGGACATTACTCCTTTTCGACCCTTTTTTACTAGGAAGGCCATAAAGTGGCCGATTTGCATTGAATCTTAGCAAGTGACAATGCGTTGGATAGGTAAACAACATAACTACGACTGCCATGGTATATTTTTGCATTCTCTGAAAATTCGGCCAAAATGGAGGTTAAGAAAATCTCCTCGTTAATTTAGGACATTACTCCTTTTCGACCCTTTTTTACTAGGAAGGCCATAAAGTGGCCGATTTGTATTGAATCTTAGCAAGTGACAATTCGTTGGATAGGTAAACAACATAAATACGACTTCCATGGGATATATTTGCATTCTCTAAAAATTCGGACAAAATGGAGGTTAAGAAAATTTCCTCGTTAATTTAGGACATTACTCGTTTTCGACCCTTTTTAATTAGGAAGGCCATAAAGTGGCCGATTTGTATTGAATCTTAGCATGTGACAATTCGTTGGATAGGTATACAACATAACTACGACTTCCATGGGATATTTTTGCATTCTCAAAAAATTCGGCCAAAATGGAGGTTAAGAAAATCTCCTCGTTTCGTTTTCGACCCTTTTTTACTAGGAAGGCCATAATGTGGCCGATTTGCATTGAATCTTAGCATGTGACAATTCGTTGGATAGGTAAACAACATAACTACGATTTCCATGGTATATTTTTGCATTCTCAAAAAATTCGGCCAAAATGGAGGTTAAGATAATCTCCTCGTTTCGTTTTCGACCCTTTTTTACTAGGAAGGCCATAATGTGGCCGATTTGCATTGAATCTTAGCGTGTGACAATTCGTTGGATAGGTAAACAACATAACTACGACTTCCATGGGATATTTTTGCATTCTCAAAAAATTCGGCCAAAATGGAGGTTAAGAAAATCTCCTCGTTTCGTTTTCGACCCTTTTTTACTAGGAAGGCCATAATGTGGCCGATTTGCATTGAATCTTAGCATGTGACAATTCGTTGGATAGGTAAACAACATAACTACGACATTCTTGGTATATTTTTGCATTCTCTAAAAATTCGGCCAAAATGGAGGTTAAAAAATCTCCTCGTTAATTTAGGACATTACTCGTTTTCGACCCTTTTTTACTAGGAAGGCCATAAAGTGGCCGATTTGAATTGAATCTTTGCATGTGACAATTCGTTGGATAGGTAAACAACATAACTACGACTTCCATGGGATATTTTTGCATTCTCTAAAAATTCAGACAAAATGGAGGTTAAGAAAATCTCCTCGTTAATTTAGGACATTACTCCTTTTCGACCCTTTTTTACTAGGAAGGCCATAAAGTGGCCGATTTGCATTGAATCTTAGCAAGTGACAATGCGTTGGTTAGGTAAACAACATAACTACGACTGCCATGGTATATTTTTGCATTCTCTGAAAATTCGGCCAAAATGGAGGTTAAGAAAATCTCCTCGTTAATTTAGGACATTACTCCTTTTCGACCCTTTTTTACTAGGAAGGCCATAAAGTGGCCGATTTGTATTGAATCTTAGCAAGTGACAATTCGTTGGATAGGTAAACAACATAAATACGACTTCCATGGGATATATTTGCATTCTCTAAAAATTCGGACAAAATGGAGGTTAAGAAAATTTCCTCGTTAATTTAGGACATTACTCGTTTTCGACCCTTTTTAATTAGGAAGGCCATAAAGTGGCCGATTTGTATTGAATCTTAGCATGTGACAATTCGTTGGATAGGTATACAACATAACTACGACTTCCATGGGATATTTTTGCATTCTCAAAAAATTCGGCCAAAATGGAGGTTAAGAAAATCTCCTCGTTTCGTTTTCGACCCTTTTTTACTAGGAAGGCCATAATGTGGCCGATTTGCATTGAATCTTAGCATGTGACAATTCGTTGGATAGGTAAACAACATAACTACGACATCCATGGTATATTTTTGCATTCTCTAAAAATTCGGCCAAAATGGAGGTTAAGAAAATCTCCTCGTTAATTTAGGACATTACTCGTTTTCGACCCTTTTTAACTAGGAAGGCCATAATGTGGCCGATTTGCATTGAATCTTAGCATGTGACAATTCGTTGGATAGGTAAACAACATAACTACGACTTCCATGGTATATTTTTGCATTCTCAAAAAATTCGGCCAAAATGGAGGTTAAGAAAATCTCCTCGTTTCGTTTTCGACCCTTTTTTACTAGGAAGGCCATAATGTGGCCGATTTGCATTGAATCTTAGCGTGTGACAATTCGTTGGATAGGTAAACAACATAACTACGTCTTCCATGGTATATTTTTTCATTCTCTAAAAATTTGGCCAAAATGGAGGTTAAAAAATCTCCTCGTTAATTTAGGACATTACTCGTTTTCGACCCTTTTTTACTAGGAAGGCCATAAAGTGGCCGATTTGTATTGAATCTTAGCAAGTGACAATTCGTTGGATAGGTAAACAACATAAATACGACTTCCATGGGATATTTTTGCATTCTCTAAAAATTCGGCCAAAATGGAGGTTAAGAAAATCTCCTCGTTAATTTTGGACATTACTCCTTTTCGACCCTTTTTTACTAGGAAGGCCATAAAGTGGCCGGTTTGTATTGAATCTTAGCAAGTGATAATTCGTTGGATAGGTAAACAACATAAATACGACTTCCATGGGATATTTTTGCATTCTCTAAAAATTCGGACAAAATGGAGGTTAAGAAAATTTCCTCGTTAATTTAGGACATTACTCGTTTTCGACCCTTTTTTATTAGGAAGGCCATAAAGTGGCCGATTTGTATTGAATCTTAGCATGTGACAATTCGTTGGATAGGTAAACAACATAACTACGACTTCCATGGGATATTTTTGCATTCTCAAAAAATTCGGCCAAAATGGAGGTTAAGAAAATCTCCTCGTTTCGTTTTCGACCCTTTTTTACTAGGAACGCCATAATGTGGCCGATTTGCATTGAATCTTAGCATGTGACAATTCGTTGGATAGGTAAACAACATAACTACGACATCCATGGTATATTTTTGCATTCTCTAAAAATTCGGCCAAAATGGAGGTTAAAAAATCTCCTCGTTAATTTAGGACATTACTCGTTTTCGACCCTTTTTAACTAGGAAGGCCATAATGTGGCCGATTTGCATTGAATCTTAGCATGTGACAATTCGTTGGATAGGTAAACAACATAACTACGACTTCCATGGTATATTTTTGCATTCTCAAAAAATTCGGCCAAAATGGAGGTTAAGATAATCTCCTCGTTTCGTTTTCGACCCTTTTTTACTAGGAAGGCCATAATGTGGCCGATTTGCATTGAATCTTAGCATGTGACAATTCGTTGGATAGGTAAACAACATAACTACGACATCCATGGTATATTTTTGCATTCTCTAAAAATTCGGCCAAAATGGAGGTTAAGAAAATCTCCTCGTTAATTTAGGACATTACTCGTTTTCGACCCTTTTTAACTAGGAAGGCCATAATGTGGCCGATTTGCATTGAATCTTAGCATGTGACAATTCGTTGGATAGGTAAACAACATAACTACGACTTCCATGGTATATTTTTGCATTCTCAAAAAATTCGGCCAAAATGGAGGTTAAGAAAATCTCCTCGTTTCGTTTTCGACCCTTTTTTACTAGGAAGGCCATAATGTGGCCGATTTGCATTGAATCTTAGCGTGTGACAATTCGTTGGATAGGTAAACAACATAACTACGTCTTCCATGGTATATTTTTTCATTCTCTAAAAATTTGGCCAAAATGGAGGTTAAAAAATCTCCTCGTTAATTTAGGACATTACTCGTTTTCGACCCTTTTTTACTAGGAAGGCCATAAAGTGGCCGATTTGTATTGAATCTTAGCAAGTGACAATTCGTTGGATAGGTAAACAACATAAATACGACTTCCATGGGATATTTTTGCATTCTCTAAAAATTCGGCCAAAATGGAGGTTAAGAAAATCTCCTCGTTAATTTTGGACATTACTCCTTTTCGACCCTTTTTTACTAGGAAGGCCATAAAGTGGCCGGTTTGTATTGAATCTTAGCAAGTGATAATTCGTTGGATAGGTAAACAACATAAATACGACTTCCATGGGATATTTTTGCATTCTCTAAAAATTCGGACAAAATGGAGGTTAAGAAAATTTCCTCGTTAATTTAGGACATTACTCGTTTTCGACCCTTTTTTATTAGGAAGGCCATAAAGTGGCCGATTTGTATTGAATCTTAGCATGTGACAATTCGTTGGATAGGTAAACAACATAACTACGACTTCCATGGGATATTTTTGCATTCTCAAAAAATTCGGCCAAAATGGAGGTTAAGAAAATCTCCTCGTTTCGTTTTCGACCCTTTTTTACTAGGAACGCCATAATGTGGCCGATTTGCATTGAATCTTAGCATTTGACAATTCGTTGGATAGGTAAACAACATAACTACGACATCCATGGTATATTTTTGCATTCTCTAAAAATTCGGCCAAAATGGAGGTTAAAAAATCTCCTCGTTAATTTAGGACATTACTCGTTTTCGACCCTTTTTAACTAGGAAGGCCATAATGTGGCCGATTTGCATTGAATCTTAGCATGTGACAATTCGTTGGATAGGTAAACAACATAACTACGACTTCCATGGTATATTTTTGCATTCTCAAAAAATTCGGCCAAAATGGAGGTTAAGATAATCTCCTCGTTTCGTTTTCGACCCTTTTTTACTAGGAAGGCCATAATGTGGCCGATTTGCATTGAATCTTAGCATGTGACAATTCGTTGGATAGGTAAACAACATAACTACGACTTCCATGGTATATTTTTGCATTCTCAAAAAATTCGGCCAAAATGGAGGTTAAGATAATCTCCTCGTTTCGTTTTCGACCCTTTTTTACTTGGAAGGCCATAATGTGGCCGATTTGCATTGAATCTTAGCATGTGACAATTCGTTGGATAGGTAAACAACATAACTACGACATCCATGGTATATTTTTGCATTCTCTAAAAATTCGGCCAAAATGGAGGTTAAAAAATCTCCTCGTTAATTTAGGACATTACTCGTTTTCGACCCTTTTTTACTAGGAAGGCCATAAAGTGGCCGATTTGAATTGAATCTTTGCATGTGACAATTCGTTGGATAGGTAAACAACATAACTACGACTTCCATGGGATATTTTTGCATTCTCTAAAAATTCAGACAAAATGGAGGTTAAGAAAATCTCCTCGTTAATTTAGGACATTACTCCTTTTCGACCCTTTTTTACTAGGAAGGCCATAAAGTGGCCGATTTGCATTGAATCTTAGCAAGTGACAATGCGTTGGATAGGTAAACAACATAACTACGACTGCCATGGTATATTTTTGCATTCTCTGAAAATTCGGCCAAAATGGAGGTTAAGAAAATCTCCTCGTTAATTTAGGACATTACTCCTTTTCGACCCTTTTTTACTAGGAAGGCCATAAAGTGGCCGATTTGTATTGAATCTTAGCAAGTGACAATTCGTTGGATAGGTAAACAACATAAATACGACTTCCATGGGATATATTTGCATTCTCTAAAAATTCGGACAAAATGGAGGTTAAGAAAATTTCCTCGTTAATTTAGGACATTACTCGTTTTCGACCCTTTTTAATTAGGAAGGCCATAAAGTGGCCGATTTGTATTGAATCTTAGCATGTGACAATTCGTTGGATAGGTAAACAACATAACTACGACTTCCATGGGATATTTTTGCATTCTCAAAAAATTCGGCCAAAATGGAGGTTAAGAAAATCTCCTCGTTTCGTTTTCGACCCTTTTTTACTAGGAAGGCCATAATGTGGCCGATTTGCATTGAATCTTAGCATGTGACAATTCGTTGGATAGGTAAACAACATAACTACGACATCCATGGTATATTTTTGCATTCTCTAAAAATTCGGCCAAAATGGAGGTTAAGAAAATCTCCTCGTTAATTTAGGACATTACTCGTTTTCGACCCTTTTTAACTAGGAAGGCCATAATGTGGCCGATTTGCATTGAATCTTAGCATGTGACAATTCGTTGGATAGGTAAACAACATAACTGCGACTTCCATGGTATATTTTTGCATTCTCAAAAAATTCGGCCAAAATGGAGGTTAAGAAAATCTCCTCGTTTCGTTTTCGACCCTTTTTTACTAGGAAGGCCATAATGTGGCCGATTTGCATTGAATCTTAGCGTGTGACAATTCGTTGGATAGGTAAACAACATAACTACGTCTTCCATGGTATATTTTTTCATTCTCTAAAAATTTGGCCAAAATGGAGGTTAAAAAATCTCCTCGTTAATTTAGGACATTACTCGTTTTCGACCCTTTTTTACTAGGAAGGCCATAAAGTGGCCGATTTGTATTGAATCTTAGCAAGTGACAATTCGTTGGATAGGTAAACAACATAAATACGACTTCCATGGGATATTTTTGCATTCTCTAAAAATTCGGCCAAAATGGAGGTTAAGAAAATCTCCTCGTTAATTTAGGACATTACTCCTTTTCGACCCTTTTTTACTAGGAAGGCCATAAAGTGGCCGGTTTGTATTGAATCTTAGCAAGTGACAATTCGTTGGATAGGTAAACAACATAAATACGACTTCCATGGGATATTTTTGCATTCTCTAAAAATTCGGACAAAATGGAGGTTAAGAAAATTTCCTCGTTAATTTAGGACATTACTCGTTTTCGACCCTTTTTTATTAGGAAGGCCATAAAGTGGCCGATTTGTATTGAATCTTAGCATGTGACAATTCGTTGGATAGGTAAACAACATAACTACGACTTCCATGGGATATTTTTGCATTCTCAAAAAATTCGGCCAAAATGGAGGTTAAGAAAATCTCCTCGTTTCGTTTTCGACCCTTTTTTACTAGGAAGGCCATAATGTGGCCGATTTGCATTGAATCTAAGCATGTGACAATTCGTTGGATAGGTAAACAACATAACTACGACATCCATGGTATATTTTTGCATTCTCTAAAAATTCGGCCAAAATGGAGGTTAAAAAATCTCCTCGTTAATTTAGGACATTACCCGTTTTCGACCCTTTTTTACTAGGAAGGCCATAAAGTGGCCGATTTGAATTGAATCTTTGCATGTGACAATTCGTTGGATAGGTAAACAACATAACTACGACTTCCATGGGATATTTTTACATTCTCTAAAAATTTGGCCAAAATGGAGGTTAAGAAAATCTCCTCGCTAATTTAGGACATTACTCCTTTTCGACCCTTTTTTACTAGGAAGGCCATAAAGTGGCCGATTTGTATTGAATCTTAGCAAGTGACAATGCGTTGGATAGGTAAACAACATAACTACGACTTCCATGGGATATTTTTGCATTCTCTAAAAATTCAGACAAAATGGAGGTTAAGAAAATCTCCTCGTTTCGTTTTCGACCCTTTTTTACTAGGAAGGCCATAATGTGGCCGATTTGCATTGAATCTTAGCATGTGACAATTCGTTGGATAGGTAAACAACATAACTACGACATCCATGGTATATTTTTGCATTCTCTAAAAATTCGGCCAAAATGGAGGTTAAGAAAATCTCCTCGTTAATTTAGGACATTACTCGTTTTCGACCCTTTTTAACTAGGAAGGCCATAATGTGGCCGATTTGCATTGAATCTTAGCATGTGACAATTCGTTGGATAGGTAAACAACATAACTGCGACTTCCATGGTATATTTTTGCATTCTCAAAAAATTCGGCCAAAATGGAGGTTAAGAAAATCTCCTCGTTTCGTTTTCGACCCTTTTTTACTAGGAAGGCCATAATGTGGCCGATTTGCATTGAATCTTAGCGTGTGACAATTCGTTGGATAGGTAAACAACATAACTACGTCTTCCATGGTATATTTTTTCATTCTCTAAAAATTTGGCCAAAATGGAGGTTAAAAAATCTCCTCGTTAATTTAGGACATTACTCGTTTTCGACCCTTTTTTACTAGGAAGGCCATAAAGTGGCCGATTTGTATTGAATCTTAGCAAGTGACAATTCGTTGGATAGGTAAACAACATAAATACGACTTCCATGGGATATTTTTGCATTCTCTAAAAATTCGGCCAAAATGGAGGTTAAGAAAATCTCCTCGTTAATTTAGGACATTACTCCTTTTCGACCCTTTTTTACTAGGAAGGCCATAAAGTGGCCGGTTTGTATTGAATCTTAGCAAGTGACAATTCGTTGGATAGGTAAACAACATAAATACGACTTCCATGGGATATTTTTGCATTCTCTAAAAATTCGGACAAAATGGAGGTTAAGAAAATTTCCTCGTTAATTTAGGACATTACTCGTTTTCGACCCTTTTTTATTAGGAAGGCCATAAAGTGGCCGATTTGTATTGAATCTTAGCATGTGACAATTCGTTGGATAGGTAAACAACATAACTACGACTTCCATGGGATATTTTTGCATTCTCAAAAAATTCGGCCAAAATGGAGGTTAAGAAAATCTCCTCGTTTCGTTTTCGACCCTTTTTTACTAGGAAGGCCATAATGTGGCCGATTTGCATTGAATCTAAGCATGTGACAATTCGTTGGATAGGTAAACAACATAACTACGACATCCATGGTATATTTTTGCATTCTCTAAAAATTCGGCCAAAATGGAGGTTAAAAAATCTCCTCGTTAATTTAGGACATTACCCGTTTTCGACCCTTTTTTACTAGGAAGGCCATAAAGTGGCCGATTTGAATTGAATCTTTGCATGTGACAATTCGTTGGATAGGTAAACAACATAACTACGACTTCCATGGGATATTTTTACATTCTCTAAAAATTTGGCCAAAATGGAGGTTAAGAAAATCTCCTCGCTAATTTAGGACATTACTCCTTTTCGACCCTTTTTTACTAGGAAGGCCATAAAGTGGCCGATTTGTATTGAATCTTAGCAAGTGACAATGCGTTGGATAGGTAAACAACATAACTACGACTTCCATGGGATATTTTTGCATTCTCTAAAAATTCAGACAAAATGGAGGTTAAGAAAATTTCCTCGTTAATTTAGGACATTACTCGTTTTCGACCCTTTTTTACAAGGAAGGCCATAATGTGGCCGATTTGCATTGAATCTTCGCATGTGACAATTTGTTGGATAGGTAAACAACATAGCTACGACTGCCATGGTATATTTTTGCATTCTCTGAAAATTCGGCCAAAATGGAGGTTAAGAAAATCTCCTCGTTAATTTAGGACATTACTCCTTTTCGACCCTTTTTTACTAGGAAGGCCATAAAGTGGCCGATTTGTATTGAATCTTAGCAAGTGACAATTCGTTGGATAGGTAAACAACATAAATACGACTTCCATGGGATATATTTGCATTCTCTAAAAATTCGGACAAAATGGAGGTTAAGAAAATTTCCTCGTTAATTTAGGACATTACTCGTTTTCGACCCTTTTTAATTAGGAAGGCCATAAAGTGGCCGATTTGTATTGAATCTTAGCATGTGACAATTCGTTGGATAGGTAAACAACATAACTACGACTTCCATGGGATATTTTTGCATTCTCAAAAAATTCGGCCAAAATGGAGGTTAAGAAAATCTCCTCGTTTCGTTTTCGACCCTTTTTTACTAGGAAGGCCATAATGTGGCCGATTTGCATTGAATCTTAGCAAGTGACAATTCGTTGGATAGGTAAACAACATAAATACGACTTCCATGGGATATATTTGCATTCTCTAAAAATTCGGACAAAATGGAGGTTAAGAAAATTTCCTCGTTAATTTAGGACATTACTCGTTTTCGACCCTTTTTAATTAGGAAGGCCATAAAGTGGCCGATTTGTATTGAATCTTAGCATGTGACAATTCGTTGGATAGGTAAACAACATAACTACGACATCCATGGTATATTTTTGCATTCTCTAAAAATTCGGCCAAAATGGAGGTTAAAAAATCTCCTCGTTAATTTAGGACATTACCCGTTTTCGACCCTTTTTTACTAGGAAGGCCATAAAGTGGCCGATTTGAATTGAATCTTTGCATGTGACAATTCGTTGGATAGGTAAACAACATAACTACGACTTCCATGGGATATTTTTACATTCTCTAAAAATTTGGCCAAAATGGAGGTTAAGAAAATCTCCTCGCTAATTTAGGACATTACTCCTTTTCGACCCTTTTTTACTAGGAAGGCCATAAAGTGGCCGATTTGTATTGAATCTTAGCAAGTGACAATGCGTTGGATAGGTAAACAACATAACTACGACTTCCATGGGATATTTTTGCATTCTCTAAAAATTCAGACAAAATGGAGGTTAAGAAAATTTCCTCGTTAATTTAGGACATTACTCGTTTTCGACCCTTTTTTACAAGGAAGGCCATAATGTGGCCGATTTGCATTGAATCTTCGCATGTGACAATTTGTTGGATAGGTAAACAACATAGCTACGACTGCCATGGTATATTTTTGCATTCTCTGAAAATTCGGCCAAAATGGAGGTTAAGAAAATCTCCTCGTTAATTTAGGACATTACTCCTTTTCGACCCTTTTTTACTAGGAAGGCCATAAAGTGGCCGATTTGTATTGAATCTTAGCAAGTGACAATTCGTTGGATAGGTAAACAACATAAATACGACTTCCATGGGATATATTTGCATTCTCTAAAAATTCGGACAAAATGGAGGTTAAGAAAATTTCCTCGTTAATTTAGGACATTACTCGTTTTCGACCCTTTTTAATTAGGAAGGCCATAAAGTGGCCGATTTGTATTGAATCTTAGCATGTGACAATTCGTTGGATAGGTAAACAACATAACTACGACTTCCATGGGATATTTTTGCATTCTCAAAAAATTCGGCCAAAATGGAGGTTAAGAAAATCTCCTCGTTTCGTTTTTGACCCTTTTTTGCTAGGAAGGCCATAATGTGGCCGATTTGCATTGAATCTTAGCATGTGACAATTCGTTGGATAGGTAAACAACATAACTACGACATCCATGGTATATTTTTGCATTCTCTAAAAATTCGGCCAAAATGGAGGTTAAAAAATCTCCTCGTTAATTTAGGACATTACTCCTTTTCGACCCTTTTTTACTAGGAAGGCCATAAAGTGGCCGATTTGTATTGAATCTTAGCAAGTGACAATTCGTTGGATAGGTAAACAACATAAATACGACTTCCATGGGATATTTTTGCATTCTCTAAAAATTCGGCCAAAATGGAGGTTAAGAAAATCTCCTCGTTAATTTAGGACATTACTCCTTTTCGACCCTTTTTTACTAGGAAGGCCATAAAGTGGCCGATTTGTATTGAATCTTAGCAAGTGACAATTCGTTGGATAGGTAAACAACATAAATACGACTTCCATGGGATATATTTGCATTCTCTAAAAATTCGGACAAAATGGAGGTTAAGAAAATTTCCTCGTTAATTTAGGACATTACTCGTTTTCGACCCTTTTTAATTAGGAAGGCCATAAAGTGGCCGATTTGTATTGAATCTTAGCATGTGACAATTCGTTGGATAGGTAAACAACATAACTACGACTTCCATGGGATATTTTTGCATTCTCAAAAAATTCGGCCAAAATGGAGGTTAAGAAAATCTCCTCGTTTCGTTTTCGACCCTTTTTTACTAGGAAGGCCATAATGTGGCCGATTTGCATTGAATCTTAGCATGTGACAATTCGTTGGATAGGTAAACAACATAACTACGACATCCATGGTATATTTTTGCATTCTCTAAAAATTCGGCCAAAATGGAGGTTAAAAAATCTCCTCGTTAATTTAGGACATTACTCCTTTTCGACCCTTTTTTACTAGGAAGGCCATAAAGTGGCCGATTTGTATTGAATCTTAGCAAGTGACAATTCGTTGGATAGGTAAACAACATAACTACGACTTCCTTGGGATATTTTTGCATTCTCTAAAAATTCAGACAAAATGGAGGTTAAGAAAATTTCCTCGTTAATTTAGGACATTACTCGTTTTCGACCCTTTTTTACTAGGAAGGCCATAATGTGGCCGATTTGCATTGAATCTTCGCATGTGACAATTTGTTGGATAGGTAAACAACATAGCTACGACTGCCATGGTATATTTTTGCATTCTCTAAAAATTCGGCCAAAATGGAGGTTAAGAAAATCTCCTCGTTAATTTAGGACATTACTCGTTTTCGACCCTTTTTAACTAGGAAGGCCATAATGTGGCCGATTTGCATTGAATCTTAGCATGTGACAATTCGTTGGATAGGTAAACAACATAACTACGACTTCCAGAGTATATTTTTGCATTCTCAAAAAATTCGGCCAAAATGGAGGTTAAGAAAATCTCCTCGTTAATTTAGGACATTACTCCTTTTCGACCCTTTTTTACTAGGAAGGCCATAAAGTGGCCGATTTGTATTGAATCTTAGCAAGTGACAATTCGTTGGATAGGTAAACAACATAAATACGACTTCCATGGGATATATTTGCATTCTCTAAAAATTCGGACAAAATGGAGGTTAAGAAAATTTCCTCGTTAATTTAGGACATTACTCGTTTTCGACCCTTTTTAATTAGGAAGGCCATAAAGTGGCCGATTTGTATTGAATCTTAGCATGTGACAATTCGTTGGATAGGTAAACAACATAACTACGACTTCCATGGGATATTTTTGCATTCTCAAAAAATTCGGCCAAAATGGAGGTTAAGAAAATCTCCTCGTTTCGTTTTCGACCCTTTTTTACTAGGAAGGCCATAATGTGGCCGATTTGCATTGAATCTTAGCATGTGACAATTCGTTGGATAGGTAAACAACATAACTACGACATCCATGGTATATTTTTGCATTCTCTAAAAATTCGGCCAAAATGGAGGTTAAAAAATCTCCTCGTTAATTTAGGACATTACTCGTTTTCGACCCTTTTTTACTAGGAAGGCCATAAAGTGGCCGATTTGTATTGAATCTTTGCATGTGACAATTCGTTGGATAGGTAAACAACATAACTACGACTTCCATGGGATATTTTTGCATTCTCTAAAAATTTGGCCAAAATGGAGGTTAAGAAAATCTCCTCGTTAATTTAGGACATTACTCCTTTTCGACCCTTTTTTACTAGGAAGGCCATAAAGTGGCCGATTTGTATTGAATCTTAGCAAGTGACAATTCGTTGGATAGGTAAACAACATAACTACGACTTCCTTGGGATATTTTTGCATTCTCTAAAAATTCAGACAAAATGGAGGTTAAGAAAATTTCCTCGTTAATTTAGGACATTACTCGTTTTCGACCCTTTTTTACTAGGAAGGCCATAATGTGGCCGATTTGCATTGAATCTTCGCATGTGACAATTTGTTGGATAGGTAAACAACATAGCTACGACTGCCATGGTATATTTTTGCATTCTCTAAAAATTCGGCCAAAATGGAGGTTAAGAAAATCTCCTCGTTAATTTAGGACATTACTCGTTTTCGACCCTTTTTAACTAGGAAGGCCATAATGTGGCCGATTTGCATTGAATCTTAGCATGTGACAATTCGTTGGATAGGTAAACAACATAACTACGACTTCCATGGTATATTTTTGCATTCTCAAAAAATTCGGCCAAAATGGAGGTTAAAAAATCTCCTCGTTAATTTAGGACATTACTCGTTTTCGACCCTTTTTTACTAGGAAGGCCATAAAGTGGCCGATTTGTATTGAATCTTAGCAAGTGACAATTCGTTGGATAGGTAAAAAACATAAATACGACTTCCATGGGATATTTTTGCATTCTCTAAAAATTCGGCCAAAATGGAGGTTAAGAAAATCTCCTCGTTAATTTAGGACATTACTCCTTTTCGACCCTTTTTTACTAGGAAGGCCATAAAGTGGCCGGTTTGTATTGAATCTTAGCAAGTGACAATTCGTTGGATAGGTAAACAACATAAATACGACTTCCATGGGATATATTTGCATTCTCTAAAAATTCGGACAAAATGGAGGTTAAGAAAATTTCCTCGTTAATTTAGGACATTACTCGTTTTCGACCCTTTTTAATTAGGAAGGCCATAAAGTGGCCGATTTGTATTGAATCTTAGCATGTGACAATTCGTTGGATAGGTAAACAACATAACTACGACTTCCATGGGATATTTTTGCATTCTCAAAAAATTCGGCCAAAATGGAGGTTAAGAAAATCTCCTCGTTTCGTTTTCGACCCTTTTTTACTAGGAAGGCCATAATGTGGCCGATTTGCATTGAATCTTAGCATGTGACAATTCGTTGGATAGGTAAACAACATAACTACGACATCCATGGTATATTTTTGCATTCTCTAAAAATTCGGCCAAAATGGAGGTTAAAAAATCTCCTCGTTAATTTAGGACATTACTCCTTTTCGACCCTTTTTTACTAGGAAGGCCATAAAGTGGCCGATTTGTATTGAATCTTAGCAAGTGACAATTCGTTGGATAGGTAAACAACATAACTACGACTTCCTTGGGATATTTTTGCATTCTCTAAAAATTCAGACAAAATGGAGGTTAAGAAAATTTCCTCGTTAATTTAGGACATTACTCGTTTTCGACCCTTTTTTACTAGGAAGGCCATAAAGTGGCCGATTTGTATTGAATCTTAGCAAGTGACAATTCGTTGGATAGGTAAAAAACATAAATACGACTTCCATGGGATATTTTTGCATTCTCTAAAAATTCGGCCAAAATGGAGGTTAAGAAAATCTCCTCGTTAATTTAGGACATTACTCCTTTTCGACCCTTTTTTACTAGGAAGGCCATAAAGTGGCCGGTTTGTATTGAATCTTAGCAAGTGACAATTCGTTGGATAGGTAAACAACATAAATACGACTTCCATGGGATATATTTGCATTCTCTAAAAATTCGGACAAAATGGAGGTTAAGAAAATTTCCTCGTTAATTTAGGACATTACTCGTTTTCGACCCTTTTTAATTAGGAAGGCCATAAAGTGGCCGATTTGTATTGAATCTTAGCATGTGACAATTCGTTGGATAGGTAAACAACATAACTACGACTTCCATGGGATATTTTTGCATTCTCAAAAAATTCGGCCAAAATGGAGGTTAAGAAAATCTCCTCGTTTCGTTTTCGACCCTTTTTTACTAGGAAGGCCATAATGTGGCCGATTTGCATTGAATCTTAGCATGTGACAATTCGTTGGATAGGTAAACAACATAACTACGACATCCATGGTATATTTTTGCATTCTCTAAAAATTCGGCCAAAATGGAGGTTAAAAAATCTCCTCGTTAATTTAGGACATTACTCCTTTTCGACCCTTTTTTACTAGGAAGGCCATAAAGTGGCCGATTTGTATTGAATCTTAGCATGTGACAATTCGTTGGATAGGTAAACAACATAACTACGACTTCCATGGGATATTTTTGCATTCTCAAAAAATTCGGCCAAAATGGAGGTTAAGAAAATCTCCTCGTTTCGTTTTCGACCCTTTTTTACTAGGAAGGCCATAATGTGGCCGATTTGCATTGAATCTTAGCATGTGACAATTCGTTGGATAGGTAAACAACATAACTACGACATCCATGGTATATTTTTGCATTCTCTAAAAATTCGGCCAAAATGGAGGTTAAAAAATCTCCTCGTTAATTTAGGACATTACTCCTTTTCGACCCTTTTTTACTAGGAAGGCCATAAAGTGGCCGATTTGTATTGAATCTTAGCAAGTGACAATTCGTTGGATAGGTAAACAACATAACTACGACTTCCTTGGGATATTTTTGCATTCTCTAAAAATTCAGACAAAATGGAGGTTAAGAAAATTTCCTCGTTAATTTAGGACATTACTCGTTTTCGACCCTTTTTTACTAGGAAGGCCATAAAGTGGCCGATTTGTATTGAATCTTAGCAAGTGACAATTCGTTGGATAGGTAAAAAACATAAATACGACTTCCATGGGATATTTTTGCATTCTCTAAAAATTCGGCCAAAATGGAGGTTAAGAAAATCTCCTCGTTAATTTAGGACATTACTCCTTTTCGACCCTTTTTTACTAGGAAGGCCATAAAGTGGCCGGTTTGTATTGAATCTTAGCAAGTGACAATTCGTTGGATAGGTAAACAACATAAATACGACTTCCATGGGATATATTTGCATTCTCTAAAAATTCGGACAAAATGGAGGTTAAGAAAATTTCCTCGTTAATTTAGGACATTACTCGTTTTCGACCCTTTTTAATTAGGAAGGCCATAAAGTGGCCGATTTGTATTGAATCTTAGCATGTGACAATTCGTTGGATAGGTAAACAACATAACTACGACTTCCATGGGATATTTTTGCATTCTCAAAAAATTCGGCCAAAATGGAGGTTAAGAAAATCTCCTCGTTTCGTTTTCGACCCTTTTTTACTAGGAAGGCCATAATGTGGCCGATTTGCATTGAATCTTAGCATGTGACAATTCGTTGGATAGGTAAACAACATAACTACGACATCCATGGTATATTTTTGCATTCTCTAAAAATTCGGCCAAAATGGAGGTTAAAAAATCTCCTCGTTAATTTAGGACATTACTCCTTTTCGACCCTTTTTTACTAGGAAGGCCATAAAGTGGCCGATTTGTATTGAATCTTAGCAAGTGACAATTCGTTGGATAGGTAAACAACATAACTACGACTTCCTTGGGATATTTTTGCATTCTCTAAAAATTCAGACAAAATGGAGGTTAAGAAAATTTCCTCGTTAATTTAGGACATTACTCGTTTTCGACCCTTTTTTACTAGGAAGGCCATAATGTGGCCGATTTGCATTGAATCTTCGCATGTGACAATTTGTTGGATAGGTAAACAACATAGCTACGACTGCCATGGTATATTTTTGCATTCTCTAAAAATTCGGCCAAAATGGAGGTTAAGAAAATCTCCTCGTTAATTTAGGACATTACTCGTTTTCGACCCTTTTTAACTAGGAAGGCCATAATGTGGCCGATTTGCATTGAATCTTAGCATGTGACAATTCGTTGGATAGGTAAACAACATAACTACGACTTCCAGAGTATATTTTTGCATTCTCAAAAAATTCGGCCAAAATGGAGGTTAAGAAAATCTCCTCGTTAATTTAGGACATTACTCCTTTTCGACCCTTTTTTACTAGGAAGGCCATAAAGTGGCCGATTTGTATTGAATCTTAGCAAGTGACAATTCGTTGGATAGGTAAACAACATAAATACGACTTCCATGGGATATATTTGCATTCTCTAAAAATTCGGACAAAATGGAGGTTAAGAAAATTTCCTCGTTAATTTAGGACATTACTCGTTTTCGACCCTTTTTAATTAGGAAGGCCATAAAGTGGCCGATTTGTATTGAATCTTAGCATGTGACAATTCGTTGGATAGGTAAACAACATAACTACGACTTCCATGGGATATTTTTGCATTCTCAAAAAATTCGGCCAAAATGGAGGTTAAGAAAATCTCCTCGTTTCGTTTTCGACCCTTTTTTACTAGGAAGGCCATAATGTGGCCGATTTGCATTGAATCTTAGCATGTGACAATTCGTTGGATAGGTAAACAACATAACTACGACATCCATGGTATATTTTTGCATTCTCTAAAAATTCGGCCAAAATGGAGGTTAAAAAATCTCCTCGTTAATTTAGGACATTACTCGTTTTCGACCCTTTTTTACTAGGAAGGCCATAAAGTGGCCGATTTGTATTGAATCTTTGCATGTGACAATTCGTTGGATAGGTAAACAACATAACTACGACTTCCATGGGATATTTTTGCATTCTCTAAAAATTTGGCCAAAATGGAGGTTAAGAAAATCTCCTCGTTAATTTAGGACATTACTCCTTTTCGACCCTTTTTTACTAGGAAGGCCATAAAGTGGCCGATTTGTATTGAATCTTAGCAAGTGACAATTCGTTGGATAGGTAAACAACATAACTACGACTTCCTTGGGATATTTTTGCATTCTCTAAAAATTCAGACAAAATGGAGGTTAAGAAAATTTCCTCGTTAATTTAGGACATTACTCGTTTTCGACCCTTTTTTACTAGGAAGGCCATAATGTGGCCGATTTGCATTGAATCTTCGCATGTGACAATTTGTTGGATAGGTAAACAACATAGCTACGACTGCCATGGTATATTTTTGCATTCTCTAAAAATTCGGCCAAAATGGAGGTTAAGAAAATCTCCTCGTTAATTTAGGACATTACTCGTTTTCGACCCTTTTTAACTAGGAAGGCCATAATGTGGCCGATTTGCATTGAATCTTAGCATGTGACAATTCGTTGGATAGGTAAACAACATAACTACGACTTCCATGGTATATTTTTGCATTCTCAAAAAATTCGGCCAAAATGGAGGTTAAAAAATCTCCTCGTTAATTTAGGACATTACTCGTTTTCGACCCTTTTTTACTAGGAAGGCCATAAAGTGGCCGATTTGTATTGAATCTTAGCAAGTGACAATTCGTTGGATAGGTAAAAAACATAAATACGACTTCCATGGGATATTTTTGCATTCTCTAAAAATTCGGCCAAAATGGAGGTTAAGAAAATCTCCTCGTTAATTTAGGACATTACTCGTTTTCGACCCTTTTTTACTAGGAAGGCCATAAAGTGGCCGATTTGTATTGAATCTTTGCATGTGACAATTCGTTGGATAGGTAAACAACATAACTACGACTTCCATGGGATATTTTTGCATTCTCTAAAAATTTGGCCAAAATGGAGGTTAAGAAAATCTCCTCGTTAATTTAGGACATTACTCCTTTTCGACCCTTTTTTACTAGGAAGGCCATAAAGTGGCCGATTTGTATTGAATCTTAGCAAGTGACAATTCGTTGGATAGGTAAACAACATAACTACGACTTCCTTGGGATATTTTTGCATTCTCTAAAAATTCAGACAAAATGGAGGTTAAGAAAATTTCCTCGTTAATTTAGGACATTACTCGTTTTCGACCCTTTTTTACTAGGAAGGCCATAATGTGGCCGATTTGCATTGAATCTTCGCATGTGACAATTTGTTGGATAGGTAAACAACATAGCTACGACTGCCATGGTATATTTTTGCATTCTCTAAAAATTCGGCCAAAATGGAGGTTAAGAAAATCTCCTCGTTAATTTAGGACATTACTCGTTTTCGACCCTTTTTAACTAGGAAGGCCATAATGTGGCCGATTTGCATTGAATCTTAGCATGTGACAATTCGTTGGATAGGTAAACAACATAACTACGACTTCCATGGTATATTTTTGCATTCTCAAAAAATTCGGCCAAAATGGAGGTTAAAAAATCTCCTCGTTAATTTAGGACATTACTCGTTTTCGACCCTTTTTTACTAGGAAGGCCATAAAGTGGCCGATTTGTATTGAATCTTAGCAAGTGACAATTCGTTGGATAGGTAAAAAACATAAATACGACTTCCATGGGATATTTTTGCATTCTCTAAAAATTCGGCCAAAATGGAGGTTAAGAAAATCTCCTCGTTAATTTAGGACATTACTCCTTTTCGACCCTTTTTTACTAGGAAGGCCATAAAGTGGCCGGTTTGTATTGAATCTTAGCAAGTGACAATTCGTTGGATAGGTAAACAACATAAATACGACTTCCATGGGATATATTTGCATTCTCTAAAAATTCGGACAAAATGGAGGTTAAGAAAATTTCCTCGTTAATTTAGGACATTACTCGTTTTCGACCCTTTTTAATTAGGAAGGCCATAAAGTGGCCGATTTGTATTGAATCTTAGCATGTGACAATTCGTTGGATAGGTAAACAACATAACTACGACATCCATGGTATATTTTTGCATTCTCTAAAAATTCGGCCAAAATGGAGGTTAAAAAATCTCCTCGTTAATTTAGGACATTACTCGTTTTCGACCCTTTTTTACTAGGAAGGCCATAAAGTGGCCGATTTGTATTGAATCTTTGCATGTGACAATTCGTTGGATAGGTAAACAACATAACTACGACTTCCATGGGATATTTTTGCATTCTCAAAAAATTCGGCCAAAATGGAGGTTAAGAAAATCTCCTCGTTTCGTTTTCGACCCTTTTTTACTAGGAAGGCCATAATGTGGCCGATTTGCATTGAATCTTAGCATGTGACAATTCGTTGGATAGGTAAACAACATAACTACGACATCCATGGTATATTTTTGCATTCTCTAAAAATTCGGCCAAAATGGAGGTTAAAAAATCTCCTCGTTAATTTAGGACATTACTCGTTTTCGACCCTTTTTTACTAGGAAGGCCATAAAGTGGCCGATTTGTATTGAATCTTTGCATGTGACAATTCGTTGGATAGGTAAACAACATAACTACGACTTCCATGGGATATTTTTGCATTCTCTAAAAATTTGGCCAAAATGGAGGTTAAGAAAATCTCCTCGTTAATTTAGGACATTACTCCTTTTCGACCCTTTTTTACTAGGAAGGCCATAAAGTGGCCGATTTGTATTGAATCTTAGCAAGTGACAATTCGTTGGATAGGTAAACAACATAACTACGACTTCCTTGGGATATTTTTGCATTCTCTAAAAATTCAGACAAAATGGAGGTTAAGAAAATTTCCTCGTTAATTTAGGACATTACTCGTTTTCGACCCTTTTTTACTAGGAAGGCCATAATGTGGCCGATTTGCATTGAATCTTCGCATGTGACAATTTGTTGGATAGGTAAACAACATAGCTACGACTGCCATGGTATATTTTTGCATTCTCTAAAAATTCGGCCAAAATGGAGGTTAAGAAAATCTCCTCGTTAATTTAGGACATTACTCGTTTTCGACCCTTTTTAACTAGGAAGGCCATAATGTGGCCGATTTGCATTGAATCTTAGCATGTGACAATTCGTTGGATAGGTAAACAACATAACTACGACTTCCATGGTATATTTTTGCATTCTCAAAAAATTCGGCCAAAATGGAGGTTAAAAAATCTCCTCGTTAATTTAGGACATTACTCGTTTTCGACCCTTTTTTACTAGGAAGGCCATAAAGTGGCCGATTTGTATTGAATCTTAGCAAGTGACAATTCGTTGGATAGGTAAAAAACATAAATACGACTTCCATGGGATATTTTTGCATTCTCTAAAAATTCGGCCAAAATGGAGGTTAAGAAAATCTCCTCGTTAATTTAGGACATTACTCCTTTTCGACCCTTTTTTACTAGGAAGGCCATAAAGTGGCCGGTTTGTATTGAATCTTAGCAAGTGACAATTCGTTGGATAGGTAAACAACATAAATACGACTTCCATGGGATATATTTGCATTCTCTAAAAATTCGGACAAAATGGAGGTTAAGAAAATTTCCTCGTTAATTTAGGACATTACTCGTTTTCGACCCTTTTTAATTAGGAAGGCCATAAAGTGGCCGATTTGTATTGAATCTTAGCATGTGACAATTCGTTGGATAGGTAAACAACATAACTACGACATCCATGGTATATTTTTGCATTCTCTAAAAATTCGGCCAAAATGGAGGTTAAAAAATCTCCTCGTTAATTTAGGACATTACTCGTTTTCGACCCTTTTTTACTAGGAAGGCCATAAAGTGGCCGATTTGTATTGAATCTTTGCATGTGACAATTCGTTGGATAGGTAAACAACATAACTACGACTTCCATGGGATATTTTTGCATTCTCAAAAAATTCGGCCAAAATGGAGGTTAAGAAAATCTCCTCGTTTCGTTTTCGACCCTTTTTTACTAGGAAGGCCATAATGTGGCCGATTTGCATTGAATCTTAGCATGTGACAATTCGTTGGATAGGTAAACAACATAACTACGACATCCATGGTATATTTTTGCATTCTCTAAAAATTCGGCCAAAATGGAGGTTAAAAAATCTCCTCGTTAATTTAGGACATTACTCGTTTTCGACCCTTTTTTACTAGGAAGGCCATAAAGTGGCCGATTTGTATTGAATCTTTGCATGTGACAATTCGTTGGATAGGTAAACAACATAACTACGACTTCCATGGGATATTTTTGCATTCTCTAAAAATTTGGCCAAAATGGAGGTTAAGAAAATCTCCTCGTTAATTTAGGACATTACTCCTTTTCGACCCTTTTTTACTAGGAAGGCCATAAAGTGGCCGATTTGTATTGAATCTTAGCAAGTGACAATTCGTTGGATAGGTAAACAACATAACTACGACTTCCTTGGGATATTTTTGCATTCTCTAAAAATTCAGACAAAATGGAGGTTAAGAAAATTTCCTCGTTAATTTAGGACATTACTCGTTTTCGACCCTTTTTTACTAGGAAGGCCATAATGTGGCCGATTTGCATTGAATCTTCGCATGTGACAATTTGTTGGATAGGTAAACAACATAGCTACGACTGCCATGGTATATTTTTGCATTCTCTAAAAATTCGGCCAAAATGGAGGTTAAGAAAATCTCCTCGTTAATTTAGGACATTACTCGTTTTCGACCCTTTTTAACTAGGAAGGCCATAATGTGGCCGATTTGCATTGAATCTTAGCATGTGACAATTCGTTGGATAGGTAAACAACATAACTACGACTTCCATGGTATATTTTTGCATTCTCAAAAAATTCGGCCAAAATGGAGGTTAAAAAATCTCCTCGTTAATTTAGGACATTACTCGTTTTCGACCCTTTTTTACTAGGAAGGCCATAAAGTGGCCGATTTGTATTGAATCTTAGCAAGTGACAATTCGTTGGATAGGTAAAAAACATAAATACGACTTCCATGGGATATTTTTGCATTCTCTAAAAATTCGGCCAAAATGGAGGTTAAGAAAATCTCCTCGTTAATTTAGGACATTACTCCTTTTCGACCCTTTTTTACTAGGAAGGCCATAAAGTGGCCGGTTTGTATTGAATCTTAGCAAGTGACAATTCGTTGGATAGGTAAACAACATAAATACGACTTCCATGGGATATATTTGCATTCTCTAAAAATTCGGACAAAATGGAGGTTAAGAAAATTTCCTCGTTAATTTAGGACATTACTCGTTTTCGACCCTTTTTAATTAGGAAGGCCATAAAGTGGCCGATTTGTATTGAATCTTAGCATGTGACAATTCGTTGGATAGGTAAACAACATAACTACGACTTCCATGGGATATTTTTGCATTCTCAAAAAATTCGGCCAAAATGGAGGTTAAGAAAATCTCCTCGTTTCGTTTTCGACCCTTTTTTACTAGGAAGGCCATAATGTGGCCGATTTGCATTGAATCTTAGCATGTGACAATTCGTTGGATAGGTAAACAACATAACTACGACATCCATGGTATATTTTTGCATTCTCTAAAAATTCGGCCAAAATGGAGGTTAAAAAATCTCCTCGTTAATTTAGGACATTACTCCTTTTCGACCCTTTTTTACTAGGAAGGCCATAAAGTGGCCGATTTGTATTGAATCTTAGCAAGTGACAATTCGTTGGATAGGTAAACAACATAACTACGACTTCCTTGGGATATTTTTGCATTCTCTAAAAATTCAGACAAAATGGAGGTTAAGAAAATTTCCTCGTTAATTTAGGACATTACTCGTTTTCGACCCTTTTTTACTAGGAAGGCCATAATGTGGCCGATTTGCATTGAATCTTCGCATGTGACAATTTGTTGGATAGGTAAACAACATAGCTACGACTGCCATGGTATATTTTTGCATTCTCTAAAAATTCGGCCAAAATGGAGGTTAAGAAAATCTCCTCGTTAATTTAGGACATTACTCGTTTTCGACCCTTTTTAACTAGGAAGGCCATAATGTGGCCGATTTGCATTGAATCTTAGCATGTGACAATTCGTTGGATAGGTAAACAACATAACTACGACTTCCAGAGTATATTTTTGCATTCTCAAAAAATTCGGCCAAAATGGAGGTTAAGAAAATCTCCTCGTTAATTTAGGACATTACTCCTTTTCGACCCTTTTTTACTAGGAAGGCCATAAAGTGGCCGATTTGTATTGAATCTTAGCAAGTGACAATTCGTTGGATAGGTAAACAACATAAATACGACTTCCATGGGATATATTTGCATTCTCTAAAAATTCGGACAAAATGGAGGTTAAGAAAATTTCCTCGTTAATTTAGGACATTACTCGTTTTCGACCCTTTTTAATTAGGAAGGCCATAAAGTGGCCGATTTGTATTGAATCTTAGCATGTGACAATTCGTTGGATAGGTAAACAACATAACTACGACTTCCATGGGATATTTTTGCATTCTCAAAAAATTCGGCCAAAATGGAGGTTAAGAAAATCTCCTCGTTTCGTTTTCGACCCTTTTTTACTAGGAAGGCCATAATGTGGCCGATTTGCATTGAATCTTAGCATGTGACAATTCGTTGGATAGGTAAACAACATAACTACGACATCCATGGTATATTTTTGCATTCTCTAAAAATTCGGCCAAAATGGAGGTTAAAAAATCTCCTCGTTAATTTAGGACATTACTCGTTTTCGACCCTTTTTTACTAGGAAGGCCATAAAGTGGCCGATTTGTATTGAATCTTTGCATGTGACAATTCGTTGGATAGGTAAACAACATAACTACGACTTCCATGGGATATTTTTGCATTCTCTAAAAATTTGGCCAAAATGGAGGTTAAGAAAATCTCCTCGTTAATTTAGGACATTACTCCTTTTCGACCCTTTTTTACTAGGAAGGCCATAAAGTGGCCGATTTGTATTGAATCTTAGCAAGTGACAATTCGTTGGATAGGTAAACAACATAACTACGACTTCCTTGGGATATTTTTGCATTCTCTAAAAATTCAGACAAAATGGAGGTTAAGAAAATTTCCTCGTTAATTTAGGACATTACTCGTTTTCGACCCTTTTTTACTAGGAAGGCCATAATGTGGCCGATTTGCATTGAATCTTCGCATGTGACAATTTGTTGGATAGGTAAACAACATAGATACGACTGCCATGGTATATTTTTGCATTCTCTAAAAATTCGGCCAAAATGGAGGTTAAGAAAATCTCCTCGTTAATTTAGGACATTACTCGTTTTCGACCCTTTTTAACTAGGAAGGCCATAATGTGGCCGATTTGCATTGAATCTTAGCATGTGACAATTCGTTGGATAGGTAAACAACATAACTACGACTTCCATGGTATATTTTTGCATTCTCAAAAAATTCGGCCAAAATGGAGGTTAAAAAATCTCCTCGTTAATTTAGGACATTACTCGTTTTCGACCCTTTTTTACTAGGAAGGCCATAAAGTGGCCGATTTGTATTGAATCTTAGCAAGTGACAATTCGTTGGATAGGTAAAAAACATAAATACGACTTCCATGGGATATTTTTGCATTCTCTAAAAATTCGGCCAAAATGGAGGTTAAGAAAATCTCCTCGTTAATTTAGGACATTACTCCTTTTCGACCCTTTTTTACTAGGAAGGCCATAAAGTGGCCGGTTTGTATTGAATCTTAGCAAGTGACAATTCGTTGGATAGGTAAACAACATAAATACGACTTCCATGGGATATCTTTGCATTCTCTAAAAATTCGGACAAAATGGAGGTTAAGAAAATTTCCTCGTTAATTTAGGACATTACTCGTTTTCGACCCTTTTTTATTAGGAAGGCCATAAAGTGGCCGATTTGTATTGAATCTTAGCATGTGACAATTCGTTGGATAGGTAAACAACATAACTACGACTTCCATGGGATATTTTTGCATTCTCAAAAAATTCGGCCAAAATGGAGGTTAAGAAAATCTCCTCGTTTCGTTTTCGACCCTTTTTTACTAGGAAGGCCATAATGTGGCCGATTTGCATTGAATCTTAGCATGTGACAATTCGTTGGATAGGTAAACAACATAACTACGACATCCATGGTATATTTTTGCATTCTCTAAAAATTCGGCCAAAATGGAGGTTAAAAAATCTCCTCGTTAATTTAGGACATTACTCGTTTTCGACCCTTTTTTACTAGGAAGGCCATAAAGTGGCCGATTTGTATTGAATCTTAGCATGTGACAATTCGTTGGATAGGTAAACAACATAACTACGACTTCCATGGGATATTTTTGCATTCTCAAAAAATTCGGCCAAAATGGAGGTTAAGAAAATCTCCTCGTTTCGTTTTCGACCCTTTTTTACTAGGAAGGCCATAATGTGGCCGATTTGCATTGAATCTTAGCATGTGACAATTCGTTGGATAGGTAAACAACATAACTACGACATCCATGGTATATTTTTGCATTCTCTAAAAATTCGGCCAAAATGGAGGTTAAAAAATCTCCTCGTTAATTTAGGACATTACTCGTTTTCGACCCTTTTTTACTAGGAAGGCCATAAAGTGGCCGATTTGTATTGAATCTTAGCAAGTGACAATTCGTTGGATAGGTAAACAACATAAATACGACTTCCATGGGATATTTTTGCATTCTCTAAAAATTCGGCCAAAATGGAGGTTAAGAAAATCTCCTCGTTAATTTAGGACATTACTCGTTTTCGACCCTTTTTTACTAGGAAGGCCATAAAGTGGCCGATTTGTATTGAATCTTAGCAAGTGACAATTCGTTGGATAGGTAAACAACATAAATACGACTTCCATGGGATATTTTTGCATTCTCTAAAAATTCGGCCAAAATGGAGGTTAAGAAAATCTCCTCGTTAATTTAGGACATTACTCCTTTTCGACCCTTTTTTACTAGGAAGGCCATAAAGTGGCCGATTTGTATTGAATCTTAGCAAGTGACAATTCGTTGGATAGGTAAACAACATAACTACGACTTCCATGGGATATTTTTGCATTCTCTAAAAATTCGGACAAAATGGAGGTTAAGAAAATTTCCTCGTTAATTTAGGACATTACTCGTTTTCGACCCTTTTTTATTAGGAAGGCCATAAAGTGGCCGATTTGTATTGAATCTTAGCATGTGACAATTCGTTGGATAGGTAAACAACATAACTACGACTTCCATGGGATATTTTTGCATTCTCAAAAAATTCGGCCAAAATGGAGGTTAAGAAAATCTCCTCGTTTCGTTTTCGACCCTTTTTTACTAGGAAGGCCATAATGTGGCCGATTTGCATTGAATCTTAGCATGTGACAATTCGTTGGATAGGTAAACAACATAACTACGACATCCATGGTATATTTTTGCATTCTCTAAAAATTCGGCCAAAATGGAGGTTAAAAAATCTCCTCGTTAATTTAGGACATTACTCGTTTTCGACCCTTTTTTACTAGGAAGGCCATAAAGTGGCCGATTTGTATTGAATCTTAGCAAGTGACAATTCGTTGGATAGGTAAACAACATAAATACGACTTCCATGGGATATTTTTGCATTCTCTAAAAATTCGGCCAAAATGGAGGTTAAGAAAATCTCCTCGCTAATTTAGGACATTACTCCTTTTCGACCCTTTTTTACTAGGAAGGCCATAAAGTGGCCGGTTTGTATTGAATCTTAGCAAGTGACAATTCGTTGGATAGGTAAACAACATAACTACGACTTCCTTGGGATATTTTTGCATTCTCTAAAAATTCAGACAAAATGGAGGTTAAGAAAATTTCCTCGTTAATTTAGGACATTACTCGTTTTCGACCCTTTTTTACTAGGAAGGCCATAATGTGGCCGATTTGCATTGAATCTTCGCATGTGACAATTTGTTGGATAGGTAAACAACATAGCTACGACTGCCATGGTATATTTTTGCATTCTCTAAAAATTCGGCCAAAATGGAGGTTAAGAAAATCTCCTCGTTAATTTAGGACATTACTCGTTTTCGACCCTTTTTAACTAGGAAGGCCATAATGTGGCCGATTTGCATTGAATCTTAGCATGTGACAATTCGTTGGATAGGTAAACAACATAACTACGACTTCCATGGTATATTTTTGCATTCTCAAAAAATTCGGCCAAAATGGAGGTTAAAAAATCTCCTCGTTAATTTAGGACATTACTCGTTTTCGACCCTTTTTTACTAGGAAGGCCATAAAGTGGCCGATTTGTATTGAATCTTAGCAAGTGACAATTCGTTGGATAGGTAAAAAACATAAATACGACTTCCATGGGATATTTTTGCATTCTCTAAAAATTCGGCCAAAATGGAGGTTAAGAAAATCTCCTCGTTAATTTAGGACATTACTCCTTTTCGACCCTTTTTTACTAGGAAGGCCATAAAGTGGCCGGTTTGTATTGAATCTTAGCAAGTGACAATTCGTTGGATAGGTAAACAACATAAATACGACTTCCATGGGATATCTTTGCATTCTCTAAAAATTCGGACAAAATGGAGGTTAAGAAAATTTCCTCGTTAATTTAGGACATTACTCGTTTTCGACCCTTTTTTATTAGGAAGGCCATAAAGTGGCTAATTTGTATTGAATCTTAGCATGTGACAATTCGTTGGATAGGTAAACAACATAACTACGACTTCCATGGGATATTTTTGCATTCTCAAAAAATTCGGCCAAAATGGAGGTTAAGAAAATCTCCTCGTTTCGTTTTCGACCCTTTTTTACTAGGAAGGCCATAATGTGGCCGATTTGCATTGAATCTTAGCATGTGACAATTCGTTGGATAGGTAAACAACATAACTACGACATCCATGGTATATTTTTGCATTCTCTAAAAATTCGGCCAAAATGGAGGTTAAAAAATCTCCTCGTTAATTTAGGACATTACTCGTTTTCGACCCTTTTTTACTAGGAAGGCCATAAAGTGGCCGATTTGTATTGAATCTTAGCATGTGACAATTCGTTGGATAGGTAAACAACATAACTACGACTTCCATGGGATATTTTTGCATTCTCAAAAAATTCGGCCAAAATGGAGGTTAAGAAAATCTCCTCGTTTCGTTTTCGACCCTTTTTTACTAGGAAGGCCATAATGTGGCCGATTTGCATTGAATCTTAGCATGTGACAATTCGTTGGATAGGTAAACAACATAACTACGACATCCATGGTATATTTTTGCATTCTCTAAAAATTCGGCCAAAATGGAGGTTAAAAAATCTCCTCGTTAATTTAGGACATTACTCGTTTTCGACCCTTTTTTACTAGGAAGGCCATAAAGTGGCCGATTTGTATTGAATCTTAGCAAGTGACAATTCGTTGGATAGGTAAACAACATAAATACGACTTCCATGGGATATTTTTGCATTCTCTAAAAATTCGGCCAAAATGGAGGTTAAGAAAATCTCCTCGTTAATTTAGGACATTACTCGTTTTCGACCCTTTTTTACTAGGAAGGCCATAAAGTGGCCGATTTGTATTGAATCTTAGCAAGTGACAATTCGTTGGATAGGTAAACAACATAAATACGACTTCCATGGGATATTTTTGCATTCTCTAAAAATTCGGCCAAAATGGAGGTTAAGAAAATCTCCTCGTTAATTTGGGACATTACTCCTTTTCGACCCTTTTTTACTAGGAAGGCCATAAAGTGGCCGATTTGTATTGAATCTTAGCAAGTGACAATTCGTTGGATAGGTAAACAACATAACTACGACTTCCATGGGATATTTTTGCATTCTCTAAAAATTCGGACAAAATGGAGGTTAAGAAAATTTCCTCGTTAATTTAGGACATTACTCGTTTTCGACCCTTTTTTATTAGGAAGGCCATAAAGTGGCCGATTTGTATTGAATCTTAGCATGTGACAATTCGTTGGATAGGTAAACAACATAACTACGACTTCCATGGGATATTTTTGCATTCTCAAAAAATTCGGCCAAAATGGAGGTTAAGAAAATCTCCTCGTTTCGTTTTCGACCCTTTTTTACTAGGAAGGCCATAATGTGGCCGATTTGCATTGAATCTTAGCATGTGACAATTCGTTGGATAGGTAAACAACATAACTACGACATCCATGGTATATTTTTGCATTCTCTAAAAATTCGGCCAAAATGGAGGTTAAAAAATCTCCTCGTTAATTTAGGACATTACTCGTTTTCGACCCTTTTTTACTAGGAAGGCCATAAAGTGGCCGATTTGTATTGAATCTTAGCAAGTGACAATTCGTTGGATAGGTAAACAACATAAATACGACTTCCATGGGATATTTTTGCATTCTCTAAAAATTCGGCCAAAATGGAGGTTAAGAAAATCTCCTCGCTAATTTAGGACATTACTCCTTTTCGACCCTTTTTTACTAGGAAGGCCATAAAGTGGCCGATTTGTATTGAATCTTAGCAAGTGACAATTCGTTGGATAGGTAAACAACATAAATACGACTTCCATGGGATATTTTTGCATTCTCTAAAAATTCGGACAAAATGGAGGTTAAGAAAATTTCCTCGTTAATTTAGGACATTACTCGTTTTCGACCCTTTTTTATTAGGAAGGCCATAAAGTGGCCGATTTGTATTGAATCTTAGCATGTGACAATTCGTTGGATAGGTAAACAACATAACTACGACTTCCATGGGATATTTTTGCATTCTCAAAAAATTCGGCCAAAATGGAGGTTAAGAAAATCTCCTCGTTTCGTTTTCGACCCTTTTTTACTAGGAAGGCCATAATGTGGCCGATTTGCATTGAATCTTAGCATGTGACAATTCGTTGGATAGGTAAACAACATAACTACGACATCCATGGTATATTTTTGCATTCTCTAAAAATTCGGCCAAAATGGAGGTTAAAAAATCTCCTCGTTAATTTAGGACATTACTCGTTTTCGACCCTTTTTTACTAGGAAGGCCATAAAGTGGCCGATTTGTATTGAATCTTAGCATGTGACAATTCGTTGGATAGGTAAACAACATAACTACGACTTCCATGGGATATTTTTGCATTCTCAAAAAATTCGGCCAAAATGGAGGTTAAGAAAATCTCCTCGTTTCGTTTTCGACCCTTTTTTACTAGGAATGCCATAATGTGGCCGATTTGCATTGAATCTTAGCATGTGACAATTCGTTGGATAGGTAAACAACATAACTACGACATCCATGGTATATTTTTGCATTCTCTAAAAATTCGGCCAAAATGGAGGTTAAAAAATCTCCTCGTTAATTTAGGACATTACTCGTTTTCGACCCTTTTTTACTAGGAAGGCCATAAAGTGGCCGATTTGTATTGAATCTTAGCAAGTGACAATTCGTTGGATAGGTAAACAACATAAATACGACTTCCATGGGATATTTTTGCATTCTCTAAAAATTCGGCCAAAATGGTGGTTAAGAAAATCTCCTCGTTAATTTAGGACATTACTCGTTTTCGACCCTTTTTTACTAGGAAGGCCATAAAGTGGCCGATTTGTATTGAATCTTAGCAAGTGACAATTCGTTGGATAGGTAAACAACATAAATACGACTTCCATGGGATATTTTTGCATTCTCTAAAAATTCGGCCAAAATGGAGGTTAAGAAAATCTCCTCGTTAATTTAGGACATTACTCCTTTTCGACCCTTTTTTACTAGGAAGGCCATAAAGTGGCCGATTTGTATTGAATCTTAGCAAGTGACAATTCGTTGGATAGGTAAACAACATAACTACGACTTCCATGGGATATTTTTGCATTCTCTAAAAATTCGGACAAAATGGAGGTTAAGAAAATTTCCTCGTTAATTTAGGACATTACTCGTTTTCGACCCTTTTTTATTAGGAAGGCCATAAAGTGGCCGATTTGTATTGAATCTTAGCATGTGACAATTCGTTGGATAGGTAAACAACATAACTACGACTTCCATGGGATATTTTTGCATTCTCAAAAAATTCGGCCAAAATGGAGGTTAAGAAAATCTCCTCGTTTCGTTTTCGACCCTTTTTTACTAGGAATGCCATAATGTGGCCGATTTGCATTGAATCTTAGCATGTGACAATTCGTTGGATAGGTAAACAACATAACTACGACATCCATGGTATATTTTTGCATTCTCTAAAAATTCGGCCAAAATGGAGGTTAAAAAATCTCCTCGTTAATTTAGGACATTACTCGTTTTCGACCCTTTTTTACTAGGAAGGCCATAAAGTGGCCGATTTGTATTGAATCTTAGCAAGTGACAATTCGTTGGATAGGTAAACAACATAAATACGACTTCCATGGGATATTTTTGCATTCTCTAAAAATTCGGCCAAAATGGAGGTTAAGAAAATCTCCTCGTTAATTTAGGACATTACTCGTTTTCGACCCTTTTTTACTAGGAAGGCCATAAAGTGGCCGATTTGTATTGAATCTTAGCAAGTGACAATTCGTTGGATAGGTAAACAACATAAATACGACTTCCATGGGATATTTTTGCATTCTCTAAAAATTCGGCCAAAATGGAGGTTAAGAAAATCTCCTCGTTAATTTAGGACATTACTCCTTTTCGACCCTTTTTTACTAGGAAGGCCATAAAGTGGCCGATTTGTATTGAATCTTAGCAAGTGACAATTCGTTGGATAGGTAAACAACATAACTACGACTTCCATGGGATATTTTTGCATTCTCTAAAAATTCGGACAAAATGGAGGTTAAGAAAATTTCCTCGTTAATTTAGGACATTACTCGTTTTCGACCCTTTTTTATTAGGAAGGCCATAAAGTGGATGATTTGTATTGAATCTTAGCATGTGACAATTCGTTGGATAGGTAAACAACATAACTACGACTTCCATGGGATATTTTTGCATTCTCAAAAAATTCGGCCAAAATGGAGGTTAAGAAAATCTCCTCGTTTCGTTTTCGACCCTTTTTTACTAGGAAGGCCATAATGTGGCCGATTTGCATTGAATCTTAGCATGTGACAATTTGTTGGATAGGTAAACAACATAACTACGACATCCATGGTATATTTTTGCATTCTCTAAAAATTCGGCCAAAATGGAGGTTAAAAAATCTCCTCGTTAATTTAGGACATTACTCGTTTTCGACCCTTTTTTACTAGGAAGGCCATAAAGTGGCCGATTTGTATTGAATCTTAGCATGTGACAATTCGTTGGATAGGTAAACAACATAACTACGACTTCCATGGGATATTTTTGCATTCTCAAAAAATTCGGCCAAAATGGAGGTTAAGAAAATCTCCTCGTTTCGTTTTCGACCCTTTTTTACTAGGAAGGCCATAATGTGGCCGATTTGCATTGAATCTTAGCATGTGACAATTCGTTGGATAGGTAAACAACATAACTACGACATCCATGGTATATTTTTGCATTCTCTAAAAATTCGGCCAAAATGGAGGTTAAAAAATCTCCTCGTTAATTTAGGACATTACTCCTTTTCGACCCTTTTTTACTAGGAAGGCCATAAAGTGGCCGATTTGTATTGAATCTTAGCAAGTGACAATTCGTTGGATAGGTAAACAACATAAATACGACTTCCATGGGATATTTTTGCATTCTCTAAAAATTTGGCCAAAATGGAGGTTAAGAAAATCTCCTCGTTAATTTAGGACATTACTCGTTTTCGACCCTTTTTTACTAGGAAGGCCATAAAGTGGCCGATTTGTATTGAATCTTAGCAAGTGACAATTCGTTGGATAGGTAAACAACATAAATACGACTTCCATGGGATATTTTTGCATTCTCTAAAAATTCGGCCAAAATGGAGGTTAAGAAAATCTCCTCGTTAATTTAGGACATTACTCCTTTTCGACCCTTTTTTACTAGGAAGGCCATAAAGTGGCCGATATGTATTGAATCTTAGCAAGTGACAATTCGTTGGATAGGTAAACAACATAACTACGACTTCCATGGGATATTTTTGCATTCTCTAAAAATTCGGACAAAATGGAGGTTAAGAAAATTTCCTCGTTAATTTAGGACATTACTCGTTTTCGACCCTTTTTTATTAGGAAGGCCATAAAGTGGCCGATTTGTATTGAATCTTAGCATGTGACAATTCGTTGGATAGGTAAACAACATAACTACGACTTCCATGGGATATTTTTGCATTCTCAAAAAATTCGGCCAAAATGGAGGTTAAGAAAATCTCCTCGTTTCGTTTTCGACCCTTTTTTACTAGGAAGGCCATAATGTGGCCGATTTGCATTGAATCTTAGCATGTGACAATTCGTTGGATAGGTAAACAACATAACTACGACATCCATGGTATATTTTTGCATTCTCTAAAAATTCGGCCAAAATGGAGGTTAAAAAATCTCCTCGTTAATTTAGGACATTACTCGTTTTCGACCCGTTTTTACTAGGAAGGCCATAAAGTGGCCGATTTGTATTGAATCTTAGCAAGTGACAATTCGTTGGATAGGTAAACAACATAAATACGACTTCCATGGGATATTTTTGCATTCTCTAAAAATTCGGCCAAAATGGAGGTTAAGAAAATCTCCTCGTTAATTTAGGACATTACTCGTTTTCGACCCTTTTTTACTAGGAAGGCCATAAAGTGGCCGATTTGTATTGAATCTTAGCAAGTGACAATTCGTTGGATAGGTAAACAACATAAATACGACTTCCATGGGATATTTTTGCATTCTCTAAAAATTCGGCCAAAATGGAGGTTAAGAAAATCTCCTCGTTAATTTAGGACATTACTCCTTTTCGACCCCTTTTTACTAGGAAGGCCATAAAGTGGCCGATTTGTATTGAATCTTAGCAAGTGACAATTCGTTGGATAGGTAAACAACATAAATACGACTTCCATGGGATATATTTGCATTCTCTAAAAATTCGGACAAAATGGAGGTTAAGAAAATTTCCTCGTTAATTTAGGACATTACTCGTTTTCGACCCTTTTTAATTAGGAAGGCCATAAAGTGGCCGATTTGTATTGAATCTTAGCATGTGACAATTCGTTGGATAGGTAAACAACATAACTACGACTTCCATGGGATATTTTTGCATTCTCAAAAAATTCGGCCAAAATGGAGGTTAAGAAAATCTCCTCGTTTCGTTTTCGACCCTTTTTTACTAGGAAGGCCATAATGTGGCCGATTTGCATTGAATCTTAGCATGTGACAATTCGTTGGATAGGTAAACAACATAACTACGACATCCATGGTATATTTTTGCATTCTCTAAAAATTCGGCCAAAATGGAGGTTAAAAAATCTCCTCGTTAATTTAGGACATTACTCGTTTTCGACCCTTTTTTACTAGGAAGGCCATAAAGTGGCCGATTTGTATTGAATCTTTGCATGTGACAATTCGTTGGATAGGTAAACAACATAACTACGCCTTCCATGGGATATTTTTGCATTCTCTAAAAATTTGGCCAAAATGGAGGTTAAGAAAATCTCCTCGTTAATTTAGGACATTACTCCTTTTCGACCCTTTTTTACTAGGAAGGCCATAAAGTGGCCGATTTGTATTGAATCTTAGCAAGTGACAATTCGTTGGATAGGTAAACAACATAACTACGACTTCCATGGGATATTTTTGCATTCTCTAAAAATTCAGACAAAATGGAGGTTAAGAAAATTTCCTCGTTAATTTAGGACATTACTCGTTTTCGACCCTTTTTTACTAGGAAGGCCATAATGTGGCCGATTTGCATTGAATCTTCGCATGTGACAATTTGTTGGATAGGTAAACAACATAGCTACGACTGCCATTGTATATTTTTGCATTCTCTAAAAATTCGGCCAAAATGGAGGTTAAGAAAATCTCCTCGTTAATTTAGGACATTACTCGTTTTCGACCCTTTTTAACTAGGAGGGCCATAATGTGGCCGATTTGCATTGAATCTTAGCATGTGACAATTCGTTGGATAGGTAAACAACATAACTACGACTTCCATGGTATATTTTTGCATTCTCAAAAAATTCGGCCAAAATGGAGGTTAAGAAAATCTCCTCGTTTCGTTTTCGACCCTTTTTTACTAGGAAGGCCATAATGTGGCCGATTTGCATTGAATCTTAGCATGTGACAATTTGTTGGATAGGTAAACAACATAACTACGTCTTCCATGGTATATTTTTGCATTCTCTAAAAATTCGGCCAAAATGGAGGTTAAAAAATCTCCTCGTTAATTTAGGACATTACTCGTTTTCGACCCTTTTTTACTAGGAAGGCCATAAAGTGGCCGGTTTGTATTGAATCTTAGCAAGTGACAATTCGTTGGATAGGTAAACAACATAAATACGACTTCCATGGGATATTTTTGCATTCTCTAAAAATTCGGACAAAATGGAGGTTAAGAAAATTTCCTCGTTAATTTAGGACATTACTCGTTTTCGACCCTTTTTTATTAGGAAGGCCATAAAGTGGCCGATTTGTATTGAATCTTAGCATGTGACAATTCGTTGGATAGGTAAACAACATAACTACGACTTCCATGGGATATTTTTGCATTCTCAAAAAATTCGGCCAAAATGGAGGTTAAGAAAATCTCCTCGTTTCGTTTTCGACCCTTTTTTACTAGGAAGGCCATAATGTGGCCGATTTGCATTGAATCTTAGCATGTGACAATTCGTTGGATAGGTAAACAACATAACTAGGTATATTTTTGCATTCTCTAAAAATTCGGCCAAAATGGAGGTTAAAAAATCTCCTCGTTAATTTAGGACATTACTCGTTTTCGACCCTTTTTTACTAGGAAGGCCATAAAGTGGCCGATTTGTATTGAATCTTAGCAAGTGACAATTCGTTGGATAGGTAAACAACATAAATACGACTTCCATGGGATATTTTTGCATTCTCTAAAAATTCGGCCAAAATGGAGGTTAAGAAAATCTCCTCGTTAATTTAGGACATTACTCCTTTTCGACCCTTTTTTACTAGGAAGGCCATAAAGTGGCCGATTTGTATTGAATCTTAGCAAGTGACAATTCGTTGGATAAGTAAACAACATAAATACGACTTCCATGGGATATTTTTGCATTCTCTAAAAATTCGGACAAAATGGAGGTTAAGAAAATTTCCTCGTTAATTTAGGACATTACTCGTTTTCGACCCTTTTTTATTAGGAAGGCCATAAAGTGGCCGATTTGTATTGAATCTTAGCATGTGACAATTTGTTGGATAGGTAAACAACATAACTACGACTTCCATGGGATATTTTTGCATTCTCAAAAAATTCGGCCAAAATGGAGGTTAAGAAAATCTCCTCGTTTCGTTTTCGACCCTTTTTTTACTAGGAAGGCCATAATGTGGCCGATTTGCATTGAATCTTAGCATGTGACAATTCGTTGGATAGGTAAACAACATAACTACGACATCCAAGGTATATTTTTGCATTCTCTAAAAATTCGGCCAAAATGGAGGTTAAAAAATCTCCTCGTTAATTTAGGACATTACTCGTTTTCGACCCTTTTTTACTAGGAAGGCCATAATGTGGCCGATTTGCATTGAATCTTCGCATGTGACAATTTGTTGGATAGGTAAACAACATAGCTACGACTGCCATTGTATATTTTTGCATTCTCTAAAAATTCGGCCAAAATGGAGGTTAAGAAAATCTCCTCGTTAATTTAGGACATTACTCGTTTTCGACCCTTTTTAACTAGGAGGGCCATAATGTGGCCGATTTGCATTGAATCTTAGCATGTGACAATTCGTTGGATAGGTAAACAACATAACTACGACTTCCATGGTATATTTTTGCATTCTCAAAAAATTCGGCCAAAATGGAGGTTAAGAAAATCTCCTCGTTTCGTTTTCGACCCTTTTTTACTAGGAAGGCCATAATGTGGCCGATTTGCATTGAATCTTAGCATGTGACAATTCGTTGGATAGGTAAACAACATAACTACGTCTTCCATGGTATATTTTTGCATTCTCTAAAAATTCGGCCAAAATGGAGGTTAAAAAATCTCCTCGTTAATTTAGGACATTACTCGTTTTCGACCCTTTTTTACTAGGAAGGCCATAAAGTGGCCGGTTTGTATTGAATCTTAGCAAGTGACAATTCGTTGGATAGGTAAACAACATAAATACGACTTCCATGGGATATTTTTGCATTCTCTAAAAATTCGGACAAAATGGAGGTTAAGAAAATTTCCTCGTTAATTTAGGACATTACTCGTTTTCGACCCTTTTTTATTAGGAAGGCCATAAAGTGGCCGATTTGTGTTGAATCTTAGCATGTGACAATTCGTTGGATAGGTAAACAACATAACTACGACTTCCATGGGATATTTTTGCATTCTCAAAAAATTCGGCCAAAATGGAGGTTAAGAAAATCTCCTCGTTTCGTTTTCGACCCTTTTTTACTAGGAAGGCCATAATGTGGCCGATTTGCATTGAATCTTAGCATGTGACAATTCGTTGGATAGGTAAACAACATAACTAGGTATATTTTTGCATTCTCTAAAAATTCGGCCAAAATGGAGGTTAAAAAATCTCCTCGTTAATTTAGGACATTACTCGTTTTCGACCCTTTTTTACTAGGAAGGCCATAAAGTGGCCGATTTGTATTGAATCTTAGCAAGTGACAATTCGTTGGATAGGTAAACAACATAAATACGACTTCCATGGGATATTTTTGCATTCTCTAAAAATTCGGCCAAAATGGAGGTTAAGAAAATCTCCTCGTTAATTTAGGACATTACTCCTTTTCGACCCTTTTTTACTAGGAAGGCCATAAAGTGGCCGATTTGTATTGAATCTTAGCAAGTGACAATTCGTTGGATAAGTAAACAACATAAATACGACTTCCATGGGATATTTTTGCATTCTCTAAAAATTCGGACAAAATGGAGGTTAAGAAAATTTCCTCGTTAATTTAGGACATTACTCGTTTTCGACCCTTTTTTATTAGGAAGGCCATAAAGTGGCCGATTTGTATTGAATCTTAGCATGTGACAATTTGTTGGATAGGTAAACAACATAACTACGACTTCCATGGGATATTTTTGCATTCTCAAAAAATTCGGCCAAAATGGAGGTTAAGAAAATCTCCTCGTTTCGTTTTCGACCCTTTTTTTACTAGGAAGGCCATAATGTGGCCGATTTGCATTGAATCTTAGCATGTGACAATTCGTTGGATAGGTAAACAACATAACTACGACATCCAAGGTATATTTTTGCATTCTCTAAAAATTCGGCCAAAATGGAGGTTAAAAAATCTCCTCGTTAATTTAGGACATTACTCGTTTTCGACCCTTTTTTACTAGGAAGGCCATAAAGTGGCCGATTTGTATTGAATCTTAGCAAGTGACAATTCGTTGGATAGGTAAACAACATAAATACGACTTCCATGGGATATTTTTGCATTCTCTAAAAATTCGGCCAAAATGGAGGTTAAGAAAATCTCCTCGTTAATTTAGGACATTACTCCTTTTCGACCCTTTTTTACTAGGAAGGTCATAAAGTGGCCGATTTGTATTGAATCTTAGCAAGTGACAATTCGTTGGATAGGTAAACAACATAAATACGACTTCCATGGGATATTTTTGCATTCTCTAAAAATTCGGCCAAAATGGAGGTTAAGAAAATCTCCTCGTTAATTTAGGACATTACTCCTTTTCGACCCTTTTTTACTAGGAAGGCCATAAAGTGGCCGATTTGTATTGAATCTTAGCAAGTGACAATTCGTTGGATAAGTAAACAACATAAATACGACTTCCATGGGATATTTTTGCATTCTCTAAAAATTTGGACAAAATGGAGGTTAAGAAAATTTCCTCGTTAATTTAGGACATTACTCGTTTTCGACCCTTTTTTATTAGGAAGGCCATAAAGTGGCCGATTTGTATTGAATCTTAGCATGTGACAATTTGTTGGATAGGTAAACAACATAACTACGACTTCCATGGGATATTTTTGCATTCTCAAAAAATTCGGCCAAAATGGAGGTTAAGAAAATCTCCTCGTTTCGTTTTCGACCCTTTTTTACTAGGAAGGCCATAATGTGGCCGATTTGCATTGAATCTTAGCATGTGACAATTCGTTGGATAGGTAAACAACATAACTACGACATCCAAGGTATATTTTTGCATTCTCTAAAAATTCGGCCAAAATGGAGGTTAAAAAATCTCCTCGTTAATTTAGGACATTACTCGTTTTCGACCCTTTTTTACTAGGAAGGCCATAAAGTGGCCGATTTGTATTGAATCTTAGCAAGTGACAATTCGTTGGATAGGTAAACAACATAAATACGACTTCCATGGGATATTTTTGCATTCTCTAAAAATTCGGCCAAAATGGAGGTTAAGAAAATCTCCTCGTTAATTTAGGACATTACTCCTTTTCGACCCTTTTTTACTAGGAAGGCCATAAAGTGGCCGATTTGTATTGAATCTTAGCAAGTGACAATTCGTTGGATAAGTAAACAACATAAATACGACTTCCATGGGATATTTTTGCATTCTCTAAAAATTCGGACAAAATGGAGGTTAAGAAAATTTCCTCGTTAATTTAGGACATTACTCGTTTTCGACCCTTTTTTATTAGGAAGGCCATAAAGTGGCCGATTTGTATTGAATCTTAGCATGTGACAATTCGTTGGATAGGTAAACAACATAACTACGACTTCCATGGGATATTTTTGCATTCTCAAAAAATTCGGCCAAAATGGAGGTTAAGAAAATCTCCTCGTTTCGTTTTCGACCCTTTTTTACTAGGAAGGCCATAATGTGGCCGATTTGCATTGAATCTTAGCATGTGACAATTCGTTGGATAGGTAAACAACATAACTACGACATCCATGGTATATTTTTGCATTCTCTAAAAATTCGGCCAAAATGGAGGTTAAAAAATCTCCTCGTTAATTTAGGACATTACTCGTTTTCGACCCTTTTTTACTAGGAAGGCCATAAAGTGGCCGATTTGTATTGAATCTTAGCAAGTGACAATTCGTTGGATAGGTAAACAACATAAATACGACTTCCATGGGATATTTTTGCATTCTCTAAAAATTCGGCCAAAATGGAGGTTAAGAAAATCTCCTCGTTAATTTAGGACATTACTCCTTTTCGACCCTTTTTTACTAGGAAGGCCATAAAGTGGCCGATTTGTATTGAATCTTAGCAAGTGACAATTCGTTGGATAAGTAAACAACATAAATACGACTTCCATGGGATATTTTTGCATTCTCTAAAAATTCGGACAAAATGGAGGTTAAGAAAATTTCCTCGTTAATTTAGGACATTACTCGTTTTCGACCCTTTTTTATTAGGAAGGCCATAAAGTGGCCGATTTGTATTGAATCTTAGCATGTGACAATTCGTTGGATAGGTAAACAACATAACTACGACTTCCATGGGATATTTTTGCATTCTCAAAAAATTCGGCCAAAATGGAGGTTAAGAAAATCTCCTCGTTTCGTTTTCGACCCTTTTTTACTAGGAAGGCCATAATGTGGCCGATTTGCATTGAATCTTAGCATGTGACAATTCGTTGGATAGGTAAACAACATAACTACGACATCCAAGGTATATTTTTGCATTCTCTAAAAATTCGGCCAAAATGGAGGTTAAAAAATCTCCTCGTTAATTTAGGACATTACTCGTTTTCGACCCTTTTTTACTAGAAAGGCCATAAAGTGGCCGATTTGTATTGAATCTTAGCAAGTGACAATTCGTTGGATAGGTAAACAACATAAATACGACTTCCATGGGATATTTTTGCATTCTCTAAAAATTCGGCCAAAATGGAGGTTAAGAAAATCTCCTCGTTAATTTAGGACATTACTCCTTTTCGACCCTTTTTTACTAGGAAGGCCATAAAGTGGCCGATTTGTATTGAATCTTAGCAAGTGACAATTCGTTGAATAAGTAAACAACATAAATACGACTTCCATGGGATATTTTTGAATTCTCTAAAAATTCGGACAAAATGGAGGTTAAGAAAATTTCCTCGTTAATTTAGGACAGTACTCGTTTTCGACCCTTTTTTATTAGGAAGGCCATAAAGTGGGCGATTTGTATTGAATCTTAGCATGTGACAATTCGTTGGATAGGTAAACAACATAACTACCACTTCCATGGGATATTTTTGCATTCTCAAAAAATTCGGCCAAAATGGAGGTTAAGAAAATCTCCTCGTTTCGTTTTCGACCCTTTTTTACTAGGAAGGCCATAATGTGGCCGATTTGCATTGAATCTTAGCATGTGACAATTCGTTGGATAGGTAAACAACATAACTACGACATCCATGGTATATTTTTGCATTCTCTAAAAATTCGGCCAAAATGGAGGTTAAAAAATCTCCTCGTTAATTTAGGACATTACTCGTTTTGGACCCTTTTTTACTAGGAAGGCCACAAAGTGGCCGATTTGTACTGAATCTTTGCATGTGACAATTCGTTGGATAGGTAAACAACATAACTACGACTTCCATGGGATATTTTTGCATTCTCTAAAAATTTGGCCAAAATGGAGGTTAAGAAAATCTCCTCGTTAATTTAGGACATTACTCCTTTTCGACCCTTTTTTATAGGAAGGCCATAAAGTGGCCGATTTGTATTGAATCTTAGCAAGTGACAATTCGTTGGATAGGTAAACAACATAAATACGACTTCCATGGGATATTTTTGCATTCTCTAAAAATTCGGCCAAAATGGAGGTTAAGAAAATCTCCTCGTTAATTTAGGACATTACTCCTTTTCGACCCTTTTTTACTAGGAAGGCCATAAAGTGGCCGATTTGTATTGAATCTTAGCAAGTGACAATTCGTTGGATAGGTAAACAACATAAATACGACTTCCATGGGATATTTTTGCATTCTCTAAAAATTCGGCCAAAATGGAGGTTAAGAAAATCTCCTCATTAATTTAGGACATTACTCCTTTTCGACCCTTTTTTACTAGGAAGGCCATAAAGTGGCCGATTTGTATTGAATCTTAGCAAGTGACAATTCGTTGGATAAGTAAACAACATAAATACGACTTCCATGGGATATTTTTGCATTCTCTAAAAATTCGGACAAAATGGAGGTTAAGAAAATTTCCTCGTTAATTTAGGACATTACTCGTTTTCAACCCTTTTTTATTAGGAAGGCCATAAAGTGGCCGATTTGTATTGAATCTTAGCATGTGACAATTCGTTGGATAGGTAAACAACATAACTACGACTTCCATGGGATATTTTTGCATTCTCAAAAAATTCGGCCAAAATGGAGGTTAAGAAAATCTCCTCGTTTCGTTTTCGACCCTTTTTTACTAGGAAGGCCATAATGTGGCCGATTTGCATTGAATCTTAGCATGTGACAATTCGTTGGATAGGTAAACAACATAACTACGACATCCAAGGTATATTTTTGCATTCTCTAAAAATTCGGCCAAAATGGAGGTTAAAAAATCTCCTCGTTAATTTAGGACATTACTCGTTTTCGACCCTTTTTTACTAGGAAGGCCATAAAGTGGCCGATTTGTATTGAATCTTAGCAAGTGACAATTCGTTGGATAGGTAAACAACATAAATACGACTTCCATGGGATATTTTTGCATTCTCTAAAAATTCGTCCAAAATGGAGGTTAAGAAAATCTCCTCGTTAATTTAGGACATTACTCCTTTTCGACCCTTTTTTACTAGGAAGGCCATAAAGTGGCCGATTTGTATTGAATCTTAGCAAGTGACAATTCGTTGGATAAGTAAACAACATAAATACGACTTCCATGGGATATTTTTGAATTCTCTAAAAATTCGGACAAAATGGAGGTTAAGAAAATTTCCTCGTTAATTTAGGACATTACTCGTTTTCGACCCTTTTTTATTAGGAAGGCCATAAAGTGGGCGATTTGTATTGAATCTTAGCATGTGACAATTCGTTGGATAGGTAAACAACATAACTACGACTTCCATGGGATATTTTTGCATTCTCAAAAAATTCGGCCAAAATGGAGGTTAAGAAAATCTCCTCGTTTCGTTTTCGACCCTTTTTTACTAGGAAGGCCATAATGTGGCCGATTTGCATTGAATCTTAGCATGTGACAATTCGTTGGATAGGTAAACAACATAACTACGACATCCATGGTATATTTTTGCATTCTCTAAAAATTCGGCCAAAATGGAGGTTAAAAAATCTCCTCGTTAATTTAGGACATTACTCGTTTTGGACCCTTTTTTACTAGGAAGGCCACAAAGTGGCCGATTTGTACTGAATCTTTGCATGTGACAATTCGTTGGATAGGTAAACAACATAACTACGACTTCCATGGGATATTTTTGCATTCTCTAAAAATTTGGCCAAAATGGAGGTTAAGAAAATCTCCTCGTTAATTTAGGACATTACTCCTTTTCGACCCTTTTTTACTAGGAAGGCCATAAAGTGGCCGATTTGTATTGAATCTTAGCAAGTGACAATTCGTTGGATAGGTAAACAACATAAATACGACTTCCATGGGATATTTTTGCATTCTCTAAAAATTCGGCCAAAATGGAGGTTAAGAAAATCTCCTCGTTAATTTAGGACATTACTCCTTTTCGACCCTTTTTTACTAGGAAGGCCATAAAGTGGCCGATTTGTATTGAATCTTAGCAAGTGACAATTCGTTGGATAGGTAAACAACATAAATACGACTTCCATGGGATATTTTTGCATTCTCTAAAAATTCGGCCAAAATGGAGGTTAAGAAAATCTCCTCGTTAATTTAGGACATTACTCCTTTTCGACCCTTTTTTACTAGGAAGGCCATAAAGTGGCCGATTTGTATTGAATCTTAGCAAGTGACAATTCGTTGGATAAGTAAACAACATAAATACGACTTCCATGGGATATTTTTGCATTCTCTAAAAATTCGGACAAAATGGAGGTTAAGAAAATTTCCTCGTTAATTTAGGACATTACTCGTTTTCGACCCTTTTTTATTAGGAAGGCCATAAAGTGGCCGATTTGTATTGAATCTTAGCATGTGACAATTCGTTGGATAGGTAAACAACATAACTACGACTTCCATGGGATATTTTTGCATTCTCAAAAAATTCGGCCAAAATGGAGGTTAAGAAAATCTCCTCGTTTCGTTTTCGACCCTTTTTTACTAGGAAGGCCATAATGTGGCCGATTTGCATTGAATCTTAGCATGTGACAATTCGTTGGATAGGTAAACAACATAACTACGACATCCAAGGTATATTTTTGCATTCTCTAAAAATTCGGCCAAAATGGAGGTTAAAAAATCTCCTCGTTAATTTAGGACATTACTCGTTTTCGACCCTTTTTTACTAGGAAGGCCATAAAGTGGCCGATTTGTATTGAATCTTAGCAAGTGACAATTCGTTGGATAGGTAAACAACATAAATACGACTTCCATGGGATATTTTTGCATTCTCTAAAAATTCGTCCAAAATGGAGGTTAAGAAAATCTCCTCGTTAATTTAGGACATTACTCCTTTTCGACCCTTTTTTACTAGGAAGGCCATAAAGTGGCCGATTTGTATTGAATCTTAGCAAGTGACAATTCGTTGGATAAGTAAACAACATAAATACGACTTCCATGGGATATTTTTGAATTCTCTAAAAATTCGGACAAAATGGAGGTTAAGAAAATTTCCTCGTTAATTTAGGACATTACTCGTTTTCGACCCTTTTTTATTAGGAAGGCCATAAAGTGGGCGATTTGTATTGAATCTTAGCATGTGACAATTCGTTGGATAGGTAAACAACATAACTACGACTTCCATGGGATATTTTTGCATTCTCAAAAAATTCGGCCAAAATGGAGGTTAAGAAAATCTCCTCGTTTCGTTTTCGACCCTTTTTTACTAGGAAGGCCATAATGTGGCCGATTTGCATTGAATCTTAGCATGTGACAATTCGTTGGATAGGTAAACAACATAACTACGACATCCATGGTATATTTTTGCATTCTCTAAAAATTCGGCCAAAATGGAGGTTAAAAAATCTCCTCGTTAATTTAGGACATTACTCGTTTTGGACCCTTTTTTACTAGGAAGGCCACAAAGTGGCCGATTTGTACTGAATCTTTGCATGTGACAATTCGTTGGATAGGTAAACAACATAACTACGACTTCCATGGGATATTTTTGCATTCTCTAAAAATTTGGCCAAAATGGAGGTTAAGAAAATCTCCTCGTTAATTTAGGACATTACTCCTTTTCGACCCTTTTTTACTAGGAAGGCCATAAAGTGGCCGATTTGTATTGAATCTTAGCAAGTGACAATTCGTTGGATAGGTAAACAACATAAATACGACTTCCATGGGATATTTTTGCATTCTCTAAAAATTCGGCCAAAATGGAGGTTAAGAAAATCTCCTCGTTAATTTAGGACATTACTCCTTTTCGACCCTTTTTTACTAGGAAGGCCATAAAGTGGCCGATTTGTATTGAATCTTAGCAAGTGACAATTCGTTGGATAGGTAAACAACATAAATACGACTTCCATGGGATATTTTTGCATTCTCTAAAAATTCGGCCAAAATGGAGGTTAAGAAAATCTCCTCGTTAATTTAGGACATTACTCCTTTTCGACCCTTTTTTACTAGGAAGGCCATAAAGTGGCCGATTTGTATTGAATCTTAGCAAGTGACAATTCGTTGGATAAGTAAACAACATAAATACGACTTCCATGGGATATTTTTGCATTCTCTAAAAATTCGGACAAAATGGAGGTTAAGAAAATTTCCTCGTTAATTTAGGACATTACTCGTTTTCGACCCTTTTTTATTAGGAAGGCCATAAAGTGGCCGATTTGTATTGAATCTTAGCATGTGACAATTCGTTGGATAGGTAAACAACATAACTACGACTTCCATGGGATATTTTTGCATTCTCAAAAAATTCGGCCAAAATGGAGGTTAAGAAAATCTCCTCGTTTCGTTTTCGACCCTTTTTTACTAGGAAGGCCATAATGTGGCCGATTTGCATTGAATCTTAGCATGTGACAATTCGTTGGATAGGTAAACAACATAACTACGACATCCAAGGTATATTTTTGCATTCTCTAAAAATTCGGCCAAAATGGAGGTTAAAAAATCTCCTCGTTAATTTAGGACATTACTCGTTTTCGACCCTTTTTTACTAGGAAGGCCATAAAGTGGCCGATTTGTATTGAATCTTAGCAAGTGACAATTCGTTGGATAGGTAAACAACATAAATACGACTTCCATGGGATATTTTTGCATTCTCTAAAAATTCGGCCAAAATGGAGGTTAAGAAAATCTCCTCGTTAATTTAGGACATTACTCCTTTTCGACCCTTTTTTACTAGGAAGGCCATAAAGTGGCCGATTTGTATTGAATCTTAGCAAGTGACAATTCGTTGGATAAGTAAACAACATAAATACGAATTCCATGGGATATTTTTGCATTCTCTAAAAATTCGGACAAAATGGAGGTTAAGAAAATTTTTCTCGTTAATTTAGGACATTACTCGTTTTCGACCCTTTTTTATTAGGAAGGCCATAAAGTGGCCGATTTGTATTGAATCTTAGCATGTGACAATTCGTTGGATAGGTAAACAACATAACTACGACTTCCATGGGATATTTTTGCATTCTCAAAAAATTCGGCCAAAATGGAGGTTAAGAAAATCTCCTCGTTTCGTTTTCGACCCTTTTTTACTAGGAAGGCCATAATGTGGCCGATTTGCATTGAATCTTAGCATGTGACAATTCGTTGGATAGGTAAACAACATAACTACGACATCCAAGGTATATTTTTGCATTCTCTAAAAATTCGGCCAAAATGGAGGTTAAAAAATCTCCTCGTTAATTTAGGACATTACTCGTTTTCGACCCTTTTTTACTAGGAAGGCCATAAAGTGGCCGATTTGTATTGAATCTTAGCAAGTGACAATTCGTTGGATAGGTAAACAACATAAATACGACTTCCATGGGATATTTTTGCATTCTCTAAAAATTCGGCCAAAATGGAGGTTAAGAAAATTTCCTCGTTAATTTAGGACATTACTCGTTTTCGACCCTTTTTTATTAGGAAGGCCATAAAGTGGCCGATTTGTATTGAATCTTAGCATGTGACAATTCGTTGGATAGGTAAACAACATAACTACGACTTCCATGGGATATTTTTGCATTCTCAAAAAATTCGGCCAAAATGGAGGTTAAGAAAATCTCCTCGTTTCGTTTTCGACCCTTTTTTACTAGGAAGGCCATAATGTGGCCGATTTGCATTGAATCTTAGCATGTGACAATTCGTTGGATAGGTAAACAACATAACTACGACATCCAAGGTATATTTTTGCATTCTCTAAAAATTCGGCCAAAATGGAGGTTAAAAAATCTCCTCGTTAATTTAGGACATTACTCGTTTTCGACCCTTTTTTACTAGGAAGGCCATAAAGTGGCCGATTTGTATTGAATCTTAGCAAGTGACAATTCGTTGGATAGGTAAACAACATAAATACGACTTCCATGGGATATTTTTGCATTCTCTAAAAATTCGGCCAAAATGGAGGTTAAGAAAATCTCCTCGTTAATTTAGGACATTACTCCTTTTCGACCCTTTTTTACTAGGAAGGCCATAAAGTGGCCGATTTGTATTGAATCTTAGCAAGTGACAATTCGTTGGATAGGTAAACAACATAAATACGACTTCCATGGGATATTTTTGCATTCTCTAAAAATTCGGCCAAAATGGAGGTTAAGAAAATCTCCTCGTTAATTTAGGACATTACTCCTTTTCGACCCTTTTTTACTAGGAAGGCCATAAAGTGGCCGATTTGTATTGAATCTTAGCAAGTGACAATTCGTTGGATAAGTAAACAACATAAATACGACTTCCATGGGATATTTTTGCATTCTCTAAAAATTCGGACAAAATGGAGGTTAAGAAAATTTCCTCGTTAATTTAGGACATTACTCGTTTTCGACCCTTTTTTATTAGGAAGGCCATAAAGTGGCCGATTTGTATTGAATCTTAGCATGTGACAATTCGTTGGATAGGTAAACAACATAACTACGACTTCCATGGGATATTTTTGCATTCTCAAAAAATTCGGCCAAAATGGAGGTTAAGAAAATCTCCTCGTTTCGTTTTCGACCCTTTTTTACTAGGAAGGCCATAATGTGGCCGATTTGCGTTGAATCTTAGCATGTGACAATTCGTTGGATAGGTAAACAACATAACTACGACATCCAAGGTATATTTTTGCATTCTCTAAAAATTCGGCCAAAATGGAGGTTAAAAAATCTCCTCGTTAATTTAGGACATTACTCGTTTTCGACCCTTTTTTACTAGGAAGGCCATAAAGTGGCCGATTTGTATTGAATCTTAGCAAGTGACAATTCGTTGGATAGGTAAACAACATAAATACGACTTCCATGGGATATTTTTGCATTCTCTAAAAATTCGGCCAAAATGGAGGTTAAGAAAATCTCCTCGTTAATTTAGGACATTACTCCTTTTCGACCCTTTTTTACTAGGAAGGCCATAAAGTGGCCGATTTGTATTGAATCTTAGCAAGTGACAATTCGTTGGATAAGTAAACAACATAAATACGAATTCCATGGGATATTTTTGCATTCTCTAAAAATTCGGACAAAATGGAGGTTAAGAAAATTTCCTCGTTAATTTAGGACATTACTCGTTTTCGACCCTTTTTTATTAGGAAGGCCATAAAGTGGCCGATTTGTATTGAATCTTAGCATGTGACAATTCGTTGGATAGGTAAACAACATAACTACGACTTCCATGGGATATTTTTGCATTCTCAAAAAATTCGGCCAAAATGGAGGTTAAGAAAATCTCCTCGTTTCGTTTTCGACCCTTTTTTACTAGGAAGGCCATAATGTGGCCGATTTGCATTGAATCTTAGCATGTGACAATTCGTTGGATAGGTAAACAACATAACTACGACATCCAAGGTATATTTTTGCATTCTCTAAAAATTCGGCCAAGATGGAGGTTAAAAAATCTCCTCGTTAATTTAGGACATTACTCGTTTTCGACCCTTTTTTACTAGGAAGGCCATAAAGTGGCCGATTTGTATTGAATCTTAGCAAGTGACAATTCGTTGGATAGGTAAACAACATAAATACGACTTCCATGGGATATTTTTGCATTCTCTAAAAATTCGGCCAAAATGGAGGTTAAGAAAATCTCCTCGTTAATTTAGGACATTACTCCTTTTCGACCCTTTTTTACTAGGAAGGCCATAAAGTGGCCGATTTGTATTGAATCTTAGCAAGTGACAATTCGTTGGATAAGTAAACAACATAAATACGAATTCCATGGGATATTTTTGCATTCTCTAAAAATTCGGACAAAATGGAGGTTAAGAAAATTTCCTCGTTAATTTAGGACATTACTCGTTTTCGACCCTTTTTTATTAGGAAGGCCATAAAGTGGCCGATTTGTATTGAATCTTAGCATGTGACAATTCGTTGGATAGGTAAACAACATAACTACGACTTCCATGGGATATTTTTGCATTCTCAAAAAATTCGGCCAAAATGGAGGTTAAGAAAATCTCCTCGTTTCGTTTTCGACCCTTTTTTACTAGGAAGGCCATAATGTGGCCGATTTGCATTGAATCTTAGCATGTGACAATTCGTTGGATAGGTAAACAACATAACTACGACATCCAAGGTATATTTTTGCATTCTCTAAAAATTCGGCCAAAATGGAGGTTAAAAAATCTCCTCGTTAATTTAGGACATTACTCGTTTTCGACCCTTTTTTACTAGGAAGGCCATAAAGTGGCCGATTTGTATTGAATCTTAGCAAGTGACAATTCGTTGGATAGGTAAACAACATAAATACGACTTCCATGGGATATTTTTGCATTCTCTAAAAATTCGGCCAAAATGGAGGTTAAGAAAATCTCCTCGTTAATTTAGGACATTACTCCTTTTCGACCCTTTTTTACTAGGAAGGCCATAAAGTGGCCGATTTGTATTGAATCTTAGCAAGTGACAATTCGTTGGATAAGTAAACAACATAAATACGACTTCCATGGGATATTTTTGAATTCTCTAAAAATTCGGACAAAATGGAGGTTAAGAAAATTTCCTCGTTAATTTAGGACATTACTCGTTTTCGACCCTTTTTTATTAGGAAGGCCATAAAGTGGGCGATTTGTATTGAATCTTAGCATGTGACAATTCGTTGGATAGGTAAACAACATAACTACGACTTCCATGGGATATTTTTGCATTCTCAAAAAATTCGGCCAAAATGGAGGTTAAGAAAATCTCCTCGTTTCGTTTTCGACCCTTTTTTACTAGGAAGGCCATAATGTGGCCGATTTGCATTGAATCTTAGCATGTGACAATTCGTTGGATAGGTAAACAACATAACTACGACATCCATGGTATATTTTTGCATTCTCTAAAAATTCGGCCAAAATGGAGGTTAAAAAATCTCCTCGTTAATTTAGGACATTACTCGTTTTGGACCCTTTTTTACTAGGAAGGCCACAAAGTGGCCGATTTGTACTGAATCTTTGCATGTGACAATTCGTTCGATAGGTAAACAACATAACTACGACTTCCATGGGATATTTTTGCATTCTCTAAAAATTTGGCCAAAATGGAGGTTAAGAAAATCTCCTCGTTAATTTAGGACATTACTCCTTTTCGACCCTTTTTTACTAGGAAGGCCATAAAGTGGCCGATTTGTATTGAATCTTAGCAAGTGACAATTCGTTGGATAGGTAAACAACATAACTACGACTGAATCTTAGCATGTGACAATTCGTTGGATAGGTAAACAACATAACTACGACATCCATGGTATATTTTTGCATTCTCTAAAAATTCGGCCAAAATGGAGGTTAAAAAATCTCCTCGTTAATTTAGGACATTACTCGTTTTCGACCCTTTTTTACTAGGAAGGCCATAAAGTGGCCGATTTGTATTGAATCTTAGCAAGTGACAATTCGTTGGATAGGTAAACAACATAAATACGACTTCCATGGGATATTTTTGCATTCTCTAAAAATTCGGCCAAAATGGAGGTTAAGAAAATCTCCTCGTTAATTTAGGACATTACTCCTTTTCGACCCTTTTTTACTAGGAAGGCCATAAAGTGGCCGATTTGTATTGAATCTTAGCAAGTGACAATCCGTTGGATAAGTAAACAACATAAATACGACTTCCATGGGATATTTTTGCATTCTCTAAAAATTCGGACAAAATGGAGGTTAAGAAAATCTCCTCGTTAATTTAGGACATTACTCGTTTTCGACCCTTTTTAACTAGGAAGGCCATAATGTGGCCGATTTGCATTGAATCTTAGCATGTGACAATTCGTTGGATAGGTAAACAACATAACTACGACTTCCATGGTATATTTTTGCATTCTCAAAAAATTCGGCCAAAATGGAGGTTAAGAAAATCTCCTCGTTTCGTTTTCGACCCTTTTTTACTAGGAAGGCCATAAAGTGGCCGATTTGTATTGAATCTTAGCAAGTGACAATTCGTTGGATAGGTAAACAACATAACTACGACTTCCATGGGATATTTTTGCATTCTCTAAAAATTCGGACAAAATGGAGGTTAAGAAAATTTCCTCGTTAATTTAGGACATTACTCGTTTTCGACCCTTTTTTACTAGGAAGGCAATAATGTGGCCGATTTGCATTGAATCTTCGCAAGTGACAATTTGTTGGATAGGTAAACAACATAGCTACGACTGCCATGGTATATTTTTGCATTCTCTAAAAATTCGACCAAAATGGAGGTTAAGAAAATCTCCTCGTTAATTTAGGACATTACTCGTTTTCGACCCTTTTTAACTAGGAAGGCCATAATGTGGCCGATTTGCATTGAATCTTAGCATGTGACAATTCGTTGGATAGGTAAACAACATAACTACGACTTCCATGGTATATTTTTGCATTCTCTAAAAATTTGGCCAAAATGGAGGTTAAAAAAATCTCCTCGTTAATTTAGGACATTACTCGTTTTCGACCCTTTTTTACTAGGAAGGCCATAAAGTGGCCGATTTGTATTGAATCTTTGCATGTGACAATTCGTTGGATAGGTAAACAACATAACTACGACTTCCATGGGATATTTTTGCATTCTCTAAAAATTCGGCCAAAATGGAGGTTAAGAAAATCTCCTCGTTAATTTAGGACATTACTCCTTTTCGACCCTTTTTTACTAGGAAGGCCATAAAGTGGCCGATTTGTATTGAATCTTAGCAAGTGACAATTCGTTGGATAGGTAAACAACATAACAACGACTTCCTTGGGATATTTTTGCATTCTCTAAAAATTCGGACAAAATGGAGGTTAAGAAAATTTCCTCGTTAATTTAGGACATTACTCGTTTTCGACCCTTTTTTACTAGGAAGGCCATAATGTGGCCGATTTGCATTGAATCTTAGCATGTGACAATTCGTTGGATAGGTAAACAACATAACTACGACTTCCATGGTATATTTTTGCATTCTCTAAAAATTCGGCCAAAATGGAGGTTAAAAAATCTCCTTAATTTAGGACATTACTCGTTTTCGACCCTTTTTTACTAGGAAGGCCATAAAGTGGCCGATTTGTATTGAATCTTTGCATGTGACAATTCGTTGGATAGGTAAACAACATAACTACGACTTCCATGGGATATTTTTGCATTCTCTAAAAATTCGGCCAAAATGGAGGTTAAGAAAATCTCCTCGTTAATTTAGGACATTACTCCTTTTCGACCCTTTTTTACTAGGAAGGCCATAAAGTGGCCGATTTGTATTGAATCTTAGCAAGTGACAATTCGTTGGATAGGTAAACAACATAACTACGACTTCCATGGGATATTTTTGCATTCTCTAAAAATTCGGACAAAATGGAGGTTAAGAAAATTTCCTCGTTAATTTAGGACATTACTCGTTTTCGACCATTTTTTACTAGGAAGGCCATAATGTGGCCGATTTGCATTGAATCTTCGCATGTGACAATTTGTTGGATAGGTAAACAACATAGCTACGACTGCCATGGTATATTTTTGCATTCTCTAAAAATTTGGCCAAAATGGAGGTTAAGAAAATCTCCTCGTTAATTTAGGACATTACTCCTTTTCGACCCTTTTTTACTAGGAAGGCCATAAAGTGGCCGATTTGTATTGAATCTTAGCAAGTGACAATTCGTTGGATAGGTAAACAACATAACTACGACTGAATCTTAGCATGTGACAATTCGTTGGATAGGTAAACAACATAACTACGACATCCATGGTATATTTTTGCATTCTCTAAAAATTCGGCCAAAATGGAGGTTAAAAAATCTCCTCGTTAATTTAGGACATTACTCGTTTTCGACCCTTTTTTACTAGGAAGGCCATAAAGTGGCCGATTTGTATTGAATCTTAGCAAGTGACAATTCGTTGGATAGGTAAACAACATAAATACGACTTCCATGGGATATTTTTGCATTCTCTAAAAATTCGGCCAAAATGGAGGTTAAGAAAATCTCCTCGTTAATTTAGGACATTACTCCTTTTCGACCCTTTTTTACTAGGAAGGCCATAAAGTGGCCGATTTGTATTGAATCTTAGCAAGTGACAATCCGTTGGATAAGTAAACAACATAAATACGACTTCCATGGGATATTTTTGCATTCTCTAAAAATTCGGACAAAATGGAGGTTAAGAAAATCTCCTCGTTAATTTAGGACATTACTCGTTTTCGACCCTTTTTAACTAGGAAGGCCATAATGTGGCCGATTTGCATTGAATCTTAGCATGTGACAATTCGTTGGATAGGTAAACAACATAACTACGACTTCCATGGTATATTTTTGCATTCTCAAAAAATTCGGCCAAAATGGAGGTTAAGAAAATCTCCTCGTTTCGTTTTCGACCCTTTTTTACTAGGAAGGCCATAAAGTGGCCGATTTGTATTGAATCTTAGCAAGTGACAATTCGTTGGATAGGTAAACAACATAACTACGACTTCCATGGGATATTTTTGCATTCTCTAAAAATTCGGACAAAATGGAGGTTAAGAAAATTTCCTCGTTAATTTAGGACATTACTCGTTTTCGACCCTTTTTTACTAGGAAGGCAATAATGTGGCCGATTTGCATTGAATCTTCGCATGTGACAATTTGTTGGATAGGTAAACAACATAGCTACGACTGCCATGGTATATTTTTGCATTCTCTAAAAATTCGACCAAAATGGAGGTTAAGAAAATCTCCTCGTTAATTTAGGACATTACTCGTTTTGACCCTTTTTAACTAGGAAGGCCATAATGTGGCCGATTTGCATTGAATCTTAGCATGTGACAATTCGTTGGATAGGTAAACAACATAACTACGACTTCCATGGTATATTTTTGCATTCTCTAAAAATTTGGCCAAAATGGAGGTTAAAAAAATCTCCTCGTTAATTTAGGACATTACTCGTTTTCGACCCTTTTTTACTAGGAAGGCCATAAAGTGGCCGATTTGTATTGAATCTTTGCATGTGACAATTCGTTGGATAGGTAAACAACATAACTACGACTTCCATGGGATATTTTTGCATTCTCTAAAAATTCGGCCAAAATGGAGGTTAAGAAAATCTCCTCGTTAATTTAGGACATTACTCCTTTTCGACCCTTTTTAACTAGGAAGGCCATAAAGTGGCCGATTTGTATTGAATCTTAGCAAGTGACAATTCGTTGGATAGGTAAACAACATAACTACGACTTCCTTGGGATATTTTTGCATTCTCTAAAAATTCGGACAAAATGGAGGTTAAGAAAATTTCCTCGTTAATTTAGGACATTACTCGTTTTCGACCCTTTTTTATTAGGAAGGCCATAAAGTGGCCGATTTGTATTGAATCTTAGCATGTGACAATTCGTTGGATAGGTAAACAACATAACTACGACTTCCATGGGATATTTTTGCATTCTCAAAAAATTCGGCCAAAATGGAGGTTAAGAAAATCTCCTCGTTTCGTTTTCGACCCTTTTTTACTAGGAAGGCCATAATGTGGCCGATTTGCATTGAATCTTAGCATGTGACAATTCGTTGGATAGGTAAACAACATAACTACGACTTCCATGGTATATTTTTGCATTCTCTAAAAATTCGGCCAAAATGGAGGTTAAAAAATCTCCTTAATTTAGGACATTACTCGTTTTCGACCCTTTTTTACTAGGAAGGCCATAAAGTGGCCGATTTGTATTGAATCTTTGCATGTGACAATTCGTTGGATAGGTAAACAACATAACTACGACTTCCATGGGATATTTTTGCATTCTCTAAAAATTCGGCCAAAATGGAGGTTAAGAAAATCTCCTCGTTAATTTAGGACATTACTCCTTTTCGACCCTTTTTTACTAGGAAGGCCATAAAGTGGCCGATTTGTATTGAATCTTAGCAAGTGACAATTCGTTGGATAGGTAAACAACATAACTACGACTTCCATGGGATATTTTTGCATTCTCTAAAAATTCGGACAAAATGGAGGTTAAGAAAATTTCCTCGTTAATTTAGGACATTACTCGTTTTCGACCCTTTTTTACTAGGAAGGCCATAATGTGGCCGATTTGCATTGAATCTTCGCATGTGACAATTTGTTGGATAGGTAAACAACATAGCTACGACTGCCATGGTATATTTTTGCATTCTCTAAAAATTCGACCAAAATGGAGGTTAAGAAAATCTCCTCGTTAATTTAGGACATTACTCGTTTTCGACCCTTTTTAACTAGGAAGGCCATAATGTGGCCGATTTGCATTGAATCTTAGCATGTGACAATTCGTTGGATAGGTAAACAACATAACTACGACTTCCATGGTATATTTTTGCATTCTCTAAAAATTTGGCCAAAATGGAGGTTAAAAAAATCTCCTCGTTAATTTAGGACATTACTCGTTTTCGACCCTTTTTTACTAGGAAGGCCATAAAGTGGCCGATTTGTATTCAATCTTTGCATGTGACAATTCGTTGGATAGGTAAACAACATAACTACGACTTCCATGGGATATTTTTGCATTCTCTAAAAATTCGGCCAAAATGGAGGTTAAGAAAATCTCCTCGTTAATTTAGGACATTACTCCTTTTCGACCCTTTTTTACTAGGAAGGCCATAAAGTGGCCGATTTGTATTGAATCTTAGCAAGTGACAATTCGTTGGATAGGTAAACAACATAACTACGACTTCCATGGGATATTTTTGCATTCTCTAAAAATTCGGACAAAATGGAGGTTAAGAAAATTTCCTCGTTAATTTAGGACATTACTCGTTTTCGACCCTTTTTTACTAGGAAGGCCATAATGTGGCCGATTTGCATTGAATCTTCGCATGTGACAATTTGTTGGATAGGTAAACAACATAGCTACGACTGCCATGGTGTATTTTTGCATTCTCTAAAAATTCGGCCAAAATGGAGGTTAAGAAAATCTCCTCGTTAATTTAGGACATTACTCGTTTTCGACCCTTTTTAACTAGGAAGGCCATAATGTGGCCGATTTGCATTGAATCTTAGCATGTGACAATTCGTTGGATAGGTAAACAACATAACTACGACTTCCATGGTATATTTTTGCATTCTCTAAAAATTTGGCCAAAATGGAGGTTAAAAAAATCTCCTCGTTAATTTAGGACATTACTCGTTTTCGACCCTTTTTTACTAGGAAGGCCATAAAGTGGCCGATTTGTATTGAATCTTTGCATGTGACAATTCGTTGGATAGGTAAACAACATAACTACGACTTCCATGGGATATTTTTGCATTCTCTAAAAATTCGGCCAAAATGGAGGTTAAGAAAATCTCCTCGTTAATTTAGGACATTACTCCTTTTCGACCCTTTTTTACTAGGAAGGCCATAAAGTGGCCGATTTGTATTGAATCTTAGCAAGTGACAATTCGTTGGATAGGTAAACAGCATAACTACGACTTCCATGGGATATTTTTGCGTTCTCTAAAAATTCGGACAAAATGGAGGTTAAGAAAATTTCCTCGTTAATTTAGGACATTACTGGTTTTCGACCCTTTTTTACTAGGAAGGCCATAATGTGGCCGATTTGCATTGAATCTTCGCATGTGACAATTTGTTGGATAGGTAAACAACATAGCTACGACTGCCATGGTATATTTTTGCATTCTCTAAAAATTCGGCCAAAATGGAGGTTAAGAAAATCTCCTCGTTAATTTAGGACATTACTCGTTTTCGACCCTTTTTAACTAGGAAGGCCATAATGTGGCCGATTTGCATTGAATCTTAGCATGTGACAATTCGTTGGATAGGTAAACAACATAACTACGACTTCCATGGTATATTTTTGCATTCTCTAAAAATTTGGCCAAAATGGAGGTTAAAAAAATCTCCTCGTTAATTTAGGACATTACTCGTTTTCGACCCTTTTTTACTAGGAAGGCCATAAAGTGGCCGATTTGTATTGAATCTTTGCATGTGACAATTCGTTGGATAGGTAAACAACATAAATACGACTTCCATGGGATATTTTTGCATTCTCTAAAAATTAGAACAAAATGGAGGTTAAGAAAATTTCCTCGTTAATTTAGGACATTACTCGTTTTCGACCCTTTTTTATTAGGAAGGCCATAAAGTGGCCGATTTGTATTGAATCTTAGCATGTGACAATTCGTTGGATAGGTAAACAACATAACTACGACTTCCATGGGATATTTTTGCATTCTCAAAAAATTCGGCCAAAATGGAGGTTAAGAAAATCTCCTCGTTTCGTTTTCGACCCTTTTTTACTAGGAAGGCCATAATGTGGCCGATTTGCATTGAATCTTAGCATGTGACAATTCGTTGGATAGGTAAACAACATAACTACGACTTCCATGGTATATTTTTGCATTCTCTAAAAATTCGGCCAAAATGGAGGTTAAAAAATCTCCTCGTTAATTTAGGACATTACTCGTTTTCGACCCTTTTTTACTAGGAAGGCCATAAAGTGGCCGATTTGTATTGAATCTTTGCATGTGACAATTCGTTGGATAGGTAAACAACATAACTACGACTTCCATGGGATATTTTTGCATTCTCTAAAAATTCGGCCAAAATGGAGGTTAAGAAAATCTCCTCGTTAATTTAGGACATTACTCCTTTTCGACCCTTTTTTACTAGGAAGGCCATAAAGTGGCCGATTTGTATTGAATCTTTGCATGTGACAATTCGTTGGATAGGTAAACAACATAACTACGACTTCCGTGGGATATTTTTGCGTTCTCTAAAAATTCGGCCAAAATGGAGGTTAAGAAAATCTCCTCGTTAATTTAGGACATTACTCCTTTTCGACCCTTTTTTACTAGGAAGGCCATAAAGTGGCCGATTTGTATTGAATCTTTGCATGTGACAATTCGTTGGATAGGTAAACAACATAACTACGACTTCCGTGGGATATTTTTGCGTTCTCTAAAAATTCGGCCAAAATGGAGGTTAAGAAAATCTCCTCGTTAATTTAGGACATTACTCCTTTTCGACCCTTTTTTACTAGGAAGGCCATAAAGTGGCCGATTTGTATTGAATCTTAGCAAGTGACAATTCGTTGGATAGGTAAACAGCATAACTACGACTTCCATGGGATATTTTTGCGTTCTCTAAAAATTCGGACAAAATGGAGGTTAAGAAAATTTCCTCGTTAATTTAGGACATTACTCGTTTTCGACCCTTTTTTACTAGGAAGGCCATAATGTGGCCGATTTGCATTGAATCTTCGCATGTGACAATTTGTTGGATAGGTAAACAACATAGCTACGACTGCCATGGTATATTTTTGCATTCTCTAAAAATTCGGCCAAAATGGAGGTTAAGAAAATCTCCTCGTTAATTTAGGACATTACTCGTTTTCGACCCTTTTTAACTAGGAAGGCCATAATGTGGCCGATTTGCATTGAATCTTAGCATGTGACAATTCGTTGGATAGGTAAACAACATAACTACGACTTCCATGGGATATTTTTGCATTCTCTAAAAATTCGGCCAAAATGGAGGTTAAGAAAATATCCTCGTTAATTTAGGACATTACTCCTTTTCGACCCTTTTTTACTAGGAAGGCCATAAAGTGGCCGATTTGTATTGAATCTTTGCATGTGACAATTCGTTGGATAGGTAAACAACATAACTACGACTTCCGTGGGATATTTTTGCGTTCTCTAAAAATTCGGCCAAAATGGAGGTTAAGAAAATCTCCTCGTTAATTTAGGACATTACTCCTTTTCGACCCTTTTTTACTAGGAAGGCCATAAAGTGGCCGATTTGTATTGAATCTTTGCATGTGACAATTCGTTGGATAGGTAAACAACATAACTACGACTTCCGTGGGATATTTTTGCGTTCTCTAAAAATTCGGCCAAAATGGAGGTTAAGAAAATCTCCTCGTTAATTTAGGACATTACTCCTTTTCGACCCTTTTTTACTAGGAAGGCCATAAAGTGGCCGATTTGTATTGAATCTTAGCAAGTGACAATTCGTTGGATAGGTAAACAGCATAACTACGACTTCCATGGGATATTTTTGCGTTCTCTAAAAATTCGGACAAAATGGAGGTTAAGAAAATTTCCTCGTTAATTTAGGACATTACTCGTTTTCGACCCTTTTTTACTAGGAAGGCCATAATGTGGCCGATTTGCATTGAATCTTCGCATGTGACAATTTGTTGGATAGGTAAACAACATAGCTACGACTGCCATGGTATATTTTTGCATTCTCTAAAAATTCGGCCAAAATGGAGGTTAAGAAAATCTCCTCGTTAATTTAGGACATTACTCGTTTTCGACCCTTTTTAACTAGGAAGGCCATAATGTGGCCGATTTGCATTGAATCTTAGCATGTGACAATTCGTTGGATAGGTAAACAACATAACTACGACTTCCATGGTATATTTTTGCATTCTCTAAAAATTTGGCCAAAATGGAGGTTAAAAAAATCTCCTCGTTAATTTAGGACATTACTTCTTTTCGACCCTTTTTTACTAGGAAGGCCATAAAGTGGCCGATTTGTATTGAATCTTAGCAAGTGACAATTCGTTGGATAGGTAAACAACATAAATACGACTTCCATGGGATATTTTTGCATTCTCTAAAAATTAGAACAAAATGGAGGTTAAGAAAATTTCCTCGTTAATTTAGGACATTACTCGTTTTCGACCCTTTTTTATCAGGAAGGCCATAAAGTGGCCGATTTGTATTGAATCTTAGCATGTGACAATTCGTTGGATAGGTAAACAACATAACTACGACTTCCATGGGATATTTTTGCATTCTCAAAAAATTCGGCCAAAATGGAGGTTAAGAAAATCTCCTCGTTTCGTTTTCGACCCTTTTTTACTAGGAAGGCCATAATGTGGCCGATTTGCATTGAATCTTAGCATGTGACAATTCGTTGGATAGGTAAACAACATAACTACGACTTCCATGGTATATTTTTGCATTCTCTAAAAATTTGGCCAAAATGGAGGTTAAAAAATCTCCTCGTTAATTTAGGACATTACTCGTTTTTGACCCTTTTTTACTAGGAAGGCCATAAAGTGGCCGATTTGTATTGAATCTTTGCATGTGACAATTCGTTGGATAGGTAAACAACATAACTACGACTTCCATGGGATATTTTTGCATTCTCTAAAAATTCGGCCAAAATTGAGGTTAAGAAAATCTCCTCGTTAATTTAGGACATTACTCCTTTTCGACCCTTTTTTACTTGGAAGGCCATAAAGTGGCCGATTTGTATTGAATCTTAGCAAGTGACAATTTGTTGGATAGGTAAACAACATAGCTACGACTGCCATGGTATATTTTTGCATTCTCTAAAAATTCGGCCAAAATGGAGGTTAAGAAAATCTCCTCGTTAATTTAGGACATTACTCGTTTTCGACCCTTTTTTACTAGGAAGGCCATAAAGTGGCCGATTTGTATTGAATCTTTGCATGTGACAATTCGTTGGATAGGTAAACAACATAACTACGACTTCCATGGGATATTTTTGCATTCTCTAAAAATTCGGCCAAAATGGAGGTTAAGAAAATCTCCTCGTTAATTTAGGACATTACTCCTTTTCGACCCTTTTTTACTAGGAAGGCCATAAAGTGGCCGATTTGTATTGAATCTTAGCAAGTGACAATTCGTTGGATAGGTAAACAGCATAACTACGACTTCCATATGATATTTTTGCGTTCTCTAAAAATTCGGACAAAATGGAGGTTAAGAAAATTTCCTCGTTAATTTAGGACATTACTCGTTTTCGACCCTTTTTTACTAGGAAGGCCATAATGTGGCCGATTTGCATTGAATCTTCGCATGTGACAATTTGTTGGATAGGTAAACAACATAGCTACGACTGCCATGGTATATTTTTGCATTCTCTAAAAATTCGGCCAAAATGGAGGTTAAGAAAATCTCCTCGTTAATTTAGGACATTACTCGTTTTCGACCCTTTTTAACTAGGAAGGCCATAATGTGGCCGATTTTCATTGAATCTTAGCATGTGACAATTCGTTGGATAGGTAAACAACATAACTACGACTTCCATGGTATATTTTTGCATTCTCTAAAAATTTGGCCAAAATGGAGGTTAAAAAAATCTCCTCGTTAATTTAGGACATTACTCGTTTTCGACCCTTTTTTACTAGGAAGGCCATAAAGTGGCCGATTTGTATTGAATCTTTGCATGTGACAATTCGTTGGATAGGTAAACAACATAACTACGACTTCCATGGGATATTTTTGCATTCTCTAAAAATTCGGCCAAAATGGAGGTTAAGAAAATCTCCTCGTTATTTTAGGACATTACTCCTTTTCGACCCTTTTTTACTAGGAAGGCCATAAAGTGGCCGATTTGTATTGAATCTTTGCATGTGACAATTCGTTGGATAGGTAAACAACATAACTACGACTTCCGTGGGATATTTTTGCGTTCTCTAAAAATTCGGCCAAAATGGAGGTTAAGAAAATCTCCTCGTTAATTTAGGACATTACTCCTTTTCGACCCTTTTTTACTAGGAAGGCCATAAAGTGGCCGATTTGTATTGAATCTTTGCATGTGACAATTCGTTGGATAGGTAAACAACATAACTACGACTTCCATGGGATATTTTTGCATTCTCTAAAAATTCGGCCAAAATGGAGGTTAAGAAAATCTCCTCGTTAATTTAGGACATTACTCCTTTTCGACCCTTTTTTACTAGGAAGGCCATAAAGTGGCCGATTTGTATTGAATCTTAGCAAGTGACAATTCGTTGGATAGGTAAACAGCATAACTACGACTTCCATGGGATATTTTTGCGTTCTCTAAAAATTCGGACAAAATGGAGGTTAAGAAAATTTCCTCGTTAATTTAGGACATTACTCGTTTTCGACCCTTTTTTACTAGGAAGGCCATAATGTGGCCGATTTGCATTGAATCTTCGCATGTGACAATTTGTTGGATAGGTAAACAACATAGCTACGACTGCCATGGTATATTTTTGCATTCTCTAAAAATTCGGCCAAAATGGAGGTTAAGAAAATCTCCTCGTTAATTTAGGACATTACTCGTTTTCGACCCTTTTTAACTAGGAAGGCCATAATGTGGCCGATTTGCATTGAATCTTAGCATGTGACAATTCGTTGGATAGGTAAACAACATAACTACGACTTCCATGGTATATTTTTGCATTCTCTAAAAATTTGGCCAAAATGGAGGTTAAAAAAATCTCCTCGTTAATTTAGGACATTACTCGTTTTCGACCCTTTTTTACTAGGAAGGCCATAAAGTGGCCGATTTGTATTGAATCTTTGCATGTGACAATTCGTTGGATAGGTAAACAACATAACTACGACTTCCATGGGATATTTTTGCATTCTCTAAAAATTCGGCCAAAATGGAGGTTAAGAAAATCTCCTCGTTAATTTAGGACATTACTTCTTTTCGACCCTTTTTTACTAGGAAGGCCATAAAGTGGCCGATTTGTATTGAATCTTAGCAAGTGACAATTCGTTGGATAGGTAAACAACATAAATACGACTTCCATGGGATATTTTTGCATTCTCTAAAAATTAGAACAAAATGGAGGTTAAGAAAATTTCCTCGTTAATTTAGGACATTACTCGTTTTCGACCCTTTTTAACTAGGAAGGCCATAATGTGGCCGATTTTCATTGAATCTTAGCATGTGACAATTCGTTGGATAGGTAAACAACATAACTACGACTTCCATGGTATATTTTTGCATTCTCTAAAAATTTGGCCAAAATGGAGGTTAAAAAAATCTCCTCGTTAATTTAGGACATTACTCGTTTTCGACCCTTTTTTACTAGGAAGGCCATAAAGTGGCCGATTTGTATTGAATCTTTGCATGTGACAATTCGTTGGATAGGTAAACAACATAACTACGACTTCCATGGGATATTTTTGCATTCTCTAAAAATTCGGCCAAAATGGAGGTTAAGAAAATCTCCTCGTTATTTTAGGACATTACTCCTTTTCGACCCTTTTTTACTAGGAAGGCCATAAAGTGGCCGATTTGTATTGAATCTTTGCATGTGACAATTCGTTGGATAGGTAAACAACATAACTACGACTTCCGTGGGATATTTTTGCGTTCTCTAAAAATTCGGCCAAAATGGAGGTTAAGAAAATCTCCTCGTTAATTTAGGACATTACTCCTTTTCGACCCTTTTTTACTAGGAAGGCCATAAAGTGGCCGATTTGTATTGAATCTTTGCATGTGACAATTTGTTGGATAGGTAAACAACATAACTACGACTTCCATGGGATATTTTTGCATTCTCTAAAAATTCGGCCAAAATGGAGGTTAAGAAAATCTCCTCGTTAATTTAGGACATTACTCCTTTTCGACCCTTTTTTACTAGGAAGGCCATAAAGTGGCCGATTTGTATTGAATCTTAGCAAGTGACAATTCGTTGGATAGGTAAACAGCATAACTACGACTTCCATGGGATATTTTTGCGTTCTCTAAAAATTCGGACAAAATGGAGGTTAAGAAAATTTCCTCGTTAATTTAGGACATTACTCGTTTTCGACCCTTTTTTACTAGGAAGGCCATAATGTGGCCGATTTGCATTGAATCTTCGCATGTGACAATTTGTTGGATAGGTAAACAACATAGCTACGACTGCCATGGTATATTTTTGCATTCTCTAAAAATTCGGCCAAAATGGAGGTTAAGAAAATCTCCTCGTTAATTTAGGACATTACTCGTTTTCGACCCTTTTTAACTAGGAAGGCCATAATGTGGCCGATTTGCATTGAATCTTAGCATGTGACAATTCGTTGGATAGGTAAACAACATAACTACGACTTCCATGGTATATTTTTGCATTCTCTAAAAATTTGGCCAAAATGGAGGTTAAAAAAATCTCCTCGTTAATTTAGGACATTACTCGTTTTCGACCCTTTTTTACTAGGAAGGCCATAAAGTGGCCGATTTGTATTGAATCTTTGCATGTGACAATTCGTTGGATAGGTAAACAACATAACTACGACTTCCATGGGATATTTTTGCATTCTCTAAAAATTCGGCCAAAATGGAGGTTAAGAAAATCTCCTCGTTAATTTAGGACATTACTTCTTTTCGACCCTTTTTTACTAGGAAGGCCATAAAGTGGCCGATTTGTATTGAATCTTAGCAAGTGACAATTCGTTGGATAGGTAAACAACATAAATACGACTTCCATGGGATATTTTTGCATTCTCTAAAAATTAGAACAAAATGGAGGTTAAGAAAATTTCCTCGTTAATTTAGGACATTACTCGTTTTCGACCCTTTTTTACTAGGAAGGCCATAAAGTGGCCGATTTGTATTGAATCATTGCATGTGACAATTCGTTGGATAGGTAAACAACATAACTACGACTTCCATGGGATATTTTTGCATTCTCTAAAAATTCGGCCAAAATGGAGGTTAAGAAAATCTCCTCGTTAATTTAGGACATTACTCCTTTTCGACCCTTTTTTACTAGGAAGGCCATAAAGTGGCCGATTTGTATTGAATCTTAGCAAGTGACAATTCGTTGGATAGGTAAACAGCATAAATACGACTTCCATGGGATATTTTTGCATTCTCTAAAAATTCGGACAAAATGGAGGTTAAGAAAATTTCCTCGTTAATTTAGGACATTACTCGTTTTCGACCCTTTTTTATTAGGAAGGCCATAAAGTGGCCGATTTGTATTGAATCTTAGCATGTGACAATTCGTTGGGTAGGTAAACAACATAACTACGACTTCCATGGGATATTTTTGCATTCTCAAAAAATTCGGCCAAAATGGAGGTTAAGAAAATCTCCTCGTTTCGTTTTCGACCCTTTTTTACTAGGAAGGCCATAATGTGGCCGATTTGCATTGAATCTTAGCATGTGACAATTCGTTGGATAGGTAAACAACATAACTACGACTTCCATGGTATATTTTTGCATTCTCAAAAAATTCGGCCAAAATGGAGGTTAAAAAATCTCCTCGTTAATTTAGGACATTACTCGTTTTCGACCCTTTTTTTACTAGGATGGCCATAAAGTGGCCGATTTGTATTGAATCTTTGCATGTGACAATTCGTTGGATAGGTAAACAACATAACTACGACTTCCATGGGATATTTTTGCATTCTCTAAAAATTCGGCCAAAATGGAGGTTAAGAAAATCTCCTCGTTAATTTAGGACATTACTCCTTTTCGACCCTTTTTTACTAGGAAGGCCATAAAGTGGCCGATTTGTATTGAATCTTAGCAAGTGACAATTCGTTGGATAGGTAAACAACATAACTACGACTTCCATGGGATATTTTTGCATTCTCTAAAAATTCGGACAAAATGGAGGTTAAGAAAATTTCCTCGTTAATTTAGGACATTACTCGTTTTCGACCCTTTTTTACTAGGAAGGCCATAATGTGGCCGATTTGCATTGAATCTTCGCATGTGACAATTTGTTGGATAGGTAAACAACATAGCTACGACTGCCATGGTATATTTTTGCATTCTCTAAAAATTCGGCCAAAATGGAGGTTAAGAAAATCTCCTCGTTAATTTAGGACATTAGTCGTTTTCGACCCTTTTTAACTAGGAAGGCCATAATGTGGCCGATTTGCATTGAATCTTAGCATGTGACAATTCGTTGGATAGGTAAACAACATAACTACGACTTCCATGGTATATTTTTGCATTCTCTAAAAATTTGGCCAAAATGGAGGTTAAAAAAATCTCCTCGTTAATTTAGGACATTACTCGTTTTCGACCCTTTTTTACTAGGAAGGCCATAAAGTGGCCGATTTGTATTGAATCATTGCATGTGACAATTCGTTGGATAGGTAAACAACATAACTACGACTTCCATGGGATATTTTTGCATTCTCTAAAAATTCGGCCAAAATGGAGGTTAAGAAAATCTCCTCGTTAATTTAGGACATTACTCCTTTTCGACCCTTTTTTACTAGGAAGGCCATAAAGTGGCCGATTTGTATTGAATCTTAGCAAGTGACAATTCATTGGATAGGTAAACAGCATAAATACAACTTCCATGGGATATTTTTGCATTCTCTAAAAATTCGGACAAAATGGAGGTTAAGAAAATTTCCTCGTTAATTTAGGACATTACTCGTTTTCGACCCTTTTTTATTAGGAAGGCCATAAAGTGGCCGATTTGTATTGAATCTTAGCATGTGACAATTCGTTGGGTAGGTAAACAACATAACTACGACTTCCATGGGATATTTTTGCATTCTCAAAAAATTCGGCCAAAATGGAGGTTAAGAAAATCTCCTCGTTTCGTTTTCGACCCTTTTTTACTAGGAAGGCCATAATGTGGCCGATTTGCATTGAATCTTAGCATGTGACAATTCGTTGGATAGGTAAACAACATAACTACGACTTCCATGGTATATTTTTGCATTCTCAAAAAATTCGGCCAAAATGGAGGTTAAAAAATCTCCTCGTTAATTTAGGACATTACTCGTTTTCGACCCTTTTTTACTAGGAAGGCCATAAAGTGGCCGATTTGTATTGAATCTTTGCATGTGACAATTCGTTGGATAGGTAAACAACATAACTACGACTTCCATGGGATATTTTTGCATTCTCTAAAAATTCGGCCAAAATGGAGGTTAAGAAAATCTCCTCGTTAATTTAGGACATTACTCCTTTTCGACCCTTTTTTACTAGGAAGGCCATAAAGTGGCCGATTTGTATTGAATCTTAGCAAGTGACAATTCGTTGGATAGGTAAACAACATAACTACGACTTCCATGGGATATTTTTGCATTCTCTAAAAATTCGGACAAAATGGAGGTTAAGAAAATCTCCTCGTTAATTTAGGACATTACTCGTTTTCGACCCTTTTTAACTAGGAAGGCCATAACGTGGCCGATTTGCATTGAATCTTAGCATGTGACAATTCGTTGGATAGGTAAACAACATAACTACGACTTCCATGGTATATTTTTGCATTCTCTAAAAATTTGGCCAAAATGGAGGTTAAAAAACTCTCCTCGTTAATTTAGGACATTACTCGTTTTCGACCCTTTTTTACTAGGAAGGCCATAAAGTGGCCGATTTGTATTGAATCTTTGCATGTGACAATTCGTTGGATAGGTAAACAACATAACTACGACTTCCATGGGATATTTTTGCATTCTCTAAAAATTCGGCCAAAATGGAGGTTAAGAAAATCTCCTCGTTAATTTAGGACATTACTCCTTTTCGACCCTTTTTTACTAGGAAGGCCATAAAGTGGCCGATTTGTATTGAATCTTAGCAAGTGACAATTCGTTGGATAGGTAAACAACATAACTACGACTTCCATGGGATATTTTTGCATTCTCTAAAAATTCGGACAAAATGGAGGTTAAGAAAATTTCCTCGTTAATTTAGGACATTACTCGTTTTCGACCCTTTTTTACTAGGAAGGCCATAATGTGGCCGATTTGCATTGAATCTTCGCATGTGACAATTTGTTGGATAGGTAAACAACATAGCTACGACTGCCATGGTATATTTTTGCATTCTCTAAAAATTCGGCCAAAATGGAGGTTAAGAAAATCTCCTCGTTAATTTAGGACATTAGTCGTTTTCGACCCTTTTTAACTAGGAAGGCCATAATGTGGCCGATTTGCATTGAATCTTAGCATGTGACAATTCGTTGGATAGGTAAACAACATAACTACGACTTCCATGGTATATTTTTGCATTCTCTAAAAATTTGGCCAAAATGGAGGTTAAAAAAATCTCCTCGTTAATTTAGGACATTACTCGTTTTCGACCCTTTTTTACTAGGAAGGCCATAAAGTGGCCGATTTGTATTGAATCATTGCATGTGACAATTCGTTGGATAGGTAAACAACATAACTACGACTTCCATGGGATATTTTTGCATTCTCTAAAAATTCGGCCAAAATGGAGGTTAAGAAAATCTCCTCGTTAATTTAGGACATTACTCCTTTTCGACCCTTTTTTACTAGGAAGGCCATAAAGTGGCCGATTTGTATTGAATCTTAGCAAGTGACAATTCATTGGATAGGTAAACAGCATAAATACAACTTCCATGGGATATTTTTGCATTCTCTAAAAATTCGGACAAAATGGAGGTTAAGAAAATTTCCTCGTTAATTTAGGACATTACTCGTTTTCGACCCTTTTTTATTAGGAAGGCCATAAAGTGGCCGATTTGTATTGAATCTTAGCATGTGACAATTCGTTGGGTAGGTAAACAACATAACTACGACTTCCATGGGATATTTTTGCATTCTCAAAAAATTCGGCCAAAATGGAGGTTAAGAAAATCTCCTCGTTTCGTTTTCGACCCTTTTTTACTAGGAAGGCCATAATGTGGCCGATTTGCATTGAATCTTAGCATGTGACAATTCGTTGGATAGGTAAACAACATAACTACGACTTCCATGGTATATTTTTGCATTCTCAAAAAATTCGGCCAAAATGGAGGTTAAAAAATCTCCTCGTTAATTTAGGACATTACTCGTTTTCGACCCTTTTTTACTAGGAAGGCCATAAAGTGGCCGATTTGTATTGAATCTTTGCATGTGACAATTCGTTGGATAGGTAAACAACATAACTACGACTTCCATGGGATATTTTTGCATTCTCTAAAAATTCGGCCAAAATGGAGGTTAAGAAAATCTCCTCGTTAATTTAGGACATTACTCCTTTTCGACCCTTTTTTACTAGGAAGGCCATAAAGTGGCCGATTTGTATTGAATCTTAGCAAGTGACAATTCGTTGGATAGGTAAACAACATAACTACGACTTCCATGGGATATTTTTGCATTCTCTAAAAATTCGGACAAAATGGAGGTTAAGAAAATCTCCTCGTTAATTTAGGACATTACTCGTTTTCGACCCTTTTTAACTAGGAAGGCCATAACGTGGCCGATTTGCATTGAATCTTAGCATGTGACAATTCGTTGGATAGGTAAACAACATAACTACGACTTCCATGGTATATTTTTGCATTCTCTAAAAATTTGGCCAAAATGGAGGTTAAAAAACTCTCCTCGTTAATTTAGGACATTACTCGTTTTCGACCCTTTTTTACTAGGAAGGCCATAAAGTGGCCGATTTGTATTGAATCTTTGCATGTGACAATTCGTTGGATAGGTAAACAACATAACTACGACTTCCATGGGATATTTTTGCATTCTCTAAAAATTCGGCCAAAATGGAGGTTAAGAAAATCTCCTCGTTAATTTAGGACATTACTCCTTTTCAACCCTTTTTTACTAGGAAGGCCATAAAGTGGCCGATTTGTATTGAATCTTAGCAAGTGACAATTCGTTGGATAGGTAAACAGCATAAATACGACTTCCATGGGATATTTTTGCATTCTCAAAAAATTCGGACAAAATGGTGGTTAAGAAAATTTCCTCGTTAATTTAGGACATTACTCGTTTTCGACCCTTTTTTATTAGGAAGGCCATAAAGTGGCCGATTTGTATTGAATCTTAGCATGTGACAATTCGTTGGGTAGGTAAACAACATAACTACGACTTCCATGGGATATTTTTGCATTCTCAAAAAATTCGGCCAAAATGGAGGTTAAGAAAATCTCCTCGTTTCGTTTTCGACCCTTTTTTACTAGGAAGGCCATAATGTGGCCGATTTGCATTGAATCTTAGCATGTGACAATTCGTTGGATAGGTAAACAACATAACTACGACTTCCATGGTATATTTTTGCATTCTCAAAAAATTCGGCCAAAATGGAGGTTAAAAAATCTCCTCGTTAATTTAGGACATTACTCGTTTTCGACCCTTTTTTACTAGGAAGGCCATAAAGTGGCCGATTTGTATTGAATCATTGCATGTGACAATTCGTTGGATAGGTAAACAACATAACTACGACTTCCATGGGATATTTTTGCATTCTCTAAAAATTCGGCCAAAATGGAGGTTAAGAAAATCTCCTCGTTAATTTAGGACATTACTCCTTTTCGACCCTTTTTTACTAGGAAGGCCATAAAGTGGCCGATTTGTATTGAATCTTAGCAAGTGACAATTCGTTGGATAGGTAAACAGCATAAATACGACTTCCATGGGATATTTTTGCATTCTCTAAAAATTCGGACAAAATGGAGGTTAAGAAAATTTCCTCGTTAATTTAGGACATTACTCGTTTTCGACCCTTTTTTATTAGGAAGGCCATAAAGTGGCCGATTTGTATTGAATCTTAGCATGTGACAATTCGTTGGGTAGGTAAACAACATAACTACGACTTCCATGGGATATTTTTGCATTCTCAAAAAATTCGGCCAAAATGGAGGTTAAGAAAATCTCCTCGTTTCGTTTTCGACCCTTTTTTACTAGGAAGGCCATAATGTGGCCGATTTGCATTGAATCTTAGCATGTGACAATTCGTTGGATAGGTAAACAACATAACTACGACTTCCATGGTATATTTTTGCATTCTCTAAAAATTTGGCCAAAATGGAGGTTAAAAAACTCTCCTCGTTAATTTAGGACATTACTCGTTTTCGACCCTTTTTTACTAGGAAGGCCATAAAGTGGCCGATTTGTATTGAATCTTTGCATGTGACAATTCGTTGGATAGGTAAACAACATAACTACGACTTCCATGGGATATTTTTGCATTCTCTAAAAATTCGGCCAAAATGGAGGTTAAGAAAATCTCCTCGTTAATTTAGGACATTACTCCTTTTCAACCCTTTTTTACTAGGAAGGCCATAAAGTGGCCGATTTGTATTGAATCTTAGCAAGTGACAATTCGTTGGATAGGTAAACAGCATAAATACGACTTCCATGGGATATTTTTGCATTCTCAAAAAATTCGGACAAAATGGTGGTTAAGAAAATTTCCTCGTTAATTTAGGACATTACTCGTTTTCGACCCTTTTTTATTAGGAAGGCCATAAAGTGGCCGATTTGTATTGAATCTTAGCATGTGACAATTCGTTGGGTAGGTAAACAACATAACTACGACTTCCATGGGATATTTTTGCATTCTCAAAAAATTCGGCCAAAATGGAGGTTAAGAAAATCTCCTCGTTTCGTTTTCGACCCTTTTTTACTAGGAAGGCCATAATGTGGCCGATTTGCATTGAATCTTAGCATGTGACAATTCGTTGGATAGGTAAACAACATAACTACGACTTCCATGGTATATTTTTGCATTCTCAAAAAATTCGGCCAAAATGGAGGTTAAAAAATCTCCTCGTTAATTTAGGACATTACTCGTTTTCGACCCTTTTTTACTAGGAAGGCCATAAAGTGGCCGATTTGTATTGAATCTTTGCATGTGACAATTCGTTGGATAGGTAAACAACATAACTACGACTTCCATGGGATATTTTTGCATTCTCTAAAAATTCGGCCAAAATGGAGGTTAAGAAAATCTCCTCGTTAATTTAGGACATTACTCCTTTTCGACCCTTTTTTACTAGGAAGGCCATAAAGTGGCCGATTTGTATTGAATCTTAGCAAGTGACAATTCGTTGGATAGGTAAACAACATAACTACGACTTCCATGGGATATTTTTGCATTCTCTAAAAATTCGGACAAAATGGAGGTTAAGAAAATTTCCTCGTTAATTTAGGACATTACTCGTTTTCGACCCTTTTTTATTAGGAAGGCCATAAAGTGGCCGATTTGTATTGAATCTTAGCATGTGACAATTCGTTGGGTAGGTAAACAACATAACTACGACTTCCATGGGATATTTTTGCATTCTCAAAAAATTCGGCCAAAATGGAGGTTAAGAAAATCTCCTCGTTTCGTTTTCGACCCTTTTTTACTAGGAAGGCCATAATGTGGCCGATTTGCATTGAATCTTAGCATGTGACAATTCGTTGGATAGGTAAACAACATAACTACGACTTCCATGGTATATTTTTGCATTCTCAAAAAATTCGGCCAAAATGGAGGTTAAAAAATCTCCTCGTTAATTTAGGACATTACTCGTTTTCGACCCTTTTTTACTAGGAAGGCCATAAAGTGGCCGATTTGTATTGAATCTTTGCATGTGACAATTCGTTGGATAGGTAAACAACATAACTACGACTTCCATGGGATATTTTTGCATTCTCTAAAAATTCGGCCAAAATGGAGGTTAAGAAAATCTCCTCGTTAATTTAGGACATTACTCCTTTTCGACCCTTTTTTACTAGGAAGGCCATAAAGTGGCCGATTTGTATTGAATCTTAGCAAGTGACAATTCGTTGGATAGGTAAACAACATAACTACGACTTCCATGGGATATTTTTGCATTCTCTAAAAATTCGGACAAAATGGAGGTTAAGAAAATCTCCTCGTTAATTTAGGACATTACACGTTTTCGACCCTTTTTAACTAGGAAGGCCATAACGTGGCCGATTTGCATTGAATCTTAGCATGTGACAATTCGTTGGATAGGTAAACAACATAACTACGACTTCCATGGTATATTTTTGCATTCTCTAAAAATTTGGCCAAAATGGAGGTTAAAAAACTCTCCTCGTTAATTTAGGACATTACTCGTTGCATTCTCTAAAAATTCGGCCAAAATGGAGGTTAAGAAAATCTCCTCGTTAATTTAGGACATTACTCCTTTTCAACCCTTTTTTACTAGGAAGGCCATAAAGTGGCCGATTTGTATTGAATCTTAGCAAGTGACAATTCGTTGGATAGGTAAACAGCATAAATACGACTTCCATGGGATATTTTTGCATTCTCAAAAAATTCGGACAAAATGGAGGTTAAGAAAATTTCCTCGTTAATTTAGGACATTACTCGTTTTCGACCCTTTTTTATTAGGAAGGCCATAAAGTGGCCGATTTGTATTGAATCTTAGCATGTGACAATTCGTTGGGTAGGTAAACAACATAACTACGACTTCCATGGGATATTTTTGCATTCTCAAAAAATTCGGCCAAAATGGAGGTTAAGAAAATCTCCTCGTTTCGTTTTCGACCCTTTTTTACTAGGAAGGCCATAATGTGGCCGATTTGCATTGAATCTTAGCATGTGACAATTCGTTGGATAGGTAAACAACATAACTACGACTTCCATGGTATATTTTTGCATTCTCAAAAAATTCGGCCAAAATGGAGGTTAAAAAATCTCCTCGTTAATTTAGGACATTACTCGTTTTCGACCCTTTTTTACTAGGAAGGCCATAAAGTGGCCGATTTGTATTGAATCTTTGCATGTGACAATTCGTTGGATAGGTAAACAACATAACTACGACTTCCATGGGATATTTTTGCATTCTCTAAAAATTCGGCCAAAATGGAGGTTAAGAAAATCTCCTCGTTAATTTAGGACATTACTCCTTTTCGACCCTTTTTTACTAGGAAGGCCATAAAGTGGCCGATTTGTATTGAATCTTAGCAAGTGACAATTCGTTGGATAGGTAAACAACATAACTACGACTTCCATGGTATATTTTTGCATTCTCAAAAAATTCGGCCAAAATGGAGGTTAAAAAATCTCCTCGTTAATTTAGGACATTACTCGTTTTCGACCCTTTTTTACTAGGAAGGCCATAAAGTGGCCGATTTGTATTGAATCTTTGCATGTGACAATTCGTTGGATAGGTAAACAACATAACTACGACTTCCATGGGATATTTTTGCATTCTCTAAAAATTCGGCCAAAATGGAGGTTAAGAAAATCTCCTCGTTAATTTAGGACATTACTCCTTTTCGACCCTTTTTTACTAGGAAGGCCATAAAGTGGCCGATTTGTATTGAATCTTAGCAAGTGACAATTCGTTGGATAGGTAAACAACATAACTACGACTTCCATGGGATATTTTTGCATTCTCTAAAAATTCGGACAAAATGGAGGTTAAGAAAATCTCCTCGTTAATTTAGGACATTACACGTTTTCGACCCTTTTTAACTAGGAAGGCCATAACGTGGCCGATTTGCATTGAATCTTAGCATGTGACAATTCGTTGGATAGGTAAACAACATAACTACGACTTCCATGGTATATTTTTGCATTCTCTAAAAATTTGGCCAAAATGGAGGTTAAAAAACTCTCCTCGTTAATTTAGGACATTACTCGTTTTCGACCCTTTTTTACTAGGAAGGCCATAAAGTGGCCGATTTGTATTGAATCATTGCATGTGACAATTCGTTGGATAGGTAAACAACATAACTACGACTTCCATGGGATATTTTTGCATTCTCTAAAAATTCGGCCAAAATGGAGGTTAAGAAAATCTCCTCGTTAATTTAGGACATTACTCCTTTTCGACCCTTTTTTACTAGGAAGGCCATAAAGTGGCCGATTTGTATTGAATCTTAGCAAGTGACAATTCGTTGGATAGGTAAACAGCATAAATACGACTTCCATGGGATATTTTTGCATTCTCTAAAAATTCGGACAAAATGGAGGTTAAGAAAATTTCCTCGTTAATTTAGGACATTACTCGTTTTCGACCCTTTTTTATTAGGAAGGCCATAAAGTGGCCGATTTGTATTGAATCTTAGCATGTGACAATTCGTTGGGTAGGTAAACAACATAACTACGACTTCCATGGGATATTTTTGCATTCTCAAAAAATTCGGCCAAAATGGAGGTTAAGAAAATCTCCTCGTTTCGTTTTCGACCCTTTTTTACTAGGAAGGCCATAATGTGGCCGATTTGCATTGAATCTTAGCATGTGACAATTCGTTGGATAGGTAAACAACATAACTACGACTTCCATGGTATATTTTTGCATTCTCTAAAAATTTGGCCAAAATGGAGGTTAAAAAACTCTCCTCGTTAATTTAGGACATTACTCGTTTTCGACCCTTTTTTACTAGGAAGGCCATAAAGTGGCCGATTTGTATTGAATCTTTGCATGTGACAATTCGTTGGATAGGTAAACAACATAACTACGACTTCCATGGGATATTTTTGCATTCTCTAAAAATTCGGCCAAAATGGAGGTTAAGAAAATCTCCTCGTTAATTTAGGACATTACTCCTTTTCAACCCTTTTTTACTAGGAAGGCCATAAAGTGGCCGATTTGTATTGAATCTTAGCAAGTGACAATTCGTTGGATAGGTAAACAGCATAAATACGACTTCCATGGGATATTTTTGCATTCTCAAAAAATTCGGACAAAATGGTGGTTAAGAAAATTTCCTCGTTAATTTAGGACATTACTCGTTTTCGACCCTTTTTTATTAGGAAGGCCATAAAGTGGCCGATTTGTATTGAATCTTAGCATGTGACAATTCGTTGGGTAGGTAAACAACATAACTACGACTTCCATGGGATATTTTTGCATTCTCAAAAAATTCGGCCAAAATGGAGGTTAAGAAAATCTCCTCGTTTCGTTTTCGACCCTTTTTTACTAGGAAGGCCATAATGTGGCCGATTTGCATTGAATCTTAGCATGTGACAATTCGTTGGATAGGTAAACAACATAACTACGACTTCCATGGTATATTTTTGCATTCTCAAAAAATTCGGCCAAAATGGAGGTTAAAAAATCTCCTCGTTAATTTAGGACATTACTCGTTTTCGACCCTTTTTTACTAGGAAGGCCATAAAGTGGCCGATTTGTATTGAATCTTTGCATGTGACAATTCGTTGGATAGGTAAACAACATAACTACGACTTCCATGGGATATTTTTGCATTCTCTAAAAATTCGGCCAAAATGGAGGTTAAGAAAATCTCCTCGTTAATTTAGGACATTACTCCTTTTCGACCCTTTTTTACTAGGAAGGCCATAAAGTGGCCGATTTGTATTGAATCTTAGCAAGTGACAATTCGTTGGATAGGTAAACAACATAACTACGACTTCCATGGGATATTTTTGCATTCTCTAAAAATTCGGACAAAATGGAGGTTAAGAAAATTTCCTCGTTAATTTAGGACATTACTCGTTTTCGACCCTTTTTTATTAGGAAGGCCATAAAGTGGCCGATTTGTATTGAATCTTAGCATGTGACAATTCGTTGGGTAGGTAAACAACATAACTACGACTTCCATGGGATATTTTTGCATTCTCAAAAAATTCGGCCAAAATGGAGGTTAAGAAAATCTCCTCGTTTCGTTTTCGACCCTTTTTTACTAGGAAGGCCATAATGTGGCCGATTTGCATTGAATCTTAGCATGTGACAATTCGTTGGATAGGTAAACAACATAACTACGACTTCCATGGTATATTTTTGCATTCTCAAAAAATTCGGCCAAAATGGAGGTTAAAAAATCTCCTCGTTAATTTAGGACATTACTCGTTTTCGACCCTTTTTTACTAGGAAGGCCATAAAGTGGCCGATTTGTATTGAATCTTTGCATGTGACAATTCGTTGGATAGGTAAACAACATAACTACGACTTCCATGGGATATTTTTGCATTCTCTAAAAATTCGGCCAAAATGGAGGTTAAGAAAATCTCCTCGTTAATTTAGGACATTACTCCTTTTCGACCCTTTTTTACTAGGAAGGCCATAAAGTGGCCGATTTGTATTGAATCTTAGCAAGTGACAATTCGTTGGATAGGTAAACAACATAACTACGACTTCCATGGGATATTTTTGCATTCTCTAAAAATTCGGACAAAATGGAGGTTAAGAAAATCTCCTCGTTAATTTAGGACATTACACGTTTTCGACCCTTTTTAACTAGGAAGGCCATAACGTGGCCGATTTGCATTGAATCTTAGCATGTGACAATTCGTTGGATAGGTAAACAACATAACTACGACTTCCATGGTATATTTTTGCATTCTCTAAAAATTTGGCCAAAATGGAGGTTAAAAAACTCTCCTCGTTAATTTAGGACATTACTCGTTGCATTCTCTAAAAATTCGGCCAAAATGGAGGTTAAGAAAATCTCCTCGTTAATTTAGGACATTACTCCTTTTCAACCCTTTTTTACTAGGAAGGCCATAAAGTGGCCGATTTGTATTGAATCTTAGCAAGTGACAATTCGTTGGATAGGTAAACAGCATAAATACGACTTCCATGGGATATTTTTGCATTCTCAAAAAATTCGGACAAAATGGAGGTTAAGAAAATTTCCTCGTTAATTTAGGACATTACTCGTTTTCGACCCTTTTTTATTAGGAAGGCCATAAAGCGGCCGATTTGTATTGAATCTTAGCATGTGACAATTCGTTGGGTAGGTAAACAACATAACTACGACTTCCATGGGATATTTTTGCATTCTCAAAAAATTCGGCCAAAATGGAGGTTAAGAAAATCTCCTCGTTTCGTTTTCGACCCTTTTTTACTAGGAAGGCCATAATGTGGCCGATTTGCATTGAATCTTAGCATGTGACAATTCGTTGGATAGGTAAACAACATAACTACGACTTCCATGGTATATTTTTGCATTCTCAAAAAATTCGGCCAAAATGGAGGTTAAAAAATCTCCTCGTTAATTTAGGACATTACTCGTTTTCGACCCTTTTTTACTAGGAAGGCCATAAAGTGGCCGATTTGTATTGAATCTTTGCATGTGACAATTCGTTGGATAGGTAAACAACATAACTACGACTTCCATGGGATATTTTTGCATTCTCTAAAAATTCGGCCAAAATGGAGGTTAAGAAAATCTCCTCGTTAATTTAGGACATTACTCCTTTTCGACCCTTTTTTACTAGGAAGGCCATAAAGTGGCCGATTTGTATTGAATCTTAGCAAGTGACAATTCGTTGGATAGGTAAACAACATAACTACGACTTCCATGGTATATTTTTGCATTCTCAAAAAATTCGGCCAAAATGGAGGTTAAAAAATCTCCTCGTTAATTTAGGACATTACTCGTTTTCGACCCTTTTTTACTAGGAAGGCCATAAAGTGGCCGATTTGTATTGAATCTTTGCATGTGACAATTCGTTGGATAGGTAAACAACATAACTACGACTTCCATGGGATATTTTTGCATTCTCTAAAAATTCGGCCAAAATGGAGGTTAAGAAAATCTCCTCGTTAATTTAGGACATTACTCCTTTTCGACCCTTTTTTACTAGGAAGGCCATAAAGTGGCCGATTTGTATTGAATCTTAGCAAGTGACAATTCGTTGGATAGGTAAACAACATAACTACGACTTCCATGGGATATTTTTGCATTCTCTAAAAATTCGGACAAAATGGAGGTTAAGAAAATCTCCTCGTTAATTTAGGACATTACACGTTTTCGACCCTTTTTAACTAGGAAGGCCATAACGTGGCCGATTTGCATTGAATCTTAGCATGTGACAATTCGTTGGATAGGTAAACAACATAACTACGACTTCCATGGTATATTTTTGCATTCTCTAAAAATTTGGCCAAAATGGAGGTTAAAAAACTCTCCTCGTTAATTTAGGACATTACTCGTTTTCGACCCTTTTTTACTAGGAAGGCCATAAAGTGGCCGATTTGTATTGAATCTTTGCATGTGACAATTCGTTGGATAGGTAAACAACATAACTACGACTTCCATGGGATATTTTTGCATTCTCTAAAAATTCGGCCAAAATGGAGGTTAAGAAAATCTCCTCGTTAATTTAGGACATTACTCCTTTTCAACCCTTTTTTACTAGGAAGGCCATAAAGTGGCCGATTTGTATTGAATCTTAGCAAGTGACAATTCGTTGGATAGGTAAACAGCATAAATACGACTTCCATGGGATATTTTTGCATTCTCAAAAAATTCGGACAAAATGGAGGTTAAGAAAATTTCCTCGTTAATTTAGGACATTACTCGTTTTCGACCCTTTTTTATTAGGAAGGCCATAAAGTGGCCGATTTGTATTGAATCTTAGCATGTGACAATTCGTTGGGTAGGTAAACAACATAACTACGACTTCCATGGGATATTTTTGCATTCTCAAAAAATTCGGCCAAAATGGAGGTTAAGAAAATCTCCTCGTTTCGTTTTCGACCCTTTTTTACTAGGAAGGCCATAATGTGGCCGATTTGCATTGAATCTTAGCATGTGACAATTCGTTGGATAGGTAAACAACATAACTACGACTTCCATGGTATATTTTTGCATTCTCAAAAAATTCGGCCAAAATGGAGGTTAAAAAATCTCCTCGTTAATTTAGGACATTACTCGTATTCGACCCTTTTTTACTAGGAAGGCCATAAAGTGGCCGATTTGTATTGAATCTTTGCATGTGACAATTCGTTGGATAGGTAAACAACATAACTACGACTTCCATGGGATATTTTTGCATTCTCTAAAAATTCGGCCAAAATGGAGGTTAAGAAAATCTCCTCGTTAATTTAGGACATTACTCCTTTTCGACCCTTTTTTACTAGGAAGGCCATAAAGTGGCCGATTTGTATTGAATCTTAGCAAGTGACAATTCGTTGGATAGGTAAACAACATAACTACGACTTCCATGGGATATTTTTGCATTCTCTAAAAATTCGGACAAAATGGAGGTTAAGAAAATTTCCTCGTTAATTTAGGACATTACTCGTTTTCGACCCTTTTTTACTAGGAAGGCCATAATGTGGCCGATTTGCATTGAATCTTCGCATGTGACAATTTGTCGGATAGGTAAACAACATAGCTACGACTGCCATGGTATATTTTTGCATTCTCTAAAAATTCGGCCAAAATGGAGGTTAAGAAAATCTCCTCGTTAATTTAGGACATTACTCGTTTTCGACCCTTTTTAACTAGGAAGGCCATAATGTGGCCGATTTGCATTGAATCTTAGCATGTGACAATTCGTTGGATAGGTAAACAACATAACTACGACTTCCATGGTATATTTTTGCATTCTCTAAAAATTTGGCCAAAATGGAGGTTAAAAAAATCTCCTCGTTAATTTAGGACATTACTCCTTTTCAACCCTTTTTTACTAGGAAGGCTATAAAGTGGCCGATTTGTATTGAATCTTAGCAAGTGACAATTCGTTGGATAGGTAAACAGCATAAATACGACTTCCATGGGATATTTTTGCATTCTCAAAAAATTCGGACAAAATGGAGGTTAAGAAAATTTCCTCGTTAATTTAGGACATTACTCGTTTTCGACCCTTTTTTATTAGGAAGGCCATAAAGTGGCCGATTTGTATTGAATCTTAGCATGTGACAATTCGTTGGGTAGGTAAACAACATAACTACGACTTCCATGGGATATTTTTGCATTCTCAAAAAATTCGGCCAAAATGGAGGTTAAGAAAATCTCCTCGTTTCGTTTTCGACCCTTTTTTACTAGGAAGGCCATAATGTGGCCGATTTGCATTGAATCTTAGCATGTGACAATTCGTTGGATAGGTAAACAACATAACTACGACTTCCATGGTATATTTTTGCATTCTCAAAAAATTCGGCCAAAATGGAGGTTAAAAAATCTCCTCGTTAATTTAGGACATTACTCGTATTCGACCCTTTTTTACTAGGAAGGCCATAAAGTGGCCGATTTGTATTGAATCTTTGCATGTGACAATTCGTTGGATAGGTAAACAACATAACTACGACTTCCATGGGATATTTTTGCATTCTCTAAAAATTCGGCCAAAATGGAGGTTAAGAAAATCTCCTCGTTAATTTAGGACATTACTCCTTTTCGACCCTTTTTTACTAGGAAGGCCATAAAGTGGCCGATTTGTATTGAATCTTAGCAAGTGACAATTCGTTGGATAGGTAAACAACATAACTACGACTTCCATGGGATATTTTTGCATTCTCTAAAAATTCGGACAAAATGGAGGTTAAGAAAATTTCCTCGTTAATTTAGGACATTACTCGTTTTCGACCCTTTTTTACTAGGAAGGCCATAATGTGGCCGATTTGCATTGAATCTTCGCATGTGACAATTTGTCGGATAGGTAAACAACATAGCTACGACTGCCATGGTATATTTTTGCATTCTCTAAAAATTCGGCCAAAATGGAGGTTAAGAAAATCTCCTCGTTAATTTAGGACATTACTCGTTTTCGACCCTTTTTAACTAGGAAGGCCATAATGTGGCCGATTTGCATTGAATCTTAGCATGTGACAATTCGTTGGATAGGTAAACAACATAACTACGACTTCCATGGTATATTTTTGCATTCTCTAAAAATTTGGCCAAAATGGAGGTTAAAAAAATCTCCTCGTTAATTTAGGACATTACTCGTTTTCGACCCTTTTTTACTAGGAAGGCCATAAAGTGGCCGATTTGTATTGAATCATTGCATGTGACAATTCGTTGGATAGGTAAACAACATAACTACGACTTCCATGGGATATTTTTGCATTCTCTAAAAATTCGGCCAAAATGGAGGTTAAGAAAATCTCCTCGTTAATTTAGGACATTACTCCTTTTCGACCCTTTTTTACTAGGAAGGCCATAAAGTGGCCGATTTGTATTGAATCTTAGCAAGTGACAATTCGTTGGATAGGTAAACAGCATAAATACGACTTCCATGGGATACTTTTGCATTCTCTAAAAATTCGGACAAAATGGAGGTTAAGAAAATTTCCTCGTTAATTTAGGACATTACTCGTTTTCGACCCTTTTTTATTAGGAAGGCCATAAAGTGGCCGATTTGTATTGAATCTTAGCATGTGACAATTCGTTGGGTAGGTAAACAACATAACTACGACTTCCATGGGATATTTTTGCATTCTCAAAAAATTCGGCCAAAATGGAGGTTAAGAAAATCTCCTCGTTTCGTTTTCGACCCTTTTTTACTAGGAAGGCCATAATGTGGCCGATTTGCATTGAATCTTAGCATGTGACAATTCGTTGGATAGGTAAACAACATAACTACGACTTCCATGGTATATTTTTGCATTCTCAAAAAATTCGGCCAAAATGGAGGTTAAAAAATCTCCTCGTTAATTTAGGACATTACTCGTTTTCGACCCTTTTTTACTAGGAAGGCCATAAAGTGGCCGATTTGTATTGAATCTTTGCATGTGACAATTCGTTGGATAGGTAAACAACATAACTACGACTTCCATGGGATATTTTTGCATTCTCTAAAAATTCGGCCAAAATGGAGGTTAAGAAAATCTCCTCGTTAATTTAGGACATTACTCCTTTTCGACCCTTTTTTACTAGGAAGGCCATAAAGTGGCCGATTTGTATTGAATCTTAGCAAGTGACAATTCGTTGGATAGGTAAACAACATAACTACGACTTCCATGGGATATTTTTGCATTCTCTAAAAATTCGGACAAAATGGAGGTTAAGAAAATCTCCTCGTTAATTTAGGACATTACTCGTTTTCGACCCTTTTTAACTAGGAAGGCCATAACGTGGCCGATTTGCATTGAATCTTAGCATGTGACAATTCGTTGGATAGGTAAACAACATAACTACGACTTCCATGGTATATTTTTGCATTCTCTAAAAATTTGGCCAAAATGGAGGTTAAAAAACTCTCCTCGTTAATTTAGGACATTACTCGTTTTCGACCCTTTTTTACTAGGAAGGCCATAAAGTGGCCGATTTGTATTGAATCTTTGCATGTGACAATTCGTTGGATAGGTAAACAACATAACTACGACTTCCATGGGATATTTTTGCATTCTCTAAAAATTCGGCCAAAATGGAGGTTAAGAAAATCTCCTCGTTAATTTAGGACATTACTCCTTTTCAACCCTTTTTTACTAGGAAGGCCATAAAGTGGCCGATTTGTATTGAATCTTAGCAAGTGACAATTCGTTGGATAGGTAAACAGCATAAATACGACTTCCATGGGATATTTTTGCATTCTCTAAAAATTCGGACAAAATGGAGGTTAAGAAAATTTCCTCGTTAATTTAGGACATTACTCGTTTTCGACCCTTTTTTATTAGGAAGGCCATAAAGTGGCCGATTTGTATTGAATCTTAGCATGTGACAATTCGTTGGGTAGGTAAACAACATAACTACGACTTCCATGGGATATTTTTGCATTCTCAAAAAATTCGGCCAAAATGGAGGTTAAGAAAATCTCCTCGTTTCGTTTTCGACCCTTTTTTACTAGGAATGCCATAATGTGGCCGATTTGCATTGAATCTTAGCATGTGACAATTCGTTGGATAGGTAAACAACATAACTACGACTTCCATGGTATATTTTTCCATTCTCAAAAAATTCGGCCAAAATGGAGGTTAAAAAAATCTCCTCGTTAATTTAGGACATTACTCGTTTTCGACCCTTTTTTACTAGGAAGGCCATAAAGTGGCCGATTTGTATTGAATCATTGCATGTGACAATTCGTTGGATAGGTAAACAACATAACTACGACTTCCATGGGATATTTTTGCATTCTCTAAAAACTCGGCCAAAATGGAGGTTAAGAAAATCTCCTCGTTAATTTAGGACATTACTCCTTTTCGACCCTTTTTTACAAGGAAGGCCATAAAGTGGCCGATTTGTATTGAATCTTAGCAAGTGACAATTCGTTGGATAGGTAAACAGCATAAATACGACTTCCATGGGATACTTTTGCATTCTCTAAAAATTCGGACAAAATGGAGGTTAAGAAAATTTCCTCGTTAATTTAGGACATTACTCGTTTTCGACCCTTTTTTATTAGGAAGGCCATAAAGTGGCCGATTTGTATTGAATCTTAGCATGTGACAATTCGTTGGGTAGGTAAACAACATAACTACGACTTCCATGGGATATTTTTGCATTCTCAAAAAATTCGGCCAAAATGGAGGTTAAGAAAATCTCCTCGTTTCGTTTTCGACCCTTTTTTACTAGGAAGGCCATAATGTGGCCGATTTGCATTGAATCTTAGCATGTGACAATTCGTTGGATAGGTAAACAACATAACTACGACTTCCATGGTATATTTTTGCATTCTCAAAAAATTCGGCCAAAATGGAGGTTAAAAAATCTCCTCGTTAATTTAGGACATTACTCGTTTTCGACCCTTTTTTACTAGGAAGGCCATAAAGTGGCCGATTTGTATTGAATCTTTGCATGTGACAATTCGTTGGATAGGTAAACAACATAACTACGACTTCCATGGGATATTTTTGCATTCTCTAAAAATTCGGCCAAAATGGAGGTTAAGAAAATCTCCTCGTTAATTTAGGACATTACTCCTTTTCGACCCTTTTTTACTAGGAAGGCCATAAAGTGGCCGATTTGTATTGAATCTTAGCAAGTGACAATTCGTTGGATAGGTAAACAACATAACTACGACTTCCATGGGATATTTTTGCATTCTCTAAAAATTCGGACAAAATGGAGGTTAAGAAAATCTCCTCGTTAATTTAGGACATTACTCGTTTTCGACCCTTTTTAACTAGGAAGGCCATAACGTGGCCGATTTGCATTGAATCTTAGCATGTGACAATTCGTTGGATAGGTAAACAACATAACTACGACTTCCATGGTATATTTTTGCATTCTCTAAAAATTTGGCCAAAATGGAGGTTAAAAAACTCTCCTCGTTAATTTAGGACATTACTCGTTTTCGACCCTTTTTTACTAGGAAGGCCATAAAGTGGCCGATTTGTATTGAATCTTTGCATGTGACAATTCGTTGGATAGGTAAACAACATAACTACGACTTCCATGGGATATTTTTGCATTCTCTAAAAATTCGGCCAAAATGGAGGTTAAGAAAATCTCCTCGTTAATTTAGGACATTACTCCTTTTCAACCCTTTTTTACTAGGAAGGCCATAAAGTGGCCGATTTGTATTGAATCTTAGCAAGTGACAATTCGTTGGATAGGTAAACAGCATAAATACGACTTCCATGGGATATTTTTGCATTCTCTAAAAATTCGGACAAAATGGAGGTTAAGAAAATTTCCTCGTTAATTTAGGACATTACTCGTTTTCGACCCTTTTTTATTAGGAAGGCCATAAAGTGGCCGATTTGTATTGAATCTTAGCATGTGACAATTCGTTGGGTAGGTAAACAACATAACTACGACTTCCATGGGATATTTTTGCATTCTCAAAAAATTCGGCCAAAATGGAGGTTAAGAAAATCTCCTCGTTTCGTTTTCGACCCTTTTTTACTAGGAAGGCCATAATGTGGCCGATTTGCATTGAATCTTAGCATGTGACAATTCGTTGGATAGGTAAACAACATAACTACGACTTCCATGGTATATTTTTCCATTCTCAAAAAATTCGGCCAAAATGGAGGTTAAAAAAATCTCCTCGTTAATTTAGGACATTACTCGTTTTCGACCCTTTTTTACTAGGAAGGCCATAAAGTGGCCGATTTGTATTGAATCATTGCATGTGACAATTCGTTGGATAGGTAAACAACATAACTACGACTTCCATGGGATATTTTTGCATTCTCTAAAAACTCGGCCAAAATGGAGGTTAAGAAAATCTCCTCGTTAATTTAGGACATTACTCCTTTTCGACCCTTTTTTACTAGGAAGGCCATAAAGTGGCCGATTTGTATTGAATCTTAGCAAGTGACAATTCGTTGGATAGGTAAACAGCATAAATACGACTTCCATGGGATATTTTTGCATTCTCTAAAAATTCGGACAAAATGGAGGTTAAGAAAATTTCCTCGTTAATTTAGGACATTACTCGTTTTCGACCCTTTTTTATTAGGAAGGCCATAAAGTGGCCGATTTGTATTGAATCTTAGCATGTGACAATTCGTTGGGTAGGTAAACAACATAACTACGACTTCCATGGGATATTTTTGCATTCTCAAAAAATTCGGCCAAAATGGAGGTTAAGAAAATCTCCTCGTTTCGTTTTCGACCCTTTTTTACTAGGAAGGCCATAATGTGGCCGATTTGCATTGAATCTTAGCATGTGACAATTCGTTGGATAGGTAAACAACATAACTACGACTTCCATGGTATATTTTTGCATTCTCAAAAAATTCGGCCAAAATGGAGGTTAAAAAATCTCCTCGTTAATTTAGGACATTACTCGTTTTCGACCCTTTTTTACTAGGAAGGCCATAAAGTGGCCGATTTGTATTGAATCTTTGCATGTGACAATTCGTTGGATAGGTAAACAACATAACTACGACTTCCATGGGATATTTTTGCATTCTCTAAAAATTCGGCCAAAATGGAGGTTAAGAAAATCTCCTCGTTAATTTAGGACATTACTCCTTTTCGACCCTTTTTTACTAGGAAGGCCATAAAGTGGCCGATTTGTATTGAATCTTAGCAAGTGACAATTCGTTGGATAGGTAAACAACATAACTACGACTTCCATGGGATATTTTTGCATTCTCTAAAAATTCGGACAAAATGGAGGTTAAGAAAATCTCCTCGTTAATTTAGGACATTACTCGTTTTCGACCCTTTTTAACTAGGAAGGCCATAACGTGGCCGATTTGCATTGAATCTTAGCATGTGACAATTCGTTGGATAGGTAAACAACATAACTACGACTTCCATGGTATATTTTTGCATTCTCTAAAAATTTGGCCAAAATGGAGGTTAAAAAACTCTCCTCGTTAATTTAGGACATTACTCGTTTTCGACCCTTTTTTACTAGGAAGGCCATAAAGTGGCCGATTTGTATTGAATCTTTGCATGTGACAATTCGTTGGATAGGTAAACAGCATAAATACGACTTCCATGGGATATTTTTGCATTCTCTAAAAATTCGGACAAAATGGAGGTTAAGAAAATTTCCTCGTTAATTTAGGACATTACTCGTTTTCGACCCTTTTTTATTAGGAAGGCCATAAAGTGGCCGATTTGTATTGAATCTTAGCATGTGACAATTCGTTGGGTAGGTAAACAACATAACTACGACTTCCATGGGATATTTTTGCATTCTCAAAAAATTCGGCCAAAATGGAGGTTAAGAAAATCTCCTCGTTTCGTTTTCGACCCTTTTTTACTAGGAAGGCCATAATGTGGCCGATTTGCATTGAATCTTAGCATGTGACAATTCGTTGGATAGGTAAACAACATAACTACGACTTCCATGGTATATTTTTGCATTCTCAAAAAATTCGGCCAAAATGGAGGTTAAAAAATCTCCTCGTTAATTTAGGACATTACTCGTTTTCGACCCTTTTTTACTAGGAAGGCCATAAAGTGGCCGATTTGTATTGAATCTTTGCATGTGACAATTCGTTGGATAGGTAAACAACATAACTACGACTTCCATGGGATATTTTTGCATTCTCTAAAAATTCGGCCAAAATGGAGGTTAAGAAAATCTCCTCGTTAATTTAGGACATTACTCCTTTTCGACCCTTTTTTACTAGGAAGGCCATAAAGTGGCCGATTTGTATTGAATCTTAGCAAGTGACAATTCGTTGGATAGGTAAACAACATAACTACGACTTCCATGGGATATTTTTGCATTCTCTAAAAATTCGGACAAAATGGAGGTTAAGAAAATCTCCTCGTTAATTTAGGACATTACTCGTTTTCGACCCTTTTTAACTAGGAAGGCCATAACGTGGCCGATTTGCATTGAATCTTAGCATGTGACAATTCGTTGGATAGGTAAACAACATAACTACGACTTCCATGGTATATTTTTGCATTCTCTAAAAATTTGGCCAAAATGGAGGTTAAAAAACTCTACTCGTTAATTTAGGACATTACTCTTTTTCGACCCTTTTTTACTAGGAAGGCCATAAAGTGGCCGATTTGTATTGAATCTTTGCATGTGACAATTCGTTGGATAGGTAAACAACATAACTACGACTTCCATGGGATATTTTTGCATTCTCTAAAAATTCGGCCAAAATGGAGGTTAAGAAAATCTCCTCGTTAATTTAGGACATTACTCCTTTTCGACCCTTTTTTACTAGGAAGGCCATAAAGTGGCCGATTTGTATTGAATCTTAGCAAGTGACAATTCGTTGGATAGGTAAACAGCATAAATACGACTTCCATGGGATATTTTTGCATTCTCTAAAAATTCGGACAAAATGGAGGTTAAGAAAATTTCCTCGTTAATTTAGGACATTACTCGTTTTCGACCCTTTTTTATTAGGAAGGCCATAAAGTGGCCGATTTGTATTGAATCTTTGCATGTGACAATTCGTTGGATAGGTAAACAGCATAAATACGACTTCCATGGGATATTTTTGCATTCTCTAAAAATTCGGACAAAATGGAGGTTAAGAAAATTTCCTCGTTAATTTAGGACATTACTCGTTTTCGACCCTTTTTTATTAGGAAGGCCATAAAGTGGCCGATTTGTATTGAATCTTAGCATGTGACAATTCGTTGGGTAGGTAAACAACATAACTACGACTTCCATGGGATATTTTTGCATTCTCAAAAAATTCGGCCAAAATGGAGGTTAAGAAAATCTCCTCGTTTCGTTTTCGACCCTTTTTTACTAGGAAGGCCATAATGTGGCCGATTTGCATTGAATCTTAGCATGTGACAATTCGTTGGATAGGTAAACAACATAACTACGACTTCCATGGTATATTTTTGCATTCTCAAAAAATTCGGCCAAAATGGAGGTTAAAAAATCTCCTCGTTAATTTAGGACATTACTCGTTTTCGACCCTTTTTTACTAGGAAGGCCATAAAGTGGCCGATTTGTATTGAATCTTTGCATGTGACAATTCGTTGGATAGGTAAACAGCATAAATACGACTTCCATGGGATATTTTTGCATTCTCTAAAAATTCGGACAAAATGGAGGTTAAGAAAATTTCCTCGTTAATTTAGGACATTACTCGTTTTCGACCCTTTTTTATTAGGAAGGCCATAAAGTGGCCGATTTGTATTGAATCTTAGCATGTGACAATTCGTTGGGTAGGTAAACAACATAACTACGACTTCCATGGGATATTTTTGCATTCTCAAAAAATTCGGCCAAAATGGAGGTTAAGAAAATCTCCTCGTTTCGTTTTCGACCCTTTTTTACTAGGAAGGCCATAATGTGGCCGATTTGCATTGAATCTTAGCATGTGACAATTCGTTGGATAGGTAAACAACATAACTACGACTTCCATGGTATATTTTTGCATTCTCAAAAAATTCGGCCAAAATGGAGGTTAAAAAATCTCCTCGTTAATTTAGGACATTACTCGTTTTCGACCCTTTTTTACTAGGAAGGCCATAAAGTGGCCGATTTGTATTGAATCTTTGCATGTGACAATTCGTTGGATAGGTAAACAACATAACTACGACTTCCATGGGATATTTTTGCATTCTCTAAAAATTCGGCCAAAATGGAGGTTAAGAAAATCTCCTCGTTAATTTAGGACATTACTCCTTTTCGACCCTTTTTTACTAGGAAGGCCATAAAGTGGCCGATTTGTATTGAATCTTAGCAAGTGACAATTCGTTGGATAGGTAAACAACATAACTACGACTTCCATGGGATATTTTTGCATTCTCTAAAAATTCGGACAAAATGGAGGTTAAGAAAATCTCCTCGTTAATTTAGGACATTACTCGTTTTCGACCCTTTTTAACTAGGAAGGCCATAACGTGGCCGATTTGCATTGAATCTTAGCATGTGACAATTCGTTGGATAGGTAAACAACATAACTACGACTTCCATGGTATATTTTTGCATTCTCTAAAAATTTGGCCAAAATGGAGGTTAAAAAACTCTCCTCGTTAATTTAGGACATTACTCTTTTTCGACCCTTTTTTACTAGGAAGGCCATAAAGTGGCCGATTTGTATTGAATCTTTGCATGTGACAATTCGTTGGATAGGTAAACAACATAACTACGACTTCCATGGGATATTTTTGCATTCTCTAAAAATTCGGCCAAAATGGAGGTTAAGAAAATCTCCTCGTTAATTTAGGACATTACTCCTTTTCGACCCTTTTTTACTAGGAAGGCCATAAAGTGGCCGATTTGTATTGAATCTTAGCAAGTGACAATTCGTTGGATAGGTAAACAGCATAAATACGACTTCCATGGGATATTTTTGCATTCTCTAAAAATTCGGACAAAATGGAGGTTAAGAAAATTTCCTCGTTAATTTAGGACATTACTCGTTTTCGACCCTTTTTTATTAGGAAGGCCATAAAGTGGCCGATTTGTATTGAATCTTAGCATGTGACAATTCGTTGGGTAGGTAAACAACATAACTACGACTTCCATGGGATATTTTTGCATTCTCAAAAAATTCGGCCAAAATGGAGGTTAAGAAAATCTCCTCGTTTCGTTTTCGACCCTTTTTTACTAGGAAGGCCATAATGTGGCCGATTTGCATTGAATCTTAGCATGTGACAATTCGTTGGATAGGTAAACAACATAACTACGACTTCCATGGTATATTTTTGCATTCTCAAAAAATTCGGCCAAAATGGAGGTTAAAAAATCTCCTCGTTAATTTAGGACATTACTCGTTTTCGACCCTTTTTTACTAGGAAGGCCATAAAGTGGCCGATTTGTATTGAATCTTTGCATGTGACAATTCGTTGGATAGGTAAACAACATAACTACGACTTCCATGGGATATTTTTGCATTCTCTAAAAATTCGGCCAAAATGGAGGTTAAGAAAATCTCCTCGTTAATTTAGGACATTACTCCTTTTCGACCCTTTTTTACTAGGAAGGCCATAAAGTGGCCGATTCGTATTGAATCTTAGCAAGTGACAATTCGTTGGATAGGTAAACAACATAACTACGACTTCCATGGGATATTTTTGCATTCTCTAAAAATTCGGACAAAATGGAGGTTAAGAAAATCTCCTCGTTAATTTAGGACATTACTCGTTTTCGACCCTTTTTAACTAGGAAGGCCATAACGTGGCCGATTTGCATTGAATCTTAGCATGTGACAATTCGTTGGATAGGTAAACAACATAACTACGACTTCCATGGTATATTTTTGCATTCTCTAAAAATTTGGCCAAAATGGAGGTTAAAAAACTCTCCTCGTTAATTTAGGACATTACTCTTTTTCGACCCTTTTTTACTAGGAAGGCCATAAAGTGGCCGATTTGTATTGAATCTTTGCATGTGACAATTTGTTGGATAGGTAAACAACATAACTACGACTTCCATGGGATATTTTTGCATTCTCTAAAAATTCGGCCAAAATGGAGGTTAAGAAAATCTCCTCGTTAATTTAGGACATTACTCCTTTTCGACCCTTTTTTACTAGGAAGGCCATAAAGTGGCCGATTTGTATTGAATCTTTGCATGTGACAATTCGTTGGATAGGTAAACAACATAACTACGACTTCCATGGGATATTTTTGCATTCTCTAAAAATTCGGCCAAAATGGAGGTTAAGAAAATCTCCTCGTTAATTTAGGACATTACTCCTTTTCGACCCTTTTTTACTAGGAAGGCCATAAAGTGGCCGATTTGTATTGAATCTTAGCAAGTGACAATTCGTTGGATAGGTAAACAGCATAAATACAACTTCCATGGGATATTTTTGCATTCTCTAAAAATTCGGACAAAATGGAGGTTAAGAAAATTTCCTCGTTAATTTAGGACATTACTCGTTTTCGACCCTTTTTTATTAGGAAGGCCATAAAGTGGCCGATTTGTATTGAATCTTAGCATGTGACAATTCGTTGGGTAGGTAAACAACATAACTACGACTTCCATGGGATATTTTTGCATTCTCAAAAAATTCGGCCAAAATGGAGGTTAAGAAAATCTCCTCGTTTCGTTTTCGACCCTTTTTTACTAGGAAGGCCATAATGTGGCCGATTTGCATTGAATCTTAGCATGTGACAATTCGTTGGATAGGTAAACAACATAACTACGACTTCCATGGTATATTTTTGCATTCTCAAAAAATTCGGCCAAAATGGAGGTTAAAAAATCTCCTCGTTAATTTAGGACATTACTCGTTTTCGACCCTTTTTTACTAGGAAGGCCATAAAGTGGCCGATTTGTATTGAATCTTTGCATGTGACAATTCGTTGGATAGGTAAACAACATAACTACGACTTCCATGGGATATTTTTGCATTCTCAAAAAATTCGGCCAAAATGGAGGTTAAGAAAATCTCCTCGTTTCGTTTTCGACCCTTTTTTACTAGGAAGGCCATAATGTGGCCGATTTGCATTGAATCTTAGCATGTGACAATTCGTTGGATAGGTAAACAACATAACTACGACTTCCATGGTATATTTTTGCATTCTCAAAAAATTCGGCCAAAATGGAGGTTAAAAAATCTCCTCGTTAATTTAGGACATTACTCGTTTTCGACCCTTTTTTACTAGGAAGGCCATAAAGTGGCCGATTTGTATTGAATCTTTGCATGTGACAATTCGTTGGATAGGTAAACAACATAACTACGACTTCCATGGGATATTTTTGCATTCTCTAAAAATTCGGCCAAAATGGAGGTTAAGAAAATCTCCTCGTTAATTTAGGACATTACTCCTTTTCGACCCTTTTTTACTAGGAAGGCCATAAAGTGGCCGATTTGTATTGAATCTTAGCAAGTGACAATTCGTTGGATAGGTAAACAACATAACTACGACTTCCATGGGATATTTTTGCATTCTCTAAAAATTCGGACAAAATGGAGGTTAAGAAAATCTCCTCGTTAATTTAGGACATTACTCGTTTTCGACCCTTTTTAACTAGGAAGGCCATAACGTGGCCGATTTGCATTGAATCTTAGCATGTGACAATTCGTTGGATAGGTAAACAACATAACTACGACTTCCATGGTATATTTTTGCATTCTCTAAAAATTTGGCCAAAATGGAGGTTAAAAAACTCTCCTCGTTAATTTAGGACATTACTCTTTTTCGACCCTTTTTTACTAGGAAGGCCATAAAGTGGCCGATTTGTATTGAATCTTTGCATGTGACAATTCGTTGGATAGGTAAACAACATAACTACGACTTCCATGGGATATTTTTGCATTCTCTAAAAATTCGGCCAAAATGGAGGTTAAGAAAATCTCCTCGTTAATTTAGGACATTACTCCTTTTCGACCCTTTTTTACTAGGAAGGCCATAAAGTGGCCGATTTGTATTGAATCTTAGCAAGTGACAATTCGTTGGATAGGTAAACAGCATAAATACGACTTCCATGGGATATTTTTGCATTCTCTAAAAATTCGGACAAAATGGAGGTTAAGAAAATTTCCTCGTTAATTTAGGACATTACTCGTTTTCGACCCTTTTTTATTAGGAAGGCCATAAAGTGGCCGATTTGTATTGAATCTTAGCATGTGACAATTCGTTGGGTAGGTAAACAACATAACTACGACTTCCATGGGATATTTTTGCATTCTCAAAAAATTCGGCCAAAATGGAGGTTAAGAAAATCTCCTCGTTTCGTTTTCGACCCTTTTTTACTAGGAAGGCCATAATGTGGCCGATTTGCATTGAATCTTAGCATGTGACAATTCGTTGGATAGGTAAACAACATAACTACGACTTCCATGGTATATTTTTGCATTCTCAAAAAATTCGGCCAAAATGGAGGTTAAAAAATCTCCTCGTTAATTTAGGACATTACTCGTTTTCGACCCTTTTTTACTAGGAAGGCCATAAAGTGGCCGATTTGTATTGAATCTTTGCATGTGACAATTCGTTGGATAGGTAAACAACATAACTACGACTTCCATGGGATATTTTTGCATTCTCTAAAAATTCGGCCAAAATGGAGGTTAAGAAAATCTCCTCGTTAATTTAGGACATTACTCCTTTTCGACCCTTTTTTACTAGGAAGGCCATAAAGTGGCCGATTCGTATTGAATCTTAGCAAGTGACAATTCGTTGGATAGGTAAACAACATAACTACGACTTCCATGGGATATTTTTGCATTCTCTAAAAATTCGGACAAAATGGAGGTTAAGAAAATCTCCTCGTTAATTTAGGACATTACTCGTTTTCGACCCTTTTTAACTAGGAAGGCCATAACGTGGCCGATTTGCATTGAATCTTAGCATGTGACAATTCGTTGGATAGGTAAACAACATAACTACGACTTCCATGGTATATTTTTGCATTCTCTAAAAATTTGGCCAAAATGGAGGTTAAAAAACTCTCCTCGTTAATTTAGGACATTACTCTTTTTCGACCCTTTTTTACTAGGAAGGCCATAAAGTGGCCGATTTGTATTGAATCTTTGCATGTGACAATTTGTTGGATAGGTAAACAACATAACTACGACTTCCATGGGATATTTTTGCATTCTCTAAAAATTCGGCCAAAATGGAGGTTAAGAAAATCTCCTCGTTAATTTAGGACATTACTCCTTTTCGACCCTTTTTTACTAGGAAGGCCATAAAGTGGCCGATTTGTATTGAATCTTTGCATGTGACAATTCGTTGGATAGGTAAACAACATAACTACGACTTCCATGGGATATTTTTGCATTCTCTAAAAATTCGGCCAAAATGGAGGTTAAGAAAATCTCCTCGTTAATTTAGGACATTACTCCTTTTCGACCCTTTTTTACTAGGAAGGCCATAAAGTGGCCGATTTGTATTGAATCTTAGCAAGTGACAATTCGTTGGATAGGTAAACAGCATAAATACAACTTCCATGGGATATTTTTGCATTCTCTAAAAATTCGGACAAAATGGAGGTTAAGAAAATTTCCTCGTTAATTTAGGACATTACTCGTTTTCGACCCTTTTTTATTAGGAAGGCCATAAAGTGGCCGATTTGTATTGAATCTTAGCATGTGACAATTCGTTGGGTAGGTAAACAACATAACTACGACTTCCATGGGATATTTTTGCATTCTCAAAAAATTCGGCCAAAATGGAGGTTAAGAAAATCTCCTCGTTTCGTTTTCGACCCTTTTTTACTAGGAAGGCCATAATGTGGCCGATTTGCATTGAATCTTAGCATGTGACAATTCGTTGGATAGGTAAACAACATAACTACGACTTCCATGGTATATTTTTGCATTCTCAAAAAATTCGGCCAAAATGGAGGTTAAAAAATCTCCTCGTTAATTTAGGACATTACTCGTTTTCGACCCTTTTTTACTAGGAAGGCCATAAAGTGGCCGATTTGTATTGAATCTTTGCATGTGACAATTCGTTGGATAGGTAAACAACATAACTACGACTTCCATGGGATATTTTTGCATTCTCTAAAAATTCGGCCAAAATGGAGGTTAAGAAAATCTCCTCGTTAATTTAGGACATTACTCCTTTTCGACCCTTTTTTACTAGGAAGGCCATAAAGTGGCCGATTCGTATTGAATCTTAGCAAGTGACAATTCGTTGGATAGGTAAACAACATAACTACGACTTCCATGGGATATTTTTGCATTCTCTAAAAATTCGGACAAAATGGAGGTTAAGAAAATCTCCTCGTTAATTTAGGACATTACTCGTTTTCGACCCTTTTTAACTAGGAAGGCCATAACGTGGCCGATTTGCATTGAATCTTAGCATGTGACAATTCGTTGGATAGGTAAACAACATAACTACGACTTCCATGGTATATTTTTGCATTCTCTAAAAATTTGGCCAAAATGGAGGTTAAAAAACTCTCCTCGTTAATTTAGGACATTACTCTTTTTCGACCCTTTTTTACTAGGAAGGCCATAAAGTGGCCGATTTGTATTGAATCTTTGCATGTGACAATTTGTTGGATAGGTAAACAACATAACTACGACTTCCATGGGATATTTTTGCATTCTCTAAAAATTCGGCCAAAATGGAGGTTAAGAAAATCTCCTCGTTAATTTAGGACATTACTCCTTTTCGACCCTTTTTTACTAGGAAGGCCATAAAGTGGCCGATTTGTATTGAATCTTAGCAAGTGACAATTCGTTGGATAGGTAAACAGCATAAATACAACTTCCATGGGATATTTTTGCATTCTCTAAAAATTCGGACAAAATGGAGGTTAAGAAAATTTCCTCGTTAATTTAGGACATTACTCGTTTTCGACCCTTTTTTAATAGGAAGGCCATAAAGTGGCCGATTTGTATTGAATCTTAGCATGTGACAATTCGTTGGGTAGGTAAACAACATAACTACGACTTCCATGGGATATTTTTGCATTCTCAAAAAATTCGGCCAAAATGGAGGTTAAGAAAATCTCCTCGTTTCGTTTTCGACCCTTTTTTACTAGGAAGGCCATAATGTGGCCGATTTGCATTGAATCTTAGCATGTGACAATTCGTTGGATAGGTAAACAACATAACTACGACTTCCATGGTATATTTTTGCATTCTCAAAAAATTCGGCCAAAATGGAGGTTAAAAAATCTCCTCGTTAATTTAGGACATTACTCGTTTTCGACCCTTTTTTACTAGGAAGGCCATAAAGTGGCCGATTTGTATTGAATCTTTGCATGTGACAATTCGTTGGATAGGTAAACAACATAACTACGACTTCCATGGGATATTTTTGCATTCTCTAAAAATTCGGCCAAAATGGAGGTTAAGAAAATCTCCTCGTTAATTTAGGACATTACTCCTTTTCGACCCTTTTTTACTTGGAAGGCCATAAAGTGGCCGATTCGTATTGAATCTTAGCAAGTGACAATTCGTTGGATAGGTAAACAACATAACCACGACTTCCATGGGATATTTTTGCATTCTCTAAAAATTCGGACAAAATGGAGGTTAAGAAAATCTCCTCGTTAATTTAGGACATTACTCGTTTTCGACCCTTTTTAACTAGGAAGGCCATAACGTGGCCGATTTGCATTGAATCTTAGCATGTGACAATTCGTTGGATAGGTAAACAACATAACTACGACTTCCATGGTATATTTTTGCATTCTCTAAAAATTTGGCCAAAATGGAGGTTAAAAAACTCTCCTCGTTAATTTAGGACATTACTCGTTTTCGACCCTTTTTTACTAGGAAGGCCATAAAGTGGCCGATTTGTATTGAATCTTTGCATGTGACAATTCGTTGGATAGGTAAACAACATAACTACGACTTCCATGGGATATTTTTGCATTCTCTAAAAATTCGGCCAAAATGGAGGTTAAGAAAATCTCCTCGTTAATTTAGGACATTACTCCTTTTCGACCCTTTTTTACTAGGAAGGCCATAAAGTGGCCGATTTGTATTGAATCTTAGCAAGTGTCAATTCGTTGGATAGGTAAACAGCATAAATACGACTTCCATGGGATATTTTTGCATTCTCTAAAAATTCGGACAAAATAGAGGTTAAGAAAATTTCCTCGTTAATTTAGGACATTACTCGTTTTCGACCCTTTTTTATTAGGAAGGCCATAAAGTGGCCGATTTGTATTGAATCTTAGCATGTGACAATTCGTTGGGTAGGTAAACAACATAACTACGACTTCCATGGGATATTTTTGCATTCTCTAAAAATTCAGCCAAAATGGAGGTTAAGAAAATCTCCTCGTTAATTTAGGACATTACTCCTTTTCGACCCTTTTTTACTAGGAAGGCCATAAAGTGGCCGATTTGTATTGAATCTTAGCAAGTGACAATTCGTTGGATAGGTAAACAACATAACTACGACTTCCATGGGATATTTTTGCATTCTCTAAAAATTCGGACAAAATGGAGGTTAAGAAAATTTCCTCGTTAATTTAGGACATTACTCGTTTTCGACCCTTTTTTACTAGGAAGGCCATAATGTGGCCGATTTGCATTGAATCTTCGCATGTGACAATTTGTTGGATAGGTAAACAACATAGCTACGACTGCCATGGTATATTTTTGCATTCTCTAAAAATTCGGCCAAAATGGAGGTTAAGAAAATCTCCTCGTTAATTTAGGACATTACTCGTTTTCGACCCTTTTTAACTAGGAAGGCCATAATGTGGCCGATTTGCATTGAATCTTAGCATGTGACAATTCGTTGGATAGGTAAACAACATAACTACGACTTCCATGGTATATTTTTGCATTCTCTAAAAATTTGGCCAAAATGGAGGTTAAAAAAATCTCCTCGTTAATTTAGGACATTACTCGTTTTCGACCCTTTTTTACTAGGAAGGCCATAAAGTGGCCGATTTGTATTGAATCTTTGCATGTGACAATTCGTTGGATAGGTAAACAACATAACTACGACTTCCATGGGATATTTTTGCATTCTCTAAAAATTCGGCCAAAATGGAGGTTAAGAAAATCTCCTCGTTAATTTAGGACATTACTCCTTTTCGACCCTTTTTTACTAGGAAGGCCATAAAGTGGCCGATTTGTATTGAATCTTAGCAAGTGACAATTCGTTGGATAGGTAAACAGCATAAATACGACTTCCATGGGATATTTTTGCATTCTCTAAAAATTCGGACAAAATGGAGGTTAAGAAAATTTCCTCGTTAATTTAGGACATTACTCGTTTTCGACCCTTTTTTATTAGGAAGGCCATAAAGTGGCCGATTTGTATTGAATCTTAGCATGTGACAATTCGTTGGGTAGGTAAACAACATAACTACGACTTCCATGGGATATTTTTGCATTCTCAAAAAATTCGGCCAAAATGGAGGTTAAGAAAATCTCCTCGTTTCGTTTTCGACCCTTTTTTACTAGGAAGGCCATAATGTGGCCGATTTGCATTGAATCTTAGCATGTGACAATTCGTTGGATAGGTAAACAACACAACTACGACTTCCATGGTATATTTTTGCATTCTCAAAAAATTCGGCCAAAATGGAGGTTAAAAAATCTCCTCGTTAATTTAGGACATTACTCGTTTTCGACCCTTTTTTACTAGGAAGGCCATATAGTGGCCGATTTGTATTGAATCTTTGCATGTGACAATTCGTTGGATAGGTAAACGACATAACTACGACTTCCATGGGATATTTTTGCATTCTCTAAAAATTCGGACAAAATGGAGGTTAAGAAAATTTCCTCGTTAATTTAGGACATTACTCGTTTTCGACCCTTTTTTAATAGGAAGGCCATAATGTGGCCGATTTGCATTGAATCTTCGCATGTGACAATTTGTTGGATAGGTAAACAACATAGCTACGACTGCCATGGTATATTTTTGCATTCTCTAAAAATTCGGCCAAAATGGAGGTTAAGAAAATCTCCTCGTTAATTTAGGACATTACTCGTTTTCGACCCTTTTTAACTAGGAAGGCCATAATGTGGCCGATTTGCATTGAATCTTAGCATGTGACAATTCGTTGGATAGGTAAACAACATAACTACGACTTCCATGGTATATTTTTGCATTCTCTAAAAATTTGGCCAAAATGGAGGTTAAAAAAATCTCCTCGTTAATTTAGGACATTACTCGTTTTCGACCCTTTTTTACTAGGAAGGCCATAAAGTGGCCGATTTGTATTGAATCTTTGCATGTGACAATTCGTTGGATAGGTAAACAACATAACTACGACTTCCATGGGATATTTTTGCATTCTCTAAAAATTCGGCCAAAATGGAGGTTAAGAAAATCTCCTCGTTAATTTAGGACATTACTCCTTTTCGACCCTTTTTTACTAGGAAGGCCATAAAGTGGCCGATTTGTATTGAATCTTAGCAAGTGACAATTCGTTGGATAGGTAAACAGCATAAATACGACTTCCATGGGATATTTTTGCATTCTCTAAAAATTCGGACAAAATGGAGGTTAAGAAAATTTCCTCGTTAATTTAGGACATTACTCGTTTTCGACCCTTTTTTATTAGGAAGGCCATAAAGTGGCCGATTTGTATTGAATCTTAGCATGTGACAATTCGTTGGGTAGGTAAACAACATAACTACGACTTCCATGGGATATTTTTGCATTCTCAAAAAATTCGGCCAAAATGGAGGTTAAGAAAATCTCCTCGTTTCGTTTTCGACCCTTTTTTACTAGGAAGGCCATAATGTGGCCGATTTGCATTGAATCTTAGCATGTGACAATTCGTTGGATAGGTAAACAACATAACTACGACTTCCATGGTATATTTTTGCATTCTCAAAAAATTCGGCCAAAATGGAGGTTAAAAAATCTCCTTTAATTTAGGACATTACTCGTTTTCGACCCTTTTTTACTAGGAAGGCCATAAAGTGGCCGATTTGTATTGAATCTTTGCATGTGACAATTCGTTGGATAGGTAAACAACATAACTACGACTTCCATGGGATATTTTTGCATTCTCTAAAAATTCGGCCAAAATGGAGGTTAAGAAAATCTCCTCGTTAATTTAGGACATTACTCCTTTTCGACCCTTTTTTACTAGGAAGGCCATAAAGTGGCCGATTTGTATTGAATCTTAGCAAGTGACAATTCGTTGGATAGGTAAACAACATAACTACGACTTCCATGGGATATTTTTGCATTCTCTAAAAATTCGGACAAAATGGAGGTTAAGAAAATCTCCTCGTTAATTTAGGACATTACTCGTTTTCGACCCTTTTTAACTAGGAAGGCCATAATGTGGCCGATTTGCATTGAATCTTAGCATGTGACAATTCGTTGGATAGGTAAACAACATAACTACGACTTCCATGGTATATTTTTGCATTCTCTAAAAATTTGGCCAAAATGGAGGTTAAAAAACTCTCCTCGTTAATTTAGGACATTACTCGTTTTCGACCCTTTTTTACTAGGAAGGCCATAAAGTGGCCGATTTGTATTGAATCTTTGCATGTGACAATTCGTTGGATAGGTAAACAACATAACTACGACTTCCATGGGATATTTTTGCATTCTCTAAAAATTCGGCCAAAATGGAGGTTAAGAAAATCTCCTCGTTAATTTAGGACATTACTCCTTTTCGACCCTTTTTTACTAGGAAGGCCATAAAGTGGCCGATTTGTATTGAATCTTAGCAAGTGACAATTCGTTGGATAGGTAAACAGCATAAATACGACTTCCATGGGATATTTTTGCATTCTCTAAAAATTCGGACAAAATGGAGGTTAAGAAAATTTCCTCGTTAATTTAGGACATTACTCGTTTTCGACCCTTTTTTATTAGGAAGGCCATAAAGTGGCCGATTTGTATTGAATCTTAGCATGTGACAATTCGTTGGGTAGGTAAACAACATAACTACGACTTCCATGGGATATTTTTGCATTCTCAAAAAATTCGGCCAAAATGGAGGTTAAGAAAATCTCCTCGTTTCGTTTTCGACCCTTTTTTACTAGGAAGGCCATAATGTGGCCGATTTGCATTGAATCTTAGCATGTGACAATTCGTTGGATAGGTAAACAACACAACTACGACTTCCATGGTATATTTTTGCATTCTCAAAAAATTCGGCCAAAATGGAGGTTAAAAAATCTCCTCGTTAATTTAGGACATTACTCGTTTTCGACCCTTTTTTACTAGGAAGGCCATATAGTGGCCGATTTGTATTGAATCTTTGCATGTGACAATTCGTTGGATAGGTAAACAACATAACTACGACTTCCATGGGATATTTTTGCATTCTCTAAAAATTCGGCCAAAATGGAGGTTAAGAAAATCTCCTCGTTAATTTAGGACATTACTCCTTTTCGACCCTTTTTTACTTGGAAGGCCATAAAGTGGCCGATTCGTATTGAATCTTAGCAAGTGACAATTCGTTGGATAGGTAAACAACATAACCACGACTTCCATGGGATATTTTTGCATTCTCTAAAAATTCGGACAAAATGGAGGTTAAGAAAATCTCCTCGTTAATTTAGGACATTACTCGTTTTCGACCCTTTTTAACTAGGAAGGCCATAACGTGGCCGATTTGCATTGAATCTTAGCATGTGACAATTCGTTGGATAGGTAAACAACATAACTACGACTTCCATGGTATATTTTTGCATTCTCTAAAAATTTGGCCAAAATGGAGGTTAAAAAACTCTCCTCGTTAATTTAGGACATTACTCGTTTTCGACCCTTTTTTACTAGGAAGGCCATAAAGTGGCCGATTTGTATTGAATCTTTGCATGTGACAATTCGTTGGATAGGTAAACAACATAACTACGACTTCCATGGGATATTTTTGCATTCTCTAAAAATTCGGCCAAAATGGAGGTTAAGAAAATCTCCTCGTTAATTTAGGACATTACTCCTTTTCGACCCTTTTTTACTAGGAAGGCCATAAAGTGGCCGATTTGTATTGAATCTTAGCAAGTGTCAATTCGTTGGATAGGTAAACAGCATAAATACGACTTCCATGGGATATTTTTGCATTCTCTAAAAATTCGGACAAAATAGAGGTTAAGAAAATTTCCTCGTTAATTTAGGACATTACTCGTTTTCGACCCTTTTTTATTAGGAAGGCCATAAAGTGGCCGATTTGTATTGAATCTTAGCATGTGACAATTCGTTGGGTAGGTAAACAACATAACTACGACTTCCATGGGATATTTTTGCATTCTCTAAAAATTCAGCCAAAATGGAGGTTAAGAAAATCTCCTCGTTAATTTAGGACATTACTCCTTTTCGACCCTTTTTTACTAGGAAGGCCATAAAGTGGCCGATTTGTATTGAATCTTAGCAAGTGACAATTCGTTGGATAGGTAAACAACATAACTACGACTTCCATGGGATATTTTTGCATTCTCTAAAAATTCGGACAAAATGGAGGTTAAGAAAATTTCCTCGTTAATTTAGGACATTACTCGTTTTCGACCCTTTTTTACTAGGAAGGCCATAATGTGGCCGATTTGCATTGAATCTTCGCATGTGACAATTTGTTGGATAGGTAAACAACATAGCTACGACTGCCATGGTATATTTTTGCATTCTCTAAAAATTCGGCCAAAATGGAGGTTAAGAAAATCTCCTCGTTAATTTAGGACATTACTCGTTTTCGACCCTTTTTAACTAGGAAGGCCATAATGTGGCCGATTTGCATTGAATCTTAGCATGTGACAATTCGTTGGATAGGTAAACAACATAACTACGACTTCCATGGTATATTTTTGCATTCTCTAAAAATTTGGCCAAAATGGAGGTTAAAAAAATCTCCTCGTTAATTTAGGACATTACTCGTTTTCGACCCTTTTTTACTAGGAAGGCCATAAAGTGGCCGATTTGTATTGAATCTTTGCATGTGACAATTCGTTGGATAGGTAAACAACATAACTACGACTTCCATGGGATATTTTTGCATTCTCTAAAAATTCGGCCAAAATGGAGGTTAAGAAAATCTCCTCGTTAATTTAGGACATTACTCCTTTTCGACCCTTTTTTACTAGGAAGGCCATAAAGTGGCCGATTTGTATTGAATCTTAGCAAGTGACAATTCGTTGGATAGGTAAACAGCATAAATACGACTTCCATGGGATATTTTTGCATTCTCTAAAAATTCGGACAAAATGGAGGTTAAGAAAATTTCCTCGTTAATTTAGGACATTACTCGTTTTCGACCCTTTTTTATTAGGAAGGCCATAAAGTGGCCGATTTGTATTGAATCTTAGCATGTGACAATTCGTTGGGTAGGTAAACAACATAACTACGACTTCCATGGGATATTTTTGCATTCTCAAAAAATTCGGCCAAAATGGAGGTTAAGAAAATCTCCTCGTTTCGTTTTCGACCCTTTTTTACTAGGAAGGCCATAATGTGGCCGATTTGCATTGAATCTTAGCATGTGACAATTCGTTGGATAGGTAAACAACACAACTACGACTTCCATGGTATATTTTTGCATTCTCAAAAAATTCGGCCAAAATGGAGGTTAAAAAATCTCCTCGTTAATTTAGGACATTACTCGTTTTCGACCCTTTTTTACTAGGAAGGCCATATAGTGGCCGATTTGTATTGAATCTTTGCATGTGACAATTCGTTGGATAGGTAAACGACATAACTACGACTTCCATGGGATATTTTTGCATTCTCTAAAAATTCGGACAAAATGGAGGTTAAGAAAATTTCCTCGTTAATTTAGGACATTACTCGTTTTCGACCCTTTTTTAATAGGAAGGCCATAATGTGGCCGATTTGCATTGAATCTTCGCATGTGACAATTTGTTGGATAGGTAAACAACATAGCTACGACTGCCATGGTATATTTTTGCATTCTCTAAAAATTCGGCCAAAATGGAGGTTAAGAAAATCTCCTCGTTAATTTAGGACATTACTCGTTTTCGACCCTTTTTAACTAGGAAGGCCATAATGTGGCCGATTTGCATTGAATCTTAGCATGTGACAATTCGTTGGATAGGTAAACAACATAACTACGACTTCCATGGTATATTTTTGCATTCTCTAAAAATTTGGCCAAAATGGAGGTTAAAAAAATCTCCTCGTTAATTTAGGACATTACTCGTTTTCGACCCTTTTTTACTAGGAAGGCCATAAAGTGGCCGATTTGTATTGAATCTTTGCATGTGACAATTCGTTGGATAGGTAAACAACATAACTACGACTTCCATGGGATATTTTTGCATTCTCTAAAAATTCGGCCAAAATGGAGGTTAAGAAAATCTCCTCGTTAATTTAGGACATTACTCCTTTTCGACCCTTTTTTACTAGGAAGGCCATAAAGTGGCCGATTTGTATTGAATCTTAGCAAGTGACAATTCGTTGGATAGGTAAACAGCATAAATACGACTTCCATGGGATATTTTTGCATTCTCTAAAAATTCGGACAAAATGGAGGTTAAGAAAATTTCCTCGTTAATTTAGGACATTACTCGTTTTCGACCCTTTTTTATTAGGAAGGCCATAAAGTGGCCGATTTGTATTGAATCTTAGCATGTGACAATTCGTTGGGTAGGTAAACAACATAACTACGACTTCCATGGGATATTTTTGCATTCTCAAAAAATTCGGCCAAAATGGAGGTTAAGAAAATCTCCTCGTTTCGTTTTCGACCCTTTTTTACTAGGAAGGCCATAATGTGGCCGATTTGCATTGAATCTTAGCATGTGACAATTCGTTGGATAGGTAAACAACATAACTACGACTTCCATGGTATATTTTTGCATTCTCAAAAAATTCGGCCAAAATGGAGGTTAAAAAATCTCCTTTAATTTAGGACATTACTCGTTTTCGACCCTTTTTTACTAGGAAGGCCATAAAGTGGCCGATTTGTATTGAATCTTTGCATGTGACAATTCGTTGGATAGGTAAACAACATAACTACGACTTCCATGGGATATTTTTGCATTCTCTAAAAATTCGGCCAAAATGGAGGTTAAGAAAATCTCCTCGTTAATTTAGGACATTACTCCTTTTCGACCCTTTTTTACTAGGAAGGCCATAAAGTGGCCGATTTGTATTGAATCTTAGCAAGTGACAATTCGTTGGATAGGTAAACAACATAACTACGACTTCCATGGGATATTTTTGCATTCTCTAAAAATTCGGACAAAATGGAGGTTAAGAAAATCTCCTCGTTAATTTAGGACATTACTCGTTTTCGACCCTTTTTAACTAGGAAGGCCATAATGTGGCCGATTTGCATTGAATCTTAGCATGTGACAATTCGTTGGATAGGTAAACAACATAACTACGACTTCCATGGTATATTTTTGCATTCTCTAAAAATTTGGCCAAAATGGAGGTTAAAAAACTCTCCTCGTTAATTTAGGACATTACTCGTTTTCGACCCTTTTTTACTAGGAAGGCCATAAAGTGGCCGATTTGTATTGAATCTTTGCATGTGACAATTCGTTGGATAGGTAAACAACATAACTACGACTTCCATGGGATATTTTTGCATTCTCTAAAAATTCGGCCAAAATGGAGGTTAAGAAAATCTCCTCGTTAATTTAGGACATTACTCCTTTTCGACCCTTTTTTACTAGGAAGGCCATAAAGTGGCCGATTTGTATTGAATCTTAGCAAGTGACAATTCGTTGGATAGGTAAACAGCATAAATACGACTTCCATGGGATATTTTTGCATTCTCTAAAAATTCGGACAAAATGGAGGTTAAGAAAATTTCCTCGTTAATTTAGGACATTACTCGTTTTCGACCCTTTTTTATTAGGAAGGCCATAAAGTGGCCGATTTGTATTGAATCTTAGCATGTGACAATTCGTTGGGTAGGTAAACAACATAACTACGACTTCCATGGGATATTTTTGCATTCTCAAAAAATTCGGCCAAAATGGAGGTTAAGAAAATCTCCTCGTTTCGTTTTCGACCCTTTTTTACTAGGAAGGCCATAATGTGGCCGATTTGCATTGAATCTTAGCATGTGACAATTCGTTGGATAGGTAAACAACACAACTACGACTTCCATGGTATATTTTTGCATTCTCAAAAAATTCGGCCAAAATGGAGGTTAAAAAATCTCCTCGTTAATTTAGGACATTACTCGTTTTCGACCCTTTTTTACTAGGAAGGCCATATAGTGGCCGATTTGTATTGAATCTTTGCATGTGACAATTCGTTGGATAGGTAAACGACATAACTACGACTTCCATGGGATATTTTTGCATTCTCTAAAAATTCGGACAAAATGGAGGTTAAGAAAATTTCCTCGTTAATTTAGGACATTACTCGTTTTCGACCCTTTTTTAATAGGAAGGCCATAATGTGGCCGATTTGCATTGAATCTTCGCATGTGACAATTTGTTGGATAGGTAAACAACATAGCTACGACTGCCATGGTATATTTTTGCATTCTCTAAAAATTCGGCCAAAATGGAGGTTAAGAAAATCTCCTCGTTAATTTAGGACATTACTCGTTTTCGACCCTTTTTAACTAGGAAGGCCATAATGTGGCCGATTTGCATTGAATCTTAGCATGTGACAATTCGTTGGATAGGTAAACAACATAACTACGACTTCCATGGTATATTTTTGCATTCTCTAAAAATTTGGCCAAAATGGAGGTTAAAAAAATCTCCTCGTTAATTTAGGACATTACTCGTTTTCGACCCTTTTTTACTAGGAAGGCCATAAAGTGGCCGATTTGTATTGAATCTTTGCATGTGACAATTCGTTGGATAGGTAAACAACATAACTACGACTTCCATGGGATATTTTTGCATTCTCTAAAAATTCGGCCAAAATGGAGGTTAAGAAAATCTCCTCGTTAATTTAGGACATTACTCCTTTTCGACCCTTTTTTACTAGGAAGGCCATAAAGTGGCCGATTTGTATTGAATCTTAGCAAGTGACAATTCGTTGGATAGGTAAACAGCATAAATACGACTTCCATGGGATATTTTTGCATTCTCTAAAAATTCGGACAAAATGGAGGTTAAGAAAATTTCCTCGTTAATTTAGGACATTACTCGTTTTCGACCCTTTTTTATTAGGAAGGCCATAAAGTGGCCGATTTGTATTGAATCTTAGCATGTGACAATTCGTTGGGTAGGTAAACAACATAACTACGACTTCCATGGGATATTTTTGCATTCTCAAAAAATTCGGCCAAAATGGAGGTTAAGAAAATCTCCTCGTTTCGTTTTCGACCCTTTTTTACTAGGAAGGCCATAATGTGGCCGATTTGCATTGAATCTTAGCATGTGACAATTCGTTGGATAGGTAAACAACATAACTACGACTTCCATGGTATATTTTTGCATTCTCAAAAAATTCGGCCAAAATGGAGGTTAAAAAATCTCCTTTAATTTAGGACATTACTCGTTTTCGACCCTTTTTTACTAGGAAGGCCATAAAGTGGCCGATTTGTATTGAATCTTTGCATGTGACAATTCGTTGGATAGGTAAACAACATAACTACGACTTCCATGGGATATTTTTGCATTCTCTAAAAATTCGGCCAAAATGGAGGTTAAGAAAATCTCCTCGTTAATTTAGGACATTACTCCTTTTCGACCCTTTTTTACTAGGAAGGCCATAAAGTGGCCGATTTGTATTGAATCTTAGCAAGTGACAATTCGTTGGATAGGTAAACAACATAACTACGACTTCCATGGGATATTTTTGCATTCTCTAAAAATTCGGACAAAATGGAGGTTAAGAAAATCTCCTCGTTAATTTAGGACATTACTCGTTTTCGACCCTTTTTAACTAGGAAGGCCATAATGTGGCCGATTTGCATTGAATCTTAGCATGTGACAATTCGTTGGATAGGTAAACAACATAACTACGACTTCCATGGTATATTTTTGCATTCTCTAAAAATTTGGCCAAAATGGAGGTTAAAAAACTCTCCTCGTTAATTTAGGACATTACTCGTTTTCGACCCTTTTTTACTAGGAAGGCCATAAAGTGGCCGATTTGTATTGAATCTTTGCATGTGACAATTCGTTGGATAGGTAAACAACATAACTACGACTTCCATGGGATATTTTTGCATTCTCTAAAAATTCGGCCAAAATGGAGGTTAAGAAAATCTCCTCGTTAATTTAGGACATTACTCCTTTTCGACCCTTTTTTACTAGGAAGGCCATAAAGTGGCCGATTTGTATTGAATCTTAGCAAGTGACAATTCGTTGGATAGGTAAACAGCATAAATACGACTTCCATGGGATATTTTTGCATTCTCTAAAAATTCGGACAAAATGGAGGTTAAGAAAATTTCCTCGTTAATTTAGGACATTACTCGTTTTCGACCCTTTTTTATTAGGAAGGCCATAAAGTGGCCGATTTGTATTGAATCTTAGCATGTGACAATTCGTTGGGTAGGTAAACAACATAACTACGACTTCCATGGGATATTTTTGCATTCTCAAAAAATTCGGCCAAAATGGAGGTTAAGAAAATCTCCTCGTTTCGTTTTCGACCCTTTTTTACTAGGAAGGCCATAATGTGGCCGATTTGCATTGAATCTTAGCATGTGACAATTCGTTGGATAGGTAAACAACATAACTACGACTTCCATGGTATATTTTTGCATTCTCCAAAAATTCGGCCAAAATGGAGGTTAAAAAATCTCCTCGTTAATTTAGGACATTACTCGTTTTCGACCCTTTTTTACTAGGAAGGCCATAAAGTGGCCGATTTGTATTGAATCTTTGCATGTGACAATTCGTTGGATAGGTAAACAACATAACTACGACTTCCATGGGATATTTTTGCATTCTCTAAAAATTCGGCCAAAACGGAGGTTAAGAAAATCTCCTCGTTAATTTAGGACATTACTCCTTTTCGACCATTTTTTACTAGGAAGGCCATAAAGTGGCCGATTTGTATTGAATCTTAGCAAGTGACAATTCGTTGGATAGGTAAACAACATAACTACGACTTCCATGGGATATTTTTGCATTCTCTAAAAATTCGGCCAAAATGGAGGTTAAGAAAATCTCCTCGTTAATTTAGGACATTACTCGTTTTCAACCCTTTTTTCCTAGGAAGGCCATAATGTGGCCGATTTGTATTGAATCTTAGCAAGTGACAATTTGTTGGATAGGTAAACAACATAACTACGACTTCCATGGGATATTTTTGCATTCTCTAAAAATTCGGCCAAAATGGAGGTTAAGAAAATCTCCTCGTTAATTTAGGACATTACTCCTTTTCGACCCTTTTTTACTAGGAAGGCCATAAAGTGGCCGATTTGTATTGAATCTTAGCAAGTGACAATTCGTTGGATAGGTAAACAGCATAAATACGACTTCCATGAGATATTTTTGCATTCTCTAAAAATTCGGACAAAATGGAGGTTAAGAGAATTTCCTCGTTAATTTAGGACATTACTCGTTTTCGACCCTTTTTTATTAGGAAGGCCATAAAGTGGCCGATTTGTATTGAATCTTAGCATGTGACAATTCGTTGGGTAGCTAAACAACATAACTACGACTTCCATGGGATATTTTTGCATTCTCTAAAAATTCGGCCAAAATGGAGGTTAAGAAAATCTCCTCGTTAATTTAGGACATTACTCCTTTTCGACCCTTTTTTACTAGGAAGGCCATAAAGTGGCCGATTTGTATTGAATCTTAGCAAGTGACAATTCGTTGGATAGGTAAACAACATAACTACGACTTCCATGGGATATTTTTGCATTCTCAAAAAATTCGGCCAAAATGGAGGTTAAGAAAATCTCCTCGTTTCGTTTTCGACCCTTTTTTACTAGGAAGGCCATAATGTGGCCGATTTGCATTGAATCTTAGCATGTGACAATTCGTTGGATAGGTAAACAACACAACTACGACTTCCATGGTATATTTTTGCATTCTCTAAAAATTTGGCCAAAATGGAGGTTAAAAAAATCTCCTCGTTAATTTAGGACATTACTCGTTTTCGACCCTTTTTTACTAGGAAGGCCATAAAGTGGCCGATTTGTATTGAATCTTTGCATGTGACAATTCGTTGGATAGGTAAACAACATAACTACGACTTCCATGGGATATTTTTGCATTCTCTAAAAATTCGGCCAAAATGGAGGTTAAGAAAATCTCCTCGTTAATTTAGGACATTACTCCTTTTCGACCCTTTTTTACTAGGAAGGCCATAAAGTGGCCGATTTGTATTGAATCTTAGCAAGTGACAATTCGTTGGATAGGTAAACAGCATAAATACGACTTCCATGGGATATTTTTGCATTCTCTAAAAATTCGGACAAAATGGAGGTTAAGAAAATTTCCTCGTTAATTTAGGACATTACTCGTTTTCGACCCTTTTTTATTAGGAAGGCCATAAAGTGGCCGATTTGTATTGAATCTTAGCATGTGACAATTCGTTGGGTAGGTAAACAACATAACTACGACTTCCATGGGATATTTTTGCATTCTCAAAAAATTCGGCCAAAATGGAGGTTAAGAAAATCTCCTCGTTTCGTTTTCGACCCTTTTTTACTAGGAAGGCCATAATGTGGCCGATTTGTATTGAATCTTTGCATGTGACAATTCGTTGGATAGGTAAACAACATAACTACGACTTCCATGGGATATTTTTGCATTCTCTAAAAATTCGGCCAAAATGGAGGTTAAGAAAATCTCCTCGTTAATTTAGGACATTACTCCTTTTCGACCCTTTTTTACTAGGAAGGCCATAAAGTGGCCGATTTGTATTGAATCTTAGCAAGTGACAATTCGTTGGATAGGTAAACAGCATAAATACGACTTCCATGAGATATTTTTGCATTCTCTAAAAATTCGGACAAAATGGAGGTTAAGAGAATTTCCTCGTTAATTTAGGACATTACTCGTTTTCGACCCTTTTTTATTAGGAAGGCCATAAAGTGGCCGATTTGTATTGAATCTTAGCATGTGACAATTCGTTGGGTAGGTAAACAACATAACTACGACTTCCATGGGATATTTTTGCATTCTCAAAAAATTCGGCCAAAATGGAGGTTAAGAAAATCTCCTCGTTTCGTTTTCGACCCTTTTTTACTAGGAAGGCCATAATGTGGCCGATTTGCATTGAATCTTAGCATGTGACAATTCGTTGGATAGGTAAACAACATAACTACGACTTCCATGGTATATTTTTGCATTCTCAAAAAATTCGGCCAAAATGGAGGTTAAAAAATCTCCTTTAATTTAGGACATTACTCGTTTTCGACCCTTTTTTACTAGGAAGGCCATAAAGTGGCCGATTTGTATTGAATCTTTGCATGTGACAATTCGTTGGATAGGTAAACAACATAACTACGACTTCCATGGGATATTTTTGCATTCTCTAAAAATTCGGCCAAAATGGAGGTTAAGAAAATCTCCTCGTTAATTTAGGACATTACTCCTTTTCGACCCTTTTTTACTAGGAAGGCCATAAAGTGGCCGATTTGTATTGAATCTTAGCAAGTGACAATTCGTTGGATAGGTAAACAACATAACTACGACTTCCATGGGATATTTTTGCATTCTCTAAAAATTCGGACAAAATGGAGGTTAAGAAAATCTCCTCGTTAATTTAGGACATTACTCGTTTTCGACCCTTTTTAACTAGGAAGGCCATAATGTGGCCGATTTGCATTGAATCTTAGCATGTGACAATTCGTTGGATAGGTAAACAACATAACTACGACTTCCATGGTATATTTTTGCATTCTCTAAAAATTTGGCCAAAATGGAGGTTAAAAAACTCTCCTCGTTAATTTAGGACATTACTCGTTTTCGACCCTTTTTTACTAGGAAGGCCATAAAGTGGCCGATTTGTATTGAATCTTTGCATGTGACAATTCGTTGGATAGGTAAACAACATAACTACGACTTCCATGGGATATTTTTGCATTCTCTAAAAATTCGGCCAAAATGGAGGTTAAGAAAATCTCCTCGTTAATTTAGGACATTACTCCTTTTCGACCCTTTTTTACTAGGAAGGCCATAAAGTGGCCGATTTGTATTGAATCTTAGCAAGTGACAATTCGTTGGATAGGTAAACAGCATAAATACGACTTCCATGGGATATTTTTGCATTCTCTAAAAATTCGGACAAAATGGAGGTTAAGAAAATTTCCTCGTTAATTTAGGACATTACTCGTTTTCGACCCTTTTTTATTAGGAAGGCCATAAAGTGGCCGATTTGTATTGAATCTTAGCATGTGACAATTCGTTGGGTAGGTAAACAACATAACTACGACTTCCATGGGATATTTTTGCATTCTCAAAAAATTCGGCCAAAATGGAGGTTAAGAAAATCTCCTCGTTTCGTTTTCGACCCTTTTTTACTAGGAAGGCCATAATGTGGCCGATTTGCATTGAATCTTAGCATGTGACAATTCGTTGGATAGGTAAACAACATAACTACGACTTCCATGGTATATTTTTGCATTCTCCAAAAATTCGGCCAAAATGGAGGTTAAAAAATCTCCTCGTTAATTTAGGACATTACTCGTTTTCGACCCTTTTTTACTAGGAAGGCCATAAAGTGGCCGATTTGTATTGAATCTTTGCATGTGACAATTCGTTGGATAGGTAAACAACATAACTACGACTTCCATGGGATATTTTTGCATTCTCTAAAAATTCGGCCAAAACGGAGGTTAAGAAAATCTCCTCGTTAATTTAGGACATTACTCCTTTTCGACCATTTTTTACTAGGAAGGCCATAAAGTGGCCGATTTGTATTGAATCTTAGCAAGTGACAATTCGTTGGATAGGTAAACAACATAACTACGACTTCCATGGGATATTTTTGCATTCTCTAAAAATTCGGCCAAAATGGAGGTTAAGAAAATCTCCTCGTTAATTTAGGACATTACTCGTTTTCAACCCTTTTTTCCTAGGAAGGCCATAATGTGGCCGATTTGTATTGAATCTTAGCAAGTGACAATTTGTTGGATAGGTAAACAACATAACTACGACTTCCATGGGATATTTTTGCATTCTCTAAAAATTCGGCCAAAATGGAGGTTAAGAAAATCTCCTCGTTAATTTAGGACATTACTCCTTTTCGACCCTTTTTTACTAGGAAGGCCATAAAGTGGCCGATTTGTATTGAATCTTAGCAAGTGACAATTCGTTGGATAGGTAAACAGCATAAATACGACTTCCATGAGATATTTTTGCATTCTCTAAAAATTCGGACAAAATGGAGGTTAAGAGAATTTCCTCGTTAATTTAGGACATTACTCGTTTTCGACCCTTTTTTATTAGGAAGGCCATAAAGTGGCCGATTTGTATTGAATCTTAGCATGTGACAATTCGTTGGGTAGCTAAACAACATAACTACGACTTCCATGGGATATTTTTGCATTCTCTAAAAATTCGGCCAAAATGGAGGTTAAGAAAATCTCCTCGTTAATTTAGGACATTACTCCTTTTCGACCCTTTTTTACTAGGAAGGCCATAAAGTGGCCGATTTGTATTGAATCTTAGCAAGTGACAATTCGTTGGATAGGTAAACAACATAACTACGACTTCCATGGGATATTTTTGCATTCTCAAAAAATTCGGCCAAAATGGAGGTTAAGAAAATCTCCTCGTTTCGTTTTCGACCCTTTTTTACTAGGAAGGCCATAATGTGGCCGATTTGCATTGAATCTTAGCATGTGACAATTCGTTGGATAGGTAAACAACACAACTACGACTTCCATGGTATATTTTTGCATTCTCTAAAAATTTGGCCAAAATGGAGGTTAAAAAAATCTCCTCGTTAATTTAGGACATTACTCGTTTTCGACCCTTTTTTACTAGGAAGGCCATAAAGTGGCCGATTTGTATTGAATCTTTGCATGTGACAATTCGTTGGATAGGTAAACAACATAACTACGACTTCCATGGGATATTTTTGCATTCTCTAAAAATTCGGCCAAAATGGAGGTTAAGAAAATCTCCTCGTTAATTTAGGACATTACTCCTTTTCGACCCTTTTTTACTAGGAAGGCCATAAAGTGGCCGATTTGTATTGAATCTTAGCAAGTGACAATTCGTTGGATAGGTAAACAGCATAAATACGACTTCCATGGGATATTTTTGCATTCTCTAAAAATTCGGACAAAATGGAGGTTAAGAAAATTTCCTCGTTAATTTAGGACATTACTCGTTTTCGACCCTTTTTTATTAGGAAGGCCATAAAGTGGCCGATTTGTATTGAATCTTAGCATGTGACAATTCGTTGGGTAGGTAAACAACATAACTACGACTTCCATGGGATATTTTTGCATTCTCAAAAAATTCGGCCAAAATGGAGGTTAAGAAAATCTCCTCGTTTCGTTTTCGACCCTTTTTTACTAGGAAGGCCATAATGTGGCCGATTTGTATTGAATCTTTGCATGTGACAATTCGTTGGATAGGTAAACAACATAACTACGACTTCCATGGGATATTTTTGCATTCTCTAAAAATTCGGCCAAAATGGAGGTTAAGAAAATCTCCTCGTTAATTTAGGACATTACTCCTTTTCGACCCTTTTTTACTAGGAAGGCCATAAAGTGGCCGATTTGTATTGAATCTTAGCAAGTGACAATTCGTTGGATAGGTAAACAGCATAAATACGACTTCCATGAGATATTTTTGCATTCTCTAAAAATTCGGACAAAATGGAGGTTAAGAGAATTTCCTCGTTAATTTAGGACATTACTCGTTTTCGACCCTTTTTTATTAGGAAGGCCATAAAGTGGCCGATTTGTATTGAATCTTAGCATGTGACAATTCGTTGGGTAGCTAAACAACATAACTACGACTTCCATGGGATATTTTTGCATTCTCTAAAAATTCGGCCAAAATGGAGGTTAAGAAAATCTCCTCGTTAATTTAGGACATTACTCCTTTTCGACCCTTTTTTACTAGGAAGGCCATAAAGTGGCCGATTTGTATTGAATCTTAGCAAGTGACAATTCGTTGGATAGGTAAACAACATAACTACGACTTCCATGGGATATTTTTGCATTCTCAAAAAATTCGGCCAAAATGGAGGTTAAGAAAATCTCCTCGTTTCGTTTTCGACCCTTTTTTACTAGGAAGGCCATAATGTGGCCGATTTGCATTGAATCTTAGCATGTGACAATTCGTTGGATAGGTAAACAACACAACTACGACTTCCATGGTATATTTTTGCATTCTCTAAAAATTTGGCCAAAATGGAGGTTAAAAAAATCTCCTCGTTAATTTAGGACATTACTCGTTTTCGACCCTTTTTTACTAGGAAGGCCATAAAGTGGCCGATTTGTATTGAATCTTTGCATGTGACAATTCGTTGGATAGGTAAACAACATAACTACGACTTCCATGGGATATTTTTGCATTCTCTAAAAATTCGGCCAAAATGGAGGTTAAGAAAATCTCCTCGTTAATTTAGGACATTACTCCTTTTCGACCCTTTTTTACTAGGAAGGCCATAAAGTGGCCGATTTGTATTGAATCTTAGCAAGTGACAATTCGTTGGATAGGTAAACAGCATAAATACGACTTCCATGGGATATTTTTGCATTCTCTAAAAATTCGGACAAAATGGAGGTTAAGAAAATTTCCTCGTTAATTTAGGACATTACTCGTTTTCGACCCTTTTTTATTAGGAAGGCCATAAAGTGGCCGATTTGTATTGAATCTTAGCATGTGACAATTCGTTGGGTAGGTAAACAACATAACTACGACTTCCATGGGATATTTTTGCATTCTCAAAAAATTCGGCCAAAATGGAGGTTAAGAAAATCTCCTCGTTTCGTTTTCGACCCTTTTTTACTAGGAAGGCCATAATGTGGCCGATTTGTATTGAATCTTTGCATGTGACAATTCGTTGGATAGGTAAACAACATAACTACGACTTCCATGGGATATTTTTGCATTCTCTAAAAATTCGGCCAAAATGGAGGTTAAGAAAATCTCCTCGTTAATTTAGGACATTACTCCTTTTCGACCCTTTTTTACTAGGAAGGCCATAAAGTGGCCGATTTGTATTGAATCTTAGCAAGTGACAATTCGTTGGATAGGTAAACAACATAACTACGACTTCCATGGGATATTTTTGCATTCTCTAAAAATTCGGACAAAATGGAGGTTAAGAAAATCTCCTCGTTAATTTAGGACATTACTCGTTTTCGACCCTTTTTAACTAGGAAGGCCATAATGTGGCCGATTTGCATTGAATCTTAGCATGTGACAATTCGTTGGATAGGTAAACAACATAACTATGACTTCCATGGTATATTTTTGCATTCTCTAAAAATTTGGCCAAAATGGAGGTTAAAAAACTCTCCTCGTTAATTTAGGACATTACTCGTTTTCGACCCTTTTTTACTAGGAAGGCCATAAAGTGGCCGATTTGTATTGAATCTTTGCATGTGACAATTCGTTGGATAGGTAAATAACATAACTACGACTTCCATGGGATATTTTTGCATTCTCTAAAAATTCGGACAAAATGGAGGTTAAGAAAATTTCCTCGTTAATTTAGGACATTACTCGTTTTCGACCCTTTTTTATTAGGAAGGCCATAAAGTGGCCGATTTGTATTGAATCTTAGCATGTGACAATTCGTTGGGTAGGTAAACAACATAACTACGACTTCCATGGGATATTTTTGCATTCTCAAAAAATTCGGCCAAAATGGAGGTTAAGAAAATCTCCTCGTTTCGTTTTCGACCCTTTTTTACTAGGAAGGCCATAATGTGGCCGATTTGTATTGAATCTTTGCATGTGACAATTCGTTGGATAGGTAAACAACATAACTACGACTTCCATGGGATATTTTTGCATTCTCTAAAAATTCGGCCAAAATGGAGGTTAAGAAAATCTCCTCGTTAATTTAGGACATTACTCCTTTTCGACCCTTTTTTACTAGGAAGGCCATAAAGTGGCCGATTTGTATTGAATCTTAGCAAGTGACAATTCGTTGGATAGGTAAACAACATAACTACGACTTCCATGGGATATTTTTGCATTCTCTAAAAATTCGGACAAAATGGAGGTTAAGAAAATCTCCTCGTTAATTTAGGACATTACTCGTTTTCGACCCTTTTTAACTAGGAAGGCCATAATGTGGCCGATTTGCATTGAATCTTAGCATGTGACAATTTGTTGGATAGGTAAACAACATAACTACGACTTCCATGGTATATTTTTGCATTCTCTAAAAATTTGGCCAAAATGGAGGTTAAAAAACTCTCCTCGTTAATTTAGGACATTACTCGTTTTCGACCCTTTTTTACTAGGAAGGCCATAAAGTGGCCGATTTGTATTGAATCTTTGCATGTGACAATTCGTTGGATAGGTAAATAACATAACTACGACTTCCATGGGATATTTTTGCATTCTCTAAAAATTCGGCCAAAATGGAGGTTAAGAAAATCTCCTCGTTAATTTAGGACATTACTCCTTTTCGACCCTTTTTTACTAGGAAGGCCATAAAGTGGCCGATTTGTATTGAATCTTAGCAAGTGACAATTCGTTGGATAGGTAAACAGCATAAATACGACTTCCATGGGATATTTTTGCATTCTCTAAAAATTCGGACAAAATGGAGGTTAAGAAAATTTCCTCGTTAATTTAGGACATTACTCGTTTTCGACCCTTTTTTATTAGGAAGGCCATAAAGTGGCCGATTTGTATTGAATCTTAGCATGTGACAATTCGTTGGGTAGGTAAACAACATAACTACGACTTCCATGGGATATTTTTGCATTCTCAAAAAATTCGGCCAAAATGGAGGTTAAGAAAATCTCCTCGTTTCGTTTTCGACCCTTTTTTACTAGGAAGGCCATAATGTGGCCGATTTGCATTGAATCTTAGCATGTGACAATTCGTTGGATAGGTAAACAACATAACTACGACTTCCATGGTATATTTTTGCATTCTCTAAAAATTCGGCCAAAATGGAGGTTAAAAAATCTCCTCGTTAATTTAGGACATTACTCGTTTTCGACCCTTTTTTACTAGGAAGGCCATAAAGTGGCCGATTTGTATTGAATCTTTGCATGTGACAATTCGTTGGATAGGTAAACAACATAACTACGACTTCCATGGGATATTTTTGCATTCTCTAAAAATTCGGCCAAAACGGAGGTTAAGAAAATCTCCTCGTTAATTTAGGACATTACTCCTTTTCGACCATTTTTTACTAGGAAGGCCATAAAGTGGCCGATTTGTATTGAATCTTAGCAAGTGACAATTCGTTGGATAGGTAAACAACATAACTACGACTTCCATGGGATATTTTTGCATTCTCTAAAAATTCGGCCAAAATGGAGGTTAAGAAAATCTCCTCGTTAATTTAGGACATTACTCGTTTTCAACCCTTTTTTCCTAGGAAGGCCATAATGTGGCCGATTTGTATTGAATCTTAGCAAGTGACAATTTGTTGGATAGGTAAACAACATAACTACGACTTCCATGGGATATTTTTGCATTCTCTAAAAATTCGGCCAAAATGGAGGTTAAGAAAATCTCCTCGTTAATTTAGGACATTACTCCTTTTCGACCCTTTTTTGCTAGGAAGGCCATAAAGTGGCCGATTTGTATTGAATCTTAGCAAGTGACAATTCGTTGGATAGGTAAACAACATAAATACGACTTCCATGGGATATTTTTGCATTCTCTAAAAATTCGGACAAAATGGAGGTTAAGAAAATTTCCTCGTTAATTTAGGACATTACTCGTTTTCGACCCTTTTTTATTAGGAAGGCCATAAAGTGGCCGATTTGTATTGAATCTTAGCATGTGACAATTCGTTGGATAGGTAAACAACATAACTACGACTTCCATGGGATATTTTTGCATTCTCAAAAAATTCGGCCAAAATGGAGGTTAAAAAATCTCCTCGTTAATTTAGGACATTACTCGTTTTCGACCCTTTTTTACTAAGAAGGCCATAATGTGGCCGATTTGCATTGAATCTTCGCATGTGACAATTTGTTGGATAGGTAAACAACATAGCTATGACTGCCATGGTATATTTTTGCATTCTCTAAAAATTCGGCCAAAATGGAGGTTAAGAAAATCTCCTCGTTAATTTAGGACATTACTCGTTTTCGACCCTTTTTTACTAGGAAGGCCATAAAGTGGCCGATTTGAATTGAATCTTTGCATGTGACAATTCGTTGGATAGGTAAACAACATAACTACGACTTCCATGTGATATTTTTGCATTCTCTAAAAATTCGGCCAAAATGGAGGTTAAGAAAATCTCCTCGTTAATAAAGGACATTACTCCTTTTCGACCCTTTTTTACTAGGAAGGCGATAAAGTGGCCGATTTGTATTGAATCTTAGCAAGTGACAATTCGTTGGATAGGTAAACAACATAACTACGACTTCCATGGGATATTTTTGCATTCTCTAAAAATTCGGACAAAATGGAGGTTAAGAAAATTTCCTCGTTAATTTAGGACATTACTCGTTTTCGACCCTTTTTTACTAGGAAGGCCATAATGTGGCCGATTTGCATTGAATCTTCGCATGTGACAATTTGTTGGATAGGTAAACAACATAGCTACGACTGCCATGGTATATTTTTGCATTCTCTAAAAATTCGGCCAAAATGGAGGTTAAGAAAATCTCCTCGTTAATTTAGGACATTACTCGTTTTCGACCCTTTTTTATTAGGAAGGCCATAAAGTGGCCGATTTGTATTGAATCTTAGCATGTGACAATTCGTTGGATAGGTAAACAACATAACTACGACTTCCATGGGATATTTTTGCATTCTAAAAAAATTCGGCCAAAATGGAGGTTAAGAAAATCTCCTCGTTTCGTTTTCGACCCTTTTTTACTAGGAAGGCCATAATGTGGCCGATTTGCATTGAGTCTTAGCATGTGACAATTCGTTGGATAGGTAAACAACATAACTACGACTTCCATGGGATATTTTTGCATTCTCAAAAAATTCGGCCAAAATGGAGGTTAAGAAAATCTCCTCGTTTCGTTTTCGACCCTTTTTTACTAGGAAGGCCATAATGTGGCCGATTTGCATTGAATCTTAGCATGTGACAATTCGTTGGATAGGTAAACAACATAACTACGACTTCCATGGTATATTTTTGCATTCTCTAAAAATTCGGCCAAAATGGAGGTTAAAAAATCTCCTCGTTAATTTAGGACATTACTCGTTTTCGACCCTTTTTTACTAAGAAGGCCATAATGTGGCCGATTTGCATTGAATCTTCGCATGTGACAATTTGTTGGATAGGTAAACAACATAGCTATGACTGCCATGGTATATTTTTGCATTCTCTAAAAATTCGGCCAAAATGGAGGTTAAGAAAATCTCCTCGTTAATTTAGGACATTACTCGTTTTCGACCCTTTTTTACTAGGAAGGCCATAAAGTGGCCGATTTGAATTGAATCTTTGCATGTGACAATTCGTTGGATAGGTAAACAACATAACTACGACTTCCATGTGATATTTTTGCATTCTCTAAAAATTCGGCCAAAATGGAGGTTAAGAAAATCTCCTCGTTAATAAAGGACATTACTCCTTTTCGACCCTTTTTTACTAGGAAGGCGATAAAGTGGCCGATTTGTATTGAATCTTAGCAAGTGACAATTCGTTGGATAGGTAAACAACATAACTACGACTTCCATGGGATATTTTTGCATTCTCTAAAAATTCGGACAAAATGGAGGTTAAGAAAATTTCCTCGTTAATTTAGGACATTACTCGTTTTCGACCCTTTTTTACTAGGAAGGCCATAATGTGGCCGATTTGCATTGAATCTTCGCATGTGACAATTTGTTGGATAGGTAAACAACATAGCTACGACTGCCATGGTATATTTTTGCATTCTCTAAAAATTCGGCCAAAATGGAGGTTAAGAAAATCTCCTCGTTAATTTAGGACATTACTCGTTTTCGACCCTTTTTTATTAGGAAGGCCATAAAGTGGCCGATTTGTATTGAATCTTAGCATGTGACAATTCGTTGGATAGGTAAACAACATAACTACGACTTCCATGGGATATTTTTGCATTCTAAAAAAATTCGGCCAAAATGGAGGTTAAGAAAATCTCCTCGTTTCGTTTTCGACCCTTTTTTACTAGGAAGGCCATAATGTGGCCGATTTGCATTGAGTCTTAGCATGTGACAATTCGTTGGATAGGTAAACAACATAACTACGACTTCCATGGGATATTTTTGCATTCTCAAAAAATTCGGCCAAAATGGAGGTTAAGAAAATCTCCTCGTTTCGTTTTCGACCCTTTTTTACTAGGAAGGCCATAATGTGGCCGATTTGCATTGAATCTTAGCATGTGACAATTCGTTGGATAGGTAAACAACATAACTACGACTTCCATGGTATATTTTTGCATTCTCTAAAAATTCGGCCAAAATGGAGGTTAAAAAATCTCCTCGTTAATTTAGGACATTACTCGTTTTCGACCCTTTTTTACTAAGAAGGCCATAATGTGGCCGATTTGCATTGAATCTTCGCATGTGACAATTTGTTGGATAGGTAAACAACATAGCTATGACTGCCATGGTATATTTTTGCATTCTCTAAAAATTCGGCCAAAATGGAGGTTAAGAAAATCTCCTCGTTAATTTAGGACATTACTCGTTTTCGACCCTTTTTTACTAGGAAGGCCATAAAGTGGCCGATTTGAATTGAATCTTTGCATGTGACAATTCGTTGGATAGGTAAACAACATAACTACGACTTCCATGTGATATTTTTGCATTCTCTAAAAATTCGGCCAAAATGGAGGTTAAGAAAATCTCCTCGTTAATAAAGGACATTACTCCTTTTCGACCCTTTTTTACTAGGAAGGCGATAAAGTGGCCGATTTGTATTGAATCTTAGCAAGTGACAATTCGTTGGATAGGTAAACAACATAACTACGACTTCCATGGGATATTTTTGCATTCTCTAAAAATTCGGACAAAATGGAGGTTAAGAAAATTTCCTCGTTAATTTAGGACATTACTCGTTTTCGACCCTTTTTTACTAGGAAGGCCATAATGTGGCCGATTTGCATTGAATCTTCGCATGTGACAATTTGTTGGATAGTTAAACAACATAGCTACGACTGCCATGGTATATTTTTGCATTCTCTAAAAATTCGGCCAAAATGGAGGTTAAGAAAATCTCCTCGTTAATTTAGGACATTACTCGTTTTCGACCCTTTTTTATTAGGAAGGCCATAAAGTGGCCGATTTGTATTGAATCTTAGCATGTGACAATTCGTTGGATAGGTAAACAACATAACTACGACTTCCATGGGATATTTTTGCATTCTAAAAAAATTCGGCCAAAATGGAGGTTAAGAAAATCTCCTCGTTTCGTTTTCGACCCTTTTTTACTAGGAAGGCCATAATGTGGCCGATTTGCATTGAGTCTTAGCATGTGACAATTCGTTGGATAGGTAAACAACATAACTACGACTTCCATGGGATATTTTTGCATTCTCAAAAAATTCGGCCAAAATGGAGGTTAAGAAAATCTCCTCGTTTCGTTTTCGACCCTTTTTTACTAGGAAGGTCATAATGTGGCCGATTTGCATTGAATCTTAGCATGTGACAATTCGTTGGATAGGTAAACAACATAACTACGACTTCCATGGTATATTTTTGCATTCTCTAAAAATTCGGCCAAAATGGAGGTTAAAAAATCTCCTCGTTAATTTAGGACATTACTCGTTTTCGACCCTTTTTTACTAAGAAGGCCATAATGTGGCCGATTTGCATTGAATCTTCGCATGTGACAATTTGTTGGATAGGTAAACAACATAGCTATGACTGCCATGGTATATTTTTGCATTCTCTAAAAATTCGGCCAAAATGGAGGTTAAGAAAATCTCCTCGTTAATTTAGGACATTACTCGTTTTCGACCCTTTTTTACTAGGAAGGCCATAAAGTGGCCGATTTGAATTGAATCTTTGCATGTGACAATTCGTTGGATAGGTAAACAACATAACTACGACTTCCATGGGATATTTTTGCATTCTCAAAAAATTCGGCCAAAATGGAGGTTAAGAAAATCTCCTCGTTTCGTTTTCGACCCTTTTTTACTAGGAAGGCCATAATGTGGCCGATTTGCATTGAGTCTTAGCATGTGACAATTCGTTGGATAGGTAAACAACATAACTACGACTTCCATGGGATATTTTTGCATTCTCAAAAAATTCGGCCAAAATGGAGGTTAAGAAAATCTCCTCGTTTCGTTTTCGACCCTTTTTTACTAGGAAGGCCATAATGTGGCCGATTTGCATTGAATCTTAGCATGTGACAATTCGTTGGATAGGTAAACAACATAACTACGACTTCCATGGTATATTTTTGCATTCTCTAAAAATTCGGCCAAAATGGAGGTTAAAAAATCTCCTCGTTAATTTAGGACATTACTCGTTTTCGACCCTTTTTTACTAAGAAGGCCATAATGTGGCCGATTTGCATTGAATCTTCGCATGTGACAATTTGTTGGATAGGTAAACAACATAGCTATGACTGCCATGGTATATTTTTGCATTCTCTAAAAATTCGGCCAAAATGGAGGTTAAGAAAATCTCCTCGTTAATTTAGGACATTACTCGTTTTCGACCCTTTTTTACTAAGAAGGCCATAAAGTGGCCGATTTGAATTGAATCTTTGCATGTGACAATTCGTTGGATAGGTAAACAACATAACTACGACTTCCATGTGATATTTTTGCATTCTCTAAAAATTCGGCCAAAATGGAGGTTAAGAAAATCTCCTCGTTAATTTAGGACATTACTCCTTTTCGACCCTTTTTTACTAGGAAGGCGATAAAGTGGCCGATTTGTATTGAATCTTAGCAAGTGACAATTCGTTGGATAGGTAAACAACATAACTACGACTTCCATGGGATATTTTTGCATTCTCTAAAAATTCGGACAAAATGGAGGTTAAGAAAATTTCCTCGTTAATTTAGGACATTACTCGTTTTCGACCCTTTTTTACTAGGAAGGCCATAATGTGGCCGATTTGCATTGAATCTTCGCATGTGACAATTTGTTGGATAGGTAAACAACATAGCTACGACTGCCATGGTATATTTTTGCATTCTCTAAAAATTCGGCCAAAATGGAGGTTAAGAAAATCTCCTCGTTAATTTAGGACATTACTCGTTTTCGACCCTTTTTAACTAGGAAGGCCATAATGTGGCCGATTTGCATTGAATCTTAGCATGTGACAATTCGTTGGATAGGTAAACAACATAACTATGACTTCCATGGTATATTTTTGTATTCTCTAAAAATTTGGCCAAAATGGAGGTTAAGAAAATCTCCTCGTTAATTTAGGACATTACTCCTTTTCGACCCTTTTTTACTAGGAAGGCCATAAAGTGGCCGATTTGTATTGAATCTTAGCAAGTGACAATTCGTTGGATAGGTAAACAGCATAAATACGACTTCCATGGGATATTTTTGCATTCTCTAAAAATTCGGACAAAATGGAGGTTAAGAAAATTTCCTCGTTAATTTAGGACATTACTCCTTTTCGACCCTTTTTTACTAGGAAGGCCATAAAGTGGCCGATTTGTATTGAATCTTAGCATGTGACAATTCGTTGGGTAGGTAAACAACATAACTACGACTTCCATGGGATAGTTTTGCATTCTCAAAAAATTCGGCCAAAATGGAGGTTAAGAAAATCTCCTCGTTAATTTAGGACATTACTCCTTTTCGACCCTTTTTTACTAGGAAGGCCATAAAGTGGCCGATTTGTATTGAATCTTAGCAAGTGACAATTCGTTGGATAGGTAAACAACATAACTACGACTTCCATGGGATATTTTTGCATTCTCTAAAAATTCGGCCAAAATGGAGGTTAAGAAAATCTCCTCGTTAGTTTAGGACATTACTCGTTTTCGACCCTTTTTAACTAGGAAGGCCATAATGTGGCCGATTTGCATTGAATCTTAGCATGTGACAATTCGTTGGATAGGTAAACAACATAGCTACGACTGCCATGGTATATTTTTGCATTCTCTAAAAATTCGGCCAAAATGGAGGTTAAGAAAATCTCCTCGTTAGTTTAGGACATTACTCGTTTTCGACCCTTTTTAACTAGGAAGGCCATAATGTGGCCGATTTGCATTGAATCTTAGCATGTGACAATTCGTTGGATAGGTAAACAACATAACTAAGACTTCCATGGTATATTTTTGTATTCTCTAAAAATTTGGCCAAAATGGAGGTTAAAAAAATCTCCTCGTTAATTTAGGACATTACTCGTTTTCGACCCTTTTTTACTAGGAAGGCCATAAAGTGGCCGATTTGTATTGAATCTTTGCATGTGACAATTCGTTGGATAGGTAAACAACATAACTACGACTTCCATTGGATATTTTTGCATTCTCTAAAAATTCGGCCAAAATGGAGGTTAAGAAAATCTCCTCGTTAATTTAGGACATTACTCCTTTTCGACCCTTTTTTACTAGGAAGGCCATAAAGTGGCCGATTTGTATTGAATCTTAGCAAGTGACAATTCGTTGGATAGGTAAACAACATAACTACGACTTCCATGGGATATTTTTGCATTCTCTAAAAATTCGGACAAAATGGAGGTTAAGAAAATTTCCTCGTTAATTTAGGACATTACTCGTTTTCGACCCTTTTTTACTAGGAAGGCCATAATGTGGCCGATTTGCATTGAATCTTCGCATGTGACAATTTGTTGGATAGGTAAACAACATAGCTACGACTGCCATGGTATATTTTTGCATTCTCTAAAAATTCGGCCAAAATGGAGGTTAAGAAAATCTCCTCGTTAATTTAGGACATTACTCGTTTTCGACCCTTTTTAACTAGGAAGGCCATAATGTGGCCGATTTGCATTGAATCTTAGCATGTGACAATTCGTTGGATAGGTAAACAACATAACTATGACTTCCATGGTATATTTTTGTATTCTCTAAAAATGGAGGTTAAAAAAATCTCCTCGTTAATTTAGGACATTACTCGTTTTCGACCCTTTTTTACTAGGAAGGCCATAAAGTGGCCGATTTGTATTGAATCTTTGCATGTGACAATTCGTTGGATAGGTAAACAACATAACTACGACTTCCATTGGATATTTTTTCATTCTCTAAAAATTCGGCCAAAATGGAGGTTAAGAAAATCTCCTCGTTAATTTAGGACATTACTCCTTTTCGACCCTTTTTTACTAGGAAGGCCATAAAGTGGCCGATTTGTATTGAATCTTAGCAAGTGACAATTCGTTGGATAGGTAAACAGCATAAATACGACTTCCATGGGATATTTTTGCATTCTCTAAAAATTCGGACAAAATGGAGGTTAAGAAAATTTCCTCGTTAATTTAGGACATTACTCCTTTTCGACCCTTTTTTACTAGGAAGGCCATAAAGTGGCCGATTTGTATTGAATCTTAGCATGTGACAATTCGTTGGGTAGGTAAACAACATAACTACGACTTCCATGGGATAGTTTTGCATTCTCAAAAAATTCGGCCAAAATGGAGGTTAAGAAAATCTCCTCGTTTCGTTTTCGACCCTTTTTTACTAGGAAGGCCATAATGTGGCCGATTTGCATTGAATCTTAGCATGTGACAATTCGTTGGATAGGTAAACAACATAACTACGACTTCCATGGTATATTTTTGCATTCTCTAAAAATTCGGCCAAAATGGAGGTTAAGAAAATCTCCTCGTTAATTTAGGACATTACTCGTTTTCGACCCTTTTTAACTAGGAAGGCCATAATGTGGCCGATTTGCATTGAATCTTAGCATGTGACAATTCGTTGGATAGGTAAACAACATAACTATGACTTCCATGGTATATTTTTGTATTCTCTAAAAATTTGGCCAAAATGGAGGTTAAGAAAATCTCCTCGTTAATTTAGGACATTACTCCTTTTCGACCCTTTTTTACTAGGAAGGCCATAAAGTGGCCGATTTGTATTGAATCTTAGCAAGTGACAATTCGTTGGATAGGTAAACAGCATAAATACGACTTCCATGGGATATTTTTGCATTCTCTAAAAATTCGGACAAAATGGAGGTTAAGAAAATTTCCTCGTTAATTTAGGACATTACTCCTTTTCGACCCTTTTTTACTAGGAAGGCCATAAAGTGGCCGATTTGTATTGAATCTTAGCATGTGACAATTCGTTGGGTAGGTAAACAACATAACTACGACTTCCATGGGATAGTTTTGCATTCTCAAAAAATTCGGCCAAAATGGAGGTTAAGAAAATCTCCTCGTTAATTTAGGACATTACTCCTTTTCGACCCTTTTTTACTAGGAAGGCCATAAAGTGGCCGATTTGTATTGAATCTTAGCAAGTGACAATTCGTTGGATAGGTAAACAACATAACTACGACTTCCATGGGATATTTTTGCATTCTCTAAAAATTCGGCCAAAATGGAGGTTAAGAAAATCTCCTCGTTAGTTTAGGACATTACTCGTTTTCGACCCTTTTTAACTAGGAAGGCCATAATGTGGCCGATTTGCATTGAATCTTAGCATGTGACAATTCGTTGGATAGGTAAACAACATAGCTACGACTGCCATGGTATATTTTTGCATTCTCTAAAAATTCGGCCAAAATGGAGGTTAAGAAAATCTCCTCGTTAGTTTAGGACATTACTCGTTTTCGACCCTTTTTAACTAGGAAGGCCATAATGTGGCCGATTTGCATTGAATCTTAGCATGTGACAATTCGTTGGATAGGTAAACAACATAACTAAGACTTCCATGGTATATTTTTGTATTCTCTAAAAATTTGGCCAAAATGGAGGTTAAAAAAATCTCCTCGTTAATTTAGGACATTACTCGTTTTCGACCCTTTTTTACTAGGAAGGCCATAAAGTGGCCGATTTGTATTGAATCTTTGCATGTGACAATTCGTTGGATAGGTAAACAACATAACTACGACTTCCATTGGATATTTTTGCATTCTCTAAAAATTCGGCCAAAATGGAGGTTAAGAAAATCTCCTCGTTAATTTAGGACATTACTCCTTTTCGACCCTTTTTTACTAGGAAGGCCATAAAGTGGCCGATTTGTATTGAATCTTAGCAAGTGACAATTCGTTGGATAGGTAAACAACATAACTACGACTTCCATGGGATATTTTTGCATTCTCTAAAAATTCGGACAAAATGGAGGTTAAGAAAATTTCCTCGTTAATTTAGGACATTACTCGTTTTCGACCCTTTTTTACTAGGAAGGCCATAATGTGGCCGATTTGCATTGAATCTTCGCATGTGACAATTTGTTGGATAGGTAAACAACATAGCTACGACTGCCATGGTATATTTTTGCATTCTCTAAAAATTCGGCCAAAATGGAGGTTAAGAAAATCTCCTCGTTAATTTAGGACATTACTCGTTTTCGACCCTTTTTAACTAGGAAGGCCATAATGTGGCCGATTTGCATTGAATCTTAGCATGTGACAATTCGTTGGATAGGTAAACAACATAACTATGACTTCCATGGTATATTTTTGTATTCTCTAAAAATGGAGGTTAAAAAAATCTCCTCGTTAATTTAGGACATTACTCGTTTTCGACCCTTTTTTACTAGGAAGGCCATAAAGTGGCCGATTTGTATTGAATCTTTGCATGTGACAATTCGTTGGATAGGTAAACAACATAACTACGACTTCCATTGGATATTTTTGCATTCTCTAAAAATTCGGCCAAAATGGAGGTTAAGAAAATCTCCTCGTTAATTTAGGACATTACTCCTTTTCGACCCTTTTTTACTAGGAAGGCCATAAAGTGGCCGATTTGTATTGAATCTTAGCAAGTGACAATTCGTTGGATAGGTAAACAGCATAAATACGACTTCCATGGGATATTTTTGCATTCTCTAAAAATTCGGACAAAATGGAGGTTAAGAAAATTTCCTCGTTAATTTAGGACATTACTCCTTTTCGACCCTTTTTTACTAGGAAGGCCATAAAGTGGCCGATTTGTATTGAATCTTAGCATGTGACAATTCGTTGGGTAGGTAAACAACATAACTACGACTTCCATGGGATAGTTTTGCATTCTCAAAAAATTCGGCCAAAATGGAGGTTAAGAAAATCTCCTCGTTTCGTTTTCGACCCTTTTTTACTAGGAAGGCCATAATGTGGCCGATTTGCATTGAATCTTAGCATGTGACAATTCGTTGGATAGGTAAACAACATAACTACGACTTCCATGGTATATTTTTGCATTCTCTAAAAATTCGGCCAAAATGGAGGTTAAAAAATCTCCTCGTTAATTTAGGACATTACTCGTTTTCGACCCTTTTTTACTAGGAAGGCCATAAAGTGGCCGATTTGTATTGAATCTTTGCATGTGACAATTCGTTGGATAGGTAAACAACATAACTACGACTTCCATGGGATATTTTTGCATTCTCTAAAAATTCGGCCAAAATGGAGGTTAAGAAAATCTCCTCGTTAATTTAGGACATTACTCCTTTTCGACCCTTTTTTACTAGGAAGGCCATAAAGTGGCCGATTTGTATTGAATCTTAACAAGTGAAAATTCGTTGGATAGGTAAACAACATAACTATGACTTCCATGGGATATTTTTGCATTCTCTAAAAATTCGGCCAAAATGGAGGTTAAGAAAATCTCCTCGTTAATTTAGGACATTACTCCTTCTCGACCCTTTTTTACTAGGAAGGCCATAAAGTGGCCGATTTGTATTGAATCTTAGCAAGTGACAATTCGTTGGATAGGTAAACAACATAACTACGACTTCCATGGGATATTTTTGCATTCTCTAAAAATTCGGACAAAATGGAGGTTAAGAAAATTTCCTGGTTAATTTAGGACATTACTCGTTTTCGACCATTTTTTACTAAGAAGGCCATAATGTGGCGGATTTGCATTGAATCTTCGCATGTGACAATTTGTTGGATAGGTAAACAACATAGCTACGACTGCCATGGTATATTTTTGCATTCTCTAAAAATTCGGCCAAAATGGAGGTTAAGAAAATCTCCTCGTTAATTTAGGACATTACTGGTTTTCGACCCTTTTTAACTAGGAAGGCCATAATGTGGCCGATTTGCATTGAATCTTAGCATGTGACGATTCGTTGGATAGGTAAACAACATAACTACGACTTCCATTGTATATTTTTGCATTCTCTGAAAATTCGGCCAAAATGGAGGTTAAAAAAATTTCCTCGTTAATTTAGGACATTACTCGTTTTCGACCCTTTTTTACTAGGAAGGCCATAAAGTGGCCGATTTGTATTGAATCTTTGCATGTGACAATTCGTTGGATAGGTAAACAACATAACTACGACTTCCATGGAATATTTTTGCATTCTCTAAAAATTCGGCCAAAATGGTGGTTAAGAAAATCTCCTCGTTAATTTAGGACATTACTCCTTTTCGACCCTTTTTTACTAGGAAGGCCATAAAGTGGCCGATTTGTATTGAATCTTAGCAAGTGACAATTCGTTGGATAGGTAAACAGCATAAATACGACTTCCATGGGATATTTTTGCATTCTCTAAAAATTCGGACAAAATGGAGGTTAAGAAAATTTCCTCGTTAATTTAGGACATTACTCCTTTTCGACCCTTTTTTACTAGGAAGGCCATAAAGTGGCCGATTTGTATTGAATCTTAGCATGTGACAATTCGTTGGGTAGGTAAACAACATAACTACGACTTCCATGGGATAGTTTTGCATTCTCAAAAAATTCGGCCAAAATGGAGGTTAAGAAAATCTCCTCGTTAATTTAGGACATTACTCCTTTTCGACCCTTTTTTACTAGGAAGGCCATAAAGTGGCCGATTTGTATTGAATCTTAGCAAGTGACAATTCGTTGGATAGGTAAACAACATAACTACGACTTCCATGGGATATTTTTGCATTCTCTAAAAATTCGGCCAAAATGGAGGTTAAGAAAATCTCCTCGTTAGTTTAGGACATTACTCGTTTTCGACCCTTTTTAACTAGGAAGGCCATAATGTGGCCGATTTGCATTGAATCTTAGCATGTGACAATTCGTTGGATAGGTAAACAACATAGCTACGACTGCCATGGTATATTTTTGCATTCTCTAAAAATTCGGCCAAAATGGAGGTTAAGAAAATCTCCTCGTTAGTTTAGGACATTACTCGTTTTCGACCCTTTTTAACTAGGAAGGCCATAATGTGGCCGATTTGCATTGAATCTTAGCATGTGACAATTCGTTGGATAGGTAAACAACATAACTAAGACTTCCATGGTATATTTTTGTATTCTCTAAAAATTTGGCCAAAATGGAGGTTAAAAAAATCTCCTCGTTAATTTAGGACATTACTCGTTTTCGACCCTTTTTTACTAGGAAGGCCATAAAGTGGCCGATTTGTATTGAATCTTTGCATGTGACAATTCGTTGGATAGGTAAACAACATAACTACGACTTCCATTGGATATTTTTGCATTCTCTAAAAATTCGGCCAAAATGGAGGTTAAGAAAATCTCCTCGTTAATTTAGGACATTACTCCTTTTCGACCCTTTTTTACTAGGAAGGCCATAAAGTGGCCGATTTGTATTGAATCTTAGCAAGTGACAATTCGTTGGATAGGTAAACAACATAACTACGACTTCCATGGGATATTTTTGCATTCTCTAAAAATTCGGACAAAATGGAGGTTAAGAAAATTTCCTCGTTAATTTAGGACATTACTCGTTTTCGACCCTTTTTTACTAGGAAGGCCATAATGTGGCCGATTTGCATTGAATCTTCGCATGTGACAATTTGTTGGATAGGTAAACAACATAGCTACGACTGCCATGGTATATTTTTGCATTCTCTAAAAATTCGGCCAAAATGGAGGTTAAGAAAATCTCCTCGTTAATTTAGGACATTACTCGTTTTCGACCCTTTTTAACTAGGAAGGCCATAATGTGGCCGATTTGCATTGAATCTTAGCATGTGACAATTCGTTGGATAGGTAAACAACATAACTATGACTTCCATGGTATATTTTTGTATTCTCTAAAAATGGAGGTTAAAAAAATCTCCTCGTTAATTTAGGACATTACTCGTTTTCGACCCTTTTTTACTAGGAAGGCCATAAAGTGGCCGATTTGTATTGAATCTTTGCATGTGACAATTCGTTGGATAGGTAAACAACATAACTACGACTTCCATTGGATATTTTTGCATTCTCTAAAAATTCGGCCAAAATGGAGGTTAAGAAAATCTCCTCGTTAATTTAGGACATTACTCCTTTTCGACCCTTTTTTACTAGGAAGGCCATAAAGTGGCCGATTTGTATTGAATCTTAGCAAGTGACAATTCGTTGGATAGGTAAACAGCATAAATACGACTTCCATGGGATATTTTTGCATTCTCTAAAAATTCGGACAAAATGGAGGTTAAGAAAATTTCCTCGTTAATTTAGGACATTACTCCTTTTCGACCCTTTTTTACTAGGAAGGCCATAAAGTGGCCGATTTGTATTGAATCTTAGCATGTGACAATTCGTTGGGTAGGTAAACAACATAACTACGACTTCCATGGGATAGTTTTGCATTCTCAAAAAATTCGGCCAAAATGGAGGTTAAGAAAATCTCCTCGTTTCGTTTTCGACCCTTTTTTACTAGGAAGGCCATAATGTGGCCGATTTGCATTGAATCTTAGCATGTGACAATTCGTTGGATAGGTAAACAACATAACTACGACTTCCATGGTATATTTTTGCATTCTCTAAAAATTCGGCCAAAATGGAGGTTAAAAAATCTCCTCGTTAATTTAGGACATTACTCGTTTTCGACCCTTTTTTACTAGGAAGGCCATAAAGTGGCCGATTTGTATTGAATCTTTGCATGTGACAATTCGTTGGATAGGTAAACAACATAACTACGACTTCCATGGGATATTTTTGCATTCTCTAAAAATTCGGCCAAAATGGAGGTTAAGAAAATCTCCTCGTTAATTTAGGACATTACTCCTTTTCGACCCTTTTTTACTAGGAAGGCCATAAAGTGGCCGATTTGTATTGAATCTTAACAAGTGAAAATTCGTTGGATAGGTAAACAACATAACTATGACTTCCATGGGATATTTTTGCATTCTCTAAAAATTCGGCCAAAATGGAGGTTAAGAAAATCTCCTCGTTAATTTAGGACATTACTCCTTCTCGACCCTTTTTTACTAGGAAGGCCATAAAGTGGCCGATTTGTATTGAATCTTAGCAAGTGACAATTCGTTGGATAGGTAAACAACATAACTACGACTTCCATGGGATATTTTTGCATTCTCTAAAAATTTGGACAAAATGGAGGTTAAGAAAATTTCCTGGTTAATTTAGGACATTACTCGTTTTCGACCATTTTTTACTAAGAAGGCCATAATGTGGCGGATTTGCATTGAATCTTCGCATGTGACAATTTGTTGGATAGGTAAACAACATAGCTACGACTGCCATGGTATATTTTTGCATTCTCTAAAAATTCGGCCAAAATGGAGGTTAAGAAAATCTCCTCGTTAATTTAGGACATTACTGGTTTTCGACCCTTTTTAACTAGGAAGGCCATAATGTGGCCGATTTGCATTGAATCTTAGCATGTGACGATTCGTTGGATAGGTAAACAACATAACTACGACTTCCATTGTATATTTTTGCATTCTCTGAAAATTCGGCCAAAATGGAGGTTAAAAAAATTTCCTCGTTAATTTAGGACATTACTCGTTTTCGACCCTTTTTTACTAGGAAGGCCATAAAGTGGCCGATTTGTATTGAATCTTTGCATGTGACAATTCGTTGGATAGGTAAACAACATAACTACGACTTCCATGGAATATTTTTGCATTCTCTAAAAATTCGGCCAAAATGGTGGTTAAGAAAATCTCCTCGTTAATTTAGGACATTACTCCTTTTCGACCCTTTTTTACTAGGAAGGCCATAAAGTGGCCGATTTGTATTGAATCTTAGCAAGTGACAATTCGTTGGATAGGTAAACAACATAAATACGACTTCCATGGGATATTTTTGTATTCTCTAAAAATTCGGACAAAATGGAGGTTAAGAAAATTTCCTCGTTAATTTAGGACATTACTCGTTTTCGACCCTTTTTTACTAGGAAGGCCATAAAGTGGCCGATTTGTATTGAATCTTAGCATGTGACAATTCGTTGGATAGGTAAACAACATAACTACGACTTCCATGGGATATTTTTGCATTCTCAAAAAATTGGGCCAAAATGGAGGTTAAGAAAATCTCCTCGTTTCGTTTTCGACCCTTTTTTACTAGGAAGGCCATAATGTGGCCGATTTGCATTGAATCTTAGCATGTGACAATTCGTTGGATAGGTAAACAACATAACTACGACTTCCATGGTATATTTTTGGATTCTCTAAAAATTTGGCCAAAATGGAGGTTAAAAAAATCTCCTCGTTAATTTAGGACATTACTCGTTTTCGACCCTTTTTTACTAGGAAGGCCATAAAGTGGCCGATTTGTATTGAATCCTTGCATGTGACAATTCGTTGGATAGGTAAATAACATAACTATGACTTCCATGGGATATTTTTGCATTCTCTAAAAATTCGGCCAAAATGGAGGTTAAGAAAATCTCCTCGTTAATTTAGGACATTACTCCTTTTCGACCCTTTTTTACTAGGAAGGCCATAAAGTGGCCGATTTGTATTGAATCTTAGCAAGTGACAATTCGTTGGATAGGTAAACAGCATAAATACGACTTCCATGGGATATTTTTGCATTCTCTAAAAATTCGGACAAAATGGAGGTTAAGAAAATTTCCTCGTTAATTTAGGACATTACTCGTTTTCGACCCTTTTTTATTAGGAAGGCCATAAAGTGGCCGATTTGTATTGAATCTTAGCATGTGACAATTCGTTGGGTAGGTAAACAACATAACTACGACTTCCATGGGATATTTTTGCATTCTCAAAAAATTCGGCCAAAATAGAGGTTAAGAAAATCTCCTCGTTTCGTTTTCGACCCTTTTTTACTAGGAAGGCCATAATGTGGCCGATTTGCATTGAATCTTAGCATGTTACAATTCGTTGGATAGGTAAACAACATAACTACGACTTCCATGGTATATTTTTGCATTCTCTAAAAATTCGGCCAAAATGGAGGTTAAAAAATCTCCTCGTTAATTTAGGACATTACTCGTTTTCGACCCTTTTTTACTAGGAAGGCCATAAAGTGGCCGATTTGTATTGAATCTTTGCATGTGACAATTCGTTGGATAGGTAAACAACATAACTACGACTTCCATGGAATATTTTTGCATTCTCTAAAAATTCGGCCAAAATGGAGGTTAAGAAAATCTCCTCGTTAATTTAGGACATTACTCCTTTTCGACCCTTTTTTACTAGGAAGGCCATAAAGTGGCCGATTTGTATTGAATCTTAGCAAGTGACAATTCGTTGGATAGGTAAACAGCATAAATACGACTTCCATGGGATATTTTTGCATTCTCTAAAAATTCGGACAAAATGGAGGTTAAGAAAATTTCCTCGTTAATTTAGGACATTACTCGTTTTCGACCCTTTTTTATTAGGAAGGCCATAAAGTGGCCGATTTGTATTGAATCTTAGCATGTGACAATTCGTTGGGTAGGTAAACAACATAACTACGACTTCCATGGGATATTTTTGCATTCTCAAAAAATTCGGCCAAAATAGAGGTTAAGAAAATCTCCTCGTTTCGTTTTCGACCCTTTTTTACTAGGAAGGCCATAATGTGGCCGATTTGCATTGAATCTTAGCATGTTACAATTCGTTGGATAGGTAAACAACATAACTACGACTTCCATGGTATATTTTTGCATTCTCTAAAAATTCGGCCAAAATGGAGGTTAAAAAATCTCCTCGTTAATTTAGGACATTACTCGTTTTCGACCCTTTTTTACTAAGAAGGCCATAATGTGGCCGATTTGCATTGAATCTTCGCATGTGACAATTTGTTGGATAGGTAAACAACATAGCTACGACTGCCATGGTATATTTCTGCATTCTCTAAAAATTCGGCCAAAATGGAGGTTAAGAAAATCTCCTCGTTAATTTAGGACATTACTCGTTTTCGACCCTTTTTTACTAGGAAGGCCATAAAGTGGCCGATTTGTATTGAATCTTTGCATGTGACAATTCGTTGGATAGGTAAACAACATAACTACGACTTCCATGTGATATTTTTGCATTCTCTAAAAATTCGGCCAAAATGGAGGTTAAGAAAATCTCCTCGTTAATTTAGGACATTACTCCTTTTCGACCCTTTTTTACTAGGAAGGCCATAAAGTGGCCGATTTGTATTGAATCTTAGCAAGTGACAATTCGTTGGATAGGTAAACAACATAACTACGACTTCCATGGGATATTTTTGCATTCTCTAAAAATTCGGACAAAATGGAGGTTAAGAAAATTTCCTCGTTAATTTAGGACATTACTCGTTTTCGACCCTTTTTTACTAGGAAGGCCATAATGTGGCCGATTTGCATTGAATCTTCGCATGTGACAATTTGTTGGATAGGTAAACAACATAGCTACGACTGCCATGGTATATTTTTGCATTCTCTAAAAATTCGGCCAAAATGGAGGTTAAGAAAATCTCCTCGTTAATTTAGGACATTACTCGTTTTCGACCCTTTTTAACTAGGAAGGCCATAATGTGGCCGATTTGCATTGAATCTTAGCATGTGACAATTCGTTGGATAGGTAAACAACATAACTATGACTTCCATGGTATATTTTTGTATTCTCTAAAAATTTGGCCAAAATGGAGGTTAAAAAAATCTCCTCGTTAATTTAGGACATTACTCGTTTTCGACCCTTTTTTACTAGGAAGGCCATAAAGTGGCCGATTTGTATTGAATCTTTGCATGTGACAATTCGTTGGATAGGTAAACAACATAAATACGACTTCCATGGGATATTTTTGCATTCTCTAAAAATTCGGCCAAAATGGAGGTTAAGAAAATCTCCTCGTTAATTTAGGACATTACTCCTTTTCGACCCTTTTTTACTAGGAAGGCCATAAAGTGGCCGATTTGTATTGAATCTTAGCAAGTGACAATTCGTTGGATAGGTAAACAGCATAAATACGACTTCCATGGGATATTTTTGCATTCTCTAAAAATTCGGACAAAATGGAGGTTAAGAAAATTTCCTCGTTAATTTAGGACATTACTCGTTTTCGACCCTTTTTTATTAGGAAGGCCATAAAGTGGCCGATTTGTATTGAATCTTAGCATGTGACAATTCGTTGGGTAGGTAAACAACATAACTACGACTTCCATGGGATATTTTTGCATTCTCAAAAAATTCGGCCAAAATAGAGGTTAAGAAAATCTCCTCGTTTCGTTTTCGACCCTTTTTTACTAGGAAGGCCATAATGTGGCCGATTTGCATTGAATCTTAGCATGTTACAATTCGTTGGATAGGTAAACAACATAACTACGACTTCCATGGTATATTTTTGCATTCTCTAAAAATTCGGCCAAAATGGAGGTTAAAAAATCTCCTCGTTAATTTAGGACATTACTCGTTTTCGACCCTTTTTTACTAAGAAGGCCATAATGTGGCCGATTTGCATTGAATCTTCGCATGTGACAATTTGTTGGATAGGTAAACAACTTAGCTACGACTGCCATGGTATATTTCTGCATTCTCTAAAAATTCGGCCAAAATGGAGGTTAAGAAAATCTCCTCGTTAATTTAGGACATTACTCGTTTTCGACCCTTTTTTACTAGGAAGGCCATAAAGTGGCCGATTTGTATTGAATCTTTGCATGTGACAATTCGTTGGATAGGTAAACAACATAACTACGACTTCCATGTGATATTTTTGCATTCTCTAAAAATTCGGCCAAAATGGAGGTTAAGAAAATCTCCTCGTTAATTTAGGACATTACTCCTTTTCGACCCTTTTTTACTAGGAAGGCCATAAAGTGGCCGATTTGTATTGAATCTTAGCAAGTGACAATTCGTTGGATAGGTAAACAACATAACTACGACTTCCATGGGATATTTTTGCATTCTCTAAAAATTCGGACAAAATGGAGGTTAAGAAAATTTCCTCGTTAATTTAGGACATTACTCGTTTTCGACCCTTTTTTACTAGGAAGGCCATAATGTGGCCGATTTGCATTGAATCTTCGCATGTGACAATTTGTTGGATAGGTAAACAACATAGCTACGACTGCCATGGTATATTTTTGCATTCTCTAAAAATTCGGCCAAAATGGAGGTTAAGAAAATCTCCTCGTTAATTTAGGACATTACTCGTTTTCGACCCTTTTTAACTAGGAAGGCCATAATGTGGCCGATTTGCATTGAATCTTAGCATGTGACAATTCGTTGGATAGGTAAACAACATAACTATGACTTCCATGGTATATTTTTGTATTCTCTAAAAATTTGGCCAAAATGGAGGTTAAAAAAATCTCCTCGTTAATTTAGGACATTACTCGTTTTCGACCCTTTTTTACTAGGAAGGCCATAAAGTGGCCGATTTGTATTGAATCTTTGCATGTGACAATTCGTTGGATAGGTAAACAACATAACTACGACTTCCATTGGATATTTTTGCATTCTCTAAAAATTCGGCCAAAATGGAGGTTAAGAAAATCTCCTCGTTAATTTAGGACATTACTCCTTTTCGACCCTTTTTTACTAGGAAGGCCATAAAGTGGCCGATTTGTATTGAATCTTAGCAAGTGACAATTCGTTGGATAGGTAAACAGCATAAATACGACTTCCATGGGATATTTTTGCATTCTCTAAAAATTCGGACAAAATGGAGGTTAAGAAAATTTCCTCGTTAATTTAGGACATTACTCCTTTTCGACCCTTTTTTACTAGGAAGGCCATAAAGTGGCCGATTTGTATTGAATCTTAGCATGTGACAATTCGTTGGGTAGGTAAACAACATAACTACGACTTCCATGGGATAGTTTTGCATTCTCAAAAAATTCGGCCAAAACGGAGGTTAAGAAAATCTCCTCGTTTCGTTTTCGACCCTTTTTTACTAGGAAGGCCATAATGTGGCCGATTTGCATTGAATCTTAGCATGTGACAATTCGTTGGATAGGTAAACAACATAACTACGACTTCCATGGTATATTTTTGCATTCTCTAAAAATTCGGCCAAAATGGAGGTTAAAAAATCTCCTCGTTAATTTAGGACATTACTCGTTTTCGACCCTTTTTTACTAGGAAGGCCATAAAGTGGCCGATTTGTATTGAATCTTTGCATGTGACAATTCGTTGGATAGGTAAACAACATAACTACGACTTCCATGGGATATTTTTGCATTCTCTAAAAATTCGGCCAAAATGGAGGTTAAGAAAATCTCCTCGTTTATTTAGGACATTACTCGTTTTCGACCCTTTTTTACTAGGAAGGCCATAATGTGGCCGATTTGCATTGAATCTTCGCATGTGACAATTTGTTGGATAGGTAAACAACATAGCTACGACTGCCATGGTATATTTTTGCATTCTCTAAAAATTCGGCCAAAATGGAGGTTAAGAAAATCTCCTCGTTAATTTAGGACATTACTCGTTTTCGACCCTTTTTAACTAGGAAGGCCATAATGTGGCCGATTTGCATTGAATCTTAGCATGTGACAATTCGTTGGATAGGTAAACAACATAACTATGACTTCCATGGTATATTTTTGTATTCTCTAAAAATTTGGCCAAAATGGAGGTTAAAAAAATCTCCTCGTTAATTTAGGACATTACTCGTTTTCGACCCTTTTTTACTAGGAAGGCCATAAAGTGGCCGATTTGTATTGAATCTTTGCATGTGACAATTCGTTGGATAGGTAAACAACATAACTACGACTTCCATTGGATATTTTTGCATTCTCTAAAAATTCGGCCAAAATGGAGGTTAAGAAAATCTCCTCGTTAATTTAGGACATTACTCCTTTTCGACCCTTTTTTACTAGGAAGGCCATAAAGTGGCCGATTTGTATTGAATCTTAGCAAGTGACAATTCGTTGGATAGGTAAACAGCATAAATACGACTTCCATGGGATATTTTTGCATTCTCTAAAAATTCGGACAAAATGGAGGTTAAGAAAATTTCCTCGTTAATTTAGGACATTACTCCTTTTCGACCCTTTTTTACTAGGAAGGCCATAAAGTGGCCGATTTGTATTGAATCTTTGCATGTGACAATTCGTTGGATAGGTAAACAACATAACTACGACTTCCATGGGATATTTTTGCATTCTCTAAAAATTCGGACAAAATGGAGGTTAAGAAAATTTCCTCGTTAATTTAGGACATTACTCCTTTTCGACCCTTTTTTACTAGGAAGGCCATAAAGTGGCCGATTTGTATTGAATCTTAGCATGTGACAATTCGTTGGGTAGGTAAACAACATAACTACGACTTCCATTGGATATTTTTGCATTCTCTAAAAATTCGGCCAAAATGGAGGTTAAGAAAATCTCCTCGTTAATTTAGGACATTACTCCTTTTCGACCCTTTTTTACTAGGAAGGCCATAAAGTGGCCGATTTGTATTGAATCTTAACAAGTGAAAATTCGTTGGATAGGTAAACAACATAACTATGACTTCCATGGGATATTTTTGCATTCTCTAAAAATTCGGCCAAAATGGAGGTTAAGAAAATCTCCTCGTTAATTTAGGACATTACTCCTTCTCGACCCTTTTTTACTAGGAAGGCCATAAAGTGGCCGATTTGTATTGAATCTTAGCAAGTGACAATTCGTTGGATAGGTAAACAACATAACTACGACTTCCATGGGATATTTTTGCATTCTCTAAAAATTCGGACAAAATGGAGGTTAAGAAAATTTCCTGGTTAATTTAGGACATTACTCGTTTTCGACCATTTTTTACTAAGAAGGCCGTAATGTGGCCGATTTGCATTGAATCTTCGCATGTGACAATTTGTTGGATAGGTAAACAACATAGCTACGACTGCCATGGTATATTTTTGCATTCTCTAAAAATTCGGCCAAAATGGAGGTTAAGAAAATCTCCTCTCTAATTTAGGACATTACTGGTTTTCGACCCTTTTTAACTAGGAAGGCCATAATGTGGCCGATTTGCATTGAATCTTAGCATGTGACGATTCGTTGGATAGGTAAACAACATAACTACGACTTCCATTGTATATTTTTGCATTCTCTGAAAATTCGGCCAAAATGGAGGTTAAAAAAATCTCCTCGTTAATTTAGGACATTACTCGTTTTTGACCCTTTTTTACTAGGAAGGCCATAAAGTGGCCGATTTGTATTGAATCTTTGCATGTGACAATTCGTTGGATAGGTAAACAACATAACTACGACTTCCATGGAATATTTTTGCATTCTCTAAAAATTCGGCCAAAATGGTGGTTAAGAAAATCTCCTCGTTAATTTAGGACATTACTCCTTTTCGACCCTTTTTTACTAGGAAGGCCATAAAGTGGCCGATTTGTATTGAATCTTAGCAAGTGACAATTCGTTGGATAGGTAAACAACATAAATACGACTTCCATGGGATATTTTTGTATTCTCTAAAAATTCGGACAAAATGGAGGTTAAGAAAATTTCCTCGTTAATTTAGGACATTACTCGTTTTCGACCCTTTTTTACTAGGAAGGCCATAAAGTGGCCGATTTGTATTGAATCTTAGCATGTGACAATTCGTTGGATAGGTAAACAACATAACTACGACTTCCATGGGATATTTTTGCATTCTCTAAAAATTCGGACAAAATGGAGGTTAGGAAAATTTCCTCGTTAATTTAGGACATTACTCGTTTTCGACCCTTTTTTATTAGGAAGGCCATAAAGTGGCCGATTTGTATTGAATCTTAGCATGTGACAATTCGTTGGGTAGGTAAACAACATAACTACGACTTCCATGGGATATTTTTGCATTCTCAAAAAATTCGGCCAAAATAGAGGTTAAGAAAATCTCCTCGTTTCGTTTTCGACCCTTTTTTACTAGGAAGGCCATAATGTGGCCGATTTGCATTGAATCTTAGCATGTTACAATTCGTTGGATAGGTAAACAACATAACTACGACTTCCATGGTATATTTTTGCATTCTCTAAAAATTCGGCCAAAATGGAGGTTAAAAAATCTCCTCGTTAATTTAGGACATTACTCGTTTTCGATCCTTTTTTACTAGGAAGGCCATAAAGTGGCCGATTTGTATTGAATCTTTGCATGTGACAATTCGTTGGATAGGTAAACAATATAACTACGACTTCCATGGAATATTTTTGCATTCTCTAAAAATTCGGCCAAAATGGAGGTTAAGAAAATCTCCTCGTTAATTTAGGACATTACTCCTTTTCGACCCTTTTTTACTAGGAAGGCCATAAAGTGGCCGATTTGTATTGAATCTTAGCAAGTGACAATTCGTTGGATAGGTAAACAGCATAAATACGACTTCCATGGGATATTTTTGCATTCTCTAAAAATTCGGACAAAATGGAGGTTAAGAAAATTTCCTCGTTAATTTAGGACATTACTCGTTTTCGACCCTTTTTTATTAGAAAGGCCATAAAGTGGCCGATTTGTATTGAATCTTAGCATGTGACAATTCGTTGGGTAGGTAAACAACATAACTACGACTTCCATGGGATATTTTTGCATTCTCAAAAAATTCGGCCAAAATAGAGGTTAAGAAAATCTCCTCGTTTCGTTTTCGACCCTTTTTTACTAGGAAGGCCATAATGTGGCCGATTTGCATTGAATCTTAGCATGTTACAATTCGTTGGATAGGTAAACAACATAACTACGACTTCCATGGTATATTTTTGCATTCCCTAAAAATTCGGCCAAAATGGAGGTTAAAAAATCTCCTCGTTAATTTAGGACATTACTCGTTTTCGACCCTTTTTTACTAGGAAGGCCATAAAGTGGCCGATTTGTATTGAATCTTTGCATGTGACAATTCGTTGGATAGGTAAACAACATAACTACGACTTCCATGGAATATTTTTGCATTCTCTAAAAATTCGGCCAAAATGGAGGTTAAGAAAATCTCCTCGTTAATTTAGGACATTACTCCTTTTCGACCCTTTTTTACTAGGAAGGCCATAAAGTGGCCGATTTGTATTGAATCTTAGCAAGTGACAATTCGTTGGATAGGTAAACAACATAAATACGACTTCCATGGGATATTTTTGCATTCTCTAAAAATTCGGACAAAATGGAGGTTAAGAAAATTTCCTCGTTAATTTAAGACATTACTCGTTTTCGACCCTTTTTTATTCGGAAGGCCATAAATTGGCCGATTTGTATTGAATCTTAGCATGTGACAATTCGTTGGATAGGTAAACAACATAACTACGACTTCCATGGGATATTTTTGCATTCTCAAAAAATTCGGCCAAAATGGAGGTTAAGAAAATCTCCTCGTTTCGTTTTCGACCCTTTTTTACTAGGAAGGCCATAATGTGGCCGATTTGCATTGAATCTTAGCATGTGACAATTCGTTGGATAGGTAAACAACATAACTACGACTTCCATGGTATATTTTTGCATTCTCTAAAAATTCGGCCAAAATGGAGGTTAAAAAATCTCCTCGTTAATTTAGGACATTACTCGTTTTCGACCCTTTTTTACTAGGAAGGCCACAAAGTGGCCGATTTGTATTGAATCTTTGCATGTGACAATTCGTTGGATAGGTAAACAACATAACTACGACTTCCATGGGATATTTTTGCATTCTCTAAAAATTCGGCCAAAATGGAGGTTAAGAAAATCTCCTCGTTAATTTAGGACATTACTCCTTTTCGACCCGTTTTTACTAGGAAGGCCATAAAGTGGCCGATTTGTATTGAATCTTAGCAAGTGACAATTCGTTGGATAGGTAAACAACATAACTACGACTTCCATGGGATATTTTTGCATTCTCTAAAAATTCGGACAAAATGGAGGTTAATGATAGAGCCAAACCGCAAGTGCACGACCTATCGAAGTAATAGTAGTAAGTAGAGTATCGTTCCGCTAGGGAGTTGTTCAACTTAATTAACTTTTAATGAATGATTAGAGGAGAGAAAGTTGATAAGAAAGGGTTTGATTGCTGAAGGTAAAAACAATAATAATAAAAGGGCCTTAGGATCATTGGTTCATCTTAATAACTAATCCTTCACTAGACAAAACCTAAACATCTAATTTCATGATTTACACACTAATTTCTAAAGACCGGTTTCCCTTAGCCCCTCACCTTTCCGATGAAAGTCCGGTGAGAGTTTACTTCTAGCAACCAAGCCTATTTCACTGACATGATTACTAGAAGATGCATAGAGGATTGAAACTACTCTTTGTCTCAATAATTGCAAAGACTATTTCACTGTTTTGCAATTATTGTCTAGATTCACTTGTTCCAACATCAAGACTCCACTCTCGCTTTATGAATTGATGTTTGGGATGATGGATTAACGATTATCAAACCCTCCGCTTTCGCTTCCACAGTTTGATAATTGTTAATCCACGTTAAGACGGTGAATCTAGATTAGAAATTAGGGTTACATGGAAATTAGGGTTTAGACATGTTTTGTTTAGGATTGAGTCATTAGACTCCCCAACAATCCTAAGACTAAGAAGTCTACTCACTCATGTTCATCGTAGACATGGAGGAAGAAGAGAGAAATGCAGTAAAATAAATTGCAAAGAAAGTAAAAGGGAAAATAAAGACTTTTATTAAAATAGCAATTGAAATAAACAAAGTAAAGCATGATTGTTTATGGTGGAGAGCTACTCTATTTATAGCTTTACAATTGACTTAGAAACTAAGCAACTAAAAGGATAAAACGGTAAAGCCGCAACAGGGTAACTTGGCCTTGAAGAAAAAGCAGCAAAAGTGGTTTCTGGGACGGGCACGGCCGTGCCACATGTTGGCACGGGCCGTGCCAAGCTTCTGAGTTGGGGGAATATATTTTTGCCCCGTATCTTCGTATTCTTACGCTGTATTTTGCTCCAGTCCTCTTTCTTTTGCTCCAAGGCACCTTCCACCATATATTTATTCCTAAAATAAAATAAAAGACAATTTGAAGTAAAATATTCTAAACTAAAATAAAATGCAATAAAATAAAATCAAATCTAAAATAAAACTAAACTAAATAAGGCAATAATTAATACTATCTATGACTCATCAAACTCCCCCACACTTGAATCTTTGCTTGTCCTCAAGCAAAAGGCAACAAACATAGTAGCAACAAAAGATTGATTATGGCAATATTATGAACAAATGTCTCTAGAGAAAGGCTTTGCCTCAAGTACACTAATTACAATTTCAAATACTTCTCATGAACCTATTCTACCCAACATCAAGTCTCAAGTGAGTGTGTTGTGTGCAGTCCAACCCTTTTCTTGCTCCTGTATAAGACAGATATTATGAGGAATAGGTTCTATCCTTAGTGCTAAAGTAACCGAGAAAAGTCCTTTCTTCATTTCATATAAGAGTGATGGGAATTCAAGTTAAAAATTAAATTAGACATAACAATTAAGCACAAGGGGCTGCAGATGCTTAGGGGCTATCTATCCTCATAGGAAGTCTTCTCGGATGTAATTGTCCTTTCCCCCTAGATTCAAAATCACCCTAAGCAGTGCTGCAAAATTATTTATTTGTTTCATCTCCGCGTAGGAAGTCTTTTTGGATGTAATTGTCCTTTCCCCCTAGCATTGATGAATTAGTTTCACTTTAAGTTCAAATTAAGGAGTCACCACCACAATTAGGAAGTTAGGATGTAATTGTCCTTTCCCCCACATGTTGGTGCCATTCTCCTGCCCCATTTAACATTAACAAATTAAAGAATATAACAATTAAGAACAATTTGATTAATTTTCCCACACAAACTTATACTACTTTTACTCTTAAGACTTTAAAGGGTCTAAGTTAACACTAAAGATAGAACGTGCTCCTTAAAATACCTATTCATACATTTGCTCAAAGATTGCAACCGAGTGCTTTTCTCATTGGAGATTTTCACAATAAAACAAGATGTGGGTATAGCAAGAACATAAGAAACACAAGAAACTACTTTCATGTACAAGAAGCAACCTAAAGAAGAGACAAAACAAAAATTTTCATGCCATATTTTACATTAAACACAAGCTACTTAGTCATGCCTCTTGCTATAAAAACAAAACAAAAGAATAAAGTTCAAGGGAGTTTGGGAACACTACGACTCTAGACACTTTATTAGCCCCCCCCCCCCCCCCCCCACACTTAGGGGAAGCATTGTCCTCAATGATTCAAAAAGAAAAAGAAATTAAAAGAGAGGAAGTAGTAGAAGAAGAGTAGTAGAGAGAGAGAAGAAGGGAAGAGAGGAAGAGGAAAGCTCACAATTTATTGAGGTCCATATGGAGGACCTTGAAGTTGGAGGTGTTGCATCATCCGACGGAGCATCTCATTATTTTCATCATTGACACGGTTGCCCCTTTGAACTTCATTGCGAAGGCCGGAGATCTCAACACCTTGCCTTTGTTGCTCGGTGCTCATCCTCTCGATTTCATTGTGAATCCATGTCCATCTTTGATTTTCATTAAGCTCACCGGCTTCATGGCCATGGTGCCCCTCTTGGTGCAAGTTAGCACCTTCTCCTTCATCATCTTGTTGTTCTAGAACCTGCACATCATCAACATACAACCAATTTTCTTCCACCTCGGTGGTAGTCCGAGATGGGTTAGGCAATAAAAACACGATTGGTACATTTAGCTTAAGTTGGTAATGGAGTGGTGGACGATGTTTAATGAAATTCATAGCAATGAGGGTTTCCCGGTTAAGCTTATTGTTTCCCTCAATTGGTTTGATCCCCTCATCCTCACCCACTCCAAAACACCTAGCTATATATGTAATGATGCCACCCACCACTATGTCTCCTCTACCGGCCGGTCTAGTACCGACAAAGTCTAGGTAATCAATCAAATAAAAACAAGTATTGACGGGGTGGTTGTGGAGCATTGCCCATAACATGAACAATTCATCGGTTCTAGTGTTTCCTAGCTCGGTTCTACCCCAAATAGTGCAAGTCATTACCCTTTGGAGGTACCTAAGTACGGGGTTGTGGATGTTGCTAGCTTTGTTGGCTCTAGGAACATAGTTGGAAACGCCGGTGATACGTGTCCAAAAGGCAGCTGGGTCATAGTTATCCGGTTTTAGGCTAGGATCCCAATGATCATGAATATATCCCTCATTTGCAAAACCTAAGGCCTCACAAAAGTGATGAAGTGACATGTCATAATCAATATTCATCAACCGAAAAACAACTCTATGGTTAGGGTTATCAAAATTCAACTTATCTTTAGTGAAAACAATTGAGCTTAAAAATTCATAAGTGAAGTTTTCATAACCCCGCATAGGTTTCAGCAATTCAGTCCAACCTAACTTTCCTATCAACCTAGAAACATCATCAAACAGCTCTAGCACATCTAAAGTATTGGGATCAGGATAACGAGAAGGATGCAAGTGTTTAGAGATTAGAATTTTATACCTGTCCCGTTGCTTGTTGTTCTTGAAGTTTATTCCATGATTCTTCACTTGTGCTTGCTTCTTTGGGGGAGGTCCTCCTTGTGAGCTTGCTGGTTCTTTACCACTTCTTCTTGAAGCCATTTACCCTTGTTGGAATTGGTTTTGAAGGTTTAGGGTTTGGGAGGATTTTTGGTGGAAAGGATTGGTTTAGGGTTGGGGTTGATGTTTAAGGAAGGTTTGTTGGTTTGGATGTGGAGATTGGTTAAGGTTTTGTGGTGTTTGGGTTAGGTTTTGAAAGATTAGGGTTTTGGTGAATTATGGGTTTGAATGGATGAAAGATGTTTTTGATTGGTGGTTTTTGTTTGGGATGAAGTTTATGATTGATTGGTGAAAGAATTGAATGGTTTGGTGAAGAATTGAGGGAGATATGAAGGTTTGAAGGTTTGAAGGTTATGGAGGTTTAGAGAGAAGTTTGAAAGATGAAAGAGGGTTGTTGTTTGTGAATGAGGAAGAAGAAAGAAAAATTTGTGGATATATGGGGTGTAGAGGTCGGGCACGGCCGTGCCACCTATTGGCACGGGCCGTGCCATCTTTCTGACTTCATGGCCAATTTTTGCCTTAAAAACTTGGCACGGCCGTGCCATTCCTAGCACGGGCCGTGCCACCTTTCTGGTCATGGGGCTTCAAAATTTTTCCATCTTTTCGAATCAACTCGGACAAGTACCTACAAAACAACTTAAAACAAAGAAAAACAAAACAAAAGCAGTAAAATGCGTGGGTTGCCTCCCACGAAGCGCTCTTTTAATGTAATTAGCTTGACGGTTAGAAAGGGTCCTTAGAATGGATCAAAGATATCATATTGTGTAGATGACGCTATAAAACGTTCTTTCACAACATGATCGTTAAGCATGCAACAAGAGTAAAGAGCGGGGCCTTTCATAACGTTTTCCAACTCAAATCCTACCATCTTATCACTCACTTGAAAGACTATCCTACCAAGTTTAACATCAATGAGAGCTCCTGCAGTTGCAAGGAAAGGTCTACCTAGGATTATAGGGACGTCATCGTCCTCTTCAATGTCAACGACTACAAAATCAGTGGGGATGTATATCCCCTCTATCTTAACAGGTATGTCCTCGACAAATCCTACAAGTTTCATGGTAGAACGATCAGCAATTTTCAATTCCATCTCGGTAGGTTTCAATTCTCCTATCCCTATCCTTTTAAGAAGAGACAAAGGCAGCAAACTAACACTAGCTCCTAAGTCACATAAAGCTTTGTTTATGGTTTCATTCCCAATTTCACATGGTATGGCAAAGCTACCTGGATCTCTAAGCTTAGGGGGTGCTTCTTGGATGATTGCACTAGTTTCCTTAGCCAAGGCTATTGTCTCATTATGCTCTATAGCCCTTTTCTTTGAAAAAATTTCCTTTAAAAACTTGGCATATAGAGGCATCCTAGACAAAGCTTCAGCAAAGGGAAGTTTAATGCAAATCTTCCTAAGTATGTTAACAAATTTTTCAAACTTACCCTCTAGTTTAAGCTTATCAAGATTTAAGGGGGATGGAGTTTTGTTTTCTTCAAGCGGTTTTGCTTCTTCTATCACAATTTTATCACCTAAAGGCTTGACACTTTCTTTCCCAATGTTTTTAACCTTAGCAAAAGTTTCGCCTAACTTACTACCCCCAAAAGATATGACATTAACTTGGGCTTTGGGATTGGCTTCGGTTTGACCAGGAAAGACTCCCGGTGTTTGGGAAGATGTAGCCACTTGTTGGGCTATTTGGACGATTTGTGTTTCAAGCATTTTAGAGTGAGTAGCAATAGAATCAACCTTGGTATTGAGCTTGGAAAGAGAATCATTCAGAAATCCAGTTTGGTTTTTGAGTTCTTGAAGTTGTTTGTTTTGGTTGGCAATAGAGTTTTCCAACAAAATTTCCAAATTGGATTTTTGAGTGAATCTTTGGTTGTTTGCATAACCGGGTGGTGCTACTTGTCCATAGGGATTTTGGTTTTTATAAAAATTTTGATTTTGTCTCATCCCTTGGTTGTATTGAGCATAATTCATTTGCTCAACACTGTTAATAGCACTACCTAGTTGGCAATCAACACCAGCATGACCAGTTATACCACATATTTCACAAGAAGGAGTAGAAGCAGAATTGATAGCACTAACATTGAATTTTTCAAGTTTTTCGGTTAGTGTATCAATTTTAGAAGCAAGGTGGTCATAGTTAGAGACTTCGTGTATACCTGCCTCCCTTTTGGAGGGTGAAGAACTAGTGATGGCTCTCTCGTCGGTCCACTTGTAGTGATTTTGGGCCATGTCTTCGATCAGGGCATACGCCTCCGTGTAATTCTTGTTCATAAGTGCTCCACCTGCAGCTGCATCAACGGACATCTTAGTGGTATAAGACAAGCCATTATAAAAAGTATGGACTATAAGCCACTTCTCTAGGCCATGGTGGGGACAAAGTCTTAGCATTTCTTTGAAACGCTCCCACGCCTCATAGAGAGATTCCCCATCTTTTTGATTGAACCGCGTGATTTGGTCTCTAAGTTTAGCGGTTTTAGATGGTGGGAAGAAGCGGGCAAGGAATGCTTGCCTCATCTGATCCCATGAAGTAATGGAACCGACTTCGAGGGAATGGAACCAAGCGCTAGCTCTATCCCTTAAGGAAAAGGGAAAGAGATGAAGTCTTACGGCTTCTTGGTTCTCCTTCATGGTTCCACTAATTCGTAGGAAAACAGAGATGTGAAGATTGGGATCCTCAGTGGGGGATCCCGAGAATTGGTTTTGCTGCACCAAGTTAAGTAGGGCAGGCTTGATTTCAAAGTTGTCATCCTCAACCGTTGGGTACACGATAACAGCTTGTGGCTCAGCCGTAGACGGCGTTGCATACTCTTTGAGAGTGCGATTGGCCATGGCGGTGTTATTTTGTGCGTCTCTCCTTCGTCTATGCAAATACCTTTCGATCTCGTTGATTATTACAACTCGATTTCTGGTTTTTCGCATAAGAATTTGAGAACCCAAGAAGTTAGTGATAACAGAAAAATAAAAATAAAAATAAAAACAGAAAAAGAAAGAGAAGAAGGGAGAATTCTAATCACTAAGAAAAAGCTAATTAAATTAGTTAACTCCCCGGCAGCGGCGCCAAAAACTTGATAGAGCCAAACCGCAAGTGCACGGCCTATCGAAGTAATAGTAGTAAGTAGAGTATCGTTCCGCTAGGGAGTTGTTCAACTTAATTAACTTTTAATGAATGATTAGAGGAGAGAAAGTTGATAAGAAAGGGTTTGATTGCTGAAGGTAAAAACAATAATAATAAAAGGGCCTTAGGATCATTGGTTCATCTTAATAACTAATCCTTCACTAGACAAAACCTAAACATCTAATTTCATGATTTACACACTAATTTCTAAAGACCGGTTTCCCTTAGCCCCTCACCTTTCCGATGAAAGTCCGGTGAGAGTTTACTTCTAGCAACCAAGCCTATTTCACTGACATGATTACTAGAAGATGCATAGAGGATTGAAACTACTCTTTGTCTCAATAATTGCAAAGACTATTTCACTGTTTTGCAATTATTGTCTAGATTCACTTGTTCCAACATCAAGACTCCACTCTCGCTTTATGAATTGATGTTTGGGATGATGGATTAACGATTATCAAACCCTCCACTTTCGCTTCCACAGTTTGATAATTGTTAATCCACGTTAAGACGGTGAATCTAGATTAGAAATTAGGGTTACATGGAAATTAGGGTTTAGACATGTTTTGTTTAGGATTGAGTCATTAGACTCCCCAACAATCCTAAGACTAAGAAGTCTACTCACTCATGTTCATCGTAGACATGGAGGAAGAAGAGAGAAATGCAGTAAAATAAATTGCAAAGAAAGTAAAAGGGAAAATAAAGACTTTTATTAAAATAGCAATTGAAATAAACAAAGTAAAGCATGATTGTTTATGGTGGAGAGCTACTCTATTTATAGCTTTACAATTGACTTAGAAACTAAGCAACTAAAAGGATAAAACGGTAAAGCCGCAACAGGGTAACTTGGCCTTGAAGAAAAAGCAGCAAAAGTGGTTTCTGGGACGGGCACGGCCGTGCCACATGTTGGCACGGGCCGTGCCAAGCTTCTGAGTTGGGGAATATATTTTTGCTCGGTATCTTCGTATTCTTGCGCTGTATTTTGCTCCAGTCCTCTTTCTTTTGCTGCAAGGCACCTTCCACCATATATTTATTCCTAAAATAAAATAAAAGACAATTTGAAGTAAAATATTCTAAACTAAAATAAAATGCAATAAAATAAAATCAAATCTAAAATAAAACTAAACTAAATAAGGCAATAATTAATACTATCTATGACTCATCAGTTAAGAAAATTTCCTCGTTAATTTAGGACATTAATCGTTTTCGACCCTTTTTTACTAGGAAGGCCATAATGTGGCCGATTTGCATTGAATCTTCGCATGTGACAATTTGTTGGATAGGTAAACAACATAGCTACGACTGCCATGGTATATTTTTGCATTCTCTAAAAATACGGCCAAAATGGAGGTTAAGAAAATCTCCTCGTTAATTTAGGACATTACTCGTTTTCGACCCTTTTTTACTTGGAAGGCCATAATGTGGCCGATTTGCACTGAATCTTAGCATGTGACAATTCGTTGGATAGGTAAACAACATAACTACGACTTCCATGGGATATTTTTGCATTCTCTAAAAATTCGGCCAAAATGGAGGTTAAGAAAATCTCCTCGTTAATTTAGGACATTACTCCTTTTCGACCCTTTTTTACTAGGAAGGCCATAAAGTGGCCGATTTGTATTGAATCTTAGCAAGTGACAATTCGATGGATAGGTAAACAACATAACTACGACTTCCATGGGATATTTTTGCATTCTCTAAAAATTCGGATAAAATGGAGGTTAAGAAAATTTCCTCGTTAATTTAGGACATTACTCGTTTTCGACCCTTTTTTATTAGGAAGGCCATAAAGTGGCCGATTTGTATTGAATTTTAGCATGTGACAATTCGTTGGATAGGTAAACAACATAACTACGACTTCCATGGGATATTTTTGCATTCTCAAAAAATTCGGCCAAAATGGAGGTTAAGAAAATCACCTCGTTTCGTTTTCGACCCTTTCTTACTAGGAAGGCCATAATGTGGCCGATTTGCATTGAATCTGAGCATGTGACAATTCGTTGGATAGGTAAACAACATAACTACGACTTCCATGGTATATTTTTGCATTCTCTAAAAATTCGGCCAAAATGGAGGTTAAAAAATCTCCTCGTTAATTTAGGACATTACTCGTTTTCGACCCTTTTTTACTAGGAAGGCCACAAAGTGGCCGATTTGTATTGAATCTTTGCATGTGACAATTCGTTGGATAGGTAAACAACATAACTACGACTTCCATGGGATATTTTTGCATTCTCTAAAAATTCGGCCAAAATGGAGGTTAAGAAAATCTCCTAGTTAATTTAGGACATTACTCCTTTTCGACCCTTTTTTACTAGGAAGACCATAAAGTGGCCGATTTGTATTGAATCTTAGCAAGTGACAATTCGTTGGATAGGTAAACAACATAAATACGACTTCCATGGGATATTTTTGCATTCTCTAAAAATTCGGCCAAAATGGAGGTTAAGAAAATCTCCTAGTTAATTTAGGACATTACTCCTTTTCGACCCTTTTTTATTAGGAAGGCCATAAAGTGGCCGATTTGTATTGAATCTTAGCATGTGACAATTCGTTGGATAGGTAAACAACATAACTACGACTTCCATGGGATATTTTTGCATTCTCGAAAAATTCGGCCAAAATGGAGGTTAAGAAAATCTCCTCGTTTCGTTTTCGACCCTTTTTTACTAGGAAGGCCATAATGTGGCCGATTTGCATTGAATCTTAGCATGTGACAATTCGTTGGATAGGTAAACAACATAACTACGACTTCCATGGTATATTTTTGCATTCTCTAAAAATTCGGCCAAAATGGAGGTTAAAAAATCTCCTCGTTAATTTAGGACATTACTCGTTTTCGACCCTTTTTTACTAGGAAGGCCATAAAGTGGCCGATTTGTATTGAATCTTTGCATGTGACAATTCGTTGGATAGGTAAACAACATAACTACGACTTCCATGGGATATTTTTGCATTCTCTAAAAATTCGGCCAAAATGGAGGTGAAGAAAATCTCCTCGTTAATTTAGGACATTACTCCTTTTCGACCCTTTTTTACTAGGAAGGCCATAAAGTGGCCGATTTGTATTGAATCTTAGCAAGTGACAATTCGTTGGATAGGTAAACAACATAACTACGACTTCCATGGGATATTTTTGCATTCTCTAAAAATTCGGATAAAATGGAGGTTAAGAAAATTTCCTCGTTAATTTAGGACATTACTCGTTTTCGACCCTTTTTTACTAGGAAGGCCATAAAGTGGCCGATTTGTATTGAATCTTTGCATGTGACAATTCGTTGGATAGGTAAACAACATAACTACGACTTCCATGGGATATTTTTGCATTCTCTAAAAATTCGGCCAAAATGGAGGTGAAGAAAATCTCCTCGTTAATTTAGGACATTACTCCTTTTCGACCCTTTTTTACTAGGAAGGCCATAAAGTGGCCGATTTGTATTGAATTTTAGCATGTGACAATTCGTTGGATAGGTAAACAACATAACTACGACTTCCATGGGATATTTTTGCATTCTCAAAAAATTCGGCCAAAATGGAGGTTAAGAAAATCACCTCGTTTCGTTTTCGACCCTTTTTTACTAGGAAGGCCATAATGTGGCCGATTTGCATTGAATCTGAGCATGTGACAATTCGTTGGATAGGTAAACAACATAACTACGACTTCCATGGTATATTTTTGCATTCTCTAAAAATTCGGCCAAAATGGAGGTTAAAAAATCTCCTCGTTAATTTAGGACATTACTCGTTTTCGACCCTTTTTTACTAGGAAGGCCACAAAGTGGCCGATTTGTATTGAATCTTTGCATGTGACAATTCGTTGGATAGGTAAACAACATAACTACGACTTCCATGGGATATTTTTGCACTCTCTAAAAATTCGGCCAAAATGGAGGTTAAGAAAATCTCCTAGTTAATTTAGGACATTACTCCTTTTCGACCCTTTTTTACTAGGAAGACCATAAAGTGGCCGATTTGTATTGAATCTTAGCAAGTGACAATTCGTTGGATAGGTAAACAACATAAATACGACTTCCATGGGATATTTTTGCATTCTCTAAAAATTCGGCCAAAATGGAGGTTAAGAAAATCTCCTAGTTAATTTAGGACATTACTCCTTTTCGACCCTTTTTTATTAGGAAGGCCATAAAGTGGCCGATTTGTATTGAATCTTAGCATGTGACAATTCGTTGGATAGGTAAACAACATAACTACGACTTCCATGGGATATTTTTGCATTCTCGAAAAATTCGGCCAAAATGGAGGTTAAGAAAATCTCCTCGTTTCGTTTTCGACCCTTTTTTACTAGGAAGGCCATAATGTGGCCGATTTGCATTGAATCTTAGCATGTGACAATTCGTTGGATAGGTAAACAACATAACTACGACTTCCATGGTATATTTTTGCATTCTCTAAAAATTCGGCCAAAATGGAGGTTAAAAAATCTCCTCGTTAATTTAGGACATTACTCGTTTTCGACCCTTTTTTACTAGGAAGGCCATAAAGTGGCCGATTTGTATTGAATCTTTGCATGTGACAATTCGTTGGATAGGTAAACAACATAACTACGACTTCCATGGGATATTTTTGCATTCTCTAAAAATTCGGCCAAAATGGAGGTGAAGAAAATCTCCTCGTTAATTTAGGACATTACTCCTTTTCGACCCTTTTTTACTAGGAAGGCCATAAAGTGGCCGATTTGTATTGAATCTTAGCAAGTGACAATTCGTTGGATAGGTAAACAACATAACTACGACTTCCATGGGATATTTTTGCATTCTCTAAAAATTCGGATAAAATGGAGGTTAAGAAAATTTCCTCGTTAATTTAGGACATTACTCGTTTTCGACCCTTTTTTATTAGGAAGGCCATAAAGTGGCCGATTTGTATTGAATCTTAGCATGTGACAATTCGTTGGATAGGTAAACAACATAACTACGACTTCCATGGGATATTTTTGCATTCTCAAAAAATTCGGCCAAAATGGAGGTTAAGAAAATCACCTCGTTTCGTTTTCGACCCTTTTTTACTAGGAAGGCCATAATGTGGCCGATTTGCATTGAATCTGAGCATGTGACAATTCGTTGGATAGGTAAACAACATAACTACGACTTCCATGGTATATTTTTGCATTCTCTAAAAATTCGGCCAAAATGGAGGATAAAAAATCTCCTCGTTAATTTAGGACATTACTCGTTTTCGACCCTTTTTTACTAGGAAGGCCACAAAGTGGCCGATTTGTATTGAATCTTTGCATGTGACAATTCGTTGGATAGGTAAACAACATAACTACGACTTATATGGGATATTTTTGCATTCTCTAAAAATTCGGCCAAAATGGAGGTTAAGAAAATCTCCTCGTTAATTTAGGACATTACTCCTTTTCGACCCTTTTTTACTAGGAAGGCCATAAAGTGGCCGATTTGTATTGAATCTTAGCAAGTGACAATTCGTTGGATAGGTAAACAACATAACTACGACTTCCATGGGATATTTTTGCATTCTCTAAAAATTCGGCCAAAATGGAGGTTAAGAAAATCTCCTAGTTAATTTAGGACATTACTCCTTTTCGACCCTTTTTTACTAGGAAGACCATAAAGTGGCCGATTTGTATTGAATCTTAGCAAGTGACAATTCGTTGGATAGGTAAACAACATAAATACGACTTCCATATGGGATATTTTTGCATTCTCTAAAAATTCGGCCAAAATGGAGGTTAAGAAAATCTCCTAGTTAATTTAGGACATTACTCCTTTTCGACCCTTTTTTATTAGGAAGGCCATAAAGTGGCCGATTTGTATTGAATCTTAGCATGTGACAATTCGTTGGATAGGTAAACAACATAACTACGACTTCCATGGGATATTTTTGCATTCTCGAAAAATTCGGCCAAAATGGAGGTTAAGAAAATCTCCTCGTTTCGTTTTCGACCCTTTTTTACTAGGAAGGCCATAATGTGGCCGATTTGCATTGAATCTTAGCATGTGACAATTCGTTGGATAGGTAAACAACATAACTACGACTTCCATGGTATATTTTTGCATTCTCTAAAAATTCGGCCAAAATGGAGGTTAAAAAATCTCCTCGTTAATTTAGGACATTACTCGTTTTCGACCCTTTTTTACTAGGAAGGCCATAAAGTGGCCGATTTGTATTGAATCTTTGCATGTGACAATTCGTTGGATAGGTAAACAACATAACTACGACTTCCATGGGATATTTTTGCATTCTCTAAAAATTCGGCCAAAATGGAGGTTAAGAAAATCTCCTCGTTAATTTAGGACATTACTCCTTTTCGACCCTTTTTTACTAGGAAGGCCATAAAGTGGCCGATTTGTATTGAATCTTAGCAAGTGACAATTCGTTGGATAGGTAAACAACATAACTACGACTTCCATGGGATATTTTTGCATTCTCTAAAAATTCGGATAAAATGGAGGTTAAGAAAATTTCCTCGTTAATTTAGGACATTACTCGTTTTCGACCCTTTTTTATTAGGAAGGCCATAAAGTGGCCGATTTGTATTGAATCTTAGCATGTGACAATTCGTTGGATAGGTAAACAACATAACTACGACTTCCATGGGATATTTTTGCATTCTCAAAAAATTCGGCCAAAATGGAGGTTAAGAAAATCACCTCGTTTCGTTTTCGACCCTTTTTTACTAGGAAGGCCATAATGTGGCCGATTTGCATTGAATCTGAGCATGTGACAATTCGTTGGATAGGTAAACAACATAACTACGACTTCCATGGTATATTTTTGCATTCTCTAAAAATTCGGCCAAAATGGAGGTTAAGAAAATCTCCTCGTTAATTTAGGACATTACTCCTTTTCGACCCTTTTTTACTAGGAAGGCCATAAAGTGGCCGATTTGTATTGAATCTTAGCAAGTGACAATTCGTTGGATAGGTAAACAACATAACTACGACTTCCATGGGATATTTTTGCATTCTCTAAAAATTCGGATAAAATGGAGGTTAAGAAAATTTCCTCGTTAATTTAGGACATTACTCGTTTTCGACCCTTTTTTATTAGGAAGGCCATAAAGTGGCCGATTTGTATTGAATCTTAGCATGTGACAATTCGTTGGATAGGTAAACAACATAACTACGACTTCCATGGGATATTTTTGCATTCTCTAAAAATTCGGCCAAAATGGAGGTGAAGAAAATCTCCTCGTTAATTTAGGACATTACTCCTTTTCGACCCTTTTTTACTAGGAAGGCCATAAAGTGGCCGATTTGTATTGAATCTTAGCAAGTGACAATTCGTTGGATAGGTAAACAACATAACTACGACTTCCATGGGATATTTTTGCATTCTCTAAAAATTCGGATAAAATGGAGGTTAAGAAAATTTCCTCGTTAATTTAGGACATTACTCGTTTTCGACCCTTTTTTATTAGGAAGGCCATAAAGTGGCCGATTTGTATTGAATCTTAGCATGTGACAATTCGTTGGATAGGTAAACAACATAACTACGACTTCCATGGGATATTTTTGCATTCTCAAAAAATTCGGCCAAAATGGAGGTTAAGAAAATCACCTCGTTTCGTTTTCGACCCTTTTTTACTAGGAAGGCCATAATGTGGCCGATTTGCATTGAATCTGAGCATGTGACAATTCGTTGGATAGGTAAACAACATAACTACGACTTCCATGGTATATTTTTGCATTCTCTAAAAATTCGGCCAAAATGGAGGATAAAAAATCTCCTCGTTAATTTAGGACATTACTCGTTTTCGACCCTTTTTTACTAGGAAGGCCATAAAGTGGCCGATTTGTATTGAATCTTAGCAAGTGACAATTCGTTGGATAGGTAAACAACATAACTACGACTTCCATGGGATATTTTTGCATTCTCTAAAAATTCGGCCAAAATGGAGGTTAAGAAAATCTCCTAGTTAATTTAGGACATTACTCCTTTTCGACCCTTTTTTACTAGGAAGACCATAAAGTGGCCGATTTGTATTGAATCTTAGCAAGTGACAATTCGTTGGATAGGTAAACAACATAAATACGACTTCCATATGGGATATTTTTGCATTCTCTAAAAATTCGGCCAAAATGGAGGTTAAGAAAATCTCCTAGTTAATTTAGGACATTACTCCTTTTCGACCCTTTTTTATTAGGAAGGCCATAAAGTGGCCGATTTGTATTGAATCTTAGCATGTGACAATTCGTTGGATAGGTAAACAACATAACTACGACTTCCATGGGATATTTTTGCATTCTCGAAAAATTCGGCCAAAATGGAGGTTAAGAAAATCTCCTCGTTTCGTTTTCGACCCTTTTTTACTAGGAAGGCCATAATGTGGCCGATTTGCATTGAATCTTAGCATGTGACAATTCGTTGGATAGGTAAACAACATAACTACGACTTCCATGGTATATTTTTGCATTCTCTAAAAATTCGGCCAAAATGGAGGTTAAAAAATCTCCTCGTTAATTTAGGACATTACTCGTTTTCGACCCTTTTTTACTAGGAAGGCCATAAAGTGGCCGATTTGTATTGAATCTTTGCATGTGACAATTCGTTGGATAGGTAAACAACATAACTACGACTTCCATGGGATATTTTTGCATTCTCTAAAAATTCGGCCAAAATGGAGGTTAAGAAAATCTCCTCGTTAATTTAGGACATTACTCCTTTTCGACCCTTTTTTACTAGGAAGGCCATAAAGTGGCCGATTTGTATTGAATCTTAGCAAGTGACAATTCGTTGGATAGGTAAACAACATAACTACGACTTCCATGGGATATTTTTGCATTCTCTAAAAATTCGGATAAAATGGAGGTTAAGAAAATTTCCTCGTTAATTTAGGACATTACTCGTTTTCGACCCTTTTTTATTAGGAAGGCCATAAAGTGGCCGATTTGTATTGAATCTTAGCATGTGACAATTCGTTGGATAGGTAAACAACATAACTACGACTTCCATGGGATATTTTTGCATTCTCAAAAAATTCGGCCAAAATGGAGGTTAAGAAAATCACCTCGTTTCGTTTTCGACCCTTTTTTACTAGGAAGGCCATAATGTGGCCGATTTGCATTGAATCTGAGCATGTGACAATTCGTTGGATAGGTAAACAACATAACTACGACTTCCATGGTATATTTTTGCATTCTCTAAAAATTCGGCCAAAATGGAGGTTAAGAAAATCTCCTCGTTAATTTAGGACATTACTCCTTTTCGACCCTTTTTTACTAGGAAGGCCATAAAGTGGCCGATTTGTATTGAATCTTAGCAAGTGACAATTCGTTCGATAGGTAAACAACATAACTACGACTTCCATGGGATATTTTTGCATTCTCTAAAAATTCGGACAAAATGGAGGTTAAGAAAATTTCCTCGTTAATTAAGGACATTACTCGTTTTCGACCCTTTTTTACTAGGAAGGCCATAATGTGGCCTATTTGCATTGAATCTTCGCATGTGACAATTTGTTGGATAGGTAAACAACATAGCTACGACTGCCATGGTATATTTTTGCATTCTCTAAAAATTCGGCCAAATTGGAGGTTAAGAAAATCTCCTCGTTAATTTAGGACATTACTCGTTTTCGACCCTTTTTTACTAGGAAGGCCATAAAGTGGCCGATTTGTATTGAATCTTTGCATGTGACAATTCGTTGGATAGGTAAACAACATAACTACGACTTCCATGGGATATTTTTGCATTCTCTAAAAATTCGGCCAAAATGGAGGTTAAGAAAATCTCCTAGTTAATTTAGGACATTACTCCTTTTCGACCCTTTTTTACTAGGAAGACCATAAAGTGGCCGATTTGTATTGAATCTTAGCAAGTGACAATTCGTTGGATAGGTAAACAACATAAATACGACTTCCATGGGATATTTTTGCATTCTCTAAAAATTCGGACAAAATGGAGGTTAAGAAAATTTCCTCGTTAATTTAGGACATTACTCGTTTTCGACCCTTTTTTATTAGGAAGGCCATAAAGTGGCCGATTTTTATTGAATCTTAGCATGTGACAATTCGTTGGATAGGTAACCAACATAACTACGACTTCCACGGGATATTTTTGCATTCTCTAAAAATTCGGCCAAAATGGAGGTTAAGAAAATCTCCTCGTTAGTTTAGGACATTACTCCTTTTCGACCCTTTTTTACTAGGAAGGCCATAAAGTGGCCGATTTGTATTGAATCTTTGCAAGTGACAATTCGTTGGATAGGTAAACAACATAACTACGACTTTCATGGGATATTTTTTCATTCTCTAAAAATTCTGACAAAATGGAGGTTAAGAAAATTTCCTCGTTAATTTTGGACATTACTCGTTTTCGACCCTTTTTTACTAGGAAGGCCATAATGTGGCCGATTTGCATTGAATCTTCGCATGTGACAATTTGTTGGATAGGTAAACAACATAGCTACGACTGCCATGGTATATTTTTGCATTCTCTAAAAATACGGCTAAAATGGAGGTTAAGAAAATCTCCTCGTTAATTTAGGACATTACTCGTTTTCGACCCTTTTTTACTTGGAAGGCCATAATGTGGCCGATTTGCACTGAATCTTAGCATGTGACAATTCGTTGGATAGGTAAACAACATAACTACAACTTCCATGGGATATTTTTGCATTCTCTAAAAATTCGGCCAAAATGGAGGTTAAGAAAATCTCCTAGTTAATTTAGGACATTACTCCTTTTCGACCCTTTTTTACTAGGAAGGCCATAAAGTGGCCGATTTGTATTGAATCTTAGCAAGTGACAATTCGTTGGATAGGTAAACAACATAAATACGACTTCCATGGGATATTTTTGCATTCTCTAAAAATTCGGACAAAATGGAGGTTAAGAAAATTTCCTCGTTAATTTAGGACATTACTGGTTTTCGACCCTTTTTTATTAGGAAGGCCATAAAGTGGCCGATTTGTATTGAATCTTAGCATGTGACAATTCGTTGGATAGGTAAACAACATAACTACGACTTCCATGGGATATTTTTGCATTCTCGAAAAATTCGGCCAAAATGGAGGTTAAGAAAATCTCCTCGTTTCGTTTTCGACCCTTTTTTACTAGGAAGGCCATAATGTGGCCGATTTGCATTGAATCTTAGCATGTGACAATTCGTTGGATAGGTAAACAACATAACTACGACTTTCATGTGATATTTTTGCATTCTCTAAAAATTCGGACAAAATGGAGGTTAAGAAAATTTCCTCGTTAATTTTGGACATTACTCGTTTTCGACCCTTTTTTACTAGGAAGGCCATAATGTGGCCGATTTGCATTGAATCTTCGCATGTGACAATTTGTTGGATAGGTAAACAACATAGCTACGACTGCCATGGTATATTTTTGCATTCCCTAAAAATACGGCCACAATGGAGGTTAAGAAAATCTCCTCGTTAATTTAGGACATTACTCCTTTTCGACCCTTTTTTACTAGGAAGGCCATAAAGTGGCCGATTTGTATTGAATCTTAGCAAGTGACAATTCGTTGGATAGGTAAACAACATAACTACGACTTCCATGGGATATTTTTGCATTCTCTAAAAATTCGGATAAAATGGAGGTTAAGAAAATTTCCTCGTTAATTTAGGACATTACTCGTTTTCGACCCTTTTTTATTAGGAAGGCCATAAAGTGGCCGATTTGTATTGAATCTTAGCATGTGACAATTCGTTGGATAGGTAAACAACATAACTACGACTTCCATGGGATATTTTTGCATTCTCAAAAAATTCGGCCAAAATGGAGGTTAAGAAAATCACCTCGTTTCGTTTTCGACCCTTTTTTACTAGGAAGGCCATAATGTGGCCGATTTGCATTGAATCTGAGCATGTGACAATTCGTTGGATAGGTAAACAACATAACTACGACTTCCATGGTATATTTTTGCATTCTCTAAAAATTCGGCCAAAATGGAGGTTAAGAAAATCTCCTCGTTAATTTAGGACATTACTCCTTTTCGACCCTTTTTTACTAGGAAGGCCATAAAGTGGCCGATTTGTATTGAATCTTAGCAAGTGACAATTCGTTCGATAGGTAAACAACATAACTACGACTTCCATGGGATATTTTTGCATTCTCTAAAAATTCGGACAAAATGGAGGTTAAGAAAATTTCCTCGTTAATTAAGGACATTACTCGTTTTCGACCCTTTTTTACTAGGAAGGCCATAATGTGGCCTATTTGCATTGAATCTTCGCATGTGACAATTTGTTGGATAGGTAAACAACATAGCTACGACTGCCATGGTATATTTTTGCATTCTCTAAAAATTCGGCCAAATTGGAGGTTAAGAAAATCTCCTCGTTAATTTAGGACATTACTCGTTTTCGACCCTTTTTTACTAGGAAGGCCATAAAGTGGCCGATTTGTATTGAATCTTTGCATGTGACAATTCGTTGGATAGGTAAACAACATAACTACGACTTCCATGGGATATTTTTGCATTCTCTAAAAATTCGGCCAAAATGGAGGTTAAGAAAATCTCCTAGTTAATTTAGGACATTACTCCTTTTCGACCCTTTTTTACTAGGAAGACCATAAAGTGGCCGATTTGTATTGAATCTTAGCAAGTGACAATTCGTTGGATAGGTAAACAACATAAATACGACTTCCATGGGATATTTTTGCATTCTCTAAAAATTCGGACAAAATGGAGGTTAAGAAAATTTCCTCGTTAATTTAGGACATTACTCGTTTTCGACCCTTTTTTATTAGGAAGGCCATAAAGTGGCCGATTTTTATTGAATCTTAGCATGTGACAATTCGTTGGATAGGTAAACAACATAACTACGACTTCCATGGGATATTTTTGCATTCTCGAAAAATTCGGCCAAAATGGAGGTTAAGAAAATCTCCTCGTTTCGTTTTCGACCCTTTTTTACTCGGAAGGCCATAATGTGGCCGATTTGCATTGAATCTTAGCATGTGACAATTCGTTGGATAGGTAAACAACATAACTACGACTTCCATGGTATATTTTTGCATTCTCTAAAAATTCAGCCAAAATGGAGGTTAAAAAATCTCCTCGTTAATTTAGGACATTACTCGTTTTCGACCCTTTTTTACTAGGAAGGCCATAAAGTGGCCGATTTGTATTGAATCTTTGCATGTGACAATTCGTTGGATAGGTAACCAACATAACTACGACTTCCACGGGATATTTTTGCATTCTCTAAAAATTCGGCCAAAATGGAGGTTAAGAAAATCTCCTCGTTAGTTTAGGACATTACTCCTTTTCGACCCTTTTTTACTAGGAAGGCCATAAAGTGGCCGATTTGTATTGAATCTTTGCAAGTGACAATTCGTTGGATAGGTAAACAACATAACTACGACTTTCATGGGATATTTTTTCATTCTCTAAAAATTCTGACAAAATGGAGGTTAAGAAAATTTCCTCGTTAATTTTGGACATTACTCGTTTTCGACCCTTTTTTACTAGGAAGGCCATAATGTGGCCGATTTGCATTGAATCTTCGCATGTGACAATTTGTTGGATAGGTAAACAACATAGCTACGACTGCCATGGTATATTTTTGCATTCTCTAAAAATACGGCTAAAATGGAGGTTAAGAAAATCTCCTCGTTAATTTAGGACATTACTCGTTTTCGACCCTTTTTTACTTGGAAGGCCATAATGTGGCCGATTTGCACTGAATCTTAGCATGTGACAATTCGTTGGATAGGTAAACAACATAACTACAACTTCCATGGGATATTTTTGCATTCTCTAAAAATTCGGCCAAAATGGAGGTTAAGAAAATCTCCTAGTTAATTTAGGACATTACTCCTTTTCGACCCTTTTTTACTAGGAAGGCCATAAAGTGGCCGATTTGTATTGAATCTTAGCAAGTGACAATTCGTTGGATAGGTAAACAACATAAATACGACTTCCATGGGATATTTTTGCATTCTCTAAAAATTCGGACAAAATGGAGGTTAAGAAAATTTCCTCGTTAATTTAGGACATTACTGGTTTTCGACCCTTTTTTATTAGGAAGGCCATAAAGTGGCCGATTTGTATTGAATCTTAGCATGTGACAATTCGTTGGATAGGTAAACAACATAACTACGACTTCCATGGGATATTTTTGCATTCTCGAAAAATTCGGCCAAAATGGAGGTTAAGAAAATCTCCTCGTTTCGTTTTCGACCCTTTTTTACTAGGAAGGCCATAATGTGGCCGATTTGCATTGAATCTTAGCATGTGACAATTCGTTGGATAGGTAAACAACATAACTACGAATTTCATGTGATATTTTTGCATTCTCTAAAAATTCGGACAAAATGGAGGTTAAGAAAATTTCCTCGTTAATTTTGGACATTACTCGTTTTCGACCCTTTTTTACTAGGAAGGCCATAATGTGGCCGATTTGCATTGAATCTTCGCATGTGACAATTTGTTGGATAGGTAAACAACATAGCTACGACTGCCATGGTATATTTTTGCATTCTCTAAAAATACGGCCACAATGGAGGTTAAGAAAATCTCCTCGTTAATTTAGGACATTACTCGTTTTCGACCCTTTTTTACTTGGAAGGCCATAATGTGGCCGATTTGCACTGAATCTTAGCATGTGACAATTCGTTGGATAGGTAAACAACTTAACTACGACTTCCATGGGATATTTTTGCATTCTCTAAAAATTCGGCCAAAATGGAGGTTAAGAAAATCTCCTAGTTAATTTAGGACATTACTCCTTTTCGACCCTTTTTTACTAGGAAGGCCATAAAGTGGCCGATTTGTATTGAATCTTAGCAAGTGACAATTCGTTGGATAGGTAAACAACATAAATACGACTTCCATGGGATATTTTTGCATTCTCTAAAAATTCGGACAAAATGGAGGTTAAGAAAATTTCCTCGTTAATTTAGGACATTACTGGTTTTCGACCCTTTTTTATTAGGAAGGCCATAAAGTGGCCGATTTGTATTGAATCTTAGCATGTGACAATTCGTTGGATAGGTAAACAACATAACTACGACTTCCATGGGATATTTTTGCATTCTCGAAAAATTCGGCCAAAATGGAGGTTAAGAAAATCTCCTCGTTTCGTTTTCGACCCTTTTTTACTAGGAAGGCCATAATGTGGCCGATTTGCATTGAATCTTAGCATGTGACAATTCGTTGGAAAGGTAAACAACATAACTACGACTTCCATGGTATATTTTTGCATTCTCTAAAAATTCGGCCAAAATGGAGGTTAAAAAATCTCCTCGTTAATTTAGGACATTACTCGTTTTCGACCCTTTTTTACTAGGAAGGCCATAAAGTGGCCGATTTGTATTGAATCTTTGCATGTGACAATTCGTTGGATAGGTAAACAACATAACTACGACTTCCATGGGATATTTTTGCATTCTCTAAAAATTCGGCCAAAATGGAGGTTAAGAAAATCTCCTAGTTAATTTAGGACATTACTCCTTTTCGACCCTTTTTTACTAGGAAGGCCATAATGTGGCCGATTTGCATTGAATCTTAGCATGTGACAATTCGTTGGATAGGTAAACAACATAACTACGACTTCCATGGTATATTTTTGCATTCTCTAAAAATTCGGCCAAAATGGAGGTTAAAAAATCTCCTCGTTAATTTAGGACATTACTCGTTTTCGACCCTTTTTTACTAGGAAGGCCATAAAGTGGCCGATTTGTATTGAATCTTTGCATGTGACAATTCGTTGGATAGGTAAACAACATAACTACGACTTCCATGGGATATTTTTGCATTCTCTAAAAATTCGGCCAAAATGGAGGTTAAGAAAATCTCCTCGTTAATTTAGGACATTACTCCTTTTCGACCCTTTTTTACTAGGAAGGCCATAAAGTGGCCGATTTGTATTGAATCTTTGCAAGTGACAATTCGTTGGATAGGTAAACAACATAACTACGACTTTCATGGGATATTTTTTCATTCTCTAAAAATTCTGACAAAATGGAGGTTAAGAAAATTTCCTCGTTAATTTTGGACATTACTCGTTTTCGACCCTTTTTTACTAGGAAGGCCATAATGTGGCCGATTTGCATTGAATCTTCGCATGTGACAATTTGTTGGATAGGTAAACAACATAGCTACGACTGCCATGGTATATTTTTGCATTCTCTAAAAATACGGCTAAAATGGAGGTTAAGAAAATCTCCTCGTTAATTTAGGACATTACTCGTTTTCGACCCTTTTTTACTTGGAAGGCCATAATGTGGCCGATTTGCACTGAATCTTAGCATGTGACAATTCGTTGGATAGGTAAACAACATAACTACAACTTCCATGGGATATTTTTGCATTCTCTAAAAATTCGGCCAAAATGGAGGTTAAGAAAATCTCCTAGTTAATTTAGGACATTACTCCTTTTCGACCCTTTTTTACTAGGAAGGCCATAAAGTGGCCGATTTGTATTGAATCTTAGCAAGTGACAATTCGTTGGATAGGTAAACAACATAAATACGACTTCCATGGGATATTTTTGCATTCTCTAAAAATTCGGACAAAATGGAGGTTAAGAAAATTTCCTCGTTAATTTAGGACATTACTGGTTTTCGACCCTTTTTTATTAGGAAGGCCATAAAGTGGCCGATTTGTATTGAATCTTAGCATGTGACAATTCGTTGGATAGGTAAACAACATAACTACGACTTCCATGGGATATTTTTGCATTCTCGAAAAATTCGGCCAAAATGGAGGTTAAGAAAATCTCCTCGTTTCGTTTTCGACCCTTTTTTACTAGGAAGGCCATAATGTGGCCGATTTGCATTGAATCTTAGCATGTGACAATTCGTTGGATAGGTAAACAACATAACTACGACTTTCATGTGATATTTTTGCATTCTCTAAAAATTCGGACAAAATGGAGGTTAAGAAAATTTCCTCGTTAATTTTGGACATTACTCGTTTTCGACCCTTTTTTACTAGGAAGGCCATAATGTGGCCGATTTGCATTGAATCTTCGCATGTGACAATTTGTTGGATAGGTAAACAACATAGCTACGACTGCCATGGTATATTTTTGCATTCTCTAAAAATACGGCCACAATGGAGGTTAAGAAAATCTCCTCGTTAATTTAGGACATTACTCGTTTTCGACCCTTTTTTACTTGGAAGGCCATAATGTGGCCGATTTGCACTGAATCTTAGCATGTGACAATTCGTTGGATAGGTAAACAACTTAACTACGACTTCCATGGGATATTTTTGCATTCTCTAAAAATTCGGCCAAAATGGAGGTTAAGAAAATCTCCTAGTTAATTTAGGACATTACTCCTTTTCGACCCTTTTTTACTAGGAAGGCCATAAAGTGGCCGATTTGTATTGAATCTTAGCAAGTGACAATTCGTTGGATAGGTAAACAACATAAATACGACTTCCATGGGATATTTTTGCATTCTCTAAAAATTCGGACAAAATGGAGGTTAAGAAAATTTCCTCGTTAATTTAGGACATTACTGGTTTTCGACCCTTTTTTATTAGGAAGGCCATAAAGTGGCCGATTTGTATTGAATCTTAGCATGTGACAATTCGTTGGATAGGTAAACAACATAACTACGACTTCCATGGGATATTTTTGCATTCTCGAAAAATTCGGCCAAAATGGAGGTTAAGAAAATCTCCTCGTTTCGTTTTCGACCCTTTTTTACTAGGAAGGCCATAATGTGGCCGATTTGCATTGAATCTTAGCATGTGACAATTCGTTGGAAAGGTAAACAACATAACTACGACTTCCATGGTATATTTTTGCATTCTCTAAAAATTCGGCCAAAATGGAGGTTAAAAAATCTCCTCGTTAATTTAGGACATTACTCGTTTTCGACCCTTTTTTACTAGGAAGGCCATAAAGTGGCCGATTTGTATTGAATCTTTGCATGTGACAATTCGTTGGATAGGTAAACAACATAACTACGACTTCCATGGGATATTTTTGCATTCTCTAAAAATTCGGCCAAAATGGAGGTTAAGAAAATCTCCTAGTTAATTTAGGACATTACTCCTTTTCGACCCTTTTTTACTAGGAAGGCCATAATGTGGCCGATTTGCATTGAATCTTAGCATGTGACAATTCGTTGGATAGGTAAACAACATAACTACGACTTCCATGGTATATTTTTGCATTCTCTAAAAATTCGGCCAAAATGGAGGTTAAAAAATCTCCTCGTTAATTTAGGACATTACTCGTTTTCGACCCTTTTTTACTAGGAAGGCCATAAAGTGGCCGATTTGTATTGAATCTTTGCATGTGACAATTCGTTGGATAGGTAAACAACATAACTACGACTTCCATGGGATATTTTTGCATTCTCTAAAAATTCGGCCAAAATGGAGGTTAAGAAAATCTCCTCGTTAATTTAGGACATTACTCCTTTTCGACCCTTTTTTACTAGGAAGGCCATAAAGTGGCCGATTTGTATTGAATCTTAGCAAGTGACAATTCGTTGGATAGGTAAACAACATAACTACGACTTCCATGGGATATTTTTGCATTCTCTAAAAATTCGGATAAAATGGAGGTTAAGAAAATTTCCTCGTTAATTTAGGACATTACTCGTTTTCGACCCTTTTTTATTAGGAAGGCCATAAAGTGGCCGATTTGTATTGAATCTTAGCATGTGACAATTCGTTGGATAGGTAAACAACATAACTACGACTTCCATGGGATATTTTTGCATTCTCAAAAAATTCGGCCAAAATGGAGGTTAAGAAAATCACCTCGTTTCGTTTTCGACCCTTTTTTACTAGGAAGGCCATAATGTGGCCGATTTGCATTGAATCTGAGCATGTGACAATTCGTTGGATAGGTAAACAACATAACTACGACTTCCATGGTATATTTTTGCATTCTCTAAAAATTCGGCCAAAATGGAGGTTAAGAAAATCTCCTCGTTAATTTAGGACATTACTCCTTTTCGACCCTTTTTTACTAGGAAGGCCATAAAGTGGCCGATTTGTATTGAATCTTAGCAAGTGACAATTCGTTGGATAGGTAAACAACATAACTACGACTTCCATGGGATATTTTTGCATTCTCTAAAAATTCGGACAAAATGGAGGTTAAGAAAATTTCCTCGTTAATTAAGGACATTACTCGTTTTCGACCCTTTTTTACTAGGAAGGCCATAATGTGGCCTATTTGCATCGAATCTTCGCATGTGACAATTTGTTGGATAGGTAAACAACATAGCTACGACTGCCATGGTATATTTTTGCATTCTCTAAAAATTCGGCCAAATTGGAGGTTAAGAAAATCTCCTCGTTAATTTAGGACATTACTCGTTTTCGACCCTTTTTTACTAGGAAGGCCATAAAGTGGCCGATTTGTATTGAATCTTTGCATGTGACAATTCGTTGGATAGGTAAACAACATAACTACGACTTCCATGGGATATTTTTGCATTCTCTAAAAATTCGGCCAAAATGGAGGTTAAGAAAATCTCCTAGTTAATTTAGGACATTACTCCTTTTCGACCCTTTTTTACTAGGAAGACCATAAAGTGGCCGATTTGTATTGAATCTTAGCAAGTGACAATTCGTTGGATAGGTAAACAACATAAATACGACTTCCATGGGATATTTTTGCATTCTCTAAAAATTCGGACAAAATGGAGGTTAAGAAAATTTCCTCGTTAATTTAGGACATTACTCGTTTTCGACCCTTTTTTATTAGGAAGGCCATAAAGTGGCCGATTTTTATTGAATCTTAGCATGTGACAATTCGTTGGATAGGTAAACAACATAACTACGACTTCCATGGGATATTTTTGCATTCTCGAAAAATTCGGCCAAAATGGAGGTTAAGAAAATCTCCTCGTTTCGTTTTCGACCCTTTTTTACTCGGAAGGCCATAATGTGGCCGATTTGCATTGAATCTTAGCATGTGACAATTCGTTGGATAGGTAAACAACATAACTACGACTTCCATGGTATATTTTTGCATTCTCTAAAAATTCAGCCAAAATGGAGGTTAAAAAATCTCCTCGTTAATTTAGGACATTACTCGTTTTCGACCCTTTTTTACTAGGAAGGCCATAAAGTGGCCGATTTGTATTGAATCTTTGCATGTGACAATTCGTTGGATTGGTAACCAACATAACTACGACTTCCACGGGATATTTTTGCATTCTCTAAAAATTCGGCCAAAATGGAGGTTAAGAAAATCTCCTCGTTAGTTTAGGACATTACTCCTTTTCGACCCTTTTTTACTAGGAAGGCCATAAAGTGGCCGATTTGTATTGAATCTTTGCAAGTGACAATTCGTTGGATAGGTAAACAACATAACTACGACTTTCATGGGATATTTTTGCATTCTCTAAAAATTCTGACAAAATGGAGGTTAAGAAAATTTCCTCGTTAATTTTGGACATTACTCGTTTTCGACCCTTTTTTACTAGGAAGGCCATAATGTGGCCGATTTGCATTGAATCTTAGCATGTGACAATTCGTTGGATAGGTAAACAACATAACTACGACTTTCATGTGATATTTTTGCATTCTCTAAAAATTCGGACAAAATGGAGGTTAAGAAAATTTCCTCGTTAATTTTGGACATTACTCGTTTTCGACCCTTTTTTACTAGGAAGGCCATAATGTGGCCGATTTGCATTGAATCTTCGCATGTGACAATTTGTTGGATAGGTAAACAACATAGCTACGACTGCCATGGTATATTTTTGCATTCTCTAAAAATACGGCCACAATGGAGGTTAAGAAAATCTCCTCGTTAATTTAGGACATTACTCGTTTTCGACCCTTTTTTACTTGGAAGGCCATAATGTGGCCGATTTGCACTGAATCTTAGCATGTGACAATTCGTTGGATAGGTAAACAACTTAACTACGACTTCCATGGGATATTTTTGCATTCTCTAAAAATTCGGCCAAAATGGAGGTTAAGAAAATCTCCTAGTTAATTTAGGACATTACTCCTTTTCGACCCTTTTTTACTAGGAAGGCCATAAAGTGGCCGATTTGTATTGAATCTTAGCAAGTGACAATTCGTTGGATAGGTAAACAACATAAATACGACTTCCATGGGATATTTTTGCATTCTCTAAAAATTCGGACAAAATGGAGGTTAAGAAAATTTCCTCGTTAATTTAGGACATTACTGGTTTTCGACCCTTTTTTATTAGGAAGGCCATAAAGTGGCCGATTTGTATTGAATCTTAGCATGTGACAATTCGTTGGATAGGTAAACAACATAACTACGACTTCCATGGGATATTTTTGCATTCTCGAAAAATTCGGCCAAAATGGAGGTTAAGAAAATCTCCTCGTTTCGTTTTCGACCCTTTTTTACTAGGAAGGCCATAATGTGGCCGATTTGCATTGAATCTTAGCATGTGACAATTCGTTGGAAAGGTAAACAACATAACTACGACTTCCATGGTATATTTTTGCATTCTCTAAAAATTCGGCCAAAATGGAGGTTAAAAAATCTCCTCGTTAATTTAGGACATTACTCGTTTTCGACCCTTTTTTACTAGGAAGGCCATAAAGTGGCCGATTTGTATTGAATCTTTGCATGTGACAATTCGTTGGATAGGTAAACAACATAACTACGACTTCCATGGGATATTTTTGCATTCTCTAAAAATTCGGCCAAAATGGAGGTTAAGAAAATCTCCTAGTTAATTTAGGACATTACTCCTTTTCGACCCTTTTTTACTAGGAAGGCCATAATGTGGCCGATTTGCATTGAATCTTAGCATGTGACAATTCGTTGGATAGGTAAACAACATAACTACGACTTCCATGGTATATTTTTGCATTCTCTAAAAATTCGGCCAAAATGGAGGTTAAAAAATCTCCTCGTTAATTTAGGACATTACTCGTTTTCGACCCTTTTTTACTAGGAAGGCCATAAAGTGGCCGATTTGTATTGAATCTTTGCATGTGACAATTCGTTGGATAGGTAAACAACATAACTACGACTTCCATGGGATATTTTTGCATTCTCTAAAAATTCGGCCAAAATGGAGGTTAAGAAAATCTCCTCGTTAATTTAGGACATTACTCCTTTTCGACCCTTTTTTACTAGGAAGGCCATAAAGTGGCCGATTTGTATTGAATCTTAGCAAGTGACAATTCGTTGGATAGGTAAACAACATAACTACGACTTCCATGGGATATTTTTGCATTCTCTAAAAATTCGGATAAAATGGAGGTTAAGAAAATTTCCTCGTTAATTTAGGACATTACTCGTTTTCGACCCTTTTTTATTAGGAAGGCCATAAAGTGGCCGATTTGTATTGAATCTTAGCATGTGACAATTCGTTGGATAGGTAAACAACATAACTACGACTTCCATGGGATATTTTTGCATTCTCAAAAAATTCGGCCAAAATGGAGGTTAAGAAAATCACCTCGTTTCGTTTTCGACCCTTTTTTACTAGGAAGGCCATAATGTGGCCGATTTGCATTGAATCTGAGCATGTGACAATTCGTTGGATAGGTAAACAACATAACTACGACTTCCATGGTATATTTTTGCATTCTCTAAAAATTCGGCCAAAATGGAGGTTAAGAAAATCTCCTCGTTAATTTAGGACATTACTCCTTTTCGACCCTTTTTTACTAGGAAGGCCATAAAGTGGCCGATTTGTATTGAATCTTAGCAAGTGACAATTCGTTGGATAGGTAAACAACATAACTACGACTTCCATGGGATATTTTTGCATTCTCTAAAAATTCGGACAAAATGGAGGTTAAGAAAATTTCCTCGTTAATTAAGGACATTACTCGTTTTCGACCCTTTTTTACTAGGAAGGCCATAATGTGGCCTATTTGCATCGAATCTTCGCATGTGACAATTTGTTGGATAGGTAAACAACATAGCTACGACTGCCATGGTATATTTTTGCATTCTCTAAAAATTCGGCCAAATTGGAGGTTAAGAAAATCTCCTCGTTAATTTAGGACATTACTCGTTTTCGACCCTTTTTTACTAGGAAGGCCATAAAGTGGCCGATTTGTATTGAATCTTTGCATGTGACAATTCGTTGGATAGGTAAACAACATAACTACGACTTCCATGGGATATTTTTGCATTCTCTAAAAATTCGGCCAAAATGGAGGTTAAGAAAATCTCCTAGTTAATTTAGGACATTACTCCTTTTCGACCCTTTTTTACTAGGAAGACCATAAAGTGGCCGATTTGTATTGAATCTTAGCAAGTGACAATTCGTTGGATAGGTAAACAACATAAATACGACTTCCATGGGATATTTTTGCATTCTCTAAAAATTCGGACAAAATGGAGGTTAAGAAAATTTCCTCGTTAATTTAGGACATTACTCGTTTTCGACCCTTTTTTATTAGGAAGGCCATAAAGTGGCCGATTTTTATTGAATCTTAGCATGTGACAATTCGTTGGATAGGTAAACAACATAACTACGACTTCCATGGGATATTTTTGCATTCTCGAAAAATTCGGCCAAAATGGAGGTTAAGAAAATCTCCTCGTTTCGTTTTCGACCCTTTTTTACTCGGAAGGCCATAATGTGGCCGATTTGCATTGAATCTTAGCATGTGACAATTCGTTGGATAGGTAAACAACATAACTACGACTTCCATGGTATATTTTTGCATTCTCTAAAAATTCAGCCAAAATGGAGGTTAAAAAATCTCCTCGTTAATTTAGGACATTACTCGTTTTCGACCCTTTTTTACTAGGAAGGCCATAAAGTGGCCGATTTGTATTGAATCTTTGCATGTGACAATTCGTTGGATTGGTAACCAACATAACTACGACTTCCACGGGATATTTTTGCATTCTCTAAAAATTCGGCCAAAATGGAGGTTAAGAAAATCTCCTCGTTAGTTTAGGACATTACTCCTTTTCGACCCTTTTTTACTAGGAAGGCCATAAAGTGGCCGATTTGTATTGAATCTTTGCAAGTGACAATTCGTTGGATAGGTAAACAACATAACTACGACTTTCATGGGATATTTTTGCATTCTCTAAAAATTCTGACAAAATGGAGGTTAAGAAAATTTCCTCGTTAATTTTGGACATTACTCGTTTTCGACCCTTTTTTACTAGGAAGGCCATAATGTGGCCGATTTGCATTGAATCTTCGCATGTGACAATTTGTTGGATAGGTAAACAACATAGCTACGACTGCCATGGTATATTTTTGCATTCTCTAAAAATACGGCTAAAATGGAGGTTAAGAAAATCTCCTCGTTAATTTAGGACATTACTCGTTTTCGACCCTTTTTTACTTGGAAGGCCATAATGTGGCCGATTTGCACTGAATCTTAGCATGTGACAATTCGTTGGATAGGTAAACAACATAACTACAACTTCCATGGGATATTTTTGCATTCTCTAAAAATTCGGCCAAAATGGAGGTTAAGAAAATCTCCTAGTTAATTTAGGACATTACTCCTTTTCGACCCTTTTTTACTAGGAAGGCCATAAAGTGGCCGATTTGTATTGAATCTTAGCAAGTGACAATTCGTTGGATAGGTAAACAACATAAATACGACTTCCATGGGATATTTTTGCATTCTCTAAAAATTCGGACAAAATGGAGGTTAAGAAAATTTCCTCGTTAATTTAGGACATTACTGGTTTTCGACCCTTTTTTATTAGGAAGGCCATAAAGTGGCCGATTTGTATTGAATCTTAGCATGTGACAATTCGTTGGATAGGTAAACAACATAACTACGACTTCCATGGGATATTTTTGCATTCTCGAAAAATTCGGCCAAAATGGAGGTTAAGAAAATCTCCTCGTTTCGTTTTCGACCCTTTTTTACTAGGAAGGCCATAATGTGGCCGATTTGCATTGAATCTTAGCATGTGACAATTCGTTGGATAGGTAAACAACATAACTACGACTTTCATGTGATATTTTTGCATTCTCTAAAAATTCGGACAAAATGGAGGTTAAGAAAATTTCCTCGTTAATTTTGGACATTACTCGTTTTCGACCCTTTTTTACTAGGAAGGCCATAATGTGGCCGATTTGCATTGAATCTTCGCATGTGACAATTTGTTGGATAGGTAAACAACATAGCTACGACTGCCATGGTATATTTTTGCATTCTCTAAAAATACGGCCACAATGGAGGTTAAGAAAATCTCCTCGTTAATTTAGGACATTACTCGTTTTCGACCCTTTTTTACTTGGAAGGCCATAATGTGGCCGATTTGCACTGAATCTTAGCATGTGACAATTCGTTGGATAGGTAAACAACTTAACTACGACTTCCATGGGATATTTTTGCATTCTCTAAAAATTCGGCCAAAATGGAGGTTAAGAAAATCTCCTAGTTAATTTAGGACATTACTCCTTTTCGACCCTTTTTTACTAGGAAGGCCATAAAGTGGCCGATTTGTATTGAATCTTAGCAAGTGACAATTCGTTGGATAGGTAAACAACATAAATACGACTTCCATGGGATATTTTTGCATTCTCTAAAAATTCGGACAAAATGGAGGTTAAGAAAATTTCCTCGTTAATTTAGGACATTACTGGTTTTCGACCCTTTTTTATTAGGAAGGCCATAAAGTGGCCGATTTGTATTGAATCTTAGTATGTGACAATTCGTTGGATAGGTAAACAACATAACTACGACTTCCATGGGATATTTTTGCATTCTCGAAAAATTCGGCCAAAATGGAGGTTAAGAAAATCTCCTCGTTTCGTTTTCGACCCTTTTTTACTAGGAAGGCCATAATGTGGCCGATTTGCATTGAATCTTAGCATGTGACAATTCGTTGGAAAGGTAAACAACATAACTACGACTTCCATGGTATATTTTTGCATTCTCTAAAAATTCGGCCAAAATGGAGGTTAAAAAATCTCCTCGTTAATTTAGGACATTACTCGTTTTCGACCCTTTTTTACTAGGAAGGCCATAAAGTGGCCGATTTGTATTGAATCTTTGCATGTGACAATTCGTTGGATAGGTAAACAACATAACTACGACTTCCATGGGATATTTTTGCATTCTCTAAAAATTCGGCCAAAATGGAGGTTAAGAAAATCTCCTAGTTAATTTAGGACATTACTCCTTTTCGACCCTTTTTTACTAGGAAGGCCATAAAGTGGCCGATTTGTATTGAATCTTAGCAAGTGACAATTCGTTGGATAGGTAAACAACATAAATACGACTTCCATGGGATATTTTTGCATTCTCTAAAAATTCGGACAAAATGGAGGTTAAGAAAATTTCCTCGTTAATTTTGGACATTACTCGTTTTCGACCCTTTTTTACTAGGAAGGCCATAATGTGGCCGATTTGCATTGAATCTTCGCATGTGACAATTTGTTGGATAGGTAAACAACATAGCTACGACTGCCATGGTATATTTTTGCATTCTCTAAAAATACGGCCAAAATGGAGGTTAAGAAAATCTCCTCGTTAATTTAGGACATTACTCGTTTTCGACCCTTTTTTACTTGGAAGGCCATAATGTGGCCGATTTGCACTGAATCTTAGCATGTGACAATTCGTTGGATAGGTAAACAACTTAACTACGACTTCCATGGGATATTTTTGCATTCTCTAAAAATTCGGCCAAAATGGAGGTTAAGAAAATCTCCTAGTTAATTTAGGACATTACTCCTTTTCGACCCTTTTTTACTAGGAAGGCCATAAAGTGGCCGATTTGTATTGAATCTTAGCAAGTGACAATTCGTTGGATAGGTAAACAACATAAATACGACTTCCATGGGATATTTTTGCATTCTCTAAAAATTCGGACAAAATGGAGGTTAAGAAAATTTCCTCGTTAATTTAGGACATTACTGGTTTTCGACCCTTTTTTATTAGGAAGGCCATAAAGTGGCCGATTTGTATTGAATCTTAGCATGTGACAATTCGTTGGATAGGTAAACAACATAACTACGACTTCCATGGGATATTTTTGCATTCTCGAAAAATTCGGCCAAAATGGAGGTTAAGAAAATCTCCTCGTTTCGTTTTCGACCCTTTTTTACTAGGAAGGCCATAATGTGGCCGATTTGCATTGAATCTTAGCATGTGACAATTCGTTGGACAGGTAAACAACATAACTACGACTTCCATGGTATATTTTTGCATTCTCTAAAAATTCGGCCAAAATGGAGGTTAAAAAATCTCCTCGTTAATTTAGGACATTACTCGTTTTCGACCCTTTTTTACTAGGAAGGCCATAAAGTGGCCGATTTGTATTGAATCTTTGCATGTGACAATTCGTTGGATAGGTAAACAACATAACTACGACTTCCATGGGATATTTTTGCATTCTCTAAAAATTCGGCCAAAATGGAGGTTAAGAAAATCTCCTAGTTAATTTAGGACATTACTCCTTTTCGACCCTTTTTTACTAGGAAGGCCATAAAGTGGCCGATTTGTATTGAATCTTAGCAAGTGACAATTCGTTGGATAGGTAAACAACATAAATACGACTTCCATGGGATATTTTTGCATTCTCTAAAAATTCGGACAAAATGGAGGTTAAGAAAATTTCCTCGTTAATTTAGGACATTACTGGTTTTCGACCCTTTTTTATTAGGAAGGCCATAAAGTGGCCGATTTGTATTGAATCTTAGCATGTGACAATTCGTTGGATAGGTAAACAACATAACTACGACTTCCATGGGATATTTTTGCATTCTCGAAAAATTCGGCCAAAATGGAGGTTAAGAAAATCTCCTCGTTTCGTTTTCGACCCTTTTTTACTAGGAAGGCCATAATGTGGCCGATTTGCATTGAATCTTAGCATGTGACAATTCGTTGGACAGGTAAACAACATAACTACGACTTCCATGGTATATTTTTGCATTCTCTAAAAATTCGGCCAAAATGGAGGTTAAAAAATCTCCTCGTTAATTTAGGACATTACTCGTTTTCGACCCTTTTTTACTAGGAAGGCCATAAAGTGGCCGATTTGTATTGAATCTTTGCATGTGACAATTCGTTGGATAGGTAAACAACATAACTACGACTTCCATGGGATATTTTTGCATTCTCTAAAAATTCGGCCAAAATGGAGGTTAAGAAAATCTCCTAGTTAATTTAGGACATTACTCCTTTTCGACCCTTTTTTACTAGGAAGGCCATAAAGTGGCCGATTTGTATTGAATCTTAGCAAGTGACAATTCGTTGGATAGGTAAACAACATAAATACGACTTCCATGGGATATTTTTGCATTCTCTAAAAATTCGGACAAAATGGAGGTTAAGAAAATTTCCTCGTTAATTTAGGACATTACTCGTTTTCGACCCTTTTTTATTAGGAAGGCCATAAAGTGGCCGATTTGTATTGAATCTTAGCATGTGACAATTCGTTGGATAGGTAAACAACATAACTACGACTTCCATGGGATATTTTTGCATTCTAGAAAAATTCGGCCTAAATGGAGGTTAAGAAAATCTCCTCGTTTCGTTTTCGACCCTTTTTTAATAGGAAGGCCATAATGTGGCCGATTTGCATTGAATCTTAGCATGTGACAATTCGTTGGATAGGTAAACAACATAACTACGACTTCCATGGTGTATTTTTGCATTCTCTAAAAATTCGGCCAAAATGGAGGTTAAAAAATCTCCTCGTTAATTTAGGACATTACTCGTTTTCGACCCTTTTTTACTAGGAAGGCCATAAAGTGGCCGATTTGTATTGAATCTTTGCATGTGACAATTCGTTGGATAGGTAAACAACATAACTACGACTTCCATGGGATATTTTTGCATTCTCTAAAAATTCGGCCAAAATGGAGGTTAAGAAAATCTCCTCGTTAATTTAGGACATTACTCCTTTTCGACCCTTTTTTACTAGGATGGCCATAAAGTGGCCGATTTGTATTGAATCTTAGCAAGTGACAATTCGTTGGATAGGTAAACAACATAACTACGACTTCCATGGGATATTTTTGCATTCTCTAAAAATTCGGACAAAATGGAGGTTAAGAAAATTTCCTCGTTAATTTTGGACATTACTCGTTTTCGATCCTTTTTTACTAGGAAGGCCATAATGTGGCCGATTTGCATTGAATCTTCGCATGTGACAATTTGTTGGATAGGTAAACAACATAGCTACGACTGCCATGGTATATTTATGCATTCTCTAAAAATACGGCCAAAATGGAGGTTAAGAAAATCTCCTCGTTAATTTAGGACATTACTCGTTTTCGACCCTTTTTTACTTGGAAGGCCATAATGTGGCCGATTTGCAATGAATCTTAGCATGTGACAATTCGTTGGATAGGTAAACAACTTAACTACGACTTCCATGGGATATTTTTGCATTCTCTAAAAATTCGGCCAAAATGGAGGTTAAGAAAATCTCCTAGTTAATTTAGGACATTACTCCTTTTCGACCCTTTTTTACTAGGAAGGCCATAAAGTGGCCGATTTGTATTGAATCTTAGCAAGTGACAATTCGTTGGATAGGTAAACAACATAAATACGACTTCCATGGGATATTTTTGCATTCTCTAAAAATTCGGACAAAATGGAGGTTAAGAAAATTTCCTCGTTAATTTAGGACATTACTGGTTTTCGACCCTTTTTTATTAGGAAGGCCATAAAGTGGCCGATTTGTATTGAATCTTAGCATGTGACAATTCGTTGGATAGGTAAACAACATAACTACGACTTCCATGGGATATTTTTGCATTCTCGAAAAATTCGGCCAAAATGGAGGTTAAGAAAATCTCCTCGTTTCGTTTTCGACCCTTTTTTACTAGGAAGGCCATAATGTGGCCGATTTGCATTGAATCTTAGCATGTGACAATTCGTTGGACAGGTAAACAACATAACTACGACTTCCATGGTATATTTTTGCATTCTCTAAAAATTCGGCCAAAATGGAGGTTAAAAAATCTCCTCGTTAATTTAGGACATTACTCGTTTTCGACCCTTTTTTACTAGGAAGGCCATAAAGTGGCCGATTTGTATTGAATCTTTGCATGTGACAATTCGTTGGATAGGTAAACAACATAACTACGACTTCCATGGGATATTTTTGCATTCTCTAAAAATTCGGCCAAAATGGAGGTTAAGAAAATCTCCTCGTTAATTTAGGACATTACTCGTTTTCGACCCTTTTTTACTTGGAAGGCCATAATGTGGCCGATTTGCAATGAATCTTAGCATGTGACAATTCGTTGGATAGGTAAACAACTTAACTACGACTTCCATGGGATATTTTTGCATTCTCTAAAAATTCGGCCAAAATGGAGGTTAAGAAAATCTCCTAGTTAATTTAGGACATTACTCCTTTTCGACCCTTTTTTACTAGGAAGGCCATAAAGTGGCCGATTTGTATTGAATCTTAGCAAGTGACAATTCGTTGGATAGGTAAACAACATAAATACGACTTCCATGGGATATTTTTGCATTCTCTAAAAATTCGGACAAAATGGAGGTTAAGAAAATTTCGTCGTTAATTTAGGACATTACTGGTTTTCGACCCTTTTTTATTAGGAAGGCCATAAAGTGGCCGATTTGTATTGAATCTTAGCATGTGACAATTCGTTGGATAGGTAAACAACATAACTACAACTTCCATGGGATATTTTTGCATTCTCGAAAAATTCGGCCAAAATGGAGGTTAAGAAAATCTCCTCGTTTCGTTTTCGACCCTTTTTTACTAGGAAGGCCATAATGTGGCCGATTTGCATTGAATCTTAGCATGTGACAATTCGTTGGACAGGTAAACAACATAACTACGACTTCCATGGTATATTTTTGCATTCTCTAAAAATTCGGCCAAAATGGAGGTTAAAAAATCTCCTCGTTAATTTAGGACATTACTCGTTTTCGACCCTTTTTTACTAGGAAGGCCATAAAGTGGCCGATTTGTATTGAATCTTTGCATGTGACAATTCGTTGGATAGGTAAACAACATAACTACGACTTCCATGGGATATTTTTGCATTCTCTAAAAATTCGGCCAAAATGGAGGTTAAGAAAATCTCCTAGTTAATTTAGGACATTACTCCTTTTCGACCCTTTTTTACTAGGAAGGCCATAAAGTGGCCGATTTGTATTGAATCTTAGCAAGTGACAATTCGTTGGATAGGTAAACAACATAAATACGACTTCCATGGGATATTTTTGCATTCTCTAAAAATTCGGACAAAATGGAGGTTAAGAAAATTTCCTCGTTAATTTAGGACATTACTCGTTTTCGACCCTTTTTTATTAGGAAGGCCATAAAGTGGCCGATTTGTATTGAATCTTAGCATGTGACAATTCGTTGGATAGGTAAACAACATAACTACGACTTCCATGGGATATTTTTGCATTCTAGAAAAATTCGGCCTAAATGGAGGTTAAGAAAATCTCCTCGTTTCGTTTTCGACCCTTTTTTAATAGGAAGGCCATAATGTGGCCGATTTGCATTGAATCTTAGCATGTGACAATTCGTTGGATAGGTAAACAACATAACTACGACTTCCATGGTGTATTTTTGCATTCTCTAAAAATTCGGCCAAAATGGAGGTTAAAAAATCTCCTCGTTAATTTAGGACATTACTCGTTTTCGACCCTTTTTTACTAGGAAGGCCATAAAGTGGCCGATTTGTATTGAATCTTTGCATGTGACAATTCGTTGGATAGGTAAACAACATAACTACGACTTCCATGGGATATTTTTGCATTCTCTAAAAATTCGGCCAAAATGGAGGTTAAGAAAATCTCCTCGTTAATTTAGGACATTACTCCTTTTCGACCCTTTTTTACTAGGATGGCCATAAAGTGGCCGATTTGTATTGAATCTTAGCAAGTGACAATTCGTTGGATAGGTAAACAACATAACTACGACTTCCATGGGATATTTTTGCATTCTCTAAAAATTCGGACAAAATGGAGGTTAAGAAAATTTCCTCGTTAATTTTGGACATTACTCGTTTTCGATCCTTTTTTACTAGGAAGGCCATAATGTGGCCGATTTGCATTGAATCTTCGCATGTGACAATTTGTTGGATAGGTAAACAACATAGCTACGACTGCCATGGTATATTTATGCATTCTCTAAAAATACGGCCAAAATGGAGGTTAAGAAAATCTCCTCGTTAATTTAGGACATTACTCGTTTTCGACCCTTTTTTACTTGGAAGGCCATAATGTGGCCGATTTGCAATGAATCTTAGCATGTGACAATTCGTTGGATAGGTAAACAACTTAACTACGACTTCCATGGGATATTTTTGCATTCTCTAAAAATTCGGCCAAAATGGAGGTTAAGAAAATCTCCTAGTTAATTTAGGACATTACTCCTTTTCGACCCTTTTTTACTAGGAAGGCCATAAAGTGGCCGATTTGTATTGAATCTTAGCAAGTGACAATTCGTTGGATAGGTAAACAACATAAATACGACTTCCATGGGATATTTTTGCATTCTCTAAAAATTCGGACAAAATGGAGGTTAAGAAAATTTCCTCGTTAATTTAGGACATTACTGGTTTTCGACCCTTTTTTATTAGGAAGGCCATAAAGTGGCCGATTTGTATTGAATCTTAGCATGTGACAATTCGTTGGATAGGTAAACAACATAACTACGACTTCCATGGGATATTTTTGCATTCTCGAAAAATTCGGCCAAAATGGAGGTTAAGAAAATCTCCTCGTTTCGTTTTCGACCCTTTTTTACTAGGAAGGCCATAATGTGGCCGATTTGCATTGAATCTTAGCATGTGACAATTCGTTGGACAGGTAAACAACATAACTACGACTTCCATGGGATATTTTTGCATTCTCTAAAAATTCGGCCAAAATGGAGGTTAAGAAAATCTCCTCGTTAATTTAGGACATTACTCCTTTTCGACCCTTTTTTACTAGGATGGCCATAAAGTGGCCGATTTGTATTGAATCTTAGCAAGTGACAATTCGTTGGATAGGTAAACAACATAACTACGACTTCCATGGGATATTTTTGCATTCTCTAAAAATTCGGACAAAATGGAGGTTAAGAAAATTTCCTCGTTAATTTTGGACATTACTCGTTTTCGATCCTTTTTTACTAGGAAGGCCATAATGTGGCCGATTTGCATTGAATCTTCGCATGTGACAATTTGTTGGATAGGTAAACAACATAGCTACGACTGCCATGGTATATTTATGCATTCTCTAAAAATACGGCCAAAATGGAGGTTAAGAAAATCTCCTCGTTAATTTAGGACATTACTCGTTTTCGACCCTTTTTTACTTGGAAGGCCATAATGTGGCCGATTTGCAATGAATCTTAGCATGTGACAATTCGTTGGATAGGTAAACAACTTAACTACGACTTCCATGGGATATTTTTGCATTCTCTAAAAATTCGGCCAAAATGGAGGTTAAGAAAATCTCCTAGTTAATTTAGGACATTACTCCTTTTCGACCCTTTTTTACTAGGAAGGCCATAAAGTGGCCGATTTGTATTGAATCTTAGCAAGTGACAATTCGTTGGATAGGTAAACAACATAAATACGACTTCCATGGGATATTTTTGCATTCTCTAAAAATTCGGACAAAATGGAGGTTAAGAAAATTTCCTCGTTAATTTAGGACATTACTGGTTTTCGACCCTTTTTTATTAGGAAGGCCATAAAGTGGCCGATTTGTATTGAATCTTAGCATGTGACAATTCGTTGGATAGGTAAACAACATAACTACGACTTCCATGGGATATTTTTGCATTCTCGAAAAATTCGGCCAAAATGGAGGTTAAGAAAATCTCCTCGTTTCGTTTTCGACCCTTTTTTACTAGGAAGGCCATAATGTGGCCGATTTGCATTGAATCTTAGCATGTGACAATTCGTTGGACAGGTAAACAACATAACTACGACTTCCATGGTATATTTTTGCATTCTCTAAAAATTCGGCCAAAATGGAGGTTAAAAAATCTCCTCGTTAATTTAGGACATTACTCGTTTTCGACCCTTTTTTACTAGGAAGGCCATAAAGTGGCCGATTTGTATTGAATCTTTGCATGTGACAATTCGTTGGATAGGTAAACAACATAACTACGACTTCCATGGGATATTTTTGCATTCTCTAAAAATTCGGCCAAAATGGAGGTTAAGAAAATCTCCTCGTTAATTTAGGACATTACTCGTTTTCGACCCTTTTTTACTTGGAAGGCCATAATGTGGCCGATTTGCAATGAATCTTAGCATGTGACAATTCGTTGGATAGGTAAACAACTTAACTACGACTTCCATGGGATATTTTTGCATTCTCTAAAAATTCGGCCAAAATGGAGGTTAAGAAAATCTCCTAGTTAATTTAGGACATTACTCCTTTTCGACCCTTTTTTACTAGGAAGGCCATAAAGTGGCCGATTTGTATTGAATCTTAGCAAGTGACAATTCGTTGGATAGGTAAACAACATAAATACGACTTCCATGGGATATTTTTGCATTCTCTAAAAATTCGGACAAAATGGAGGTTAAGAAAATTTCGTCGTTAATTTAGGACATTACTGGTTTTCGACCCTTTTTTATTAGGAAGGCCATAAAGTGGCCGATTTGTATTGAATCTTAGCATGTGACAATTCGTTGGATAGGTAAACAACATAACTACGACTTCCATGGGATATTTTTGCATTCTCGAAAAATTCGGCCAAAATGGAGGTTAAGAAAATCTCCTCGTTTCGTTTTCGACCCTTTTTTACTAGGAAGGCCATAATGTGGCCGATTTGCATTGAATCTTAGCATGTGACAATTCGTTGGACAGGTAAACAACATAACTACGACTTCCATGGTATATTTTTGCATTCTCTAAAAATTCGGCCAAAATGGAGGTTAAAAAATCTCCTCGTTAATTTAGGACATTACTCGTTTTCGACCCTTTTTTACTAGGAAGGCCATAAAGTGGCCGATTTGTATTGAATCTTTGCATGTGACAATTCGTTGGATAGGTAAACAACATAACTACGACTTCCATGGGATATTTTTGCATTCTCTAAAAATTCGGCCAAAATGGAGGTTAAGAAAATCTCCTAGTTAATTTAGGACATTACTCCTTTTCGACCCTTTTTTACTAGGAAGGCCATAAAGTGGCCGATTTGTATTGAATCTTAGCAAGTGACAATTCGTTGGATAGGTAAACAACATAAATACGACTTCCATGGGATATTTTTGCATTCTCTAAAAATTCGGACAAAATGGAGGTTAATAATATTTCCTCGTTAATTTAGGACATTACTCCTTTTCGACCCTTTTTTACTAGGATGGCCATAAAGTGGCCGATTTGTATTGAATCTTAGCAAGTGACAATTCGTTGGATAGGTAAACAACATAACTACGACTTCCATGGGATATTTTTGCATTCTAGAAAAATTCGGCCTAAATGGAGGTTAAGAAAATCTCCTCGTTTCGTTTTCGACCCTTTTTTAATAGGAAGGCCATAATGTGGCCGATTTGCATTGAATCTTAGCATGTGACAATTCGTTGGATAGGTAAACAACATAACTACGACTTCCATGGTGTATTTTTGCATTCTCTAAAAATTCGGCCAAAATGGAGGTTAAAAAATCTCCTCGTTAATTTAGGACATTACTCGTTTTCGACCCTTTTTTACTAGGAAGGCCATAAAGTGGCCGATTTGTATTGAATCTTTGCATGTGACAATTCGTTGGATAGGTAAACAACATAACTACGACTTCCATGGGATATTTTTGCATTCTCTAAAAATTCGGCCAAAATGGAGGTTAAGAAAATCTCCTCGTTAATTTAGGACATTACTCCTTTTCGACCCTTTTTTACTAGGATGGCCATAAAGTGGCCGATTTGTATTGAATCTTAGCAAGTGACAATTCGTTGGATAGGTAAACAACATAACTACGACTTCCATGGGATATTTTTGCATTCTCTAAAAATTCGGACAAAATGGAGGTTAAGAAAATTTCCTCGTTAATTTTGGACATTACTCGTTTTCGATCCTTTTTTACTAGGAAGGCCATAATGTGGCCGATTTGCATTGAATCTTCGCATGTGACAATTTTTTGGATAGGTAAACAACATAGCTACGACTGCCATGGTATATTTATGCATTCTCTAAAAATACGGCCAAAATGGAGGTTAAGAAAATCTCCTCGTTAATTTAGGACATTACTCGTTTTCGACCCTTTTTTACTTGGAAGGCCATAATGTGGCCGATTTGCAATGAATCTTAGCATGTGACAATTCGTTGGATAGGTAAACAACTTAACTACGACTTCCATGGGATATTTTTGCATTCTCTAAAAATTCGGCCAAAATGGAGGTTAAGAAAATCTCCTAGTTAATTTAGGACATTACTCCTTTTCGACCCTTTTTTACTAGGAAGGCCATAAAGTGGCCGATTTGTATTGAATCTTAGCAAGTGACAATTCGTTGGATAGGTAAACAACATAAATACGACTTCCATGGGATATTTTTGCATTCTCTAAAAATTCGGACAAAATGGAGGTTAAGAAAATTTCCTCGTTAATTTAGGACATTACTGGTTTTCGACCCTTTTTTATTAGGAAGGCCATAAAGTGGCCGATTTGTATTGAATCTTAGCATGTGACAATTCGTTGGATAGGTAAACAACATAACTACGACTTCCATGGGATATTTTTGCATTCTCGAAAAATTCGGCCAAAATGGAGGTTAAGAAAATCTCCTCGTTTCGTTTTCGACCCTTTTTTACTAGGAAGGCCATAATGTGGCCGATTTGCATTGAATCTTAGCATGTGACAATTCGTTGGACAGGTAAACAACATAACTACGACTTCCATGGTATATTTTTGCATTCTCTAAAAATTCGGCCAAAATGGAGGTTAAAAAATCTCCTCGTTAATTTAGGACATTACTCGTTTTCGACCCTTTTTTACTAGGAAGGCCATAAAGTGGCCGATTTGTATTGAATCTTTGCATGTGACAATTCGTTGGATAGGTAAACAACATAACTACGACTTCCATGGGATATTTTTGCATTCTCTAAAAATTCGGCCAAAATGGAGGTTAAGAAAATCTCCTAGTTAATTTAGGACATTACTCCTTTTCGACCCTTTTTTACTAGGAAGGCCATAAAGTGGCCGATTTGTATTGAATCTTAGCAAGTGACAATTCGTTGGATAGGTAAACAACATAAATACGACTTCCATGGGATATTTTTGCATTCTCTAAAAATTCGGACAAAATGGAGGTTAAGAAAATTTCCTCGTTAATTTAGGACATTACTCGTTTTCGACCCTTTTTTATTAGGAAGGCCATAAAGTGGCCGATTTGTATTGAATCTTAGCATGTGACAATTCGTTGGATAGGTAAACAACATAACTACGACTTCCATGGGATATTTTTGCATTCTAGAAAAATTCGGCCTAAATGGAGGTTAAGAAAATCTCCTCGTTTCGTTTTCGACCCTTTTTTAATAGGAAGGCCATAATGTGGCCGATTTGCATTGAATCTTAGCATGTGACAATTCGTTGGATAGGTAAACAACATAACTACGACTTCCATGGTGTATTTTTGCATTCTCTAAAAATTCGGCCAAAATGGAGGTTAAAAAATCTCCTCGTTAATTTAGGACATTACTCGTTTTCGACCCTTTTTTACTAGGAAGGCCATAAAGTGGCCGATTTGTATTGAATCTTTGCATGTGACAATTCGTTGGATAGGAAAACAACATAACTACGACTTCCATGGGATATTTTTGCATTCTCTAAAAATTCCGCCAAAATGGAGGTTAAGAAAATCTCCTCGTTAATTTAGGACATTACTCCTTTTCGACCCTTTTTTACTAGGATGGCCATAAAGTGGCCGATTTGTATTGAATCTTAGCAAGTGACAATTCGTTGGATAGGTAAACAACATAACTACGACTTCCATGGGATATTTTTGCATTCTCTAAAAATTCGGACAAAATGGAGGTTAAGAAAATTTCCTCGTTAATTTTGGACATTACTCGTTTTCGATCCTTTTTTACTAGGAAGGCCATAATGTGGCCGATTTGCATTGAATCTTCGCATGTGACAATTTGTTGGATAGGTAAACAACATAGCTACGACTGCCATGGTATATTTATGCATTCTCTAAAAATACGGCCAAAATGGAGGTTAAGAAAATCTCCTCGTTAATTTAGGACATTACTCGTTTTCGACCCTTTTTTACTTGGAAGGCCATAATGTGGCCGATTTGCAATGAATCTTAGCATGTGACAATTCGTTGGATAGGTAAACAACTTAACTACGACTTCCATGGGATATTTTTGCATTCTCTAAAAATTCGGCCAAAGTGGAGGTTAAGAAAATCTCCTAGTTAATTTAGGACATTACTCCTTTTCGACCCTTTTTTACTAGGAAGGCCATAAAGTGGCCGATTTGTATTGAATCTTAGCAAGTGACAATTCGTTGGATAGGTAAACAACATAATTACGACTTCCATGGGATATTTTTGCATTCTCTAAAAATTCGGACAAAATGGAGGTTAAGAAAATTTCCTCGTTAATTTAGGACATTACTGGTTTTCGACCCTTTTTTATTAGGAAGGCCATAAAGTGGCCGATTTGTATTGAATCTTAGCATGTGACAATTCGTTGGATAGGTAAACAACATAACTACGACTTCCATGGGATATTTTTGCATTCTCGAAAAATTCGGCCAAAATGGAGGTTAAGAAAATCTCCTCGTTTCGTTTTCGACCCTTTTTTACTAGGAAGGCCATAATGTGGCCGATTTGCATTGAATCTTAGCATGTGACAATTCGTTGGACAGGTAAACAACATAACTACGACTTCCATGGTATATTTTTGCATTCTCTAAAAATTCGGCCAAAATGGAGGTTAAAAAATCTCCTCGTTAATTTAGGACATTACTCGTTTTCGACCCTTTTTTACTAGGAAGGCCATAAAGTGGCCGATTTGTATTGAATCTTTGCATGTGACAATTCGTTGGATAGGTAAACAACATAACTACGACTTCCATGGGATATTTTTGCATTCTCTAAAAATTCGGCCAAAATGGAGGTTAAGAAAATCTCCTAGTTAATTTAGGACATTACTCCTTTTCGACCCTTTTTTACTAGGAAGGCCATAAAGTGGCCGATTTGTATTGAATCTTAGCAAGTGACAATTCGTTGGATAGGTAAACAACATAAATACGACTTCCATGGGATATTTTTGCATTCTCTAAAAATTCGGACAAAATGGAGGTTAAGAAAATTTCCTCGTTAATTTAGGACATTACTCGTTTTCGACCCTTTTTTATTAGGAAGGCCATAAAGTGGCCGATTTGTATTGAATCTTAGCATGTGACAATTCGTTGGATAGGTAAACAACATAACTACGACTTCCATGGGATATTTTTGCATTCTAGAAAAATTCGGCCTAAATGGAGGTTAAGAAAATCTCCTCGTTTCGTTTTCGACCCTTTTTTAATAGGAAGGCCATAATGTGGCCGATTTGCATTGAATCTTAGCATGTGACAATTCGTTGGATAGGTAAACAACATAACTACGACTTCCATGGTGTATTTTTGCATTCTCTAAAAATTCGGCCAAAATGGAGGTTAAAAAATCTCCTCGTTAATTTAGGACATTACTCGTTTTCGACCCTTTTTTACTAGGAAGGCCATAAAGTGGCCGATTTGTATTGAATCTTTGCATGTGACAATTCGTTGGATCGGTAAACAACATAACTACGACTTCCATGGGATATTTTTGCATTCTCTAAAAATTCGGCCAAAATGGAGGTTAAGAAAATCTCCTCGTTAATTTAGGACATTACTCCTTTTCGACCCTTTTTTACTAGGATGGCCATAAAGTGGCCGATTTGTATTGAATCTTAGCAAGTGACAATTCGTTGGATAGGTAAACAACATAACTACGACTTCCATGGGATATTTTTGCATTCTCGAAAAATTCGGCCAAAATGGAGGTTAAGAAAATCTCCTCGTTTCGTTTTCGACCCTTTTTTACTAGGAAGGCCATAATGTGGCCGATTTGCATTGAATCTTAGCATGTGACAATTCGTTGGACAGGTAAACAACATAACTACGACTTCCATGGTATATTTTTGCATTCTCTAAAAATTCGGCCAAAATGGAGGTTAAAAAATCTCCTCGTTAATTTAGGACATTACTCGTTTTCGACCCTTTTTTACTAGGAAGGCCATAAAGTGGCCGATTTGTATTGAATCTTTGCATGTGACAATTCGTTGGATAGGTAAACAACATAACTACGACTTCCATGGGATATTTTTGCATTCTCTAAAAATTCGGCCAAAATGGAGGTTAAGAAAATCTCCTAGTTAATTTAGGACATTACTCCTTTTCGACCCTTTTTTACTAGGAAGGCCATAAAGTGGCCGATTTGTATTGAATCTTAGCAATTGACAATTCGTTGGATAGGTAAACAACATAAATACGACTTCCATGGGATATTTTTGCATTCTCTAAAAATTCGGACAAAATGGAGGTTAAGAAAATTTCCTCGTTAATTTAGGACATTACTCGTTTTCGACCCTTTTTTATTAGGAAGGCCATAAAGTGGCCGATTTGTATTGAATCTTAGCATGTGACAATTCGTTGGATAGGTAAACAACATAACTACGACTTCCATGGGATATTTTTGCATTCTAGAAAAATTCGGCCTAAATGGAGGTTAAGAAAATCTCCTCGTTTCGTTTTCGACCCTTTTTTAATAGGAAGGCCATAATGTGGCCGATTTGCATTGAATCTTAGCATGTGACAATTCGTTGGATAGGTAAACAACATAACTACGACTTCCATGGTGTATTTTTGCATTCTCTAAAAATTCGGCCAAAATGGAGGTTAAAAAATCTCCTCGTTAATTTAGGACATTACTCGTTTTCGACCCTTTTTTACTAGGAAGGCCATAAAGTGGCCGATTTGTATTGAATCTTTGCATGTGACAATTCGTTGGATAGGTAAACAACATAACTACGACTTCCATGGGATATTTTTGCATTCTCTAAAAATTCGGCCAAAATGGAGGTTAAGAAAATCTCCTCGTTAATTTAGGACATTACTCCTTTTCGACCCTTTTTTACTAGGATGGCCATAAAGTGGCCGATTTGTATTGAATCTTAGCAAGTGACAATTCGTTGGATAGGTAAACAACATAACTACGACTTCCATGGGATATTTTTGCATTCTCTAAAAATTCGGACAAAATGGAGGTTAAGAAAATTTCCTCGTTAATTTTGGACATTACTCGTTTTCGACCCTTTTTTACTAGGAAGGCCATAATGTGGCCGATTTGCATTGAATCTTCGCATGTGACAATTTGTTGGATAGGTAAACAACATAGCTACGACTGCCATGGTATATTTTTGCATTCTCTAAAAATACGGCCAAAATGGAGGTTAAGAAAATCTCCTCGTTAATTTAGGACATTACTCGTTTTCGACCCTTTTTTACTTGGAAGGCCATAATGTGGCCGATTTGCACTGAATCTTAGCATGTGACAATTCGTTGGATAGGTAAACAACATAACTACGACTTTCATGGGATATTTTTGCATTCTCTAAAAATTCGGCCAAAATGGAGATTAAGAAAATCTCCTCGTTAGTTTAGGACATTACTCCTTTTCGACCCTTTTTTACTAGGAAGGCCATAAAGTGGCCGATTTGTATTGAATCTTAGCAAGTGACAATTCGATGGATAGGTAAACAACATAACTACGACTTCCATGGGATATTTTTGCATTCTCTAAAAATTCGGCCAAAATGGAGGTTAAGAAAATTTCCTCGTTAATTTAGGACATTACTCCTTTTCGACCCTTTTTTACTAGGAAGGCCATAAAGTGGCCGATTTGTATTGAATCTTAGCAAGTGACAATTCGTTGGATAGGTAAACAACATAAATACGACTTCCATGGGATATTTTTGCATTCTCTAAAAATTCGGACAAAATGGAGGTTAAGAAAATTTCCTCGTTAATTTAGGACATTAATGGTTTTCGACCCTTTTTTATTAGGAAGGCCATAAAGTGGCCGATTTGTATTGAATCTTAGCATGTGACAATTCGATGGATAGGTAAACAACATAACTACGACTTCCATGGGATATTTTTGCATTCTCTAAAAATTCGGCCAAAATGGAGGTTAAGAAAATTTCCTCGTTAATTTAGGACATTACTCCTTTTCGACCCTTTTTTACTAGGAAGGCCATAAAGTGGCCGATTTGTATTGAATCTTAGCAAGTGACAATTCGTTGGATAGGTAAACAACATAAATACGACTTCCATGGGATATTTTTGCATTCTCTAAAAATTCGGACAAAATGGAGGTTAAGAAAATTTCCTCGTTAATTTAGGACATTACTGGTTTTCGACCCTTTTTTATTAGGAAGGCCATAAAGTGGCCGATTTGTATTGAATCTTAGCATGTGACAATTCGTTGGATAGGTAAACAACATAACTACGACTTCCATGGGATATTTTTGCATTCTCGAAAAATTCGGCCAAAATGGAGGTTAAGAAAATCTCCTCGTTTCGTTTTCGACCCTTTTTTACTAGGAAGGCCATAATGTGGCCGATTTGCATTGAATCTTAGCATGTGACAATTCGTTGGACAGGTAAACAACATAACTACGACTTCCATGGTATATTTTTGCATTCTCTAAAAATTCGGCCAAAATGGAGGTTAAAAAATCTCCTCGTTAATTTAGGACATTACTCGTTTTCGACCCTTTTTTACTAGGAAGGCCATAAAGTGGCCGATTTGTATTGAATCTTTGCATGTGACAATTCGTTGGATAGGTAAACAACATAACTACGACTTCCATGGGATATTTTTGCATTCTCTAAAAATTCGGCCAAAATGGAGGTTAAGAAAATCTCCTAGTTAATTTAGGACATTACTCCTTTTCGACCCTTTTTTACTAGGAAGGCCATAAAGTGGCCGATTTGTATTGAATCTTAGCAAGTGACAATTCGTTGGATAGGTAAACAACATAAATACGACTTCCATGGGATATTTTTGCATTCTCTAAAAATTCGGACAAAATGGAGGTTAAGAAAATTTCCTCGTTAATTTAGGACATTAATGGTTTTCGACCCTTTTTTATTAGGAAGGCCATAAAGTGGCCGATTTGTATTGAATCTTAGCATGTGACAATTCGATGGATAGGTAAACAACATAACTACGACTTCCATGGGATATTTTTGCATTCTCTAAAAATTCGGCCAAAATGGAGGTTAAGAAAATTTCCTCGTTAATTTAGGACATTACTCCTTTTCGACCCTTTTTTACTAGGAAGGCCATAAAGTGGCCGATTTGTATTGAATCTTAGCAAGTGACAATTCGTTGGATAGGTAAACAACATAAATACGACTTCCATGGGATATTTTTGCATTCTCTAAAAATTCGGACAAAATGGAGGTTAAGAAAATTTCCTCGTTAATTTAGGACATTACTGGTTTTCGACCCTTTTTTATTAGGAAGGCCATAAAGTGGCCGATTTGTATTGAATCTTAGCATGTGACAATTCGTTGGATAGGTAAACAACATAACTACGACTTCCATGGGATATTTTTGCATTCTCGAAAAATTCGGCCAAAATGGAGGTTAAGAAAATCTCCTCGTTTCGTTTTCGACCCTTTTTTACTAGGAAGGCCATAATGTGGCCGATTTGCATTGAATCTTAGCATGTGACAATTCGTTGGACAGGTAAACAACATAACTACGACTTCCATGGTATATTTTTGCATTCTCTAAAAATTCGGCCAAAATGGAGGTTAAAAAATCTCCTCGTTAATTTAGGACATTACTCGTTTTCGACCCTTTTTTACTAGGAAGGCCATAAAGTGGCCGATTTGTATTGAATCTTTGCATGTGACAATTCGTTGGATAGGTAAACAACATAACTACGACTTCCATGGGATATTTTTGCATTCTCTAAAAATTCGGCCAAAATGGAGGTTAAGAAAATCTCCTAGTTAATTTAGGACATTACTCCTTTTCGACCCTTTTTTACTAGGAAGGCCATAAAGTGGCCGATTTGTATTGAATCTTAGTAAGTGACAATTCGTTGGATAGGTAAACAACATAAATACGACTTCCATGGGATATTTTTGCATTCTCTAAAAATTCGGACAAAATGGAGGTTAAGAAAATTTCCTCGTTAATTTAGGACATTACTCGTTTTCGACCCTTTTTTATTAGGAAGGCCATAAAGTGGCCGATTTGTATTGAATCTTAGCATGTGACAATTCGTTGGATAGGTAAACAACATAACTATGACTTCCATGGGATATTTTTGCATTCTAGAAAAATTCGGCCTAAATGGAGGTTAAGAAAATCTCCTCGTTTCGTTTTCGACCCTTTTTTACTAGGAAGGCCATAATGTGGCCGATTTGCATTGAATCTTAGCATGTGACAATTCGTTGGATAGGTAAACAACATAACTACGACTTCCATGGTGTATTTTTGCATTCTCTAAAAATTCGGCCAAAATGGAGGTTAAAAAATCTCCTCGTTAATTTAGGACATTACTCGTTTTCGACCCTTTTTTACTAGGAAGGCCATAAAGTGGCCGATTTGTATTGAATCTTTGCATGTGACAATTCGTTGGATAGGTAAACAACATAACTACGACTTCCATGGGATATTTTTGCATTCTCTAAAAATTCGGCCAAAATGGAGGTTAAGAAAATCTCCTCGTTAATTTAGGACATTACTCCTTTTCGACCCTTTTTTACTAGGAAGGCCATAAAGTGGCCGATTTGTATTGAATCTTAGCAAGTGATAATTCGTTGGATAGGTAAACAAAATAACTACGACTTCCATGGGATATTTTTGCATTCTCTAAAAATTCGGACAAAATGGAGGTTAAGAAAATTTCCTCGTTAATTTTGGACATTACTCGTTTTCGACCCTTTTTTACTAGGAAGGCCATAATGTGGCCGATTTGCATTGAATCTTCGCATGTGACAATTTGTTGGATAGGTAAACAACATAGCTACGACTGCCATGGGATATTCTTGCATTCTCTAAAAATACGGCCAAAATGGAGGTTAAGAAAATCTCCTCGTTAATTTAGGACATTACTCGTTTTCGACCCTTTTTTACTTGGAAGGCCATAATGTGGCCGATTTGCACTGAATCTTAGCATGTGACAATTCGTTGGATAGGTAAACAACATAACTACGACTTCCATGGGATATTTTTGCATTCTAGAAAAATTCGGCCTAAATGGAGGTTAAGAAAATCTCCTCGTTTCGTTTTCGACCCTTTTTTACTAGGAAGGCCATAATGTGGCCGATTTGCATTGAATCTTAGCATGTGACAATTCGTTGGATAGGTAAACAACATAACTACGACTTCCATGGTGTTTTTTTGCATTCTCTAAAAATTCGGCCAAAATGGAGGTTAAAAAATCTCCTCGTTAATTTAGGACATTACTCGTTTTCGACCCTTTTTTACTAGGAAGGCCATAAAGTGGCCGATTTGTATTGAATCTTTGCATGTGACAATTCGTTGGATAGGTAAACAACATAACTACGACTTCCATGGGATATTTTTGCATTCTCTAAAAATTCGGCCAAAATGGAGGTTAAGAAAATCTCCTCGTTAATTTAGGACATTACTCCTTTTCGACCCTTTTTTACTAGGAAGGCCATAAAGTGGCCGATTTGTATTGAATCTTAGCAAGTGATAATTCGTTGGATAGGTAAACAACATAACTACGACTTCCATGGGATATTTTTGCATTCTCTAAAAATTCGGACAAAATGGAGGTTAAGAAAATTTCCTCGTTAATTTAGGACATTAATGGTTTTCGACCCTTTTTTATTAGGAAGGCCATAAAGTGGCCGATTTGTATTGAATCTTAGCATGTGACAATTCGATGGATAGGTAAACAACATAACTACGACTTCCATGGGATATTTTTGCATTCTCTAAAAATTCGGCCAAAATGGAGGTTAAGAAAATCTCCTAGTTAATTTAGGACATTACTCCTTTTCGACCCTTTTTTACTAGGAAGGCCATAAAGTGGCCGATTTGTATTGAATCTTAGCAAGTGACAATTCGTTGGATAGGTAAACAACATAAATACGACTTCCATGGGATATTTTTGCATTCTCTAAAAATTCGGACAAAATGGAGGTTAAGAAAATTTCCTCGTTAATTTAGGACATTAATGGTTTTCGACCCTTTTTTATTAGGAAGGCCATAAAGTGGCCGATTTGTATTGAATCTTAGCATGTGACAATTCGATGGATAGGTAAACAACATAACTACGACTTCCATGGGATATTTTTGCATTCTCTAAAAATTCGGCCAAAATGGAGGTTAAGAAAATTTCCTCGTTAATTTAGGACATTACTCCTTTTCGACCCTTTTTTACTAGGAAGGCCATAAAGTGGCCGATTTGTATTGAATCTTAGCAAGTGACAATTCGTTGGATAGGTAAACAACATAAATACGACTTCCATGGGATATTTTTGCATTCTCTAAAAATTCGGACAAAATGGAGGTTAAGAAAATTTCCTCGTTAATTTAGGACATTACTGGTTTTCGACCCTTTTTTATTAGGAAGGCCATAAAGTGGCCGATTTGTATTGAATCTTAGCATGTGACAATTCGTTGGATAGGTAAACAACATAACTACGACTTCCATGGGATATTTTTGCATTCTCGAAAAATTCGGCCAAAATGGAGGTTAAGAAAATCTCCTCGTTTCGTTTTCGACCCTTTTTTACTAGGAAGGCCATAATGTGGCCGATTTGCATTGAATCTTAGCATGTGACAATTCGTTGGACAGGTAAACAACATAACTACGACTTCCATGGTATATTTTTGCATTCTCTAAAAATTCGGCCAAAATGGAGGTTAAAAAATCTCCTCGTTAATTTAGGACATTACTCGTTTTCGACCCTTTTTTACTAGGAAGGCCATAAAGTGGCCGATTTGTATTGAATCTTTGCATGTGACAATTCGTTGGATAGGTAAACAACATAACTACGACTTCCATGGGATATTTTTGCATTCTCTAAAAATTCGGCCAAAATGGAGGTTAAGAAAATCTCCTAGTTAATTTAGGACATTACTCCTTTTCGACCCTTTTTTACTAGGAAGGCCATAAAGTGGCCGATTTGTATTGAATCTTAGTAAGTGACAATTCGTTGGATAGGTAAACAACATAAATACGACTTCCATGGGATATTTTTGCATTCTCTAAAAATTCGGACAAAATGGAGGTTAAGAAAATTTCCTCGTTAATTTAGGACATTACTCGTTTTCGACCCTTTTTTATTAGGAAGGCCATAAAGTGGCCGATTTGTATTGAATCTTAGCATGTGACAATTCGTTGGATAGGTAAACAACATAACTATGACTTCCATGGGATATTTTTGCATTCTAGAAAAATTCGGCCTAAATGGAGGTTAAGAAAATCTCCTCGTTTCGTTTTCGACCCTTTTTTACTAGGAAGGCCATAATGTGGCCGATTTGCATTGAATCTTAGCATGTGACAATTCGTTGGATAGGTAAACAACATAACTACGACTTCCATGGTGTATTTTTGCATTCTCTAAAAATTCGGCCAAAATGGAGGTTAAAAAATCTCCTCGTTAATTTAGGACATTACTCGTTTTCGACCCTTTTTTACTAGGAAGGCCATAAAGTGGCCGATTTGTATTGAATCTTTGCATGTGACAATTCGTTGGATAGGTAAACAACATAACTACGACTTCCATGGGATATTTTTGCATTCTCTAAAAATTCGGCCAAAATGGAGGTTAAGAAAATCTCCTCGTTAATTTAGGACATTACTCCTTTTCGACCCTTTTTTACTAGGAAGGCCATAAAGTGGCCGATTTGTATTGAATCTTAGCAAGTGATAATTCGTTGGATAGGTAAACAAAATAACTACGACTTCCATGGGATATTTTTGCATTCTCTAAAAATTCGGACAAAATGGAGGTTAAGAAAATTTCCTCGTTAATTTTGGACATTACTCGTTTTCGACCCTTTTTTACTAGGAAGGCCATAATGTGGCCGATTTGCATTGAATCTTCGCATGTGACAATTTGTTGGATAGGTAAACAACATAGCTACGACTGCCATGGGATATTCTTGCATTCTCTAAAAATACGGCCAAAATGGAGGTTAAGAAAATCTCCTCGTTAATTTAGGACATTACTCGTTTTCGACCCTTTTTTACTTGGAAGGCCATAATGTGGCCGATTTGCACTGAATCTTAGCATGTGACAATTCGTTGGATAGGTAAACAACATAACTACGACTTCCATGGGATATTTTTGCATTCTAGAAAAATTCGGCCTAAATGGAGGTTAAGAAAATCTCCTCGTTTCGTTTTCGACCCTTTTTTACTAGGAAGGCCATAATGTGGCCGATTTGCATTGAATCTTAGCATGTGACAATTCGTTGGATAGGTAAACAACATAACTACGACTTCCATGGTGTTTTTTTGCATTCTCTAAAAATTCGGCCAAAATGGAGGTTAAAAAATCTCCTCGTTAATTTAGGACATTACTCGTTTTCGACCCTTTTTTACTAGGAAGGCCATAAAGTGGCCGATTTGTATTGAATCTTTGCATGTGACAATTCGTTGGATAGGTAAACAACATAACTACGACTTCCATGGGATATTTTTGCATTCTCTAAAAATTCGGCCAAAATGGAGGTTAAGAAAATCTCCTCGTTAATTTAGGACATTACTCCTTTTCGACCCTTTTTTACTTGGAAGGCCATAAAGTGGCCGATTTGTATTGAATCTTAGCAAGTGATAATTCGTTGGATAGGTAAACAACATAACTACGACTTCCATGGGATATTTTTGCATTCTCTAAAAATTCGGACAAAATGGAGGTTAAGAAAATTTCCTCGTTAATTTTGGACATTACTCGTTTTCGACCCTTTTTTACTAGGAAGGCCATAATGTGGCCGATTTGCATTGAATCTTCGCATGTGACAATTTGTTGGATAGGTAAACAACATAGCTACGACTGCCATGGGATATTCTTGCATTCTCTAAAAATACGGCCAAAATGGAGGTTAAGAAAATCTCCTCGTTAATTTAGGACATTACTCGTTTTCGACCCTTTTTTACTTGGAAGGCCATAATGTGGCCGATTTGCACTGAATCTTAGCATGTGACAATTCGTTGGATAGGTAAACAACATAACTACGACTTCCATGGGATATTTTTGCATTCTAGAAAAATTCGGCCTAAATGGAGGTTAAGAAAATCTCCTCGTTTCGTTTTCGACCCTTTTTTACTAGGAAGGCCATAATGTGGCCGATTTGCATTGAATCTTAGCATGTGACAATTCGTTGGATAGGTAAACAACATAACTACGACTTCCATGGTGTTTTTTTGCATTCTCTAAAAATTCGGCCAAAATGGAGGTTAAAAAATCTCCTCGTTAATTTAGGACATTACTCGTTTTCGACCCTTTTTTACTAGGAAGGCCATAAAGTGGCCGATTTGTATTGAATCTTTGCATGTGACAATTCGTTGGATAGGTAAACAACATAACTACGACTTCCATGGGATATTTTTGCATTCTCTAAAAATTCGGCCAAAATGGAGGTTAAGAAAATCTCCTCGTTAATTTAGGACATTACTCCTTTTCGACCCTTTTTTACTAGGAAGGCCGTAAAGTGGCCGATTTGTATTGAATCTTAGCAAGTGACAATTCGTTGGATAGGTAAACAACATAACTACGACTTCCATGGGATATTTTTGCATTCTCTAAAAATTCGGACAAAATGGAGGTTAAGAAAATTTCCTCGTTAATTTTGGACATTACTCGTTTTCGACCCTTTTTTACTAGGAAGGCCATAATGTGGCCGATTTGCATTGAATCTTCGCATGTGACAATTTGTTGGATAGGTAAACAACATAGCTACGACTGCCATGGTATATTTTTGCATTCTCTAAAAATACGGCCAAAATGGAGGTTAAGAAAATCTCCTCGTTAATTTAGGACATTACTCGTTTTCGACCCTTTTTTACTTGGAAGGCCATAATGTGGCCGATTTGCACTGAATCTTAGCATGTGACAATTCGTTGGATAGGTAAACAACATAACTACGACTTCCATGGGATATTTTTGCATTCTCTAAAAATTCGGCCAAAATGGAGGTTAAGAAAATCTCCTCGTTAATTTAGGACATTACTCCTTTTCGACCCTTTTTTACTAGGAAGGCCATAAAGTGGCCGATTTGTATTGAATCTTAGCAAGTGACAATTCGTTGGATAGGTAAACAACATAAATAAGACTTCCATGGGATATTTTTGCATTCTCTAAAAATTCGGACAAAATGGAGGTTAAGAAAATTTCCTCGTTAATTTAGGACATTACTCGTTTTCGACGCTTTTTTATTAGGAAGGCCATAAAGTGGCCGATTTGTATTGAATCTTAGCATGTGACAATTCGTTGGATAGGTAAACAACATAACTACGACTTCCATGGGATATTTTTGCATTCTCAAAAAATTCGGCCAAAATGGAGGTTAAGAAAATCTCCTCGTTTCGTTTTCGACCCTTTTTTACTAGGAAGGCCATAATGTGGCCGATTTGCATTGAATCTTAGCATGTGACAATTCGTTGGATAGGTAAACAACATAACTACGACTTCGATGGTATATTTTTGCATTCTCTAAAAATTCGGCCAAAATGGAGGTTAAAAAATCTCCTCGTTAATTTAGGACATTACTCGTTTTCGACCCTTTTTTACTAGGAAGGCCATAAAGTGGCCGATTTGTATTGAATCTTTGCATGTGACAATTCGTTAGATAGGTAAACAACATAACTACGACTTCCATGGGATATTTTTGCATTCCCTAAAAATTCGGCCAAAATGGAGGTTAAGAAAATCTCCTCGTTAATTTAGGACATTACTCCTTTTCGACCCTTTTTTACTAGGAAGGCCATAAAGTGGCCGATTTATATTGAATCTTAGCAAGTGACAATTCGTTGGATAGGTAAACAACATAAATACGACTTCCATGGGATATTTTTGCATTCTCTAAAAATTCGGACAAAATGGAGGTTAAGAAAATTTCCTCGTTAATTTAGGACATTACTCGTTTTCGACCCTTTTTTACTTGGAAGGCCATAATGTGGCCGATTTGCACTGAATCTTAGCATGTGACAATTCGTTGGATAGGTAAACAACATAACTACGACTTCCATGGGATATTTTTGCATTCTCTAAAAATTCGGCCAAAATGGAGGTTAAGAAAATCTCCTCGTTAATTTAGGACATTACTCCTTTTCGACCCTTTTTTACTAGGAAGGCCATAAAGTGGCCGATTTGTATTGAATCTTAGCAAGTGACAATTCGTTGGATAGGTAAACAACATAACTACGACTTCCATGGGATATTTTTGCATTCTCTAAAAATTCGGCCAAAATGGAGGTTAAAAAATCTCCTCGTTAATTTAGGACATTACTCGTTTTCGACCCTTTTTTACTAGGAAGGCCATAAAGTGGCCGATTTGTATTGAATCTTTTCATGTGACAATTCGTTGGATAGGAAAACAACATAAATACGACTTCCATGGGATATTTTTGCATTCTCTAAAAATTCGGACAAAATGGAGGTTAAGAAAATTTCCTCGTTAATTTAGGACATTACTCGTTTTCGACCCTTTTTTATTAGGAAGGCCATAAAGTGGCCGATTTGTATTGAATCTTAGAATGTGAAAATTCTTTGGATAGGTAAACAACATAACTACGACTTCCATGGGATATTTTTGCATTCTCTAAAAATTCGGCCAAAATGGAGGTTAAAAAATCTCCTCATTAATTTAGGACATTACTCGTTTTCGACCCTTTTTTACTAGGAAGGCCATAAAGTGGCCGATTTGTATTGAATCTTTTCATGTGACAATTCGTTGGATAGGTAAACAACATAACTATGACTTCCATGGGATATTTTTGCATTCCCTAAAAATTCGGCCAAAATGGAGGTTAAGAAAATCTCCTCGTTAATTTAGGACATTACTCCTTTTCCACCCTTTTTTACTAGGAAGGCCATAAAGTGGCCGATTTGTACTGAATCTTAGCAAGTGATAATTCGTTGGATAGGTAAACAACATAACTACGACTTCCATGGGATATTTTTGCATTCTCTAAAAATTCGGACAAAATGGAGGTTAAGAAAATTTCCTCGTTAATTTTGGACATTACTCGTTTTCGACCCTTTTTTACTAGGAAGGCCATAATGTGGCCGATTTGCATTGAATCTTCGCATGTGACAATTTGTTGGATAGGTAAACAACATAACTACGACTTCCATGGTGTATTTTTGCATTCTCTAAAAATTCGGCCAAAATGGAGGTTAAAAAATCTCCTCGTTAATTTAGGACATTACTCGTTTTCGACCCTTTTTTACTAGGAAGGCCATAAAGTGGCCGATTTGTATTGAATCTTTGCATGTGACAATTCGTTGGATAGGTAAACAACATAACTACGACTTCCATGGGATATTTTTGCATTCTCTAAAAATTCGGCCAAAATGGAGGTTAAGAAAATCTCCTCGTTAATTTAGGACATTACTCCTTTTCGACCCTTTTTTACTAGGAAGGCCATAAAGTGGCCGATTTGTATTGAATCTTAGCAAGTGATAATTCGTTGGATAGGTAAACAACATAACTACGACTTCCATGGGATATTTTTGCATTCTCTAAAAATTCGGACAAAATGGAGGTTAAGAAAATTTCCTCGTTAATTTTGGACATTACTCGTTTTCGACCCTTTTTTACTAGGAAGGCCATAATGTGGCCGATTTGCATTGAATCTTCGCATGTGACAATTTGTTGGATAGGTAAACAACATAGCTACGACTGCCATGGGATATTCTTGCATTCTCTAAAAATACGGCCAAAATGGAGGTTAAGAAAATCTCCTCGTTAATTTAGGACATTACTCGTTTTCGACCCTTTTTTACTTGGAAGGCCATAATGTGGCCGATTTGCACTGAATCTTAGCATGTGACAATTCGTTGGATAGGTAAACAACATAACTACGACTTCCATGGGATATTTTTGCATTCTAGAAAAATTCGGCCTAAATGGAGGTTAAGAAAATCTCCTCGTTTCGTTTTCGACCCTTTTTTACTAGGAAGGCCATAATGTGGCCGATTTGCATTGAATCTTAGCATGTGACAATTCGTTGGATAGGTAAACAACATAACTACGACTTCCATGGTGTTTTTTTGCATTCTCTAAAAATTCGGCCAAAATGGAGGTTAAAAAATCTCCTCGTTAATTTAGGACATTACTCGTTTTCGACCCTTTTTTACTAGGAAGGCCATAAAGTGGCCGATTTGTATTGAATCTTTGCATGTGACAATTCGTTGGATAGGTAAACAACATAACTACGACTTCCATGGGATATTTTTGCATTCTCTAAAAATTCGGCCAAAATGGAGGTTAAGAAAATCTCCTCGTTAATTTAGGACATTACTCCTTTTCGACCCTTTTTTACTAGGAAGGCCGTAAAGTGGCCGATTTGTATTGAATCTTAGCAAGTGACAATTCGTTGGATAGGTAAACAACATAACTACGACTTCCATGGGATATTTTTGCATTCTCTAAAAATTCGGACAAAATGGAGGTTAAGAAAATTTCCTCGTTAATTTTGGACATTACTCGTTTTCGACCCTTTTTTACTAGGAAGGCCATAATGTGGCCGATTTGCATTGAATCTTCGCATGTGACAATTTGTTGGATAGGTAAACAACATAGCTACGACTGCCATGGTATATTTTTGCATTCTCTAAAAATACGGCCAAAATGGAGGTTAAGAAAATCTCCTCGTTAATTTAGGACATTACTCGTTTTCGACCCTTTTTTACTTGGAAGGCCATAATGTGGCCGATTTGCACTGAATCTTAGCATGTGACAATTCGTTGGATAGGTAAACAACATAACTACGACTTCCATGGGATATTTTTGCATTCTCTAAAAATTCGGCCAAAATGGAGGTTAAGAAAATCTCCTCGTTAATTTAGGACATTACTCCTTTTCGACCCTTTTTTACTAGGAAGGCCATAAAGTGGCCGATTTGTATTGAATCTTAGCAAGTGACAATTCGTTGGATAGGTAAACAACATAAATACGACTTCCATGGGATATTTTTGCATTCTCTAAAAATTCGGACAAAATGGAGGTTAAGAAAATTTCCTCGTTAATTTAGGACATTACTCGTTTTCGACGCTTTTTTATTAGGAAGGCCATAAAGTGGCCGATTTGTATTGAATCTTAGCATGTGACAATTCGTTGGATAGGTAAACAACATAACTACGACTTCCATGGGATATTTTTGCATTCTCAAAAAATTCGGCCAAAATGGAGGTTAAGAAAATCTCCTCGTTTCGTTTTCGACCCTTTTTTACTAGGAAGGCCATAATGTGGCCGATTTGCATTGAATCTTAGCATGTGACAATTCGTTGGATAGGTAAACAACATAACTACGACTTCGATGGTATATTTTTGCATTCTCTAAAAATTCGGCCAAAATGGAGGTTAAAAAATCTCCTCGTTAATTTAGGACATTACTCGTTTTCGACCCTTTTTTACTAGGAAGGCCATAAAGTGGCCGATTTGTATTGAATCTTTGCATGTGACAATTCGTTAGATAGGTAAACAACATAACTACGACTTCCATGGGATATTTTTGCATTCCCTAAAAATTCGGCCAAAATGGAGGTTAAGAAAATCTCCTCGTTAATTTAGGACATTACTCCTTTTCGACCCTTTTTTACTAGGAAGGCCATAAAGTGGCCGATTTATATTGAATCTTAGCAAGTGACAATTCGTTGGATAGGTAAACAACATAAATACGACTTCCATGGGATATTTTTGCATTCTCTAAAAATTCGGACAAAATGGAGGTTAAGAAAATTTCCTCGTTAATTTAGGACATTACTCGTTTTCGACCCTTTTTTACTTGGAAGGCCATAATGTGGCCGATTTGCACTGAATCTTAGCATGTGACAATTCGTTGGATAGGTAAACAACATAACTACGACTTCCATGGGATATTTTTGCATTCTCTAAAAATTCGGCCAAAATGGAGGTTAAGAAAATCTCCTCGTTAATTTAGGACATTACTCCTTTTCGACCCTTTTTTACTAGGAAGGCCGTAAAGTGGCCGATTTGTATTGAATCTTAGCAAGTGACAATTCGTTGGATAGGTAAACAACATAACTACGACTTCCATGGGATATTTTTGCATTCTCTAAAAATTCGGACAAAATGGAGGTTAAGAAAATTTCCTCGTTAATTTTGGACATTACTCGTTTTCGACCCTTTTTTACTAGGAAGGCCATAATGTGGCCGATTTGCATTGAATCTTCGCATGTGACAATTTGTTGGATAGGTAAACAACATAGCTACGACTGCCATGGTATATTTTTGCATTCTCTAAAAATACGGCCAAAATGGAGGTTAAGAAAATCTCCTCGTTAATTTAGGACATTACTCGTTTTCGACCCTTTTTTACTTGGAAGGCCATAATGTGGCCGATTTGCACTGAATCTTAGCATGTGACAATTCGTTGGATAGGTAAACAACATAACTACGACTTCCATGGGATATTTTTGCATTCTCTAAAAATTCGGCCAAAATGGAGGTTAAGAAAATCTCCTCGTTAATTTAGGACATTACTCCTTTTCGACCCTTTTTTACTAGGAAGGCCATAAAGTGGCCGATTTGTATTGAATCTTAGCAAGTGACAATTCGTTGGATAGGTAAACAACATAAATACGACTTCCATGGGATATTTTTGCATTCTCTAAAAATTCGGACAAAATGGAGGTTAAGAAAATTTCCTCGTTAATTTAGGACATTACTCGTTTTCGACGCTTTTTTATTAGGAAGGCCATAAAGTGGCCGATTTGTATTGAATCTTAGCATGTGACAATTCGTTGGATAGGTAAACAACATAACTACGACTTCCATGGGATATTTTTGCATTCTCAAAAAATTCGGCCAAAATGGAGGTTAAGAAAATCTCCTCGTTTCGTTTTCGACCCTTTTTTACTAGGAAGGCCATAATGTGGCCGATTTGCATTGAATCTTAGCATGTGACAATTCGTTGGATAGGTAAACAACATAACTACGACTTCGATGGTATATTTTTGCATTCTCTAAAAATTCGGCCAAAATGGAGGTTAAAAAATCTCCTCGTTAATTTAGGACATTACTCGTTTTCGACCCTTTTTTACTAGGAAGGCCATAAAGTGGCCGATTTGTATTGAATCTTTGCATGTGACAATTCGTTAGATAGGTAAACAACATAACTACGACTTCCATGGGATATTTTTGCATTCCCTAAAAATTCGGCCAAAATGGAGGTTAAGAAAATCTCCTCGTTAATTTAGGACATTACTCCTTTTCGACCCTTTTTTACTAGGAAGGCCATAAAGTGGCCGATTTATATTGAATCTTAGCAAGTGACAATTCGTTGGATAGGTAAACAACATAAATACGACTTCCATGGGATATTTTTGCATTCTCTAAAAATTCGGACAAAATGGAGGTTAAGAAAATTTCCTCGTTAATTTAGGACATTACTCGTTTTCGACCCTTTTTTACTTGGAAGGCCATAATGTGGCCGATTTGCACTGAATCTTAGCATGTGACAATTCGTTGGATAGGTAAACAACATAACTACGACTTCCATGGGATATTTTTGCATTCTCTAAAAATTCGGCCAAAATGGAGGTTAAGAAAATCTCCTCGTTAATTTAGGACATTACTCCTTTTCGACCCTTTTTTACTAGGAAGGCCATAAAGTGGCCGATTTGTATTGAATCTTAGCAAGTGACAATTCGTTGGATAGGTAAACAACATAACTACGACTTCCATGGGATATTTTTGCATTCTCTAAAAATTCGGCCAAAATGGAGGTTAAAAAATCTCCTCGTTAATTTAGGACATTACTCGTTTTCGACCCTTTTTTACTAGGAAGGCCATAAAGTGGCCGATTTGTATTGAATCTTTTCATGTGACAATTCGTTGGATAGGAAAACAACATAAATACGACTTCCATGGGATATTTTTGCATTCTCTAAAAATTCGGACAAAATGGAGGTTAAGAAAATTTCCTCGTTAATTTAGGACATTACTCGTTTTCGACCCTTTTTTATTAGGAAGGCCATAAAGTGGCCGATTTGTATTGAATCTTAGAATGTGAAAATTCTTTGGATAGGTAAACAACATAACTACGACTTCCATGGGATATTTTTGCATTCTCTAAAAATTCGGCCAAAATGGAGGTTAAAAAATCTCCTCATTAATTTAGGACATTACTCGTTTTCGACCCTTTTTTACTAGGAAAGCCATAAAGTGGCCGATTTGTATTGAATCTTTTCATGTGACAATTCGTTGGATAGGTAAACAACATAACTATGACTTCCATGGGATATTTTTGCATTCCCTAAAAATTCGGCCAAAATGGAGGTTAAGAAAATCTCCTCGTTAATTTAGGACATTACTCCTTTTCCACCCTTTTTTACTAGGAAGGCCATAAAGTGGCCGATTTGTATTGAATCTTTGCATGTGACAATTCGTTGGATAGGTAAACAACATAACTACGACTTCCATGGGATATTTTTGCATTCTCTAAAAATTCGGCCAAAATGGAGGTTAAGAAAATCTCCTCGTTAATTTAGGACATTACTCCTTTTCGACCCTTTTTTACTAGGAAGGCCGTAAAGTGGCCGATTTGTATTGAATCTTAGCAAGTGACAATTCGTTGGATAGGTAAACAACATAACTACGACTTCCATGGGATATTTTTGCATTCTCTAAAAATTCGGACAAAATGGAGGTTAAGAAAATTTCCTCGTTAATTTTGGACATTACTCGTTTTCGACCCTTTTTTACTAGGAAGGCCATAATGTGGCCGATTTGCATTGAATCTTCGCATGTGACAATTTGTTGGATAGGTAAACAACATAGCTACGACTGCCATGGTATATTTTTGCATTCTCTAAAAATACGGCCAAAATGGAGGTTAAGAAAATCTCCTCGTTAATTTAGGACATTACTCGTTTTCGACCCTTTTTTACTTGGAAGGCCATAATGTGGCCGATTTGCACTGAATCTTAGCATGTGACAATTCGTTGGATAGGTAAACAACATAACTACGACTTCCATGGGATATTTTTGTATTCTCTAAAAATTCGGCCAAAATGGAGGTTAAGAAAATCTCCTCGTTTCGTTTTCGACCCTTTTTTACTAGGAAGGCCATAATGTGGCCGATTTGCATTGAATCTTAGCATGTGACAATTCGTTGGATAGGTAAACAACATAACTACGACTTCGATGGTATATTTTTGCATTCTCTAAAAATTCGGCCAAAATGGAGGTTAAAAAATCTCCTCGTTAATTTAGGACATTACTCGTTTTCGACCCTTTTTTACTAGGAAGGCCATAAAGTGGCCGATTTGTATTGAATCTTTGCATGTGACAATTCGTTAGATAGGTAAACAACATAACTACGACTTCCATGGGATATTTTTGCATTCCCTAAAAATTCGGCCAAAATGGAGGTTAAGAAAATCTCCTCGTTAATTTAGGACATTACTCCTTTTCGACCCTTTTTTACTAGGAAGGCCATAAAGTGGCCGATTTATATTGAATCTTAGCAAGTGACAATTCGTTGGATAGGTAAACAACATAAATACGACTTCCATGGGATATTTTTGCATTCTCTAAAAATTCGGACAAAATGGAGGTTAAGAAAATTTCCTCGTTAATTTAGGACATTACTCGTTTTCGACCCTTTTTTACTTGGAAGGCCATAATGTGGCCGATTTGCACTGAATCTTAGCATGTGACAATTCGTTGGATAGGTAAACAACATAAATACGACTTCCATGGGATATTTTTGCATTCTCTAAAAATTCGGCCAAAATGGAGGTTAAGAAAATCTCCTCGTTAATTTAGGACATTACTCCTTTTCGACCCTTTTTTACTAGGAAGGCCATAAAGTGGCCGATTTGTATTGAATCTTAGCAAGTGACAATTCGTTGGATAGGTAAACAACATAACTACGACTTCCATGGGATATTTTTGCATTCTCTAAAAATTCGGCCAAAATGGAGGTTAAAAAATCTCCTCGTTAATTTAGGACATTACTCGTTTTCGACCCTTTTTTACTAGGAAGGCCATAAAGTGGCCGATTTGTATTGAATCTTTTCATGTGACAATTCGTTGGATAGGAAAACAACATAAATACGACTTCCATGGGATATTTTTGCATTCTCTAAAAATTCGGACAAAATGGAGGTTAAGAAAATTTCCTCGTTAATTTAGGACATTACTCGTTTTCGACCCTTTTTTATTAGGAAGGCCATAAAGTGGCCGATTTGTATTGAATCTTAGAATGTGAAAATTCTTTGGATAGGTAAACAACATAACTACGACTTCCATGGGATATTTTTGCATTCTCTAAAAATTCGGCCAAAATGGAGGTTAAAAAATCTCCTCATTAATTTAGGACATTACTCGTTTTCGACCCTTTTTTACTAGGAAAGCCATAAAGTGGCCGATTTGTATTGAATCTTTTCATGTGACAATTCGTTGGATAGGTAAACAACATAACTATGACTTCCATGGGATATTTTTGCATTCCCTAAAAATTCGGCCAAAATGGAGGTTAAGAAAATCTCCTCGTTAATTTAGGACATTACTCCTTTTCCACCCTTTTTTACTAGGAAGGCCATAAAGTGGCCGATTTGTATTGAATCTTTGCATGTGACAATTCGTTGGATAGGTAAACAACATAACTACGACTTCCATGGGATATTTTTGCATTCTCTAAAAATTCGGCCAAAATGGAGGTTAAGAAAATCTCCTCGTTAATTTAGGACATTACTCCTTTTCGACCCTTTTTTACTAGGAAGGCCGTAAAGTGGCCGATTTGTATTGAATCTTAGCAAGTGACAATTCGTTGGATAGGTAAACAACATAACTACGACTTCCATGGGATATTTTTGCATTCTCTAAAAATTCGGACAAAATGGAGGTTAAGAAAATTTCCTCGTTAATTTTGGACATTACTCGTTTTCGACCCTTTTTTACTAGGAAGGCCATAATGTGGCCGATTTGCATTGAATCTTCGCATGTGACAATTTGTTGGATAGGTAAACAACATAGCTACGACTGCCATGGTATATTTTTGCATTCTCTAAAAATACGGCCAAAATGGAGGTTAAGAAAATCTCCTCGTTAATTTAGGACATTACTCGTTTTCGACCCTTTTTTACTTGGAAGGCCATAATGTGGCCGATTTGCACTGAATCTTAGCATGTGACAATTCGTTGGATAGGTAAACAACATAACTACGACTTCCATGGGATATTTTTGTATTCTCTAAAAATTCGGCCAAAATGGAGGTTAAGAAAATCTCCTCGTTAATTTAGGACATTACTCCTTTTCGACCCTTTTTTACTAGGAAGGCCATAAAGTGGCCGATTTGTATTGAATCTTAGCAAGTGACAATTCGTTGGATAGGTAAACAACATAAATACGACTTCCATGGGATATTTTTGCATTCTCTAAAAATTCGGACAAAATGGAGGTTAAGAAAATTTCCTCGTTAATTTAGGACATTACTCGTTTTCGACGCTTTTTTATTAGGAAGGCCATAAAGTGGCCGATTTGTATTGAATCTTAGCATGTGACAATTCGTTGGATAGGTAAACAACATAACTACGACTTCCATGGGATATTTTTGCATTCTCAAAAAATTCGGCCAAAATGGAGGTTAAGAAAATCTCCTCGTTTCGTTTTCGACCCTTTTTTACTAGGAAGGCCATAATGTGGCCGATTTGCATTGAATCTTAGCATGTGACAATTCGTTGGATAGGTAAACAACATAACTACGACTTCGATGGTATATTTTTGCATTCTCTAAAAATTCGGCCAAAATGGAGGTTAAAAAATCTCCTCGTTAATTTAGGACATTACTCGTTTTCGACCCTTTTTTACTAGGAAGGCCATAAAGTGGCCGATTTGTATTGAATCTTTGCATGTGACAATTCGTTAGATAGGTAAACAACATAACTACGACTTCCATGGGATATTTTTGCATTCCCTAAAAATTCGGCCAAAATGGAGGTTAAGAAAATCTCCTCGTTAATTTAGGACATTACTCCTTTTCGACCCTTTTTTACTAGGAAGGCCATAAAGTGGCCGATTTATATTGAATCTTAGCAAGTGACAATTCGTTGGATAGGTAAACAACATAAATACGACTTCCATGGGATATTTTTGCATTCTCTAAAAATTCGGACAAAATGGAGGTTAAGAAAATTTCCTCGTTAATTTAGGACATTACTCGTTTTCGACCCTTTTTTACTTGGAAGGCCATAATGTGGCCGATTTGCACTGAATCTTAGCATGTGACAATTCGTTGGATAGGTAAACAACATAACTACGACTTCCATGGGATATTTTTGCATTCTCTAAAAATTCGGCCAAAATGGAGGTTAAGAAAATCTCCTCGTTAATTTAGGACATTACTCCTTTTCGACCCTTTTTTACTAGGAAGGCCATAAAGTGGCCGATTTGTATTGAATCTTAGCAAGTGACAATTCGTTGGATAGGTAAACAACATAACTACGACTTCCATGGGATATTTTTGCATTCTCTAAAAATTCGGCCAAAATGGAGGTTAAAAAATCTCCTCGTTAATTTAGGACATTACTCGTTTTCGACCCTTTTTTACTAGGAAGGCCATAAAGTGGCCGATTTGTATTGAATCTTTTCATGTGACAATTCGTTGGATAGGAAAACAACATAAATACGACTTCCATGGGATATTTTTGCATTCTCTAAAAATTCGGACAAAATGGAGGTTAAGAAAATTTCCTCGTTAATTTAGGACATTACTCGTTTTCGACCCTTTTTTATTAGGAAGGCCATAAAGTGGCCGATTTGTATTGAATCTTAGAATGTGAAAATTCTTTGGATAGGTAAACAACATAACTACGACTTCCATGGGATATTTTTGCATTCTCTAAAAATTCGGCCAAAATGGAGGTTAAAAAATCTCCTCATTAATTTAGGACATTACTCGTTTTCGACCCTTTTTTACTAGGAAAGCCATAAAGTGGCCGATTTGTATTGAATCTTTTCATGTGACAATTCGTTGGATAGGTAAACAACATAACTATGACTTCCATGGGATATTTTTGCATTCCCTAAAAATTCGGCCAAAATGGAGGTTAAGAAAATCTCCTCGTTAATTTAGGACATTACTCCTTTTCCACCCTTTTTTACTAGGAAGGCCATAAAGTGGCCGATTTGTATTGAATCTTTGCATGTGACAATTCGTTGGATAGGTAAACAACATAACTACGACTTCCATGGGATATTTTTGCATTCTCTAAAAATTCGGCCAAAATGGAGGTTAAGAAAATCTCCTCGTTAATTTAGGACATTACTCCTTTTCGACCCTTTTTTACTAGGAAGGCCGTAAAGTGGCCGATTTGTATTGAATCTTAGCAAGTGACAATTCGTTGGATAGGTAAACAACATAACTACGACTTCCATGGGATATTTTTGCATTCTCTAAAAATTCGGACAAAATGGAGGTTAAGAAAATTTCCTCGTTAATTTTGGACATTACTCGTTTTCGACCCTTTTTTACTAGGAAGGCCATAATGTGGCCGATTTGCATTGAATCTTCGCATGTGACAATTTGTTGGATAGGTAAACAACATAGCTACGACTGCCATGGTATATTTTTGCATTCTCTAAAAATACGGCCAAAATGGAGGTTAAGAAAATCTCCTCGTTAATTTAGGACATTACTCGTTTTCGACCCTTTTTTACTTGGAAGGCCATAATGTGGCCGATTTGCACTGAATCTTAGCATGTGACAATTCGTTGGATAGGTAAACAACATAACTACGACTTCCATGGGATATTTTTGTATTCTCTAAAAATTCGGCCAAAATGGAGGTTAAGAAAATCTCCTCGTTAATTTAGGACATTACTCCTTTTCGACCCTTTTTTACTAGGAAGGCCATAAAGTGGCCGATTTGTATTGAATCTTAGCAAGTGACAATTCGTTGGATAGGTAAACAACATAAATACGACTTCCATGGGATATTTTTGCATTCTCTAAAAATTCGGACAAAATGGAGGTTAAGAAAATTTCCTCGTTAATTTAGGACATTACTCGTTTTCGACGCTTTTTTATTAGGAAGGCCATAAAGTGGCCGATTTGTATTGAATCTTAGCATGTGACAATTCGTTGGATAGGTAAACAACATAACTACGACTTCCATGGGATATTTTTGCATTCTCAAAAAATTCGGCCAAAATGGAGGTTAAGAAAATCTCCTCGTTTCGTTTTCGACCCTTTTTTACTAGGAAGGCCATAATGTGGCCGATTTGCATTGAATCTTAGCATGTGACAATTCGTTGGATAGGTAAACAACATAACTACGACTTCGATGGTATATTTTTGCATTCTCTAAAAATTCGGCCAAAATGGAGGTTAAAAAATCTCCTCGTTAATTTAGGACATTACTCGTTTTCGACCCTTTTTTACTAGGAAGGCCATAAAGTGGCCGATTTGTATTGAATCTTTGCATGTGACAATTCGTTAGATAGGTAAACAACATAACTACGACTTCCATGGGATATTTTTGCATTCCCTAAAAATTCGGCCAAAATGGAGGTTAAGAAAATCTCCTCGTTAATTTAGGACATTACTCCTTTTCCACCCTTTTTTACTAGGAAGGCCATAAAGTGGCCGATTTATATTGAATCTTAGCAAGTGACAATTCGTTGGATAGGTAAACAACATAAATACGACTTCCATGGGATATTTTTGTATTCTCTAAAAATTCGGACAAAATGGAGGTTAAGAAAATTTCCTCGTTAATTTAGGACATTACTCGTTTTCGACCCTTTTTTACTTGGAAGGCCATAATGTGGCCGATTTGCACTGAATCTTAGCATGTGACAATTCGTGTTGGATAGGTAAACAACATAACTACGACTTCCATGGGATATTTTTGCATTCTCTAAAAATTCGGACAAAATGGAGGTTAAGAAAATTTCCTCGTTAATTTAGGACATTACTCGTTTTCGACCCTTTTTTACTTGGAAGGCCATAATGTGGCCGATTTGCACTGAATCTTAGCATGTGACAATTCGTGTTGGATAGGTAAACAACATAACTACGACTTCGATGGTATATTTTTGCATTCTCTAAAAATTCGGCCAAAATGGAGGTTAAAAAATCTCCTCGTTAATTTAGGACATTACTCGTTTTCGACCCTTTTTTACTAGGAAGGCCATAAAGTGGCCGATTTGTATTGAATCTTTTCATGTGACAATTTGTTGGATAGGAAAACAACATAACTACGACTTCCATGGGATATTTTTGCATTCTCTAAAAATTCGGACAAAATGGAGGTTAAGAAAATTTCCTCGTTAATTTAGGACATTACTCGTTTTCGACCCTTTTTTATTAGGAAGGCCATAAAGTGGCCGATTTGTATTGAATCTTAGAATGTGAAAATTCTTTGGATAGGTAAACAACATAACTACGACTTCCATGGAATATTTTTGCATTCTCTAAAAATTCGGCCAAAATGGAGGTTAAAAAATCTCCTCATTAATTTAGGACATTACTCGTTTTCGACCCTTTTTTACTAGGAAGGCCATAAAGTGGCCGATTTGTATTGAATCTTTTCATGTGACAATTCGTTGGATAGGTAAACAACATAACTATGACTTCCATGGGATATTTTTGCATTCCCTAAAAATTCGGCCAAAATGGAGGTTAAGAAAATCTCCTCGTTAATTTAGGACATTACTCCTTTTCGACCCTTTTTTATTAGGAAGGCCATAATGTGGCCGATTTGCACTGAATCTTAGCATGTGACAATTCGTTGGATAGTTAAACAACATAAATACGACTTCCATGGGATATTTTTGCATTCTCTAAAAATTCGGACAAAATGGAGGTTAATAAAATTTCCTCGTTAATTTAGGACATTACTCGTTTTCGACCCTTTTTTACTTGGAAGGCCATAATGTGGCCGATTTGCACTGAATCTTATCATGTGACAATTCGTTAGATAGGTAAACAACATAACTACGACTTCCATGGGATATTTTTGCATTCTCTAAAAATTCGGACAAAATGGAGGTTAAGAAAATTTTCTTGTTAATTTAGGACATTACTCGTTTTCGACCCTTTTTTATTAGGAAGGCCATAAAGTGGCCGATTTGTATTGAATCTTAGCATGTGAAAATTCGTTGGATAGGTAAACAACATAACTACGACTTCCACGGGATATTTTTGCATTCTCAAAAAATTCGGCCAAAATGGAGGTTAAGAAAATCTCCTCGTTTCGTTTTCGACCCTTTTTTACTAGGAAGGCCATAATGTGGCCGATTTGCATTGAATCTTAGCATGTAACAATTCGTTGGATAGGTAAACAACATAACTACGACTTCGATGGTATATTTTTGCATTCTCTAAAAATTCGGCCAAAATGGAGGTTAAAAAATCTCCTCGTTAATTTAGGACATTACTCGTTTTTGACCCTTTTTTACTAGGAAGGCCATAAAGTGGCCGATTTGTATTGAATCTTTGCATGTGACAATTCGTTGGATAGGTAAACAACATAACTACGACTTCCATGGGATATTTTTGCATTCCCTAAAAATTCGGCCAAAATGGAGGTTAAGAAAATCTCCTCGTTAATTTAGGACATTACTCCTTTTCGACCCTTTTTTACTAGGAAGGCCATAAAGTGGCCGATTTATATTAAATCTTAGCAAGTGACAATTCGTTGGATAGGTAAACAACATAAATACGACTTCCATGGGATATTTTTGCATTCTCTAAAAATTCGGACAAAATGGAGGTTAATAATATTTCCTCGTTAATTTAGGACATTACTCCTTTTCGACCCTTTTTTACTAGGAAGGCCATAAAGTGGCCGATTTGTATTGAATCTTAGCAAGTGACAATTCGTTGGATAGGTAAACAACATAACTACGACTTCCATGGGATATTTTTGCATTCTCTAAAAATTCGGCCAAAATGGAGGTTAAAAAATCTCCTCGTTAATTTAGGACATTACTCGTTTTCGACCCTTTTTTACTAGGTAGGCCATAAAGTGGCCGATTTGTATTGAATCTTTTCATGTGACAATTCGTTGGATAGGTAAACAACATAACTACGACTTCCATGGAATATTTTTGCATTCCCTAAAAATTCGGCCAAAATGGAGGTTAAGAAAATCTCCTCGTTAATTTAGGACATTACTCCTTTTCGACCCTTTTTTACTAGGAAGGCCATAAAGTGGCCGATTTATATTGAATCTTAGCAAGTGACAATTCGTTGGATAGGTAAACAACATAAATACGACTTCCATGGGATATTTTTGCATTCTCTAAAAATTCGGACAAAATGGAGGTTAATAAAATTTCCTCGTTAATTTAGGACATTACTCGTTTTCGACCCTTTTTTACTAGGAAGGCCATAATGTGGCCGATTTGCACTGAATCTTAGCATGTGACAATTCGTTGGATAGGTAAACAACATAACTACGACTTCCATGGGATATTTTTGCATTCTCTAAAAATTCGGCCAAAATGGAGGTTAAGAAAATGTCCTCGTTAATTTCGGACATTACTCCTTTTCGACCCTTTTTTACTAGGAAGGCCATAAAGTGGCCGATTTGTATTGAATCTTAGCAAGTGACAATTCGTTGGATAGGTAAACAACATAACTATGACTTCCATGGGATATTTTTGCATTCTCTAAAAATTCGGACAAAATGGAGGTTAAGAAAATTTCCTTGTTAATTTAGGACATTACTCGTTTTCGACCCTTTTTTACTAGGAAGGCCATAAAGTGGCCGATTTGTATTGAATCTTTTCATGTGACAATTCGTTGGATAGGTAAACAACATAACTATGACTTCCATGGGATATTTTTGCATTCCCTAAAAATTCGGCCAAAATGGAGGTTAAGAAAATCTCCTCGTTAATTTAGGACATTACTCCTTTTCGACCCTTTTTTACTAGGAAGGCCATAATGTGGCCGATTTGCACTGAATCTTAGCATGTGACAATTCGTTGGATAGTTAAACAACATAAATACGACTTCCATGGGATATTTTTGCATTCTCTAAAAATTCGGACAAAATGGAGGTTAATAAAATTTCCTCGTTAATTTAGGACATTACTCGTTTTCGACCCTTTTTTACTTGGAAGGCCATAATGTGGCCGATTTGCACTGAATCTTATCATGTGACAATTCGTTAGATAGGTAAACAACATAACTACGACTTCCATGGGATATTTTTGCATTCTCTAAAAATTCGGACAAAATGGAGGTTAAGAAAATTTTCTTGTTAATTTAGGACATTACTCGTTTTCGACCCTTTTTTATTAGGAAGGCCATAAAGTGGTCGATTTGTATTGAATCTTAGCATGTGAAAATTCGTTGGATAGGTAAACAACATAACTACGACTTCCACGGGATATTCTTGCATTCTCAAAAAATTCGGCCAAAATGGAGGTTAAGAAAATCTCCTCGTTTCGTTTTCGACCCTTTTTTACTAGGAAGGCCATAATGTGGCCGATTTGCATTGAATCTTAGCATGTAACAATTCGTTGGATAGGTAAACAACATAACTACGACTTCGATGGTATATTTTTGCATTCTCTAAAAATTCGGCCAAAATGGAGGTTAAAAAATCTCCTCGTTAATTTAGGACATTACTCGTTTTTGACCCTTTTTTACTAGGAAGGCCATAAAGTGGCCGATTTGTATTGAATCTTTGCATGTGACAATTCGTTGGATAGGTAAACAACATAACTACGACTTCCATGGGATATTTTTGCATTCCCTAAAAATTCGGCCAAAATGGAGGTTAAGAAAATCTCCTCGTTAATTTAGGACATTACTCCTTTTCGACCCTTTTTTACTAGGAAGGCCATAAAGTGGCCGATTTATATTAAATCTTAGCAAGTGACAATTCGTTGGATAGGTAAACAACATAAATACGACTTCCATGGGATATTTTTGCATTCTCTAAAAATTCGGACAAAATGGAGGTTAATAATATTTCCTCGTTAATTTAGGACATTACTCCTTTTCGACCCTTTTTTACTAGGAAGGCCATAAAGTGGCCGATTTGTATTGAATCTTAGCAAGTGACAATTCGTTGGATAGGTAAACAACATAACTACGACTTCCATGGGATATTTTTGCATTCTCTAAAAATTCGGCCAAAATGGAGGTTAAAAAATCTCCTCGTTAATTTAGGACATTACTCGTTTTCGACCCTTTTTTACTAGGTAGGCCATAAAGTGGCCGATTTGTATTGAATCTTTTCATGTGACAATTCGTTGGATAGGTAAACAACATAACTACGACTTCCATGGAATATTTTTGCATTCCCTAAAAATTCGGCCAAAATGGAGGTTAAGAAAATCTCCTCGTTAATTTAGGACATTACTCCTTTTCGACCCTTTTTTACTAGGAAGGCCATAAAGTGGCCGATTTATATTGAATCTTAGCAAGTGACAATTCGTTGGATAGGTAAACAACATAAATACGACTTCCATGGGATATTTTTGCATTCTCTAAAAATTCGGACAAAATGGAGGTTAATAAAATTTCCTCGTTAATTTAGGACATTACTCGTTTTCGACCCTTTTTTACTAGGAAGGCCATAATGTGGCCGATTTGCACTGAATCTTAGCATGTGACAATTCGTTGGATAGGTAAACAACATAACTACGACTTCCATGGGATATTTTTGCATTCTCTAAAAATTCGGCCAAAATGGAGGTTAAGAAAATGTCCTCGTTAATTTCGGACATTACTCCTTTTCGACCCTTTTTTACTAGGAAGGCCATAAAGTGGCCGATTTGTATTGAATCTTAGCAAGTGACAATTCGTTGGATAGGTAAACAACATAACTATGACTTCCATGGGATATTTTTGCATTCTCTAAAAATTCGGACAAAATGGAGGTTAAGAAAATTTCCTTGTTAATTTAGGACATTACTCGTTTTCGACCCTTTTTTACTAGGAAGGCCATAAAGTGGCCGATTTGTATTGAATCTTTGCATGTGACAATTCGTTGGATAGGTAAACAACATAACTACAACTTCCATGGGATATTTTTGCATTCTTTAAAAATTCGGACAAAATGGAGGTTAAGAAAATCTCCTCGTTTCGTTTTCGACCCTTTTTTACTAGGAAGGCCATAATGTGGCCGATTTGCATTGAATCTTAGCATGTGACAATTCGTTGGATAGGTAAACAACATAACTACGACTTCGATGGTATATTTTTGCATTCTCTAAAAATTCGGCCAAAATGGAGGTTAAAAAATCTCCTCGTTAATTTAGGACATTACTCGTTTTCGACCCTTTTTTACTAGGAAGGCCATAAAGTGGCCGATTTGTATTGAATCTTTTCATGTGACAATTCGTTGGATAGGAAAACAACATAACTACGACTTCCATGGGATATTTTTGCATTCTCTAAAAATTCGGACAAAATGGAGGTTAAGAAAATTTCCTCGTTAATTTAGGACATTACTCGTTTTCGACCCTTTTTTATTAGGAAGGCCATAAAGTGGCCGATTTGTATTGAATCTTAGAATGTGAAAATTCTTTGGATAGGTAAACAACATAACTACGACTTCCATGGGATATTTTTGCATTCTCTAAAAATTCGGCCAAAATGGAGGTTAAAAAATCTCCTCATTAATTTAGGACATTACTCGTTTTCGACCCTTTTTTACTAGGAAGGCCATAAAGTGGCCGATTTGTATTGAATCTTTTCATGTGACAATTCGTTGGATAGGTAAACAACATAACTATGACTTCCATGGGATATTTTTGCATTCCCTAAAAATTCGGCCAAAATGGAGGTTAAGAAAATCTCCTCGTTAATTTAGGACATTACTCCTTTTCGACCCTTTTTTACTAGGAAGGCCATAATGTGGCCGATTTGCACTGAATCTTAGCATGTGACAATTCGTTGGATAGTTAAACAACATAAATACGACTTCCATGGGATATTTTTGCATTCTCTAAAAATTCGGACAAAATGGAGGTTAAGAAAATTTTCTTGTTAATTTAGGACATTACTCGTTTTCGACCCTTTTTTATTAGGAAGGCCATAAAGTGGCCGATTTGTATTGAATCTTAGCATGTGAAAATTCGTTGGATAGGTAAACAACATAACTACGACTTCCACGGGATATTTTTGCATTCTCAAAAAATTCGGCCAAAATGGAGGTTAAGAAAATCTCCTCGTTTCGTTTTCGACCCTTTTTTACTAGGAAGGCCATAATGTGGCCGATTTGCATTGAATCTTAGCATGTAACAATTCGTTGGATAGGTAAACAACATAACTACGACTTCGATGGTATATTTTTGCATTCTCTAAAAATTCGGCCAAAATGGAGGTTAAAAAATCTCCTCGTTAATTTAGGACATTACTCGTTTTTGACCCTTTTTTACTAGGAAGGCCATAAAGTGGCCGATTTGTATTGAATCTTTGCATGTGACAATTCGTTGGATAGGTAAACAACATAACTACGACTTCCATGGGATATTTTTGCATTCCCTAAAAATTCGGCCAAAATGGAGGTTAAGAAAATCTCCTCGTTAATTTAGGACATTACTCCTTTTCGACCCTTTTTTACTAGGAAGGCCATAAAGTGGCCGATTTATATTAAATCTTAGCAAGTGACAATTCGTTGGATAGGTAAACAACATAAATACGACTTCCATGGGATATTTTTGCATTCTCTAAAAATTCGGACAAAATGGAGGTTAATAATATTTCCTCGTTAATTTAGGACATTACTCCTTTTCGACCCTTTTTTACTAGGAAGGCCATAAAGTGGCCGATTTGTATTGAATCTTAGCAAGTGACAATTCGTTGGATAGGTAAACAACATAACTACGACTTCCATGGTATATTTTTGCATTCTCTAAAAATTCGGCCAAAATGGAGGTTAAAAAATCTCCTCGTTAATTTAGGACATTACTCGTTTTCGACCCTTTTTTACTAGGTAGGCCATAAAGTGGCCGATTTGTATTGAATCTTTTCATGTGACAATTCGTTGGATAGGTAAACAACATAACTACGACTTCCATGGAATATTTTTGCATTCCCTAAAAATTCGGCCAAAATGGAGGTTAAGAAAATCTCCTCGTTAATTTAGGACATTACTCCTTTTCGACCCTTTTTTACTAGGAAGGCCATAAAGTGGCCGATTTATATTGAATCTTAGCAAGTGACAATTCGTTGGATAGGTAAACAACATAAATACAACTTCCATGGGATATTTTTGCATTCTCTAAAAATTCGGACAAAATGGAGGTTAATAAAATTTCCTCGTTAATTTAGGACATTACTCGTTTTCGACCCTTTTTTACTAGGAAGGCCATAATGTGGCCGATTTGCACTGAATCTTAGCATGTGACAATTCGTTGGATAGGTAAACAACATAACTACGACTTCCATGGGATATTTTTGCATTCTCTAAAAATTCGGCCAAAATGGAGGTTAAGAAAATGTCCTCGTTAATTTCGGACATTACTCCTTTTCGACCCTTTTTTACTAGGAAGGCCATAAAGTGGCCGATTTGTATTGAATCTTAGCAAGTGACAATTCGTTGGATAGGTAAACAACATAACTATGACTTCCATGGGATATTTTTGCATTCTCTAAAAATTCGGACAAAATGGAGGTTAAGAAAATTTCCTTGTTAATTTAGGACATTACTCGTTTTCGACCCTTTTTTATTAGGAAGGCCATAAAGTGGCCGATTTGTATTGAATCTTAGCATGTGAAAATTCGTTGGATAGGTAAACAACATAACTACGACTTCCACGGGATATTTTTGCATTCTCAAAAAATTCGGCCAAAATGGAGGTTAAGAAAATCTCCTCGTTTCGTTTTCGACCCTTTTTTACTAGGAAGGCCATAATGTGGCCGATTTGCATTGAATCTTAGCATGTAACAATTCGTTGGATAGGTAAACAACATAACTACGACTTCGATGGTATATTTTTGCATTCTCTAAAAATTCGGCCAAAATGGAGGTTAAAAAATCTCCTCGTTAATTTAGGACATTACTCGTTTTTGACCCTTTTTTACTAGGAAGGCCATAAAGTGGCCGATTTGTATTGAATCTTTGCATGTGACAATTCGTTGGATAGGTAAACAACATAACTACGACTTCCATGGGATATTTTTGCATTCCCTAAAAATTCGGCCAAAATGGAGGTTAAGAAAATCTCCTCGTTAATTTAGGACATTACTCCTTTTCGACCCTTTTTTACTAGGAAGGCCATAAAGTGGCCGATTTATATTAAATCTTAGCAAGTGACAATTCGTTGGATAGGTAAACAACATAAATACGACTTCCATGGGATATTTTTGCATTCTCTAAAAATTCGGACAAAATGGAGGTTAATAATATTTCCTCGTTAATTTAGGACATTACTCCTTTTCGACCCTTTTTTACTAGGAAGGCCATAAAGTGGCCGATTTGTATTGAATCTTAGCAAGTGACAATTCGTTGGATAGGTAAACAACATAACTACGACTTCCATGGTATATTTTTGCATTCTCTAAAAATTCGGCCAAAATGGAGGTTAAAAAATCTCCTCGTTAATTTAGGACATTACTCGTTTTCGACCCTTTTTTACTAGGTAGGCCATAAAGTGGCCGATTTGTATTGAATCTTTTCATGTGACAATTCGTTGGATAGGTAAACAACATAACTACGACTTCCATGGAATATTTTTGCATTCCCTAAAAATTCGGCCAAAATGGAGGTTAAGAAAATCTCCTCGTTAATTTAGGACATTACTCCTTTTCGACCCTTTTTTACTAGGAAGGCCATAAAGTGGCCGATTTATATTGAATCTTAGCAAGTGACAATTCGTTGGATAGGTAAACAACATAAATACAACTTCCATGGGATATTTTTGCATTCTCTAAAAATTCGGACAAAATGGAGGTTAATAAAATTTCCTCGTTAATTTAGGACATTACTCGTTTTCGACCCTTTTTTACTAGGAAGGCCATAATGTGGCCGATTTGCACTGAATCTTAGCATGTGACAATTCGTTGGATAGGTAAACAACATAACTACGACTTCCATGGGATATTTTTGCATTCTCTAAAAATTCGGCCAAAATGGAGGTTAAGAAAATGTCCTCGTTAATTTCGGACATTACTCCTTTTCGACCCTTTTTTACTAGGAAGGCCATAAAGTGGCCGATTTGTATTGAATCTTAGCAAGTGACAATTCGTTGGATAGGTAAACAACATAACTATGACTTCCATGGGATATTTTTGCATTCTCTAAAAATTCGGACAAAATGGAGGTTAAGAAAATTTCCTTGTTAATTTAGGACATTACTCGTTTTCGACCCTTTTTTACTAGGAAGGCCATAAAGTGGCCGATTTGTATTGAATCTTTGCATGTGACAATTCGTTGGATAGGTAAACAACATAACTACAACTTCCATGGGATATTTTTGCATTCTCTAAAAATTCGGACAAAATGGAGGTTAAGAAAATCTCCTCGTTTCGTTTTCGACCCTTTTTTACTAGGAAGGCCATAATGTGGCCGATTTGCATTGAATCTTAGCATGTGACAATTCGTTGGATAGGTAAACAACATAACTACGACTTCGATGGTATATTTTTGCATTCTCTAAAAATTCGGCCAAAATGGAGGTTAAAAAATCTCCTCGTTAATTTAGGACATTACTCGTTTTCGACCCTTTTTTACTAGGAAGGCCATAAAGTGGCCGATTTGTATTGAATCTTTGCATGTGACAATTCGTTGGATAGGTAAACAACATAACTACAACTTCCATGGGATATTTTTGCATTCTCTAAAAATTCGGACAAAATGGAGGTTAAGAAAATTTCCTCGTTAATTTAGGACATTACTCGTTTTCGACCCTTTTTTACTAGGAAGGCCATAATGTGGCCGATTTGCAATGAATCTTCGCATATGACAATTTGTTGGATAGGTACACAACATAGCTACGACTGCCATGGTATGTTTTTGCATTCTCTAAAAATTCGGCCAAAATGGAGGTTAAAAAATCTCCTCGTTAATTTAGGACATTACTCGTTTTCGACCCTTTTTTACTTGGAATTCCATAATGTGGCCGATTTGCACTGAATCTTAGCATGTGACAATTCGTTGGATAGGTAAACAACATAACTACGACTTCCATGGGATATTTTTGCATTCTCTAAAAATTCGGCCAAAATGGAGGTTAAGAAAATGTCCTCGTTAATTTCGGACATTACTCCTTTTCGACCCTTTTTTACTAGGAAGGCCATAAAGTGGCCGATTTGTATTGAATCTTAGCAAGTGACAATTCGTTGGATAGGTAAACAACATAACTACGACTTCCATGGGATATTTTTGCATCTCTAAAAATTCGGACAAAATGGAGGTTAAGAAAATTTCCTTGTTAATTTAGGACATTACTCGTTTTCGACCGTTTTTTATTAGGAAGGCCATAAAGTGGCCGATTTGTATTGAATCTTAGCATGTGAAAATTCGTTGGATAGGTAAACAACATAACTACGACTTCCACGGGATATTTTTGTATTCTCAAAAAATTCGGCCAAAATGGAGGTTAAGAAAATCTCCTCGTTTCGTTTTCGACCCTTTTTTACTAGGAAGGCCATAATGTGGCCGATTTGCATTGAATCTTAGCATGTGACAATTCGTTGGATAGGTAAACAACATAACTACGACTTCGATGGTATATTTTTGCATTCTCTAAAAATTCGGCCAAAATGGAGGTTAAAAAATCTCCTCGTTAATTTAGGACATTACGCGTTTTCGACCCTTTTTTACTAGGAAGGCCATAAAGTGGCCGATTTGTATTGAATCTTTGCATGTGACAATTTGTTGGATAGGTAAACAACATAACTACAACTTCCATGGGATATTTTTGCATTCTCTAAAAATTCGGACAAAATGGAGGTTAAGAAAATTTCCTCGTTAATTTAGGACATTACTCGTTTTCGACCCTTTTTTACTAGGAAGGCCATAAAGTGGCCGATTTGTATTGAATCTTTTCATGTGACAATTCGTTGGATAGGTAAACAACATAACTATGACTTCCATGGGATATTTTTGCATTCCCTAAAAATTCGGCCAAAATGGAGGTTAAGAAAATCTCCTCGTTAATTTAGGACATTACTCCTTTTCGACCCTTTTTTACTAGGAAGGCCATAAAGTGGCCGATTTCTATTGAATCTTAGCAAGTGACAATTCGTTGGATAGTTAAACAACATAAATACGACTTCCATGGGATATTTTTGCATTCTCTAAAAATTCGGACAAAATGGAGGTTAATAAAATTTCATCGTTAATTTAGGACATTACTCGTTTTCGACCCTTTTTTACTTGGAAGGCCATAATGTGGCCGATTTGCACTGAATCTTAGCATGTGACAATTCGTTAGATAGGTAAACAACATAACTACGACTTCCATGGGATATTTTTGCATTCTCTAAAAATTCGGACAAAATGGAGGTTAAGAAAATTTCCTTGTTAATTTAGGACATTACTCGTTTTCGACCCTTTTTTACTAGGAAGGCCATAAAGTGGCCGATTTGTATTGAATCTTAGCAAGTGACAATTCGTTGGATAGGTAAACAACATAACTACGACTTCCATGGGATATTTTTGCATTCTCTAAAAATTCGGACAAAATGGAGGTTAAGAAAATTTCCTTGTTAATTTAGGACATTACTCGTTTTCGACCCTTTTTTATTAGGAAGGCCATAAAGTGGCCGATTTGTATTGAATCTTAGCATGTGAAAATTCGTTGGATAGGTAAACAACATAACTACGACTTCCACGGGATATTTTTGTATTCTCAAAAAATTCGGCCAAAATGGAGGTTAAGAAAATCTCCTCGTTTCGTTTTCGACCCTTTTTTACTAGGAAGGCCATAATGTGGCCGATTTGCATTGAATCTTAGCATGTGACAATTCGTTGGATAGGTAAACAACATAACTACGACTTCGATGGTATATTTTTGCATTCTCTAAAAATTCGGCCAAAATGGAGGTTAAAAAATCTCCTCGTTAATTTAGGACATTACTCGTTTTCGACCCTTTTTTACTAGGAAGGCCATAAAGTGGCCGATTTGTATTGAATCTTTGCATGTGACAATTCGTTGGATAGGTAAACAACATAACTACAACTTCCATGGGATATTTTTGCATTCTCTAAAAATTCGGACAAAATGGAGGTTAAGAAAATTTCCTCGTTAATTTAGGACATTACTCGTTTTCGACCCTTTTTTACTAGGAAGGCCATAATGTGGCCGATTTGCAATGAATCTTCGCATGTGACAATTTGTTGGATAGGTACACAACATAGCTACGACTGCCATGGTATGTTTTTGCATTCTCTAAAAATTCGGCCAAAATGGAGGTTAAAAAATCTCCTCGTTAATTTAGGACATTACTCGTTTTCGACCCTTTTTTACTTGGAATTCCATAATGTGGCCGATTTGCACTGAATCTTAGCATGTGACAATTCGTTAGATAGGTAAACAACATAACTACGACTTCCATGGGATATTTTTGCATTCTCTAAAAATTCGGACAAAATGGAGGTTAAGAAAATTTCCTTGTTAATTTAGGACATTACTCGTTTTCGACCCTTTTTTACTAGGAAGGCCATAAAGTGGCCGATTTGTATTGAATCTTAGCAAGTGACAATTCGTTGGATAGGTAAACAACATAACTACGACTTCCATGGGATATTTTTGCATTCTCTAAAAATTCGGACAAAATGGAGGTTAAGAAAATTTCCTTGTTAATTTAGGACATTACTCGTTTTCGACCCTTTTTTATTAGGAAGGCCATAAAGTGGCCGATTTGTATTGAATCTTAGCATGTGAAAATTCGTTGGATAGGTAAACAACATAACTACGACTTCCACGGGATATTTTTGTATTCTCAAAAAATTCGGCCAAAATGGAGGTTAAGAAAATCTCCTCGTTTCGTTTTCGACCCTTTTTTACTAGGAAGGCCATAATGTGGCCGATTTGCATTGAATCTTAGCATGTGACAATTCGTTGGATAGGTAAACAACATAACTACGACTTCGATGGTATATTTTTGCATTCTCTAAAAATTCGGCCAAAATGGAGGTTAAAAAATCTCCTCGTTAATTTAGGACATTACTCGTTTTCGACCCTTTTTTACTAGGAAGGCCATAAAGTGGCCGATTTGTATTGAATCTTTGCATGTGACAATTTGTTGGATAGGTAAACAACATAACTACAACTTCCATGGGATATTTTTGCATTCTCTAAAAATTCGGACAAAATGGAGGTTAAGAAAATTTCCTCGTTAATTTAGGACATTACTCGTTTTCGACCCTTTTTTACTAGGAAGGCCATAATGTGGCCGATTTGCAATGAATCTTCGCATGTGACAATTTGTTGGATAGGTACACAACATAGCTACGACTGCCATGGTATGTTTTTGCATTCTCTAAAAATTCGGCCAAAATGGAGGTTAAAAAATCTCCTCGTTAATTTAGGACATTACTCGTTTTCGACCCTTTTTTACTTGGAATTCCATAATGTGGCCGATTTGCACTGAATCTTAGCATGTGACAATTCGTTGGATAGGTAAACAACATAACTACGACTTCCATGGGATATTTTTGCATTCTCTAAAAATTCGGCCAAAATGGAGGTTAAGAAAATGTCCTCGTTAATTTCGGACATTACTCCTTTTCGACCCTTTTTTACTAGGAAGGCCATAAAGTGGCCGATTTGTATTGAATCTTAGCAAGTGACAATTCGTTGGATAGGTAAACAACATAACTACGACTTCCATGGGATATTTTTGCATTCTCTAAAAATTCGGACAAAATGGAGGTTAAGAAAATTTCCTTGTTAATTTAGGACATTACTCGTTTTCGACCCTTTTTTATTAGGAAGGCCATAAAGTGGCCGATTTGTATTGAATCTTAGCATGTGAAAATTCGTTGGATAGGTAAACAACATAACTACGACTTCCACGGGATATTTTTGTATTCTCAAAAAATTCGGCCAAAATGGAGGTTAAGAAAATCTCCTCGTTTCGTTTTCGACCCTTTTTTACTAGGAAGGCCATAATGTGGCCGATTTGCATTGAATCTTAGCATGTGACAATTCGTTGGATAGGTAAACAACATAACTACGACTTCGATGGTATATTTTTGCATTCTCTAAAAATTCGGCCAAAATGGAGGTTAAAAAATCTCCTCGTTAATTTAGGACATTACTCGTTTTCGACCCTTTTTTACTAGGAAGGCCATAAAGTGGCCGATTTGTATTGAATCTTTGCATGTGACAATTTGTTGGATAGGTAAACAACATAACTACAACTTCCATGGGATATTTTTGCATTCTCTAAAAATTCGGACAAAATGGAGGTTAAGAAAATTTCCTCGTTAATTTAGGACATTACTCGTTTTCGACCCTTTTTTACTAGGAAGGCCATAATGTGGCCGATTTGCATTGAATCTTCGCATGTGACAATTTGTTGGATAGGTACACAACATAGCTACGACTGCCATGGTATGTTTTTGCATTCTCTAAAAATTCGGCCAAAATGGAGGTTAAGATAATATCCTCGTTAATTTAGGACATTACTCGTTTTCGACCCTTTTTTACTTGGAATTCCATAATGTGGCCGATTTGCACTGAATCTTAGCATGTGACAATTCGTTGGATAGGTAAACAACATAACTACGACTTCCATGGGATATTTTTGCATTCTCTAAAAATTCGGCCAAAATGGAGGTTAAAAAATCTCCTCATTAATTTAGGACATTACTCGTTTTCGACCCTTTTTTACTAGGAAGGCCATAAAGTGGCCGATTTGTATTGAATCTTTTCATGTGACAATTCGTTGGATAGGTAAACAACATAACTATGACTTCCATGGGATATTTTTGCATTCCCTAAAAATTCGGCCAAAATGGAGGTTAAGAAAATCTCCTCGTTAATTTAGGACATTACTCCTTTTCGACCCTTTTTTACTAGGAAGGCCATAAAGTGGCCGATTTCTATTGAATCTTAGCAAGTGACAATTTGTTGGATAGTTAAACAACATAAATACGACTTCCATGGGATATTTTTGCATTCTCTAAAAATTCGGACAAAATGGAGGTTAATAAAATTTCATCGTTAATTTAGGACATTACTCGTTTTCGACCCTTTTTTACTTGGAAGGCCATAATGTGGCCGATTTGCACTGAATCTTAGCATGTGACAATTCGTTAGATAGGTAAACAACATAACTACGACTTCCATGGGATATTTTTGCATTCTCTAAAAATTCGGACAAAATGGAGGTTAAGAAAATTTCCTTGTTAATTTAGGACATTACTCGTTTTCGACCCTTTTTTACTAGGAAGGCCATAAAGTGGCCGATTTGTATTGAATCTTAGCAAGTGACAATTCGTTGGATAGGTAAACAACATAACTACGACTTCCATGGGATATTTTTGCATTCTCTAAAAATTCGGACAAAATGGAGGTTAAGAAAATTTCCTTGTTAATTTAGGACATTACTCGTTTTCGACCCTTTTTTATTAGGAAGGCCATAAAGTGGCCGATTTGTATTGAATCTTAGCATGTGAAAATTCGGTGGATAGGTAAACAACATAACTACGACTTCCACGGGATATTTTTGTATTCTCAAAAAATTCGGCCAAAATGGAGGTTAAGAAAATCTCCTCGTTTCGTTTTCGACCCTTTTTTACTAGGAAGGCCATAATGTGGCCGATTTGCATTGAATCTTAGCATGTTACAATTCGTTGGATAGGTAAACAACATAACTACGTCTTCGATGGTATATTTTTGCATTCTCTAAAAATTCGGCCAAAATGGAGGTTAAAAAATCTCCTCGTTAATTTAGGACATTACTCGTTTTCGACCCTTTTTTACTAGGAAGGCCATAAAGTGGCCGATTTGTATTGAATCTTTGCATGTGACAATTTGTTGGATAGGTAAACAACATAACTACAACTTCCATGGGATATTTTTGCATTCTCTAAAAATTCGGACAAAATGGAGGTTAAGAAAATTTCCTCGTTAATTTAGGACATTACTCGTTTTCGACCCTTTTTTACTAGGAAGGCCATAATGTGGCCGATTTGCATTGAATCTTCGCATGTGACAATTTGTTGGATAGGTACACAACATAGCTACGACTGCCATGGTATGTTTTTGCATTCTCTAAAAATTCGGCCAAAATGGAGGTTAAGATAATATCCTCGTTAATTTAGGACATTACTCGTTTTCGACCCTTTTTTACTTGGAATTCCATAATGTGGCCGATTTGCACTGAATCTTAGCATGTGACAATTCGTTGGATAGGTAAACAACATAACTACGACTTCCATGGGATATTTTTGCATTCTCTAAAAATTCGGCCAAAATGGAGGTTAAAAAATCTCCTCATTAATTTAGGACATTACTCGTTTTCGACCCTTTTTTACTAGGAAGGCCATAAAGTGGCCGATTTGTATTGAATCTTTTCATGTGACAATTCGTTGGATAGGTAAACAACATAACTATGACTTCCATGGGATATTTTTGCATTCCCTAAAAATTCGGCCAAAATGGAGGTTAAGAAAATCTCCTCGTTAATTTAGGACATTACTCCTTTTCGACCCTTTTTTACTAGGAAGGCCATAAAGTGGCCGATTTCTATTGAATCTTAGCAAGTGACAATTCGTTGGATAGTTAAACAACATAAATACGACTTCCATGGGATATTTTTGCATTCTCTAAAAATTCGGACAAAATGGAGGTTAATAAAATTTCATCGTTAATTTAGGACATTACTCGTTTTCGACCCTTTTTTACTTGGAAGGCCATAATGTGGCCGATTTGCACTGAATCTTAGCATGTGACAATTCGTTAGATAGGTAAACAACATAACTACGACTTCCATGGGATATTTTTGCATTCTCTAAAAATTCGGCCAAAATGGAGGTTAAGAAAATCTCCTCGTTAATTTAGGACATTACTCCTTTTCGACCCTTTTTTACTAGGAAGGCCATAAAGTGGCCGATTTGTATTGAATCTTAGCAAGTGACAATTCGTTGGATAGGTAAACAACATAACTACGACTTCCATGGGATATTTTTGCATTCTCTAAAAATTCGGACAAAATGGAGGTTAAGAAAATTTCCTTGTTAATTTAGGACATTACTCGTTTTCGACCCTTTTTTATTAGGAAGGCCATAAAGTGGCCGATTTGTATTGAATCTTAGCATGTGAAAATTCGTTGGATAGGTAAACAACATAACTACGACTTCCACGGGATATTTTTGCATTCTCAAAAAATTCGGCCAAAATGGAGGTTAAGAAAATCTCCTCGTTTCGTTTTCGACCCTTTTTTACTAGGAAGGCCATAATGTGGCCGATTTGCATTGAATCTTAGCATGTGACAATTCGTTGGAGAGGTAAACAACATAACTACGACTTCCATGGTATATTTTTGCATTCTCTAAAAATTCGGCCAAAATGGAGGTTAAAAAATATCCTCGTTAATTTAGGACATTACTCGTTTTCGACCCTTTTTTACTAGGAAGGCCATAAAGTGGCCGATTTGTATTGAATCTTTGCATGTGACAATTCGTTGGATAGGTAAACAACATAACTACGACTTCCATGGGATATTTTTGCATTCTCTAAAAATTCGGACAAAATGGAGGTTAAGAAAATTTCCTCGTTAATTTAGGACATTACTCGTTTTCGACCCTTTTTTACTAGGAAGGCCATAATGTGGCCGATTTGCATTGAATCTTCGCATTTGACAATATGTTGGATAGGTACACAACATAGCTACGACTGCCATGGTATGTTTTTGCATTCTCTAAAAATTCGGCCAAAATGGAGGTTAAGAAAATATCCTCGTTAATTTAGGACATTACTCGTTTTCGACCCTTTTTTACTTGGAAGGCCATAATGTGGCCGATTTGCACTGAATCTTAGCATGTGACAATTCGTTGGATAGGTAAACAACATAACTACGACTTCCATGGGATATTTTTGCATTCTCTAAAAATTCGGCCAAAATGGAGGTTAAAAAATCTCCTCATTAATTTAGGACATTACTCGTTTTCGACCCTTTTTTACTAGGAAGGCCATAAAGTGGCCGATTTGTATTGAATCTTTTCATGTGACAATTCGTTGGATAGGTAAACAACATAACTACGACTTCCATGGGATATTTTTGCATTCCCTAAAAATTCGGCCAAAATGGAGGTTAAGAAAATCTCCTCGTTAATTTAGGACATTACTCCTTTTCGACCCTTTTTTATTAGGAAGGCCATAAAGTGGCCGATTTGTATTGAATCTTAGCATGTGACAATTCGTTGGATAGGTAAACAACATAACTACGACTTCCATGGGATATTTTTGCATTCTCTAAAAATTCAGACAAAATGGAGGTTAAGAAAATTTCCTCGTTAATTTAGGACATTACTCGTTTTCGACCCTTTTTTATTAGGAAGGCCATAAAGTGGCCGATTTGTATTGAATCTTAGCATGTGACAATTCGTTGGATAGGTAAACAATTGTATTGAATCTTAGCATGTGACAATTCGTTGGATAGGTAAACAACATAACAACGACTTCCATGTGATATTTTTGCATTCTCTAAAAATTAAGCCAAAATGGAGGTTGAGAAAATCTCCTCGTTAATTTAGGACATTACTCGTTTTCGACCATTTTTTACTAGGAAGGCCATAAAGTGGCCGATTTGTATTGAATCTTAGCATGTGACAATTCGTTGGATAGGTAAACAACATAACAACGACTTCCATGTGATATTTTTGCATTCTCTAAAAATCAGGCCAAAATGGAGGTTAAGAAAATCTCCTCGTTAATTTAGGACATTACTCGTTTTCGACCATTTTTTACTAGGAAGGCCATAATGTGGCCGATTTGCGTTGAATCTTAGCATGTGACAATTCGTTGGATAGGTAACCAACATAACTACGACTTCCGTGGGATATTTTTGCATTCTCTTAAAATTCGGCCAAAATGGACGTCAAGAAAATCTCCTCGTTAATTTAGGACATTACTCGTTTTCGACCATTTTTTACTAGGAAGGCCATAATGTGGCTGATTTGCATTGAATCTTAGCATGTGACAATTCGCTGGATAGGTAAACAACATAACTACGACTTCCATGGGATATTTTTGCATTCTCTAAAAATTCGGACAAAATGGAGGTTAAGAAAATTTCCTTGTTAATTTAGGACATTACTCGTTTTCGACCCTTTTTTATTAGGAAGGCCATAAAGTGGCCGATTTGTATTGAATCTTAGCATGTGAAAATTCGTTGGATAGGTAAACAACATAACTACGACTTCCACGGGATATTTTTGCATTCTCAAAAAATTCGGCCAAAATGGAGGTTAAGAAAATCTCCTCGTTTCGTTTTCGACCCTTTTTTACTAGGAAGGCCATAATGTGGCCGATTTGCATTGAATCTTAGCATGTGACAATTCGTTGGAGAGGTAAACAACATAACTACGACTTCCATGGTATATTTTTGCATTCTCTAAAAATTCGGCCAAAATGGAGGTTAAAAAATATCCTCGTTAATTTAGGACATTACTCGTTTTCGACCCTTTTTTACTAGGAAGGCCATAAAGTGGCCGATTTGTATTGAATCTTTGCATGTGACAATTCGTTGGATAGGTAAACAACATAACTACGACTTCCATGGGATATTTTTGCATTCTCTAAAAATTCGGACAAAATGGAGGTTAAGAAAATTTCCTCGTTAATTTAGGACATTACTCGTTTTCGACCCTTTTTTACTAGGAAGGCCATAATGTGGCCGATTTGCATTGAATCTTCGCATTTGACAATATGTTGGATAGGTACACAACATAGCTACGACTGCCATGGTATGTTTTTGCATTCTCTAAAAATTCGGCCAAAATGGAGGTTAAGAAAATATCCTCGTTAATTTAGGACATTACTCGTTTTCGACCCTTTTTTACTTGGAAGGCCATAATGTGGCCGATTTGCACTGAATCTTAGCATGTGACAATTCGTTGGATAGGTAAACAACATAACAACGACTTCCATGGGATATTTTTGCATTCTCTAAAAATTCGGCCAAAATGGAGGTTAAAAAATCTCCTCATTAATTTAGGACATTACTCGTTTTCGACCCTTTTTTACTAGGAAGGCCATAAAGTGGCCGATTTGTATTGAATCTTTTCATGTGACAATTCGTTGGATAGGTAAACAACATAACTACGACTTCCATGGGATATTTTTGCATTCCCTAAAAATTCGGCCAAAATGGAGGTTAAGAAAATCTCCTCGTTAATTTAGGACATTACTCCTTTTCGACCCTTTTTTTATTAGGAAGGCCATAAAGTGGCCGATTTGTATTGAATCTTAGCATGTGACAATTCGTTGGATAGGTAAACAACATAACTACGACTTCCATGGGATATTTTTGCATTCTCTAAAAATTCGGACAAAATGGAGGTTAAGAAAATTTCCTCGTTAATTTAGGACATTACTCGTTTTCGACCCTTTTTTATTAGGAAGGCCATAAAGTGGCCGATTTGTATTGAATCTTAGCATGTGACAATTCGTTGGATAGGTAAACAATTGTATTGAATCTTAGCATGTGACAATTCGTTGGATAGGTAAACAACATAACAACGACTTCCATGTGATATTTTTGCATTCTCTAAAAATTAAGCCAAAATGGAGGTTAAGAAAATCTCCTCGTTAATTTAGGACATTACTCGTTTTCGACCATTTTTTACTAGGAAGGCCATAATGTGGCCGATTTGCGTTGAATCTTAGCATGTGACAATTCGTTGGATAGGTAACCAACATAACTACGACTTCCGTGGGATATTTTTGCATTCTCTTAAAATTCGGCCAAAATGGACGTCAAGAAAATCTCCTCGTTAATTTAGGACATTACTCGTTTTCGACCATTTTTTACTAGGAAGGCCATAATGTGGCTGATTTGCATTGAATCTTAGCATGTGACAATTCGCTGGATAGGTAAACAACATAACTACGACTTCCATGGGATATTTTTGCATTCTCTAAAAATTCGGCCAAAATGGAGGACAAGAAAATCTCCTCGTTATTACTGTTTTCGACCCTTTTTTACTAGGAAGGCCATAAAGTGGCCGATTTATATTGAATCTTAGCATGTGACAATTCGTTGGATAGGTAAACAACATAACAACGACTTCCATGGGGTATTTTTGCATTCTCTAAAAATTCGGCCAAAATGGAGGTTAAGAAAATCTCCTCGTTATTTTAGGAAATTACTGTTTTCGACCCTTTTTTACTAGGAAGGCCATAAAGTGGCCGATTTGTATTGAATCTTAGCATGTGACAATTCGTTGGATAGGTAAACAACATAGCTACGACTTCCATGGGGTATTTTTGCATTCTCTAAAAATTCGGCCAAAATGGAGGTTAAGAAAATCTCCTCGTTAATTAGGGCATTACTCGTTTTCGACCCTTTTTTACTAGGAAGGCCATAAAGTGGCCGGTTTGTATTTAATCTTAGCATGTGACAATTCGTTGGATAGGTAAACAACATAACAACGACATCCATGGGATATTTTTGCATTCTCTGAAAATTAGGCCAAAATGGAGGTTAAGAAAATCTCCTCGTTAATTTAGGACATTACTCGTTTTCGACCATTTTTTACTAGGAAGGCCATAATGTGGCCGATTTGCATTGAATCTTAGCATGTGACAATTCGTTGGATAGGTAAACAACATAACTACGACTTCCATGGTATATTTTTGCATTCTCTAAAAATTCGGCCAAAATGGAGGTTAAGAAAATCTCCTCGTCAATTTAGGACATTACTCGTTTTCGACCATTTTTTACTAGGAAGGCCATAAAGTGGCCGATTTGTATTGAATCTTAGCATGTGACAATTCGTTGGATAGGTAAACAACATAACAACGACTTCCATGTGATATTTTTGCATTCTCTAAAAATAAGACCAAAATGGAGGTTAAGAAAATCTCCTCGTTAATTTAGGACATTACTCGTTTCCGACCATTTTTTACTAGGAAGGCCATAATGTGGCCAATTTGCATTGAATCTTAGCATGTGACAATTCGTTGGATAGGTAACCAACATAACTACGACTTCCGTGGGATATTTTTGCATTCTCTTAAAATTCGGCCAAAATGGACGTCAAGAAAATCTCCTCTTTAATTTTGGACATTACTCGTTTTCGACCATTTTTTACTAGGAAGGCCATAATGTGGCTGATATGCATTGAATCTTAGCATGTGACAATTCGCTGGATAGGTAAACAACATAACTACGACTTCCATGGTATATTTTTGCATTCTCTAAAAATTCAGCCAAAATGGAGGTTAAAAAATCTCCTCGTTAATTTAGGACATTACTCGTTTTCGACCCTTTTTTACTAGGAAGGCCATAAAGTGGCCGATTTGTATTGAATCTTTGCATGTGACAATTCGTTGGATAGGTAAACAACATAACTACGACTTCCATGGGATATTTTTGCATTCTCTAAAAATTCGGACAAAATGGAGGTTAAGAAAATTTCCTCGTTAATTTAGGACATTACTCGTTTTCGACCCTTTTTTACTAGGAAGGCCATAATGTGGCCGATTTGCATTGAATCTTCGCATTTGACAATTTGTTGGATAGGTACACAACATAGCTACGACTGCCATGGTATGTTTTTGCATTCTCTAAAAATTCGGCCAAAATGGAGGTTAAGAAAATATCCTCGTTAATTTAGGACATTACCCGTTTTCGACCCTTTTTTACTTGGAAGGCCATAATGTGGCCGATTTGCACTGAATCTTAGCATGTGACAATTCGTTGGATAGGTAAACAACATAACTACGACTTCCATGGGATATTTTTGCATTCTCTAAAAATTCGGCCAAAATGGAGGTTAAAAAATCTCCTCATTAATTTAGGACATTACTCGTTTTCGACCCTTTTTTACTAGGAAGGCCATAAAGTGGCCGATTTGTATTGAATCTTTTCATGTGACAATTCGTTGGATAGGTAAACAACATAACTACGACTTCCATGGGATATTTTTGCATTCCCTAAAAATTCGGCCAAAATGGAGGTTAAGAAAATCGTTAATTTAGGACATTACTCCTTTTCGACCCTTTTTTATTAGGAAGGCCATAAAGTGGCCGATTTGTATTGAATCTTAGCATGTGACAATTCGTTGGATAGGTAAACAACATAACTACGACTTCCATGGGATATTTTTGCATTCTCTAAAAATTCGGACAAAATGGAGGTTAAGAAAATTTCCTCGTTAATTTAGGACATTACTCGTTTTCGACCCTTTTTTATTAGGAAGGCCATAAAGTGGCCGATTTGTATTGAATCTTAGCATGTGACAATTCGTTGGATAGGTAAACAATTGTATTGAATCTTAGCATGTGACAATTCGTTGGATAGGTAAACAACATAACAACGACTTCCATGTGATATTTTTGCATTCTCTAAAAATTAAGCCAAAATGGAGGTTAAGAAAATCTCCTCGTTAATTTAGGACATTACTCGTTTTCGACCATTTTTTACTAGGAAGGCCATAAAGTGGCCGATTTGTATTGAATCTTAGCATGTGACAATTCGTTGGATAGGTAAACAACATAACAACGACTTCCATGTGATATTTTTGCATTCTCTAAAAATCAGGCCAAAATGGAGGTTAAGAAAATCTCCTCGTTAATTTAGGACATTACTCGTTTTCGACCATTTTTTACTAGGAAGGCCATAATGTGGCCGATTTGCGTTGAATCTTAGCATGTGACAATTCGTTGGATAGGTAACCAACATAACTACGACTTCCGTGGGATATTTTTGCATTCTCTTAAAATTCGGCCAAAATGGACGTCAAGAAAATCTCCTCGTTAATTTAGGACATTACTCGTTTTCGACCATTTTTTACTAGGAAGGCCATAATGTGGCTGATTTGCATTGAATCTTAGCATGTGACAATTCACTGGATAGGTAAACAACATAACTACGACTTCCATGGGATATTTTTGCATTCTCTAAAAATTCGGCCAAAATGGAGGTTAAGAAAATCTCCTCGTTAATTTAGGACATTACTCGTTTTCGACCCTTTTTTACTAGGAAGGCCATAAAGTGGCCGGTTTGTATTTAATCTTAGCATGTGACAATTCGTTGGATAGGTAAACAACATAGCTACGACTTCCATGGGGTATTTTTGCATTCTCTAAAAATTCGGCCAAAATGGAGGTTAAGAAAATCTCCTCGTTAATTTAGGACATTACTCGTTTTCGACCCTTTTTTACTAGGAAGGCCATAAAGTGGCCGGTTTGTATTTAATCTTAGCATGTGACAATTCGTTGGATAGGTAAACAACATAACAACGACTTCCATGGGATATTTTTGCATTCTCTGAAAATTAGGCCAAAATGGAGGTTAAGAAAATCTCCTCGTTAATTTAGGACATTACTCGTTTTCGACCATTTTTTACTAGGAAGGCCATAATGTGGCTGATTTGCATTGAATCTTAGCATGTGACAATTCACTGGATAGGTAAACAACATAACTACGACTTCCATGGGATATTTTTGCATTCTCTAAAAATTCGGCCAAAATGGAGGTTAAGAAAATCTCCTCGTTAATTTAGGACATTACTCGTTTTCGACCATTTTTTACTAGGAAGGCCATAATGTGGCCAATTTGTATTGAATCTTAGCATGTGACAATTCGTTGGATAGGTAACCAACATAACTACGACTTCCGTGGGATATTTTTGCATTCTCTTAAAATTCGGCCAAAATGGACGACAAGAAAATCTCCTCGTTAATTTAGGACATTACTCGTTTTCGACCATTTTTTACTAGGAAGGCCATAATGTGGCTGATATGCATTGAATCTTAGCATGTGACAATTCGCTGGATAGGTAAACAACATAACTACGACTTCCATGGGATATTTTTGCATTCTCTAAAAATTCGGCCAAAATGGAGGTTAAAAAATCTCCTCATTAATTTAGGACATTACTCGTTTTCGACCCTTTTTTACTAGGAAGGCCATAAAGTGGCCGATTTGTATTGAATCTTTTCATGTGACAATTCGTTGGATAGGTAAACAACATAACTACGACTTCCATGGGATATTTTTGCAATCCCTAAAAATTCGGCCAAAATGGAGGTTAAGAAAATCTCCTCGTTAATTTAGGACATTACTCCTTTTCGACCCTTTTTTATTAGGAAGGCCATAAAGTGGCCGATTTGTATTGAATCTTAGCATGTGACAATTCGTTGGATAGGTAAACAACATAACTACGACTTCCATGGGATATTTTTGCATTCTCTAAAAATTCGGACAAAATGGAGGTTAAGAAAATTTCCTCGTTAATTTAGGACATTACTCGTTTTCGACCCTTTTTTATTAGGAAGGCCATAAAGTGGCCGATTTGTATTGAATCTTAGCATGTGACAATTCGTTGGATAGGTAAACAATTGTATTGAATCTTAGCATGTGACAATTCGTTGGATAGGTAAACAACATAACAACGACTTCCATGTGATATTTTTGCATTCTCTGAAAATTAGGCCAAAATGGAGGTTAAGAAAATCTCCTCGTTAATTTAGGACATTACTCGTTTTCGACCATTTTTTACTAGGAAGGCCATAATGTGGCTGATTTGCATTGAATCTTAGCATGTGACAATTCACTGGATAGGTAAACAACATAACTACGACTTCCATGGGATATTTTTGCATTCTCTAAAAATTCGGCCAAAATGGAGGACAAGAAAATCTCCTCGTTATTACTGTTTTCGACCCTTTTTTACTAGGAAGGCCATAAAGTGGCCGATTTATATTGAATCTTAGCATGTGACAATTCGTTGGATAGGTAAACAACATAACAACGACTTCCATGGGGTATTTTTGCATTCTCTAAAAATTCGGCCAAAATGGAGGTTAAGAAAATCTCCTCGTTATTTTAGGAAACTACTGTTTTCGACCCTTTTTTACTAGGAAGGCCATAAAGTGGCCGATTTGTATTGAATCTTAGCATGTGACAATTCGTTGGATAGGTAAACAACATAGCTACGACTTCCATGGGGTATTTTTGCATTCTCTAAAAATTCGGCCAAAATGGAGGTTAAGAAAATCTCCTCGTTAATTTAGGACATTACTCGTTTTCGACCCTTTTTTACTAGGAAGGCCATAAAGTGGCCGGTTTGTATTTAATCTTAGCATGTGACAATTCGTTGGATAGGTAAACAACATAACAACGACTTCCATGGGATATTTTTGCATTCTCTGAAAATTAGGCCAAAATGGAGGTTAAGAAAATCTCCTCGTTAATTTAGGACATTACTCGTTTTCGACCATTTTTTACTAGGAAGGCCATAATGTGGCCGATTTGCATTGAATCTTAGCATGTGACAATTCGTTGGATAGGTAAACAACATAACTACGACTTCCATGGTATATTTTTGCATTCTCTAAAAATTCGGCCAAAATGGAGGTTAAGAAAATCTCCTCGTCAATTTAGGACATTACTCGTTTTCGACCATTTTTTACTAGGAAGGCCATAAAGTGGCCGATTTGTATTGAATCTTAGCATGTGACAATTCGTTGGATAGGTAAACAACATAACAACGACTTCCATGTGATATTTTTGCATTCTCTAAAAATAAGACCAAAATGGAGGTTAAGAAAATCTCCTCGTTAATTTAGGACATTACTCGTTTTCGACCATTTTTTACTAGGAAGGCCATAATGTGGCCAATTTGCATTGAATCTTAGCATGTGACAATTCGTTGGATAGGTAACCAACATAACTACGACTTCCGTGGGATATTTTTGCATTCTCTTAAAATTCGGCCAAAATGGACGTCAAGAAAATCTCCTCGTTAATTTAGGACATTACTCGTTTTCGACTATTTTTTACTAGGAAGGCCATAATGTGGCTGATATGCATTGAATCTTAGCATGTGACAATTCGCTGGATAGGTAAACAACATAACTACGACTTCCATGGGATATTTTTGCATTCTCTAAAAATTCGGCCAAAATGGAGGTTAAAAAATCTCCTCATTAATTTAGGACATTACTCGTTTTCGACCCTTTTTTACTAGGAAGGCCATAAAGTGGCCGATTTGTATTGAATCTTTTCATGTGACAATTCGTTGGATAGGTAAACAACATAACTACGACTTCCATGGGATATTTTTGCATTCCCTAAAAATTCGGCCAAAATGGAGGTTAAGAAAATCTCCTCGTTAATTTAGGACATTACTCCTTTTCGACCCTTTTTTATTAGGAAGGCCATAAAGTGGCCGATTTGTATTGAATCTTAGCATGTGACAATTCGTTGGATAGGTAAACAACATAACTACGACTTCCATGGGATATTTTTGCATTCTCTAAAAATTCGGACAAAATGGAGGTTAAGAAAATTTCCTCGTTAATTTAGGACATTACTCGTTTTCGACCCTTTTTTATTAGGAAGGCCATAAAGTGGCCGATTTGTATTGAATCTTAGCATGTGACAATTCGTTGGATAGGTAAACAATTGTATTGAATCTTAGCATGTGACAATTCGTTGGATAGGTAAACAACATAACAACGACTTCCATGTGATATTTTTGCATTCTCTAAAAATTAAGCCAAAATGGAGGTTAAGAAAATCTCCTCGTTAATTTAGGACATTACTCGTTTTCGACCATTTTTTACTAGGAAGGCCATAAAGTGGCCGATTTGTATTGAATCTTAGCATGTGACAATTCGTTGGATAGGTAAACAACATAACAACGACTTCCATGTGATATTTTTGCATTCTCTGAAAATTAGGCCAAAATGGAGGTTAAGAAAATCTCCTCGTTAATTTAGGACATTACTCGTTTTCGACCATTTTTTACTAGGAAGGCCATAATGTGGCTGATTTGCATTGAATCTTAGCATGTGACAATTCACTGGATAGGTAAACAACATAACTACGACTTCCATGGGATATTTTTGCATTCTCTAAAAATTCGGCCAAAATGGAGGACAAGAAAATCTCCTCGTTATTACTGTTTTCGACCCTTTTTTACTAGGAAGGCCATAAAGTGGCCGATTTATATTGAATCTTAGCATGTGACAATTCGTTGGATAGGTAAACAACATAACAACGACTTCCATGGGGTATTTTTGCATTCTCTAAAAATTCGGCCAAAATGGAGGTTAAGAAAATCTCCTCGTTATTTTAGGAAACTACTGTTTTCGACCCTTTTTTACTAGGAAGGCCATAAAGTGGCCGATTTGTATTGAATCTTAGCATGTGACAATTCGTTGGATAGGTAAACAACATAGCTACGACTTCCATGGGGTATTTTTGCATTCTCTAAAAATTCGGCCAAAATGGAGGTTAAGAAAATCTCCTCGTTAATTTAGGACATTACTCGTTTTCGACCCTTTTTTACTAGGAAGGCCATAAAGTGGCCGGTTTGTATTTAATCTTAGCATGTGACAATTCGTTGGATAGGTAAACAACATAACAACGACTTCCATGGGATATTTTTGCATTCTCTGAAAATTAGGCCAAAATGGAGGTTAAGAAAATCTCCTCGTTAATTTAGGACATTACTCGTTTTCGACCATTTTTTACTAGGAAGGCCATAATGTGGCCGATTTGTATTGAATCTTTTCATGTGACAATTCGTTGGATAGGTAAACAACATAACTACGACTTCCATGGGATATTTTTGCATTCCCTAAAAATTCGGCCAAAATGGAGGTTAAGAAAATCTCCTCGTTAATTTAGGACATTACTCCTTTTCGACCCTTTTTTATTAGGAAGGCCATAAAGTGGCCGATTTGTATTGAATCTTAGCATGTGACAATTCGTTGGATAGGTAAACAACATAACTACGACTTCCGTGGGATATTTTTGCATTCTCTTAAAATTCGGCCAAAATGGACGTCAAGAAAATCTCCTCGTTAATTTAGGACATTACTCGTTTTCGACTATTTTTTACTAGGAAGGCCATAATGTGGCTGATATGCATTGAATCTTAGCATGTGACAATTCACTGGATAGGTAAACAACATAACTACGACTTCCATGGGATATTTTTGCATTCTCTAAAAATTCGGCCAAAATGGAGGTTAAAAAATCTCCTCATTAATTTAGGACATTACTCGTTTTCGACCCTTTTTTACTAGGAAGGCCATAAAGTGGCCGATTTGTATTGAATCTTTTCATGTGACAATTCGTTGGATAGGTAAACAACATAACTACGACTTCCATGGGATATTTTTGCATTCCCTAAAAATTCGGCCAAAATGGAGGTTAAGAAAATCTCCTCGTTAATTTAGGACATTACTCCTTTTCGACCCTTTTTTATTAGGAAGGCCATAAAGTGGCCGATTTGTATTGAATCTTAGCATGTGACAATTCGTTGGATAGGTAAACAACATAACTACGACTTCCATGGGATATTTTTGCATTCTCTAAAAATTCGGACAAAATGGAGGTTAAGAAAATTTCCTCGTTAATTTAGGACATTACTCGTTTTCGACCCTTTTTTATTAGGAAGGCCATAAAGTGGCCGATTTGTATTGAATCTTAGCATGTGACAATTCGTTGGATAGGTAAACAATTGTATTGAATCTTAGCATGTGATAATTCGTTGGATAGGTAAACAACATAACAACGACTTCCATGTGATATTTTTGCATTCTCTAAAAATTAAGCCAAAATGGAGGTTAAGAAAATCTCCTCGTTAATTTAGGACATTACTCGTTTTCGACCATTTTTTACTAGGAAGGCCATAAAGTGGCCGATTTGTATTGAATCTTAGCATGTGACAATTCGTTGAATAGGTAAACAACATAACAACGACTTCCATGTGATATTTTTGCATTCTCTAAAAATCAGGCCAAAATGGAGGTTAAGAAAATCTCCTCGTTAATTTAGGACATTACTCGTTTTCGACCATTTTTTACTAGGAAGGCCATAATGTGGCCGATTTGCGTTGAATCTTAGCATGTGACAATTCGTTGGATAGGTAACCAACATAACTACGACTTCCGTGGGATATTTTTGCATTCTCTTAAAATTCGGCCAAAATGGACGTCAAGAAAATCTCCTCGTTAATTTAGGACATTACTCGTTTTCGACCATTTTTTACTAGGAAGGCCATAATGTGGCTGATTTGCATTGAATCTTAGCATGTGACAATTCACTGGATAGGTAAACAACATAACTACGACTTCCATGGGATATTTTTGCATTCTCTAAAAATTCGGCCAAAATGGAGGACAAGAAAATCTCCTCGTTATTACTGTTTTCGACCCTTTTTTACTAGGAAGGCCATAAAGTGGCCGATTTATATTGAATCTTAGCATGTGACAATTCGTTGGATAGGTAAACAACATAACAACGACTTCCATGGGGTATTTTTGCATTCTCTAAAAATTCGGCCAAAATGGAGGTTAAGAAAATCTCCTCGTTATTTTAGGAAACTACTGTTTTCGACCCTTTTTTACTAGGAAGGCCATAAAGTGGCCGATTTGTATTGAATCTTAGCATGTGACAATTCGTTGGATAGGTAAACAACATAGCTACGACTTCCATGGGGTATTTTTGCATTCTCTAAAAATTCGGCCAAAATGGAGGTTAAGAAAATCTCCTCGTTAATTTAGGACATTACTCGTTTTCGACCCTTTTTTACTAGGAAGGCCATAAAGTGGCCGGTTTGTATTTAATCTTAGCATGTGACAATTCGTTGGATAGGTAAACAACATAACAACGACTTCCATGGGATATTTTTGCATTCTCTGAAAATTAGGCCAAAATGGAGGTTAAGAAAATCTCCTCGTTAATTTAGGACATTACTCGTTTTCGACCATTTTTTACTAGGAAGGCCATAATGTGGCCGATTTGTATTGAATCTTTTCATGTGACAATTCGTTGGATAGGTAAACAACATAACTACGACTTCCATGGGATATTTTTGCATTCCCTAAAAATTCGGCCAAAATGGAGGTTAAGAAAATCTCCTCGTTAATTTAGGACATTACTCCTTTTCGACCCTTTTTTATTAGGAAGGCCATAAAGTGGCCGATTTGTATTGAATCTTAGCATGTGACAATTCGTTGGATAGGTAAACAACATAACTACGACTTCCGTGGGATATTTTTGCATTCTCTTAAAATTCGGCCAAAATGGACGTCAAGAAAATCTCCTCGTTAATTTAGGACATTACTCGTTTTCGACTATTTTTTACTAGGAAGGCCATAATGTGGCTGATATGCATTGAATCTTAGCATGTGACAATTCGCTGGATAGGTAAACAACATAACTACGACTTCCATGGGATATTTTTGCATTCTCTAAAAATTCGGCCAAAATGGAGGTTAAAAAATCTCCTCATTAATTTAGGACATTACTCGTTTTCGACCCTTTTTTACTAGGAAGGCCATAAAGTGGCCGATTTGTATTGAATCTTTTCATGTGACAATTCGTTGGATAGGTAAACAACATAACTACGACTTCCATGGGATATTTTTGCATTCCCTAAAAATTCGGCCAAAATGGAGGTTAAGAAAATCTCCTCGTTAATTTAGGACATTACTCCTTTTCGACCCTTTTTTATTAGGAAGGCCATAAAGTGGCCGATTTGTATTGAATCTTAGCATGTGACAATTCGTTGGATAGGTAAACAACATAACTACGACTTCCATGGGATATTTTTGCATTCTCTAAAAATTCGGACAAAATGGAGGTTAAGAAAATTTCCTCGTTAATTTAGGACATTACTCGTTTTCGACCCTTTTTTATTAGGAAGGCCATAAAGTGGCCGATTTGTATTGAATCTTAGCATGTGACAATTCGTTGGATAGGTAAACAATTGTATTGAATCTTAGCATGTGACAATTCGTTGGATAGGTAAACAACATAACAACGACTTCCATGTGATATTTTTGCATTCTCTAAAAATTAAGCCAAAATGGAGGTTAAGAAAATCTCCTCGTTAATTTAGGACATTACTCGTTTTCGACCATTTTTTACTAGGAAGGCCATAAAGTGGCCGATTTGTATTGAATCTTAGCATGTGACAATTCGTTGAATAGGTAAACAACATAACAACGACTTCCATGTGATATTTTTGCATTCTCTAAAAATCAGGCCAAAATGGAGGTTAAGAAAATCTCCTCGTTAATTTAGGACATTACTCGTTTTCGACCATTTTTTACTAGGAAGGCCATAATGTGGCCGATTTGCGTTGAATCTTAGCATGTGACAATTCGTTGGATAGGTAACCAACATAACTACGACTTCCGTGGGATATTTTTGCATTCTCTTAAAATTCGGCCAAAATGGACGTCAAGAAAATCTCCTCGTTAATTTAGGACATTACTCGTTTTCGACCATTTTTTACTAGGAAGGCCATAATGTGGCTGATTTGCATTGAATCTTAGCATGTGACAATTCACTGGATAGGTAAACAACATAACTACGACTTCCATGGGATATTTTTGCATTCTCTAAAAATTCGGCCAAAATGGAGGACAAGAAAATCTCCTCGTTATTACTGTTTTCGACCCTTTTTTACTAGGAAGGCCATAAAGTGGCCGATTTATATTGAATCTTAGCATGTGACAATTCGTTGGATAGGTAAACAACATAACAACGACTTCCATGGGGTATTTTTGCATTCTCTAAAAATTCGGCCAAAATGGAGGTTAAGAAAATCTCCTCGTTATTTTAGGAAACTACTGTTTTCGACCCTTTTTTACTAGGAAGGCCATAAAGTGGCCGATTTGTATTGAATCTTAGCATGTGACAATTCGTTGGATAGGTAAACAACATAGCTACGACTTCCATGGGGTATTTTTGCATTCTCTAAAAATTCGGCCAAAATGGAGGTTAAGAAAATCTCCTCGTTAATTTAGGACATTACTCGTTTTCGACCCTTTTTTACTAGGAAGGCCATAAAGTGGCCGGTTTGTATTTAATCTTAGCATGTGACAATTCGTTGGATAGGTAAACAACATAACAACGACTTCCATGGGATATTTTTGCATTCTCTGAAAATTAGGCCAAAATGGAGGTTAAGAAAATCTCCTCGTTAATTTAGGACATTACTCGTTTTCGACCATTTTTTACTAGGAAGGCCATAATGTGGCCGATTTGCATTGAATCTTAGCATGTGACAATTCGTTGGATAGGTAAACAACATAACTACGACTTCCATGGTATATTTTTGCATTCTCTAAAAATTCGGCCAAAATGGAGGTTAAGAAAATCTCCTCGTCAATTTAGGACATTACTCGTTTTCGACCATTTTTTACTAGGAAGGCCATAAAGTGGCCGATTTGTATTGAATCTTAGCATGTGACAATTCGTTGGATAGGTAAACAACATAACAACGACTTCCATGTGATATTTTTGCATTCTCTAAAAATAAGACCAAAATGGAGGTTAAGAAAATCTCCTCGTTAATTTAGGACATTACTCGTTTGCGACCATTTTTTACTAGGAAGGCCATATTGTGGCCAATTTGCATTGAATCTTAGCATGTGACAATTCGTTGGATAGGTAACCAACATAACTACGACTTCCGTGGGATATTTTTGCATTCTCTTAAAATTCGGCCAAAATGGACGTCAAGAAAATCTCCTCGTTAATTTAGGACATTACTCGTTTTCGACTATTTTTTACTAGGAAGGCCATAATGTGGCTGATATGCATTGAATCTTAGCATGTGACAATTCGCTGGATAGGTAAACAACATAACTACGACTTCCATGGGATATTTTTGCATTCTCTAAAAATTCGGCCAAAATGGATGTTAAAAAATCTCCTCATTAATTTAGGACATTACTCGTTTTCGACCCTTTTTTACTAGGAAGGCCATAAAGTGGCCGATTTGTATTGAATCTTTTCATGTGACAATTCGTTGGATAGGTAAACAACATAACTACGACTTCCATGGGATATTTTTGCATTCCCTAAAAATTCGGCCAAAATGGAGGTTAAGAAAATCTCCTCGTTAATTTAGGACATTACTCCTTTTCGACCCTTTTTTATTAGGAAGGCCATAAAGTGGCCGATTTGTATTGAATCTTAGCATGTGACAATTCGTTGGATAGGTAAACAACATAACTACGACTTCCATGGGATATTTTTGCATTCTCTAAAAATTCGGACAAAATGGAGGTTAAGAAAATTTCCTCGTTAATTTAGGACATTACTCGTTTTCGACCCTTTTTTATTAGGAAGGCCATAAAGTGGCCGATTTGTATTGAATCTTAGCATGTGACAATTCGTTGGATAGGTAAACAATTGTATTGAATCTTAGCATGTGACAATTCGTTGGATAGGTAAACAACATAACAACGACTTCCATGTGATATTTTTGCATTCTCTAAAAATTAAGCCAAAATGGAGGTTAAGAAAATCTCCTCGTTAATTTAGGACATTACTCGTTTTCGACCATTTTTTACTAGGAAGGCCATAAAGTGGCCGATTTGTATTGAATCTTAGCATGTGACAATTCGTTGAATAGGTAAACAACATAACAACGACTTCCATGTGATATTTTTGCATTCTCTAAAAATCAGGCCAAAATGGAGGTTAAGAAAATCTCCTCGTTAATTTAGGACATTACTCGTTTTCGACCATTTTTCACTAGGAAGGCCATAATGTGGCCGATTTGCGTTGAATCTTAGCATGTGACAATTCATTGGATAGGTAACCAACATAACTACGACTTCCGTGGGATATTTTTGCATTCTCTTAAAATTCGGCCAAAATGGACGTCAAGAAAATCTCCTCGTTAATTTAGGACATTACTCGTTTTCGACCATTTTTTACTAGGAAGGCCATAATGTGGCTGATTTGCATTGAATCTTAGCATGTGACAATTCACTGGATAGGTAAACAACATAACTACGACTTCCATGGGATATTTTTGCATTCTCTAAAAATTCGGCCAAAATGGAGGACAAGAAAATCTCCTCGTTATTACTGTTTTCGACCCTTTTTTACTAGGAAGGGCATAAAGTGGCCGATTTATATTGAATCTTAGCATGTGACAATTCGTTGGATAGGTAAACAACATAACAACGACTTCCATGGGGTATTTTTGCATTCTCTAAAAATTCGGCCAAAATGGAGGTTAAGAAAATCTCCTCGTTATTTTAGGAAACTACTGTTTTCGACCCTTTTTTACTAGGAAGGCCATAAAGTGGCCGATTTGTATTGAATCTTAGCATGTGACAATTCGTTGGATAGGTAAACAACATAGCTACGACTTCCATGGGGTATTTTTGCATTCTCTAAAAATTCGGCCAAAATGGAGGTTAAGAAAATCTCCTCGTTAATTTAGGACATTACTCGTTTTCGACCCTTTTTTACTAGGAAGGCCATAAAGTGGCCGGTTTGTATTTAATCTTAGCATGTGACAATTCGTTGGATAGGTAAACAACATAACAACGACTTCCATGGGATATTTTTGCATTCTCTGAAAATTAGGCCAAAATGGAGGTTAAGAAAATCTCCTCGTTAATTTAGGACATTACTCGTTTTCGACCATTTTTTACTAGGAAGGCCATAATGTGGCCGATTTGCATTGAATCTTAGTATGTGACAATTCGTTGGATAGGTAAACAACATAACTACGACTTCCATGGTATATTTTTGCATTCTCTAAAAATTCGGCCAAAATGGAGGTTAAGAAAATCTCCTCGTCAATTTAGGACATTACTCGTTTTCGACCATTTTTTACTAGGAAGGCCATAAAGTGGCCGATTTGTATTGAATCTTAGCATGTGACAATTCGTTGGATAGGTAAACAACATAACAACGACTTCCATGTGATATTTTTGCATTCTCTAAAAATAAGACCAAAATGGAGGTTAAGAAAATCTCCTCGTTAATTTAGGACATTACTCGTTTTCGACCATTTTTTACTAGGAAGGCCATAATGTGGCCAATTTGCATTGAATCTTAGCATGTGACAATTCGTTGGATAGGTAACCAACATAACTACGACTTCCGTGGGATATTTTTGCATTCTCTTAAAATTCGGCCAAAATGGACGTCAAGAAAATCTCCTCGTTAATTTAGGACATTACTCGTTTTCGACCATTTTTTACTAGGAAGGCCATAATGTGGCTGATATGCATTAAATCTTAGCATGTGACAATTCGCTGGATAGGTAAACAACATAACTACGACTTCCATGTGATATTTTTGCATTCTCTAAAAATTAAGCCAAAATGGAGGTTAAGAAAATCTCTTCGTTAATTTAGGACATTACTCGTTTTCGACCATTTTTTACTAGGAAGGCCATAAAGTGGCCGATTTGTATTGAATCTTAGCATGTGACAATTCGTTGAATAGGTAAACAACATAACAACGACTTCCATGTGATATTTTTGCATTCTCTAAAAATCAGGCCAAAATGGAGGTTAAGAAAATCTCCTCGTTAATTTAGGACATTACTCGTTTTCGACCATTTTTTACTAGGAAGGCCATAATGTGGCCGATTTGCGTTGAATCTTAGCATGTGACAATTCGTTGGATAGGTAACCAACATAACTACGACTTCCGTGGGATATTTTTGCATTCTCTTAAAATTCGGCCAAAATGGACGTCAAGAAAATCTCCTCGTTAATTTAGGACATTACTCGTTTTCGACCATTTTTTACTAGGAAGGCCATAATGTGGCTGATTTGCATTGAATCTTAGCATGTGACAATTCACTGGATAGGTAAACAACATAACTACGACTTCCATGGGATATTTTTGCATTCTCTAAAAATTCGGCCAAAATGGAGGACAAGAAAATCTCCTCGTTATTACTGTTTTCGACCCTTTTTTACTAGGAAGGCCATAAAGTGGCCGATTTATATTGAATCTTAGCATGTGACAATTCGTTGGATAGGTAAACAACATAACAACGACTTCCATGGGGTATTTTTGCATTCTCTAAAAATTCGGCCAAAATGGAGGTTAAGAAAATCTCCTCGTTATTTTAGGAAACTACTGTTTTCGACCCTTTTTTACTAGGAAGGCCATAAAGTGGCCGATTTGTATTGAATCTTTGCATGTGACAATTCGTTGGATAGGTAAACAACATAGCTACGACTTCCATGGGGTATTTTTGCATTCTCTAAAAATTCGGCCAAAATGGAGGTTAAGAAAATCTCCTCGTTAATTTAGGACATTACTCGTTTTCGACCCTTTTTTACTAGGAAGGCCATAAAGTGGCCGGTTTGTATTTAATCTTAGCATGTGACAATTCGTTGGATAGGTAAACAACATAACAACGACTTCCATGGGATATTTTTGCATTCTCTGAAAATTAGGCCAAAATGGAGGTTAAGAAAATCTCCTCGTTAATTTAGGACATTACTCGTTTTCGACCATTTTTTACTAGGAAGGCCATAATGTGGCCGATTTGCATTGAATCTTAGTATGTGACAATTCGTTGGATAGGTAAACAACATAACTACGACTTCCATGGTATATTTTTGCATTCTCTAAAAATTCGGCCAAAATGGAGGTTAAGAAAATCTCCTCGTCAATTTAGGACATTACTCGTTTTCGACCATTTTTTACTAGGAAGGCCATAAAGTGGCCGATTTGTATTGAATCTTAGCATGTGACAATTCGTTGGATAGGTAAACAACATAACAACGACTTCCATGTGATATTTTTGCATTCTCTAAAAATAAGACCAAAATGGAGGTTAAGAAAATCTCCTCGTTAATTTAGGACATTACTCGTTTTCGACCATTTTTTACTAGGAAGGCCATAATGTGGCCAATTTGCATTGAATCTTAGCATGTGACAATTCGTTGGATAGGTAACCAACATAACTACGACTTCCGTGGGATATTTTTGCATTCTCTTAAAATTCGGCCAAAATGGACGTCAAGAAAATCTCCTCGTTAATTTAGGACATTACTCGTTTTCGACCATTTTTTACTAGGAAGGCCATAATGTGGCTGATATGCATTGAATCTTAGCATGTGACAATTCGCTGGATAGGTAAACAACATAACTACGACTTCCATGGGATATTTTTGCATTCTCTAAAAATTCGGCCAAAATGGAGGACAAGAAAATCTCCTCGTTATTTTAGGACATTACTGTTTTCGACCCTTTTTTACTAGGAAGGCCATAAAGTGGCCGATTTGTATTGAATCTTAGCATGTGACAATTCGTTGGATAGGTAAACAACATAACAACGGCTTCCATGGGGTATTTTTGCATTCTCTAAAAATTCGGCCAAAATGGAGGTTAAGAAAATCTCCTCGTTATTTTAGGAAATTACTGTTTTCGACCCTTTTTAACTAGGAAGGCCATAAAGTGGCCGATTTGTATTGAATCTTAGCATGTGACAATTCGTTGGATAGGTAAACAACATAGCTACGACTTCCATGGGGTATTTTTGCATTCTCTAAAAATTCAGCCAAAATGGAGGTTAAGAAAATCTCCTCGTTAATTTAGGACATTACTCGTTTTCGACCCTTTTTTACTAGGAAGGCCATAAAGTGGCCGGTTTGTATTTAATCTTAGCATGTGACAATTCGTTGGATAGGTAAACAACATAACAACGACTTCCATGGGATATTTTTGCATTCTCTAAAAATTAGGCCAAAATGGAGGTTAAGAAAATCTCCTCGTTAATTTAGGACATTACTCGTTTTTGACCATTTTTTACTAGGAAGGCCATAATGTGGCTGATATGCATTGAATCTTAGCATGTGACAATTCGCTGGATAGGTAAACAACATAACTACGACTTCCATGGGATATTTTTGCATTCTCTAAAAATTCGGCCAAAATGGAGGACAAGAAAATCTCCTCGTTATTTTAGGACATTACTGTTTTCGACCCTTTTTTACTAGGAAGGCCATAAAGTGGCCGATTTGTATTGAATCTTAGCATGTGACAATTCGTTGGATAGGTAAACAACATAACAACGGCTTCCATGGGGTATTTTTGCATTCTCTAAAAATTCGGCCAAAATGGAGGTTAAGAAAATCTCCTCGTTATTTTAGGAAACTACTGTTTTCGACCCTTTTTAACTAGGAAGGCCATAAAGTGGCCGATTTGTATTGAATCTTAGCATGTGACAATTCGTTGGATAGGTAAACAACATAGCTACGACTTCCATGGGGTATTTTTGCATTCTCTAAAAATTCAGCCAAAATGGAGGTTAAGAAAATCTCCTCGTTAATTTAGGACATTACTCGTTTTCGACCCTTTTTTACTAGGAAGGCCATAAAGTGGCCGGTTTGTATTTAATCTTAGCATGTGACAATTCGTTGGATAGGTAAACAACATAACAACGACTTCCATGGGATATTTTTGCATTCTCTAAAAATTAGGCCAAAATGGAGGTTAAGAAAATCTCCTCGTTAATTTAGGACATTACTCGTTTTTGACCATTTTTTACTAGGAAGGCCATAATGTGGCTGATATGCATTGAATCTTAGCATGTGACAATTCGCTGGATAGGTAAACAACATAACTACGACTTCCATGGGATATTTTTGCATTCTCTAAAAATTCGGCCAAAATGGAGGACAAGAAAATCTCCTCGTTATTTTAGGACATTACTGTTTTCGACCCTTTTTTACTAGGAAGGCCATAAAGTGGCCGATTTGTATTGAATCTTAGCATGTGACAATTCGTTGGATAGGTAAACAACATAACAACGGCTTCCATGGGGTATTTTTGCATTCTCTAAAAATTCGGCCAAAATGGAGGTTAAGAAAATCTCCTCGTTATTTTAGGAAACTACTGTTTTCGACCCTTTTTAACTAGGAAGGCCATAAAGTGGCCGATTTGTATTGAATCTTAGCATGTGACAATTCGTTGGATAGGTAAACAACATAGCTACGACTTCCATGGGGTATTTTTGCATTCTCTAAAAATTCGGCCAAAATGGAGGTTAAGAAAATCTCCTCGTTAATTTAGGACATTACTCGTTTTCGACCCTTTTTTACTAGGAAGGCCATAAAGTGGCCGGTTTGTATTTAATCTTAGCATGTGACAATTCGTTGGATAGGTAAACAACATAACAACGACTTCCATGGGATATTTTTGCATTCTCTAAAAATTAGGCCAAAATGGAGGTTAAGAAAATCTCCTCGTTAATTTAGGACATTACTCGTTTTCGACCATTTTTTACTAGGAAGGCCATAATGTGGCCGATATGCATTGAATCTTAGCATGTGACAATTCGCTGGATAGGTAAACAACATAACTACGACTTCCATGGGATATTTTTGCATTCTCTAAAAATTCGGCCAAAATGGAGGACAAGAAAATCTCCTCGTTATTTTAGGACATTACTGTTTTCGACCCTTTTTTACTAGGAAGGCCATAAAGTGGCCGATTTGTATTGAATCTTAGCATGTGACAATTCGTTGAATAGGTAAACAACATAACAACGACTTCCATGTGATATTTTTGCATTCTCTAAAAATCAGGCCAAAATGGAGGTTAAGAAAATCTCCTCGTTAATTTAGGACATTACTCGTTTTCGACCATTTTTTACTAGGAAGGCCATAATGTGGCCGATTTGCGTTGAATCTTAGCATGTGACAATTCGTTGGATAGGTAACCAACATAACTACGACTTCCGTGGGATATTTTTGCATTCTCTTAAAATTCAGCCAAAATGGACGTCAAGAAAATCTCCTCGTTAATTTAGGACATTACTCGTTTTCGACCATTTTTTACTAGGAAGGCCATAATGTGGCTGATTTGCATTGAATCTTAGCATGTGACAATTCACTGGATAGGTAAACAACATAACTACGACTTCCATGGGATATTTTTGCATTCTCTAAAAATTCGGCCAAAATGGAGGACAAGAAAATCTCCTCGTTATTACTGTTTTCGACCCTTTTTTACTAGGAAGGCCATAAAGTGGCCGATTTATATTGAATCTTAGCATGTGACAATTCGTTGGATAGGTAAACAACATAACAACGACTTCCATGGGGTATTTTTGCATTCTCTAAAAATTCGGCCAAAATGGAGGTTAAGAAAATCTCCTCGTTATTTTAGGAAACTACTGTTTTCGACCCTTTTTTACTAGGAAGGCCATAAAGTGGCCGATTTGTATTGAATCTTTGCATGTGACAATTCGTTGGATAGGTAAACAACATAGCTACGACTTCCATGGGGTATTTTTGCATTCTCTAAAAATTCGGCCAAAATGGAGGTTAAGAAAATCTCCTCGTTAATTTAGGACATTACTCGTTTTCGACCCTTTTTTACTAGGAAGGCCATAAAGTGGCCGGTTTGTATTTAATCTTAGCATGTGACAATTCGTTGGATAGGTAAACAACATAACAACGACTTCCATGGGATATTTTTGCATTCTCTGAAAATTAGGCCAAAATGGAGGTTAAGAAAATCTCCTCGTTAATTTAGGACATTACTCGTTTTCGACCATTTTTTACTAGGAAGGCCATAATGTGGCCGATTTGCATTGAATCTTAGTATGTGACAATTCGTTGGATAGGTAAACAACATAACTACGACTTCCATGGTATATTTTTGCATTCTCTAAAAATTCGGCCAAAATGGAGGTTAAGAAAATCTCCTCGTCAATTTAGGACATTACTCGTTTTCGACCATTTTTTACTAGGAAGGCCATAAAGTGGCCGATTTGTATTGAATCTTAGCATGTGACAATTCGTTGGATAGGTAAACAACATAACAACGACTTCCATGTGATATTTTTGCATTCTCTAAAAATAAGACCAAAATGGAGGTTAAGAAAATCTCCTCGTTAATTTAGGACATTACTCGTTTTCGACCATTTTTTACTAGGAAGGCCATAATGTGGCCAATTTGCATTGAATCTTAGCATGTGACAATTCGTTGGATAGGTAACCAACATAACTACGACTTCCGTGGGATATTTTTGCATTCTCTTAAAATTCGGCCAAAATGGACGTCAAGAAAATCTCCTCGTTAATTTAGGACATTACTCGTTTTCGACCATTTTTTACTAGGAAGGCCATAATGTGGCTGATATGCATTGAATCTTAGCATGTGACAATTCGCTGGATAGGTAAACAACATAACTACGACTTCCATGGGATATTTTTGCATTCTCTAAAAATTCGGCCAAAATGGAGGACAAGAAAATCTCCTCGTTATTTTAGGACATTACTGTTTTCGACCCTTTTTTACTAGGAAGGCCATAAAGTGGCCGATTTGTATTGAATCTTAGCATGTGACAATTCGTTGGATAGGTAAACAACATAACAACGGCTTCCATGGGGTATTTTTGCATTCTCTAAAAATTCGGCCAAAATGGAGGTTAAGAAAATCTCCTCGTTATTTTAGGAAATTACTGTTTTCGACCCTTTTTAACTAGGAAGGCCATAAAGTGGCCGATTTGTATTGAATCTTAGCATGTGACAATTCGTTGGATAGGTAAACAACATAGCTACGACTTCCATGGCGTATTTTTGCATTCTCTAAAAATTCGGCCAAAATGGAGGTTAAGAAAATCTCCTCGTTAATTTAGGACATTACTCGTTTTCGACCCTTTTTTACTAGGAAGGCCATAAAGTGGCCGGTTTGTATTTAATCTTAGCATGTGACAATTCGTTGGATAGGTAAACAACATAACAACGACTTCCATGGGATATTTTAGCATTCTCTAAAAATTAGGCCAAAATGGAGGTTAAGAAAATCTCCTCGTTAATTTAGGACATTACTCGTTTTCGACCATTTTTTACTAGGAAGGCCATAATGTGGCCGATATGCATTGAATCTTAGCATGTGACAATTCGCTGGATAGGTAAACAACATAACTACGACTTCCATGGGATATTTTTGCATTCTCAAAAAATTCGGCCAAAATGGAGGACAAGAAAATCTCCTCGTTATTTTAGGACATTACTGTTTTCGACCCTTTTTTACTAGGAAGGCCATAAAGTGGCCGATTTGTATTGAATCTTAGCATGTGACAATTCGTTGGATAGGTAAACAACATAACAACGACTTCCATGGGGTATTTTTGCATTCTCTAAAAATTCGGCCAAAATGGAGGTTAAGAAAATCTCCTCGTTATTTTAGGAAACTACTGTTTTCGACCCTTTTTTACTAGGAAGGCCATAAAGTGGCCGATTTGTATTGAATCTTAGCATGTGACAATTCGTTGGATAGGTAAACAACATAGCTACGACTTCCATGGGGTATTTTTGCATTCTCTAAAAATTCGGCCAAAATGGAGGTTAAGAAAATCTCCTCGTTAATTTAGGACATTACTCGTTTTCGACCCTTTTTTACTAGGAAGGCCATAAAGTGGCCGGTTTGTATTTAATCTTAGCATGTGACAAATCGTTGGATAGGTAAACAACATAACAACGACTTCCATGGGATATTTTTGCATTCTCTGAAAATTAGGCCAAAATGGAGGTTAAGAAAATCTCCTCGTTAATTTAGGACATTACTCGTTTTCGACCATTTTTTACTAGGAAGGCCATAATGTGGCCGATTTGCATTGAATCTTAGTATGTGACAATTCGTTGGATAGGTAAACAACATAACTACGACTTCCATGGTATATTTTTGCATTCTCTAAAAATTCGGCCAAAATGGAGGTTAAGAAAATCTCCTCGTCAATTTAGGACATTACTCGTTTTCGACCATTTTTTACTAGGAAGGCCATAAAGTGGCCGATTTGTATTGAATCTTAGCATGTGACAATTCGTTGGATAGGTAAACAACGACTTCCATGTGATATTTTTGCATTCTCTAAAAATAAGACCAAAATGGAGGTTAAGAAAATCTCCTCGTTAATTTAGGACATTACTCGTTTTCGACCATTTTTTACTAGGAAGGCCATAATGTGGCCAATTTGCATTGAATCTTAGCATGTGACAATTCGTTGGATAGGTAACCAACATAACTACGACTTCCGTGGGATATTTTTGCATTCTCTTAAAATTCGGCCAAAATGGACGTCAAGAAAATCTCCTCGTTAATTTAGGACATTACTCGTTTTCGACCATTTTTTACTAGGAAGGCCATAATGTGGCTGATATGCATTGAATCTTAGCATGTGACAATTCGCTGGATAGGTAAACAACATAACTACGACTTCCATGGGATATTTTTGCATTCTCTAAAAATTCGGCCAAAATGGAGGACAAGAAAATCTCCTCGTTATTTTAGGACATTACTGTTTTCGACCCTTTTTTACTAGGAAGGCCATAAAGTGGCCGATTTGTATTGAATCTTAGCATGTGACAATTCGTTGGATAGGTAAACAACATAACAACGGCTTCCATGGGGTATTTTTGCATTCTCTAAAAATTCGGCCAAAATGGAGGTTAAGAAAATCTCCTCGTTATTTTAGGAAATTACTGTTTTCGACCCTTTTTAACTAGGAAGGCCATAAAGTGGCCGATTTGTATTGAATCTTAGCATGTGACAATTCGTTGGATAGGTAAACAACATAGCTACGACTTCCATGGGGTATTTTTGCATTCTCTAAAAATTCGGCCAAAATGGAGGTTAAGAAAATCTCCTCGTTAATTTAGGACATTACTCGTTTTCGACCCTTTTTTACTAGGAAGGCCATAAAGTGGCCGGTTTGTATTTAATCTTAGCATGTGACAATTCGTTGGATAGGTAAACAACATAACAACGACTTCCATGGGATATTTTTGCATTCTCTAAAAATTAGGCCAAAATGGAGGTTAAGAAAATCTCCTCGTTAATTTAGGACATTACTCGTTTTCGACCATTTTTTACTAGGAAGGCCATAATGTGGCCGATATGCATTGAATCTTAGCATGTGACAATTCGCTGGATAGGTAAACAACATAACTACGACTTCCATGGGATATTTTTGCATTCTCTAAAAATTCGGCCAAAATGGAGGACAAGAAAATCTCCTCGTTATTTTAGGACATTACTGTTTTCGACCCTTTTTTACTAGGAAGGCCATAAAGTGGCCGATTTGTATTGAATCTTAGCATGTGACAATTCGTTGGATAGGTAAACAACATAACAACGACTTCCATGGGGTATTTTTGCATTCTCTAAAAATTCGGCCAAAATGGAGGTTAAGAAAATCTCCTCGTTATTTTAGGAAACTACTGTTTTCGACCCTTTTTTACTAGGAAGGCCATAAAGTGGCCGATTTGTATTGAATCTTAGCATGTGACAATTCGTTGGATAGGTAAACAACATAGCTACGACTTCCATGGGGTATTTTTGCATTCTCTAAAAATTCGGCCAAAATGGAGGTTAAGAAAATCTCCTCGTTAATTTAGGACATTACTCGTTTTCGACCCTTTTTTACTAGGAAGGCCATAAAGTGGCCGGTTTGTATTTAATCTTAGCATGTGACAATTCGTTGGATAGGTAAACAACATAACAACGACTTCCATGGGATATTTTTGCATTCTCTAAAAATTAGGCCAAAATGGAGGTTAAGAAAATCTCCTCGTTAATTTAGGACATTACTCGTTTTCGACCATTTTTTACTAGGAAGGCCATAATGTGGCCGATATGCATTGAATCTTAGCATGTGACAATTCGCTGGATAGGTAAACAACATAACTACGACTTCCATGGGATATTTTTGCATTCTCAAAAAATTCGGCCAAAATGGAGGACAAGAAAATCTCCTCGTTATTTTAGGACATTACTGTTTTCGACCCTTTTTTACTAGGAAGGCCATAAAGTGGCCGATTTGTATTGAATCTTAGCATGTGACAATTCGTTGGATAGGTAAACAACATAACAACGACTTCCATGGGGTATTTTTGCATTCTCTAAAAATTCGGCCAAAATGGAGGTTAAGAAAATCTCCTCGTTAATTTAGGACATTACTCGTTTTCGACCCTTTTTTACTAGGAAGGCCATAAAGTGGCCGGTTTGTATTTAATCTTAGCATGTGACAATTCGTTGGATAGGTAAACAACATAACAACGACTTCCATGGGATATTTTTGCATTCTCTAAAAATTAGGCCAAAATGGAGGTTAAGAAAATCTCCTCGTTAATTTAGGACATTACTCGTTTTCGACCATTTTTTACTAGGAAGGCCATAATGTGGCCGATATGCATTGAATCTTAGCATGTGACAATTCGCTGGATAGGTAAACAACATAACTACGACTTCCATGGGATATTTTTGCATTCTCAAAAAATTCGGCCAAAATGGAGGACAAGAAAATCTCCTCGTTATTTTAGGACATTACTGTTTTCGACCCTTTTTTACTAGGAAGGCCATAAAGTGGCCGATTTGTATTGAATCTTAGCATGTGACAATTCGTTGGATAGGTAAACAACATAACAACGACTTCCATGGGGTATTTTTGCATTCTCTAAAAATTCGGCCAAAATGGAGGTTAAGAAAATCTCCTCGTTAATTTAGGACATTACTCGTTTTCGACCCTTTTTTACTAGGAAGGCCATAAAGTGGCCGGTTTGTATTTAATCTTAGCATGTGACAATTCGTTGGATAGGTAAACAACATAACAACGACTTCCATGGGATATTTTTGCATTCTCTGAAAATTAGGCCAAAATGGAGGTTAAGAAAATCTCCTCGTTAATTTAGGACATTACTCGTTTTCGACCATTTTTTACTAGGAAGGCCATAATGTGGCCGATTTGCATTGAATCTTAGTATGTGACAATTCGTTGGATAGGTAAACAACATAACTACGACTTCCATGGGGTATTTTTGCATTCTCTAAAAATTCGGCCAAAATGGAGGTTAAGAAAATCTCCTCGTTAATTTAGGACATTACTCGTTTTCGACCATTTTTTACTAGGAAGGCCATAAAGTGGCCGATTTGTATTGAATCTTAGCATGTGACAATTCGTTGGATAGGTAAACAACATAACAACGACTTCCATGTGATATTTTTGCATTCTCTAAAAATAAGACCAAAATGGAGGTTAAGAAAATCTCCTCGTTAATTTAGGACATTACTCGTTTTCGACCATTTTTTACTAGGAAGGCCATAATGTGGCCGATATGCATTGAATCTTAGCATGTGACAATTCGCTGGATAGGTAAACAACATAACTACGACTTCCATGGGATATTTTTGCATTCTCTAAAAATTCGGCCAAAATGGAGGACAAGAAAATCTCCTCGTTAATTTAGGACATTACTGTTTTCGACCCTTTTTTACTAGGAAGGCCATAAAGTGGCCGATTTGTATTGAATCTTAGCATGTGACAATTCGTTGGATAGGTAAACAACATAACAACGACTTCCATGGGGTATTTTTGCATTCTCTAAAAATTCGGCCAAAATGGAGGTTAAGAAAATCTCCTCGTTATTTTAGGAAACTACTGTTTTCGACCCTTTTTTACTAGGAAGGCCATAAAGTGGCCGATTTGTATTGAATCTTAGCATGTGACAATTCGTTGGATAGGTAAACAACATAGCTACGACTTCCATGGGGTATTTTTGCATTCTCTAAAAATTCGGCCAAAATGGAGGTTAAGAAAATCTCCTCGTTAATTTAGGACATTACTCGTTTTCGACCCTTTTTTACTAGGAAGGCCATAAAGTGGCCGGTTTGTATTTAATCTTAGCATGTGACAATTCGTTGGATAGGTAAACAACATAACAACGACTTCCATGGGATATTTTTGCATTCTCTGAAAATTAGGCCAAAATGGAGGTTAAGAAAATCTCCTCGTTAATTTAGGACATTACTCGTTTTCGACCATTTTTTACTAGGAAGGCCATAATGTGGCCGATTTGCATTGAATCTTAGTATGTGACAATTCGTTGGATAGGTAAACAACATAACTACGACTTCCATGGTATACTTTTGCATTCTCTAAAAATTCGGCCAAAATGGAGGTTAAGAAAATCTCCTCGTCAATTTAGGACATTACTCGTTTTCGACCATTTTTTACTAGGAAGGCCATAAAGTGGCCGATTTGTATTGAATCTTAGCATGTGACAATTCGTTGGATAGGTAAACAACATAACAACGACTTCCATGTGATATTTTTGCATTCTCTAAAAATAAGACCAAAATGGAGGTTAAGAAAATCTCCTCGTTAATTTAGGACATTACTCGTTTTCGACCATTTTTTACTAGGAAGGCCATAATGTGGCCAATTTGCATTGAATCTTAGCATGTGACAATTCGTTGGATAGGTAACCAACATAACTACGACTTCCGTGGGATATTTTTGCATTCTCTTAAAATTCGGCCAAAATGGACGTCAAGAAAATCTCCTCGTTAATTTAGGACATTACTCGTTTTCGACCATTTTTTACTAGGAAGGCCATAATGTGGCTGATATGCATTGAATCTTAGCATGTGACAATTCGCTGGATAGGTAAACAACATAACTACGACTTCCATGGGATATTTTTGCATTCTCTAAAAATTCGGCCAAAATGGAGGACAAGAAAATCTCCTCGTTATTTTAGGACATTACTGTTTTCGACCCTTTTTTACTAGGAAGGCCATAAAGTGGCCGATTTGTATTGAATCTTAGCATGTGACAATTCGTTGGATAGGTAAACAACATAACAACGGCTTCCATGGGGTATTTTTGCATTCTCTAAAAATTCGGCCAAAATGGAGGTTAAGAAAATCTCCTCGTTATTTTAGGAAATTACTGTTTTCGACCCTTTTTAACTAGGAAGGCCATAAAGTGGCCGATTTGTATTGAATCTTAGCATGTGACAATTCGTTGGATAGGTAAACAACATAGCTACGACTTCCATGGGGTATTTTTGCATTCTCTAAAAATTCGGCCAAAATGGAGGTTAAGAAAATCTCCTCGTTAATTTAGGACATTACTCGTTTTCGACCCTTTTTTACTAGGAAGGCCATAAAGTGGCCGGTTTGTATTTAATCTTAGCATGTGACAATTCGTTGGATAGGTAAACAACATAACAACGACTTCCATGGGATATTTTTGCATTCTCTAAAAATTAGGCCAAAATGGAGGTTAAGAAAATCTCCTCGTTAATTTAGGACATTACTCGTTTTCGACCATTTTTTACTAGGAAGGCCATAATGTGGCCGATATGCATTGAATCTTAGCATGTGACAATTCGCTGGATAGGTAAACAACATAACTACGACTTCCATGGGATATTTTTGCATTCTCTAAAAATTCGGCCAAAATGGAGGACAAGAAAATCTCCTCGTTATTTTAGGACATTACTGTTTTCGACCCTTTTTTACTAGGAAGGCCATAAAGTGGCCGATTTGTATTGAATCTTAGCATGTGACAATTCGTTGGATAGGTAAACAACATAACAACGACTTCCATGGGGTATTTTTGCATTCTCTAAAAATTCGGCCAAAATGGAGGTTAAGAAAATCTCCTCGTTATTTTAGGAAATTACTGTTTTCGACCCTTTTTAACTAGGAAGGCCATAAAGTGGCCGATTTGTATTGAATCTTAGCATGTGACAATTCGTTGGATAGGTAAACAACATGGCTACGACTTCCATGGGGTATTTTTGCATTCTCTAAAAATTCGGCCAAAATGGAGGTTAAGAAAATCTCCTCGTTAATTTAGGACATTACTCGTTTTCGACCCTTTTTTACTAGGAAGGCCATAAAGTGGCCGGTTTGTATTTAATCTTAGCATGTGACAATTCGTTGGATAGGTAAACAACATAACAACGACTTCCATGGGATATTTTTGCATTCTCTGAAAATTAGGCCAAAATGGAGGTTAAGAAAATCTCCTCGTTAATTTAGGACATTACTCGTTTTCGACCATTTTTTACTAGGAAGGCCATAATGTGGCCGATTTGCATTGAATCTTAGTATGTGACAATTCGTTGGATAGGTAAACAACATAACTACGACTTCCATGGTATATTTTTGCATTCTCTAAAAATTCGGCCAAAATGGAGGTTAAGAAAATCTCCTCGTCAATTTAGGACATTACTCGTTTTCGACCATTTTTTACTAGGAAGGCCATAAAGTGGCCGATTTGTATTGAATCTTAGCATGTGACAATTCGTTGGATAGGTAGACAACATAACAACGACTTCCATGTGATATTTTTGCATTCTCTAAAAATAAGACCAAAATGGAGGTTAAGAAAATCTCCTCGTTAATTTAGGACATTACTCGTTTTCGACCATTTTTTACTAGGAAGGCCATAATGTGGCCAATTTGCATTGAATCTTAGCATGTGACAATTCGTTGGATAGGTAACCAACATAACTACGACTTCCGTGGGATATTTTTGCATTCTCTTAAAATTCGGCCAAAATGGACGTCAAGAAAATCTCCTCGTTAATTTAGGACATTACTCGTTTTCGACCATTTTTTACTAGGAAGGCCATAATGTGGCTGATATGCATTGAATCTTAGCATGTGACAATTCGCTGGATAGGTAAACAACATAACTACGACTTCCATGGGATATTTTTGCATTCTCTAAAAATTCGGCCAAAATGGAGGACAAGAAAATCTCCTCGTTATTTTAGGACATTACTGTTTTCGACCCTTTTTTACTAGGAAGGCCATAAAGTGGCCGATTTGTATTGAATCTTAGCATGTGACAATTCGTTGGATAGGTAAACAACATAACAACGGCTTCCATGGGGTATTTTTGCATTCTCTAAAAATTCGGCCAAAATGGAGGTTAAGAAAATCTCCTCGTTATTTTAGGAAATTACTGTTTTCGACCCTTTTTAACTAGGAAGGCCATAAAGTGGCCGATTTGTATTGAATCTTAGCATGTGACAATTCGTTGGATAGGTAAACAACATAGCTACGACTTCCATGGGGTATTTTTGCATTCTCTAAAAATTCGGCCAAAATGGAGGTTAAGAAAATCTCCTCGTTAATTTAGGACATTACTCGTTTTCGACCCTTTTTTACTAGGAAGGCCATAAAGTGGCCGGTTTGTATTTAATCTTAGCATGTGACAATTCGTTGGATAGGTAAACAACATAACAACGACTTCCATGGGATATTTTTGCATTCTCTAAAAATTAGGCCAAAATGGAGGTTAAGAAAATCTCCTCGTTAATTTAGGACATTACTCGTTTTCGACCATTTTTTACTAGGAAGGCCATAATGTGGCCGATATGCATTGAATCTTAGCATGTGACAATTCGCTGGATAGGTAAACAACATAACTACGACTTCCATGGGATATTTTTGCATTCTCTAAAAATTCGGCCAAAATGGAGGACAAGAAAATCTCCTCGTTATTTTAGGACATTACTGTTTTCGACCCTTTTTTACTAGGAAGGCCATAAAGTGGCCGATTTGTATTGAATCTTAGCATGTGACAATTCGTTGGATAGGTAAACAACATAACAACGACTTCCATGGGGTATTTTTGCATTCTCTAAAAATTCGGCCAAAATGGAGGTTAAGAAAATCTCCTCGTTATTTTAGGAAATTACTGTTTTCGACCCTTTTTAACTAGGAAGGCCATAAAGTGGCCGATTTGTATTGAATCTTAGCATGTGACAATTCGTTGGATAGGTAAACAACATAGCTACGACTTCCATGGGGTATTTTTGCATTCTCTAAAAATTCGGCCAAAATGGAGGTTAAGAAAATCTCCTCGTTAATTTAGGACATTACTCGTTTTCGACCCTTTTTTACTAGGAAGGCCATAAAGTGGCCGGTTTGTATTTAATCTTAGCATGTGACAATTCGTTGGATAGGTAAACAACATAACAATGACTTCCATGGGATATTTTTGCATTCTCTAAAAATTAGGCCAAAATGGAGGTTAAGAAAATCTCCTCGTTAATTTAGGACATTACTCGTTTTCGACCATTTTTTACTAGGAAGGCCATAATGTGGCCGATATGCATTGAATCTTAGCATGTGACAATTTGCTGGATAGGTAAACAACATAACTACGACTTCCATGGGATATTTTTGCATTCTCTAAAAATTCGGCCAAAATGGAGGACAAGAAAATCTCCTCGTTATTTTAGGACATTACTGTTTTCGACCCTTTTTTACTAGGAAGGCCATAAAGTGGCCGATTTGTATTGAATCTTAGCATGTGACAATTCGTTGGATAGGTAAACAACATAACAACGACTTCCATGGGGTATTTTTGCATTCTCTAAAAATTCGGCCAAAATGGAGGTTAAGAAAATCTCCTCGTTATTTTAGGAAATTACTGTTTTCGACCCTTTTTAACTAGGAAGGCCATAAAGTGGCCGATTTGTATTGAATCTTAGCATGTGACAATTCGTTGGATAGGTAAACAACATAGCTACGACTTCCATGGGGTATTTTTGCATTCTCTAAAAATTCGGCCAAAATGGAGGTTAAGAAAATCTCCTCGTTAATTTAGGACATTACTCGTTTTCGACCCTTTTTTACTAGGAAGGCCATAAAGTGGCCGGTTTGTATTTAATCTTAGCATGTGACAATTCGTTGGATAGGTAAACAACATAACAACGACTTCCATGGGATATTTTTGCATTCTCTAAAAATTAGGCCAAAATGGAGGTTAAGAAAATCTCCTCGTTAATTTAGGACATTACTCGTTTTCGACCATTTTTTACTAGGAAGGCCATAATGTGGCCGATTTGCATTGAATCTTAGCATGTGACAATTCGTTGGATAGGTAAACAACATAACAACGACTTCCATGGGGTATTTTTGCATTCTCTAAAAATTCGGCCAAAATGGAGGTTAAGAAAATCTCCTCGTTATTTTAGGAAACTACTGTTTTCGACCCTTTTTTACTAGGAAGGCCATAAAGTGGCCGATTTGTATTGAATCTTAGCATGTGACAATTCGTTGGATAGGTAAACAACATAGCTACGACTTCCATGGGGTATTTTTGCATTCTCTAAAAATTCGGCCAAAATGGAGGTTAAGAAAATCTCCTCGTTAATTTAGGACATTACTCGTTTTCGACCCTTTTTTACTAGGAAGGCCATAAAGTGGCCGGTTTGTATTTAATCTTAGCATGTGACAATTCGTTGGATAGGTAAACAACATAACAACGACTTCCATGGGATATTTTTGCATTCTCTAAAAATTAGGCCAAAATGGAGGTTAAGAAAATCTCCTCGTTAATTTAGGACATTACTCGTTTTCGACCATTTTTTACTAGGAAGGCCATAATGTGGCCGATATGCATTGAATCTTAGCATGTGACAATTCGCTGGATAGGTAAACAACATAACTACGACTTCCATGGGATATTTTTGCATTCTCAAAAAATTCGGCCAAAATGGAGGACAAGAAAATCTCCTCGTTATTTTAGGACATTACTGTTTTCGACCCTTTTTTACTAGGAAGGCCATAAAGTGGCCGATTTGTATTGAATCTTAGCATGTGACAATTCGTTGGATAGGTAAACAACATAACAACGACTTCCATGGGGTATTTTTGCATTCTCTAAAAATTCGGCCAAAATGGAGGTTAAGAAAATCTCCTCGTTAATTTAGGACATTACTCGTTTTCGACCCTTTTTTACTAGGAAGGCCATAAAGTGGCCGGTTTGTATTTAATCTTAGCATGTGACAATTCGTTGGATAGGTAAACAACATAACAACGACTTCCATGGGATATTTTTGCATTCTCTAAAAATTAGGCCAAAATGGAGGTTAAGAAAATCTCCTCGTTAATTTAGGACATTACTCGTTTTCGACCATTTTTTACTAGGAAGGCCATAATGTGGCCGATATGCATTGAATCTTAGCATGTGACAATTCGCTGGATAGGTAAACAACATAACTACGACTTCCATGGGATATTTTTGCATTCTCAAAAAATTCGGCCAAAATGGAGGACAAGAAAATCTCCTCGTTATTTTAGGACATTACTGTTTTCGACCCTTTTTTACTAGGAAGGCCATAAAGTGGCCGATTTGTATTGAATCTTAGCATGTGACAATTCGTTGGATAGGTAAACAACATAACAACGACTTCCATGGGGTATTTTTGCATTCTCTAAAAATTCGGCCAAAATGGAGGTTAAGAAAATCTCCTCGTTAATTTAGGACATTACTCGTTTTCGACCCTTTTTTACTAGGAAGGCCATAAAGTGGCCGGTTTGTATTTAATCTTAGCATGTGACAATTCGTTGGATAGGTAAACAACATAACAACGACTTCCATGGGATATTTTTGCATTCTCTGAAAATTAGGCCAAAATGGAGGTTAAGAAAATCTCCTCGTTAATTTAGGACATTACTCGTTTTCGACCATTTTTTACTAGGAAGGCCATAATGTGGCCGATTTGCATTGAATCTTAGTATGTGACAATTCGTTGGATAGGTAAACAACATAACTACGACTTCCATGGGGTATTTTTGCATTCTCTAAAAATTCGGCCAAAATGGAGGTTAAGAAAATCTCCTCGTTAATTTAGGACATTACTCGTTTTCGACCATTTTTTACTAGGAAGGCCATAAAGTGGCCGATTTGTATTGAATCTTAGCATGTGACAATTCGTTGGATAGGTAAACAACATAACAACGACTTCCATGTGATATTTTTGCATTCTCTAAAAATAAGACCAAAATGGAGGTTAAGAAAATCTCCTCGTTAATTTAGGACATTACTCGTTTTCGACCATTTTTTACTAGGAAGGCCATAATGTGGCCGATATGCATTGAATCTTAGCATGTGACAATTCGCTGGATAGGTAAACAACATAACTACGACTTCCATGGGATATTTTTGCATTCTCTAAAAATTCGGCCAAAATGGAGGACAAGAAAATCTCCTCGTTAATTTAGGACATTACTGTTTTCGACCCTTTTTTACTAGGAAGGCCATAAAGTGGCCGATTTGTATTGAATCTTAGCATGTGACAATTCGTTGGATAGGTAAACAACATAACAACGACTTCCATGGGGTATTTTTGCATTCTCTAAAAATTCGGCCAAAATGGAGGTTAAGAAAATCTCCTCGTTATTTTAGGAAACTACTGTTTTCGACCCTTTTTTACTAGGAAGGCCATAAAGTGGCCGATTTGTATTGAATCTTAGCATGTGACAATTCGTTGGATAGGTAAACAACATAGCTACGACTTCCATGGGGTATTTTTGCATTCTCTAAAAATTCGGCCAAAATGGAGGTTAAGAAAATCTCCTCGTTAATTTAGGACATTACTCGTTTTCGACCCTTTTTTACTAGGAAGGCCATAAAGTGGCCGGTTTGTATTTAATCTTAGCATGTGACAATTCGTTGGATAGGTAAACAACATAACAACGACTTCCATGGGATATTTTTGCATTCTCTGAAAATTAGGCCAAAATGGAGGTTAAGAAAATCTCCTCGTTAATTTAGGACATTACTCGTTTTCGACCATTTTTTACTAGGAAGGCCATAATGTGGCCGATTTGCATTGAATCTTAGTATGTGACAATTCGTTGGATAGGTAAACAACATAACTACGACTTCCATGGTATACTTTTGCATTCTCTAAAAATTCGGCCAAAATGGAGGTTAAGAAAATCTCCTCGTCAATTTAGGACATTACTCGTTTTCGACCATTTTTTACTAGGAAGGCCATAAAGTGGCCGATTTGTATTGAATCTTAGCATGTGACAATTCGTTGGATAGGTAAACAACATAACAACGACTTCCATGTGATATTTTTGCATTCTCTAAAAATAAGACCAAAATGGAGGTTAAGAAAATCTCCTCGTTAATTTAGGACATTACTCGTTTTCGACCATTTTTTACTAGGAAGGCCATAATGTGGCCAATTTGCATTGAATCTTAGCATGTGACAATTCGTTGGATAGGTAACCAACATAACTACGACTTCCGTGGGATATTTTTGCATTCTCTTAAAATTCGGCCAAAATGGACGTCAAGAAAATCTCCTCGTTAATTTAGGACATTACTCGTTTTCGACCATTTTTTACTAGGAAGGCCATAATGTGGCTGATATGCATTGAATCTTAGCATGTGACAATTCGCTGGATAGGTAAACAACATAACTACGACTTCCATGGGATATTTTTGCATTCTCTAAAAATTCGGCCAAAATGGAGGACAAGAAAATCTCCTCGTTATTTTAGGACATTACTGTTTTCGACCCTTTTTTACTAGGAAGGCCATAAAGTGGCCGATTTGTATTGAATCTTAGCATGTGACAATTCGTTGGATAGGTAAACAACATAACAACGGCTTCCATGGGGTATTTTTGCATTCTCTAAAAATTCGGCCAAAATGGAGGTTAAGAAAATCTCCTCGTTATTTTAGGAAATTACTGTTTTCGACCCTTTTTAACTAGGAAGGCCATAAAGTGGCCGATTTGTATTGAATCTTAGCATGTGACAATTCGTTGGATAGGTAAACAACATAGCTACGACTTCCATGGGGTATTTTTGCATTCTCTAAAAATTCGGCCAAAATGGAGGTTAAGAAAATCTCCTCGTTAATTTAGGACATTACTCGTTTTCGACCCTTTTTTACTAGGAAGGCCATAAAGTGGCCGGTTTGTATTTAATCTTAGCATGTGACAATTCGTTGGATAGGTAAACAACATAACAACGACTTCCATGGGATATTTTTGCATTCTCTAAAAATTAGGCCAAAATGGAGGTTAAGAAAATCTCCTCGTTAATTTAGGACATTACTCGTTTTCGACCATTTTTTACTAGGAAGGCCATAATGTGGCCGATATGCATTGAATCTTAGCATGTGACAATTCGCTGGATAGGTAAACAACATAACTACGACTTCCATGGGATATTTTTGCATTCTCTAAAAATTCGGCCAAAATGGAGGACAAGAAAATCTCCTCGTTATTTTAGGACATTACTGTTTTCGACCCTTTTTTACTAGGAAGGCCATAAAGTGGCCGATTTGTATTGAATCTTAGCATGTGACAATTCGTTGGATAGGTAAACAACATAACAACGACTTCCATGGGGTATTTTTGCATTCTCTAAAAATTCGGCCAAAATGGAGGTTAAGAAAATCTCCTCGTTATTTTAGGAAATTACTGTTTTCGACCCTTTTTAACTAGGAAGGCCATAAAGTGGCCGATTTGTATTGAATCTTAGCATGTGACAATTCGTTGGATAGGTAAACAACATGGCTACGACTTCCATGGGGTATTTTTGCATTCTCTAAAAATTCGGCCAAAATGGAGGTTAAGAAAATCTCCTCGTTAATTTAGGACATTACTCGTTTTCGACCCTTTTTTACTAGGAAGGCCATAAAGTGGCCGGTTTGTATTTAATCTTAGCATGTGACAATTCGTTGGATAGGTAAACAACATAACAACGACTTCCATGGGATATTTTTGCATTCTCTGAAAATTAGGCCAAAATGGAGGTTAAGAAAATCTCCTCGTTAATTTAGGACATTACTCGTTTTCGACCATTTTTTACTAGGAAGGCCATAATGTGGCCGATTTGCATTGAATCTTAGTATGTGACAATTCGTTGGATAGGTAAACAACATAACTACGACTTCCATGGTATATTTTTGCATTCTCTAAAAATTCGGCCAAAATGGAGGTTAAGAAAATCTCCTCGTCAATTTAGGACATTACTCGTTTTCGACCATTTTTTACTAGGAAGGCCATAAAGTGGCCGATTTGTATTGAATCTTAGCATGTGACAATTCGTTGGATAGGTAGACAACATAACAACGACTTCCATGGGATATTTTTGCATTCTCTTAAAATTCGGCCAAAATGGACGTCAAGAAAATCTCCTCGTTAATTTAGGACATTACTCGTTTTCGACCATTTTTTACTAGGAAGGCCATAATGTGGCTGATATGCATTGAATCTTAGCATGTGACAATTCGCTGGATAGGTAAACAACATAACTACGACTTCCATGGGATATTTTTGCATTCTCTAAAAATTCGGCCAAAATGGAGGACAAGAAAATCTCCTCGTTATTTTAGGACATTACTGTTTTCGACCCTTTTTTACTAGGAAGGCCATAAAGTGGCCGATTTGTATTGAATCTTAGCATGTGACAATTCGTTGGATAGGTAAACAACATAACAACGGCTTCCATGGGGTATTTTTGCATTCTCTAAAAATTCGGCCAAAATGGAGGTTAAGAAAATCTCCTCGTTATTTTAGGAAATTACTGTTTTCGACCCTTTTTAACTAGGAAGGCCATAAAGTGGCCGATTTGTATTGAATCTTAGCATGTGACAATTCGTTGGATAGGTAAACAACATAGCTACGACTTCCATGGGGTATTTTTGCATTCTCTAAAAATTCGGCCAAAATGGAGGTTAAGAAAATCTCCTCGTTAATTTAGGACATTACTCGTTTTCGACCCTTTTTTACTAGGAAGGCCATAAAGTGGCCGGTTTGTATTTAATCTTAGCATGTGACAATTCGTTGGATAGGTAAACAACATAACAACGACTTCCATGGGATATTTTTGCATTCTCTAAAAATTAGGCCAAAATGGAGGTTAAGAAAATCTCCTCGTTAATTTAGGACATTACTCGTTTTCGACCATTTTTTACTAGGAAGGCCATAATGTGGCCGATATGCATTGAATCTTAGCATGTGACAATTCGCTGGATAGGTAAACAACATAACTACGACTTCCATGGGATATTTTTGCATTCTCTAAAAATTCGGCCAAAATGGAGGACAAGAAAATCTCCTCGTTATTTTAGGACATTACTGTTTTCGACCCTTTTTTACTAGGAAGGCCATAAAGTGGCCGATTTGTATTGAATCTTAGCATGTGACAATTCGTTGGATAGGTAAACAACATAACAACGACTTCCATGGGGTATTTTTGCATTCTCTAAAAATTCGGCCAAAATGGAGGTTAAGAAAATCTCCTCGTTATTTTAGGAAATTACTGTTTTCGACCCTTTTTAACTAGGAAGGCCATAAAGTGGCCGATTTGTATTGAATCTTAGCATGTGACAATTCGTTGGATAGGTAAACAACATAGCTACGACTTCCATGGGGTATTTTTGCATTCTCTAAAAATTCGGCCAAAATGGAGGTTAAGAAAATCTCCTCGTTAATTTAGGACATTACTCGTTTTCGACCCTTTTTTACTAGGAAGGCCATAAAGTGGCCGGTTTGTATTTAATCTTAGCATGTGACAATTCGTTGGATAGGTAAACAACATAACAATGACTTCCATGGGATATTTTTGCATTCTCTAAAAATTAGGCCAAAATGGAGGTTAAGAAAATCTCCTCGTTAATTTAGGACATTACTCGTTTTCGACCATTTTTTACTAGGAAGGCCATAATGTGGCCGATATGCATTGAATCTTAGCATGTGACAATTTGCTGGATAGGTAAACAACATAACTACGACTTCCATGGGATATTTTTGCATTCTCTAAAAATTCGGCCAAAATGGAGGACAAGAAAATCTCCTCGTTATTTTAGGACATTACTGTTTTCGACCCTTTTTTACTAGGAAGGCCATAAAGTGGCCGATTTGTATTGAATCTTAGCATGTGACAATTCGTTGGATAGGTAAACAACATAACAACGACTTCCATGGGGTATTTTTGCATTCTCTAAAAATTCGGCCAAAATGGAGGTTAAGAAAATCTCCTCGTTATTTTAGGAAATTACTGTTTTCGACCCTTTTTAACTAGGAAGGCCATAAAGTGGCCGATTTGTATTGAATCTTAGCATGTGACAATTCGTTGGATAGGTAAACAACATAGCTACGACTTCCATGGGGTATTTTTGCATTCTCTAAAAATTCGGCCAAAATGGAGGTTAAGAAAATCTCCTCGTTAATTTAGGACATTACTCGTTTTCGACCCTTTTTTACTAGGAAGGCCATAAAGTGGCCGGTTTGTATTTAATCTTAGCATGTGACAATTCGTTGGATAGGTAAACAACATAACAACGACTTCCATGGGATATTTTTGCATTCTCTAAAAATTAGGCCAAAATGGAGGTTAAGAAAATCTCCTCGTTAATTTAGGACATTACTCGTTTTCGACCATTTTTTACTAGGAAGGCCATAATGTGGCCGATTTGCATTGAATCTTAGCATGTGACAATTCGTTGGATAGGTAAACAACATAACAACGACTTCCATGGGGTATTTTTGCATTCTCTAAAAATTCGGCCAAAATGGAGGTTAAGAAAATCTCCTCGTTATTTTAGGAAATTACTGTTTTCGACCCTTTTTAACTAGGAAGGCCATAAAGTGGCCGATTTGTATTGAATCTTAGCATGTGACAATTCGTTGGATATTTAAACAACATAGCTACGACTTCCATGGGGTATTTTTGCATTCTCTAAAAATTCGGCCAAAATGGAGGTTAAGAAAATCTCCTCGTTAATTTAGGACATTACTCGTTTTCGACCATTTTTTACTAGGAAGGCCATAATGTGGCCGATTTGCATTGAATCTTAGCATGTGACAATTCGTTGGATAGGTAAACAACATAACTACGATTTCCATGGTATATTTTTGCATTCTCTAAAAATTCGGCCAAAATGGAGGTTAAGAAAATCTCCTCGTTAATTTAGGACATTACTCGTTTTCGACCCTTTTTTACTAGGAAGGCCATAAAGTGGCCGGTTTGTATTGAATCTTAGCATGTGACAATTCGTTGGATAGGTAAACAAGATAACAACGACTTCCATGTGATATTTTTGCATTCTCTAAAAATTAGGCCAAAATGGAGGTTAAGAAAATCTCCTCGTTAATTTAGGACATTACTCGTTTTCGAACCTTTTTTACTAGGAAGGCCATAATGTGGCCGATTTGCATTGAATCTTAGCATGTGACAATTCGTTGGATAGGTAAACAACATAACAACGACGTCCATGTGATATTTTTGCATTCTCTAAAAATTAGGCCAAAATGGAGGTTAAGAAAATCTCCTCGTTAATTTAGGACATTACTCGTTTTCGAACCTTTTTTACTAGGAAGGCCATAATGTGGCCGATTTGCATTGAATCTTAGAATGTGACAATTCGTTGGATAGGTAAACAACATAACTACGACTTCCATGGTATATTTTTGCATTCTCTAAAAATTCGGCCAAAATGGAGGTTAAGAAAATCTCCTCGTTAATTTAGGACATTACTTGTTTTCGACCCTTTTTTACTAGAAAGGCCATAAAGTGGCCGGTTTGTATTTAATCTTAGCATGTGACAATTCGTTGGATAGGTAAACAACATAACTACGACTTCCATGGTATATTTTTGCATTCTCTAAAAATTAGGCCAAAATGGAGGTTAAGAAAATCTCCTCGTTAATTTAGGACATTACTCGTTTTCGACCATTTTTTACTAGGAAGGCCATAATGTGGCCGATATGCATTGAATCTTAGCATGTGACAATTCGCTGGATAGGTAAACAACATAACTACGACTTCCATGGGATATTTTTGCATTCTCTAAAAATTCGGCCAAAATGGAGGACAAGAAAATCTCCTCGTTATTTTAGGACATTACTGTTTTCGACCCTTTTTTACTAGGAAGGCCATAAAGTGGCCGATTTGTATTGAATCTTAGCATGTGACAATTCGTTGGATAGGTAAACAACATAACAACGACTTCCATGGGGTATTTTTGCATTCTCTAAAAATTCGGCCAAAATGGAGGTTAAGAAAATCTCCTCGTTATTTTAGGAAATTACTGTTTTCGACCCTTTTTAACTAGGAAGGCCATAAAGTGGCCGATTTGTATTGAATCTTAGCATGTGACAATTCGTTGGATAGGTAAACAACATAGCTACGACTTCCATGGGGTATTTTTGCATTCTCTAAAAATTCGGCCAAAATGGAGGTTAAGAAAATCTCCTCGTTAATTTAGGACATTACTCGTTTTCGACCCTTTTTTACTAGGAAGGCCATAAAGTGGCCGGTTTGTATTTAATCTTAGCATGTGACAATTCGTTGGATAGGTAAACAACATAACAACGACTTCCATGGGATATTTTTGCATTCTCTAAAAATTAGGCCAAAATGGAGGTTAAGAAAATCTCCTCGTTAATTTAGGACATTACTCGTTTTCGACCATTTTTTACTAGGAAGGCCATAATGTGGCCGATATGCATTGAATCATAGCATGTGACAATTCGCTGGATAGGTAAACAACATAACTACGACTTCCATGGGATATTTTTGCATTCTCTAAAAATTCGGCCAAAATGGAGGACAAGAAAATCTCCTCGTTATTTTAGGACATTACTGTTTTCGACCCTTTTTAACTAGGAAGGCCATAAAGTGGCCGATTTGTATTGAATGTTAGCATGTGACAATTCGTTGGATATTTAAACAACATAGCTACGACTTCCATGGGGTATTTTTGCATTCTCTAAAAATTCGGCCAAAATGGAGGTTAAGAAAATCTCCTCGTTAATTTAGGACATTACTCGTTTTCGACCATTTTTTACTAGGAAGGCCATAATGTGGCCGATTTGCATTGAATCTTAGCATGTGACAATTCGTTGGATAGGTAAACAACATAACTACGACTTCCATGGTATATTTTTGCATTCTCTAAAAATTCGGCCAAAATGGAGGTTAAGAAAATCTCCTCGTTAATTTAGGACATTACTCGTTTTCGACCCTTTTTTACTAGGAAGGCCATAAAGTGGCCGGTTTGTATTGAATCTTAGCATGTGACAATTCGTTGGATAGGTAAACAACATAACAACGACTTCCATGTGATATTTTTGCATTCTCTAAAAATTAGGCCAAAATGGAGGTTAAGAAAATCTCCTCGTTAATTTAGGACATTACTCGTTTTCGAACCTTTTTTACTAGGAAGGCCATAATGTGGCCGATTTGCATTGAATCTTAGCATGTGACAATTCGTTGGATAGGTAAACAACATAACAACGACGTCCATGTGATATTTTTGCATTCTCTAAAAATTAGGCCAAAATGGAGGTTAAGAAAATCTCCTCGTTAATTTAGGACATTACTCGTTTTCGAACCTTTTTTACTAGGAAGGCCATAATGTGGCCGATTTGCATTGAATCTTAGCATGTGACAATTCGTTGGATAGGTAAACAACATAACTACGACTTCCATGGTATATTTTTGCATTCTCTAAAAATTCGGCCAAAATGGAGGTTAAGAAAATCTCCTCGTTAATTTAGGACATTACTTGTTTTCGACCCTTTTTTACTAGGAAGGCCATAAAGTGGCCGGTTTGTATTTAATCTTAGCATGTGACAATTCGTTGGATAGGTAAACAACATAACAACGACTTCCATGGGATATTTTTGCATTCTCTAAAAATTAGGCCAAAATGGAGGTTAAGAAAATCTCCTCGTTAATTTAGGACATTACTCGTTTTCGACCATTTTTTACTAGGAAGGCCATAATGTGGCCGATATGCATTGAATCTTAGCATGTGACAATTCGCTGGATAGGTAAACAACATAACTACGACTTCCATGGGATATTTTTGCATTCTCTAAAAATTCGGCCAAAATGGAGGACAAGAAAATCTCCTCGTTATTTTAGGACATTACTGTTTTCGACCCTTTTTTACTAGGAAGGCCATAAAGTGGCCGATTTGTATTGAATCTTAGCATGTGACAATTCGTTGGATAGGTAAACAACATAACAACGATTTCCATGGGGTATTTTTGCATTCTCTAAAAATTCGGCCAAAATGGAGGTTAAGAAAATCTCCTCGTTATTTTAGGAAATTACTGTTTTCGACCCTTTTTAACTAGGAAGGCCATAAAGTGGCCGATTTGTATTGAATCTTAGCATGTGACAATTCGTTGGATAGGTAAACAACAGAGCTACGACTTCCATGGGGTATTTTTGCATTCTCTAAAAATTCGGCCAAAATGGAGGTTAAGAAAATCTCCTCGTTAATTTAGGACATTACTCGTTTTCGACCCTTTTTTACTAGGAAGGCCATAAAGTGGCCGGTTTGTATTTAATCTTAGCATGTGACAATTCGTTGGATAGGTAAACAACATAACAACGACTTCCATGGGATATTTTTGCATTCTCTAAAAATTAGGCCAAAATGGAGGTTAAGAAAATCTCCTCGTTAATTTAGGACATTACTCGTTTTCGACCATTTTTTACTAGGAAGGCCAAAATGTGGCCGATATGCATTGAATCTTAGCATGTGACAATTCGCTGGATAGGTAAACAAAATAACTACGACTTCCATGGGATATTTTTGCATTCTCTAAAAATTCGGCCAAAATGGAGGACAAGAAAATCTCCTCGTTATTTTACGACATTACTGTTTTCGACCCTTTTTTACTAGGAAGGCCATAAAGTGGCCGATTTGTATTGAATCTTAGCATGTGACAATTCGTTGGATAGGTAAACAACATAACAACGACTTCCATGGGGTATTTTTGCATTCTCTAAAAATTCGGCCAAAATGGAGGTTAAGAAAATCTCCTCGTTATTTTAGGAAATTACTTGTTTTCGACCCTTTTTTACTAGGAAGGCCATAAAGTGGCCGGTTTGTATTTAATCTTAGCATGTGACAATTCGTTGGATAGGTAAACAACATAACAACGACTTCCATGGGATATTTTTGCATTCTCTAAAAATTAGGCCAAAATGGAGGTTAAGAAAATCTCCTCGTTAATTTAGGACATTACTCGTTTTCGACCATTTTTTACTAGGAAGGCCATAATGTGGCCGATATGCATTGAATCATAGCATGTGACAATTCGCTGGATAGGTAAACAACATAACTACGACTTCCATGGGATATTTTTGCATTCTCTAAAAATTCGGCCAAAATGGAGGACAAGAAAATCTCCTCGTTATTTTAGGACATTACTGTTTTCGACCCTTTTTAACTAGGAAGGCCATAAAGTGGCCGATTTGTATTGAATCTTAGCATGTGACAATTCGTTGGATATTTAAACAACATAGCTACGACTTCCATGGGGTATTTTTGCATTCTCTAAAAATTCGGCCAAAATGGAGGTTAAGAAAATCTCCTCGTTAATTTAGGACATTACTCGTTTTCGACCATTTTTTACTAGGAAGGCCATAATGTGGCCGATTTGCATTGAATCTTAGCATGTGACAATTCGTTGGATAGGTAAACAACATAACTACGACTTCCATGGTATATTTTTGCATTCTCTAAAAATTCGGCCAAAATGGAGGTTAAGAAAATCTCCTCGTTAATTTAGGACATTACTCGTTTTCGACCCTTTTTTACTAGGAAGGCCATAAAGTGGCCGGTTTGTATTGAATCTTAGCATGTGACAATTCGTTGGATAGGTAAACAACATAACAACGACTTCCATGTGATATTTTTGCATTCTCTAAAAATTAGGCCAAAATGGAGGTTAAGAAAATCTCCTCGTTAATTTAGGACATTACTCGTTTTCGAACCTTTTTTACTAGGAAGGCCATAATGTGGCCGATTTGCATTGAATCTTAGCATGTGACAATTCGTTGGATAGGTAAACAACATAACAACGACGTCCATGTGATATTTTTGCATTCTCTAAAAATTAGGCCAAAATGGAGGTTAAGAAAATCTCCTCGTTAATTTAGGACATTACTCGTTTTCGAACCTTTTTTACTAGGAAGGCCATAATGTGGCCGATTTGCATTGAATCTTAGCATGTGACAATTCGTTGGATAGGTAAACAACATAACTACGACTTCCATGGTATATTTTTGCATTCTCTAAAAATTCGGCCAAAATGGAGGTTAAGAAAATCTCCTCGTTAATTTAGGACATTACTTGTTTTCGACCCTTTTTTACTAGGAAGGCCATAAAGTGGCCGGTTTGTATTTAATCTTAGCATGTGACAATTCGTTGGATAGGTAAACAACATAACAACGACTTCCATGGGATATTTTTGCATTCTCTAAAAATTAGGCCAAAATGGAGGTTAAGAAAATCTCCTCGTTAATTTAGGACATTACTCGTTTTCGACCATTTTTTACTAGGAAGGCCATAATGTGGCCGATATGCATTGAATCTTAGCATGTGACAATTCGCTGGATAGGTAAACAACATAACTACGACTTCCATGGGATATTTTTGCATTCTCTAAAAATTCGGCCAAAATGGAGGACAAGAAAATCTCCTCGTTATTTTAGGACATTACTGTTTTCGACCCTTTTTTACTAGGAAGGCCATAAAGTGGCCGATTTGTATTGAATCTTAGCATGTGACAATTCGTTGGATAGGTAAACAACATAACAACGATTTCCATGGGGTATTTTTGCATTCTCTAAAAATTCGGCCAAAATGGAGGTTAAGAAAATCTCCTCGTTATTTTAGGAAATTACTGTTTTCGACCCTTTTTAACTAGGAAGGCCATAAAGTGGCCGATTTGTATTGAATCTTAGCATGTGACAATTCGTTGGATAGGTAAACAACATAGCTACGACTTCCATGGGGTATTTTTGCATTCTCTAAAAATTCGGCCAAAATGGAGGTTAAGAAAATCTCCTCGTTAATTTAGGACATTACTCGTTTTCGACCCTTTTTTACTAGGAAGGCCATAAAGTGGCCGGTTTGTATTTAATCTTAGCATGTGACAATTCGTTGGATAGGTAAACAACATAACAACGACTTCCATGGGATATTTTTGCATTCTCTAAAAATTAGGCCAAAATGGAGGTTAAGAAAATCTCCTCGTTAATTTAGGACATTACTCGTTTTCGACCATTTTTTACTAGGAAGGCCATAATGTGGCCGATATGCATTGAATCTTAGCATGTGACAATTCGCTGGATAGGTAAACAAAATAACTACGACTTCCATGGGATATTTTTGCATTCTCTAAAAATTCGGCCAAAATGGAGGACAAGAAAATCTCCTCGTTATTTTACGACATTACTGTTTTCGACCCTTTTTTACTAGGAAGGCCATAAAGTGGCCGATTTGTATTGAATCTTAGCATGTGACAATTCGTTGGATAGGTAAACAACATAACAACGACTTCCATGGGGTATTTTTGCATTCTCTAAAAATTCGGCCAAAATGGAGGTTAAGAAAATCTCCTCGTTATTTTAGGAAATTACTGTTTTCGACCCTTTTTAACTAGGAAGGCCATAAAGTGGCCGATTTGTATTGAATCTTAGCATGTGACAATTCGTTGGATAGGTAAACAACATAGCTACGACTTCCATGGGGTATTTTTGCATTCTCTAAAAATTCGGCCAAAATGGAGGTTAAGAAAATCTCCTCGTTAATTTAGGACATTACTCGTTTTCGACCCTTTTTTACTAGGAAGGCCATAAAGTGGCCGGTTTGTATTTAATCTTAGCATGTGACAATTCGTTCGATAGGTAAACAACATAGCTACGACTTCCATGGGATATTTTTACATTCTCTAAAAATTCGGCTAAAATGGAGGTTAAGAAAATCTCCTCGTTAATTTAGGACATTACTCGTTTTTGACCCTTTTTTACTAGGAAGGCCATAATGTGGCCGATTTGCATTGAATCTTAGCATGTGACAATTCGTTGGATAGGTAAACAACATAACTACGACTTCCATGGGATATTTTTGCATTCTCTAAAAATTAAGCCAAAATGGAGGTTAAGAAAATCTCCCCGTTAATTTAGGACATTACTCGTTTTCGACCATTTTTTAGTAGGAAGGCCATAATGTGGCCGATTTGCATTGAATCTTAGCATGTGACAATTCGTTGGATAGGTAAACAACATAACTATGACTTCCATGGTATATTTTTGCATTCTCTAAAAATTCGGCCAAAATGGAGGTTAAGAAAATCTCCTCGTTAATTTAGGACATTACTCGTTTTCGACCATTTTTTACTAGGAAGGCCATAATGTGGCCGATTTGCATTGAATCTTAGCATGTGACAATTCGTTGGATAGGTAAACAACATAACTACGACTTCCATGGTATATTTTTGCATTCTCTAAAAATTCGGCCAAAATGGAGGTTAAGAAAATCTCCTCGTTAATTTAGGACATTACTCGTTTTCGACCCTTTTTTACTAGGAAGGCCATAATGTGGCCGATTTGCATTGAATCTTAGCATGTGACAATTCGCTGGTTAGGTAAACAACATAACTACGACTTCCATGGGATATTTTTGCATTCTCTAAAAATTCGACCAAAATGGAGGACAAGAAAATCTCCTCGTTATTTTAGGACATTACTGTTTTCGACCCTTTTTTACTAGGAAAGCCATAAAGTGGCCGATTTGTATTGAATCTTAGCATGTGACAATTCGTTGGATAGGTAAACAACATAACAACGACTTCCATGGGGTATTTTTGCATTCTCTAAAAATTCGGCCAAAATGGAGGTTAAGAAAATCTCCTCGTTATTTTAGGAAATTACTGTTTTCGACCCTTTTTTACTAGGAAGGCCATAAAGTGGCCGATTTGTATTGAATCTTAGCATGTGACAATTCGTTGGATAGGTAAACAACATAGCTACGACTTCCATGGTGTATTTTTGCATTCTCTAAAAATTCGGCCAAAATGGAGGTTAAGAAAATCTCCTCGTTAATTTAGGACATTACTCGTTTTCGACCCTTTTTTACTAGGAAGGCCATAAAGTGGCCGGTTTGTATTGAATCTTAGCATGTGACAATTCGTTGGATAGGTAAACAACATAACAACGACTTCCATGTGATATTTTTGCATTCTCTAAAAATTAGGCGAAAATGGAGGTTAAGAAAATCTCCTCGTTAATTTAGGACATTACTCGTTTTCGACCATTTTTTACTAGGGAGGCCATAATGTGGCCGATTTGCATTGAATCTTAGCATGTGACAATTCGTTGGATAGGTAAACATCATAACAACGACGTCCATGTGATATTTTTGCATTCTCTAAAAATTAGGCCAAAATGGAGGTTAAGAAAATCTCCTCGTTAATTTAGGACATTACTCGTTTTCGAACCTTTTTTACTAGGAAGGCCATAATGTGGCCGATTTGCATTGAATCTTAGCATGTGACAATTCGTTGGATAGGTAAACAACATAACTACGACTTCCATGGTATATTTTTGCATTCTCTAAAAATTCGGCCAAAATGGAGGTTAAGAAAATCTCCTCGTTAATTTAGGACATTACTCGTTTTCGACCCTTTTTTACTAGGAAGGCCATAATGTGGCCGATTTGCATTGAATCTTAGCATGTGACAATTCGTTGGATAGGTAACCAACATAACTACGACTTCCGTGGGATATTTTTGCATTCTCTTAAAATTCGGCCAAAATGGAGGTCAAGAAAATCTCCTCGTTAATTTAGGACATTACTCGTTTTCGACCATTTTTTACTAGGAAGGCCATAAAGTGGCCAATTTGTATTGAATCTTAGCATGTGACAATTCGTTGGATAGGTAAACAACATAACAACGACTTCCATGTGATATTTTTGCATTCTCTAAAAATTAGGCCAAAATGGAGGTTAAGAAAATCTCCTCGTTAATTTAGGACATTACTCGTTTTCGACCATTTTTTACTAGGAAGGCCATAAAGTGGCCGATTTGTCTTGAATCTTAGCATGTGACAATTCGTTGGATAGGTAAACAACATAACAACGACTTCCATGTGATATTTTTGCATTCTCTAAAAATCAGGCCAAAATGGAGGTTAAGAAAATCTCCTCGTTAATTTAGGACATTACTCGTTTTCGACCATTTTTTACTAGGAAGGCCTTAATGTGGCCGATTTGCGTTGAATCTTAGCATGTGACAATTCGTTGGATAGGTAACCAACATAACTACGACTTCCGTGGGATATTTTTGCATTCTCTTAAAATTCGGCCAAAATGGACGTCAAGAAAATCTCCTCGTTAATTTAGGACATTACTCGTTTTCGACCATTTTTTACTAGGAAGGCCATAATGTGGCTGATTTGCATTGAATCTTAGCATGTGACAATTCGCTGGATAGGTAAACAACATAACTACGACTTCCATGGGATATTTTTGCATTCTCTAAAAATTCGGCCAAAATGGAGGACAAGAAAATCTCCTCGTTATTACTGTTTTCGACCCTTTTTTACTAGGAAGGCCATAAAGTGGCCGATTTGTATTGAATCTTAGCATGTGACAATTCGTTAGATAGGTAAACAACATAGCTACGACTTCCATGGGGTATTTTTGCATTCTCTAAAAATTCGGCCAAAATGGAGGTTAAGAAAATCTCCTCGTTAATTTAGGACATTACTCGTTTTCGACCCTTTTTTACTAGGAAGGCCATAAAGTGGCCGGTTTGTATTTAATCTTAGCATGTGACAATTCGTTGGATAGGTAAACAACATAACAACGACTTCCATGGGATATTTTTGCATTCTCTAAAAATTAGGCCAAAATGGAGGTTAAGAAAATCTCCTCGTTAATTTAGGACATTACTCGTTTTCGACCATTTTTTACTAGGAAGGCCATAATGTGGCCGATTTGCATTGAATCTTAGCATGTGACAATTCGTTGGATAGGTAAACAACATATCTACGACTTCCATGGTATATTTTTGCATTCTCTAAAAATTCGGCCAAAATGGAGGTTAAGAAAATCTCCTCGTCAATTTAGGACATTACTCGTTTTCGACCATTTTTTACTAGGAAGGCCATAAAGTGGCCGATTTGTATTGAATCTTAGCATGTGACAATTCGTTGGATAGGTAAACAACATAACAACGACTTCCATGTGATATTTTTGCATTCTCTAAAAATAAGACCAAAATGGAGGTTAAGAAAATCTCCTCGTTAATTTAGGACATTACTCGTTTTCGACCATTTTTTACTAGGAAGGCCATAATGTGGCCAATTTGCATTGAATCTTAGCATGTGACAATTCGTTGGATAGGTAACCAACATAACTACGACTTCCGTGGGATATTTTTGCATTCTCTTAAAATTCGGCCAAAATGGACGTCAAGAAAATCTCCTCGTTAATTTAGGACATTACTCGTTTTCGACCATTTTTTACTAGGAACGCCATAATGTGGCCGATATGCATTGAATCTTAGCATGTGACAATTCGCTGGATAGGTAAACAACATAACTACGACTTCCATGGGATATTTTTGCATTCTCTTAAAATTCGGCCAAAATGGAGGACAAGAAAATCTCCTCGTTATTTTAGGACATTACTGTTTTCGACCCTTTTTTACTAGGAAGGCCATAAAGTGGCCGATTTGTATTGAATCTTAGCATGTGACAATTCGTTGGATAGGTAAACAACATAACAACGACTTCCATGGGGTATTTTTGCATTCTCTAAAAATTCGGCCAAAATGGAGGTTAAGAAAATCTCCTCGTTATTTTAGGAAATTACTGTTTTCGACCCTTTTTAACTAGGAAGGCCATAAAGTGGCCGATTTGTATTGAATCTTAGCATGTGACAATTCGTTGGATAGGTAAACAACATAGCTACGACTTCCATGGGGTATTTTTGCATTCTCTAAAAATTCGGCCAAAATGGAGGTTAAGAAAATCTCCTCGTTAATTTAGGACATTACTCGTTTTCGACCCTTTTTTACTAGGAAGGCCATAAAGTGGCCGGTTTGTATTTAATCTTAGCATGTGACAATTCGTTGGATAGGTAAACAACATAACAACGACTTCCATGGGATATTTTTGCATTCTCTAAAAATTAGGCCAAAATGGAGGTTAAGAAAATCTCCTCGTTAATTTAGGACATTACTCGTTTTCGACCATTTTTTACTAGGAAGGCCATAATGTGGCCGATATGCATTGAATCTTAGCATGTGACAATTCGCTGGATAGGTAAACAACATAACTACGACTTCCAATGGATATTTTTGCATTCTCTAAAAATTCGGCCAAAATGGAGGACAAGAAAATCTCCTCGTTATTTTAGGACATTACTGTTTTCGACCCTTTTTTACTAGGAAGGCCATAAAGTGGCCGATTTGTATTGAATCTTAGCATGTGACAATTTGTTGGATAGGTAAACAACATAACAACGACTTCCATTGGGTATTTTTGCATTCTCTAAAAATTCGGCCAAAATGGAGGACAAGAAAATCTCCTCGTTATTTTAGGACATTACTGTTTTCGACCCTTTTTTACTAGAAAGGCCATAAAGTGGCCGATTTGTATTGAATCTTAGCATGTGACAATTCGTTGGATAGGTAAACAACATAACTACGACTTCCATGGTATATTTTTGCATTCTCTAAAAATTCGGCCAAAATGGAGGTTAAGAAAATCTCCTCGTCAATTTAGGACATTACTCGTTTTCGACCATTTTTTACTAGGAAGGCCATAAAGTGGCCGATTTGTATTGAATCTTAGCATGTGACAATTCGTTGGATAGGTAAACAACATAACAACGACTTCCATGTGATATTTTTGCATTCTCTAAAAATAAGACCAAAATGGAGGTTAAGAAAATCTCCTCGTTAATTTAGGACATTACTCGTTTTCGACCATTTTTTACTAGGAAGGCCATAATGTCGCCAATTTGCATTGAATCTTAGCATGTGACAATTCGTTGGATAGGTAACCAACATAACTACGACTTCCGTGGGATATTTTTGCATTCTCTTAAAATTCGGCCAAAATGGACGTCAAGAAAATCTCCTCGTTAATTTAGGACATTACTCGTTTTCGACCATTTTTTACTAGGAAGGCCATAATGTGGCCGATATGCATTGAATCTTAGCATGTGACAATTCGCTGGATAGGTAAACAACATAACTACGACTTCCATGGGATATTTTTGCATTCTCTAAAAATTCGGCCAAAATGGAGGACAAGAAAATCTCCTCGTTATTTTAGGACATTACTGTTTTCGACCCTTTTTTTACTAGGAAGGCCATAAAGTGGCCGATTTGTATTGAATCTTAGCATGTGACAATTCGTTGGATAGGTAAACAACATAACAACGACTTCCATGGGGTATTTTTGCATTCTCTAAAAATTCGGCCAAAATGGAGGTTAAGAAAATCTCCTCGTTAATTTAGGACATTACTCGTTTTCGACCCTTTTTTACTAGGAAGGCCATAAAGTGGCCGGTTTGTATTTAATCTTAGCATGTGACAATTCGTTGGATAGGTAAACAACATAACAACGACTTCCATGGGATATTTTTGCATTCTCTAAAAATTAGGCCAAAATGGAGGTTAAGAAAATCTCCTCGTTAATTTAGGACATTACTCGTTTTCGACCATTTTTTACTAGGAAGGCCATAATGTGGCCGATTTGCATTGAATCTTAGCATGTGACAATTCGTTGGATAGGTAAACAACATATCTACGACTTCCATGGTATATTTTTGCATTCTCTAAAAATTCGGCCAAAATGGAGGTTAAGAAAATCTCCTCGTCAATTTAGGACATTACTCGTTTTCGACCATTTTTTACTAGGAAGGCCATAAAGTGGCCGATTTGTATTGAATCTTAGCATGTGACAATTCGTTGGATAGGTAAACAACATAACAACGACTTCCATGTGATATTTTTGCATTCTCTAAAAATAAGACCAAAATGGAGGTTAAGAAAATCTCCTCGTTAATTTAGGACATTACTCGTTTTCGACCATTTTTTACTAGGAAGGCCATAATGTCGCCAATTTGCATTGAATCTTAGCATGTGACAATTCGTTGGATAGGTAACCAACATAACTACGACTTCCGTGGGATATTTTTGCATTCTCTCAAAATTCGGCCAAAATGGACGTCAAGAAAATCTCCTCGTTAATTTAGGACATTACTCGTTTTCGACCATTTTTTACTAGGAAGGCCATAATGTGGCCGATATGCATTGAATCTTAGCATGTGACAATTCCCTGGATAGGTAAACAACATAACTACGACTTCCATGGGATATTTTTGCATTCTCTAAAAATTCGGCCAAAATGGAGGACAAGAAAATCTCCTCGTTATTTTAGGACATTACTGTTTTCGACCCTTTTTTTACTAGGAAGGCCATAAAGTGGCCGATTTGTATTGAATCTTAGCATGTGACAATTCGTTGGATAGGTAAACAACATAACAACGACTTCCATGGGGTATTTTTGCATTCTCTAAAAATTCGGCCAAAATGGAGGTTAAGAAAATCTCCTCGTTAATTTAGGACATTACTCGTTTTCGACCCTTTTTTACTAGGAAGGCCATAAAGTGGCCGGTTTGTATTTAATCTTAGCATGTGACAATTCGTTGGATAGGTAAACAACATAACAACGACTTCCATGGGATATTTTTGCATTCTCTAAAAATTAGGCCAAAATGGAGGTTAAGAAAATCTCCTCGTTAATTTAGGACATTACTCGTTTTCGACCATTTTTTACTAGGAAGGCCATAATGTGGCCGATTTGCATTGAATCTTAGCATGTGACAATTCGTTGGATAGGTAAACAACATATCTACGACTTCCATGGTATATTTTTGCATTCTCTAAAAATTCGGCCAAAATGGAGGTTAAGAAAATCTCCTCGTCAATTTAGGACATTACTCGTTTTCGACCATTTTTTACTAGGAAGGCCATAAAGTGGCCGATTTGTATTGAATCTTAGCATGTGACAATTCGTTGGATAGGTAAACATCATAACAACGACTTCCATGTGATATTTTTGCATTCTCTAAAAATAAGACCAAAATGGAGGTTAAGAAAATCTCCTCGTTAATTTAGGACATTACTCGTTTTCGACCATTTTTTACTAGGAAGGCCATAATGTCGCCAATTTGCATTGAATCTTAGCATGTGACAATTCGTTGGATAGGTAACCAACATAACTACGACTTCCGTGGGATATTTTTGCATTCTCTTAAAATTCGGCCAAAATGGACGTCAAGAAAATCTCCTCGTTAAGTTAGGACATTACTCGTTTTCGACCATTTTTTACTAGGAAGGCCATAATGTGGCCGATATGCATTGAATCTTAGCATGTGACAATTCGCTGGATAGGTAAACAACATAACTACGACTTCCATGGGATATTTTTGCATTCTCTAAAAATTCGGCCAAAATGGAGGACAAGAAAATCTCCTCGTTATTTTAGGACATTACTGTTTTCGACCCTTTTTTTACTAGGAAGGCCATAAAGTGGCCGATTTGTATTGAATCTTAGCATGTGACAATTCGTTGGATAGGTAAACAACATAACAACGACTTCCATGGGGTATTTTTGCATTCTCTAAAAATTCGGCCAAAATGGAGGTTAAGAAAATCTCCTCGTTAATTTAGGACATTACTCGTTTTCGACCCTTTTTTACTAGGAAGGCCATAAAGTGGCCGGTTTGTATTTAATCTTAGCATGTGACAATTCGTTGGATAGGTAAACAACATAACAACGACTTCCATGGGATATTTTTGCATTCTCTAAAAATTAGGCCAAAATGGAGGTTAAGAAAATCTCCTCGTTAATTTAGGACATTACTCGTTTTCGACCATTTTTTACTAGGAAGGCCATAATGTGGCCGATTTGCATTGAATCTTAGCATGTGACAATTCGTTGGATAGGTAAACAACATATCTACGACTTCCATGGTATATTTTTGCATTCTCTAAAAATTCGGCCAAAATGGAGGTTAAGAAAATCTCCTCGTCAATTTAGGACATTACTCGTTTTCGACCATTTTTTACTAGGAAGGCCATAAAGTGGCCGATTTGTATTGAATCTTAGCATGTGAAAATTCGTTGGATAGGTAAACAACATAACAACGACTTCCATGTGATATTTTTGCATTCTCTAAAAATAAGACCAAAATGGAGGTTAAGAAAATCTCCTCGTTAATTTAGGACATTACTCGTTTTCGACCATTTTTTACTAGGAAGGCCATAATGTGGCCGATATGCATTGAATCTTAGCATGTGACAATTCGCTGGATAGGTAAACAACATAACTACGACTTCCATGGGATATTTTTGCATTCTCTTAAAATTCGGCCAAAATGGAGGACAAGAAAATCTCCTCGTTATTTTAGGACATTACTGTTTTCGACCCTTTTTTACTAGGAAGGCCATAAAGTGGCCGATTTGTATTGAATCTTAGCATGTGACAATTCGTTGGATAGGTAAACAACATAACAACGACTTCCATGGGGTATTTTTGCATTCTCTAAAAATTCGGCCAAAATGGAGGTTAAGAAAATCTCCTCGTTATTTTAGGAAATTACTGTTTTCGACCCTTTTTAACTAGGAAGGCCATAAAGTGGCCGATTTGTATTGAATCTTAGCATGTGACAATTCGTTGGATAGGTAAACAACATAGCTACGACTTCCATGGGGTATTTTTGCATTCTCTAAAAATTCGGCCAAAATGGAGGTTAAGAAAATCTCCTCGTTAATTTAGGACATTACTCGTTTTCGACCCTTTTTTACTAGGAAGGCCATAAAGTGGCCGGTTTGTATTTAATCTTAGCATGTGACAATTCGTTGGATAGGTAAACAACATAACAACGACTTCCATGGGATATTTTTGCATTCTCTAAAAATTAGGCCAAAATGGAGGTTAAGAAAATCTCCTCGTTAATTTAGGACATTACTCGTTTTCGACCATTTTTTACTAGGAAGGCCATAATGTGGCCGATATGCATTGAATCTTAGCATGTGACAATTCGCTGGATAGGTAAACAACATAACTACGACTTCCATGGGATATTTTTGCATTCTCTAAAAATTCGGCCAAAATGGAGGACAAGAAAATCTCCTCGTTATTTTAGGACATTACTGTTTTCGACCCTTTTTTACTAGGAAGGCCATAAAGTGGCCGATTTGTATTGAATCTTAGCATGTGACAATTTGTTGGATAGGTAAACAACATAACAACGACTTCCATTGGGTATTTTTGCATTCTCTAAAAATTCGGCCAAAATGGAGGACAAGAAAATCTCCTCGTTATTTTAGGACATTACTGTTTTCGACCCTTTTTTACTAGAAAGGCCATAAAGTGGCCGATTTGTATTGAATCTTAGCATGTGACAATTCGTTGGATAGGTAAACAACATAACTACGACTTCCATGGTATATTTTTGCATTCTCTAAAAATTCGGCCAAAATGGAGGTTAAGAAAATCTCCTCGTCAATTTAGGACATTACTCGTTTTCGACCATTTTTTACTAGGAAGGCCATAAAGTGGCCGATTTGTATTGAATCTTAGCATGTGACAATTCGTTGGATAGGTAAACAACATAACAACGACTTCCATGTGATATTTTTGCATTCTCTAAAAATAAGACCAAAATGGAGGTTAAGAAAATCTCCTCGTTAATTTAGGACATTACTCGTTTTCGACCATTTTTTACTAGGAAGGCCATAATGTCGCCAATTTGCATTGAATCTTAGCATGTGACAATTCGTTGGATAGGTAACCAACATAACTATGACTTCCGTGGGATATTTTTGCATTCTCTTAAAATTCGGCCAAAATGGACGTCAAGAAAATCTCCTCGTTAATTTAGGACATTACTCGTTTTCGACCATTTTTTACTAGGAAGGCCATAATGTGGCCGATATGCATTGAATCTTAGCATGTGACAATTCGCTGGATAGGTAAACAACATAACTACGACTTCCATGGGATATTTTTGCATTCTCTAAAAATTCGGCCAAAATGGAGGACAAGAAAATCTCCTCGTTATTTTAGGACATTACTGTTTTCGACCCTTTTTTTACTAGGAAGGCCATAAAGTGGCCGATTTGTATTGAATCTTAGCATGTGACAATTCGTTGGATAGGTAAACAACATAACAACGACTTCCATGGGGTATTTTTGCATTCTCTAAAAATTCGGCCAAAATGGAGGTTAAGAAAATCTCCTCGTTAATTTAGGACATTACTCGTTTTCGACCATTTTTTACTAGGAAGGCCATAATGTGGCCGATTTGCATTGAATCTTAGCATGTGACAATTCGTTGGATAGGTAAACAACATAACTACGACTTCCCTGGTATATTTTTGCATTCTCTAAAAATTCGGCCAAAATGGAGGTTAAAAAAATCTACTCGTTAATTTAGGACATTACTCGTTTTCGACCCTTTTTTACTAGGAAGGCCATAATGTGGCCGATTTGCATTGAATCTTAGCATGTGACAATTCTTTGGATAGGTAACGAACATAACTACGACTTCCGTGGGATATTTTTGCATTCTCTAAAAATTCGGCCAAAATGGAGGTTAAGAAAATCTCCTCGTTATTTTAGGACATTACTCGTTTTCGACCCTTTTTTACTAGGAAGGCCATAAAGTGGCCGGTTTGTATTGAATCTTAGCATGTGACAATTCGTTGGATAGGTAAACAACAAAGCTACGATTTCCACGGGATATTTTTACATTCTCTAAATATTCGGCCAAAATGGAGGTTAAGAAAATATCCTCGTTAATTTAGGACATTACTCGTTTTTGACCCTTTTTTACTAGGAAGGCCATAATGTGGCCGATTTGCATTGAATCTTAGCATGTGACAATTCGTTGGATAGGTAAACAACATAACTACGACTTCCATGGGATATTTTTGCATTCTCTTAAAATTCGGCCAAAATGGAGGTCAAGAAAATCTCCTCGTTAATTTAGGACATTACTCGTTTTCGACCCTTTTTTACTAGGAAGGCCATAAAGTGGCCGGTTTGTATTGAATCTTAGCATGTGACAATTCGTTGGATAGGTAAACAACATAACAACGACTTCCATGTGATATTCTTGCATTCTCTAAAAATTAGGCCAAAATGGAGGTTAAGAAAATCTCCTCGTTAATTTAGGACATTACTCGTTTTCGACCCTTTTTTACTAGGAAGGCCATAATGTGGCCGATTTGCATTGAATCTTAGCATGTGACAATTCGTTGGATTGGTAAACAACATAACTACGACTTCCATGGTATATTTTTGCATTCTCTAAAAATTCGGCCAAAATGGAGGTTAAGAAAATCTCCTCGTTAATTTAGGACATTACTTGTTTTCGACCCTTTTTTACTAGGAAGGCCATAAAGTGGCCGGTTTGTATTTAATCTTAGCATGTGACAATTCGTTGGATAGGTAAACAACATAACAACGACTTCCATGGGATATTTTTGCATTCTCTAAAAATTAGGCCAAAATGGAGGTTAAGAAAATCTCCTCGTTAATTTAGGACATTACTCGTTTTCGACCATTTTTTACTAGGAAGGCCATAATGTGGCCGATATGCATTGAATCTTAGCATGTGACAATTCGCTGGATAGGTAAACAACATAACTACGACTTCCATGGGATATTTTTGCATTCTCTAAAAATTCGGCCAAAATGGAGGACAAGAAAATCTCCTCGTTATTTTAGGACATTACTGTTTTCGACCCTTTTTTACTAGGAAGGCCATAAAGTGGCCGATTTGTATTGAATCTTAGCATGTGACAATTCGTTGGATAGGTAAACAACATAACAACGACTTCCATGGGGTATTTTTGCATTCTCTAAAAATTCGGCCAAAATGGAGGTTAAGAAAATCTCCTCGTTATTTTAGGAAATTACTGTTTTCGACCCTTTTTAACTAGGAAGGCCATAAAGTGGCCGATTTGTATTGAATCTTAGCATGTGACAATTCGTTGGATAGGTAAACAACATAGCTACGACTTCCATGGGGTATTTTTGCATTCTCTAAAAATTCGGCCAAAATGGAGGTTAAGAAAATCTCCTCGTTAATTTAGGACATTACTCGTTTTCGACCCTTTTTTACTAGGAAGGCCATAAAGTGGCCGGTTTGTATTTAATCTTAGCATGTGACAATTCGTTCGATAGGTAAACAACATAGCTACGACTTCCATGGGATATTTTTACATTCTCTAAAAATTCGGCTAAAATGGAGGTTAAGAAAATCTCCTCGTTAATTTAGGACATTACTCGTTTTTGACCCTTTTTTACTAGGAAGGCCATAATGTGGCCGATTTGCATTGAATCTTAGCATGTGACAATTCGTTGGATATGTAAACAACATAACTACGACTTCCATGGGATATTTTTGCATTCTCTAAAAATTAAGCCAAAATGGAGGTTAAGAAAATCTCCTCGTTAATTTAGGACATTACTCGTTTTCGACCATTTTTTACTAGGAAGGCCATAATGTGGCCGATTTGCATTGAATCTTAGCATGTGACAATTCGTTGGATAGGTAAACAACATAACTACGACTTCCCTGGTATATTTTTGCATTCTCTAAAAATTCGGCCAAAATGGAGGTTAAAAAAATCTCCTCGTTAATTTAGGACATTACTCGTTTTCGACCCTTTTTTACTAGGAAGGCCATAATGTGGCCGATTTGCATTGAATCTTAGCATGTGACAATTCTTTGGATAGGTAACGAACATAACTACGACTTCCGTGGGATATTTTTGCATTCTCTAAAAATTCGGCCAAAATGGAGGTTAAGAAAATCTCCTCGTTATTTTAGGACATTACTCGTTTTCGACCCTTTTTTACTAGGAAGGCCATAAAGTGGCCGGTTTGTATTGAATCTTAGCATGTGACAATTCGTTGGATAGGTAAACAACAAAGCTACGATTTCCACGGGATATTTTTACATTCTCTAAATATTCGGCCAAAATGGAGGTTAAGAAAATATCCTCGTTGATTTAGGACATTACTCGTTTTTGACCCTTTTTTACTAGGAAGGCCATAATGTGGCCGATTTGCATTGAATCTTAGCATGTGACAATTCGTTGGATAGGTAAACAACATAACTACGACTTCCATGGGATATTTTTGCATTCTCTTAAAATTCGGCCAAAATGGAGGTCAAGAAAATCTCCTCGTTAATTTAGGACATTACTCGTTTTCGACCCTTTTTTACTAGGAAGGCCATAAAGTGGCCGGTTTGTATTGAATCTTAGCATGTGACAATTCGTTGGATAGGTAAACAACATAACAACGACTTCCATGTGATATTCTTGCATTCTCTAAAAATTAGGCCAAAATGGAGGTTAAGAAAATCTCCTCGTTAATTTAGGACATTACTCGTTTTCGACCCTTTTTTACTAGGAAGGCCATAATGTGGCCGATTTGCATTGAATCTTAGCATGTGACAATTCGTTGGATTGGTAAACAACATAACTACGACTTCCATGGTATATTTTTGCATTCTCTAAAAATTCGGCCAAAATGGAGGTTAAGAAAATCTCCTCGTTAATTTAGGACATTACTTGTTTTCGACCCTTTTTTACTAGGAAGGCCATAAAGTGGCCGGTTTGTATTTAATCTTAGCATGTGACAATTCGTTGGATAGGTAAACAACATAACAACGACTTCCATGGGATATTTTTGCATTCTCTAAAAATTAGGCCAAAATGGAGGTTAAGAAAATCTCCTCGTTAATTTAGGACATTACTCGTTTTCGACCATTTTTTACTAGGAAGGCCATAATGTGGCCGATATGCATTGAATCTTAGCATGTGACAATTCGCTGGATAGGTAAACAACATAACTACGACTTCCATGGGATATTTTTGCATTCTCTAAAAATTCGGCCAAAATGGAGGACAAGAAAATCTCCTCGTTATTTTAGGACATTACTGTTTTCGACCCTTTTTTACTAGGAAGGCCATAAAGTGGCCGATTTGTATTGAATCTTAGCATGTGACAATTCGTTGGATAGGTAAACAACATAACAACGACTTCCATGGGGTATTTTTGCATTCTCTAAAAATTCGGCCAAAATGGAGGTTAAGAAAATCTCCTCGTTATTTTAGGAAATTACTGTTTTCGACCCTTTTTAACTAGGAAGGCCATAAAGTGGCCGATTTGTATTGAATCTTAGCATGTGACAATTCGTTGGATAGGTAAACAACATAGCTACGACTTCCATGGGGTATTTTTGCATTCTCTAAAAATTCGGCCAAAATGGAGGTTAAGAAAATCTCCTAGTTAATTTAGGACATTACTCGTTTTCGACCCTTTTTTACTAGGAAGGCCATAAAGTGGCCGGTTTGTATTTAATCTTAGCATGTGACAATTCGTTCGATAGGTAAACAACATAGCTACGACTTCCATGGGATATTTTTACATTCTCTAAAAATTCGGCTAAAATGGAGGTTAAGAAAATCTCCTCGTTAATTTAGGACATTACTCGTTTTTGACCCTTTTTTACTAGGAAGGCCATAATGTGGCCGATTTGCATTGAATCTTAGCATGTGACAATTCGTTGGATATGTAAACAACATAACTACGACTTCCATGGGATATTTTTGCATTCTCTAAAAATTAAGCCAAAATGGAGGTTAAGAAAATCTCCCCGTTAATTTAGGACATTACTCGTTTTCGACCATTTTTTAGTAGGAAGGCCATAATGTGGCCGATTTGCATTGAATCTTAGCATGTGACAATTCGTTGGATAGGTAAACAACATAACTATGACTTCCATGGTATATTTTTGCATTCTCTAAAAATTCGGCCAAAATGGAGGTTAAGAAAATCTCCTCGTTAATTTAGGACATTACTCGTTTTCGACCATTTTTTACTAGGAAGGCCATAATGTGGCCGATTTGCATTGAATCTTAGCATGTGACAATTCGTTGGATAGGTAAACAACATAACTACGACTTCCATGGTATATTTTTGCATTCTCTAAAAATTCGGCCAAAATGGAGGTTAAGAAAATCTCCTCGTTAATTTAGGACATTACTCGTTTTCGACCCTTTTTTACTAGGAAGGCCATAATGTGGCCGATTTGCATTGAATCTTAGCATGTGACAATTCGCTGGTTAGGTAAACAACATAACTACGACTTCCATGGGATATTTTTGCATTCTCTAAAAATTCGACCAAAATGGAGGACAAGAAAATCTCCTCGTTATTTTAGGACATTACTGTTTTCGACCCTTTTTTACTAGGAAGGCCATAAAGTGGCCGATTTGTATTGAATCTTAGCATGTGACAATTCGTTGGATAGGTAAACAACATAACAACGACTTCCATGGGGTATTTTTGCATTCTCTAAAAATTCGGCCAAAATGGAGGTTAAGAAAATCTCCTCGTTATTTTAGGAAATTACTGTTTTCGACCCTTTTTTACTAGGAAGGCCATAAAGTGGCCGATTTGTATTGAATCTTAGCATGTGACAATTCGTTGGATAGGTAAACAACATAGCTACGACTTCCATGGTGTATTTTTGCATTCTCTAAAAATTCGGCCAAAATGGAGGTTAAGAAAATCTCCTCGTTAATTTAGGACATTACTCGTTTTCGACCCTTTTTTACCTGGAAGGCCATAAAGTGGCCGGTTTGTATTGAATCTTAGCATGTGACAATTCGTTGGATAGGTAAACAACATAACAACGACTTCCATGTGATATTTTTGCATTCTCTAAAAATTAGGCGAAAATGGAGGTTAAGAAAATCTCCTCGTTAATTTAGGACATTACTCGTTTTCGACCCTTTTTTACTAGGAAGGCCATAATGTGGCCGATTTGCATTGAATCTTAGCATGTGACAATTCGTTGGATTGGTAAACAACATAACTACGACTTCCATGGTATATTTTTGCATTCTCTAAAAATTAGGCGAAAATGGAGGTTAAGAAAATCTCCTCGTTAATTTAGGACATTACTCGTTTTCGACCCTTTTTTACTAGGAAGGCCATAAAGTGGCCGATTTGCATTGAATCTTAGCATGTGACAATTCGTTGGATAGGTAAACAACATAACAACGACTTCCATGTGATATTTTTGCATTCTCTAAAAATTAGGCGAAAATGGAGGTTAAGAAAATCTCCTCGTTAATTTAGGACATTACTCGTTTTCGACCCTTTTTTACTAGGAAGGCCATAATGTGGCCGATTTGCATTGAATCTTAGCATGTGACAATTCGTTGGATTGGTAAACAACATAACTACGACTTCCATGGTATATTTTTGCATTCTCTAAAAATTAGGCGAAAATGGAGGTTAAGAAAATCTCCTCGTTAATTTAGGACATTACTCGTTTTCGACCCTTTTTTACTAGGAAGGCCATAAAGTGGCCGATTTGTATTGAATCTTAGCATGTGACAATTCGTTGGATAGGTAAACAACATAGCTACGACTTCCATGGTGTATTTTTGCATTCTCTAAAAATTCGGGCAAAATGGAGGTTAAGAAAATCTCCTCGTTAATTTAGGACATTACTCGTTTTCGACCCTTTTTTACCTGGAAGGCCATAAAGTGGCCGATTTGCATTGAATCTTAGCATGTGACAATTCGTTGGATAGGTAAACCACATAACTACGACTTCCATGGTATATTTTTGCATTCTCTAAAAATTCGGCCAAAATGGAGGTTAAGAAAATCTCCTCGTTAATTTAGGACATTACTCGTTTTCGACCCTTTTTTACTAGGAAGGCCATAATGTGGCCGATTTGCATTGAATCTTAGCATGTGACAATTCGCTGGTTAGGTAAACAACATAACTACGACTTCCATGGGATATTTTTGCATTCTCTAAAAATTCGACCAAAATGGAGGACAAGAAAATCTCCTCGTTATTTTAGGACATTACTGTTTTCGACCCTTTTTTACTAGGAAGGCCATAAAGTGGCCGATTTGTATTGAATCTTAGCATGTGACAATTCGTTGGATAGGTAAACAACATAGCTACGACTTCCATGGTGTATTTTTGCATTCTCTAAAAATTCGGCCAAAATGGAGGTTAAGAAAATCTCCTCGTTAATTTAGGACATTACTCGTTTTCGACCCTTTTTTACCTGGAAGGCCATAAAGTGGCCGGTTTGTATTGAATCTTAGCATGTGACAATTCGTTGGATAGGTAAACAACATAACAACGACTTCCATGTGATATTTTTGCATTCTCTAAAAATTAGGCGAAAATGGAGGTTAAGAAAATCTCCTCGTTAATTTAGGACATTACTCGTTTTCGACCCTTTTTTACTAGGAAGGCCATAATGTGGCCGATTTGCATTGAATCTTAGCATGTGACAATTCGTTGGATTGGTAAACAACATAACTACGACTTCCATGGTATATTTTTGCATTCTCTAAAAATTAGGCGAAAATGGAGGTTAAGAAAATCTCCTCGTTAATTTAGGACATTACTCGTTTTCGACCCTTTTTTACTAGGAAGGCCATAAAGTGGCCGATTTGTATTGAATCTTAGCATGTGACAATTCGTTGGATAGGTAAACAACATAGCTACGACTTCCATGGTGTATTTTTGCATTCTCTAAAAATTCGGCCAAAATGGAGGTTAAGAAAATCTCCTCGTTAATTTAGGACATTACTCGTTTTCGACCCTTTTTTACCTGGAAGGCCATAAAGTGGCCGATTTGCATTGAATCTTAGCATGTGACAATTCGTTGGATAGGTAAACAACATAACTACGACTTCCATGGTATATTTTTGCATTCTCTAAAAATTCGGCCAAAATGGAGGTTAAGAAAATCTCCTCGTTAATTTAGGACATTACTCGTTTTCGACCCTTTTTTACTAGGAAGGCCATAATGTGGCCGATTTGCATTGAATCTTAGCATGTGACAATTCGCTGGTTAGGTAAACAACATAACTACGACTTCCATGGGATATTTTTGCATTCTCTAAAAATTCGACCAAAATGGAGGACAAGAAAATCTCCTCGTTATTTTAGGACATTACTGTTTTCGACCCTTTTTTACTAGGAAGGCCATAAAGTGGCCGATTTGTATTGAATCTTAGCATGTGACAATTCGTTGGATAGGTAAACAACATAACAACGACTTCCATGGGGTATTTTTGCATTCTCTAAAAATTCGGCCAAAATGGAGGTTAAGAAAATCTCCTCGTTATTTTAGGAAATTACTGTTTTCGACCCTTTTTTACTAGGAAGGCCATAAAGTGGCCGATTTGTATTGAATCTTAGCATGTGACAATTCGTTGGATAGGTAAACAACATAGCTACGACTTCCATGGTGTATTTTTGCATTCTCTAAAAATTCGGCCAAAATGGAGGTTAAGAAAATCTCCTCGTTAATTTAGGACATTACTCGTTTTCGACCCTTTTTTACCTGGAAGGCCATAAAGTGGCCGGTTTGTATTGAATCTTAGCATGTGACAATTCGTTGGATAGGTAAACAACATAACAACGACTTCCATGTGATATTTTTGCATTCTCTAAAAATTAGGCGAAAATGGAGGTTAAGAAAATCTCCTCGTTAATTTAGGACATTACTCGTTTTCGACCCTTTTTTACTAGGAAGGCCATAATGTGGCCGATTTGCATTGAATCTTAGCATGTGACAATTCGTTGGATTGGTAAACAACATAACTACGACTTCCATGGTATATTTTTGCATTCTCTAAAAATTAGGCGAAAATGGAGGTTAAGAAAATCTCCTCGTTAATTTAGGACATTACTCGTTTTCGACCCTTTTTTCCTAGGAAGGCCATAAAGTGGCCGGTTTGTATTTAATCTTAGCATGTGACAATTCGTTGGATAGGTAAACAACATAACAACGACTTCCATGGGATATTTTTGCATTCTCTAAAAATTAGGCCAAAATGGAGGTTAAGAAAATCTCCTCGTTAATTTAGGACATTACTCGTTTTCGACCATTTTTTACGAGGAAGGCCATAATGTGGCCGATATGCATTGAATCTTAGCATGTGACAATTCGCTGGATAGGTAAACAACATAACTACAACTTCCATGGGATATTTTTGCATTCTCTAAAAATTCGGCCAAAATGGAGGTTAAGAAAATCTCCTCGTTAATTTAGGACATTACTCGTTTTCGACCCTTTTTTACTAGGAAGGCCATAATGTGGCCGATTTGCATTGAATCTTAGCATGTGACAATTCGTTGGATTGGTAAACAACATAACTACGACTTCCATGGTATATTTTTGCATTCTCTAAAAATTCGGCCAAAATGGAGGTTAAGAAAATCTCCTCGTTAATTTAGGACATTACTTGTTTTCGACCCTTTTTTACTAGGAAGGCCATAAAGTGGCCGGTTTGTATTTAATCTTAGCATGTGACAATTCGTTGGATAGGTAAACAACATAACAACGACTTCCATGGGATATTTTTGCATTCTCTAAAAATTAGGCCAAAATGGAGGTTAAGAAAATCTCCTCGTTAATTTAGGACATTACTCGTTTTCGACCCTTTTTTACTAGGAAGGCCATAATGTGGCCGATTTGCATTGAATCTTAGCATGTGACAATTCGCTGGTTAGGTAAACAACATAACTACGACTTCCATGGGATATTTTTGCATTCTCTAAAAATTCGACCAAAATGGAGGACAAGAAAATCTCCTCGTTATTTTAGGACATTACTGTTTTCGACCCTTTTTTACTAGGAAGGCCATAAAGTGGCCGATTTGTATTGAATCTTAGCATGTGACAATTCGTTGGATAGGTAAACAACATAACAACGACTTCCATGGGGTATTTTTGCATTCTCTAAAAATTCGGCCAAAATGGAGGTTAAGAAAATCTCCTCGTTATTTTAGGAAATTACTGTTTTCGACCCTTTTTTACTAGGAAGGCCATAAAGTGGCCGATTTGTATTGAATCTTAGCATGTGACAATTCGTTGGATAGGTAAACAACATAGCTACGACTTCCATGGTGTATTTTTGCATTCTCTAAAAATTCGGCCAAAATGGAGGTTAAGAAAATCTCCTCGTTAATTTAGGACATTACTCGTTTTCGACCCTTTTTTACCTGGAAGGCCATAAAGTGGCCGGTTTGTATTGAATCTTAGCATGTGACAATTCGTTGGATAGGTAAACAACATAACAACGACTTCCATGTGATATTTTTGCATTCTCTAAAAATTAGGCGAAAATGGAGGTTAAGAAAATCTCCTCGTTAATTTAGGACATTACTCGTTTTCGACCCTTTTTTACTAGGAAGGCCATAATGTGGCCGATTTGCATTGAATCTTAGCATGTGACAATTCGTTGGATTGGTAAACAACATAACTACGACTTCCATGGTATATTTTTGCATTCTCTAAAAATTAGGCGAAAATGGAGGTTAAGAAAATCTCCTCGTTAATTTAGGACATTACTCGTTTTCGACCCTTTTTTACTAGGAAGGCCATAAAGTGGCCGGTTTGTATTTAATCTTAGCATGTGACAATTCGTTGGATAGGTAAACAACATAACAACGACTTCCATGGGATATTTTTGCATTCTCTAAAAATTAGGCCAAAATGGAGGTTAAGAAAATCTCCTCGTTAATTTAGGACATTACTCGTTTTCGACCATTTTTTACTAGGAAGGCCATAATGTGGCCGATATGCATTGAATCTTAGCATGTGACAATTCGCTGGATAGGTAAACAACATAACTACGACTTCCATGGGATATTTTTGCATTCTCTAAAAATTCGGCCAAAATGGAGGTTAAGAAAATCTCCTCGTTAATTTAGGACATTACTCGTTTTCGACCCTTTTTTACTAGGAAGGCCATAATGTGGCCGATTTGCATTGAATCTTAGCATGTGACAATTCGTTGGATTGGTAAACAACATAACTACGACTTCCATGGTATATTTTTGCATTCTCTAAAAATTCGGCCAAAATGGAGGTTAAGAAAATCTCCTCGTTAATTTAGGACATTACTTGTTTTCGACCCTTTTTTACTAGGAAGGCCATAAAGTGGCCGGTTTGTATTTAATCTTAGCATGTGACAATTCGTTGGATAGGTAAACAACATAACAACGACTTCCATGGGATATTTTTGCATTCTCTAAAAATTAGGCCAAAATGGAGGTTAAGAAAATCTCCTCGTTAATTTAGGACATTACTCGTTTTCGACCATTTTTTACTAGGAAGGCCATAATGTGGCCGATATGCATTGAATCTTAGCATGTGACAATTCGCTGGATAGGTAAACAACATAACTACGACTTCCATGGGATATTTTTGCATTCTCTAAAAATTCGGCCAAAATGGAGGACAAGAAAATCTCCTCGTTATTTTAGGACATTACTGTTTTCGACCCTTTTTTACTAGGAAGGCCATAAAGTGACCGATTTGTATTGAATCTTAGCATGTGACAATTCGTTGGATAGGTAAACAACATAACAACGACTTCCATGGGGTATTTTTGCATTCTCTAAAAATTCGGCCAAAATGGAGGTTAAGAAAATCTCCTCGTTATTTTAGGAAATTACTGTTTTCGACCCTTTTTAACTAGGAAGGCCATAAAGTGGCCGATTTGTATTGAATCTTAGCATGTGACAATTCGTTGGATAGGTAAACAACATAGCTACGACTTCCATGGGGTATTTTTGCATTCTCTAAAAATTCGGCCAAAATGGAGGTTAAGAAAATCTCCTCGTTAATTTAGGACATTACTCGTTTTCGACCCTTTTTTACTAGGAAGTTCATAAAGTGGCCGGTTTGTATTTAATCTTAGCATGTGACAATTCGTTGGATAGGTAAACAACATAACAACGACTTCCATGGGATATTTTTGCATTCTCTAAAAATTAGGCCAAAATGGAGGTTAAGAAAATCTCCTCGTTAATTTAGGACATTACTCGTTTTCGACCATTTTTTACTAGGAAGGCCATAATGTGGCCGATATGCATTGAATCTTAGCATGTGACAATTCGCTGGATAGGTAAACAACATAACTACGACTTCCATGGGATATTTTTGCATTCTCTAAAAATTCGGCCAAAATGGAGGACAAGAAAATCTCCTCGTTGTTTTAGGACATTACTGTTTTCGACCCTTTTTTACTAGGAAGGGCATAAAGTGGCCGATTTGTATTGAATCTTAGCATGTGACAATTCGTTGGATAGGTAAACAACATAACAACGACTTCCATGGGGTATTTTTGCATTCTCTAAAAATTCGGCCAAAATGGAGGTTAAGAAAATCTCCTCGTTATTTTAGGAAATTACTGTTTTCGACCCTTTTTAACTAGGAAGGCCATAAAGTGGCCGATTTGTATTGAATCTTAGCATGTGACAATTCGTTGGATAGGTAAACAACATAGCTACGACTTCCATGGGGTATTTTTGCATTCTCTAAAAATTCGGCCAAAATGGAGGTTAAGAAAATCTCCTCGTTAATTTAGGACATTACTCGTTTTCGACCCTTTTTTACTAGGAAGGCCATAAAGTGGTCGGTTTGTATTTAATCGTAGCATGTGACAATTCGTTCGATAGGTAAACAACATAGCTACGACTTCCATGGGATATTTTTACATTCTCTAAAAATTCGGCTAAAATGGAGGTTAAGAAAATCTCCTCGTTAATTTAGGACATTACTCGTTTTTGACCCTTTTTTACTAGGAAGGCCATAATGTGGCCGATTTGCATTGAATCTTAGCATGTGACAATTCGTTGGATAGGTAAACAACATAACTACGACTTCCATGGGATATTTTTGCATTCTCTAAAAATTAAGCCAAAATGGAGGTTAAGAAAATCTCCCCGTTAATTTAGGACATTACTCGTTTTCGACCATTTTTTAGTAGGAAGGCCATAATGTGGCCGATTTGCATTGAATCTTAGCATGTGACAATTCGTTGGATAGGTAAACAACATAACTATGACTTCCATGGTATATTTTTGCATTCTCTAAAAATTCGGCCAAAATGGAGGTTAAGAAAATCTCCTCGTTAATTTAGGACATTACTCGTTTTCGACCATTTTTTACTAGGAAGGCCATAATGTGGCCGATTTGCATTGAATCTTAGCATGTGACAATTTGTTGGATAGGTAAACAACATAACTACGACTTCCATGGTATATTTTTGCATTCTCTAAAAATTCGGCCAAAATGGAGGTTAAGAAAATCTCCTCGTTAATTTAGGACATTACTCGTTTTCGACCCTTTTTTACTAGGAAGGCCATAATGTGGCCGATTTGCATTGAATCTTAGCATGTGACAATTCGCTGGTTAGGTAAACAACATAACTACGACTTCCATGGGATATTTTTGCATTCTCTAAAAATTCGACCAAAATGGAGGACAAGAAAATCTCCTCGTTATTTTAGGACACTACTGTTTTCGACCCTTTTTTACTAGGAAGGCCATAAAGTGGCCGATTTGTATTGAATCTTAGCATGTGACAATTCGTTGGATAGGTAAACAACATAACAACGACTTCCATGGGGTATTTTTGCATTCTCTAAAAATTCGGCCAAAATGGAGGTTAAGAAAATCTCCTCGTTATTTTAGGAAATTACTGTTTTCGACCCTTTTTTACTAGGAAGGCTATAAAGTGGCCGATTTGTATTGAATCTTAGCATGTGACAATTCGTTGGATAGGTAAACAACATAGCTACGACTTCCATGGTGTATTTTTGCATTCTCTAAAAATTCGGCCAAAATGGAGGTTAAGAAAATCTCCTCGTTAATTTAGGACATTACTCGTTTTCGACCCTTTTTTACTAGGAAGGCCATAAAGTGGCCGGTTTGTATTGAATCTTAGCATGTGACAATTCGTTGGATAGGTAAACAACATAACAACGACTTCCATGTGATATTTTTGCATTCTCTAAAAATTAGGCGAAAATGGAGGTTAAGAAAATCTCCTCGTTAATTTAGGACATTACTCGTTTTCGACCATTTTTTACTAGGGAGGCCATAATGTGGCCGATTTGCATTGAATCTTAGCATGTGACAATTCGTTGGATAGGTAAACAACATAACAACGACGTCCATGTGATATTTTTGCATTCTCTAAAAATTAGGCCAAAATGGAGGTTAAGAAAATCTCCTCGTTAATTTAGGACATTACTCGTTTTCGAACCTTTTTTACTAGGAAGGCCATAATGTGGCCGATTTGCATTGAATCTTAGCATGTGACAATTCGTTGGATAGGTAAACAACATAACTACGACTTCCATGGTATATTTTTGCATTCTCTAAAAATTCGGCCAAAATGGAGGTTAAGAAAATCTCCTCGTTAATTTAGGACATTACTCGTTTTCGACCCTTTTTTACTAGGAAGGCCATAATGTGGCCGATTTGCATTGAATCTTAGCATGTGACAATTCGTTGGATAGGTAACCAACATAACTACGACTTCCGTGGGAAATTTTTGCATTCTCTTAAAATTCGGCCAAAATGGAGGTCAAGAAAATCTCCTCGTTAATTTAGGACATTACTCGTTTTCGACCATTTTTTACTAGGAAGGCCATAAAGTGGCCAATTTGTATTGAATCTTAGCATGTGACAATTCGTTGGATAGGTAAACAACATAACAACAACTTCCATGTGATATTTTTGCATTCTCTAAAAATTAGGCCAAAATGGAGGTTAAGAAAATCTCCTCGTTAATTTAGGACATTACTCGTTTTCGACCATTTTTTACTAGGAAGGCCATAAAGTGGCCGATTTGTATTGAATCTTAGCATGTGACAATTCGTTGGATAGGTAAACAACATAACAACGACTTCCATGTGATATTTTTGCATTCTCTAAAAATCAGGCCAAAATGGAGGTTAAGAAAATCTCCTCGTTAATTTAGGACATTACTCGTTTTCGACCATTTTTTACTAGGAAGGCCTTAATGTGGCCGATTTGCGTTGAATCTTAGCATGTGACAATTCGTTGGATAGGTAACCAACATAACTACGACTTCCGTGGGATATTTTTGCATTCTCTTAAAATTCGGCCAAAATGGACGTCAAGAAAATCTCCTCGTTAATTTAGGACATTACTCGTTTTCGACCATTTTTTACTAGGAAGGCCATAATGTGGCTGATTTGCATTGAATCTTAGCATGTGACAATTCGCTGGATAGGTAAACAACATAACTACGACTTTCATGGGATATTTTTGCATTCTCTAAAAATTCGGCCAAAATGGAGGACAAGAAAATCTCCTCGTTATTACTGTTTTCGACCCTTTTTTACTAGGAAGGCCATAAAGTGGCCGATTTGTATTGAATCTTAGCATGTGACAATTCGTTGGATAGGTAAACAACATAGCTACGACTTCCATGGGGTATTTTTGCATTCTTTAAAAATTCGGCCAAAATGGAGGTTAATAAAATCTCCTCGTTAATTTAGGACATTACTCGTTTTCGACCCTTTTTTACTAGGAAGGCCATAAAGTGGCCGGTTTGTATTTAATCTTAGCATGTGACAATTCGTTGGATAGGTAAACAACATAACAACGACTTCCATGGGATATTTTTGCATTCTCTAAAAATTAGGCCAAAATGGAGGTTAAGAAAATCTCCTCGTTAATTTAGGACATTACTCGTTTTCGACCATTTTTTACTAGGAAGGCCATAATGTGGCCGATTTGCATTGAATCTTAGCATGTGACAATTCGTTGGATAGGTAAACAACATAACTACGACTTCCATGGTATATTTTTGCATTCTCTAAAAATTCGGCCAAAATGGAGGTTAAGAAAATCTCCTCGTCAATTTAGGACATTACCCGTTTTCGACCATTTTTTACTAGGAAGGCCATAATGTGGCCGATATGCATTGAATCTTAGCATGTGACAATTCGCTGGATAGGTAAACAACATAACTACGACTTCCATGGGATATTTTTGCATCCTCTAAAAATTCGGCCAAAATGGAGGACAAGAAAATCTCCTCGTTATTTTAGGACATTACTGTTTTCGACCCTTTTTTACTAGGAAGGCCATAAAGTGGCCGATTTGTATTGAATCTTAGCATGTGACAATTCGTTGGATAGGTAAACAACATAACAACGACTTCCATGGGGTATTTTTGCATTCTCTAAAAATTCGGCCAAAATGGAGGTTAAGAAAATCTCCTCGTTATTTTAGGAAATTACTGTTTTCGACCCTTTTTAACTAGGAAGGCCATAAAGTGGCCGATTTGTATTGAATCTTAGCATGTGACAATTCGTTGGATAGGTAAACAACATAGCTACGACTTCCATGGGGTATTTTTGCATTCTCTAAAAATTCGGCCAAAATGGAGGTTAAGAAAATCTCCTCGTTAATTTAGGACATTACTCGTTTTCGACCATTTTTTACTAGGAAGGCCATAATGTGGCCGATATGCATTGAATCTTAGCATGTGACAATTCGCTGGATAGGTAAACAACATAACTACGACTTCCATGGGATATTTTTGCATTCTCTAAAAATTCGGCCAAAATGGAGGACAAGAAAATCTCCTCGTTATTTTAGGACATTACTGTTTTCGACCCTTTTTTACTAGGAAGGCCATAAAGTGGCCGATTTGTATTGAATCTTAGCATGTGACAATTCGTTGGATAGGTAAACAACATAACAACGACTTCCATTGGGTATTTTTGCATTCTCTAAAAATTCGGCCAAAATGGAGGACAAGAAAATCTCCTCGTTATTTTAGGACATTACTGTTTTCGACCCTTTTTTACTAGGAAGGCCATAAAGTGGCCGATTTGTATTGAATCTTAGCATGTGACAATTCGTTGGATAGGTAAACAACATAACTACGACTTCCATGGTATATTTTTGCATTCTCTAAAAATTCAGCCAAAATGGAGGTTAAGAAAATCTCCTCGTCAATTTAGGACATTACTCGTTTTCGACCATTTTTTACTAGGAAGGCCATAAAGTGGCCGATTTGTATTGAATCTTAGCATGTGACAATTCGTTGGATAGGTAAACAACATAACAACGACTTCCATGTGATATTTTTGCATTCTCTAAAAATAAGACCAAAATGGAGGTTAAGAAAATCTCCTCGTTAATTTAGGACATTACTCGTTTTCGACCATTTTTTACTAGGAAGGCCATAATGTCGCCAATTTGCATTGAATCTTAGCATGTGACAATTCGTTGGATAGGTAACCAACATAACTACGACTTCCGTGGGATATTTTTGCATTCTCTTAAAATTCGGCCAAAATGGACGTCAAGAAAATCTCCTCGTTAATTTAGGACATTACTCGTTTTCGACCATTTTTTACTAGGAAGGCCATAATGTGGCCGATATGCATTGAATCTTAGCATGTGACAATTCGCTGGATAGGTAAACAACATAACTACGACTTCCATGGGATATTTTTGCATTCTCTAAAAATTCGGCCAAAATGGAGGACAAGAAAATCTCCTCGTTATTTTAGGACATTACTGTTTTCGACCCTTTTTTACTAGGAAGGCCATAAAGTGGCCGATTTGTATTGAATCTTAGCATGTGACAATTCGTTGGATAGGTAAACAACATAACAACGACTTCCATGGGGTATTTTTGCATTCTCTAAAAATTCGGCCAAAATGGAGGTTAAGAAAATCTCCTCGTTAATTTAGGACATTACTCGTTTTCGACCATTTTTTACTAGGAAGGCCATAATGTGGCCGATTTGCATTGAATCTTAGCATGTGACAATTCGTTGGATAGGTAAACAACATAACTACGACTTCCCTGGTATATTTTTGCATTCTCTAAAAATTCGGCCAAAATGGAGGTTAAAAAAATCTCCTCGTTAATTTAGGACATTACTCGTTTTCGACCCTTTTTTACTAGGAAGGCCATAATGTGGCCGATTTGCATTGAATCTTAGCATGTGACAATTCTTTGGATAGGTAACGAACATAACTACGACTTCCGTGGGATATTTTTGCATTCTCTAAAAATTCGGCCAAAATGGAGGTTAAGAAAATCTCCTCGTTATTTTAGGACATTACTCGTTTTCGACCCTTTTTTACTAGGAAGGCCATAAAGTGGCCGGTTTGTATTGAATCTTAGCATGTGACAATTCGTTGGATAGGTAAACAACAAAGCTACGATTTCCACGGGATATTTTTACATTCTCTAAATATTCGGCCAAAATGGAGGTTAAGAAAATATCCTCGTTAATTTAGGACATTACTCGTTTTTGACCCTTTTTTACTAGGAAGGCCATAATGTGGCCGATTTGCATTGAATCTTAGCATGTGACAATTCGTTGGATAGGTAAACAACATAACTACGACTTCCATGGGATATTTTTGCATTCTCTTAAAATTCGGCCAAAATGGAGGTCAAGAAAATCTCCTCGTTAATTTAGGACATTACTCGTTTTCGACCCTTTTTTACTAGGAAGGCCATAAAGTGGCCGGTTTGTATTGAATCTTAGCATGTGACAATTCGTTGGATAGGTAAACAACATAACAACGACTTCCATGTGATATTCTTGCATTCTCTAAAAATTAGGCCAAAATGGAGGTTAAGAAAATCTCCTCGTTAATTTAGGACATTACTCGTTTTCGACCCTTTTTTACTAGGAAGGCCATAATGTGGCCGATTTGCATTGAATCTTAGCATGTGACAATTCGTTGGATTGGTAAACAACATCACTACGACTTCCATGGTATATTTTTGCATTCTCTAAAAATTCGGCCAAAATGGAGGTTAAGAAAATCTCCTCGTTAATTTAGGACATTACTCGTTTTCGACCCTTTTTTACTAGGAAGGCCATAATGTGGCCGATTTGCATTGAATCTTAGCATGTGACAATTCGTTGGATAGGTAAACAACATAACTACGACTTCCATGGGATATTTTTGCAGTCTCTTAAAATTCGGCCAAAATGGGGGTCAAGAAAATCTTCTCGTTAATTTAGGACATTACTCGTTTTCGATCCTTTTTTACTAGGAAGGCCATAAAGTGGCCGGTTTGTATTGAATCGTAGCATGTGACAATTCGTTGGATAGGTAAACAACATAACAACGACTTCCATGTGATATTTTTGCATTCTCTAAAAATTAGGCCAAAATGGAGGTTAAGAAAATCTCCTCGTTAATTTAGGACATTACTCGTTTTCGACCATTTTTTACTAGGAAGGCCATAATGTGGCCGATTTGCAATGAATCTTAGCATGTGACAATTCGTTGGATAGGTAAACAACATAACTACGACTTCCATGGTATATTTTTGCATTCTCTAAAAATTCGGCCAAAATGGAGGTTAAGAAAATCTCCTCGTCAATTTAGGACATTACTCGTTTTCGACCATTTTTTACTAGGAAGGCCATAAAGTGGCCGATTTGTATTGAATCTTAGCATGTGACAATTCGTTGGATAGGTAAACAACATAACAACGACTTCCATGTGATATTTTTGCATTCTCTAAAAATCAGGCCAAAATGGAGGTTAAGAAAATCTCCTCGTTAATTTAGGACATTACTCGTTTTCGACCATTTTTTACTAGGAAGGCCTTAATGTGGCCGATTTGCGTTGAATCTTAGCATGTGACAATTCGTTGGATAGGTAACCAACATAACTACGACTTCCGTGGGATATTTTTGCATTCTCTTAAAATTCGGCCAAAATGGACGTCAAGAAAATCTCCTCGTTAATTTAGGACATTACTCGTTTTCGACCCTTTTTTACTAGGAAGGCCATAAAGTGGCCGGTTTGTATTTAATCTTAGCATGTGACAATTCGTTGGATAGGTAAACAACATAACAACGACTTCCATGGGATATTTTTGCATTCTCTAAAAATTAGGCCAAAATGGAGGTTAATAAAATCTCCTCGTTAATTTAGGACATTACTCGTTTTCGACCCTTTTTTACTAGGAAGGCCATAAAGTGGCCGGTTTGTATTTAATCTTAGCATGTGACAATTCGTTGGATAGGTAAACAACATAACAACGACTTCCATGGGATATTTTTGCATTCTCTAAAAATTAGGCCAAAATGGAGGTTAAGAAAATCTCCTCGTTAATTTAGGACATTACTCGTTTTCGACCCTTTTTTACTAGGAAGGCCATAAAGTGGCCGGTTTGTATTTAATCTTAGCATGTGACAATTCGTTGGATAGGTAAACAACATAACAACGACTTCCATGGGATATTTTTGCATTCTCTAAAAATTAGGCCAAAATGGAGGTTAAGAAAATCTCCTCGTTAATTTAGGACATTACTCGTTTTCGACCATTTTTTACTAGGAAGGCCATAATGTGGCCGATTTGCATTGAATCTTAGCATGTGACAATTCGTTGGATAGGTAAACAACATAACTACGACTTCCATGGTATATTTTTGCATTCTCTAAAAATTCGGCCAAAATGGAGGTTAAGAAAATCTCCTCGTCAATTTAGGACATTACCCGTTTTCGACCATTTTTTACTAGGAAGGCCATAATGTGGCCGATATGCATTGAATCTTAGCATGTGACAATTCGCTGGATAGGTAAACAACATAACTACGACTTCCATGGGATATTTTTGCATCCTCTAAAAATTCGGCCAAAATGGAGGACAAGAAAATCTCCTCGTTATTTTAGGACATTACTGTTTTCGACCCTTTTTTACTAGGAAGGCCATAAAGTGGCCGATTTGTATTGAATCTTAGCATGTGACAATTCGTTGGATAGGTAAACAACATAACAACGACTTCCATGGGGTATTTTTGCATTCTCTAAAAATTCGGCCAAAATGGAGGTTAAGAAAATCTCCTCGTTATTTTAGGAAATTACTGTTTTCGACCCTTTTTAACTAGGAAGGCCATAAAGTGGCCGATTTGTATTGAATCTTAGCATGTGACAATTCGTTGGATAGGTAAACAACATAGCTACGACTTCCATGGGGTATTTTTGCATTCTCTAAAAATTCGGCCAAAATGGAGGTTAAGAAAATCTCCTCGTTAATTTAGGACATTACTCGTTTTCGACCATTTTTTACTAGGAAGGCCATAATGTGGCCGATATGCATTGAATCTTAGCATGTGACAATTCGCTGGATAGGTAAACAACATAACTACGACTTCCATGGGATATTTTTGCATTCTCTAAAAATTCGGCCAAAATGGAGGACAAGAAAATCTCCTCGTTATTTTAGGACATTACTGTTTTCGACCCTTTTTTACTAGGAAGGCCATAAAGTGGCCGATTTGTATTGAATCTTAGCATGTGACAATTCGTTGGATAGGTAAACAACATAACAACGACTTCCATTGGGTATTTTTGCATTCTCTAAAAATTCGGCCAAAATGGAGGACAAGAAAATCTCCTCGTTATTTTAGGACATTACTGTTTTCGACCCTTTTTTACTAGGAAGGCCATAAAGTGGCCGATTTGTATTGAATCTTAGCATGTGACAATTCGTTGGATAGGTAAACAACATAACTACGACTTCCATGGTATATTTTTGCATTCTCTAAAAATTCGGCCAAAATGGAGGTTAAGAAAATCTCCTCGTCAATTTAGGACATTACTCGTTTTTGACCATTTTTTACTAGGAAGGCCATAAAGTGGCCGATTTGTATTGAATCTTAGCATGTGACAATTCGTTGGATAGGTAAACAACATAACAACGACTTCCATGTGATATTTTTGCATTCTCTAAAAATAAGACCAAAATGGAGGTTAAGAAAATCTCCTCGTTAATTTAGGACATTACTCGTTTTCGACCATTTTTTACTAGGAAGGCCATAATGTCGCCAATTTGCATTGAATCTTAGCATGTGACAATTCGTTGGATAGGTAACCAACATAACTACGACTTCCGTGGGATATTTTTGCATTCTCTTAAAATTCGGCCAAAATGGACGTCAAGAAAATCTCCTCGTTAATTTAGGACATTACTCGTTTTCGACCATTTTTTACTAGGAAGGCCATAATGTGGCCGATATGCATTGAATCTTAGCATGTGACAATTCGCTGGATAGGTAAACAACATAACTACGACTTCCATGGGATATTTTTGCATTCTCTAAAAATTCGGCCAAAATGGAGGACAAGAAAATCTCCTCGTTATTTTAGGACATTACTGTTTTCGACCCTTTTTTACTAGGAAGGCCATAAAGTGGCCGATTTGTATTGAATCTTAGCATGTGACAATTCGTTGGATAGGTAAACAACATAACAACGACTTCCATGGGGTATTTTTGCATTCTCTAAAAATTCGGCCAAAATGGAGGTTAAGAAAATCTCCTCGTTAATTTAGGACATTACTCGTTTTCGACCATTTTTTACTAGGAAGGCCATAATGTGGCCGATTTGCATTGAATCTTAGCATGTGACAATTCGTTGGATAGGTAAACAACATAACTACGACTTCCCTGGTATATTTTTGCATTCTCTAAAAATTCGGCCAAAATGGAGGTTAAAAAAATCTCCTCGTTAATTTAGGACATTACTCGTTTTCGACCCTTTTTTACTAGGAAGGCCATAATGTGGCCGATTTGCATTGAATCTTAGCATGTGACAATTCTTTGGATAGGTAACGAACATAACTACGACTTCCGTGGGATATTTTTGCATTCTCTAAAAATTCGGCCAAAATGGAGGTTAAGAAAATCTCCTCGTTATTTTAGGACATTACTCGTTTTCGACCCTTTTTTACTAGGAAGGCCATAAAGTGGCCGGTTTGTATTGAATCTTAGCATGTGACAATTCGTTGGATAGGTAAACAACAAAGCTACGATTTCCACGGGATATTTTTACATTCTCTAAATATTCGGCCAAAATGGAGGTTAAGAAAATATCCTCGTTAATTTAGGACATTACTCGTTTTTGACCCTTTTTTACTAGGAAGGCCATAATGTGGCCGATTTGCATTGAATCTTAGCATGTGACAATTCGTTGGATAGGTAAACAACATAACTACGACTTCCATGGGATATTTTTGCATTCTCTTAAAATTCGGCCAAAATGGAGGTCAAGAAAATCTCCTCGTTAATTTAGGACATTACTCGTTTTCGACCCTTTTTTACTAGGAAGGCCATAAAGTGGCCGGTTTGTATTGAATCTTAGCATGTGACAATTCGTTGGATAGGTAAACAACATAACAACGACTTCCATGTGATATTCTTGCATTCTCTAAAAATTAGGCCAAAATGGAGGTTAAGAAAATCTCCTCGTTAATTTAGGACATTACTCGTTTTCGACCCTTTTTTACTAGGAAGGCCATAATGTGGCCGATTTGCATTGAATCTTAGCATGTGACAATTCGTTGGATTGGTAAACAACATCACTACGACTTCCATGGTATATTTTTGCATTCTCTAAAAATTCGGCCAAAATGGAGGTTAAGAAAATCTCCTCGTTAATTTAGGACATTACTCGTTTTCGACCCTTTTTTACTAGGAAGGCCATAATGTGGCCGATTTGCATTGAATCTTAGCATGTGACAATTCGTTGGATAGGTAAACAACATAACTACGACTTCCATGGGATATTTTTGCAGTCTCTTAAAATTCGGCCAAAATGGGGGTCAAGAAAATCTTCTCGTTAATTTAGGACATTACTCGTTTTCGATCCTTTTTTACTAGGAAGGCCATAAAGTGGCCGGTTTGTATTGAATCGTAGCATGTGACAATTCGTTGGATAGGTAAACAACATAACAACGACTTCCATGTGATATTTTTGCATTCTCTAAAAATTAGGCCAAAATGGAGGTTAAGAAAATCTCCTCGTTAATTTAGGACATTACTCGTTTTCGACCATTTTTTACTAGGAAGGCCATAATGTGGCCGATTTGCAATGAATCTTAGCATGTGACAATTCGTTGGATAGGTAAACAACATAACTACGACTTCCATGGTATATTTTTGCATTCTCTAAAAATTCGGCCAAAATGGAGGTTAAGAAAATCTCCTCGTCAATTTAGGACATTACTCGTTTTCGACCATTTTTTACTAGGAAGGCCATAAAGTGGCCGATTTGTATTGAATCTTAGCATGTGACAATTCGTTGGATAGGTAAACAACATAACAACGACTTCCATGTGATATTTTTGCATTCTCTAAAAATCAGGCCAAAATGGAGGTTAAGAAAATCTCCTCGTTAATTTAGGACATTACTCGTTTTCGACCATTTTTTACTAGGAAGGCCTTAATGTGGCCGATTTGCGTTGAATCTTAGCATGTGACAATTCGTTGGATAGGTAACCAACATAACTACGACTTCCGTGGGATATTTTTGCATTCTCTTAAAATTCGGCCAAAATGGACGTCAAGAAAATCTCCTCGTTAATTTAGGACATTACTCGTTTTCGACCCTTTTTTACTAGGAAGGCCATAAAGTGGCCGGTTTGTATTTAATCTTAGCATGTGACAATTCGTTGGATAGGTAAACAACATAACAACGACTTCCATGGGATATTTTTGCATTCTCTAAAAATTAGGCCAAAATGGAGGTTAATAAAATCTCCTCGTTAATTTAGGACATTACTCGTTTTCGACCCTTTTTTACTAGGAAGGCCATAAAGTGGCCGGTTTGTATTTAATCTTAGCATGTGACAATTCGTTGGATAGGTAAACAACATAACAACGACTTCCATGGGATATTTTTGCATTCTCTAAAAATTAGGCCAAAATGGAGGTTAAGAAAATCTCCTCGTTAATTTAGGACATTACTCGTTTTCGACCCTTTTTTACTAGGAAGGCCATAAAGTGGCCGGTTTGTATTTAATCTTAGCATGTGACAATTCGTTGGATAGGTAAACAACATAACAACGACTTCCATGGGATATTTTTGCATTCTCTAAAAATTAGGCCAAAATGGAGGTTAAGAAAATCTCCTCGTTAATTTAGGACATTACTCGTTTTCGACCATTTTTTACTAGGAAGGCCATAATGTGGCCGATTTGCATTGAATCTTAGCATGTGACAATTCGTTGGATAGGTAAACAACATAACTACGACTTCCATGGTATATTTTTGCATTCTCTAAAAATTCGGCCAAAATGGAGGTTAAGAAAATCTCCTCGTCAATTTAGGACATTACCCGTTTTCGACCATTTTTTACTAGGAAGGCCATAATGTGGCCGATATGCATTGAATCTTAGCATGTGACAATTCGCTGGATAGGTAAACAACATAACTACGACTTCCATGGGATATTTTTGCATCCTCTAAAAATTCGGCCAAAATGGAGGACAAGAAAATCTCCTCGTTATTTTAGGACATTACTGTTTTCGACCCTTTTTTACTAGGAAGGCCATAAAGTGGCCGATTTGTATTGAATCTTAGCATGTGACAATTCGTTGGATAGGTAAACAACATAACAACGACTTCCATGGGGTATTTTTGCATTCTCTAAAAATTCGGCCAAAATGGAGGTTAAGAAAATCTCCTCGTTATTTTAGGAAATTACTGTTTTCGACCCTTTTTAACTAGGAAGGCCATAAAGTGGCCGATTTGTATTGAATCTTAGCATGTGACAATTCGTTGGATAGGTAAACAACATAGCTACGACTTCCATGGGGTATTTTTGCATTCTCTAAAAATTCGGCCAAAATGGAGGTTAAGAAAATCTCCTCGTTAATTTAGGACATTACTCGTTTTCGACCATTTTTTACTAGGAAGGCCATAATGTGGCCGATATGCATTGAATCTTAGCATGTGACAATTCGCTGGATAGGTAAACAACATAACTACGACTTCCATGGGATATTTTTGCATTCTCTAAAAATTCGGCCAAAATGGAGGACAAGAAAATCTCCTCGTTATTTTAGGACATTACTGTTTTCGACCCTTTTTTACTAGGAAGGCCATAAAGTGGCCGATTTGTATTGAATCTTAGCATGTGACAATTCGTTGGATAGGTAAACAACATAACAACGACTTCCATTGGGTATTTTTGCATTCTCTAAAAATTCGGCCAAAATGGAGGACAAGAAAATCTCCTCGTTATTTTAGGACATTACTGTTTTCGACCCTTTTTTACTAGGAAGGCCATAAAGTGGCCGATTTGTATTGAATCTTAGCATGTGACAATTCGTTGGATAGGTAAACAACATAACTACGACTTCCATGGTATATTTTTGCATTCTCTAAAAATTCGGCCAAAATGGAGGTTAAGAAAATCTCCTCGTCAATTTAGGACATTACTCGTTTTTGACCATTTTTTACTAGGAAGGCCATAAAGTGGCCGATTTGTATTGAATCTTAGCATGTGACAATTCGTTGGATAGGTAAACAACATAACAACGACTTCCATGTGATATTTTTGCATTCTCTAAAAATAAGACCAAAATGGAGGTTAAGAAAATCTCCTCGTTAATTTAGGACATTACTCGTTTTCGACCATTTTTTACTAGGAAGGCCATAATGTCGCCAATTTGCATTGAATCTTAGCATGTGACAATTCGTTGGATAGGTAACCAACATAACTACGACTTCCGTGGGATATTTTTGCATTCTCTTAAAATTCGGCCAAAATGGACGTCAAGAAAATCTCCTCGTTAATTTAGGACATTACTCGTTTTCGACCATTTTTTACTAGGAAGGCCATAATGTGGCCGATATGCATTGAATCTTAGCATGTGACAATTCGCTGGATAGGTAAACAACATAACTACGACTTCCATGGGATATTTTTGCATTCTCTAAAAATTCGGCCAAAATGGAGGACAAGAAAATCTCCTCGTTATTTTAGGACATTACTGTTTTCGACCCTTTTTTACTAGGAAGGCCATAAAGTGGCCGATTTGTATTGAATCTTAGCATGTGACAATTCGTTGGATAGGTAAACAACATAACAACGACTTCCATGGGGTATTTTTGCATTCTCTAAAAATTCGGCCAAAATGGAGGTTAAGAAAATCTCCTCGTTAATTTAGGACATTACTCGTTTTCGACCATTTTTTACTAGGAAGGCCATAATGTGGCCGATTTGCATTGAATCTTAGCATGTGACAATTCGTTGGATAGGTAAACAACATAACTACGACTTCCCTGGTATATTTTTGCATTCTCTAAAAATTCGGCCAAAATGGAGGTTAAAAAAATCTCCTCGTTAATTTAGGACATTACTCGTTTTCGACCCTTTTTTACTAGGAAGGCCATAATGTGGCCGATTTGCATTGAATCTTAGCATGTGACAATTCTTTGGATAGGTAACGAACATAACTACGACTTCCGTGGGATATTTTTGCATTCTCTAAAAATTCAGCCAAAATGGAGGTTAAGAAAATCTCCTCGTTATTTTAGGACATTACTCGTTTTCGACCCTTTTTTACTAGGAAGGCCATAAAGTGGCCGGTTTGTATTGAATCTTAGCATGTGACAATTCGTTGGATAGGTAAACAACAAAGCTACGATTTCCACGGGATATTTTTACATTCTCTAAATATTCGGCCAAAATGGAGGTTAAGAAAATATCCTCGTTAATTTAGGACATTACTCGTTTTTGACCCTTTTTTACTAGGAAGGCCATAATGTGGCCGATTTGCATTGAATCTTAGCATGTGACAATTCGTTGGATAGGTAAACAACATAACTACGACTTCCATGGGATATTTTTGCATTCTCTTAAAATTCGGCCAAAATGGAGGTCAAGAAAATCTCCTCGTTAATTTAGGACATTACTCGTTTTCGACCCTTTTTTACTAGGAAGGCCATAAAGTGGCCGGTTTGTATTGAATCTTAGCATGTGACAATTCGTTGGATAGGTAAACAACATAACAACGACTTCCATGTGATATTCTTGCATTCTCTAAAAATTAGGCCAAAATGGAGGTTAAGAAAATCTCCTCGTTAATTTAGGACATTACTCGTTTTCGACCCTTTTTTACTAGGAAGGCCATAATGTGGCCGATTTGCATTGAATCTTAGCATGTGACAATTCGTTGGATTGGTAAACAACATCACTACGACTTCCATGGTATATTTTTGCATTCTCTAAAAATTCGGCCAAAATGGAGGTTAAGAAAATCTCCTCGTTAATTTAGGACATTACTCGTTTTCGACCCTTTTTTACTAGGAAGGCCATAATGTGGCCGATTTGCATTGAATCTTAGCATGTGACAATTCGTTGGATAGGTAAACAACATAACTACGACTTCCATGGGATATTTTTGCATTCTCTTAAAATTCGGCCAAAATGGAGGTCAAGAAAATCTTCTCGTTAATTTAGGACATTACTCGTTTTCGATCCTTTTTTACTAGGAAGGCCATAAAGTGGCCGGTTTGTATTGAATCGTAGCATGTGACAATTCGTTGGATAGGTAAACAACATAACAACGACTTCCATGTGATATTTTTGCATTCTCTAAAAATTAGGCCAAAATGGAGGTTAAGAAAATCTCCTCGTTAATTTAGGACATTACTCGTTTTCGACCATTTTTTACTAGGAAGGCCATAATGTGGCCGATTTGCATTGAATCTTAGCATGTGACAATTCGTTGGATAGGTAAACAACATAACTATGACTTCCATGGTATATTTTTGCATTCTCTAAAAATTCGGCCAAAATGGAGGTTAAGAAAATCTCCTCGTTAATTTAGGACATTACTCGTTTTCGACCATTTTTTACTAGGAAGGCCATAATGTGGCCGATTTGCATTGAATCTTAGCATGTGACAATTCGTTGGATAGGTAAACAACATAACTACGACTTCCATGGTATATTTTTGCATTCTCTAAAAATTCGGCCAAAATGGAGGTTAAGAAAATCTCCTCGTTAATTTAGGACATTACTCGTTTTCGACCATTTTTTACTAGGAAGGCCATAAAGTGGCCGATTTGTATTGAATCTTAGCATGTGACAATTCGTTGGATAGGTAAACAACATAACAACGACTTCCATGTGATATTTTTGCATTCTCTAAAAATAAGACCAAAATGGAGGTTAAGAAAATCTCCTCGTTAATTTAGGACATTACTCGTTTTCGACCATTTTTTACTAGGAAGGCCATAATGTGGCCAATTTGCATTGAATCTTAGCATGTGACAATTCGTTGGATAGGTAACCAACATAACTACGACTTCCGTGGGATATTTTTGCATTCTCTTAAAATTCGGCCAAAACGGACGTCAAGAAAATCTCCTCGTTAATTTAGGACATTACTCGTTTTCGACCATTTTTTACTAGGAAGGCCATAATGTGGCCGATTTGCATTGAATCTTAGCATGTGACAATTCGTTGGATTGGTAAACAACATAACTACGACTTCCATGGTATATTTTTGCATTCTCTAAAAATTCGGCCAAAATGGAGGTTAAGAAAATCTCCTCGTTAATTTAGGACATTACTCGTTTTCCACCATTTTTTACTAGGAAGGCCATAATGTGGCCGATTTGCATTGAATCTTAGCATGTGACAATTCGTTGGATTGGTAAACAACATAACTACGACTTCCATGGTATATTTTTGCATTCTCTAAAAATTCGGCCAAAATGGAGGTTAAGAAAATCTCCTCGTTAATTTAGGACATTACTCGTTTTCGACCCTTTTTTACTAGGAAGGCCATAATGTGGCCGATTTGCATTGAATCTTAGCATGTGACAATTCGTTGGATAGGTAAACAACATAACTACGACTTCCATGGGATACTTTTGCATTCTCTTAAAATTCGGCCAAAATGGAGGTCAAGAAAATCTTCTCGTTAATTTAGGACATTACTCGTTTTCGACCCTTTTTTACTAGGAAGGCCATAAAGTGGCCGGTTTGTATTGAATCGTAGCATGTGACAATTCGTTGGATAGGTAAACAACATAACAACGACTTCCATGTGATATTTTTGCATTCTCTAAAAATTAGGCCAAAATGGAGGTTAAGAAAATCTCCTCGTTAATTTAGGACATTACTCGTTTTCGACCATTTTTTACTAGGAAGGCCATAATGTGGCCGATTTGCATTGAATCTTAGCATGTGACAATTCATTGGATAGGTAAACAACATAACTACGACTTCCATGGTATATTTTTGCATTCTCTAAAAATTCGGCCAAAATGGAGGTTAAGAAAATCTCCTCGTTAATTTAGGACATTACTCGTTTTCGACCATTTTTTACTAGGAAGGCCATAATGTGGCCGATTTGCATTGAATCTTAGCATGTGACAATTCGTTGGATAGGTAAACAACATAACAACGACTTCCATGTGATAGTTTTGCATTCTCTAAAAATAAGACCAAAATGGAGGTTAAGAAAATCTCCTCGTTAATTTAGGACATTACTCGTTTTCGACCATTTTTTACTAGGAAGGCCATAATGTGGCCAATTTGCATTGAATCTTAGCATGTGACAATTCGTTGGATAGGTAACCAACATAACTACGACTTCCGTGGGATATTTTTGCATTCTCTTAAAATTCGGCCAAAATGGACGTCAAGAAAATCTCCTCGTTAATTTAGGACATTACTCGTTTTCGACCATTTTTTACTAGGAAGGCCATAATGTGGCCGATATGCATTGAATCTTAGCATGTGACAATTCGCTGGATAGGTAAACAACATAACTACGACTTCCATGGGATATTTTTGCATTCTCTAAAAATTCGGCCAAAATGGAGGACAAGAAAATCTCCTCGTTAATTTAGGACATTACTCGTTTTCGACCATTTTTTACTAGGAAGGCCATAATGTGGCCGATTTGCATTGAATCTTAGCATGTGACAATTCGTTGGATAGGTAAACAACATAACAACGACTTCCATGTGATAGTTTTGCATTCTCTAAAAATAAGACCAAAATGGAGGTTAAGAAAATCTCCTCGTTAATTTAGGACATTACTCGTTTTCGACCATTTTTTACTAGGAAGGCCATAATGTGGCCAATTTGCATTGAATCTTAGCATGTGACAATTCGTTGGATAGGTAACCAACATAACTACGACTTCCGTGGGATATTTTTGCATTCTCTTAAAATTCGGCCAAAATGGACGTCAAGAAAATCTCCTCGTTATTTTAGGACATTACTGTTTTCGACCCTTTTTTACTAGGAAGGCCATAAAGTGGCCGATTTGTATTGAATCTTAGCATGTGACAATTCGTTGGATAGGTAAACAACATAACAACGACTTCCATGGGGTATTTTTGCATTCTCTAAAAATTCGGCCAAAATGGAGGTTAAGAAAATCTCCTCGTTATTTTAGGAAATTACTGTTTTCGACCCTTTTTAACTAGGAAGGCCATAAAGTGGCCGATTTGTATTGAATCTTAGCATGTGACAATTCGTTGGATAGGTAAACAACATAGCTACGACTTCCATGGGGTATTTTTGCATTCTCTAAAAATTCGGCCAAAATGGAGGTTAAGTAAATCTCCTCGTTAATTTAGGACATTACTCGTTTTCGACCCTTTTTTACTAGGAAGGCCATAAAGTGGCCGGTTTGTATTTAATCTTAGCATGTGACAATTCGTTGGATAGGTAAACAACATAACAACGACTTCCATGGGATATTTTTGCATTCTCTAAAAATTAGGCCAAAATGGAGGTTAAGAAAATCTCCTCGTTAATTTAGGACATTACTCGTTTTCGACCATTTTTTACTAGGAAGGCCATAATGTGGCCGATATGCATTGAATCTTAGCATGTGACAATTCGTTGGATAGGTAAACAACATAACTACGACTTCCATGGGATATTTTTGCATTCTCTTAAAATTCGGCCAAAATGGAGGTCAAGAAAATCTCCTCGTTAATTTAGGACATTACTCGTTTTCGACCCTTTTTTACTAGGAAGGCCATAAAGTGGCCGGTTTGTATTGAATCTTAGCATGTGACAATTCGTTGGATAGGTAAACAACATAACAACGACTTCCATGTGATATTCTTGCATTCTCTAAAAATTAGGCCAAAATGGAGGTTAAGAAAATCTCCTCGTTAATTTAGGACATTACTCGTTTTCGACCCTTTTTTACTAGGAAGGCCATAATGTGGCCGATTTGCATTGAATCTTAGCATGTGACAATTCGTTGGATTGGTAAACAACATCACTACGACTTCCATGGTATATTTTTGCATTCTCTAAAAATTCGGCCAAAATGGAGGTTAAGAAAATCTCCTCGTTAATTTAGGACATTACTCGTTTTCGACCCTTTTTTACTAGGAAGGCCATAATGTGGCCGATTTGCATTGAATCTTAGCATGTGACAATTCGTTGGATAGGTAAACAACATAACTACGACTTCCATGGGATATTTTTGCATTCTCTTAAAATTCGGCCAAAATGGAGGTCAAGAAAATCTTCTCGTTAATTTAGGACATTACTCGTTTTCGACCCTTTTTTACTAGGAAGGCCATAAAGTGGCCGGTTTGTATTGAATCGTAGCATGTGACAATTCGTTGGATAGGTAAACAACATAACAACGACTTTCATGTGATATTTTTGCATTCTCTAAAAATTAGGCCAAAATGGAGGTTAAGAAAATCTCCTCGTTAATTTAGGACATTACTCGTTTTCGACCATTTTTTACTAGGAAGGCCATAATGTGGCCGATTTGCATTGAATCTTAGCATGTGACAATTCGTTGGATAGGTAAACAACATAACTACGACTTCCATGGTATATTTTTGCATTCTCTAAAAATTCGGCCAAAATGGAGGTTAAGAAAATCTCCTCGTCAATTTAGGACAGTACTCGTTTTCGACCATTTTTTACTAGGAAGGCCATAAAGTGGCCGATTTGTATTGAATCTTAGCATGTGACAATTCGTTGGATAGATAAACAACATAACAACGACTTCCATGTGATATTTTTGCATTCTCTAAAAATAAGACCAAAATGGAGGTTAAGAAAATCTCCTCGTTAATTTAGGACATTACTCGTTTTCGACCATTTTTTACTAGGAAGGCCATAATGTGGCCGATTTGCATTGAATCTTAGCATGTGACAATTCGTTGGATAGGTAAACAACATAACTACGACTTCCATGGGATATTTTTGCATTCTCTTAAAATTCGGCCAAAATGGAGGTCAAGAAAATCTTCTCGTTAATTTAGGACATTACTCGTTTTCGACCCTTTTTTACTAGGAAGGCCATAAAGTGGCCGGTTTGTATTGAATCGTAGCATGTGACAATTCGTTGGATAGGTAAACAACATAACAACGACTTCCATGTGATATTTTTGCATTCTCTAAAAATTAGGCCAAAATGGAGGTTAAGAAAATCTCCTCGTTAATTTAGGACATTACTCGTTTTCGACCATTTTTTACTAGGAAGGCCATAATGTGGCCGATTTGCATTGAATCTTAGCATGTGACAATTCATTGGATAGGTAAACAACATAACTACGACTTCCATGGTATATTTTTGCATTCTCTAAAAATTCGGCCAAAATGGAGGTTAAGAAAATCTCCTCGTTAATTTAGGACATTACTCGTTTTCGACCATTTTTTACTAGGAAGGCCATAATGTGGCCGATTTGCATTGAATCTTAGCATGTGACAATTCGTTGGATAGGTAAACAACATAACAACGACTTCCATGTGATAGTTTTGCATTCTCTAAAAATAAGACCAAAATGGAGGTTAAGAAAATCTCCTCGTTAATTTAGGACATTACTCGTTTTCGACCATTTTTTACTAGGAAGGCCATAATGTGGCCAATTTGCATTGAATCTTAGCATGTGACAATTCGTTGGATAGGTAACCAACATAACTACGACTTCCGTGGGATATTTTTGCATTCTCTTAAAATTCGGCCAAAATGGACGTCAAGAAAATCTCCTCGTTATTTTAGGACATTACTGTTTTCGACCCTTTTTTACTAGGAAGGCCATAAAGTGGCCGATTTGTATTGAATCTTAGCATGTGACAATTCGTTGGATAGGTAAACAACATAACAACGACTTCCATGGGGTATTTTTGCATTCTCTAAAAATTCGGCCAAAATGGAGGTTAAGAAAATCTCCTCGTTATTTTAGGAAATTACTGTTTTCGACCCTTTTTAACTAGGAAGGCCATAAAGTGGCCGATTTGTATTGAATCTTAGCATGTGACAATTCGTTGGATAGGTAAACAACATAGCTACGACTTCCATGGGGTATTTTTGCATTCTCTAAAAATTCGGCCAAAATGGAGGTTAAGTAAATCTCCTCGTTAATTTAGGACATTACTCGTTTTCGACCCTTTTTTACTAGGAAGGCCATAAAGTGGCCGGTTTGTATTTAATCTTAGCATGTGACAATTCGTTGTATAGGTAAACAACATAACAACGACTTCCATGGGATATTTTTGCATTCTCTAAAAATTAGGCCAAAATGGAGGTTAAGAAAATCTCCTCGTTAATTTAGGACATTACTCGTTTTCGACCATTTTTTACTAGGAAGGCCATAATGTGGCCGATATGCATTGAATCTTAGCATGTGACAATTCGTTGGATAGGTAAACAACATAACTACGACTTCCATGGGATATTTTTGCATTCTCTTAAAATTCGGCCAAAATGGAGGTCAAGAAAATCTCCTCGTTAATTTAGGACATTACTCGTTTTCGACCCTTTTTTACTAGGAAGGCCATAAAGTGGCCGGTTTGTATTGAATCTTAGCATGTGACAATTCGTTGGATAGGTAAACAACATAACAACGACTTCCATGTGATATTCTTGCATTCTCTAAAAATTAGGCCAAAATGGAGGTTAAGAAAATCTCCTCGTTAATTTAGGACATTACTCGTTTTCGACCCTTTTTTACTAGGAAGGCCATAATGTGGCCGATTTGCATTGAATCTTAGCATGTGACAATTCGTTGGATTGGTAAACAACATCACTACGACTTCCATGGTATATTTTTGCATTCTCTAAAAATTCGGCCAAAATGGAGGTTAAGAAAATCTCCTCGTTAATTTAGGACATTACTCGTTTTCGACCCTTTTTTACTAGGAAGGCCATAATGTGGCCGATTTGCATTGAATCTTAGCATGTGACAATTCGTTGGATAGGTAAACAACATAACTACGACTTCCATGGGATATTTTTGCATTCTCTTAAAATTCGGCCAAAATGGAGGTCAAGAAAATCTTCTCGTTAATTTAGGACATTACTCGTTTTCGACCCTTTTTTACTAGGAAGGCCATAAAGTGGCCGATTTGTATTGAATCTTAGCATGTGACAATTCGTTGGATAGATAAACAACATAACAACGACTTCCATGTGATATTTTTGCATTCTCTAAAAATAAGACCAAAATGGAGGTTAAGAAAATCTCCTCGTTAATTTAGGACATTACTCGTTTTCGACCATTTTTTACTAGGAAGGCCATAATGTGGCCGATTTGCATTGAATCTTAGCATGTGACAATTCGTTGGATAGGTAAACAACATAACTACGACTTCCATGGGATATTTTTGCATTCTCTTAAAATTCGGCCAAAATGGAGGTCAAGAAAATCTTCTCGTTAATTTAGGACATTACTCGTTTTCGACCCTTTTTTACTAGGAAGGCCATAAAGTGGCCGGTTTGTATTGAATCGTAGCATGTGACAATTCGTTGGATAGGTAAACAACATAACAACGACTTCCATGTGATATTTTTGCATTCTCTAAAAATTAGGCCAAAATGGAGGTTAAGAAAATCTCCTCGTTAATTTAGGACATTACTCGTTTTCGACCATTTTTTACTAGGAAGGCCATAATGTGGCCGATTTGCATTGAATCTTAGCATGTGACAATTCATTGGATAGGTAAACAACATAACTACGACTTCCATGGTATATTTTTGCATTCTCTAAAAATTCGGCCAAAATGGAGGTTAAGAAAATCTCCTCGTTAATTTAGGACATTACTCGTTTTCGACCATTTTTTACTAGGAAGGCCATAATGTGGCCGATTTGCATTGAATCTTAGCATGTGACAATTCGTTGGATAGGTAAACAACATAACAACGACTTCCATGTGATAGTTTTGCATTCTCTAAAAATAAGACCAAAATGGAGGTTAAGAAAATCTCCTCGTTAATTTAGGACATTACTCGTTTTCGACCATTTTTTACTAGGAAGGCCATAATGTGGCCAATTTGCATTGAATCTTAGCATGTGACAATTCGTTGGATAGGTAACCAACATAACTACGACTTCCGTGGGATATTTTTGCATTCTCTTAAAATTCGGCCAAAATGGACGTCAAGAAAATCTCCTCGTTAATTTAGGACATTACTCGTTTTCGACCATTTTTTACTAGGAAGGCCATAATGTGGCCGATATGCATTGAATCTTAGCATGTGACAATTCGCTGGATAGGTAAACAACATAACTACGACTTCCATGGGATATTTTTGCATTCTCTAAAAATTCGGCCAAAATGGAGGACAAGAAAATCTCCTCGTTATTTTAGGACATTACTGTTTTCGACCCTTTTTTACTAGGAAGGCCATAAAGTGGCCGATTTGTATTGAATCTTAGCATGTGACAATTCGTTGGATAGGTAAACAACATAACAACGACTTCCATGGGGTATTTTTGCATTCTCTAAAAATTCGGCCAAAATGGAGGTTAAGAAAATCTCCTCGTTATTTTAGGAAATTACTGTTTTCGACCCTTTTTAACTAGGAAGGCCATAAAGTGGCCGATTTGTATTGAATCTTAGCATGTGACAATTCGTTGGATAGGTAAACAACATAGCTACGACTTCCATGGGGTATTTTTGCATTCTCTAAAAATTCGGCCAAAATGGAGGTTAAGAAAATCTCCTCGTTAATTTAGGACATTACTCGTTTTCGACCCTTTTTTACTAGGAAGGCCATAAAGTGGCCGGTTTGTATTTAATCTTAGCATGTGACAATTCGTTGGATAGGTAAACAACATAACAACGACTTCCATGGGATATTTTTGCATTCTCTAAAAATTAGGCCAAAATGGAGGTTAAGAAAATCTCCTCGTTAATTTAGGACATTACTCGTTTTCGACCATTTTTTACTAGGAAGGCCATAATGTGGCCGATTTGCATTGAATCTTAGCATGTGACAATTCGTTGGATAGGTAAACAACATAACTACGACTTCCATGGTATATTTTTGCATTCTCTAAAAATTCGGCCAAAATGGAGGTTAAGAAAATCTCCTCGTCAATTTAGGACAGTACTCGTTTTCGACCATTTTTTACTAGGAAGGCCATAAAGTGGCCGATTTGTATTGAATCTTAGCATGTGACAATTCGTTGGATAGGTAAACAACATAACAACGACTTCCATGTGATATTTTTGCATTCTCTAAAAATAAGACCAAAATGGAGGTTAAGAAAATCTCCTCGTTAATTTAGGACATTACTCGTTTTCGACCATTTTTTACTAGGAAGGCCATAATGTGGCCGATTTGCATTGAATCTTAGCATGTGACAATTCGTTGGATAGGTAAACAACATAACTACGACTTCCATGGGATATTTTTGCATTCTCTTAAAATTCGGCCAAAATGGAGGTCAAGAAAATCTTCTCGTTAATTTAGGACATTACTCGTTTTCGACCCTTTTTTACTAGGAAGGCCATAAAGTGGCCGGTTTGTATTGAATCGTAGCATGTGACAATTCGTTGGATAGGTAAACAACATAACAACGACTTCCATGTGATATTTTTGCATTCTCTAAAAATTAGGCCAAAATGGAGGTTAAGAAAATCTCCTCGTTAATTTAGGACATTACTCGTTTTCGACCATTTTTTACTAGGAAGGCCATAATGTGGCCGATTTGCATTGAATCTTAGCATGTGACAATTCATTGGATAGGTAAACAACATAACTACGACTTCCATGGTATATTTTTGCATTCTCTAAAAATTCGGCCAAAATGGAGGTTAAGAAAATCTCCTCGTTAATTTAGGACATTACTCGTTTTCGACCATTTTTTACTAGGAAGGCCATAATGTGGCCGATTTGCATTGAATCTTAGCATGTGACAATTCGTTGGATAGGTAAACAACATAACAACGACTTCCATGTGATAGTTTTGCATTCTCTAAAAATAAGACCAAAATGGAGGTTAAGAAAATCTCCTCGTTAATTTAGGACATTACTCGTTTTCGACCATTTTTTACTAGGAAGGCCATAATGTGGCCAATTTGCATTGAATCTTAGCATGTGACAATTCGTTGGATAGGTAACCAACATAACTACGACTTCCGTGGGATATTTTTGCATTCTCTTAAAATTCGGCCAAAATGGACGTCAAGAAAATCTCCTCGTTAATTTAGGACATTACTCGTTTTCGACCATTTTTTACTAGGAAGGCCATAATGTGGCCGATATGCATTGAATCTTAGCATGTGACAATTCGCTGGATAGGTAAACAACATAACTACGACTTCCATGGGATATTTTTGCATTCTCTAAAAATTCGGCCAAAATGGAGGACAAGAAAATCTCCTCGTTATTTTAGGACATTACTGTTTTCGACCCTTTTTTACTAGGAAGGCCATAAAGTGGCCGATTTGTATTGAATCTTAGCATGTGACAATTCGTTGGATAGGTAAACAACATAACAACGACTTCCATGGGGTATTTTTGCATTCTCTAAAAATTCGGCCAAAATGGAGGTTAAGAAAATCTCCTCGTTATTTTAGGAAATTACTGTTTTCGACCCTTTTTAACTAGGAAGGCCATAAAGTGGCCGATTTGTATTGAATCTTAGCATGTGACAATTCGTTGGATAGGTAAACAACATAGCTACGACTTCCATGGGGTATTTTTGCATTCTCTAAAAATTCGGCCAAAATGGAGGTTAAGAAAATCTCCTCGTTAATTTAGGACATTACTCGTTTTCGACCCTTTTTTACTAGGAAGGCCATAAAGTGGCCGGTTTGTATTTAATCTTAGCATGTGACAATTCGTTGGATAGGTAAACAACATAACAACGACTTCCATGGGATATTTTTGCATTCTCTAAAAATTAGGCCAAAATGGAGGTTAAGAAAATCTCCTCGTTAATTTAGGACATTACTCGTTTTCGACCATTTTTTACTAGGAAGGCCATAATGTGGCCGATATGCATTGAATCTTAGCATGTGACAATTCCTTGGATAGGTAAACAACATAACTACGACTTCCATGGGATATTTTTGCATTCTCTTAAAATTCGGCCAAAATGGAGGTCAAGAAAATCTTCTCGTTAATTTAGGACATTACTCGTTTTCGACCCTTTTTTACTAGGAAGGCCATAAAGTGGCCGGTTTGTATTGAATCGTAGCATGTGACAATTCGTTGGATAGGTAAACAACATAACAACGACTTCCATGTGATATTTTTGCATTCTCTAAAAATTAGGCCAAAATGGAGGTTAAGAAAATCTCCTCGTTAATTTAGGACATTACTCGTTTTCGACCATTTTTTACTAGGAAGGCCATAATGTGGCCGATTTGCATTGAATCTTAGGATGTGACAATTCATTGGATAGGTAAACAACATAACTACGACTTCCATGGTATATTTTTGCATTCTCTAAAAATTCGGCCAAAATGGAGGTTAAGAAAATCTCCTCGTTAATTTAGGACATTACTCGTTTTCGACCATTTTTTACTAGGAAGGCCATAATGTGGCCGATTTGCATTGAATCTTAGCATGTGACAATTCGTTGGATAGGTAAACAACATAACAACGACTTCCATGTGATAGTTTTGCATTCTCTAAAAATAAGACCAAAATGGAGGTTAAGAAAATCTCCTCGTTAATTTAGGACATTACTCGTTTTCGACCATTTTTTACTAGGAAGGCCATAATGTGGCCAATTTGCATTGAATCTTAGCATGTGACAATTCGTTGGATAGGTAACCAACATAACTACGACTTCCGTGGGATATTTTTGCATTCTCTTAAAATTCGGCCAAAATGGACGTCAAGAAAATCTCCTCGTTAATTTAGGACATTACTCGTTTTCGACCATTTTTTACTAGGAAGGCCATAATGTGGCCGATATGCATTGAATCTTAGCATGTGACAATTCGCTGGATAGGTAAACAACATAACTACGACTTCCATGGGATATTTTTGCATTCTCTAAAAATTCGGCCAAAATGGAGGACAAGAAAATCTCCTCGTTATTTTAGGACATTACTATTTTCGACCCTTTTTTACTAGGAAGGCCATAAAGTGGCCGATTTGTATTGAATCTTAGCATGTGACAATTCGTTGGATAGGTAAACAACATAACAACGACTTCCATGGGGTATTTTTGCATTCTCTAAAAATTCGGCCAAAATGGAGGTTAAGAAAATCTCCTCGTTATTTTAGGAAATTACTGTTTTCGACCCTTTTTAACTAGGAAGGCCATAAAGTGGCCGATTTGTATTGAATCTTAGCATGTGACAATTCGTTGGATAGGTAAACAACATAGCTACGACTTCCATGGGGTATTTTTGCATTCTCTAAAAATTCGGCCAAAATGGAGGTTAAGAAAATCTCCTCGTTAATTTAGGACATTACTCGTTTTCGACCCTTTTTTACTAGGAAGGCCATAAAGTGGCCGGTTTGTATTTAATCTTAGCATGTGACAATTCGTTGGATAGGTAAACAACATAACAACGACTTCCATGGGATATTTTTGCATTCTCTAAAAATTAGGCCAAAATGGAGGTTAAGAAAATCTCCTCGTTAATTTAGGACATTACTCGTTTTCGACCATTTTTTACTAGGAAGGCCATAATGTGGCCGATATGCATTGAATCTTAGCATGTGACAATTCGCTGGATAGGTAAACAACATAACTACGACTTCCATGGGATATTTTTGCATTCTCTTAAAATTCGGCCAAAATGGAGGTCAAGAAAATCTCCTCGTTAATTTAGGACATTACTCGTTTTCGACCCTTTTTTACTAGGAAGGCCATAAAGTGGCCGGTTTGTATTGAATCTTAGCATGTGACAATTCGTTGGATAGGTAAACAACATAACAACGACTTCCATGTGATATTCTTGCATTCTCTAAAAATTAGGCCAAAATGGAGGTTAAGAAAATCTCCTCGTTAATTTAGGACATTACTCGTTTTCGACCCTTTTTTACTAGGAAGGCCATAATGTGGCCGATTTGCATTGAATCTTAGCATGTGACAATTCGTTGGATTGGTAAACAACACCACTACGACTTCCATGGTATATTTTTGCATTCTCTAAAAATTCGGCCAAAATGGAGGTTAAGAAAATCTCCTCGTTAATTTAGGACATTACTCGTTTTCGACCCTTTTTTACTAGGAAGGCCATAATGTGGCCGATTTGCATTGAATCTTAGCATGTGACAATTCGTTGGATAGGTAAACAACATAACTACGACTTCCATGGGATATTTTTGCATTCTCTTAAAATTCGGCCAAAATGGAGGTCAAGAAAATCTTCTCGTTAATTTAGGACATTACTCGTTTTCGACCCTTTTTTACTAGGAAGGCCATAAAGTGGCCGGTTTGTATTGAATCGTAGCATGTGACAATTCGTTGGATAGGTAAACAACATAACAACGACTTTCATGTGATATTTTTGCATTCTCTAAAAATTAGGCCAAAATGGAGGTTAAGAAAATCTCCTCGTTAATTTAGGACATTACTCGTTTTCGACCATTTTTTACTAGGAAGGCCATAATGTGGCCAATTTGCATTGAATCTTAGCATGTGACAATTCGTTGGATAGGTAACCAACATAACTACGACTTCCGTGGGATATTTTTGCATTCTCTTAAAATTCGTCCAAAATGGACGTCAAGAAAATCTCCTCGTTAATTTAGGACATTACTCGTTTTCGACCATTTTTTACTAGGAAGGCCATAATGTGGCCGATATGCATTGAATCTTAGCATGTGACAATTCGCTGGATAGGTAAACAACATAACTACGACTTCCATGGGATATTTTTGCATTCTCTAAAAATTCGGCCAAAATGGAGGACAAGAAAATCTCCTCGTTATTTTAGGACATTACTGTTTTCGACCCTTTTTTACTAGGAAGGCCATAAAGTGGCCGATTTGTATTGAATCTTAGCATGTGACAATTCGTTGGATAGGTAAACAACATAACAACGACTTCCATGGGGTATTTTTGCATTCTCTAAAAATTCGGCCAAAATGGAGGTTAAGAAAATCTCCTCGTTATTTTAGGAAATTACTGTTTTCGACCCTTTTTAACTAGGAAGGCCATAAAGTGGCCGATTTGTATTGAATCTTAGCATGTGACAATTCGTTGGATAGGTAAACAACATAGCTACGACTTCCATGGGGTATTTTTGCATTCTCTAAAAATTCGGCCAAAATGGAGGTTAAGAAAATCTCCTCGTTAATTTAGGACATTACTCGTTTTCGACCCTTTTTTACTAGGAAGGCCATAAAGTGGCCGGTTTGTATTTAATCTTAGCATGTGACAATTCGTTGGATAGGTAAACAACATAACAACGACTTCCATGGGATATTTTTGCATTCTCTAAAAATTAGGCCAAAATGGAGGTCAAGAAAATCTCCTCGTTAATTTAGGACATTACTCGTTTTCGACCCTTTTTTACTAGGAAGGCCATAAAGTGGCCGGTTTTTATTGAATCTTAGCATGTGACAATTCGTTGGATAGGTAAACAACATAACAACGACTTCCATGTGATATTCTTGCATTCTCTAAAAATTAGGCCAAAATGGAGGTTAAGAAAATCTCCTCGTTAATTTAGGACATTACTCGTTTTCGACCCTTTTTTACTAGGAAGGCCATAATGTGGCCGATTTGCATTGAATCTTAGCATGTGACAATTCGTTGGATTGGTAAACAACATCACTACGACTTCCATGGTATATTTTTGCATTCTCTAAAAATTCGGCCAAAATGGAGGTTAAGAAAATCTCCTCGTTAATTTAGGACATTACTCGTTTTCGACCCTTTTTTACTAGGAAGGCCATAATGTGGCCGATATGCATTGAATCTTAGCATGTGACAATTCGCTGGATAGGTAAACAACATAACTACGACTTCCATGGGATATTTTTGCATTCTCTAAAAATTCGGCCAAAATGGAGGACAAGAAAATCTCCTCGTTATTTTAGGACATTACTGTTTTCGACCCTTTTTTACTAGGAAGGCCATAAAGTGGCCGATTTGTATTGAATCTTAGCATGTGACAATTCGTTGGATAGGTAAACAACATAACAACGACTTCCATGGGGTATTTTTGCATTCTCTAAAAATTCGGCCAAAATGGAGGTTAAGAAAATCTCCTCGTTATTTTAGGAAATTACTGTTTTCGACCCTTTTTAACTAGGAAGGCCATAAAGTGGCCGATTTGTATTGAATCTTAGCATGTGACAATTCGTTGGATAGGTAAACAACATAGCTACGACTTCCATGGGGTATTTTTGCATTCTCTAAAAATTCGGCCAAAATGGAGGTTAAGAAAATCTCCTCGTTAATTTAGGACATTACTCGTTTTCGACCCTTTTTTACTAGGAAGGCCATAAAGTGGCCGGTTTGTATTTAATCTTAGCATGTGACAATTCGTTGGATAGGTAAACAACATAACAACGACTTCCATGGGATATTTTTGCATTCTCTAAAAATTAGGCCAAAATGGAGGTTAAGAAAATCTCCTCGTTAATTTAGGACATTACTCGTTTTCGACCATTTTTTACTAGGAAGGCCATAATGTGGCCGATATGCATTGAATCTTAGCATGTGACAATTCGTTGGATAGGTAAACAACATAACTACGACTTCCATGGGATATTTTTGCATTCTCTTAAAATTCGGCCAAAATGGAGGTCAAGAAAATCTCCTCGTTAATTTAGGACATTACTCGTTTTCGACCCTTTTTTACTAGGAAGGCCATAAAGTGGCCGGTTTGTATTGAATCTTAGCATGTGACAATTCGTTGGATAGGTAAACAACATAACAACGACTTCCATGTGATATTCTTGCATTCTCTAAAAATTAGGCCAAAATGGAGGTTAAGAAAATCTCCTCGTTAATTTAGGACATTACTCGTTTTCGACCCTTTTTTACTAGGAAGGCCATAATGTGGCCGATTTGCATTGAATCTTAGCATGTGACAATTCGTTGGATTGGTAAACAACATCACTACGACTTCCATGGTATATTTTTGCATTCTCTAAAAATTCGGCCAAAATGGAGGTTAAGAAAATCTCCTCGTTAATTTAGGACATTACTCGTTTTCGACCATTTTTTACTAGGAAGGCCATAATGTGGCCAATTTGCATTGAATCTTAGCATGTGACAATTCGTTGGATAGGTAAACAACATAACTACGACTTCCATGGGAGATTTTTGCATTCTCTTAAAATTCGGCCAAAATGGAGGTCAAGAAAATCTTCTCGTTAATTTAGGACATTACTCGTTTTCGACCCTTTTTTACTAGGAAGGCCATAAAGTGGCCGGTTTGTATTGAATCGTAGCATGTGACAATTCGTTGGATAGGTAAACAACATAACAACGACTTTCATGTGATATTTTTGCATTCTCTAAAAATTAGGCCAAAATGGAGGTTAAGAAAATCTCCTCGTTAATTTAGGACATTACTCGTTTTCGACCATTTTTTACTAGGAAGGCCATAATGTGGCCGATTTGCATTGAATCTTAGCATGTGACAATTCGTTGGATAGGTAAACAACATAACTACGACTTCCATGGTATATTTTTGCATTCTCTAAAAATTCGGCCAAAATGGAGGTTAAGAAAATCTCCTCGTTAATTTAGGACATTACTCGTTTTCGACCATTTTTTACTAGGAAGGCCATAATGTGGCCGATTTGCATTGAATCTTAGCATGTGACAATTCGTTGGATAGGTAAACAACATAACTACGACTTCCATGGTATATTTTTGCATTCTCTAAAAATTCGGCCAAAATGGAGGTTAAAAAAATCTCCTCGTCAATTTAGGACAGTACTCGTTTTCGACCATTTTTTACTAGGAAGGCCATAAAGTGGCCGATTTGTATTGAATCTTAGCATGTGACAATTCGTTGGATAGGTAAACAACATAACAACGACTTCCATGTGATATTTTTGCATTCTCTAAAAATAAGACCAAAATGGAGGTTAAGAAAATCTCCTCGTTAATTTAGGACATTACTCGTTTTCGACCATTTTTTACTAGGAAGGCCATAATGTGGCCGATTTGCATTGAATCTTAGCATGTGACAATTCGTTGGATAGGTAAACAACATAACTACGACTTCCATGGGATATTTTTGCATTCTCTTAAAATTCGGCCAAAATGGAGGTCAAGAAAATCTTCTCGTTAATTTAGGACATTACTCGTTTTCGACCCTTTTTTACTAGGAAGGCCATAAAGTGGCCGGTTTGTATTGAATCGTAGCATGTGACAATTCGTTGGATAGGTAAACAACATAACAACGACTTCCATGTGATATTTTTGCATTCTCTAAAAATTAGGCCAAAATGGAGGTTAAGAAAATCTCCTCGTTAATTTAGGACATTACTCGTTTTCGACCATTTTTTACTAGGAAGGCCATAATGTGGCCGATTTGCATTGAATCTTAGCATGTGACAATTCATTGGATAGGTAAACAACATAACTACGACTTCCATGGTATATTTTTGCATTCTCTAAAAATTCGGCCAAAATGGAGGTTAAGAAAATCTCCTCGTTAATTTAGGACATTACTCGTTTTCGACCATTTTTTACTAGGAAGGCCATAATGTGGCCGATTTGCATTGAATCTTAGCATGTGACAATTCGTTGGATAGGTAAACAACATAACAACGACTTCCATGTGATAGTTTTGCATTCTCTAAAAATAAGACCAAAATGGAGGTTAAGAAAATCTCCTCGTTAATTTAGGACATTACTCGTTTTCGACCATTTTTTACTAGGAAGGCCATAATGTGGCCAATTTGCATTGAATCTTAGCATGTGACAATTCGTTGGATAGGTAACCAACATAACTACGACTTCCGTGGGATATTTTTGCATTCTCTTAAAATTCGGCCAAAATGGACGTCAAGAAAATCTCCTCGTTAATTTAGGACATTACTCGTTTTCGACCATTTTTTACTAGGAAGGCCATAATGTGGCCGATATGCATTGAATCTTAGCATGTGACAATTCGCTGGATAGGTAAACAACATAACTACGACTTCCATGGGATATTTTTGCATTCTCTAAAAATTCGGCCAAAATGGAGGACAAGAAAATCTCCTCGTTATTTTAGGACATTACTGTTTTCGACCCTTTTTTACTAGGAAGGCCATAAAGTGGCCGATTTGTATTGAATCTTAGCATGTGACAATTCGTTGGATAGGTAAACAACATAACAACGACTTCCATGGGGTATTTTTGCATTCTCTAAAAATTCGGCCAAAATGGAGGTTAAGAAAATCTCCTCGTTATTTTAGGAAATTACTGTTTTCGACCCTTTTTAACTAGGAAGGCCATAAAGTGGCCGATTTGTATTGAATCTTAGCATGTGACAATTCGTTGGATAGGTAAACAACATAGCTACGACTTCCATGGGGTATTTTTGCATTCTCTAAAAATTCGGCCAAAATGGAGGTTAAGAAAATCTCCTCGTTAATTTAGGACATTACTCGTTTTCGACCCTTTTTTACTAGGAAGGCCATAAAGTGGCCGGTTTGTATTTAATCTTAGCATGTGACAATTCGTTGGATAGGTAAACAACATAACAAGGACTTCCATGGGATATTTTTGCATTCTCTAAAAATTAGGCCAAAATGGAGGTTAAGAAAATCTCCTCGTTAATTTAGGACATTACTCGTTTTCGACCATTTTTTACTAGGAAGGCCATAATGTGGCCGATATGCATTGAATCTTAGCATGTGACAATTCGTTGGATAGGTAAACAACATAACTACGACTTCCATGGGATATTTTTGCATTCTCTTAAAATTCGGCCAAAATGGAGGTCAAGAAAATCTTCTCGTTAATTTAGGACATTACTCGTTTTCGACCCTTTTTTACTAGGAAGGCCATAAAGTGGCCGGTTTGTATTGAATCGTAGCATGTGACAATTCGTTGGATAGGTAAACAACATAACAACGACTTCCATGTGATATTTTTGCATTCTCTAAAAATTAGGCCAAAATGGAGGTTAAGAAAATCTCCTCGTTAATTTAGGACATTACTCGTTTTCGACCATTTTTTACTAGGAAGGCCATAATGTGGCCGATTTGCATTGAATCTTAGCATGTGACAATTCATTGGATAGGTAAACAACATAACTACGACTTCCATGGTATATTTTTGCATTCTCTAAAAATTCGGCCAAAATGGAGGTTAAGAAAATCTCCTCGTTAATTTAGGACATTACTCGTTTTCGACCATTTTTTACTAGGAAGGCCATAATGTGGCCGATTTGCATTGAATCTTAGCATGTGACAATTCGTTGGATAGGTAAACAACATAACAACGACTTCCATGTGATAGTTTTGCATTCTCTAAAAATAAGACCAAAATGGAGGTTAAGAAAATCTCCTCGTTAATTTAGGACATTACTCGTTTTCGACCATTTTTTACTAGGAAGGCCATAATGTGGCCAATTTGCATTGAATCTTAGCATGTGACAATTCGTTGGATAGGTAACCAACATAACTACGACTTCCGTGGGATATTTTTGCATTCTCTTAAAATTCGGCCAAAATGGACGTCAAGAAAATCTCCTCGTTAATTTAGGACATTACTCGTTTTCGACCATTTTTTACTAGGAAGGCCATAATGTGGCCGATATGCATTGAATCTTAGCATGTGACAATTCGCTGGATAGGTAAACAACATAACTACGACTTCCATGGGATATTTTTGCATTCTCTAAAAATTCGGCCAAAATGGAGGACAAGAAAATCTCCTCGTTATTTTAGGACATTACTGTTTTCGACCCTTTTTTACTAGGAAGGCCATAAAGTGGCCGATTTGTATTGAATCTTAGCATGTGAGAATTCGTTGGATAGGTAAACAACATAACAACGACTTCCATGGGGTATTTTTGCATTCTCTAAAAATTCGGCCAAAATGGAGGTTAAGAAAATCTCCTCGTTATTTTAGGAAATTACTATTTTCGACCCTTTTTAACTAGGAAGGCCATAAAGTGGCCGATTTGTATTGAATCTTAGCATGTGACAATTCATTGGATAGGTAAACAACATAGCTACGACTTCCATGGGGTATTTTTGCATTCTCTAAAAATTCGGCCAAAATGGAGGTTAAGAAAATCTCCTCGTTAATTTAGGACATTACTCGTTTTCGACCCTTTTTTACTAGGAAGGCCATAAAGTGGCCGGTTTGTATTTAATCTTAGCATGTGAAAATTCGTTGGATAGGTAAACAACATAACAACGACTTCCATGGGATATTTTTGCATTCTCTAAAAATTAGGCCAAAATGGAGGTTAAGAAAATCTCCTCGTTAATTTAGGACATTACTCGTTTTCGACCATTTTTTACTAGGAAGGCCATAATGTGGCCGATATGCATTGAATCTTAGCATGTGACAATTCGCTGGATAGGTAAACAACATAACTACGACTTCCATGGGATATTTTTGCATTCTCTAAAAATTCGGCCAAAATGGAGGACAAGAAAATCTCCTCGTTATTTTAGGACATTACTGTTTTCGACCCTTTTTTACTAGGAAGGCCATAAAGTGGCCGATTTGTATTGAATCTTAGCATGTGACAATTCGTTGGATAGGTAAACAACATAGCTACGACTTCCATGGGGTATTTTTGCATTCTCTAAAAATTCGGCCAAAATGGAGGTTAAGAAAATCTCCTCGTTAATTTAGGACATTACTCATTTTCGACCCTTTTTTACTAGGAAGGCCATAATGTGGCCGATTTGCATTGAATCTTAGCATGTGACAATTCGTTGGATAGGTAAACAACATAACTACGACTTCCCTGGTATATTTTTGCATTCTCTAAAAATTCGGCCAAAATGGAGGTTAAAAAAATCTCCTCGTTAATTTAGGACATTACTCGTTTTCGACCCTTTTTTACTAGGAAGGCCATAATGTGGCCGATTTGCATTGAATCTTAGCATGTGACAATTCTTTGGATAGGTAACCAACATAACTACGACTTCCGTGGGATATTTTTGCATTCTCTAAAAATTCCGCCAAAATGGAGGTTAAGAAAATCTCCTTGTTATTTTAGGACATTGCTCGTTTTCGACCCTTTTTTACTAGGAAGGCCATAAAGTGGCCGGTTTGTATTTAATCTTAGCATGTGAAAATTCGTTGGATAGGTAAACAACATAACAACGACTTCCATGGGATATTTTTGCATTCTCTAAAAATTAGGCCAAAATGGAGGTTAAGAAAATCTCCTCGTTAATTTAGGACATTACTCGTTTTCGACCATTTTTTACTAGGAAGGCCATAATGTGGCCGATATGCATTGAATCTTAGCATGTGACAATTCGCTGGATAGGTAAACAACATAACAACGACTTCCATGGGGTATTTTTGCATTCTCTAAAAATTCGGCCAAAATGGAGGTTAAGAAAATCTCCTTGTTATTTTAGGACATTACTCGTTTTCGACCCTTTTTTACTAGGAAGGCCATAAAGTGGCCGGTTTGTATTGAATCTTAGCATGTGACAATTCGTTGGATAGGTAAACAACAAAGCTACGATTTCCACGGGATATTTTTACATTCTCTAAATATTCGGCCAAAATGGAGGTTAAGAAAATATCCTCGTTAATTTAGGACATTACTCGTTTTTGACCCTTTTTTACTAGGAAGGCCATAATGTGGCCGATTTGCATTGAATCTTAGCATGTGACAATTCGTTGGATAGGTAAACAACATAACTACGACTTCCATGGGATATTTTTGCATTCTCTTAAAATTCGGCCAAAATGGAGGTCAAGAAAATCTCCTCGTTAATTTAGGACATTACTCGTTTTCGACCATTTTTTACTAGGAAGGCCATAATGTGGCCGATTTGCATTGAATCTTAGCATGTGACAATTCGTTGGATAGGTAAACAACATAACTACGACTTCCATGGTATATTTTTGCATTCTCTAAAAATTCGGCCAAAATGGAGGTTAAGAAAATCTCCTCGTCAATTTAGGACATTACTCGTTTTCGACCATTTTTTACTAGGAAGGCCATAAAGTGGCCGATTTGTATTGAATCTTAGCATGTGACAATTCGTTGGATAGGTAAACAACATAACAACGACTTCCATGTGATATTTTTGCATTCTCTAAAAATAAGACCAAAATGGAGGTTAAGAAAATCTCCTCGTTAATTTAGGACATTACTCGTTTTCGACCATTTTTTACTAGGAAGGCCATAATGTGGCCAATTTGCATTGAATCTTAGCATGTGACAATTCGTTGGATAGGTAACCAACATAACTACGACTTCCGTGGGATATTTTTGCATTCTCTTAAAATTCGGCCAAAACGGACGTCAAGAAAATCTCCTCGTTAATTTAGGACATTACTCGTTTTCGACCCTTTTTTACTAGGAAGGCCATAATGTGGCCGATTTGCATTGAATCTTAGCATGTGACAATTCGTTGGATAGGTAAACAACATAACTACGACTTCCATGGTATATTTTTGCATTCTCTAAAAATTCGGCCAAAATGGAGGTTAAGAAAATCTCCTCGTTAATTTAGGACATTACTCGTTTTCGACCATTTTTTACTAGGAAGGCCATAATGTGGCCGATTTGCATTGAATCTTAGCATGTGACAATTCATTGGATAGGTAAACAACATAACTACGACTTCCATGGTATATTTTTGCATTCTCTAAAAATTCGGCCAAAATGGAGGTTAAGAAAATCTCCTCGTTAATTTAGGACATTACTCGTTTTCGACCATTTTTTACTAGGAAGGCCATAATGTGGCCGATTTGCATTGAATCTTAGCATGTGACAATTCGTTGGATAGGTAAACAACATAACAACGACTTCCATGGGGTATTTTTGCATTCTCTAAAAATTCGGCCAAAATGGAGGTTAAGAAAATCTCCTTGTTATTTTAGGACATTACTCGTTTTCGACCCTTTTTTACTAGGAAGGCCATAAAGTGGCCGGTTTGTATTGAATCTTAGCATGTGACAATTCGTTGGATAGGTAAACAACAAAGCTACGATTTCCACGGGATATTTTTACATTCTCTAAATATTCGGCCAAAATGGAGGTTAAGAAAATATCCTCGTTAATTTAGGACATTACTCGTTTTTGACCCTTTTTTACTAGGAAGGCCATAATGTGGCCGATTTGCATTGAATCTTAGCATGTGACAATTCGTTGGATAGGTAAACAACATAACTACGACTTCCATGGGATATTTTTGCATTCTCTTAAAATTCGGCCAAAATGGAGGTCAAGAAAATCTCCTCGTTAATTTAGGACATTACTCGTTTTCGACCATTTTTTACTAGGAAGGCCATAATGTGGCCGATTTGCATTGAATCTTAGCATGTGACAATTCGTTGGATAGGTAAACAACATAACTACGACTTCCATGGTATATTTTTGCATTCTCTAAAAATTCGGCCAAAATGGAGGTTAAGAAAATCTCCTCGTTAATTTAGGACATTACTCGTTTTCGACCATTTTTTACTAGGAAGGCCATAATGTGGCCGATTTGCATTGAATCTTAGCATGTGACAATTCGTTGGATAGGTAAACAACATAACAACGACTTCCATGTGATATTTTTGCATTCTCTAAAAATAAGACCAAAATGGAGGTTAAGAAAATCTCCTCGTTAATTTAGGACATTACTCGTTTTCGACCATTTTTTACTAGGAAGGCCATAATGTGGCCAATTTGCATTGAATCTTAGCATGTGACAATTCGTTGGATAGGTAACCAACATAACTACGACTTCCGTGGGATATTTTTGCATTCTCTTAAAATTCGGCCAAAACGGACGTCAAGAAAATCTCCTCGTTAATTTAGGACATTACTCGTTTTCGACCATTTTTTACTAGGAAGGCCATAATGTGGCCGATTTGCATTGAATCTTAGCATGTGACAATTCGTTGGATAGGTAAACAACATAACTACGACTTCCATGGTATATTTTTGCATTCTCTAAAAATTCGGCCAAAATGGAGGTTAAGAAAATCTCCTCGTTAATTTAGGACATTACTCGTTTTCGACCATTTTTTACTAGGAAGGCCATAATGTGGCCGATTTGCATTGAATCTTAGCATGTGACAATTCGTTGGATTGGTAAACAACATAACTACGACTTCCATGGTATATTTTTGCATTCTCTAAAAATTCGGCCAAAATGGAGGTTAAGAAAATCTCCTCGTTAATTTAGGACATTACTCGTTTTCGACCCTTTTTTACTAGGAAGGCCATAATGTGGCCGATTTGCTTTGAATCTTAGCATGTGACAATTCGTTGGATAGGTAAACAACATAACTACGACTTCCATGGGATATTTTTGCATTCTCTTAAAATTCGGCCAAAATGGAGGTCAAGAAAATCTTCTCGTTAATTTAGGACATTACTCGTTTTCGACCCTTTTTTACTAGGAAGGCCATAAAGTGGCCGGTTTGTATTGAATCGTAGCATGTGACAATTCGTTGGATAGGTAAACAACATAACAACGACTTCCATGTGATATTTTTGCATTCTCTAAAAATTAGGCCAAAATGGAGGTTAAGAAAATCTCCTCGTTAATTTAGGACATTACTCGTTTTCGACCATTTTTTACTAGGAAGGCCATAATGTGGCCGATTTGCATTGAATCTTAGCATGTGACAATTCATTGGATAGGTAAACAACATAACTACGACTTCCATGGTATATTTTTGCATTCTCTAAAAATTCGGCCAAAATGGAGGTTAAGAAAATCTCCTCGTTAATTTAGGACATTACTCGTTTTCGACCATTTTTTACTAGGAAGGCCATAATGTGGCCGATTTGCATTGAATCTTAGCATGTGACAATTCGTTGGATAGGTAAACAACATAACAACGACTTCCATGTGATAGTTTTGCATTCTCTAAAAATAAGACCAAAATGGAGGTTAAGAAAATCTCCTCGTTAATTTAGGACATTACTCGTTTTCGACCATTTTTTACTAGGAAGGCCATAATGTGGCCAATTTGCATTGAATCTTAGCATGTGACAATTCGTTGGATAGGTAACCAACATAACTACGACTTCCGTGGGATATTTTTGCATTCTCTTAAAATTCGGCCAAAATGGACGTCAAGAAAATCTCCTCGTTAATTTAGGACATTACTCGTTTTCGACCATTTTTTACTAGGAAGGCCATAATGTGGCCGATTTGCATTGAATCTTAGCATGTGACAATTCGTTGGATAGGTAAACAACATAACTACGACTTCCATGGTATATTTTTGCATTCTCTAAAAATTCGGCCAAAATGGAGGTTAAGAAAATCTCCTCGTCAATTTAGGACATTACTCGTTTTCGACCATTTTTTACTAGGAAGGCCATAAAGTGGCCGATTTGTATTGAATCTTAGCATGTGACAATTCGTTGGATAGGTAAACAACAAAGCTACGATTTCCACGGGATATTTTTACATTCTCTAAATATTCGGCCAAAATGGAGGTTAAGAAAATATCCTCGTTAATTTAGGACATTACTCGTTTTTGACCCTTTTTTACTAGGAAGGCCATAATGTGGCCGATTTGCATTGAATCTTAGCATGTGACAATTCGTTGGATAGGTAAACAACATAACTACGACTTCCATGGGATATTTTTGCATTCTCTTAAAATTCGGCCAAAATGGAGGTCAAGAAAATCTCCTCGTTAATTTAGGACATTACTCGTTTTCGACCATTTTTTACTAGGAAGGCCATAATGTGGCCGATTTGCATTGAATCTTAGCATGTGACAATTCGTTGGATAGGTAAACAACATAACTACGACTTCCATGGTATATTTTTGCATTCTCTAAAAATTCGGCCAAAATGGAGGTTAAGAAAATCTCCTCGTCAATTTAGGACATTACTCGTTTTCGACCATTTTTTACTAGGAAGGCCATAAAGTGGCCGATTTGTATTGAATCTTAGCATGTGACAATTCGTTGGATAGGTAAACAACATAACAACGACTTCCATGTGATATTTTTGCATTCTCTAAAAATAAGACCAAAATGGAGGTTAAGAAAATCTCCTCGTTAATTTAGGACATTACTCGTTTTCGACCATTTTTTACTAGGAAGGCCATAATGTGGCCAATTTGCATTGAATCTTAGCATGTGACAATTCGTTGGATAGGTAACCAACATAACTACGACTTCCGTGGGATATTTTTGCATTCTCTTAAAATTCGGCCAAAACGGACGTCAAGAAAATCTCCTCGTTAATTTAGGACATTACTCGTTTTCGACCATTTTTTACTAGGAAGGCCATAATGTGGCCGATTTGCATTGAATCTTAGCATGTGACAATTCGTTGGATAGGTAAACAACATAACTACGACTTCCATGGTATATTTTTGCATTCTCTAAAAATTCGGCCAAAATGGAGGTTAAGAAAATCTCCTCGTTAATTTAGGACATTACTCGTTTTCGACCATTTTTTACTAGGAAGGCCATAATGTGGCCGATTTGCATTGAATCTTAGCATGTGACAATTCGTTGGATTGGTAAACAACATAACTACGACTTCCATGGTATATTTTTGCATCCTCTAAAAATTCGGCCAAAATGGAGGTTAAGAAAATCTCCTCGTTAATTTAGGACATTACTCGTTTTCGACCCTTTTTTACTAGGAAGGCCATAATGTGGCCGATTTGCTTTGAATCTTAGCATGTGACAATTCGTTGGATAGGTAAACAACATAACTACGACTTCCATGGGATATTTTTGCATTCTCTTAAAATTCGGCCAAAATGGAGGTCAAGAAAATCTTCTCGTTAATTTAGGACATTACTCGTTTTCGACCCTTTTTTACTAGGAAGGCCATAAAGTGGCCGGTTTGTATTGAATCGTAGCATGTGACAATTCGTTGGATAGGTAAACAACATAACAACGACTTCCATGTGATATTTTTGCATTCTCTAAAAATTAGGCCAAAATGGAGGTTAAGAAAATCTCCTCGTTAATTTAGGACATTACTCGTTTTCGACCATTTTTTACTAGGAAGGCCATAATGTGGCCGATTTGCATTGAATCTTAGCATGTGACAATTCATTGGATAGGTAAACAACATAACTACGACTTCCATGGTATATTTTTGCATTCTCTAAAAATTCGGCCAAAATGGAGGTTAAGAAAATCTCCTCGGTAATTTAGGACATTACTCGTTTTCGACCATTTTTTACTAGGAAGGCCATAATGTGGCCGATTTGCATTGAATCTTAGCATGTGACAATTCGTTGGATAGGTAAACAACATAACAACGACTTCCATGTGATAGTTTTGCATTCTCTAAAAATAAGACCAAAATGGAGGTTAAGAAAATCTCCTCGTTAATTTAGGACATTACTCGTTTTCGACCATTTTTTACTAGGAAGGCCATAAAGTGGCCGATTTGTATTGAATCTTAGCATGTGACAATTCGTTGGATAGGTAAACAACATAACAACGACTTCCATGTGATATTTTTGCATTCTCTAAAAATAAGACCAAAATGGAGGTTAAGAAAATCTCCTCGTTAATTTAGGACATTACTCGTTTTCGACCATTTTTTACTAGGAAGGCCATAATGTGGCCAATTTGCATTGAATCTTAGCATGTGACAATTCGTTGGATAGGTAACCAACATAACTACGACTTCCGTGGGATATTTTTGCATTCTCTTAAAATTCGGCCAAAACGGACGTCAAGAAAATCTCCTCGTTAATTTAGGACATTACTCGTTTTCGACCATTTTTTACTAGGAAGGCCATAAAGTGGCCGATTTGTATTGAATCTTAGCATGTGACAATTCGTTGGATAGGTAAACAACATAACAACGACTTCCATGTGATATTTTTGCATTCTCTAAAAATAAGACCAAAATGGAGGTTAAGAAAATCTCCTCGTTAATTTAGGACATTACTCGTTTTCGACCATTTTTTACTAGGAAGGCCATAATGTGGCCAATTTGCATTGAATCTTAGCATGTGACAATTCGTTGGATAGGTAACCAACATAACTACGACTTCCGTGGGATATTTTTGCATTCTCTTAAAATTCGGCCAAAACGGACGTCAAGAAAATCTCCTCGTTAATTTAGGACATTACTCGTTTTCGACCATTTTTTACTAGGAAGGCCATAATGTGGCCGATTTGCATTGAATCTTAGCATGTGACAATTCGTTGGATAGGTAAACAACATAACTACGACTTCCATGGTATATTTTTGCATTCTCTAAAAATTCGGCCAAAATGGAGGTTAAGAAAATCTCCTCGTTAATTTAGGACATTACTCGTTTTCGACCATTTTTTACTAGGAAGGCCATAATGTGGCCGATTTGCATTGAATCTTAGCATGTGACAATTCGTTGGATTGGTAAACAACATAACTACGACTTCCATGGTATATTTTTGCATTCTCTAAAAATTCGGCCAAAATGGAGGTTAAGAAAATCTCCTCGTTAATTTAGGACATTACTCGTTTTCGACCCTTTTTTACTAGGAAGGCCATAATGTGGCCGATTTGCTTTGAATCTTAGCATGTGACAATTCGTTGGATAGGTAAACAACATAACTACGACTTCCATGGGATATTTTTGCATTCTCTTAAAATTCGGCCAAAATGGAGGTCAAGAAAATCTTCTCGTTAATTTAGGACATTACTCGTTTTCGACCCTTTTTTACTAGGAAGGCCATAAAGTGGCCGGTTTGTATTGAATCGTAGCATGTGACAATTCGTTGGATAGGTAAACAACATAACAACGACTTCCATGTGATATTTTTGCATTCTCTAAAAATTAGGCCAAAATGGAGGTTAAGAAAATCTCCTCGTTAATTTAGGACATTACTCGTTTTCGACCATTTTTTACTAGGAAGGCCATAATGTGGCCGATTTGCATTGAATCTTAGCATGTGACAATTCATTGGATAGGTAAACAACATAACTACGACTTCCATGGTATATTTTTGCATTCTCTAAAAATTCGGCCAAAATGGAGGTTAAGAAAATCTCCTCGTTAATTTAGGACATTACTCGTTTTCGACCATTTTTTACTAGGAAGGCCATAATGTGGCCGATTTGCATTGAATCTTAGCATGTGACAATTCGTTGGATAGGTAAACAACATAACAACGACTTCCATGTGATAGTTTTGCATTCTCTAAAAATAAGACCAAAATGGAGGTTAAGAAAATCTCCTCGTTAATTTAGGACATTACTCGTTTTCGACCATTTTTTACTAGGAAGGCCATAATGTGGCCAATTTGCATTGAATCTTAGCATGTGACAATTCGTTGGATAGGTAACCAACATAACTACGACTTCCGTGGGATATTTTTGCATTCTCTTAAAATTCGGCCAAAATGGACGTCAAGAAAATCTCCTCGTTAATTTAGGACATTACTCGTTTTCGACCATTTTTTACTAGGAAGGCCATAATGTGGCCGATTTGCATTGAATCTTAGCATGTGACAATTCGTTGGATAGGTAAACAACATAACTACGACTTCCATGGTATATTTTTGCATTCTCTAAAAATTCGGCCAAAATGGAGGTTAAGAAAATCTCCTCGTCAATTTATGACATTACTCGTTTTCGACCATTTTTTACTAGGAAGGCCATAAAGTGGCCGATTTGTATTGAATCTTAGCATGTGACAATTCGTTGGATAGGTAAACAACAAAGCTACGATTTCCACGGGATATTTTTACATTCTCTAAATATTCGGCCAAAATGGAGGTTAAGAAAATATCCTCGTTAATTTAGGACATTACTCGTTTTTGACCCTTTTTTACTAGGAAGGCCATAATGTGGCCGATTTGCATTGAATCTTAGCATGTGACAATTCGTTGGATAGGTAAACAACATAACTACGACTTCCATGGGATATTTTTGCATTCTCTTAAAATTCGGCCAAAATGGAGGTCAAGAAAATCTCCTCGTTAATTTAGGACATTACTCGTTTTCGACCATTTTTTACTAGGAAGGCCATAATGTGGCCGATTTGCATTGAATCTTAGCATGTGACAATTCGTTGGATAGGTAAACAACATAACTACGACTTCCATGGTATATTTTTGCATTCTCTAAAAATTCGGCCAAAATGGAGGTTAAGAAAATCTCCTCGTCAATTTAGGACATTACTCGTTTTCGACCATTTTTTACTAGGAAGGCCATAAAGTGGCCGATTTGTATTGAATCTTAGCATGTGACAATTCGTTGGATAGGTAAACAACATAACAACGACTTCCATGTGATATTTTTGCATTCTCTAAAAATAAGACCAAAATGGAGGTTAAGAAAATCTCCTCGTTAATTTAGGACATTACTCGTTTTCGACCATTTTTTACTAGGAAGGCCATAATGTGGCCGATTTGCATTGAATCTTAGCATGTGACAATTCTTTGGATAGGTAAACAACATAACTACGACTTCCATGGTATATTTTTGCATTCTCTAAAAATTCGGCCAAAATGGAGGTTAAGAAAATCTCCTCGTTAATTTAGGACATTACTCGTTTTCGACCATTTTTTACTAGGAAGGCCATAATGTGGCCGATTTGCATTGAATCTTAGCATGTGACAATTCGTTGGATAGGTAAACAACATAACAACGACTTCCATGTGATAGTTTTGCATTCTCTAAAAATAAGACCAAAATGGAGGTTAAGAAAATCTCCTCGTTAATTTAGGACATTACTCGTTTTCGACCATTTTTTACTAGGAAGGCCATAATGTGGCCAATTTGCATTGAATCTTAGCATGTGACAATTCGTTGGATAGGTAACCAACATAACTACGACTTCCGTGGGATATTTTTGCATTCTCTTAAAATTCGGCCAAAATGGACGTCAAGAAAATCTCCTCGTTAATTTAGGACATTACTCGTTTTCGACCATTTTTTACTAGGAAGGCCATAATGTGGCCGATTTGCATTGAATCTTAGCATGTGACAATTCGTTGGATAGGTAAACAACATAACTACGACTTCCATGGTATATTTTTGCATTCTCTAAAAATTCGGCCAAAATGGAGGTTAAGAAAATCTCCTCGTCAATTTAGGACATTACTCGTTTTCGACCATTTTTTACTAGGAAGGCCATAAAGTGGCCGATTTGTATTGAATCTTAGCATGTGACAATTCGTTGGATAGGTAAACAACAAAGCTACGATTTCCACGGGATATTTTTACATTCTCTAAATATTCGGCCAAAATGGAGGTTAAGAAAATATCCTCGTTAATTTAGGACATTACTCGTTTTTGACCCTTTTTTACTAGGAAGGCCATAATGTGGCCGATTTGCATTGAATCTTAGCATGTGACAATTCGTTGGATAGGTAAACAACATAACTACGACTTCCATGGGATATTTTTGCATTCTCTTAAAATTCGGCCAAAATGGAGGTCAAGAAAATCTCCTCGTTAATTTAGGACATTACTCGTTTTCGACCATTTTTTACTAGGAAGGCCATAATGTGGCCGATTTGCATTGAATCTTAGCATGTGACAATTCGTTGGATAGGTAAACAACATAACTACGACTTCCATGGTATATTTTTGCATTCTCTAAAAATTCGGCCAAAATGGAGGTTAAGAAAATCTCCTCGTCAATTTAGGACATTACTCGTTTTCGACCATTTTTTACTAGGAAGGCCATAAAGTGGCCGATTTGTATTGAATCTTAGCATGTGACAATTCGTTGGATAGGTAAACAACATAACAACGACTTCCATGTGATATTTTTGCATTCTCTAAAAATAAGACCAAAATGGAGGTTAAGAAAATCTCCTCGTTAATTTAGGACATTACTCGTTTTCGACCATTTTTTACTAGGAAGGCCATAATGTGGCCAATTTGCATTGAATCTTAGCATGTGACAATTCGTTGGATAGGTAACCAACATAACTACGACTTCCGTGGGATATTTTTGCATTCTCTTAAAATTCGGCCAAAACGGACGTCAAGAAAATCTCCTCGTTAATTTAGGACATTACTCGTTTTCGACCATTTTTTACTAGGAAGGCCATAATGTGGCCGATTTGCATTGAATCTTAGCATGTGACAATTCGTTGGATTGGTAAACAACATAACTACGACTTCCATGGTATATTTTTGCATTCTCTAAAAATTCGGCCAAAATGGAGGTTAAGAAAATCTCCTCGTTAATTTAGGACATTACTCGTTTTCGACCCTTTTTTACTAGGAAGGCCATAATGTGGCCGATTTGCTTTGAATCTTAGCATGTGACAATTCGTTGGATAGGTAAACAACATAACTACGACTTCCATGGGATATTTTTGCATTCTCTTAAAATTCGGCCAAAATGGAGGTCAAGAAAATCTTCTCGTTAATTTAGGACATTACTCGTTTTCGACCCTTTTTTACTAGGAAGGCCATAAAGTGGCCGGTTTGTATTGAATCGTAGCATGTGACAATTCGTTGGATAGGTAAACAACATAACAACGACTTCCATGTGATATTTTTGCATTCTCTAAAAATTAGGCCAAAATGGAGGTTAAGAAAATCTCCTCGTTAATTTAGGACATTACTCGTTTTCGACCATTTTTTACTAGGAAGGCCATAATGTGGCCGATTTGCATTGAATCTTAGCATGTGACAATTCATTGGATAGGTAAACAACATAACTACGACTTCCATGGTATATTTTTGCATTCTCTAAAAATTCGGCCAAAATGGAGGTTAAGAAAATCTCCTCGTTAATTTAGGACATTACTCGTTTTCGACCATTTTTTACTAGGAAGGCCATAATGTGGCCGATTTGCATTGAATCTTAGCATGTGACAATTCGTTGGATAGGTAAACAACATAACAACGACTTCCATGTGATAGTTTTGCATTCTCTAAAAATAAGACCAAAATGGAGGTTAAGAAAATCTCCTCGTTAATTTAGGACATTACTCGTTTTCGACCATTTTTTACTAGGAAGGCCATAATGTGGCCAATTTGCATTGAATCTTAGCATGTGACAATTCGTTGGATAGGTAACCAACATAACTACGACTTCCGTGGGATATTTTTGCATTCTCTTAAAATTCGGCCAAAATGGACGTCAAGAAAATCTCCTCGTTAATTTAGGACATTACTCGTTTTCGACCATTTTTTACTAGGAAGGCCATAATGTGGCCGATATGCATTGAATCTTAGCATGTGACAATTCGCTGGATAGGTAAACAACATAACTACGACTTCCATGGGATATTTTTGAATTCTCTAAAAATTCGGCCAAAATGGAGGACAAGAAAATCTCCTCGTTATTTTAGGACATTACTGTTTTCGACCCTTTTTTACTAGGAAGGCCATAAAGTGGCCGATTTGTATTGAATCTTAGCATGTGACAATTCGTTGGATAGGTAAACAACATAGCTACGACTTCCATGGGGTATTTTTGCATTCTCTAAAAATTCGGCCAAAATGGAGGTTAAGAAAATCTCCTCGTTAATTTAGGACATTACTCATTTTCGACCCTTTTTTACTAGGAAGGCCATAATGTGGCCGATTTGCATTGAATCTTAGCATGTGACAATTCTTTGGATAGGTAACCAACATAACTACGACTTCCGTGGGATATTTTTGCATTCTCTAAAAATTCGGCCAAAATGGAGGTTAAGAAAATCTCCTTGTTATTTTAGGACATTACTCGTTTTCGACCCTTTTTTACTAGGAAGGCCATAAAGTGGCCGGTTTGTATTGAATCTTAGCATGTGACAATTCGTTGGATAGGTAAACAACAAAGCTACGATTTCCACGGGATATTTTTACATTCTCTAAATATTCGGCCAAAATGGAGGTTAAGAAAATATCCTCGTTAATTTAGGACATTACTCGTTTTTGACCCTTTTTTACTAGGAAGGCCATAATGTGGCCGATTTGCATTGAATCTTAGCATGTGACAATTCGTTGGATAGGTAAACAACATAACTACGACTTCCATGGGATATTTTTGCATTCTCTTAAAATTCGGCCAAAATGGAGGTCAAGAAAATCTCCTCGTTAATTTAGGACATTACTCGTTTTCGACCATTTTTTACTAGGAAGGCCATAATGTGGCCGATTTGCATTGAATCTTAGCATGTGACAATTCGTTGGATAGGTAAACAACATAACTACGACTTCCATGGTATATTTTTGCATTCTCTAAAAATTCGGCCAAAATGGAGGTTAAGAAAATCTCCTCGTCAATTTAGGACATTACTCGTTTTCGACCATTTTTTACTAGGAAGGCCATAAAGTGGCCGATTTGTATTGAATCTTAGCATGTGACAATTCGTTGGATAGGTAAACAACATAACAACGACTTCCATGTGATATTTTTGCATTCTCTAAAAATAAGACCAAAATGGAGGTTAAGAAAATCTCCTCGTTAATTTAGGACATTACTCGTTTTCGACCATTTTTTACTAGGAAGGCCATAATGTGGCCAATTTGCATTGAATCTTAGCATGTGACAATTCGTTGGATAGGTAACCAACATAACTACGACTTCCGTGGGATATTTTTGCATTCTCTTAAAATTCGGCCAAAACGGACGTCAAGAAAATCTCCTCGTTAATTTAGGACATTACTCGTTTTCGACCATTTTTTACTAGGAAGGCCATAATGTGGCCGATTTACATTGAATCTTAGCATGTGACAATTCGTTGGATAGGTAAACAACATAACAACGACTTCCATGTGATAGTTTTGCATTCTCTAAAAATAAGACCAAAATGGAGGTTAAGAAAATCTCCTCGTTAATTTAGGACATTACTCGTTTTCGACCATTTTTTACTAGGAAGGCCATAATGTGGCCAATTTGCATTGAATCTTAGCATGTGACAATTCGTTGGATAGGTAACCAACATAACTACGACTTCCGTGGGATATTTTTGCATTCTCTTAAAATTCGGCCAAAATGGACGTCAAGAAAATCTCCTCGTTAATTTAGGACATTACTCGTTTTCGACCATTTTTTACTAGGAAGGCCATAATGTGGCCGATATGCATTGAATCTTAGCATGTGACAATTCGCTGGATAGGTAAACAACATAACTACGACTTCCATGGGATATTTTTGCATTCTCTAAAAATTCGGCCAAAATGGAGGACAAGAAAATCTCCTCGTTATTTTAGGACATTACTGTTTTCGACCCTTTTTTACTAGGAAGGCCATAAAGTGGCCGATTTGTATTGAATCTTAGCATGTGACAATTCGTTGGATAGGTAAACAACATAGCTACGACTTCCATGGGGTATTTTTGCATTCTCTAAAAATTCGGCCAAAATGGAGGTTAAGAAAATCTCCTCGTTAATTTAGGACATTACTCGTTTTCGACCATTTTTTACTAGGAAGGCCATAATGTGGCCGATTTGCATTGAATCTTAGCATGTGACAATTCGTTGGATAGGTAAACAACATAACAACGACTTCCATGTGATAGTTTTGCATTCTCTAAAAATAAGACCAAAATGGAGGTTAAGAAAATCTCCTCGTTAATTTAGGACATTACTCGTTTTCGACCATTTTTTACTAGGAAGGCCATAATGTGGCCAATTTGCATTGAATCTTAGCATGTGACAATTCGTTGGATAGGTAACCAACATAACTACGACTTCCGTGGGATATTTTTGCATTCTCTTAAAATTCGGCCAAAATGGACGTCAAGAAAATCTCCTCGTTAATTTAGGACATTACTCGTTTTCGACCATTTTTTACTAGGAAGGCCATAATGTGGCCGATATGCATTGAATCTTAGCATGTGACAATTCGCTGGATAGGTAAACAACATAACTACGACTTCCATGGGATATTTTTGCATTCTCTAAAAATTCGGCCAAAATGGAGGACAAGAAAATCTCCTCGTTATTTTAGGACATTACTGTTTTCGACCCTTTTTTACTAGGAAGGCCATAAAGTGGCCGATTTGTATTGAATCTTAGCATGTGACAATTCGTTGGATAGGTAAACAACATAGCTACGACTTCCATGGGGTATTTTTGCATTCTCTAAAAATTCGGCCAAAATGGAGGTTAAGAAAATCTCCTCGTTAATTTAGGACATTACTCATTTTCGACCCTTTTTTACTAGGAAGGCCATAATGTGGCCGATTTGCATTGAATCTTAGCATGTGACAATTCTTTGGATAGGTAACCAACATAACTACGACTTCCGTGGGATATTTTTGCATTCTCTAAAAATTCGGCCAAAATGGAGGTTAAGAAAATCTCCTTGTTATTTTAGGACATTACTCGTTTTCGACCCTTTTTTACTAGGAAGGCCATAAAGTGGCCGGTTTGTATTGAATCTTAGCATGTGACAATTCGTTGGATAGGTAAACAACAAAGCTACGATTTCCACGGGATATTTTTACATTCTCTAAATATTCGGCCAAAATGGAGGTTAAGAAAATATCCTCGTTAATTTAGGACATTACTCGTTTTTGACCCTTTTTTACTAGGAAGGCCATAATGTGGCCGATTTGCATTGAATCTTAGCATGTGACAATTCGTTGGATAGGTAAACAACATAACTACGACTTCCATGGGATATTTTTGCATTCTCTTAAAATTCGGCCAAAATGGAGGTCAAGAAAATCTCCTCGTTAATTTAGGACATTACTCGTTTTCGACCATTTTTTACTAGGAAGGCCATAATGTGGCCGATTTGCATTGAATCTTAGCATGTGACAATTCGTTGGATAGGTAAACAACATAACTACGACTTCCATGGTATATTTTTGCATTCTCTAAAAATTCGGCCAAAATGGAGGTTAAGAAAATCTCCTCGTCAATTTAGGACATTACTCGTTTTCGACCATTTTTTACTAGGAAGGCCATAAAGTGGCCGATTTGTATTGAATCTTAGCATGTGACAATTCGTTGGATAGGTAAACAACATAACAACGACTTCCATGTGATATTTTTGCATTCTCTAAAAATAAGACCAAAATGGAGGTTAAGAAAATCTCCTCGTTAATTTAGGACATTACTCGTTTTCGACCATTTTTTACTAGGAAGGCCATAATGTGGCCAATTTGCATTGAATCTTAGCATGTGACAATTCGTTGGATAGGTAACCAACATAACTACGACTTCCGTGGGATATTTTTGCATTCTCTTAAAATTCGGCCAAAACGGACGTCAAGAAAATCTCCTCGTTAATTTAGGACATTACTCGTTTTCGACCATTTTTTACTAGGAAGGCCATAATGTGGCCGATTTACATTGAATCTTAGCATGTGACAATTCGTTGGATAGGTAAACAACATAACAACGACTTCCATGTGATAGTTTTGCATTCTCTAAAAATAAGACCAAAATGGAGGTTAAGAAAATCTCCTCGTTAATTTAGGACATTACTCGTTTTCGACCATTTTTTACTAGGAAGGCCATAATGTGGCCAATTTGCATTGAATCTTAGCATGTGACAATTCGTTGGATAGGTAACCAACATAACTACGACTTCCGTGGGATATTTTTGCATTCTCTTAAAATTCGGCCAAAATGGACGTCAAGAAAATCTCCTCGTTAATTTAGGACATTACTCGTTTTCGACCATTTTTTACTAGGAAGGCCATAATGTGGCCGATATGCATTGAATCTTAGCATGTGACAATTCGCTGGATAGGTAAACAACATAACTACGACTTCCATGGGATATTTTTGCATTCTCTAAAAATTCGGCCAAAATGGAGGACAAGAAAATCTCCTCGTTATTTTAGGACATTACTGTTTTCGACCCTTTTTTACTAGGAAGGCCATAAAGTGGCCGATTTGTATTGAATCTTAGCATGTGACAATTCGTTGGATAGGTAAACAACATAGCTACGACTTCCATGGGGTATTTTTGCATTCTCTAAAAATTCGGCCAAAATGGAGGTTAAGAAAATCTCCTCGTTAATTTAGGACATTACTCATTTTCGACCCTTTTTTACTAGGAAGGCCATAATGTGGCCGATTTGCATTGAATCTTAGCATGTGACAATTCTTTGGATAGGTAACCAACATAACTACGACTTCCGTGGGATATTTTTGCATTCTCTAAAAATTCGGCCAAAATGGAGGTTAAGAAAATCTCCTTGTTATTTTAGGACATTACTCGTTTTCGACCCTTTTTTACTAGGAAGGCCATAAAGTGGCCGGTTTGTATTGAATCTTAGCATGTGACAATTCGTTGGATAGGTAAACAACAAAGCTACGATTTCCACGGGATATTTTTACATTCTCTAAATATTCGGCCAAAATGGAGGTTAAGAAAATATCCTCGTTAATTTAGGACATTACTCGTTTTTGACCCTTTTTTACTAGGAAGGCCATAATGTGGCCGATTTGCATTGAATCTTAGCATGTGACAATTCGTTGGATAGGTAAACAACATAACTACGACTTCCATGGGATATTTTTGCATTCTCTTAAAATTCGGCCAAAATGGAGGTCAAGAAAATCTCCTCGTTAATTTAGGACATTACTCGTTTTCGACCATTTTTTACTAGGAAGGCCATAATGTGGCCGATTTGCATTGAATCTTAGCATGTGACAATTCGTTGGATAGGTAAACAACATAACTACGACTTCCATGGTATATTTTTGCATTCTCTAAAAATTCGGCCAAAATGGAGGTTAAGAAAATCTCCTCGTCAATTTAGGACATTACTCGTTTTCGACCATTTTTTACTAGGAAGGCCATAAAGTGGCCGATTTGTATTGAATCTTAGCATGTGACAATTCGTTGGATAGGTAAACAACATAACAACGACTTCCATGTGATATTTTTGCATTCTCTAAAAATAAGACCAAAATGGAGGTTAAGAAAATCTCCTCGTTAATTTAGGACATTACTCGTTTTCGACCATTTTTTACTAGGAAGGCCATAATGTGGCCAATTTGCATTGAATCTTAGCATGTGACAATTCGTTGGATAGGTAACCAACATAACTACGACTTCCGTGGGATATTTTTGCATTCTCTTAAAATTCGGCCAAAACGGACGTCAAGAAAATCTCCTCGTTAATTTAGGACATTACTCGTTTTCGACCATTTTTTACTAGGAAGGCCATAATGTGGCCGATTTACATTGAATCTTAGCATGTGACAATTCGTTGGATAGGTAAACAACATAACTACGACTTCCATGGTATATTTTTGCATTCTCTAAAAATTCGGCCAAAATGGAGGTTAAGAAAATCTCCTCGTTAATTTAGGACATTACTCGTTTTCGACCATTTTTTACTAGGAAGGCCATAATGTGGCCGATTTGCATTGAATCTTAGCATGTGACAATTCGTTGGATTGGTAAACAACATAACTACGACTTCCATGGTATATTTTTGCATTCTCTAAAAATTCGGCCAAAATGGAGGTTAAGAAAATCTCCTCGTTAATTTAGGACATTACTCGTTTTCGACCCTTTTTTACTAGGAAGGCCATAATGTGGCCGATTTGCTTTGAATCTTAGCATGTGACAATTCGTTGGATAGGTAAACAACATAACTACGACTTCCATGGGATATTTTTGCATTCTCTTAAAATTCGGCCAAAATGGAGGTCAAGAAAATCTTCTCGTTAATTTAGGACATTACTCGTTTTCGACCCTTTTTTACTAGGAAGGCCATAAAGTGGCCGGTTTGTATTGAATCGTAGCATGTGACAATTCGTTGGATAGGTAAACAACATAACAACGACTTCCATGTGATATTTTTGCATTCTCTAAAAATTAGGCCAAAATGGAGGTTAAGAAAATCTCCTCGTTAATTTAGGACATTACTCGTTTTCGACCATTTTTTACTAGGAAGGCCATAATGTGGCCGATTTGCATTGAATCTTAGCATGTGACAATTCATTGGATAGGTAAACAACATAACTACGACTTCCATGGTATATTTTTGCATTCTCTAAAAATTCGGCCAAAATGGAGGTTAAGAAAATCTCCTCGTTAATTTAGGACATTACTCGTTTTCGACCATTTTTTACTAGGAAGGCCATAATGTGGCCGATTTGCATTGAATCTTAGCATGTGACAATTCGTTGGATAGGTAAACAACATAACAACGACTTCCATGTGATAGTTTTGCATTCTCTAAAAATAAGACCAAAATGGAGGTTAAGAAAATCTCCTCGTTAATTTAGGACATTACTCGTTTTCGACCATTTTTTACTAGGAAGGCCATAATGTGGCCAATTTGCATTGAATCTTAGCATGTGACAATTCATTGGATAGGTAACCAACATAACTACGACTTCCGTGGGATATTTTTGCATTCTCTTAAAATTCGGCCAAAATGGACGTCAAGAAAATCTCCTCGTTAATTTAGGACATTACTCGTTTTCGACCATTTTTTACTAGGAAGGCCATAATGTGGCCGATATGCATTGAATCTTAGCATGTGACAATTCGCTGGATAGGTAAACAACATAACTACGACTTCCATGGGATATTTTTGCATTCTCTAAAAATTCGGCCAAAATGGAGGACAAGAAAATCTCCTCGTTATTTTAGGACATTACTGTTTTCGACCCTTTTTTACTAGGAAGGCCATAAAGTGGCCGATTTGTATTGAATCTTAGCATGTGACAATTCGTTGGATAGGTAAACAACATAGCTACGACTTCCATGGGGTATTTTTGCATTCTCTAAAAATTCGGCCAAAATGGAGGTTAAGAAAATCTCCTCGTTAATTTAGGACATTACTCGTTTTCGACCATTTTTTACTAGGAAGGCCATAATGTGGCCGATTTGCATTGAATCTTAGCATGTGACAATTCGTTGGATAGGTAAACAACATAACAACGACTTCCATGTGATAGTTTTGCATTCTCTAAAAATAAGACCAAAATGGAGGTTAAGAAAATCTCCTCGTTAATTTAGGACATTACTCGTTTTCGACCATTTTTTACTAGGAAGGCCATAATGTGGCCAATTTGCATTGAATCTTAGCATGTGACAATTCGTTGGATAGGTAACCAACATAACTACGACTTCCGTGGGATATTTTTGCATTCTCTTAAAATTCGGCCAAAATGGACGTCAAGAAAATCTCCTCGTTAATTTAGGACATTACTCGTTTTCGACCATTTTTTACTAGGAAGGCCATAATGTGGCCGATATGCATTGAATCTTAGCATGTGACAATTCGCTGGATAGGTAAACAACATAACTACGACTTCCATGGGATATTTTTGCATTCTCTAAAAATTCGGCCAAAATGGAGGACAAGAAAATCTCCTCGTTATTTTAGGACATTACTGTTTTCGACCCTTTTTTACTAGGAAGGCCATAAAGTGGCCGATTTGTATTGAATCTTAGCATGTGACAATTCGTTGGATAGGTAAACAACATAGCTACGACTTCCATGGGGTATTTTTGCATTCTCTAAAAATTCGGCCAAAATGGAGGTTAAGAAAATCTCCTCGTTAATTTAGGACATTACTCATTTTCGACCCTTTTTTACTAGGAAGGCCATAATGTGGCCGATTTGCATTGAATCTTAGCATGTGACAATTCTTTGGATAGGTAACCAACATAACTACGACTTCCGTGGGATATTTTTGCATTCTCTAAAAATTCGGCCAAAATGGAGGTTAAGAAAATCTCCTTGTTATTTTAGGACATTACTCGTTTTCGACCCTTTTTTACTAGGAAGGCCATAAAGTGGCCGGTTTGTATTGAATCTTAGCATGTGACAATTCGTTGGATAGGTAAACAACAAAGCTACGATTTCCACGGGATATTTTTACATTCTCTAAATATTCGGCCAAAATGGAGGTTAAGAAAATATCCTCGTTAATTTAGGACATTACTCGTTTTTGACCCTTTTTTACTAGGAAGGCCATAATGTGGCCGATTTGCATTGAATCTTAGCATGTGACAATTCGTTGGATAGGTAAACAACATAACTACGACTTCCATGGGATATTTTTGCATTCTCTTAAAATTCGGCCAAAATGGAGGTCAAGAAAATCTCCTCGTTAATTTAGGACATTACTCGTTTTCGACCATTTTTTACTAGGAAGGCCATAATGTGGCCGATTTGCATTGAATCTTAGCATGTGACAATTCGTTGGATAGGTAAACAACATAACTACGACTTCCATGGTATATTTTTGCATTCTCTAAAAATTCGGCCAAAATGGAGGTTAAGAAAATCTCCTCGTCAATTTAGGACATTACTCGTTTTCGACCATTTTTTACTAGGAAGGCCATAAAGTGGCCGATTTGTATTGAATCTTAGCATGTGACAATTCGTTGGATAGGTAAACAACATAACAACGACTTCCATGTGATATTTTTGCATTCTCTAAAAATAAGACCAAAATGGAGGTTAAGAAAATCTCCTCGTTAATTTAGGACATTACTCGTTTTCGACCATTTTTTACTAGGAAGGCCATAATGTGGCCAATTTGCATTGAATCTTAGCATGTGACAATTCGTTGGATAGGTAACCAACATAACTACGACTTCCGTGGGATATTTTTGCATTCTCTTAAAATTCGGCCAAAACGGACGTCAAGAAAATCTCCTCGTTAATTTAGGACATTACTCGTTTTCGACCATTTTTTACTAGGAAGGCCATAATGTGGCCGATTTACATTGAATCTTAGCATGTGACAATTCGTTGGATAGGTAAACAACATAACAACGACTTCCATGTGATAGTTTTGCATTCTCTAAAAATAAGACCAAAATGGAGGTTAAGAAAATCTCCTCGTTAATTTAGGACATTACTCGTTTTCGACCATTTTTTACTAGGAAGGCCATAATGTGGCCAATTTGCATTGAATCTTAGCATGTGACAATTCGTTGGATAGGTAACCAACATAACTACGACTTCCGTGGGATATTTTTGCATTCTCTTAAAATTCGGCCAAAATGGACGTCAAGAAAATCTCCTCGTTAATTTAGGACATTACTCGTTTTCGACCATTTTTTACTAGGAAGGCCATAATGTGGCCGATATGCATTGAATCTTAGCATGTGACAATTCGCTGGATAGGTAAACAACATAACTACGACTTCCATGGGATATTTTTGCATTCTCTAAAAATTCGGCCAAAATGGAGGACAAGAAAATCTCCTCGTTATTTTAGGACATTACTGTTTTCGACCCTTTTTTACTAGGAAGGCCATAAAGTGGCCGATTTGTATTGAATCTTAGCATGTGACAATTCGTTGGATAGGTAAACAACATAGCTACGACTTCCATGGGGTATTTTTGCATTCTCTAAAAATTCGGCCAAAATGGAGGTTAAGAAAATCTCCTCGTTAATTTAGGACATTACTCATTTTCGACCCTTTTTTACTAGGAAGGCCATAATGTGGCCGATTTGCATTGAATCTTAGCATGTGACAATTCTTTGGATAGGTAACCAACATAACTACGACTTCCGTGGGATATTTTTGCATTCTCTAAAAATTCGGCCAAAATGGAGGTTAAGAAAATCTCCTTGTTATTTTAGGACATTACTCGTTTTCGACCCTTTTTTACTAGGAAGGCCATAAAGTGGCCGGTTTGTATTGAATCTTAGCATGTGACAATTCGTTGGATAGGTAAACAACAAAGCTACGATTTCCACGGGATATTTTTACATTCTCTAAATATTCGGCCAAAATGGAGGTTAAGAAAATATCCTCGTTAATTTAGGACATTACTCGTTTTTGACCCTTTTTTACTAGGAAGGCCATAATGTGGCCGATTTGCATTGAATCTTAGCATGTGACAATTCGTTGGATAGGTAAACAACATAACTACGACTTCCATGGGATATTTTTGCATTCTCTTAAAATTCGGCCAAAATGGAGGTCAAGAAAATCTCCTCGTTAATTTAGGACATTACTCGTTTTCGACCATTTTTTACTAGGAAGGCCATAATGTGGCCGATTTGCATTGAATCTTAGCATGTGACAATTCGTTGGATAGGTAAACAACATAACTACGACTTCCATGGTATATTTTTGCATTCTCTAAAAATTCGGCCAAAATGGAGGTTAAGAAAATCTCCTCGTCAATTTAGGACATTACTCGTTTTCGACCATTTTTTACTAGGAAGGCCATAAAGTGGCCGATTTGTATTGAATCTTAGCATGTGACAATTCGTTGGATAGGTAAACAACATAACAACGACTTCCATGTGATATTTTTGCATTCTCTAAAAATAAGACCAAAATGGAGGTTAAGAAAATCTCCTCGTTAATTTAGGACATTACTCGTTTTCGACCATTTTTTACTAGGAAGGCCATAATGTGGCCAATTTGCATTGAATCTTAGCATGTGACAATTCGTTGGATAGGTAACCAACATAACTACGACTTCCGTGGGATATTTTTGCATTCTCTTAAAATTCGGCCAAAACGGACGTCAAGAAAATCTCCTCGTTAATTTAGGACATTACTCGTTTTCGACCATTTTTTACTAGGAAGGCCATAATGTGGCCGATTTACATTGAATCTTAGCATGTGACAATTCGTTGGATAGGTAAACAACATAACTACGACTTCCATGGTATATTTTTGCATTCTCTAAAAATTCGGCCAAAATGGAGGTTAAGAAAATCTCCTCGTTAATTTAGGACATTACTCGTTTTCGACCATTTTTTACTAGGAAGGCCATAATGTGGCCGATTTGCATTGAATCTTAGCATGTGACAATTCGTTGGATTGGTAAACAACATAACTACGACTTCCATGGTATATTTTTGCATTCTCTAAAAATTCGGCCAAAATGGAGGTTAAGAAAATCTCCTCGTTAATTTAGGACATTACTCGTTTTCGACCCTTTTTTACTAGGAAGGCCATAATGTGGCCGATTTGCTTTGAATCTTAGCATGTGACAATTCGTTGGATAGGTAAACAACATAACTACGACTTCCATGGGATATTTTTGCATTCTCTTAAAATTCGGCCAAAATGGAGGTCAAGAAAATCTTCTCGTTAATTTAGGACATTACTCGTTTTCGACCCTTTTTTACTAGGAAGGCCATAAAGTGGCCGGTTTGTATTGAATCGTAGCATGTGACAATTCGTTGGATAGGTAAACAACATAACAACGACTTCCATGTGATATTTTTGCATTCTCTAAAAATTAGGCCAAAATGGAGGTTAAGAAAATCTCCTCGTTAATTTAGGACATTACTCGTTTTCGACCATTTTTTACTAGGAAGGCCATAATGTGGCCGATTTGCATTGAATCTTAGCATGTGACAATTCATTGGATAGGTAAACAACATAACTACGACTTCCATGGTATATTTTTGCATTCTCTAAAAATTCGGCCAAAATGGAGGTTAAGAAAATCTCCTCGTTAATTTAGGACATTACTCGTTTTCGACCATTTTTTACTAGGAAGGCCATAATGTGGCCGATTTGCATTGAATCTTAGCATGTGACAATTCGTTGGATAGGTAAACAACATAACAACGACTTCCATGTGATAGTTTTGCATTCTCTAAAAATAAGACCAAAATGGAGGTTAAGAAAATCTCCTCGTTAATTTAGGACATTACTCGTTTTCGACCATTTTTTACTAGGAAGGCCATAATGTGGCCAATTTGCATTGAATCTTAGCATGTGACAATTCGTTGGATAGGTAACCAACATAACTACGACTTCCGTGGGATATTTTTGCATTCTCTTAAAATTCGGCCAAAATGGACGTCAAGAAAATCTCCTCGTTAATTTAGGACATTACTCGTTTTCGACCATTTTTTACTAGGAAGGCCATAATGTGGCCGATATGCATTGAATCTTAGCATGTGACAATTCGCTGGATAGGTAAACAACATAACTACGACTTCCATGGGATATTTTTGCATTCTCTAAAAATTCGGCCAAAATGGAGGACAAGAAAATCTCCTCGTTATTTTAGGACATTACTGTTTTCGACCCTTTTTTACTAGGAAGGCCATAAAGTGGCCGATTTGTATTGAATCTTAGCATGTGACAATTCGTTGGATAGGTAAACAACATAGCTACGACTTCCATGGGGTATTTTTGCATTCTCTAAAAATTCGGCCAAAATGGAGGTTAAGAAAATCTCCTCGTTAATTTAGGACATTACTCATTTTCGACCCTTTTTTACTAGGAAGGCCATAATGTGGCCGATTTGCATTGAATCTTAGCATGTGACAATTCGTTGGATAGGTAAACAACATAACTACGACTTCCCTGGTATATTTTTGCATTCTCTAAAAATTCGGCCAAAATGGAGGTTAAAAAAATCTCCTCGTTAATTTAGGACATTACTCGTTTTCGACCCTTTTTTACTAGGAAGGCCATAATGTGGCCGATTTGCATTGAATCTTAGCATGTGACAATTCTTTGGATAGGTAACCAACATAACTACGACTTCCGTGGGATATTTTTGCATTCTCTAAAAATTCGGCCAAAATGGAGGTTAAGAAAATCTCCTTGTTATTTTAGGACATTACTCGTTTTCGACCCTTTTTTACTAGGAAGGCCATAAAGTGGCCGGTTTGTATTGAATCTTAGCATGTGACAATTCGTTGGATAGGTAAACAACAAAGCTACGATTTCCACGGGATATTTTTACATTCTCTAAATATTCGGCCAAAATGGAGGTTAAGAAAATATCCTCGTTAATTTAGGACATTACTCGTTTTTGACCCTTTTTTACTAGGAAGGCCATAATGTGGCCGATTTGCATTGAATCTTAGCATGTGACAATTCGTTGGATAGGTAAACAACATAACTACGACTTCCATGGGATATTTTTGCATTCTCTTAAAATTCGGCCAAAATGGAGGTCAAGAAAATCTCCTCGTTAATTTAGGACATTACTCGTTTTCGACCATTTTTTACTAGGAAGGCCATAATGTGGCCGATTTGCATTGAATCTTAGCATGTGACAATTCGTTGGATAGGTAAACAACATAACTACGACTTCCATGGTATATTTTTGCATTCTCTAAAAATTCGGCCAAAATGGAGGTTAAGAAAATCTCCTCGTCAATTTAGGACATTACTCGTTTTCGACCATTTTTTACTAGGAAGGCCATAAAGTGGCCGATTTGTATTGAATCTTAGCATGTGACAATTCGTTGGATAGGTAAACAACATAACAACGACTTCCATGTGATATTTTTGCATTCTCTAAAAATAAGACCAAAATGGAGGTTAAGAAAATCTCCTCGTTAATTTAGGACATTACTCGTTTTCGACCATTTTTTACTAGGAAGGCCATAATGTGGCCAATTTGCATTGAATCTTAGCATGTGACAATTCGTTGGATAGGTAACCAACATAACTACGACTTCCGTGGGATATTTTTGCATTCTCTTAAAATTCGGCCAAAACGGACGTCAAGAAAATCTCCTCGTTAATTTAGGACATTACTCGTTTTCGACCATTTTTTACTAGGAAGGCCATAATGTGGCCGATTTGCATTGAATCTTAGCATGTGACAATTCGTTGGATAGGTAAACAACATAACTACGACTTCCATGGTATATTTTTGCATTCTCTAAAAATTCGGCCAAAATGGAGGTTAAGAAAATCTCCTCGTTAATTTAGGACATTACTCGTTTTCGACCATTTTTTACTAGGAAGGCCATAATGTGGCCGATTTGCATTGAATCTTAGCATGTGACAATTCGTTGGATTGGTAAACAACATAACTACGACTTCCATGGTATATTTTTGCATTCTCTAAAAATTCGGCCAAAATGGAGGTTAAGAAAATCTCCTCGTTAATTTAGGACATTACTCGTTTTCGACCCTTTTTTACTAGGAAGGCCATAATGTGGCCGATTTGCATTGAATCTTAGCATGTGACAATTCGTTGGATAGGTAAACAACATAACTACGACTTCCATGGGATATTTTTGCATTCTCTTAAAATTCGGCCAAAATGGAGGTCAAGAAAATCTTCTCGTTAATTTAGGACATTACTCGTTTTCGACCCTTTTTTACTAGGAAGGCCATAAAGTGGCCGGTTTGTATTGAATCGTAGCATGTGACAATTCATTGGATAGGTAAACAACATAACAACGACTTCCATGTGATATTTTTGCATTCTCTAAAAATTAGGCCAAAATGGAGGTTAAGAAAATCTCCTCGTTAATTTAGGACATTACTCGTTTTCGACCATTTTTTACTAGGAAGGCCATAATGTGGCCGATTTGCATTGAATCTTAGCATGTGACAATTCATTGGATAGGTAAACAACATAACTACGACTTCCATGGTATATTTTTGCATTCTCTAAAAATTCGGCCAAAATGGAGGTTAAGAAAATCTCCTCGTTAATTTAGGACATTACTCGTTTTCGACCCTTTTTTACTAGGAAGGCCATAATGTGGCCGATTTGCTTTGAATCTTAGCATGTGACAATTCGTTGGATAGGTAAACAACATAACTACGACTTCCATGGGATATTTTTGCATTCTCTTAAAATTCGGCCAAAATGGAGGTCAAGAAAATCTTCTCGTTAATTTAGGACATTACTCGTTTTCGACCCTTTTTTACTAGGAAGGCCATAAAGTGGCCGGTTTGTATTGAATCGTAGCATGTGACAATTCGTTGGATAGGTAAACAACATAACAACGACTTCCATGTGATATTTTTGCATTCTCTAAAAATTAGGCCAAAATGGAGGTTAAGAAAATCTCCTCGTTAATTTAGGACATTACTCGTTTTCGACCATTTTTTACTAGGAAGGCCATAATGTGGCCGATTTGCATTGAATCTTAGCATGTGACAATTCATTGGATAGGTAAACAACATAACTACGACTTCCATGGTATATTTTTGCATTCTCTAAAAATTCGGCCAAAATGGAGGTTAAGAAAATCTCCTCGTTAATTTAGGACATTACTCGTTTTCGACCATTTTTTACTAGGAAGGCCATAATGTGGCCGATTTGCATTGAATCTTAGCATGTGACAATTCGTTGGATAGGTAAACAACATAACAACGACTTCCATGTGATAGTTTTGCATTCTCTAAAAATAAGACCAAAATGGAGGTTAAGAAAATCTCCTCGTTAATTTAGGACATTACTCGTTTTCGACCATTTTTTACTAGGAAGGCCATAATGTGGCCAATTTGCATTGAATCTTAGCATGTGACAATTCGTTGGATAGGTAACCAACATAACTACGACTTCCGTGGGATATTTTTGCATTCTCTTAAAATTCGGCCAAAATGGACGTCAAGAAAATCTCCTCGTTAATTTAGGACATTACTCGTTTTCGACCATTTTTTACTAGGAAGGCCATAATGTGGCCGATATGCATTGAATCTTAGCATGTGACAATTCGCTGGATAGGTAAACAACATAACTACGACTTCCATGGGATATTTTTGCATTCTCTAAAAATTCGGCCAAAATGGAGGACAAGAAAATCTCCTCGTTATTTTAGGACATTACTGTTTTCGACCCTTTTTTACTAGGAAGGCCATAAAGTGGCCGATTTGTATTGAATCTTAGCACGTGACAATTCGTTGGATAGGTAAACAACATAACAACGACTTCCATGGGGTATTTTTGCATTCTCTAAAAATTCGGCCAAAATGGAGGTTAAGAAAATCTCCTCGTTATTTTAGGAAATTACTGTTTTCGACCCTTTTTAACTAGGAAGGCCATAAAGTGGCCGATTTGTATTGAATCTTAGCATGTGACAATTCGTTGGATAGGTAAACAACATAGCTACGACTTCCATGGGGTATTTTTGCATTCTCTAAAAATTCGGCCAAAATGGAGGTTAAGAAAATCTCCTCGTTAATTTAGGACATTACTCGTTTTCGACCCTTTTTTACTAGGAAGGCCATAAAGTGGCCGGTTTGTATTTAATCTTAGCATGTGACAATTCATTGGATAGGTAAACAACATAACAACGACTTCCATGGGATATTTTTGCATTCTCTAAAAATTCGGCCAAAATGGAGGTTAAGAAAATCTCCTCGTTATTTTAGGACATTACTCGTTTTCGACCCTTTTTTACTAGGAAGGCCATAAAGTGGCCGGTTTGTATTGAATCTTAGCATGTGACAATTCGTTGGATAGGTAAACAACAAAGCTACGATTTCCACGGGATATTTTTACATTCTCTAAATATTCGGCCAAAATGGAGGTTAAGAAAATATCCTCGTTAATTTAGGACATTACTCGTTTTTGACCCTTTTTTACTAGGAAGGCCATAATGTGGCCGATTTGCATTGAATCTTAGCATGTGACAATTCGTTGGATAGGTAAACAACATAACTACGACTTCCATGGGATATTTTTGCATTCTCTTAAAATTCGGCCAAAATGGAGGTCAAGAAAATCTCCTCGTTAATATAGGACATTACTCGTTTTCGACCATTTTTTACTAGGAAGGCCATAATGTGGCCGATTTGCATTGAATCTTAGCATGTGACAATTCGTTGGATAGGTAAACAACATAACTACGACTTCCATGGTATATTTTTGCATTCTCTAAAAATTCGGCCAAAATGGAGGTTAAGAAAATCTCCTCGTCAATTTAGGACATTACTCGTTTTCGACCATTTTTTACTAGGAAGGCCATAAAGTGGCCGATTTGTATTGAATCTTAGCATGTGACAATTCGTTGGATAGGTAAACAACATAACAACGACTTCCATGTGATATTTTTGCATTCTCTAAAAATAAGACCAAAATGGAGGTTAAGAAAATCTCCTCGTTAATTTAGGACATTACTCGTTTTCGACCATTTTTTACTAGGAAGGCCATAATGTGGCCAATTTGCATTGAATCTTAGCATGTGACAATTCGTTGGATAGGTAACCAACATAACTACGACTTCCGTGGGATATTTTTGCATTCTCTTAAAATTCGGCCAAAACGGACGTCAAGAAAATCTCCTCGTTAATTTAGGACATTACTCGTTTTCGACCATTTTTTACTAGGAAGGCCATAATGTGGCCGATTTGCATTGAATCTTAGCATGTGACAATTCGTTGGATAGGTAAACAACATAACTACGACTTCCATGGTATATTTTTGCATTCTCTAAAAATTCGGCCAAAATGGAGGTTAAGAAAATCTCCTCGTTAATTTAGGACATTACTCGTTTTCGACCATTTTTTACTAGGAAGGCCATAATGTGGCCGATTTGCATTGAATCTTAGCATGTGACAATTCGTTGGATTGGTAAACAACATAACTACGACTTCCATGGTATATTTTTGCATTCTCTAAAAATTCGGCCAAAATGGAGGTTAAGAAAATCTCCTCGTTAATTTAGGACATTACTCGTTTTCGACCCTTTTTTACTAGGAAGGCCATAATGTGGCCGATTTGCATTGAATCTTAGCATGTGACAATTCGTTGGATAGGTAAACAACATAACTACGACTTCCATGGGATATTTTTGCATTCTCTTAAAATTCGGCCAAAATGGAGGTCAAGAAAATCTTCTCGTTAATTTAGGACATTACTCGTTTTCGACCCTTTTTTACTAGGAAGGCCATAAAGTGGCCGGTTTGTATTGAATCGTAGCATGTGACAATTCGTTGGATAGGTAAACAACATAACAACGACTTCCATGTGATATTTTTGCATTCTCTAAAAATTAGGCCAAAATGGAGGTTAAGAAAATCTCCTCGTTAATTTAGGACATTACTCGTTTTCGACCATTTTTTACTAGGAAGGCCATAATGTGGCCGATTTGCATTGAATCTTAGCATGTGACAATTCATTGGATAGGTAAACAACATAACTACGACTTCCATGGTATATTTTTGCATTCTCTAAAAATTCGGCCAAAATGGAGGTTAAGAAAATCTCCTCGTTAATTTAGGACATTACTCGTTTTCGACCATTTTTTACTAGGAAGGCCATAATGTGGCCGATTTGCATTGAATCTTAGCATGTGACAATTCGTTGGATAGGTAAACAACATAACAACGACTTCCATGTGATAGTTTTGCATTCTCTAAAAATAAGACCAAAATGGAGGTTAAGAAAATCTCCTCGTTAATTTAGGACATTACTCGTTTTCGACCATTTTTTACTAGGAAGGCCATAATGTGGCCAATTTGCATTGAATCTTAGCATGTGACAATTCGTTGGATAGGTAACCAACATAACTACGACTTCCGTGGGATATTTTTGCATTCTCTTAAAATTCGGCCAAAATGGACGTCAAGAAAATCTCCTCGTTAATTTAGGACATTACTCGTTTTCGACCATTTTTTACTAGGAAGGCCATAATGTGGCCGATATGCATTGAATCTTAGCATGTGACAATTCGCTGGATAGGTAAACAACATAACTACTACTTCCATGGGATATTTTTGCATTCTCTAAAAATTCGGCCAAAATGGAGGACAAGAAAATCTCCTCGTTATTTTAGGACATTACTGTTTTCGACCCTTTTTTACTAGGAAGGCCATAAAGTGGCCGATTTGTATTGAATCTTAGCATGTGACAATTCGTTGGATAGGTAAACAACATAACAACGACTTCCATGGGGTATTTTTGCATTCTCTAAAAATTCGGCCAAAATGGAGGTTTAGAAAATCTCCTCGTTATTTTAGGAAATTACTGTTTTCGACCCTTTTTAACTAGGAAGGCCATAAAGTGGCCGATTTGTATTGAATCTTAGCATGTGACAATTCGTTGGATAGGTAAACAACATAGCTACGACTTCCATGGGGTATTTTTGCATTCTCTAAAAATTCGGCCAAAATGGAGGTTAAGAAAATCTCCTCGTTAATTTAGGACATTACTCGTTTTCGACCCTTTTTTACTAGGAAGGCCATAAAGTGGCCGGTTTGTATTTAATCTTAGCATGTGACAATTCGTTGGATAGGTAAACAACATAACAACGACTTCCATGGGATATTTTTGCATTCTCTAAAAATTAGGCCAAAATGGAGGTTAAGAAAATCTCCTCGTTAATTTAGGACATTACTCGTTTTCGACCCTTTTTTACTAGGAAGGCCATAATGTGGCCGATTTGCATTGAATCTTAGCATGTGACAATTCGTTGGATTGGTAAACAACATAACTACGACTTCCATGGTATATTTTTGCATTCTCTAAAAATTCGGCCAAAATGGAGGTTAAGAAAATCTCCTCGTTAATTTAGGACATTACTCGTTTTCGACCCTTTTTTACTAGGAAGGCCATAATGTGGCCGATTTGCATTGAATCTTAGCATGTGACAATTCGTTGGATAGGTAAACAACATAACTACGACTTCCATGGGATATTTTTGCATTCTCTTAAAATTCGGCCAAAATGGAGGTCAAGAAAATCTTCTCGTTAATTTAGGACATTACTCGTTTTCGACCCTTTTTTACTAGGAAGGCCATAAAGTGGCCGGTTTGTATTGAATCGTAGCATGTGACAATTCGTTGGATAGGTAAACAACATAACAACGACTTCCATGTGATATTTTTGCATTCTCTAAAAATTAGGCCAAAATGGAGGTTAAGAAAATCTCCTCGTTAATTTAGGACATTACTCGTTTTCGACCATTTTTTACTAGGAAGGCCATAATGTGGCCGATTTGCATTGAATCTTAGCATGTGACAATTCATTGGATAGGTAAACAACATAACTACGACTTCCATGGTATATTTTTGCATTCTCTAAAAATTCGGCCAAAATGGAGGTTAAGAAAATCTCCTCGTTAATTTAGGACATTACTCGTTTTCGACCATTTTTTACTAGGAAGGCCATAATGTGGCCGATTTGCATTGAATCTTAGCATGTGACAATTCGTTGGATAGGTAAACAACATAACAACGACTTCCATGTGATAGTTTTGCATTCTCTAAAAATAAGACCAAAATGGAGGTTAAGAAAATCTCCTCGTTAATTTAGGACATTACTCGTTTTCGACCATTTTTTACTAGGAAGGCCATAATGTGGCCAATTTGCATTGAATCTTAGCATGTGACAATTCGTTGGATAGGTAACCAACATAACTACGACTTCCGTGGGATATTTTTGCATTCTCTTAAAATTCGGCCAAAATGGACGTCAAGAAAATCTCCTCGTTAATTTAGGACATTACTCGTTTTCGACCATTTTTTACTAGGAAGGCCATAATGTGGCCGATATGCATTGAATCTTAGCATGTGACAATTCGCTGGATAGGTAAACAACATAACTACTACTTCCATGGGATATTTTTGCATTCTCTAAAAATTCGGCCAAAATGGAGGACAAGAAAATCTCCTCGTTATTTTAGGACATTACTGTTTTCGACCCTTTTTTACTAGGAAGGCCATAAAGTGGCCGATTTGTATTGAATCTTAGCATGTGACAATTCGTTGGATAGGTAAACAACATAACAACGACTTCCATGGGGTATTTTTGCATTCTCTAAAAATTCGGCCAAAATGGAGGTTTAGAAAATCTCCTCGTTATTTTAGGAAATTACTGTTTTCGACCCTTTTTAACTAGGAAGGCCATAAAGTGGCCGATTTGTATTGAATCTTAGCATGTGACAATTCGTTGGATAGGTAAACAACATAGCTACGACTTCCATGGGGTATTTTTGCATTCTCTAAAAATTCGGCCAAAATGGAGGTTAAGAAAATCTCCTCGTTAATTTAGGACATTACTCGTTTTCGACCCTTTTTTACTAGGAAGGCCATAAAGTGGCCGGTTTGTATTTAATCTTAGCATGTGACAATTCGTTGGATAGGTAAACAACATAACAACGACTTCCATGGGATATTTTTGCATTCTCTAAAAATTAGGCCAAAATGGAGGTTAAGAAAATCTCCTCGTTAATTTAGGACATTACTCGTTTTCGACCATTTTTTACTAGGAAGGCCATAATGTGGCCGATATGCATTGAATCTTAGCATGTGACAATTCGCTGGATAGGTAAACAACATACCTACGACTTCCATGGGATATTTTTGCATTCTCTAAAAATTCGGCCAAAATGGAGGACAAGAAAATCTCCTCGTTATTTTAGGACATTACTGTTTTCGACCCTTTTTTACTAGGAAGGCCATAAAGTGGCCGATTTGTATTGAATCTTAGCATGTGACAATTCGTTGGATAGGTAAACAACATAACAACGACTTCCATGGGGTATTTTTGCATTCTCTAAAAATTCGGCCAAAATGGAGTGATGACATTCTGTCATTACGTAATATTAGGGACTTATTGTGACATTTTGATAGAGTTCTCATGCAATTTATACTGTTCTGGAGTGCAAAAAGCTTAAAATTTGAAGTCTGTTCGAAGGAAATCGCGCCGCCAATTTCAAGCCGTGCTGCGATTTTTGAAGCAAAAATACACACTTCCTGTAAAGGGGAAATCGCGGCACGCCAATTAACAAGGCGCGGCGCGATTTTGATGGGTCAGGCCCATGACTTCTATAAATACTGCACTCAAGCTGAAGAACAAGGGTTACGATTTTGGAGAGCAAAGTGCGATTTTGAGACATCGGAGACGGCTAGAAGGGCGATTTCTTCATCCTTTTACCAATTCATGTATGTTTTAATTATTTCATTGATTATGCTATTTGTAAACTCGATTATGAGTAGCTAAATCTCTTAGAGATTAGATCCGAGATGAATCTTTGTAACCCTAATTGACACATGTTGCTGTGAAACTCTATTTTGTTTATGAATTCAATTCTAGTTTATTCAATTCAATTGTTCTTAATGCTTTTTATATCTTGATCACATATAACTTGTTTTCGTGAGAATGAATGACCACTGACCATGGCTTTCAACTTAGACCTAATTGAATTGTTCTAATAAACAGGATTAGTCTAGGAATAGATAATCGTTTGTTAGTGATAATAGGTTAACGTTCGGTAAAACCTTCAAGAATTATTAGACCACCTAAGGAATTAGGGGCTGTAGTTTAAGAAGAGGGTCCTAACTCAAGGGATTGATTAGGGCTAATTTGTTAATCATCGTAAACTAGAAGAGGGTTCATAACAAATAGGTGCAGTAGACCAATTAGGGGAACTTAGAGGATTCGACGGATCTGATCTCATCTTTCTCTCCTATTTTCTTAATCAAATCTTTTCTGTTTCTTGATTTAATTAAAATCAAACCAAATCTACCGCCTAGTGGCAAAACAAAATAAATTTTATACATCCTAATTATATAACGAAATTGAATTATTGAAGTTAAAAACAGTCCTCGTGGGAACGATATTTTTACTACTTCGATAGTATTTGGTGCACTTGCCAGAGATCTATCAAGTTTTTGGCGCCGTTGCCGGGGACTGTTGAATTATTTCAACAAGGCAATTACGTTATAGTTTAGGGTTTTTGCAATTTAATTTTCTGTTTTTAATTTTTATTTTTCTGTTTTCATATTCACTTGATTACTTTGCGTTGTGCAGTGCTACTAAGGTATTTTGCTGTTTATGCGAGGTAAACAGAGCTCTGACGACTTAGAGTACGATCCGGAGATTGAAAGAACTGCTAGAGCACTTCGGAAAGCTGTCCGATCGCAAAGGTTAGCTCAATCCGTTCCACCGGGTGTTCGAGAACAAGTACCGGAGCAACTCTCAAGTGAATCTGAAACAATCTCTTCTCCTAAATCTGCAACTATGGAAGGAGAAGGAGTTGTACCACCAAGACCTAAGCTTGGAGACTACGGGTTAGCCACTCATCGCGGTCAATTGACCCACACTTTTCAACCAGCTAACCCCGTAGCGTTCGACATCAAGACAACTGTCCTCAATGGTTTGAGGGACAAGCAATTCGATGGGACTGAAGCTATGAGTCCTCATGAACACTTGAGCCGTTTTGCTGAAACCTGTGAGTTTTGTGTGCAACCAGCCACCGTGACTGAAGCACAAAAGAAGCTAAGGCTGTTTCCTTTCACCTTGACGGGAAGAGCAAAAGATTGGTTGCTAACAATTCCAAACGGGACTGTCCAAACATGGGAAGAGTTAGAGCTGAAGTTCTTGGAGAAATACTTCCCTATGTCTAAGTATTGGGACAAGAAGATGGAGATCTCTAACTTCAAGCAAGGAGAAGGTGAATCATTGTACGATGCTTGGGAGCGATTCAACTTACTTCTCAAGAGATGCCCTAATCATGAGTTCACCGAGAAGCAATACCTCCAAATCTTCACTGAGGGGGTAACACCAAACACTCGAATGTTCTTAGATGCTTCCGCGGGAGGTAGTCTCAAAAGTAAAACTGATCATGAAGTTCAAGCTCTAATTGAAAACATGGCTGGCAATGAGTATCGTGATCAAGCTAAAAAGAAAGAAAGAGGAGTGTTTGGGGTAAGTGAACAAACTGCTATCCTTGCCAACCAAGCAGCAATGAACAAACAGATCGAAGCTCTAACTAAGGAGTTTCAAGGCTTCACTTTGGCTCATAAGCAACAACAAGTGGCTGCAATCAAATGTGACTTATGTGGTGAAGAACATCCCAACGGTGAATGTGTTCCGGAAGGATCAAGTGAAGAAGCTAACTTCATGGGAGGATATCAAAGGCAGAATCAATACTACAATTCAGGCATTAATAAGCATCCAAATCTAAGCTACTCAAACAACAATGCTTTGAACTCTCAGATGCTAACTCCTCCTCAACAACAACAAAGGAAGCCATCAGCTCTTGAGGAAACTATGATGAACTTCATGAAGATGACTCAAGGCAACTTTGAAGAGATGAAGAAGAGTCAAGAAGCTGAAAGAAAGAACAATGAAGCTTCTAGGAAGATGCTTGAAACTCAACTGGGGCAATTAGCTAAGCAGTTGGCTGAACAAAACAAAGGCGGATTCTCAGGTAACACTAAAGATAACCCTAAGAATGAGTCTTGCAATGCTATTGAACTGAGGAGCAAAAAGGTTTTGACACCTTTAGTTCCAAAAGCTCCAAAGAAGGTTGATGAAGTAGTTGAGGTGGAGGAGAATGATGTAGTTGAAAAGAATGATGAGGATGTAGTTGAAAAAGAAAATGATCATGGAGTAGTTGAAAACGAAAGGAAGAAAAAAATAGAGGGAGAAAAAAGTGAGAGATTAATTGATGAAGATTCAATCTTGAGGAAGTCGAAGAGTCAAATTTTGAAAGATGGAGACAAACCACAGGTTATTCCATCATATGTGAAGCTTCCATACCCTCACCTTTCGAAGAAGAAAGAAAAGGATGAAGGCCAATTCAAGAAGTTCATGCAACTTTTCTCACAACTTCAGGTGAATATTCCTTTCGGTGAAGCCCTTGATCAAATGCCGTTGTATGCTAAGTTCATGAAAGACTTGTTGACTAAACGAAGGAAGCCTAAGGATGATGAGAACATAGCACTTTCTGAGAATTGTAGTGCTATTCTTCAAAAGAAGTTGCCACCTAAGCTGAAGGATCCTGGTGCTTTTACTATCCCTTGTTCAATTGGACCGGTAGACATTGGAAGAGCTTTATGTGATTTGGGAGCAAGTATAAATCTGATGCCACTTTCAATGATGAAGAAGCTTAAATGTGGGGAACCAAAACCAACAAGAATGACCATCACTTTAGCTGATCGGTCAATCTCTTACCCTTTCGGTATACTTGAAGATGTGCTAGTCAAGGTTAATGACTTGGTGTTCCCAGCAGATTTTGTGGTCCTAGATATGGCTGAAGATGAAGACATGCCACTCATTCTAGGGAGACCTTTCCTTGCAACTGGTCGTGCTTTGATTGATGTTGAGCGTGGAGAGCTAATGTTGAGATTCCATAAGGAGCAGGTAGTCTTCAATATCTTTGAGGCAATGAAACACCAAGATGAGAATCCCAAGTGTTACCGGATTGATGTTGTGGAAGAAACTGTCGAAGATAAAACACTTGAATCTCAATCTATTCAATCTACGGAGGTGGAAAGTGTGGAATCTATAGATAGACAAGAAGTGATTGAAGATCTTGGAAAGATAGAGGGTGTTAAGCAACTGGAAGTAAGCAAAGAACAGATGCACCAACAATCATCAGGAGACATCCGTGACAACAAGTATGGGGGATTGACAACTGGTAAAAATGAAATAAAGACTATTACCACTGGTCCAGGTGGTAAATTGGCTTATAGAAGGATTCCCTATGGGATGCGTAATGGGCCGGCTGCTTTTCGATGGTGTATGCATTCAACTCTCTCTGATACTTTGGAAAGAATTAGGAGGTACTGTGACGAAGGGTTGGCAAGAAACAAGCCTGTTGATGAAGCTGTAGACCTAAAGAAGTCTGGTGCACAAGGAACTTTCAAGGGTAAGGAACAAAAGCTGAAACGGTACCGTAAAGGAGGACTCCCAAACAATGAAGAGGGAGCCACATCATATGATCCTTAGAAATAGTCATCAGTCAAGCTAGTGACGATAAAGAAGCGCTGAGTGGGAGGCAACCCACTATTTATTTTTCAGGTATGATTTTATTGCTTTCAAAAATAAAAACACAAAAATATTTTTCTTTTCTTTTAATACAAGGCAGGGAAGTTTTAAAATTTTGTTCAAAGATACCTCTTGCCAAGAAAATCATGCAAGGTACTGATGTCTTGCATGATTCTCTCCTCAAAAGTTTTTCAAAAATCCAAGGGACTCAGGCATTTTTCAAGAAAACAAAATTTTTGGCCTGAGAAAGCAAGGAATTACCCCCTGTTTCACCAAAATCGCGGCACGCCTATATACATGGCGCGGCGCGATTTTGACTGTTTTGTGAAAAAAAAATAGCCGTTGGAACTATCCGTTACTAGCCGTTACAAAATCTGCCCGTTATTGACCGTTGCAACGCAAAATCGCGCCGCGCCTTGCATTTTGGCGTGCCGCGATTTTGCCCAAACAGGCCTATAAATTCTTCACTGTTCATCATCATTTTCATTCCATTCTTCTTACCTTTCTCTACCAAAACTTCCCTAAACTTCCATTCACGAATTCTCTTCATCTTCATCTCAATTTTCACTTCCTAACCATCATCAAACCACAAATTCATCATCCATTCATCAACCTAAACCTCCACAATTCACCAATTTTCCAAAACTCCACAAATTTTCTATTCACCATCTTCCTTTCACTCACAAATGGCCTCAAACCAAAGAAACACCCGCTCCAAGAAAGCCACCAACCCCAAGCCATCCTCAAGCAAATCCAAACGTCCTCGTGCCGCATCCGAACCACCAGAAAACGCCATCCATTTCATCAATGACCTAGCCCAAGAGTTCCATCAATCTATGAAAAGTTTCGAAGTCATAGGGGAGAGGAAGTTTGATTTCACAAAACTAGTGAAATATCCTTTCTTTGAGTCTGAATTAAGAAGGAGGGGGTGGACGAGATTGAATGAAATGATCGACGAGGCAAACAACAAAACGGTGATCGTCGAATTCTTTGCAAATGCAAGGGTGTCCGATACACCCTTTCAATCTTTTGTTCGAGGGAAGTATATTGATTTCAGCCCGGATGCTCTCAACGCATGGCTGAATGTTCAAGCACCGGAGGAGTGTTGGGTAGAAAAACTGAGGAGGGAAAGATTTGCCATCACGGAGGATACATTTGATGAGATCATCACAACAATGTGTAGGCCTGGGTCGACTTGGAAAAAGTCCCGGATGCTTACTTATGCGGAGATGCTGCCGGTACCCAAGGCGTGGGTATCATATGTGGTCCAGACTCTTGAGAGTGCATCTTGCACCTCTGAAATTCCTCTCAAGAGGGTGCTTGCTGCCTATGCCATCATCAAGGGGCACCCTATAGATATTGGCCGCCTCTTGGCCAATAGTCTTCATGATCTAGCAACCGGGAACACCACACAGTTGGGACATGGAAGCTTAATTAATTGGTTGTGTGAGCAACAGTTGGTGCCGGCTTATGATAGTGATCTCAACACAAGCAATATGAAGCCGATCACCGACTCGGTCATGGATGGGTTTGTCAAGAAATATGAAGGCTACATCAAGGAGAGAGAGAGGGAAGCAGCAAGGCAACAACAAATGGAGCAAGGAGGGAGTAGTAGCCAAGGGGGTTATGCTCCTCTTCATCCAAAGCTTGAGGAATTCATGCATGTGCAAGCTAATTGGATGAATGAGACTTCGGACCAGCTGTGGGTGAACCGTCCTAGGTTCTCAGCTGCGTTTGCTGCAGAGGCTCAATTGCATATGGGTCCAATTAGTGGGTCTTATGAGAGGTTTGGAGGCTCCCGTGAGCGCATGGAGCAATATTTTACACATCAAGAAGAATATGGGCTGCGCATGAGGAGGGAAATCACTGATGATTTCAACAACACCGAGCAAGATCAAGGGGATGGCATCTTCGAAGGATTGAGGACACCGGGGGCTGGACACTCGGATGATGATCAAGACATGGGCTGATCTACTGATGGATTAGCATTTTCTGCTTTGTATTTTATTTTTCAGTCATTTATCTTTTGATGTATTTTCTTTTTATTTTCTTTTTAATGTCGAAGTCCATTGAACTTATTTCCCTATTGTAATTGCTCCTGCACTTGTTTATTATTAATGAATTTGTTTTGTTTCATGTGACCTATTCCAGTTTAGTAACAGTTGTTTGATGAAACGGTATTCCAAAAGTTCTAAAGGAGGGGTGACTTGATTCAAAGGCGAAGTGTACGGCGTTGCTAGGTAGTCACATACTCCCAGAAATCTCAGCCATAAGGTTCATTGCCAAATCTTGTTTTTCAATTTACTTATATTTAGATTAGTTTTCCATGCAACTACATTTCTAGAACTTGCATTGTTTCTCTATTATTGATTGGTCTTTGTCAATTACACACTGAGGCAAAAGTGCTTGGTCCTGTGAGCCTTTTTGAAGCCTACCCTGTTTTAATTTGCTGAATTTATCCTTTCTTAACCAATTGTGAGCCGGTAGGATTAGAACTTTTTGTTCGGTGACAAACTACATTACAAGCCTAGAGACTTTTTAGGACTTATCCCTTAATGAATTTCTGAGTTAAGGCATTGTAGAATGTTGCTAAAGATTAAGTTTGGGGTTGCTATTGGAATTTGCAACCAACTAAGTTTGGGGTGGGGGTACTAGAGAATAAGAGAACAAAAATGAAAGAAATATGAGATTGTCATGCAAAATATACACAAAAATGGTGTATCAAAAAAAAAAAAAAAAAAAAAGAAATTGAATGATGAAAAAGGGACAAAACATTTAAAATCCGAGTAACTTCAAACTCGATTGTCCCTAAATGTTAAAAATATTCTCTAGTACCTTTGCATTGATTGTTATTCCACAAGGTGAATGATTGAAGGATTGAATTTTGTGCTATAACTTCCGTAGGAATGCCTAACTCAAATTTTGTGTAGCCTACTTATCCAAATATATCCCACCTTTCACCTAAGCCCCGTTATAACCCTAAAGACCTCAAAAGTGTGTAATGATATTGACTTTGATTGATATTTAGAAACTTTTCAAGCGTATGGTAATATGTAGACCTGCATGTCGACTGGTAGAACCCTGTTTCAATTTGATGCGAGGAGTTGTGAATTGGTGGATGCGAACAAGTCAAACTAGCTCATCTTTAGCTAGAAGGAGAATGAACTTTTGGGTACTATCGTTTTGTCAGGTAACTGTTATTTTACTGTCGTTTGTCACTGTTGCAAGCAAATTCCTTGAGGACAAGGAATGGTTTAAGTTTGGGGTTGTGATGACATTCTGTCATTACGTAATATTAGGGACTTATTGTGACATTTTGATAGAGTTCTCATGCAATTTATACTGTTCTGGAGTGCAAAAAGCTTAAAATTTGAAGTCTGTTCGAAGGAAATCGCGCCACGCCAATTTCAAGCCGTGCTGCGATTTTTGAAGCAAAAATACACACTTCCTGTAAAGGGGAAATCGCGGCACGCCAATTAACAAGGCGCGGCGCGATTTTGATGGGTCAGGCCCATGACTTCTATAAATACTGCACTCAAGCTGAAGAACAAGGGTTACGATTTTGGAGAGCAAAGTGCGATTTTGAGACATCGGAGACGGCTAGAAGGGCGATTTCCTCATCCTTTTACCAATTCATGTATGTTTTAATTATTTCATTGATTATGCTATTTGTAAACTCGATTATGAGTAGCTAAATCTCTTAGAGATTAGATCCGAGATGAATCTTTGTAACCCTAATTGACACATGTTGCTGTGAAACTCTATTTTGTTTATGAATTCAATTCTAGTTTATTCAATTCAATTGTTCTTAATGCTTTTTATATCTTGATCACATATAACTTGTTTTCGTGAGAATGAATGACCACTGACCATGGCTTTCAACTTAGACCTAATTGAATTGTTCTAATAAACAGGATTAGTCTAGGAATAGATAATCGTTTGTTAGTGATAATAGGTTAACGTTCGGTAAAACCTTCAAGAATTATTAGACCACCTAAGGAATTAGGGGCTGTAGTTTAAGAAGAGGGTCCTAACTCAAGGGATTGATTAGGGCTAATTTGTTAATCATCGTAAACTAGAAGAGGGTTCATAACAAATAGGTGCAGTAGACCAATTAGGGGAACTTAGAGGATTCGACGGATCTGATCTCATCTTTCTCTCCTATTTTCTTAATCAAATCTTTTCTGTTTCTTGATTTAATTAAAATCAAACCAAATCTACCGCCTAGTGGCAAAACAAAATAAATTTTATACATCCTAATTATATAACGAAATTGAATTATTGAAGTTAAAAACAGTCCTCGTGGGAACGATATTTTTACTACTTCGATAGTATTTGGTGCACTTGCCAGAGATCTATCAAGTTTTTGGCGCCGTTGCCGGGGACTGTTGAATTATTTCAACAAGGCAATTACGTTATAGTTTAGGGTTTTTGCAATTTAATTTTCTGTTTTTAATTTTTATTTTTCTGTTTTCATATTCACTTGATTACTTTGCGTTGTGCAGTGCTACTAAGGTATTTTGCTGTTTATGCGAGGTAAACAGAGCTCTGACGACTTAGAGTACGATCCGGAGATTGAAAGAACTGCTAGAGCACTTCGGAAAGCTGTCCGATCGCAAAGGTTAGCTCAATCCGTTCCACCGGGTGTTCGAGAACAAGTACCGGAGCAACTCTCAAGTGAATCTGAAACAATCTCTTCTCCTAAATCTGCAACTATGGAAGGAGAAGGAGTTGTACCACCAAGACCTAAGCTTGGAGACTACGGGTTAGCCACTCATCGCGGTCAATTGACCCACACTTTTCAACCAGCTAACCCCGTAGCGTTCGACATCAAGACAACTGTCCTCAATGGTTTGAGGGACAAGCAATTCGATGGGACTGAAGCTATGAGTCCTCATGAACACTTGAGCCGTTTTGCTGAAACCTGTGAGTTTTGTGTGCAACCAGCCACCGTGACTGAAGCACAAAAGAAGCTAAGGCTGTTTCCTTTCACCTTGACGGGAAGAGCAAAAGATTGGTTGCTAACAATTCCAAACGGGACTGTCCAAACATGGGAAGAGTTAGAGCTGAAGTTCTTGGAGAAATACTTCCCTATGTCTAAGTATTGGGACAAGAAGATGGAGATCTCTAACTTCAAGCAAGGAGAAGGTGAATCATTGTACGATGCTTGGGAGCGATTCAACTTACTTCTCAAGAGATGCCCTAATCATGAGTTCACCGAGAAGCAATACCTCCAAATCTTCACTGAGGGGGTAACACCAAACACTCGAATGTTCTTAGATGCTTCCGCGGGAGGTAGTCTCAAAAGTAAAACTGATCATGAAGTTCAAGCTCTAATTGAAAACATGGCTGGCAATGAGTATCGTGATCAAGCTAAAAAGAAAGAAAGAGGAGTGTTTGGGGTAAGTGAACAAACTGCTATCCTTGCCAACCAAGCAGCAATGAACAAACAGATCGAAGCTCTAACTAAGGAGTTTCAAGGCTTCACTTTGGCTCATAAGCAACAACAAGTGGCTGCAATCAAATGTGACTTATGTGGTGAAGAACATCCCAACGGTGAATGTGTTCCGGAAGGATCAAGTGAAGAAGCTAACTTCATGGGAGGATATCAAAGGCAGAATCAATACTACAATTCAGGCATTAATAAGCATCCAAATCTAAGCTACTCAAACAACAATGCTTTGAACTCTCAGATGCTAACTCCTCCTCAACAACAACAAAGGAAGCCATCAGCTCTTGAGGAAACTATGATGAACTTCATGAAGATGACTCAAGGCAACTTTGAAGAGATGAAGAAGAGTCAAGAAGCTGAAAGAAAGAACAATGAAGCTTCTAGGAAGATGCTTGAAACTCAACTGGGGCAATTAGCTAAGCAGTTGGCTGAACAAAACAAAGGCGGATTCTCAGGTAACACTAAAGATAACCCTAAGAATGAGTCTTGCAATGCTATTGAACTGAGGAGCAAAAAGGTTTTGACACCTTTAGTTCCAAAAGCTCCAAAGAAGGTTGATGAAGTAGTTGAGGTGGAGGAGAATGATGTAGTTGAAAAGAATGATGAGGATGTAGTTGAAAAAGAAAATGATCATGGAGTAGTTGAAAACGAAAGGAAGAAAAAAATAGAGGGAGAAAAAAGTGAGAGATTAATTGATGAAGATTCAATCTTGAGGAAGTCGAAGAGTCAAATTTTGAAAGATGGAGACAAACCACAGGTTATTCCATCATATGTGAAGCTTCCATACCCTCACCTTTCGAAGAAGAAAGAAAAGGATGAAGGCCAATTCAAGAAGTTCATGCAACTTTTCTCACAACTTCAGGTGAATATTCCTTTCGGTGAAGCCCTTGATCAAATGCCGTTGTATGCTAAGTTCATGAAAGACTTGTTGACTAAACGAAGGAAGCCTAAGGATGATGAGAACATAGCACTTTCTGAGAATTGTAGTGCTATTCTTCAAAAGAAGTTGCCACCTAAGCTGAAGGATCCTGGTGCTTTTACTATCCCTTGTTCAATTGGACCGGTAGACATTGGAAGAGCTTTATGTGATTTGGGAGCAAGTATAAATCTGATGCCACTTTCAATGATGAAGAAGCTTAAATGTGGGGAACCAAAACCAACAAGAATGACCATCACTTTAGCTGATCGGTCAATCTCTTACCCTTTCGGTATACTTGAAGATGTGCTAGTCAAGGTTAATGACTTGGTGTTCCCAGCAGATTTTGTGGTCCTAGATATGGCTGAAGATGAAGACATGCCACTCATTCTAGGGAGACCTTTCCTTGCAACTGGTCGTGCTTTGATTGATGTTGAGCGTGGAGAGCTAATGTTGAGATTCCATAAGGAGCAGGTAGTCTTCAATATCTTTGAGGCAATGAAACACCAAGATGAGAATCCCAAGTGTTACCGGATTGATGTTGTGGAAGAAACTGTCGAAGATAAAACACTTGAATCTCAATCTATTCAATCTACGGAGGTGGAAAGTGTGGAATCTATAGATAGACAAGAAGTGATTGAAGATCTTGGAAAGATAGAGGGTGTTAAGCAACTGGAAGTAAGCAAAGAACAGATGCACCAACAATCATCAGGAGACATCCGTGACAACAAGTATGGGGGATTGACAACTGGTAAAAATGAAATAAAGACTATTACCACTGGTCCAGGTGGTAAATTGGCTTATAGAAGGATTCCCTATGGGATGCGTAATGGGCCGGCTGCTTTTCGATGGTGTATGCATTCAACTCTCTCTGATACTTTGGAAAGAATTAGGAGGTACTGTGACGAAGGGTTGGCAAGAAACAAGCCTGTTGATGAAGCTGTAGACCTAAAGAAGTCTGGTGCACAAGGAACTTTCAAGGGTAAGGAACAAAAGCTGAAACGGTACCGTAAAGGAGGACTCCCAAACAATGAAGAGGGAGCCACATCATATGATCCTTAGAAATAGTCATCAGTCAAGCTAGTGACGATAAAGAAGCGCTGAGTGGGAGGCAACCCACTATTTATTTTTCAGGTATGATTTTATTGCTTTCAAAAATAAAAACACAAAAATATTTTTCTTTTCTTTTAATACAAGGCAGGGAAGTTTTAAAATTTTGTTCAAAGATACCTCTTGCCAAGAAAATCATGCAAGGTACTGATGTCTTGCATGATTCTCTCCTCAAAAGTTTTTCAAAAATCCAAGGGACTCAGGCATTTTTCAAGAAAACAAAATTTTTGGCCTGAGAAAGCAAGGAATTACCCCCTGTTTCACCAAAATCGCGGCACGCCTATATACATGGCGCGGCGCGATTTTGACTGTTTTGTGAAAAAAAAATAGCCGTTGGAACTATCCGTTACTAGCCGTTACAAAATCTGCCCGTTATTGACCGTTGCAACGCAAAATCGCGCCGCGCCTTGCATTTTGGCGTGCCGCGATTTTGCCCAAACAGGCCTATAAATTCTTCACTGTTCATCATCATTTTCATTCCATTCTTCTTACCTTTCTCTACCAAAACTTCCCTAAACTTCCATTCACGAATTCTCTTCATCTTCATCTCAATTTTCACTTCCTAACCATCATCAAACCACAAATTCATCATCCATTCATCAACCTAAACCTCCACAATTCACCAATTTTCCAAAACTCCACAAATTTTCTATTCACCATCTTCCTTTCACTCACAAATGGCCTCAAACCAAAGAAACACCCGCTCCAAGAAAGCCACCAACCCCAAGCCATCCTCAAGCAAATCCAAACGTCCTCGTGCCGCATCCGAACCACCAGAAAACGCCATCCATTTCATCAATGACCTAGCCCAAGAGTTCCATCAATCTATGAAAAGTTTCGAAGTCATAGGGGAGAGGAAGTTTGATTTCACAAAACTAGTGAAATATCCTTTCTTTGAGTCTGAATTAAGAAGGAGGGGGTGGACGAGATTGAATGAAATGATCGACGAGGCAAACAACAAAACGGTGATCGTCGAATTCTTTGCAAATGCAAGGGTGTCCGATACACCCTTTCAATCTTTTGTTCGAGGGAAGTATATTGATTTCAGCCCGGATGCTCTCAACGCATGGCTGAATGTTCAAGCACCGGAGGAGTGTTGGGTAGAAAAACTGAGGAGGGAAAGATTTGCCATCACGGAGGATACATTTGATGAGATCATCACAACAATGTGTAGGCCTGGGTCGACTTGGAAAAAGTCCCGGATGCTTACTTATGCGGAGATGCTGCCGGTACCCAAGGCGTGGGTATCATATGTGGTCCAGACTCTTGAGAGTGCATCTTGCACCTCTGAAATTCCTCTCAAGAGGGTGCTTGCTGCCTATGCCATCATCAAGGGGCACCCTATAGATATTGGCCGCCTCTTGGCCAATAGTCTTCATGATCTAGCAACCGGGAACACCACACAGTTGGGACATGGAAGCTTAATTAATTGGTTGTGTGAGCAACAGTTGGTGCCGGCTTATGATAGTGATCTCAACACAAGCAATATGAAGCCGATCACCGACTCGGTCATGGATGGGTTTGTCAAGAAATATGAAGGCTACATCAAGGAGAGAGAGAGGGAAGCAGCAAGGCAACAACAAATGGAGCAAGGAGGGAGTAGTAGCCAAGGGGGTTATGCTCCTCTTCATCCAAAGCTTGAGGAATTCATGCATGTGCAAGCTAATTGGATGAATGAGACTTCGGACCAGCTGTGGGTGAACCGTCCTAGGTTCTCAGCTGCGTTTGCTGCGGAGGCTCAATTGCATATGGGTCCAATTAGTGGGTCTTATGAGAGGTTTGGAGGCTCCCGTGAGCGCATGGAGCAATATTTTACACATCAAGAAGAATATGGGCTGCGCATGAGGAGGGAAATCACTGATGATTTCAACAACACCGAGCAAGATCAAGGGGATGGCATCTTCGAAGGATTGAGGACACCGGGGGCTGGACACTCGGATGATGATCAAGACATGGGCTGATCTACTGATGGATTAGCATTTTCTGCTTTGTATTTTATTTTTCAGTCATTTATCTTTTGATGTATTTTCTTTTTATTTTCTTTTTAATGTCGAAGTCCATTGAACTTATTTCCCTATTGTAATTGCTCCTGCACTTGTTTATTATTAATGAATTTGTTTTGTTTCATGTGACCTATTCCAGTTTAGTAACAGTTGTTTGATGAAACGGTATTCCAAAAGTTCTAAAGGAGGGGTGACTTGATTCAAAGGCGAAGTGTACGGCGTTGCTAGGTAGTCACATACTCCCAGAAATCTCAGCCATAAGGTTCATTGCCAAATCTTGTTTTTCAATTTACTTATATTTAGATTAGTTTTCCATGCAACTACATTTCTAGAACTTGCATTGTTTCTCTATTATTGATTGGTCTTTGTCAATTACACACTGAGGCAAAAGTGCTTGGTCCTGTGAGCCTTTTTGAAGCCTACCCTGTTTTAATTTGCTGAATTTATCCTTTCTTAACCAATTGTGAGCCGGTAGGATTAGAACTTTTTGTTCGGTGACAAACTACATTACAAGCCTAGAGACTTTTTAGGACTTATCCCTTAATGAATTTCTGAGTTAAGGCATTGTAGAATGTTGCTAAAGATTAAGTTTGGGGTTGCTATTGGAATTTGCAACCAACTAAGTTTGGGGTGGGGGTACTAGAGAATAAGAGAACAAAAATGAAAGAAATATGAGATTGTCATGCAAAATATACACAAAAATGGTGTATCAAAAAAAAAAAAAAAAAAAAAGAAATTGAATGATGAAAAAGGGACAAAACATTTAAAATCCGAGTAACTTCAAACTCGATTGTCCCTAAATGTTAAAAATATTCTCTAGTACCTTTGCATTGATTGTTATTCCACAAGGTGAATGATTGAAGGATTGAATTTTGTGCTATAACTTCCGTAGGAATGCCTAACTCAAATTTTGTGTAGCCTACTTATCCAAATATATCCCACCTTTCACCTAAGCCCCGTTATAACCCTAAAGACCTCAAAAGTGTGTAATGATATTGACTTTGATTGATATTTAGAAACTTTTCAAGCGTATGGTAATATGTAGACCTGCATGTCGACTGGTAGAACCCTGTTTCAATTTGATGCGAGGAGTTGTGAATTGGTGGATGCGAACAAGTCAAACTAGCTCATCTTTAGCTAGAAGGAGAATGAACTTTTGGGTACTATCGTTTTGTCAGGTAACTGTTATTTTACTGTCGTTTGTCACTGTTGCAAGCAAATTCCTTGAGGACAAGGAATGGTTTAAGTTTGGGGTTGTGATGACATTCTGTCATTACGTAATATTAGGGACTTATTGTGACATTTTGATAGAGTTCTCATGCAATTTATACTGTTCTGGAGTGCAAAAAGCTTAAAATTTGAAGTCTGTTCGAAGGAAATCGCGCCACGCCAATTTCAAGCCGTGCTGCGATTTTTGAAGCAAAAATACACACTTCCTGTAAAGGGGAAATCGCGGCACGCCAATTAACAAGGCGCGGCGCGATTTTGATGGGTCAGGCCCATGACTTCTATAAATACTGCACTCAAGCTGAAGAACAAGGGTTACGATTTTGGAGAGCAAAGTGCGATTTTGAGACATCGGAGACGGCTAGAAGGGCGATTTCTTCATCCTTTTACCAATTCATGTATGTTTTAATTATTTCATTGATTATGCTATTTGTAAACTCGATTATGAGTAGCTAAATCTCTTAGAGATTAGATCCGAGATGAATCTTTGTAACCCTAATTGACACATGTTGCTGTGAAACTCTATTTTGTTTATGAATTCAATTCTAGTTTATTCAATTCAATTGTTCTTAATGCTTTTTATATCTTGATCACATATAACTTGTTTTCGTGAGAATGAATGACCACTGACCATGGCTTTCAACTTAGACCTAATTGAATTGTTCTAATAAACAGGATTAGTCTAGGAATAGATAATCGTTTGTTAGTGATAATAGGTTAACGTTCGGTAAAACCTTCAAGAATTATTAGACCACCTAAGGAATTAGGGGCTGTAGTTTAAGAAGAGGGTCCTAACTCAAGGGATTGATTAGGGCTAATTTGTTAATCATCGTAAACTAGAAGAGGGTTCATAACAAATAGGTGCAGTAGACCAATTAGGGGAACTTAGAGGATTCGACGGATCTGATCTCATCTTTCTCTCCTATTTTCTTAATCAAATCTTTTCTGTTTCTTGATTTAATTAAAATCAAACCAAATCTACCGCCTAGTGGCAAAACAAAATAAATTTTATACATCCTAATTATATAACGAAATTGAATTATTGAAGTTAAAAACAGTCCTCGTGGGAACGATATTTTTACTACTTCGATAGTATTTGGTGCACTTGCCAGAGATCTATCATGGAGGTTTAGAAAATCTCCTCGTTATTTTAGGAAATTACTGTTTTCGACCCTTTTTAACTAGGAAGGCCATAAAGTGGCCGATTTGTATTGAATCTTAGCATGTGACAATTCGTTGGATAGGTAAACAACATAGCTACGACTTCCATGGGGTATTTTTGCATTCTCTAAAAATTCGGCCAAAATGGAGGTTAAGAAAATCTCCTCGTTAATTTAGGACATTACTCGTTTTCGACCCTTTTTTACTAGGAAGGCCATAAAGTGGCCGGTTTGTATTTAATCTTAGCATGTGACAATTCGTTGGATAGGTAAACAACATAACAACGACTTCCATGGGATATTTCTGCATTCTCTAAAAATTAGGCCAAAATGGAGGTTAAGAAAATCTCCTCGTTAATTTAGGACATTACTCGTTTTCGACCATTTTTTACTAGGAAGGCCATAATGTGGCCGATATGCATTGAATCTTAGCATGTGACAATTCGCTGGATAGGTAAACAACATAACTACGACTTCCATGGGATATTTTTGCATTCTCTAAAAATTCGGCCAAAATGGAGGACAAGAAAATCTCCTCGTTATTTTAGGACATTACTGTTTTCGACCCTTTTTTACTAGGAAGGCCATAAAGTGGCCGATTTGTATTGAATCTTAGCATGTGACAATTCGTTGGATAGGTAAACAACATAACAACGACTTCCATGGGGTATTTTTGCATTCTCTAAAAATTCGGCCAAAATGGAGGTTAAGAAAATCTCCTCGTTATTTTAGGAAATTACTGTTTTCGACCCTTTTTAACTAGGAAGGCCATAAAGTGGCCGGTTTGTATTGAATCGTAGCATGTGACAATTCGTTGGATAGGTAAACAACATAACAACGACTTCCATGTGATATTTTTGCATTCTCTAAAAATTAGGCCAAAATGGAGGTTAAGAAAATCTCCTCGTTAATTTAGGACATTACTCGTTTTCGACCATTTTTTACTAGGAAGGCCATAATGTGGCCGATTTGCATTGAATCTTAGCATGTGACAATTCATTGGATAGGTAAACAACATAACTACGACTTCCATGGTATATTTTTGCATTCTCTAAAAATTCGGCCAAAATGGAGGTTAAGAAAATCTCCTCGTTAATTTAGGACATTACTCGTTTTCGACCATTTTTTACTAGGAAGGCCATAATGTGGCCGATTTGCATTGAATCTTAGCATGTGACAATTCGTTGGATAGGTAAACAACATAACAACGACTTCCATGTGATAGTTTTGCATTCTCTAAAAATAAGACCAAAATGGAGGTTAAGAAAATCTCCTCGTTAATTTAGGACATTACTCGTTTTCGACCATTTTTTACTAGGAAGGCCATAATGTGGCCAATTTGCATTGAATCTTAGCATGTGACAATTCGTTGGATAGGTAACCAACATAACTACGACTTCCGTGGGATATTTTTGCATTCTCTTAAAATTCGGCCAAAATGGACGTCAAGAAAATCTCCTCGTTAATTTAGGACATTACTCGTTTTCGACCATTTTTTACTAGGAAGGCCATAATGTGGCCGATATGCATTGAATCTTAGCATGTGACAATTCGCTGGATAGGTAAACAACATAACTACGACTTCCATGGGATATTTTTGCATTCTCTAAAAATTCGGCCAAAATGGAGGACAAGAAAATCTCCTCGTTATTTTAGGACATTACTGTTTTCGACCCTTTTTTACTAGGAAGGCCATAAAGTGGCCGATTTGTATTGAATCTTAGCATGTGACAATTCGTTGGATAGGTAAACAACATAACAACGACTTCCATGGGGTATTTTTGCATTCTCTAAAAATTCGGCCAAAATGGAGGTTTAGAAAATCTCCTCGTTATTTTAGGAAATTACTGTTTTCGACCCTTTTTAACTAGGAAGGCCATAAAGTGGCCGATTTGTATTGAATCTTAGCATGTGACAATTCGTTGGATAGGTAAACAACATAGCTACGACTTCCATGGGGTATTTTTGCATTCTCTAAAAATTCGGCCAAAATGGAGGTTAAGAAAATCTCCTCGTTAATTTAGGACATTACTCGTTTTCGACCCTTTTTTACTAGGAAGGCCATAAAGTGGCCGGTTTGTATTTAATCTTAGCATGTGACAATTCGTTGGATAGGTAAACAACATAACAACGACTTCCATGGGATATTTCTGCATTCTCTAAAAATTAGGCCAAAATGGAGGTTAAGAAAATCTCCTCGTTAATTTAGGACATTACTCGTTTTCGACCATTTTTTACTAGGAAGGCCATAATGTGGCCGATATGCATTGAATCTTAGCATGTGACAATTCGCTGGATAGGTAAACAACATAACTACGACTTCCATGGGATATTTTTGCATTCTCTAAAAATTCGGCCAAAATGGAGGACAAGAAAATCTCCTCGTTATTTTAGGACATTACTGTTTTCGACCCTTTTTTACTAGGAAGGCCATAAAGTGGCCGATTTGTATTGAATCTTAGCATGTGACAATTCGTTGGATAGGTAAACAACATAACAACGACTTCCATGGGGTATTTTTGCATTCTCTAAAAATTCGGCCAAAATGGAGGTTAAGAAAATCTCCTCGTTATTTTAGGAAATTACTGTTTTCGACCCTTTTTAACTAGGAAGGCCATAAAGTGGCCGGTTTGTATTGAATCGTAGCATGTGACAATTCGTTGGATAGGTAAACAACATAACAACGACTTCCATGTGATATTTTTGCATTCTCTAAAAATTAGGCCAAAATGGAGGTTAAGAAAATCTCCTCGTTAATTTAGGACATTACTCGTTTTCGACCATTTTTTACTAGGAAGGCCATAATGTGGCCGATTTGCATTGAATCTTAGCATGTGACAATTCATTGGATAGGTAAACAACATAACTACGACTTCCATGGTATATTTTTGCATTCTCTAAAAATTCGGCCAAAATGGAGGTTAAGAAAATCTCCTCGTTAATTTAGGACATTACTCGTTTTCGACCATTTTTTACTAGGAAGGCCATAATGTGGCCGATTTGCATTGAATCTTAGCATGTGACAATTCGTTGGATAGGTAAACAACATAACAACGACTTCCATGTGATAGTTTTGCATTCTCTAAAAATAAGACCAAAATGGAGGTTAAGAAAATCTCCTCGTTAATTTAGGACATTACTCGTTTTCGACCATTTTTTACTAGGAAGGCCATAATGTGGCCAATTTGCATTGAATCTTAGCATGTGACAATTCGTTGGATAGGTAACCAACATAACTACGACTTCCGTGGGATATTTTTGCATTCTCTTAAAATTCGGCCAAAATGGACGTCAAGAAAATCTCCTCGTTAATTTAGGACATTACTCGTTTTCGACCATTTTTTACTAGGAAGGCCATAATGTGGCCGATATGCATTGAATCTTAGCATGTGACAATTCGCTGGATAGGTAAACAACATAACTACGACTTCCATGGGATATTTTTGCATTCTCTAAAAATTCGGCCAAAATGGAGGACAAGAAAATCTCCTCGTTATTTTAGGACATTACTGTTTTCGACCCTTTTTTACTAGGAAGGCCATAAAGTGGCCGATTTGTATTGAATCTTAGCATGTGACAATTCGTTGGATAGGTAAACAACATAACAACGACTTCCATGGGGTATTTTTGCATTCTCTAAAAATTCGGCCAAAATGGAGGTTTAGAAAATCTCCTCGTTATTTTAGGAAATTACTGTTTTCGACCCTTTTTAACTAGGAAGGCCATAAAGTGGCCGATTTGTATTGAATCTTAGCATGTGACAATTCGTTGGATAGGTAAACAACATAGCTACGACTTCCATGGGGTATTTTTGCATTCTCTAAAAATTCGGCCAAAATGGAGGTTAAGAAAATCTCCTCGTTAATTTAGGACATTACTCGTTTTCGACCCTTTTTTACTAGGAAGGCCATAAAGTGGCCGGTTTGTATTTAATCTTAGCATGTGACAATTCGTTGGATAGGTAAACAACATAACAACGACTTCCATGGGATATTTCTGCATTCTCTAAAAATTAGGCCAAAATGGAGGTTAAGAAAATCTCCTCGTTAATTTAGGACATTACTCGTTTTCGACCATTTTTTACTAGGAAGGCCATAATGTGGCCGATATGCATTGAATCTTAGCATGTGACAATTCGCTGGATAGGTAAACAACATAACTACGACTTCCATGGGATATTTTTGCATTCTCTAAAAATTCGGCCAAAATGGAGGACAAGAAAATCTCCTCGTTATTTTAGGACATTACTGTTTTCGACCCTTTTTTACTAGGAAGGCCATAAAGTGGCCGATTTGTATTGAATCTTAGCATGTGACAATTCGTTGGATAGGTAAACAACATAACAACGACTTCCATGGGGTATTTTTGCATTCTCTAAAAATTCGGCCAAAATGGAGGTTAAGAAAATCTCCTCGTTATTTTAGGAAATTACTGTTTTCGACCCTTTTTAACTAGGAAGGCCATAAAGTGGCCGGTTTGTATTGAATCGTAGCATGTGACAATTCGTTGGATAGGTAAACAACATAACAACGACTTCCATGTGATATTTTTGCATTCTCTAAAAATTAGGCCAAAATGGAGGTTAAGAAAATCTCCTCGTTAATTTAGGACATTACTCGTTTTCGACCATTTTTTACTAGGAAGGCCATAATGTGGCCGATTTGCATTGAATCTTAGCATGTGACAATTCATTGGATAGGTAAACAACATAACTACGACTTCCATGGTATATTTTTGCATTCTCTAAAAATTCGGCCAAAATGGAGGTTAAGAAAATCTCCTCGTTAATTTAGGACATTACTCGTTTTCGACCATTTTTTACTAGGAAGGCCATAATGTGGCCGATTTGCATTGAATCTTAGCATGTGACAATTCGTTGGATAGGTAAACAACATAACAACGACTTCCATGTGATAGTTTTGCATTCTCTAAAAATAAGACCAAAATGGAGGTTAAGAAAATCTCCTCGTTAATTTAGGACATTACTCGTTTTCGACCATTTTTTACTAGGAAGGCCATAATGTGGCCAATTTGCATTGAATCTTAGCATGTGACAATTCGTTGGATAGGTAACCAACATAACTACGACTTCCGTGGGATATTTTTGCATTCTCTTAAAATTCGGCCAAAATGGACGTCAAGAAAATCTCCTCGTTAATTTAGGACATTACTCGTTTTCGACCATTTTTTACTAGGAAGGCCATAATGTGGCCGATATGCATTGAATCTTAGCATGTGACAATTCGCTGGATAGGTAAACAACATAACTACGACTTCCATGGGATATTTTTGCATTCTCTAAAAATTCGGCCAAAATGGAGGACAAGAAAATCTCCTCGTTATTTTAGGACATTACTGTTTTCGACCCTTTTTTACTAGGAAGGCCATAAAGTGGCCGATTTGTATTGAATCTTAGCATGTTACAATTCGTTGGATAGGTAAACAACATAACAACGACTTCCATGGGGTATTTTTGCATTCTCTAAAAATTCGGCCAAAATGGAGGTTTAGAAAATCTCCTCGTTATTTTAGGAAATTACTGTTTTCGACCCTTTTTAACTAGGAAGGCCATAAAGTGGCCGATTTGTATTGAATCTTAGCATGTGACAATTCGTTGGATAGGTAAACAACATAGCTACGACTTCCATGGGGTATTTTTGCATTCTCTAAAAATTCGGCCAAAATGGAGGTTAAGAAAATCTCCTCGTTAATTTAGGACATTACTCGTTTTCGACCCTTTTTTACTAGGAAGGCCATAAAGTGGCCGGTTTGTATTTAATCTTAGCATGTGACAATTCGTTGGATAGGTAAACAACATAACAACGACTTCCATGGGATATTTTTGCATTCTCTAAAAATTAGGCCAAAATGGAGGTTAAGAAAATCTCCTCGTTAATTTAGGACATTACTCGTTTTCGACCATTTTTTACTAGGAAGGCCATAATGTGGCCGATATGCATTGAATCTTAGCATGTGACAATTCGCTGGATAGGTAAACAACATAACTACGACTTCCATGGGATATTTTTGCATTCTCTAAAAATTCGGCCAAAATGGAGGACAAGAAAATCTCCTCGTTATTTTAGGACATTACTGTTTTCGACCCTTTTTTACTAGGAAGGCCATAAAGTGGCCGATTTGTATTGAATCTTAGCATGTGACAATTCGTTGGATAGGTAAACAACATAACAACGACTTCCATGGGGTATTTTTGCATTCTCTAAAAATTCGGCCAAAATGGAGGTTAAGAAAATCTCCTCGTTATTTTAGGAAATTACTGTTTTCGACCCTTTTTAACTAGGAAGGCCATAAAGTGGCCGATTTGTATTGAATCTTAGCATGTGACAATTCGTTGGATAGGTAAACAACATAGCTACGACTTCCATGGGGTATTTTTGCATTCTCTAAAAATTCGGCCAAAATGGAGGTTAAGAAAATCTCCTCGTTAATTTAGGACATTACTCGTTTTCGACCCTTTTTTACTAGGAAGGCCATAAAGTGGCCGGTTTGTATTTAATCTTAGCATGTGACAATTCGTTGGATAGGTAAACAACATAACAACGACTTCCATGGGATATTTTTGCATTCTCTAAAAATTCGGCCAAAATGGAGGTTAAGAAAATCTCCTCGTTATTTTAGGACATTACTCGTTTTCGACCCTTTTTTACTAGGAAGGCCATAAAGTGGCCGGTTTGTATTGAATCTTAGCATGTGACAATTCGTTGGATAGGTAAACAACAAAGCTACGATTTCCACGGGATATTTTTACATTCTCTAAATATTCGGCCAAAATGGAGGTTAAGAAAATATCCTCGTTAATTTAGGACATTACTCGTTTTTGACCCTTTTTTACTAGGAAGGCCATAATGTGGCCGATTTGCATTGAATCTTAGCATGTGACAATTCGTTGGATAGGTAAACAACATAACTACGACTTCCATGGGATATTTTTGCATTCTCTTAAAATTCGGCCAAAATGGAGGTCAAGAAAATCTCCTCGTTAATTTAGGACATTACTCGTTTTCGACCATTTTTTACTAGGAAGGCCATAATGTGGCCGATTTGCATTGAATCTTAGCATGTGACAATTCGTTGGATAGGTAAACAACATAACTACGACTTCCATGGTATATTTTTGCATTCTCTAAAAATTCGGCCAAAATGGAGGTTAAGAAAATCTCCTCGTCAATTTAGGACATTACTCGTTTTCGACCATTTTTTACTAGGAAGGCCATAAAGTGGCCGATTTGTATTGAATCTTAGCATGTGACAATTCGTTGGATAGGTAAACAACATAACAACGACTTCCATGTGATATTTTTGCATTCTCTAAAAATAAGACCAAAATGGAGGTTAAGAAAATCTCCTCGTTAATTTAGGACATTACTCGTTTTCGACCATTTTTTACTAGGAAGGCCATAATGTGGCCAATTTGCATTGAATCTTAGCATGTGACAATTCGTTGGATAGGTAACCAACATAACTACGACTTCCGTGGGATATTTTTGCATTCTCTTAAAATTCGGCCAAAACGGACGTCAAGAAAATCTCCTCGTTAATTTAGGACATTACTCGTTTTCGACCATTTTTTACTAGGAAGGCCATAATGTGGCCGATTTGCATTGAATCTTAGCATGTGACAATTCGTTGGATAGGTAAACAACATAACTACGACTTCCATGGTATATTTTTGCATTCTCTAAAAATTCGGCCAAAATGGAGGTTAAGAAAATCTCCTCGTTAATTTAGGACATTACTCGTTTTCGACCATTTTTTACTAGGAAGGCCATAATGTGGCCGATTTGCATTGAATCTTAGCATGTGACAATTCGTTGGATTGGTAAACAACATAACTACGACTTCCATGGTATATTTTTGCATTCTCTAAAAATTCGGCCAAAATGGAGGTTAAGAAAATCTCCTCGTTAATTTAGGACATTACTCGTTTTCGACCCTTTTTTACTAGGAAGGCCATAATGTGGCCGATTTGCATTGAATCTTAGCATGTGACAATTCGTTGGATAGGTAAACAACATAACTACGACTTCCATGGGATATTTTTGCATTCTCTTAAAATTCGGCCAAAATGGAGGTCAAGAAAATCTTCTCGTTAATTTAGGACATTACTCGTTTTCGACCCTTTTTTACTAGGAAGGCCATAAAGTGGCCGGTTTGTATTGAATCGTAGCATGTGACAATTCGTTGGATAGGTAAACAACATAACAACGACTTCCATGTGATATTTTTGCATTCTCTAAAAATTAGGCCAAAATGGAGGTTAAGAAAATCTCCTCGTTAATTTAGGACATTACTCGTTTTCGACCATTTTTTACTAGGAAGGCCATAAAGTGGCCGATTTGTATTGAATCTTAGCATGTGACAATTCGTTGGATAGGTAAACAACATAACAACGACTTCCATGTGATATTTTTGCATTCTCTAAAAATAAGACCAAAATGGAGGTTAAGAAAATCTCCTCGTTAATTTAGGACATTACTCGTTTTCGACCATTTTTTACTAGGAAGGCCATAATGTGGCCAATTTGCATTGAATCTTAGCATGTGACAATTCGTTGGATAGGTAACCAACATAACTACGACTTCCGTGGGATATTTTTGCATTCTCTTAAAATTCGGCCAAAACGGACGTCAAGAAAATCTCCTCGTTAATTTAGGACATTACTCGTTTTCGACCATTTTTTACTAGGAAGGCCATAATGTGGCCGATTTGCATTGAATCTTAGCATGTGACAATTCGTTGGATAGGTAAACAACATAACTACGACTTCCATGGTTTATTTTTGCATTCTCTAAAAATTCGGCCAAAATGGAGGTTAAGAAAATCTCCTCGTTAATTTAGGACATTACTCGTTTTCGACCATTTTTTACTAGGAAGGCCATAATGTGGCCGATTTGCATTGAATCTTAGCATGTGACAATTCGTTGGATTGGTAAACAACATAACTACGACTTCCATGGTATATTTTTGCATTCTCTAAAAATTCGGCCAAAATGGAGGTTAAGAAAATCTCCTCGTTAATTTAGGACATTACTCGTTTTCGACCCTTTTTTACTAGGAAGGCCATAATGTGGCCGATTTGCATTGAATCTTAGCATGTGACAATTCGTTGGATAGGTAAACAACATAACTACGACTTCCATGGGATATTTTTGCATTCTCTTAAAATTCGGCCAAAACGGAGGTCAAGAAAATCTTCTCGTTAATTTAGGACATTACTCGTTTTCGACCATTTTTTACTAGGAAGGCCATAATGTGGCCGATTTGCATTAAATCTTAGCATGTGACAATTCGTTGGATAGGTAAACAACATAACTACGACTTCCATGGTATATTTTTGCATTCTCTAAAAATTCGGCCAAAATGGAGGTTAAGAAAATCTCCTCGTTAATTTAGGACATTACTCGTTTTCGACCATTTTTTACTAGGAAGGCCATAATGTGGCCGATTTGCATTGAATCTTAGCATGTGACAATTCGTTGGATTGGTAAACAACATAACTACGACTTCCATGGTATATTTTTGCATTCTCTAAAAATTCGGCCAAAATGGAGGTTAAGAAAATCTCCTCGTTAATTTAGGACATTACTCGTTTTCGACCCTTTTTTACTAGGAAGGCCATAATGTGGCCGATTTGCATTGAATCTTAGCATGTGACAATTCGTTGGATAGGTAAACAACATAACTACGACTTCCATGGGATATTTTTGCATTCTCTTAAAATTCGGCCAAAATGGAGGTCAAGAAAATCTTCTCGTTAATTTAGGACATTACTCGTTTTCGACCCTTTTTTACTAGGAAGGCCATAAAGTGGCCGGTTTGTATTGAATCGTAGCATGTGACAATTCGTTGGATAGGTAAACAACATAACAACGACTTCCATGTGATATTTTTGCATTCTCTAAAAATTAGGCCAAAATGGAGGTTAAGAAAATCTCCTCGTTAATTTAGGACATTACTCGTTTTCGACCATTTTTTACTAGGAAGGCCATAATGTGGCCGATTTGCATTGAATCTTAGCATGTGACAATTCATTGGATAGGTAAACAACATAACTACGACTTCCATGGTATATTTTTGCATTCTCTAAAAATTCGGCCAAAATGGAGGTTAAGAAAATCTCCTCGTTAATTTAGGACATTACTCGTTTTCGACCATTTTTTACTAGGAAGGCCATAATGTGGCCGATTTGCATTGAATCTTAGCATGTGACAATTCGTTGGATAGGTAAACAACATAACAACGACTTCCATGTGATAGTTTTGCATTCTCTAAAAATAAGACCAAAATGGAGGTTAAGAAAATCTCCTCGTTAATTTAGGACATTACTCGTTTTCGACCATTTTTTACTAGGAAGGCCATAATGTGGCCAATTTGCATTGAATCTTAGCATGTGACAATTCGTTGGATAGGTAACCAACATAACTACGACTTCCGTGGGATATTTTTGCATTCTCTTAAAATTCGGCCAAAATGGAGGACAAGAAAATCTCCTCGTTAATTTAGGACATTACTCGTTTTCGACCCTTTTTTACTAGGAAGGCCATAAAGTGGCCGGTTTGTATTTAATCTTAGCATGTGACAATTCGTTGGATAGGTAAACAACATAGCTACGACTTCCATGGGGTATTTTTGCATTCTCTAAAAATTCGGCCAAAATGGAGGTTAAGAAAATCTCCTCGTTAATTTAGGACATTACTCGTTTTCGACCCTTTTTTACTAGGAAGGCCATAAAGTGGCCGGTTTGTATTTAATCTTAGCATGTGACAATTCGTTGGATAGGTAAACAACATAACAACGACTTCCATGGGATATTTTTGCATTCTCTAAAAATTAGGCCAAAATGGAGGTTAAGAAAATCTCCTCGTTAATTTAGGACATTACTCGTTTTCGACCATTTTTTACTAGGAAGGCCATAATGTGGCCGATATGCATTGAATCTTAGCATGTGACAATTCGCTGGATAGGTAAACAACATAACTACGACTTCCATGGGATATTTTTGCATTCTCTAAAAATTCGGCCAAAATGGAGGACAAGAAAATCTCCTCGTTATTTTAGGACATTACTGTTTTCGACCCTTTTTTACTAGGAAGGCCATAAAGTGGCCGATTTGTATTGAATCTTAGCATGTGACAATTCGTTGGATAGGTAAACAACATAGCTACGACTTCCATGGGGTATTTTTGCATTCTCTAAAAATTCGGCCAAAATGGAGGTTAAGAAAATCTCCTCGTTAATTTAGGACATTACTCATTTTCGACCCTTTTTTACTAGGAAGGCCATAATGTGGCCGATTTGCATTGAATCTTAGCATGTGACAATTCGTTGGATAGGTAAACAACATAACTACGACTTCCCTGGTATATTTTTGCATTCTCTAAAAATTCGGCCAAAATGGAGGTTAAGAAAATCTCCTCGTTATTTTAGGACATTACTCGTTTTCGACCCTTTTTTACTAGGAAGGCCATAAAGTGGCCGGTTTGTATTGAATCTTAGCATGTGACAATTCGTTGGATAGGTAAACAACAAAGCTACGATTTCCACGGGATATTTTTACATTCTCTAAATATTCGGCCAAAATGGAGGTTAAGAAAATATCCTCGTTAATTTAGGACATTACTCGTTTTTGACCCTTTTTTACTAGGAAGGCCATAATGTGGCCGATTTGCATTGAATCTTAGCATGTGACAATTCGTTGGATAGGTAAACAACATAACTACGACTTCCATGGGATATTTTTGCATTCTCTTAAAATTCGGCCAAAATGGAGGTCAAGAAAATCTCCTCGTTAATTTAGGACATTACTCGTTTTCGACCATTTTTTACTAGGAAGGCCATAATGTGGCCGATTTGCATTGAATCTTAGCATGTGACAATTCGTTGGATAGGTAAACAACATAACTACGACTTCCATGGGATATTTTTGCATTCTCTTAAAATTCGGCCAAAATGGAGGTCGAGAAAATCTCCTCGTTAATTTAGGACATTACTCGTTTTCGACCCTTTTTTACTAGGAAGGCCATAAAGTGGCCGGTTTGTATTGAATCTTAGCATGTGACAATTCGTTGGATAGGTAAACAACATAACAACGACTTCCATGTGATATTCTTGCATTCTCTAAAAATTAGGCCAAAATGGAGGTTAAGAAAATCTCCTCGTTAATTTAGGACATTACTCGTTTTCGACCATTTTTTACTAGGAAGGCCATAATGTGGCCGATTTGCATTGAATCTTAGCATGTGACAATTCGTTGGATAGGTAAACAACATAACTACGACTTCCATGGTATATTTTTGCATTCTCTAAAAATTCGGCCAAAATGGAGGTTAAGAAAATCTCCTCGTTAATTTAGGACATTACTCGTTTTCGACCCTTTCTTACTAGGAAGGCCATAATGTGGCCGATTTGCATTGAATCTTAGCATGTGACAATTCGTTGGATAGGTAAACAACATAACTACGACTTCCATGGGATATTTTTGCATTCTCTTAAAATTCGGCCAAAATGGAGGTCAAGAAAATCTTCTCGTTAATTTAGGACATTACTCGTTTTCGACCCTTTTTTACTAGGAAGGCCATAAAGTGGCCGGTTTGTATTGAATTGTAGCATGTGACAATTCGTTGGATAGGTAAACAACATAACAACGACTTCCATGTGATATTTTTGCATTCTCTAAAAATTAGGCCAAAATGGAGGTTAAGAAAATCTCCTCGTTAATTTAGGACATTACTCGTTTTCGACCATTTTTTACTAGGAATGCCATAATGTGGCCGATTTGCATTGAATCTTAGCATGTGACAATTCGTTGGATAGGTAAACAACATAACTACGACTTCCATGGTATATTTTTGCATTCTCTAAAAATTCGGCCAAAATGGAGGTTAAGAAAATCTCCTCGTTAATTTAGGACATTACTCGTTTTCGACCATTTTTTACTAGGAAGGCCATAATGTGGCCGATTTGCATTGAATCTTAGCATGTGACAATTCTTTGGATAGGTAACCAACATAACTACGACTTCCGTGGGATATTTTTGCATTCTCTAAAAATTCGGCCAAAATAGAGGTTAAGAAAATCTCCTCGTTATTTTAGGACATTACTCGTTTTCGACCCTTTTTTACTAGGAAGGCCATAAAGTGGCCGGTTTGTATTGAATCTTAGCATGTGACAATTCGTTGGATAGGTAAACAACAAAGCTACGATTTCCACGGGATATTTTTACATTCTCTAAATATTCGGCCAAAATGGAGGTTAAGAAAATATCCTCGTTAATTTAGGACATTACTCGTTTTTGACCCTTTTTTACTAGGAAGGCCATAATGTGGCCGATTTGCATTGAATCTTAGCATGTGACAATTCGTTGGATAGGTAAACAACATAACTACGACTTCCATGGGATATTTTTGCATTCTCTTAAAATTCGGCCAAAATGGAGGTCAAGAAAATCTCCTCGTTAATTTAGGACATTACTCGTTTTCGACCATTTTTTACTAGGAAGGCCATAATGTGGCCGATTTGCATTGAATCTTAGCATGTGACAATTCGTTGGATAGGTAAACAACATAACTACGACTTCCATGGGATATTTTTGCATTCTCTTAAAATTCGGCCAAAATGGAGGTCAAGAAAATCTCCTCGTTAATTTAGGACATTACTCGTTTTCGACCCTTTTTTACTAGGAAGGCCATAAAGTGGCCGGTTTGTATTGAATCTTAGCATGTGACAATTCGTTGGATAGGTAAACAACATAACAACGACTTCCATGTGATATTCTTGCATTCTCTAAAAATTAGGCCAAAATGGAGGTTAAGAAAATCTCCTCGTTAATTTAAGACATTACTCGTTTTCGACCATTTTTTACTAGGAAGGCCATAATGTGGCCGATTTGCATTGAATCTTAGCATGTGACAATTCGTTGGATAGGTAAACAACATAACTACGACTTCCATGGTATATTTTTGCATTCTCTAAAAATTCGGCCAAAATGGAGGTTAAGAAAATCTCCTCGTTAATTTAGGACATTACTCGTTTTCGACCCTTTCTTACTAGGAAGGCCATAATGTGGCCGATTTGCATTGAATCTTAGCATGTGACAATTCGTTGGATAGGTAAACAACATAACTACGACTTCCATGGGATATTTTTGCATTCTCTTAAAATTCGGCCAAAATGGAGGTCAAGAAAATCTTCTCGTTAATTTAGGACATTACTCGTTTTCGACCCTTTTTTACTAGGAAGGCCATAAAGTGGCCGGTTTGTATTGAATCGTAGCATGTGACAATTCGTTGGATAGGTAAACAACATAACAACGACTTCCATGTGATATTTTTGCATTCTCTAAAAATTAGGCCAAAATGGAGGTTAAGAAAATCTCCTCGTTAATTTAGGACATTACTCGTTTTCGACCATTTTTTACTAGGAATGCCATAATGTGGCCGATTTGCATTGAATCTTAGCATGTGACAATTCGTTGGATAGGTAAACAACATAACTACGACTTCCATGGTATATTTTTGCATTCTCTAAAAATTCGGCCAAAATGGAGGTTAAGAAAATCTCCTCGTTAATTTAGGACATTACTCGTTTTCGACCATTTTTTACTAGGAAGGCCATAATGTGGCCGATTTGCATTGAATCTTAGCATGTGACAATTCTTTGGATAGGTAACCAACATAACTACGACTTCCGTGGGATATTTTTGCATTCTCTAAAAATTCGGCCAAAATGGAGGTTAAGAAAATCTCCTCGTTATTTTAGGACATTACTCGTTTTCGACCCTTTTTTACTAGGAAGGCCATAAAGTGGCCGGTTTGTATTGAATCTTAGCATGTGACAATTCGTTGGATAGGTAAACAACAAAGCTACGATTTCCACGGGATATTTTTACATTCTCTAAATATTCGGCCAAAATGGAGGTTAAGAAAATATCCTCGTTAATTTAGGACATTACTCGTTTTTGACCCTTTTTTACTAGGAAGGCCATAATGTGGCCGATTTGCATTGAATCTTAGCATGTGACAATTCGTTGGATAGGTAAACAACATAACTACGACTTCCATGGGATATTTTTGCATTCTCTTAAAATTCGGCCAAAATGGAGGTCAAGAAAATCTCCTCGTTAATTTAGGACATTACTCATTTTCGACCATTTTTTACTAGGAAGGCCATAATGTGGCCGATTTGCATTGAATCTTAGCATGTGACAATTCGTTGGATAGGTAAACAACATAACTACGACTTCCATGGGATATTTTTGCATTCTCTTAAAATTCGGCCAAAATGGAGGTCAAGAAAATCTCCTCGTTAATTTAGGACATTACTCGTTTTCGACCCTTTTTTACTAGGAAGGCCATAAAGTGGCCGGTTTGTATTGAATCTTAGCATGTGACAATTCGTTGGATAGGTAAACAACATAACAACGACTTCCATGTGATATTTTTGCATTCTCTTAAAATTCGGCCAAAATGGAGGTCAAGAAAATCTTCTCGTTAATTTAGGACATTACTCGTTTTCGACCCTTTTTTACTAGGAAGGCCATAAAGTGGCCGGTTTGTATTGAATCGTAGCATGTGACAATTCGTTGGATAGGTAAACAACATAACAACGACTTCCATGTGATATTTTTGCATTCTCTAAAAATTAGGCCAAAATGGAGGTTAAGAAAATCTCCTCGTTAATTTAGGACATTACTCGTTTTCGACCATTTTTTACTAGGAATGCCATAATGTGGCCGATTTGCATTGAATCTTAGCACGTGACAATTCGTTGGATAGGTAAACAACATAACTACGACTTCCATGGTATATTTTTGCATTCTCTAAAAATTCGGCCAAAATGGAGGTTAAGAAAATCTCCTCGTTATTTTAGGACATTACTCGTTTTCGACCCTTTTTTACTAGGAAGGCCATAAAGTGGCCGGTTTGTATTGAATCTTAGCATGTGACAATTCGTTGGATAGGTAAACAACAAAGCTACGATTTCCACAGGATATTTTTACATTCTCTAAATATTCGGCCAAAATGGAGGTTAAGAAAATATCCTCGTTAATTTAGGACATTACTCGTTTTTGACCCTTTTTTACTAGGAAGGCCATAATGTGGCCGATTTGCATTGAATCTTAGCATGTGACAATTCGTTGGATAGGTAAACAACATAACTACGACTTCCATGGGATATTTTTGCATTCTCTTAAAATTCGGCCAAAATGGAGGTCAAGAAAATCTCCTCGTTAATTTAGGACATTACTCGTTTTCGACCATTTTTTACTAGGAAGGCCATAATGTGGCCGATTTGCATTGAATCTTAGCATGTGACAATTCGTTGGATAGGTAAACAACATAACTACGACTTACATGGGATATTTTTGCATTCTCTTAAAATTCGGCCAAAATGGAGGTCAAGAAAATCTCCTCGTTAATTTAGGACATTACTCGTTTTCGACCCTTTTTTACTAGGAATGCCATAATGTGGCCGATTTGCATTGAATCTTAGCATGTGACAATTCGTTGGATAGGTAAACAACATAACTACGACTTTCATGGTATATTTTTGCATTCTCTAAAAATTCGGCCAAAATGGAGGTTAAGAAAATCTCCTCGTTAATTTAGGACATTACTCGTTTTCGACCATTTTTTACTAGGAAGGCCATAATGTGGCCGATTTGCATTGAATCTTAGCATGTGACAATTCTTTGGATAGGTAACCAACATAACTACGACTTCCGTGGGATATTTTTGCATTCTCTAAAAATTCGGCCAAAATGGAGGTTAAGAAAATCTCCTCGTTATTTTAGGACATTACTCGTTTTCGACCCTTTTTTACTAGGAAGGCCATAAAGTGGCCGGTTTGTATTGAATCTTAGCATGTGACAATTCGTTGGATAGGTAAACAACAAAGCTACGATTTCCATGGGATATTTTTACATTCACTAAATATTCGGCCAAAATGGAGGTTAAGAAAATATCCTCGTTAATTTAGGACATTACTCGTTTTCGACCCTTTTTTACTAGGAAGGCCATAAAGTGGCCGGTTTGTATTGAATCTTAGCATGTGACAATTCGTAGGATAGGTAAACAACATAACAACGACTTCCATGTGATATTCTTGCATTCTCTAAAAATTAGGCCAAAATGGAGGTTAAGAAAATCTTCTCGTTAATTTAGGACATTACTCGTTTTCGACCCTTTTTTACTAGGAAGGCCATAATGTGGCCGATTTGCATTGAATCTTAGCATGTGACAATTCTTTGGATAGGTAACCAACATAACTACGACTTCCGTGGGATATTTTTGCATTCTCTAAAAATTCGGCCAAAATGGAGGTTAAGAAAATCTCCTCGTTATTTTAGGACATTACTCGTTTTCGACCCTTTTTTACTAGGAAGGCCATAAAGTGGCCGGTTTGTATTGAATCTTAGCATGTGACAATTCGTTGGATAGGTAAACAACAAAGCTACGATTTCCATGGGATATTTTTACATTCACTAAATATTCGGCCAAAATGGAGGTTAAGAAAATATCCTCGTTAATTTAGGACATTACTCGTTTTCGACCCTTTTTTACTAGGAAGGCCATAAAGTGGCCGGTTTGTATTGAATCTTAGCATGTGACAATTCGTAGGATAGGTAAACAACATAACAACGACTTCCATGTGATATTCTTGCATTCTCTAAAAATTAGGCCAAAATGGAGGTTAAGAAAATCTCCTCGTTAATTTAGGACATTACTCGTTTTCGACCCTTTTTTACTAGGAAGGCCATAATGTGGCCGATTTGCATTGAATCTTAGCATGTGACAATTCGTTGGATTGGTAAACAACATAACTACGACTTCCATGGTATATTTTTGCATTCTCTAAAAATTCGGCCAAAATGGAGGTTAAGAAAATCTCCTCGTTAATTTGGGACATTAGTCGTTTTCGACCATTTTTTACTAGGAAGGCCATAATGTGGCCGATTTGCATTGAATCTTAGCATGTGACAATTCGTTGGATAGGTAAACAACATAACTACGACTTCCATGGTATATTTTTGCATTCTCTAAAAATTCGGCCAAAATGGAGGTTAAGAAAATCTCCTCGTTAATTTAGGACATTACTCGTTTTCGACCCTTTCTTACTATGAAGGCCATAATGTGGCCGATTTGCATTGAATCTTAGCATGTGACAATTCGTTGGATAGGTAAACAACATAACTACGACTTCCATGGGATATTTTTGCATTCTCTTAAAATTCGGCCAAAATGGAGGTCAAGAAAATCTTCTCGTTAATTTAGGACATTACTCGTTTTCGACCCTTTTTTACTAGGAAGGCCATAAAGTGGCCGGTTTGTATTGAATCGTAGCATGTGACAATTCGTTGGATAGGTAAACAACATAACAACGACTTCCATGTGATATTTTTGCATTCTCTAAAAATTAGGCCAAAATGGAGGTTAAGAAAATCTCCTCGTTAATTTAGGACATTACTCGTTTTCGACCCTTTTTTACTAGGAAGGCCATAATGTGGCCGATTTGCATTGAATCTTAGCATGTGACAATTCGTAGGATAGGTAAACAACATAACAACGACTTCCATGTGATATTCTTGCATTCTCTAAAAATTAGGCCAAAATGGAGGTTAAGAAAATCTCCTCGTTAATTTAGGACATTACTCGTTTTCGACCCTTTTTTACTAGGAAGGCCATAATGTGGCCGATTTGCATTGAATCTTAGCATGTGACAATTCGTTGGATTGGTAAACAACATAACTACGACTTCCATGGTATATTTTTGCATTCTCTAAAAATTCGGCCAAAATGGAGGTTAAGAAAATCTCCTCGTTAATTTGGGACATTAGTCGTTTTCGACCATTTTTTACTAGGAAGGCCATAATGTGGCCGATTTGCATTGAATCTTAGCATGTGACAATTCGTTGGATAGGTAAACAACATAACTACGACTTCCATGGTATATTTTTGCATTCTCTAAAAATTCGGCCAAAATGGAGGTTAAGAAAATCTCCTCGTTAATTTAGGACATTACTCGTTTTCGACCCTTTCTTACTATGAAGGCCATAATGTGGCCGATTTGCATTGAATCTTAGCATGTGACAATTCGTTGGATAGGTAAACAACATAACTACGACTTCCATGGGATATTTTTGCATTCTCTTAAAATTCGGCCAAAATGGAGGTCAAGAAAATCTTCTCGTTAATTTAGGACATTACTCGTTTTCGACCCTTTTTTACTAGGAAGGCCATAAAGTGGCCGGTTTGTATTGAATCGTAGCATGTGACAATTCGTTGGATAGGTAAACAACATAACAACGACTTCCATGTGATATTTTTGCATTCTCTAAAAATTAGGCCAAAATGGAGGTTAAGAAAATCTCCTCGTTAATTTAGGACATTACTCGTTTTCGACCATTTTTTACTAGGAATGCCATAATGTGGCCGATTTGCATTGAATCTTAGCATGTGACAATTCGTTGGATAGGTAAACAACATAGCTACGACTTCCATGGGGTATTTTTGCATTCTCTAAAAATTCGGCCAAAATGGAGGTTAAGAAAATCTCCTCGTTAATTTAGGACATTACTCGTTTTCGACCCTTTTTTACTAGGAAGGCCATAAAGTGGCCGGTTTGTATTTAATCTTAGCATGTGACAATTCGTTGGATAGGTAAACAACATAACAACGACTTCCATGGGATATTTTGGCATTCTCTAAAAATTAGGCCAAAATGGAGGTTAAGAAAATCTCCTCGTTAATTTAGGACATTACTCGTTTTCGACCATTTTTTACTAGGAAGGCCATAATGTGGCCGATATGCATTGAATCTTAGCATGTGACAATTCGCTGGATAGGTAAACAACATAACTACGACTTCCATGGGATATTTTTGCATTCTCTAAAAATTCGGCCAAAATGGAGGACAAGAAAATCTCCTCGTTATTTTAGGACATTACTGTTTTCGACCCTTTTTTACTAGGAAGGCCATAAAGTGGCCGATTTGTATTGAATCTTAGCATGTGACAATTCGTTGGATAGGTAAACAACATAGCTACGACTTCCATGGGGTATTTTTGCATTCTCTAAAAATTCGGCCATAATGGAGGTTAAGAAAATCTCCTCGTTAATTTAGGACATTACTCATTTTCGACCCTTTTTTACTAGGAAGGCCATAATGTGGCCGATTTGCATTGAATCTTAGCATGTGACAATTCGTTGGATAGGTAAACAACATAACTACGACTTCCCTGGTATATTTTTGCATTCTCTAAAAATACGGCCAAAATGGAGGTCTCCTCGTTAATTTAGGACATTACTCGTTTTCGACCCTTTTTTACTAGGAAGGCCATAATGTGGCCGATTTGCATTGAATCTTAGCATGTGACAATTCTTTGGATAGGTAACCAACATAACTACGACTTCCGTGGGATATTTTTGCATTCTCTAAAAATTCGGCCAAAATGGAGGTTAAGAAAATCTCCTCGTTATTTTAGGACATTACTCGTTTTCGACCCTTTTTTACTAGGAAGGCCATAAAGTGGCCGGTTTGTATTGAATCTTAGCATGTGACAATTCGTTGGATAGGTAAACAACAAAGCTACGATTTCCACGGGATATTTTTACATTCTGTAAATATTCGGCCAAAATGGAGGTTAAGAAAATATCCTCGTTAATTTAGGACATTACTCGTTTTTGACCCTTTTTTACTAGGAAGGCCATAATGTGGCCGATTTGCATTGAATCTTAGCATGTGACAATTCGTTGGATAGGTAAACAACATAACAACGACTTCCATGTGATATTTTTGCATTCTCTAAAAATTAGGCCAAAATGGAGGTTAAGAAAATCTCCTCGTTAATTTAGGACATTACTCGTTTTCGACCATTTTTTACTAGGAATGCCACAATGTGGCCGATTTGCATTGAATCTTAGCATGTGACAATTCGTTGGATAGGTAAACAACATAACTACGACTTCCATGGTATATTTTTGCATTCTCTAAAAATTCGGCCAAAATGGAGGTTAAGAAAATCTCCTCGTTAATTTAGGACATTACTCGTTTTCGACCATTTTTTACTAGGAAGGCCATAATGTGGCCGATTTGCATTGAATCTTAGCATGTGACAATTCTTTGGATAGGTAACCAACATAACTACGACTTCCGTGGGATATTTTTGCATTCTCTAAAAATTCGGCCAAAATGGAGGTTAAGAAAATCTCCTCGTTATTTTAGGACATTACTCGTTTTCGACCCTTTTTTACTAGGAAGGCCATAAAGTGGCCGGTTTGTATTGAATCTTAGCATGTGACAATTCGTTGGATAGGTAAACAACAAAGCTACGATTTCCATGGGATATTTTTACATTCTCTAAATATTCGGCCAAAATGGAGGTTAAGAAAATATCCTCGTTAATTTAGGACATTACTCGTTTTCGACCCTTTTTTACTAGGAAGGCCATAAAGTGGCCGGTTTGTATTGAATCTTAGCATGTGACAATTCGTAGGATAGGTAAACAACATAACAACGACTTCCATGTGATATTCTTGCATTCTCTAAAAATTAGGCCAAAATGGAGGTTAAGAAAATCTCCTCGTTAATTTAGGACATTACTCGTTTTCGACCCTTTTTTACTAGGAAGGCCATAATGTGGCCGATTTGCATTGAATCTTAGCATGTGACAATTCGTTGGATTGGTAAACAACATAACTACGACTTCCATGGTATATTTTTGCATTCTCTAAAAATTCGGCCAAAATGGAGGTTAAGAAAATCTCCTCGTTAATTTAGGACATTACTCGTTTTCGACCATTTTTTACTAGGAAGGCCATAATATGGCCGATTTGCATTGAATCTTAGCATGTGACAATTCGTTGGATAGGTAAACAACATAACTACGACTTCCATGGTATATTTTTGCATTCTCTAAAAATTCGGCCAAAATGGAGGTTAAGAAAATCTCCTCGTTAATTTAGGACATTACTCGTTTTCGACCCTTTCTTACTATGAAGGCCATAATGTGGCCGATTTGCATTGAATCTTAGCATGTGACAATTCGTTGGATAGGTAAACAACATAACTACGACTTCCATGGGATATTTTTGCATTCTCTTAAAATTCGGCCAAAATGGAGGTCAAGAAAATCTTCTCGTTAATTTAGGACATTACTCGTTTTCGACCCTTTTTTACTAGGAAGGCCATAAAGTGGCCGGTTTGTATTGAATCGTAGCATGTGACAATTCGTTGGATAGGTAAACAACATAACAACGACTTCCATGTGATATTTTTGCATTCTCTAAAAATTAGGCCAAAATGGAGGTTAAGAAAATCTCCTCGTTAATTTAGGACATTACTCGTTTTCGACCATTTTTTACTAGGAATGCCATAATGTGGCCGATTTGCATTGAATCTTAGCATGTGACAATTCGTTGGATAGGTGAACAACATAGCTACGACTTCCATGGGGTATTTTTGCATTCTCTAAAAATTCGGCCAAAATGGAGGTTAAGAAAATCTCCTCGTTAATTTAGGACATTACTCGTTTTCGACCCTTTTTTACTAGGAAGGCCATAAAGTGGCCGGTTTGTATTTAATCTTAGCATGTGACAATTCGTTGGATAGGTAAACAACATAACAACGACTTCCATGGGATATTTTTGCATTCTCTAAAAATTAGGCCAAAATGGAGGTTAAGAAAATCTCCTCGTTAATTTAGGACATTACTCGTTTTCGACCATTTTTTACTAGGAAGGCCATAATGTGGCCGATATGCATTGAATCTTAGCATGTGACAATTCGCTGGATAGGTAAACAACATAACTACGACTTCCATGGGATATTTTTGCATTCTCTAAAAATTCGGCCAAAATGGAGGACAAGAAAATCTCCTCGTTATTTTAGGACATTACTGTTTTCGACCCTTTTTTACTAGGAAGGCCATAAAGTGGCCGATTTGTATTGAATCTTAGCATGTGACAATTCGTTGTATAGGTAAACAACATAGCTACGACTTCCATGGGGTATTTTTGCATTCTCTAAAAATTCGGCCAAAATGGAGGTTAAGAAAATCTCCTCGTTAATTTAGGACATTACTCATTTTCGACCCTTTTTTACTAGGAAGGCCATAATGTGGCCGATTTGCATTGAATATTAGCATGTGACAATTCGTTGGATAGGTAAACAACATAACTACGACTTCCCTGGTATATTTTTGCATTCTCTAAAAATTCGGCCAAAATGGAGGTCTCCTCGTTAATTTAGGACATTACTCGTTTTCGACCCTTTTTTACTAGGAAGGCCATAATGTGGCCGATTTGCATTGAATCTTAGCATGTGACAATTCTTTGGATAGGTAACCAACATAACTACGACTTCCGTGGGATATTTTTGCATTCTCTTAAAATTCGGCCAAAATGGAGGTTAAGAAAATCTCCTCGTTAATTTAGGACATTACTCATTTTCGACCCTTTTTTACTAGGAAGGCCATAAAGTGGCCGGTTTGTATTGAATCTTAGCATGTGACAATTCGTTGGATAGGTAAACAACAAAGCTACGATTTCCACGGGATATTTTTACATTCTCTAAATATTCGGCCAAAATGGAGGTTAAGAAAATATCCTCGTTAATTTAGGACATTACTCGTTTTTGACCCTTTTTTACTAGGAAGGCCATAATGTGGCCAATTTGCATTGAATCTTAGCATGTGACAATTCGTTGGATAGGTAAACAACATAACTACGACTTCCATGGGATATTTTTGCATTCTCTTAAAATTTGGCCAAAATGGAGGTCAAGAAAATCTCCTCGTTAATTTAGGACATTACTCGTTTTCGACCCTTTTTTACTAGGAAGGCCATAAAGTGGCCGGTTTGTATTGAATCTTAGCATGTGACAATTCGTTGGATAGGTAAACAACATAACAACGACTTCCATGTGATATTCTTGCATTCTCTAAAAATTAGGCCAAAATGGAGGTTAAGAAAATCTCCTCGTTAATTTAGGACATTACTCGTTTTCGACCCTTTTTTACTAGGAAGGCCATAATGTGGCCGATTTGCATTGAATCTTAGCATGTGACAATTCGTTGGATTGGTAAACAACATAACTACGACTTCCATGGTATATTTTTGCATTCTCTAAAAATTTGGCCAAAATGGAGGTTAAGAAAATCTCCTCGTTAATTTAGGACATTACTCGTTTTCGACCATTTTTTACTAGGAAGGCCATAATGTGGCCGATTTGCATTGAATCTTAGCATGTGACAATTCGTTGGATAGGTAAACAACATAACTACGACTTCCATGGTATATTTTTGCATTCTCTAAAAATTCGGCCAAAATGGAGGTTAAGAAAATCTCCTCGTTAATTTAGGACATTACTCGTTTTCGACCCTTTCTTACTAGGAAGGCCATAATGTGGCCGATTTGCATTGAATCTTTGCATGTGACAATTCGTTGGATAGGTAAACAACATAACTACGACTTCCATGGGATATTTTTGCATTCTCTTAAAATTCGGCCAAAATGGAGGTCAAGAAAATCTTCTCGTTAATTTAGGACATTACTCGTTTTCGACCCTTTTTTACTAGGAAGGCCATAAAGTGGCCGGTTTGTATTGAATCGTAGCATGTGACAATTCGTTGGATAGGTAAACAACATAACAACGACTTCCATGTGATATTTTTGCATTCTCTAAAAATTAGGCCAAAATGGAGGTTAAGAAAATCTCCTCGTTAATTTAGGACATTACTCGTTTTCGACCATTTTTTACTAGGAATGCCATAATGTGGCCGATTTGCATTGAATCTTAGCATGTGACAATTCGTTGGATAGGTAAACAACATAACTACGACTTCCATGGTATATTTTTGCATTCTCTAAAAATTCGGCCAAAATGGAGGTTAAGAAAATCTCCTCGTTAATTTAGGACATTACTCGTTTTCGACCATTTTTTACTAGGAAGGCCATAATGTGGCCGATTTGCATTGAATCTTAGCATGTGACAATTCTTTGGATAGGTAACCAACATAACTACGACTTCCGTGGGATATTTTTGCATTCTCTAAAAATTCGGCCAAAATGGAGGTTAAGAAAATCTCCTCGTTATTTTAGGACATTACTCGTTTTCGACCCTTTTTTACTAGGAAGGTCATAAAGTGGCCGGTTTGTATTGAATCTTAGCATGTGACAATTCGTTGGATAGGTAAACAACAAAGCTACGATTTCCATGGGATATTTTTACATTCTCTAAATATTCGGCCAAAATGGAGGTCAAGAAAATCTCCTCGTTAATTTAGGACATTACTCGTTTTCGACCCTTTTTTACTAGGAAGGCCATAAAGTGGCCGGTTTGTATTGAATCTTAGCATGTGACAATTCGTTGGATAGGTAAACAACATAACAACGACTTCCATGTGATATTCTTGCATTCTCTAAAAATTAGGCCAAAATGGAGGTTAAGAAAATCTCCTCGTTAATTTAGGACATTACTCGTTTTCGACCCTTTTTTACTAGGAAGGCCATAATGTGGCCGATTTGCATTGAATCTTAGCATGTGACAATTCGTTGGATTGGTAAACAACATAACTACGACTTCCATGGTATATTTTTGCATTCTCTAAAAATTTGGCCAAAATGGAGGTTAAGAAAATCTCCTCGTTAATTTAGGACATTACTCGTTTTCGACCATTTTTTACTAGGAAGGCCATAATGTGGCCGATTTGCATTGAATCTTAGCATGTGACAATTCGTTGGATAGGTAAACAACATAACTACGACTTCCATGGTATATTTTTGCATTCTCTAAAAATTCGGCCAAAATGGAGGTTAAGAAAATCTCCTCGTTAATTTAGGACATTACTCGTTTTCGACCCTTTCTTACTAGGAAGGCCATAATGTGGCCGATTTGCATTGAATCTTTGCATGTGACAATTCGTTGGATAGGTAAACAACATAACTACGACTTCCATGGGATATTTTTGCATTCTCTTAAAATTCGGCCAAAATGGAGGTCAAGAAAATCTTCTCGTTAATTTAGGACATTACTCGTTTTCGACCCTTTTTTACTAGGAAGGCCATAAAGTGGCCGGTTTGTATTGAATCGTAGCATGTGACAATTCGTTGGATAGGTAAACAACATAACAACGACTTCCATGTGATATTTTTGCATTCTCTAAAAATTAGGCCAAAATGGAGGTTAAGAAAATCTCCTCGTTAATTTAGGACATTACTCGTTTTCGACCATTTTTTACTAGGAATGCCATAATGTGGCCGATTTGCATTGAATCTTAGCATGTGACAATTCGTTGGATAGGTAAACAACATAACTACGACTTCCATGGTATATTTTTGCATTCTCTAAAAATTCGGCCAAAATGGAGGTTAAGAAAATCTCCTCGTTAATTTAGGACATTACTCGTTTTCGACCATTTTTTACTAGGAAGGCCATAATGTGGCCGATTTGCATTGAATCTTAGCATGTGACAATTCTTTGGATAGGTAACCAACATAACTACGACTTCCGTGGGATATTTTTGCATTCTCTAAAAATTCGGCCAAAATGGAGGTTAAGAAAATCTCCTCGTTATTTTAGGACATTACTCGTTTTCGACCCTTTTTTACTAGGAAGGTCATAAAGTGGCCGGTTTGTATTGAATCTTAGCATGTGACAATTCGTTGGATAGGTAAACAACAAAGCTACGATTTCCATGGGATATTTTTACATTCTCTAAATATTCGGCCAAAATGGAGGTTAAGAAAATATCCTCGTTAATTTAGGACATTACTCGTTTTCGACCCTTTTTTACTAGGAAGGCCATAAAGTGGCCGGTTTGTATTGAATCTTAGCATGTGACAATTCGTTGGATAGGTAAACAACATAACAACGACTTCCATGTGATATTCTTGCATTCTCTAAAAATTAGGCCAAAATGGAGGTTAAGAAAATCTCCTCGTTAATTTAGGACATTACTCGTTTTCGACCCTTTTTTACTAGGAAGGCCATAATGTGGCCGATTTGCATTGAATCTTAGCATGTGACAATTCGTTGGATAGGTAAACAACATAACTACGACTTCCATGGTATATTTTTGCATTCTCTAAAAATTCGGCCAAAATGGAGGTTAAGAAAATCTCCTCGTTAATTTAGGACATTACTCGTTTTCGACCCTTTCTTACTAGGAAGGCCATAATGTGGCCGATTTGCATTGAATCTTTGCATGTGACAATTCGTTGGATAGGTAAACAACATAACTACGACTTCCATGGGATATTTTTGCATTCTCTTAAAATTCGGCCAAAATGGAGGTCAAGAAAATCTTCTCGTTAATTTAGGACATTACTCGTTTTCGACCCTTTTTTACTAGGAAGGCCATAAAGTGGCCGGTTTGTATTGAATCGTAGCATGTGACAATTCGTTGGATAGGTAAACAACATAACAACGACTTCCATGTGATATTTTTGCATTCTCTAAAAATTAGGCCAAAATGGAGGTTAAGAAAATCTCCTCGTTAATTTAGGACATTACTCGTTTTCGACCATTTTTTACTAGGAATGCCATAATGTGGCCGATTTGCATTGAATCTTAGCATGTGACAATTCGTTGGATAGGTAAACAACATAACTACGACTTCCATGGTATATTTTTGCATTCTCTAAAAATTCGGCCAAAATGGAGGTTAAGAAAATCTCCTCGTTAATTTAGGACATTACTCGTTTTCGACCATTTTTTACTAGGAAGGCCATAATGTGGCCGATTTGCATTGAATCTTAGCATGTGACAATTCTTTGGATAGGTAACCAACATAACTACGACTTCCGTGGGATATTTTTGCATTCTCTAAAAATTCGGCCAAAATGGAGGTTAAGAAAATCTCCTCGTTATTTTAGGACATTACTCGTTTTCGACCCTTTTTTACTAGGAAGGTCATAAAGTGGCCGGTTTGTATTGAATCTTAGCATGTGACAATTCGTTGGATAGGTAAACAACAAAGCTACGATTTCCATGGGATATTTTTACATTCTCTAAATATTCGGCCAAAATGGAGGTTAAGAAAATATCCTCGTTAATTTAGGACATTACTCGTTTTCGACCCTTTTTTACTAGGAAGGCCATAAAGTGGCCGGTTTGTATTGAATCTTAGCATGTGACAATTCGTTGGATAGGTAAACAACATAACAACGACTTCCATGTGATATTCTTGCATTCTCTAAAAATTAGGCCAAAATGGAGGTTAAGAAAATCTCCTCGTTAATTTAGGACATTACTCGTTTTCGACCCTTTTTTACTAGGAAGGCCATAATGTGGCCGATTTGCATTGAATCTTAGCATGTGACAATTCGTTGGATTGGTAAACAACATAACTACGACTTCCATGGTATATTTTTGCATTCTCTAAAAATTCGGCCAAAATGGAGGTTAAGAAAATCTCCTCGTTAATTTAGGACATTACTCGTTTTCGACCATTTTTTACTAGGAAGGCCATAATGTGGCCGATTTGCATTGAATCTTAGCATGTGACAATTCGTTGGATAGGTAAACAACATAACTACGACTTCCATGGTATATTTTTGCATTCTCTAAAAATTCGGCCAAAATGGAGGTTAAGAAAATCTCCTCGTTAATTTAGGACATTACTCGTTTTCGACCATTTTTTACTAGGAAGGCCATAATGTGGCCGATTTGCATTGAATCTTAGCATGTGACAATTCTTTGGATAGGTAACCAACATAACTACGACTTCCGTGGGATATTTTTGCATTCTCTAAAAATTCGGCCAAAATGGAGGTTAAGAAAATCTCCTCGTTATTTTAGGACATTACTCGTTTTCGACCCTTTTTTACTAGGAAGGTCATAAAGTGGCCGGTTTGTATTGAATCTTAGCATGTGACAATTCGTTGGATAGGTAAACAACAAAGCTACGATTTCCATGGGATATTTTTACATTCTCTAAATATTCGGCCAAAATGGAGGTTAAGAAAATATCCTCGTTAATTTAGGACATTACTCGTTTTCGACCCTTTTTTACTAGGAAGGCCATAAAGTGGCCGGTTTGTATTGAATCTTAGCATGTGACAATTCGTTGGATAGGTAAACAACATAACAACGACTTCCATGTGATATTCTTGCATTCTCTAAAAATTAGGCCAAAATGGAGGTTAAGAAAATCTCCTCGTTAATTTAGGACATTACTCGTTTTCGACCCTTTTTTACTAGGAAGGCCATAATGTGGCCGATTTGCATTGAATCTTAGCATGTGACAATTCGTTGGATTGGTAAACAACATAACTACGACTTCCATGGTATATTTTTGCATTCTCTAAAAATTCGGCCAAAATGGAGGTTAAGAAAATCTCCTCGTTAATTTAGGACATTACTCGTTTTCGACCATTTTTTACTAGGAAGGCCATAATGTGGCCGATTTGCATTGAATCTTAGCATGTGACAATTCGTTGGATAGGTAAACAACATAACTACGACTTCCATGGTATATTTTTGCATTCTCTAAAAATTCGGCCAAAATGGAGGTTAAGAAAATCTCCTCGTTAATTTAGGACATTACTCGTTTTCGACCCTTTCTTACTAGGAAGGCCATAATGTGGCCGATTTGCATTGAATCTTAGCATGTGACAATTCGTTGGATAGGTAAACAACATAACTACGACTTCCATGGTATATTTTTGCATTCTCTAAAAATTCGGCCAAAATGGAGGTTAAGAAAATCTCCTCGTTAATTTAGGACATTACTCGTTTTCGACCCTTTCTTACTAGGAAGGCCATAATGTGGCCGATTTGCATTGAATCTTTGCATGTGACAATTCGTTGGATAGGTAAACAACATAACTACGACTTCCATGGGATATTTTTGCATTCTCTTAAAATTCGGCCAAAATGGAGGTCAAGAAAATCTTCTCGTTAATTTAGGACATTACTCGTTTTCGACCCTTTTTTACTAGGAAGGCCATAAAGTGGCCGGTTTGTATTGAATCGTAGCATGTGACAATTCGTTGGATAGGTAAACAACATAACAACGACTTCCATGTGATATTTTTGCATTCTCTAAAAATTAGGCCAAAATGGAGGTTAAGAAAATCTCCTCGTTAATTTAGGACATTACTCGTTTTCGACCATTTTTTACTAGGAATGCCATAATGTGGCCGATTTGCATTGAATCTTAGCATGTGACAATTCGTTGGATAGGTAAACAACATAACTACGACTTCCATGGTATATTTTTGTATTCTCTAAAAATTCGGCCAAAATGGAGGTTAAGAAAATCTCCTCGTTAATTTAGGACATTACTCGTTTTCGACCATTTTTTACTAGGAAGGCCATAATGTGGCCGATTTGCATTGAATCTTAGCATGTGACAATTCTTTGGATAGGTAACCAACATAACTACGACTTCCGTGGGATATTTTTGCATTCTCTAAAAATTCGGCCAAAATGGAGGTTAAGAAAATCTCCTCGTTATTTTAGGACATTACTCGTTTTCGACCCTTTTTTACTAGGAAGGTCATAAAGTGGCCGGTTTGTATTGAATCTTAGCATGTGACAATTCGTTGGATAGGTAAACAACAAAGCTACGATTTCCATGGGATATTTTTACATTCTCTAAATATTCGGCCAAAATGGAGGTCAAGAAAATCTCCTCGTTAATTTAGGACATTACTCGTTTTCGACCCTTTTTTACTAGGAAGGCCATAAAGTGGCCGGTTTGTATTGAATCTTAGCATGTGACAATTCGTTGGATAGGTAAACAACATAACAACGACTTCCATGTGATATTCTTGCATTCTCTAAAAATTAGGCCAAAATGGAGGTTAAGAAAATCTCCTCGTTAATTTAGGACATTACTCGTTTTCGACCCTTTTTTACTAGGAAGGCCATAATGTGGCCGATTTGCATTGAATCTTAGCATGTGACAATTCGTTGGATTGGTAAACAACATAACTACGACTTCCATGGTATATTTTTGCATTCTCTAAAAATTTGGCCAAAATGGAGGTTAAGAAAATCTCCTCGTTAATTTAGGACATTACTCGTTTTCGACCATTTTTTACTAGGAAGGCCATAATGTGGCCGATTTGCATTGAATCTTAGCATGTGACAATTCGTTGGATAGGTAAACAACATAACTACGACTTCCATGGTATATTTTTGCATTCTCTAAAAATTCGGCCAAAATGGAGGTTAAGAAAATCTCCTCGTTAATTTAGGACATTACTCGTTTTCGACCCTTTCTTACTAGGAAGGCCATAATGTGGCCGATTTGCATTGAATCTTTGCATGTGACAATTCGTTGGATAGGTAAACAACATAACTACGACTTCCATGGGATATTTTTGCATTCTCTTAAAATTCGGCCAAAATGGAGGTCAAGAAAATCTTCTCGTTAATTTAGGACATTACTCGTTTTCGACCCTTTTTTACTAGGAAGGCCATAAAGTGGCCGGTTTGTATTGAATCGTAGCATGTGACAATTCGTTGGATAGGTAAACAACATAACAACGACTTCCATGTGATATTTTTGCATTCTCTAAAAATTAGGCCAAAATGGAGGTTAAGAAAATCTCCTCGTTAATTTAGGACATTACTCGTTTTCGACCATTTTTTACTAGGAATGCCATAATGTGGCCGATTTGCATTGAATCTTAGCATGTGACAATTCGTTGGATAGGTAAACAACATAACTACGACTTCCATGGTATATTTTTGCATTCTCTAAAAATTCGGCCAAAATGGAGGTTAAGAAAATCTCCTCGTTAATTTAGGACATTACTCGTTTTCGACCATTTTTTACTAGGAAGGCCATAATGTGGCCGATTTGCATTGAATCTTAGCATGTGACAATTCTTTGGATAGGTAACCAACATAACTACGACTTCCGTGGGATATTTTTGCATTCTCTAAAAATTCGGCCAAAATGGAGGTTAAGAAAATCTCCTCGTTATTTTAGGACATTACTCGTTTTCGACCCTTTTTTACTAGGAAGGTCATAAAGTGGCCGGTTTGTATTGAATCTTAGCATGTGACAATTCGTTGGATAGGTAAACAACAAAGCTACGATTTCCATGGGATATTTTTACATTCTCTAAATATTCGGCCAAAATGGAGGTTAAGAAAATATCCTCGTTAATTTAGGACATTACTCGTTTTCGACCCTTTTTTACTAGGAAGGCCATAAAGTGGCCGGTTTGTATTGAATCTTAGCATGTGACAATTCGTTGGATAGGTAAACAACATAACAACGACTTCCATGTGATATTCTTGCATTCTCTAAAAATTAGGCCAAAATGGAGGTTAAGAAAATCTCCTCGTTAATTTAGGACATTACTCGTTTTCGACCCTTTTTTACTAGGAAGGCCATAATGTGGCCGATTTGCATTGAATCTTAGCATGTGACAATTCGTTGGATTGGTAAACAACATAACTACGACTTCCATGGTATATTTTTGCATTCTCTAAAAATTCGGCCAAAATGGAGGTTAAGAAAATCTCCTCGTTAATTTAGGACATTACTCGTTTTCGACCATTTTTTACTAGGAAGGCCATAATGTGGCCGATTTGCATTGAATCTTAGCATGGGACAATTCGTTGGATAGGTAAACAACATAACTACGACTTCCATGGTATATTTTTGCATTCTCTAAAAATTCGGCCAAAATGGAGGTTAAGAAAATCTCCTCGTTAATTTAGGACATTACTCGTTTTCGACCATTTTTTACTAGGAAGGCCATAATGTGGCCGATTTGCATTGAATCTTAGCATGTGACAATTCTTTGGATAGGTAACCAACATAACTACGACTTCCGTGGGATATTTTTGCATTCTCTAAAAATTCGGCCAAAATGGAGGTTAAGAAAATCTCCTCGTTATTTTAGGACATTACTCGTTTTCGACCCTTTTTTACTAGGAAGGTCATAAAGTGGCCGGTTTGTATTGAATCTTAGCATGTGACAATTCGTTGGATAGGTAAACAACAAAGCTACGATTTCCATGGGATATTTTTACATTCTCTAAATATTCGGCCAAAATGGAGGTTAAGAAAATATCCTCGTTAATTTAGGACATTACTCGTTTTCGACCCTTTTTTACTAGGAAGGCCATAAAGTGGCCGGTTTGTATTGAATCTTAGCATGTGACAATTCGTTGGATAGGTAAACAACATAACAACGACTTCCATGTGATATTCTTGCATTCTCTAAAAATTAGGCCAAAATGGAGGTTAAGAAAATCTCCTCGTTAATTTAGGACATTACTCGTTTTCGACCCTTTTTTACTAGGAAGGCCATAATGTGGCCGATTTGCATTGAATCTTAGCATGTGACAATTCGTTGGATTGGTAAACAACATAACTACGACTTCCATGGTATATTTTTGCATTCTCTAAAAATTCGGCCAAAATGGAGGTTAAGAAAATCTCCTCGTTAATTTAGGACATTACTCGTTTTCGACCATTTTTTACTAGGAAGGCCATAATGTGGCCGATTTGCATTGAATCTTAGCATGTGACAATTCGTTGGATAGGTAAACAACATAACTACGACTTCCATGGTATATTTTTGCATTCTCTAAAAATTCGGCCAAAATGGAGGTTAAGAAAATCTCCTCGTTAATTTAGGACATTACTCGTTTTCGACCCTTTCTTACTAGGAAGGCCATAATGTGGCCGATTTGCATTGAATCTTAGCATGTGACAATTCGTTGGATAGGTAAACAACATAACTACGACTTCCATGGGATATTTTTGCATTCTCTTAAAATTCGGCCAAAATGGAGGTCAAGAAAATCTTCTCGTTAATTTAGGACATTACTCGTTTTCGACCCTTTTTTACTAGGAAGGCCATAAAGTGGCCGGTTTGTATTGAATCGTAGCATGTGACAATTCGTTGGATAGGTAAACAACATAACAACGACTTCCATGTGATATTTTTGCATTCTCTAAAAATTAGGCCAAAATGGAGGTTAAGAAAATCTCCTCGTTAATTTAGGACATTACTCGTTTTCGACCATTTTTTACTAGGAATGCCATAATGTGGCCGATTTGCATTGAATCTTAGCATGTGACAATTCGTTGGATAGGTAAACAACATAACTACGACTTCCATGGTATATTTTTGCATTCTCTAAAAATTCAGCCAAAATGGAGGTTAAGAAAATCTCCTCGTTAATTTAGGACATTACTCGTTTTCGACCATTTTTTACTAGGAAGGCCATAATGTGGCCGATTTGCATTGAATCTTAGCATGTGACAATTCTTTGGATAGGTAACCAACATAACTACGACTTCCGTGGGATATTTTTGCATTCTCTAAAAATTCGGCCAAAATGGAGGTTAAGAAAATCTCCTCGTTATTTTAGGACATTACTCGTTTTCGACCCTTTTTTACTAGGAAGGCCATAAAGTGGCCGGTTTGTATTGAATCTTAGCATGTGACAATTCGTTGGATAGGTAAACAACAAAGCTACGATTTCCATGGGATATTTTTACATTCTCTAAATATTCGGCCAAAATGGAGGTTAAGAAAATATCCTCGTTAATTTAGGACATTACTCGTTTTCGACCCTTTTTTACTAGGAAGGCCATAAAGTGGCCGGTTTGTATTGAATCTTAGCATGTGACAATTCGTTGGATAGGTAAACAACATAACAACGACTTCCATGTGATATTCTTGCATTCTCTAAAAATTAGGCCAAAATGGAGGTTAAGAAAATCTCCTCGTTATTTTAGGACATTACTCGTTTTCGACCCTTTTTTACTAGGAAGGTCATAAAGTGGCCGGTTTGTATTGAATCTTAGCATGTGACAATTCGTTGGATAGGTAAACAACAAAGCTACGATTTCCATGGGATATTTTTACATTCTCTAAATATTCGGCCAAAATGGAGGTTAAGAAAATATCCTCGTTAATTTAGGACATTACTCGTTTTCGACCCTTTTTTACTTGGAAGGCCATAAAGTGGCCGGTTTGTATTGAATCTTAGCATGTGACAATTCGTTGGATAGGTAAACAACATAACAACGACTTCCATGTGATATTCTTGCATTCTCTAAAAATTAGGCCAAAATGGAGGTTAAGAAAATCTCCTCGTTAATTTAGGACATTACTCGTTTTCGACACTTTTTTACTAGGAAGGCCATAATGTGGCCGATTTGCATTGAATCTTAGCATGTGACAATTCGTTGGATTGGTAAACAACATAACTACGACTTCCATGGTATATTTTTGCATTCTCTAAAAATTCGGCCAAAATGGAGGTTAAGAAAATCTCCTCGTTAATTTAGGACATTACTCGTTTTCGACCATTTTTTACTAGGAAGGCCATAATGTGGCCGATTTGCATTGAATCTTAGCATGTGACAATTCGTTGGATAGGTAAACAACATAACTACGACTTCCATGGTATATTTTTGCATTCTCTAAAAATTCGGCCAAAATGGAGGTTAAGAAAATCTCCTCGTTAATTTAGGACATTACTCGTTTTCGACCCTTTTTTACTAGGAAGGCCATAAAGTGGCCGGTTTGTATTGAATCGTAGCATGTGACAATTCGTTGGATAGGTAAACAACATAACAACGACTTCCATGTGATATTTTTGCATTCTCTAAAAATTAGGCCAAAATGGAGGTTAAGAAAATCTCCTCGTTAATTTAGGACATTACTCATTTTCGACCATTTTTTACTAGGAATGCCATAATGTGGCCGATTTGCATTGAATCTTAGCATGTGACAATTCGTTGGATAGGTAAACAACATAACTACGACTTCCATGGTATATTTTTGCATTCTCTAAAAATTCGGCCAAAATGGAGGTTAAGAAAATCTCCTCGTTAATTTAGGACATTACTCGTTTTCGACCATTTTTTACTAGGAAGGCCATAATGTGGCCGATTTGCATTGAATCTTAGCATGTGACAATTCTTTGGATAGGTAACCAACATAACTACGACTTCCGTGGGATATTTTTGCATTCTCTAAAAATTCGGCCAAAATGGAGGTTAAGAAAATCTCCTCGTTATTTTAGGACATTACTCGTTTTCGACCCTTTTTTACTAGGAAGGCCATAAAGTGGCCGGTTTGTATTGAATCTTAGCATGTGACAATTCGTTGGATAGGTAAACAACAAAGCTACGATTTCCATGGGATATTTTTACATTCTCTAAATATTCGGCCAAAATGGAGGTTAAGAAAATATCCTCGTTAATTTAGGACATTACTCGTTTTCGACCCTTTTTTACTAGGAAGGCCATAAAGTGGCCGGTTTGTATTGAATCTTAGCATGTGACAATTCGTTGGATAGGTAAACAACATAACAACGACTTCCATGTGATATTCTTGCATTCTCTAAAAATTAGGCCAAAATGGAGGTTAAGAAAATCTCCTCGTTATTTTAGGACATTACTCGTTTTCGACCCTTTTTTACTAGGAAGGTCATAAAGTGGCCGGTTTGTATTGAATCTTAGCATGTGACAATTCGTTGGATAGGTAAACAACAAAGCTACGATTTCCATGGGATATTTTTACATTCTCTAAATATTCGGCCAAAATGGAGGTTAAGAAAATATCCTCGTTAATTTAGGACATTACTCGTTTTCGACCATTTTTTACTAGGAAGGCCATAAAGTGGCCGGTTTGTATTGAATCTTAGCATGTGACAATTCGTTGGATAGGTAAACAACATAACAACGACTTCCATGTGATATTCTTGCATTCTCTAAAAATTAGGCCAAAATGGAGGTTAAGAAAATCTCCTCGTTAATTTAGGACATTACTCGTTTTCGACCCTTTTTTACTAGGAAGGCCATAATGTGGCCGATTTGCATTGAATCTTAGCATGTGACAATTCGTTGGATTGGTAAACAACATAACTACGACTTCCATGGTATATTTTTGCATTCTCTAAAAATTCGGCCAAAATGGAGGTTAAGAAAATCTCCTCGTTAATTTAGGACATTACTCGTTTTCGACCATTTTTTACTAGGAAGGCCATAATGTGGCCGATTTGCATTGAATCTTAGCATGTGACAATTCGTTGGATAGGTAAACAACATAACTACGACTTCCATGGTATATTTTTGCATTCTCTAAAAATTCGGCCAAAATGGAGGTTAAGAAAATCTCCTCGTTAATTTAGGACATTACTCGTTTTCGACCCTTTCTTACTAGGAAGGCCATAATGTGGCCGATTTGCATTGAATCTTAGCATGTGACAATTCGTTGGATAGGTAAACAACATAACTACGACTTCCATGGGATATTTTTGCATTCTCTTAAAATTCGGCCAAAATGGAGGTCAAGAAAATCTTCTCGTTAATTTAGGACATTACTCGTTTTCGACCCTTTTTTACTAGGAAGGCCATAAAGTGGCCGGTTTGTATTGAATCGTAGCATGTGACAATTCGTTGGATAGGTAAACAACATAACAACGACTTCCATGTGATATTTTTGCATTCTCTAAAAATTAGGCCAAAATGGAGGTTAAGAAAATCTCCTCGTTAATTTAGGACATTACTCGTTTTCGACCATTTTTTACTAGGAATGCCATAATGTGGCCGATTTGCATTGAATCTTAGCATGTGACAATTCGTTGGATAGGTAAACAACATAACTACGACTTCCATGGTATATTTTTGCATTCTCTAAAAATTCGGCCAAAATGGAGGTTAAGAAAATCTCCTCGTTAATTTAGGACATTACTCGTTTTCGACCATTTTTTACTAGGAAGGCCATAATGTGGCCGATTTGCATTGAATCTTAGCATGTGACAATTCTTTGGATAGGTAACCAACATAACTACAACTTCCGTGGGATATTTTTGCATTCTCTAAAAATTCGGCCAAAATGGAGGTTAAGAAAATCTCCTCGTTATTTTAGGACATTACTCGTTTTCGACCCTTTTTTACTAGGAAGGCCATAAAGTGGCCGGTTTGTATTGAATCTTAGCATGTGACAATTCGTTGGATAGGTAAACAACAAAGCTACGATTTCCATGGGATATTTTTACATTCTCTAAATATTCGGCCAAAATGGAGGTTAAGAAAATATCCTCGTTAATTTAGGACATTACTCGTTTTCGACCCTGTTTTACTAGGAAGGCCATAAAGTGGCCGGTTTGTATTGAATCTTAGCATGTGACAATTCGTTGGATAGGTAAACAACATAACAACGACTTCCATGTGATATTCTTGCATTCTCTAAAAATTAGGCCAAAATGGAGGTTAAGAAAATCTCCTCGTTAATTTAGGACATTACTCGTTTTCGACCCTTTTTTACTAGGAAGGCCATAATGTGGCCGATTTGCATTGAATCTTAGCATGTGACAATTCGTTGGATTGGTAAACAACATAACTACGACTTCCATGGTATATTTTTGCATTCTCTAAAAATTCGGCCAAAATGGAGGTTAAGAAAATCTCCTCGTTAATTTAGGACATTACTCGTTTTCGACCATTTTTTACTAGGAAGGCCATAATGTGGCCGATTTGCATTGAATCTTAGCATGTGACAATTCGTTGGATAGGTAAACAACATAACTACGACTTCCATGGTATATTTTTGCATTCTCTAAAAATTCGGCCAAAATGGAGGTTAAGAAAATCTCCTCGTTAATTTAGGACATTACTCGTTTTCGACCCTTTCTTACTAGGAAGGCCATAATGTGGCCGATTTGCATTGAATCTTAGCATGTGACAATTCGTTGGATAGGTAAACAACATAACTACGACTTCCATGGTATATTTTTGCATTCTCTAAAAATTCGGCCAAAATGGAGGTTAAGAAAATCTCCTCGTTAATTTAGGACATTACTCGTTTTCGACCATTTTTTACTAGGAAGGCCATAATGTGGCCGATTTGCATTGAATCTTAGCATGTGACAATTCTTTGGATAGGTAACCAACATAACTACGACTTCCGTGGGATATTTTTGCATTCTCTAAAAATTCGGCCAAAATGGAGGTTAAGAAAATCTCCTCGTTATTTTAGGACATTACTCGTTTTCGACCCTTTTTTACTAGGAAGGCCATAAAGTGGCCGGTTTGTATTGACTCTTAGCATGTGACAATTCGTTGGATAGGTAAACAACAAAGCTACGATTTCCATGGGATATTTTTACATTCTCTAAGTATTCGGCCAAAATGGAGGTTAAGAAAATATCCTCGTTAATTTAGGACATTACTCGTTTTCGACCATTTTTTACTAGGAATGCCATAATGTGGCCGATTTGCATTGAATCTTAGCATGTGACAATTCGTTGGATAGGTAAACAACATAACTACGACTTCCATGGTATATTTTTGCATTCTCTAAAAATTCGGCCAAAATGGAGGTTAAGAAAATCTCCTCGTTAATTTAGGACATTACTCGTTTTCGACCATTTTTTACTAGGAAGGCCATAATGTGGCCGATTTGCATTGAATCTTAGCATGTGACAATTCTTTGGATAGGTAACCAACATAACTACGACTTCCGTGGTATATTTTTGCATTCTCTAAAAATTCGGCCAAAATGGAGGTTAAGAAAATCTCCTCGTTAATTTAGGACATTACTCGTTTTCGACTATTTTTTACTAGGAAGGCCATAATGTGGCCGATTTGCATTGAATCTTAGCATGTGACAATTCTTTGGATAGGTAACCAACATAACTACGACTTCCGTGGGATATTTTTGCATTCTCTAAAAATTCGGCCAAAATGGAGGTCAAGAAAATCTTCTCGTTAATTTAGGACATTACTCGTTTTCGACCCTTTTTTACTAGGAAGGCCATAAAGTGGCCGGTTTGTATTGAATCGTAGCATGTGACAATTCGTTGGATAGGTAAACAACATAACAACGACTTCCATGTGATATTTTTGCATTCTCTAAAAATTAGGCCAAAATGGAGGTTAAGAAAATCTCCTCGTTAATTTAGGACATTACTCGTTTTCGACCATTTTTTACTAGGAATGCCATAATGTGGCCGATTTGCATTGAATCTTAGCATGTGACAATTCGTTGGATAGGTAAACAACATAACTACGACTTCCATGGTATATTTTTGCATTCTCTAAAAATTCGGCCAAAATGGAGGTTAAGAAAATCTCCTCGTTAATTTAGGACATTACTCGTTTTCGACCATTTTTTACTAGGAAGGCCATAATGTGGCCGATTTGCATTGAATCTTAGCATGTGACAATTCTTTGGATAGGTAACCAACATAACTACGACTTCCGTGGGATATTTTTGCATTCTCTAAAAATTCGGCCAAAATGGAGGTTAAGAAAATCTCCTCGTTAATTTAGGACATTACTCGTTTTCGACCCTTTCTTACTAGGAAGGCCATAATGTGGCCGATTTGCATTGAATCTTAGCATGTGACAATTCGTTGGATAGGTAAACAACATAACTACGACTTCCATGGGATATTTTTGCATTCTCTTAAAATTCGGCCAAAATGGAGGTCAAGAAAATCTTCTCGTTAATTTAGGACATTACTCGTTTTCGACCCTTTTTTACTAGGAAGGCCATAAAGTGGCCGGTTTGTATTGAATCGTAGCATGTGACAATTCGTTGGATAGGTAAACAACATAACAACGACTTCCATGTGATATTTTTGCATTCTCTAAAAATTAGGCCAAAATGGAGGTTAAGAAAATCTCCTCGTTAATTTAGGACATTACTCGTTTTCGACCATTTTTTACTAGGAATGCCATAATGTGGCCGATTTGCATTGAATCTTAGCATGTGACAATTCGTTGGATAGGTAAACAACATAACTACGACTTCCATGGTATATTTTTGCATTCTCTAAAAATTCGGCCAAAATGGAGGTTAAGAAAATCTCCTCGTTAATTTAGGACATTACTCGTTTTCGACCATTTTTTACTAGGAAGGCCATAATGTGGCCGATTTGCATTGAATCTTAGCATGTGACAATTCTTTGGATAGGTAACCAACATAACTACGACTTCCGTGGGATATTTTTGCATTCTCTAAAAATTCGGCCAAAATGGAGGTTAAGAAAATCTCCTCGTTATTTTAGGACATTACTCGTTTTCGACCCTTTTTTACTAGGAAGGCCATAAAGTGGCCGGTTTGTATTGAATCTTAGCATGTGACAATTCGTTGGATAGGTAAACAACAAAGCTACGATTTCCATGGGATATTTTTACATTCTCTAAATATTCGGCCAAAATGGAGGTTAAGAAAATATCCTCGTTAATTTAGGACATTACTCGTTTTCGACCCTGTTTTACTAGGAAGGCCATAAAGTGGCCGGTTTGTATTGAATCTTAGCATGTGACAATTCGTTGGATAGGTAAACAACATAACAACGACTTCCATGTGATATTCTTGCATTCTCTAAAAATTAGGCCAAAATGGAGGTTAAGAAAATCTCCTCGTTAATTTAGGACATTACTCGTTTTCGACCCTTTTTTACTAGGAAGGCCATAATGTGGCCGATTTGCATTGAATCTTAGCATGTGACAATTCGTTGGATTGGTAAACAACATAACTACGACTTCCATGGTATATTTTTGCATTCTCTAAAAATTCGGCCAAAATGGAGGTTAAGAAAATCTCCTCGTTAATTTAGGACATTACTCGTTTTCGACCATTTTTTACTAGGAAGGCCATAATGTGGCCGATTTGCATTGAATCTTAGCATGTGACAATTCGTTGGATAGGTAAACAACATAACTACGACTTCCATGGTATATTTTTGCATTCTCTAAAAATTCGGCCAAAATGGAGGTCAAGAAAATCTTCTCGTTAATTTAGGACATTACTCGTTTTCGACCCTTTTTTACTAGGAAGGCCATAAAGTGGCCGGTTTGTATTAAATCGTAGCATGTGACAATTCGTTGGATAGGTAAACAACATAACAACGACTTCCATGTGATATTTTTGCATTCTCTAAAAATTAGGCCAAAATGGAGGTTAAGAAAATCTCCTCGTTAATTTAGGACATTACTAGTTTTCGACCATTTTTTACTAGGAATGCCATAATGTGGCCGATTTGCATTGAATCTTAGCATGTGACAATTCGTTGGATAGGTAAACAACATAACTACGACTTCCATGGTATATTTTTGCATTCTCTAAAAATTCGGCCAAAATGGAGGTTAAGAAAATCTCCTCGTTAATTTAGGACATTACTCGTTTTCGACCATTTTTTACTAGGAAGGCCATAATGTGGCCGATTTGCATTGAATCTTAGCATGTGACAATTCGTTGGATAGGTAAACAACATAACTACGACTTCCATGGGATATTTTTGCATTCTCTTAAAATTCGGCCAAAATGGAGGTCAAGAAAATCTTCTCGTTAATTTAGGACATTACTCGTTTTCGACCCTTTTTTACTAGGAAGGCCATAAAGTGGCCGGTTTGTATTAAATCGTAGCATGTGACAATTCGTTGGATAGGTAAACAACATAACAACGACTTCCATGTGATATTTTTGCATTCTCTAAAAATTAGGCCAAAATGGAGGTTAAGAAAATCTCCTCGTTAATTTAGGACATTACTAGTTTTCGACCATTTTTTACTAGGAATGCCATAATGTGGCCGATTTGCATTGAATCTTAGCATGTGACAATTCGTTGGATAGGTAAACAACATAACTACGACTTCCATGGTATATTTTTGCATTCTCTAAAAATTCGGCCAAAATGGAGGTTAAGAAAATCTCCTCGTTAATTTATGACATTACTCGTTTTCGACCATTTTTTACTAGGAAGGCCATAATGTGGCCGATTTGCATTGAATCTTAGCATGTGACAATTCGTTGGATAGGTAAACAACATAACTACGACTTCCATGGGATATTTTTGCATTCTCTAAAAATTCGGCCAAAATGGAGGTCAAGAAAATCTTCTCGTTAATTTAGGACATTACTCGTTTTCGACCCTTTTTTACTAGGAAGGCCATAAAGTGGCCGGTTTGTATTAAATCGTAGCATGTGACAATTCGTTGGATAGGTAAACAACATAACAACGACTTCCATGTGATATTTTTGCATTCTCTAAAAATTAGGCCAAAATGGAGGTTAAGAAAATCTCCTCGTTAATTTAGGACATTACTAGTTTTCGACCATTTTTTACTAGGAATGCCATAATGTGGCCGATTTGCATTGAATCTTAGCATGTGACAATTCGTTGGATAGGTAAACAACATAACTACGACTTCCATGGTATATTTTTGCATTCTCTAAAAATTCGGCCAAAATGGAGGTTAAGAAAATCTCCTCGTTAATTTAGGACATTACTCGTTTTCGACCATTTTTTACTAGGAAGGCCATAATGTGGCCGATTTGCATTGAATCTTAGCATGTGACAATTCGTTGGATAGGTAAACAACATAACTACGACTTCCATGGGATATTTTTGCATTCTCTTAAAATTCGGCCAAAATGGAGGTCAAGAAAATCTTCTCGTTAATTTAGGACATTACTCGTTTTCGACCCTTTTTTACTAGGAAGGCCATAAAGTGGCCGGTTTGTATTAAATCGTAGCATGTGACAATTCGTTGGATAGGTAAACAACATAACAACGACTTCCATGTGATATTTTTGCATTCTCTAAAAATTAGGCCAAAATGGAGGTTAAGAAAATCTCCTCGTTAATTTAGGACATTACTAGTTTTCGACCATTTTTTACTAGGAATGCCATAATGTGGCCGATTTGCATTGAATCTTAGCATGTGACAATTCGTTGGATAGGTAAACAACATAACTACGACTTCCATGGTATATTTTTGCATTCTCTAAAAATTCGGCCAAAATGGAGGTTAAGAAAATCTCCTCGTTAATTTATGACATTACTCGTTTTCGACCATTTTTTACTAGGAAGGCCATAATGTGGCCGATTTGCATTGAATCTTAGCATGTGACAATTCGTTGGATAGGTAAACAACATAACTACGACTTCCATGGGATATTTTTGCATTCTCTAAAAATTCGGCCAAAATGGAGGTCAAGAAAATCTTCTCGTTAATTTAGGACATTACTCGTTTTCGACCCTTTTTTACTAGGAAGGCCATAAAGTGGCCGGTTTGTATTGAATCGTGGCATGTGACAATTCGGTGGATAGGTAAACAACATAACAACGACTTCCATGTGATATTTTTGCATTCTCTAAAAATTAGGCCAAAATGGAGGTTAAGAAAATCTCCTCGTTAATTTAGGACATTACTCGTTTTCGACCATTTTTTACTAGGAAGGCCATAATGTGGCCGATTTGCATTGAATCTTAGCATGTGACAATTCGTTGGATAGGTAAACAACATAACTACGACTTCCATGGTATATTTTTGCATTCTCTAAAAATTCGGCCAAAATGGAGGTTAAGAAAATCTCCTCGTTAATTTAGGACATTACTCGTTTTCGACCATTTTTTACTAGGAAGGCCATAATGTGGCCGATTTGCATTGAATCTTAGCATGTGACAATTCTTTGGATAGGTAACCAACATAACTACGACTTCCGTGGGATATTTTTGCATTCTCTAAAAATTCGGCCAAAATGGAGGTTAAGAAAATCTCCTCGTTAATTTAGGACATTACTCGTTTTCGACCCTTTCTTACTAGGAAGGCCATAATGTGGCCGATTTGCATTGAATCTTAGCATGTGACAATTCGTTGGATAGGTAAACAACATAACTACGACTTCCATGGGATATTTTTGCATTCTCTTAAAATTCGGCCAAAATGGAGGTCAAGAAAATCTTCTCGTTAATTTAGGACATTACTCGTTTTCGACCCTTTTTTACTAGGAAGGCCATAAAGTGGCCGGTTTGTATTGAATCGTAGCATGTGACAATTCGTTGGATAGGTAAACAACATAACAACGACTTCCATGTGATATTTTTGCATTCTCTAAAAATTAGGCCAAAATGGAGGTTAAGAAAATCTCCTCGTTAATTTAGGACATTACTCGTTTTCGACCATTTTTTACTAGGAATGCCATAATGTGGCCGATTTGCATTGAATCTTAGCATGTGACAATTCGTTGGATAGGTAAACAACATAACTACGACTTCCATGGTATATTTTTGCATTCTCTAAAAATTCGGCCAAAATGGAGGTTAAGAAAATCTCCTCGTTAATTTAGGACATTACTCGTTTTCGACCATTTTTTACTAGGAAGGCCATAATGTGGCCGATTTGCATTGAATCTTAGCATGTGACAATTCTTTGGATAGGTAACCAACATAACTACGACTTCCGTGGGATATTTTTGCATTCTCTAAAAATTCGGCCAAAATGGAGGTTAAGAAAATCTCCTCGTTATATTAGGACATTACTCGTTTTCGACCCTTTTTTACTAGGAAGGCCATAAAGTGGCCGGTTTGTATTGAATCTTAGCATGTGACAATTCGTTGGATAGGTAAACAACAAAGCTACGATTTCCATGGGATATTTTTACATTCTCTAAATATTCGGCCAAAATGGAGGTTAAGAAAATATCCTCGTTAATTTAGGACATTACTCGTTTTCGACCCTGTTTTACTAGGAAGGCCATAAAGTGGCCGGTTTGTATTGAATCTTAGCATGTGACAATTCGTTGGATAGGTAAACAACATAACAACGACTTCCATGTGATATTCTTGCATTCTCTAAAAATTAGGCCAAAATGGAGGTTAAGAAAATCTCCTCGTTAATTTAGGACATTACTCGTTTTCGACCCTTTTTTACTAGGAAGGCCATAATGTGGCCGATTTGCATTGAATCTTAGCATGTGACAATTCGTTGGATTGGTAAACAACATAACTACGACTTCCATGGTATATTTTTGCATTCTCTAAAAATTCGGCCAAAATGGAGGTTAAGAAAATCTCCTCGTTAATTTAGGACATTACTCGTTTTCGACCATTTTTTACTAGGAAGGCCATAATGTGGCCGATTTGCATTGAATCTTAGCATGTGACAATTCGTTGGATAGGTAAACAACATAACTACGACTTCCATGGTATATTTTTGCATTCTCTAAAAATTCGGCCAAAATGGAGGTCAAGAAAATCTTCTCGTTAATTTAGGACATTACTCGTTTTCGACCCTTTTTTACTAGGAAGGCCATAAAGTGGCCGGTTTGTATTAAATCGTAGCATGTGACAATTCGTTGGATAGGTAAACAACATAACAACGACTTCCATGTGATATTTTTGCATTCTCTAAAAATTAGGCCAAAATGGAGGTTAAGAAAATCTCCTCGTTAATTTAGGACATTACTAGTTTTCGACCATTTTTTACTAGGAATGCCATAATGTGGCCGATTTGCATTGAATCTTAGCATGTGACAATTCGTTGGATAGGTAAACAACATAACTACGACTTCCATGGTATATTTTTGCATTCTCTAAAAATTCGGCCAAAATGGAGGTTAAGAAAATCTCCTCGTTAATTTAGGACATTACTCGTTTTCGACCATTTTTTACTAGGAAGGCCATAATGTGGCCGATTTGCATTGAATCTTAGCATGTGACAATTCGTTGGATAGGTAAACAACATAACTACGACTTCCATGGGATATTTTTGCATTCTCTTAAAATTCGGCCAAAATGGAGGTCAAGAAAATCTTCTCGTTAATTTAGGACATTACTCGTTTTCGACCCTTTTTTACTAGGAAGGCCATAAAGTGGCCGGTTTGTATTAAATCGTAGCATGTGACAATTCGTTGGATAGGTAAACAACATAACAACGACTTCCATGTGATATTTTTGCATTCTCTAAAAATTAGGCCAAAATGGAGGTTAAGAAAATCTCCTCGTTAATTTAGGACATTACTAGTTTTCGACCATTTTTTACTAGGAATGCCATAATGTGGCCGATTTGCATTGAATCTTAGCATGTGACAATTCGTTGGATAGGTAAACAACATAACTACGACTTCCATGGTATATTTTTGCATTCTCTAAAAATTCGGCCAAAATGGAGGTTAAGAAAATCTCCTCGTTAATTTATGACATTACTCGTTTTCGACCATTTTTTACTAGGAAGGCCATAATGTGGCCGATTTGCATTGAATCTTAGCATGTGACAATTCGTTGGATAGGTAAACAACATAACTACGACTTCCATGGGATATTTTTGCATTCTCTAAAAATTCGGCCAAAATGGAGGTCAAGAAAATCTTCTCGTTAATTTAGGACATTACTCGTTTTCGACCCTTTTTTACTAGGAAGGCCATAAAGTGGCCGGTTTGTATTGAATCGTGGCATGTGACAATTCGGTGGATAGGTAAACAACATAACAACGACTTCCATGTGATATTTTTGCATTCTCTAAAAATTAGGCCAAAATGGAGGTTAAGAAAATCTCCTCGTTAATTTAGGACATTACTCGTTTTCGACCATTTTTTACTAGGAAGGCCATAATGTGGCCGATTTGCATTGAATCTTAGCATGTGACAATTCGTTGGATAGGTAAACAACATAACTACGACTTCCATGGTATATTTTTGCATTCTCTAAAAATTCGGCCAAAATGGAGGTTAAGAAAATCTCCTCGTTAATTTAGGACATTACTCGTTTTCGACCATTTTTTACTAGGAAGGCCATAATGTGGCCGATTTGCATTGAATCTTAGCATGTGACAATTCGTTGAATAGGTAAACAACATAACTACGACTTCCATGGTATATTTTTGCATTCTCTAAAAATTCGGCCAAAATGGAGGTTAAGAAAATCTCCTCGTTAATTTAGGACATTACTCGTTTTCGACCCTTTTTTACTAGGAAGGCCATAATGTGGCCGATTTGCATTGAATCTTAGCATGTGACAATTCGTTGGATAGGTAAACAACATAACTACGACTTCCATGGGATATTTTTGCATTCTCTTAAAATTCGGCCAAAATGGAGGTCAAGAAAATCTTCTCGTTAATTTAGGACATTACTCGTTTTCGACCCTTTTTTACTAGGAAGGCCATAAAGTGGCCGGTTTGTATTAAATCGTAGCATGTGACAATTCGTTGGATAGGTAAACAACATAACAACGACTTCCATGTGATATTTTTGCATTCTCTAAAAATTAGGCCAAAATGGAGGTTAAGAAAATCTCCTCGTTAATTTAGGACATTACTAGTTTTCGACCATTTTTTACTAGGAATGCCATAATGTGGCCGATTTGCATTGAATCTTAGCATGTGACAATTCGTTGGATAGGTAAACAACATAACTACGACTTCCATGGTATATTTTTGCATTCTCTAAAAATTCGGCCAAAATGGAGGTTAAGAAAATCTCCTCGTTAATTTATGACATTACTCGTCTTCGACCATTTTTTACTAGGAAGGCCATAATGTGGCCGATTTGCATTGAATCTTAGCATGTGACAATTCGTTGGATAGGTAAACAACATAACTACGACTTCCATGGGATATTTTTGCATTCTCTAAAAATTCGGCCAAAATGGAGGTCAAGAAAATCTTCTCGTTAATTTAGGACATTACTCGTTTTCGACCATTTTTTACTAGGAAGGCCATAATGTGGCCGATTTGCATTGAATCTTAGCATGTGACAATTCGTTGGATAGGTAAACAACATAACTACGACTTCCATGGTATATTTTTGCATTCTCTAAAAATTCGGCCAAAATGGAGGTTAAGAAAATCTCCTCGTTAATTTAGGACATTACTCGTTTTCAACCATTTTTTACTAGGAAGGCCATAATGTGGCCGATTTGCATTGAATCTTAGCATGTGACAATTCGTTGAATAGGTAAACAACATAACTACGACTTCCATGGTATATTTTTGCATTCTCTAAAAATTCGGCCAAAATGGAGGTTAAGAAAATCTCCTCGTTAATTTAGGACATTACTCGTTTTCGACCCTTTTTTACTAGGAAGGCCATAATGTGGCCGATTGGCATTGAATCTTAGCATGTGACAATTCGTTGGATAGGTAAACAACATAACTACGACTTCCATGGGATATTTTTGCATTCTCTTAAAATTCGGCCAAAATGGAGGTCAAGAAAATCTTCTCGTTAATTTAGGACATTACTCGTTTTCGACCGTTTTTTACTAGGAAGGCCATAAAGTGGCCGGTTTGTATTAAATCGTAGCATGTGACAATTCGTTGGATAGGTAAACAACATAACAACGACTTCCATGTGATATTTTTGCATTCTCTAAAAATTAGGCCAAAATGGAGGTTAAGAAAATCTCCTCGTTAATTTAGGACATTACTAGTTTTCGACCATTTTTTACTAGGAATGCCATAATGTGGCCGATTTGCATTGAATCTTAGCATGTGACAATTCGTTGGATAGGTAAACAACATAACTACGACTTCCATGGTATATTTTTGCATTCTCTAAAAATTCGGCCAAAATGGAGGTTAAGAAAATCTCCTCGTTAATTTAGGACATTACTCGTTTTCGACCATTTTTTACTAGGAAGGCCATAATGTGGCCGATTTGCATTGAATCTTAGCATGTGACAATTCGTTGAATAGGTAAACAACATAACTACGACTTCCATGGTATATTTTTGCATTCTCTAAAAATTCGGCCAAAATGGAGGTTAAGAAAATCTCCTCGTTAATTTAGGACATTACTCGTTTTCGACCATTTTTTACTAGGAAGGCCATAATGTGGCCGATTTGCATTGAATCTTAGCATGTGACAATTCGTTGAATAGGTAAACAACATAACTGCGACTTCCATGGTATATTTTTGCATTCTCTAAAAATTCGGCCAAAATGGAGGTTAAGAAAATCTCCTCGTTAATTTAGGACATTACTCGTTTTTGACCCTTTTTTACTAGGAAGGCCATAAAGTGGCCGGTTTGTATTAAATCGTAGCATGTGACAATTCGTTGGATAGGTAAACAACATAACAACGACTTCCATGTGATATTTTTGCATTCTCTAAAAATTAGGCCAAAATGGAGGTTAAGAAAATCTCCTCGTTAATTTAGGACATTACTAGTTTTCGACCATTTTTTACTAGGAATGCCATAATGTGGCCGATTTGCATTGAATCTTAGCATGTGACAATTTGTTGGATAGGTAAACAACATAACTACGACTTCCATGGTATATTTTTGCATTCTCTAAAAATTCGGCCAAAATGGAGGTTAAGAAAATCTCCTCGTTAATTTATGACATTACTCGTTTTCGATCATTTTTTACTAGGAAGGCCATAATGTGGCCGATTTGCATTGAATCTTAGCATGTGACAATTCATTGGATAGGTAAACAACATAACTACGACTTCCATGGGATATTTTTGCATTCTCTAAAAATTCGGCCAAAATGGAGGTCAAGAAAATCTTCTCGTTAATTTAGGACATTACTCGTTTTCGACCCTTTTTTACTAGGAAGGCCATAAAGTGGCCGGTTTGTATTGAATCGTAGCATGTGACAATTCGTTGGATAGGTAAACAACATAACAACGACTTCCATGTGATATTTTTGCATTCTCTAAAAATTAGGCCAAAATGGAGGTTAAGAAAATCTCCTCGTTAATTTAGGACATTACTCGTTTTCGACCATTTTTTACTAGGAAGGCCATAATGTGGCCGATTTGCATTGAATCTTAGCATGTGACAATTCGTTGGATAGGTAAACAACATAACTACGACTTCCATGGTATATTTTTGCATTCTCTAAAAATTCGGCCAAAATGGAGGTTAAGAAAATCTCCTCGTTAATTTAGGACATTACTCGTTTTCGACCATTTTTTACTAGGAAGGCCATAATGTGGCCGATTTGCATTGAATCTTAGCATGTGACAATTCGTTGGATAGGTAAACAACATAACAACGACTTCCATGGGATATTTTTGCATTCTCTAAAAATTCGGCCAAAATGGAGGTCAAGAAAATCTTCTCGTTAATTTAGGACATTACTCATTTTCGACCCTTTTTTACTAGGAAGGCCATAAAGTGGCCGGTTTGTATTGAATCGTAGCATGTGACAATTCGTTGGATAGGTAAACAACATAACAACGACTTCCATGTGATATTTTTGCATTCTCTAAAAATTAGGCCAAAATGGAGGTTAAGAAAATCTCCTCGTTAATTTAGGACATTACTCGTTTTCGACCATTTTTTACTAGGAAGGCCATAATGTGGCCGATTTGCATTGAATCTTAGCATGTGACAATTCGTTGAATAGGTAAACAACATAACTACGACTTCCATGGTATATTTTTGCATTCTCTAAAAATTCGGCCAAAATGGAGGTTAAGAAAATCTCCTCGTTAATTTAGGACATTACTCGTTTTCGACCCTTTTTTACTAGGAAGGCCATAATGTGGCCGATTGGCATTGAATCTTAGCATGTGACAATTCGTTGGATAGGTAAACAACATAACTACGACTTCCATGGGATATTTTTGCATTCTCTTAAAATTCGGCCAAAATGGAGGTCAAGAAAATCTTCTCGTTAATTTAGGACATTACTCGTTTTCGACCGTTTTTTACTAGGAAGGCCATAAAGTGGCCGGTTTGTATTAAATTGTAGCATGTGACAATTCGTTGGATAGGTAAACAACATAACAACGACTTCCATGTGATATTTTTGCATTCTCTAAAAATTAGGCCAAAATGGAGGTTAAGAAAATCTCCTCGTTAATTTAGGACATTACTAGTTTTCGACCATTTTTTACTAGGAATGCCATAATGTGGCCGCTTTGCATTGAATCTTAGCATGTGACAATTTGTTGGATAGGTAAACAACATAACTACGACTTCCATGGTATATTTTTGCATTCTCTAAAAATTCGGCCAAAATGGAGGTTAAGAAAATCTCCTCGTTAATTTATGACATTACTCGTTTTCGACCATTTTTTACTAGGAAGGCCATAATGTGGCCGATTTGCATTGAATCTTAGCATGTGACAATTCATTGGATAGGTAAACAACATAACTACGACTTCCATGGGATATTTTTGCATTCTCTAAAAATTCGGCCAAAATGGAGGTCAAGAAAATCTTCTCGTTAATTTAGGACATTACTCGTTTTCGACCCTTTTTTACTAGGAAGGCCATAAAGTGGCCGGTTTGTATTGAATCGTAGCATGTGACAATTCGTTGGATAGGTAAACAACATAACAACGACTTCCATGTGATATTTTTGCATTCTCTAAAAATTAGGCCAAAATGGAGGTTAAGAAAATCTCCTCGTTAATTTAGGACATTACTCGTTTTCGACCATTTTTTACTAGGAAGGCCATAATGTGGCCGATTTGCATTGAATCTTAGCATGTGACAATTCGTTGGATAGGTAAACAACATAACTACGACTTCCATGGTATATTTTTGCATTCTCTAAAAATTCGGCCAAAATGGAGGTTAAGAAAATCTCCTCGTTAATTTAGGACATTACTCGTTTTCGACCATTTTTTACTAGGAAGGCCATAATGTGGCCGATTTGCATTGAATCTTAGCATGTGACAATTCGTTGGATAGGTAAACAACATAACAACGACTTCCATGGGATATTTTTGCATTCTCTAAAAATTCGGCCAAAATGGAGGTCAAGAAAATCTTCTCGTTAATTTAGGACATTACTCGTTTTCGACCCTTTTTTACTAGGAAGGCCATAAAGTGGCCGGTTTGTATTGAATCGTAGCATGTGACAATTCGTTGGATAGGTAAACAACATAACAACGACTTCCATGTGATATTTTTGCATTCTCTAAAAATTAGGCCAAAATGGAGGTTAAGAAAATCTCCTCGTTAATTTAGGACATTACTCGTTTTCGACCATTTTTTACTAGGAAGGCCATAATGTGGCCGATTTGCATTGAATCTTAGCATGTGACAATTCGTTGAATAGGTAAACAACATAACTACGACTTCCATGGTATATTTTTGCATTCTCTAAAAATTCGGCCAAAATGGAGGTTAAGAAAATCTCCTCGTTAATTTAGGACATTACTCGTTTTCGAACCTTTTTTACTAGGAAGGCCATAATGTGGCCGATTGGCATTGAATCTTAGCATGTGACAATTCGTTGGATAGGTAAACAACATAACTACGACTTCCATGGGATATTTTTGCATTCTCTTAAAATTCGGCCAAAATGGAGGTCAAGAAAATCTTCTCGTTAATTTAGGACATTACTCGTTTTCGACCGTTTTTTACTAGGAAGGCCATAAAGTGGCCGGTTTGTATTAAATTGTAGCATGTGACAATTCGTTGGATAGGTAAACAACATAACAACGACTTCCATGTGATATTTTTGCATTCTCTAAAAATTAGGCCAAAATGGAGGTTAAGAAAATCTCCTCGTTAATTTAGGACATTACTAGTTTTCGACCATTTTTTACTAGGAATGCCATAATGTGGCCGCTTTGCATTGAATCTTAGCATGTGACAATTTGTTGGATAGGTAAACAACATAACTACGACTTCCATGGTATATTTTTGCATTCTCTAAAAATTCGGCCAAAATGGAGGTTAAGAAAATCTCCTCGTTAATTTATGACATTACTCGTTTTCGACCATTTTTTACTAGGAAGGCCATAATGTGGCCGATTTGCATTGAATCTTAGCATGTGACAATTCATTGGATAGGTAAACAACATAACTACGACTTCCATGGGATATTTTTGCATTCTCTAAAAATTCGGCCAAAATGGAGGTCAAGAAAATCTTCTCGTTAATTTAGGACATTACTCGTTTTCGACCCTTTTTTACTAGGAAGGCCATAAAGTGGCCGGTTTGTATTGAATCGTAGCATGTGACAATTCGTTGGATAGGTAAACAACATAACAACGACTTCCATGTGATATTTTTGCATTCTCTAAAAATTAGGCCAAAATGGAGGTTAAGAAAATCTCCTCGTTAATTTAGGACATTACTCGTTTTCGACCATTTTTTACTAGGAAGGCCATAATGTGGCCGATTTGCATTGAATCTTAGCATGTGACAATTCGTTGGATAGGTAAACAACATAACTACGACTTCCATGGTATATTTTTGCATTCTCTAAAAATTCGGCCAAAATGGAGGTTAAGAAAATCTCCTCGTTAATTTAGGACATTACTCGTTTTCGACCATTTTTTACTAGGAAGGCCATAATGTGGCCGATTTGCATTGAATCTTAGCATGTGACAATTCGTTGGATAGGTAAACAACATAACTACGACTTCCATGGGATATTTTTGCATTCTCTTAAAATTCGGCCAAAATGGAGGTCAAGAAAATCTTCTCGTTAATTTAGGACATTACTCGTTTTCGACCCTTTTTTACTAGGAAGGCCATAAAGTGGCCGGTTTGTATTGAATCGTAGCATGTGACAATTCGGTGGATAGGTAAACAACATAACAACGACTTCCATGTGATATTTTTGCATTCTCTAAAAATTAGGCCAAAATGGAGGTTAAGAAAATCTCCTCGTTAATTTAGGACATTACTCGTTTTCGACCATTTTTTACTAGGAAGGCCATAATGTGGCCGATTTGCATTGAATCTTAGCATGTGACAATTCGTTGAATAGGTAAACAACATAACTACGACTTCCATGGTATATTTTTGCATTCTCTAAAAATTCGGCCAAAATGGAGGTTAAGAAAATCTCCTCGTTAATTTAGGACATTACTCGTTTTCGAACCTTTTTTACTAGGAAGGCCATAATGTGGCCGATTGGCATTGAATCTTAGCATGTGACAATTCGTTGGATAGGTAAACAACATAACTACGACTTCCATGGGATATTTTTGCATTCTCTTAAAATTCGGCCAAAATGGAGGTCAAGAAAATCTTCTCGTTAATTTAGGACATTACTCGTTTTCGACCGTTTTTTACTAGGAAGGCCATAAAGTGGCCGGTTTGTATTAAATTGTAGCATGTGACAATTCGTTGGATAGGTAAACAACATAACAACGACTTCCATGTGATATTTTTGCATTCTCTAAAAATTAGGCCAAAATGGAGGTTAAGAAAATCTCCTCGTTAATTTAGGACATTACTAGTTTTCGACCATTTTTTACTAGGAATGCCATAATGTGGCCGCTTTGCATTGAATCTTAGCATGTGACAATTTGTTGGATAGGTAAACAACATAACTACGACTTCCATGGTATATTTTTGCATTCTCTAAAAATTCAGCCAAAATGGAGGTTAAGAAAATCTCCTCGTTAATTTATGACATTACTCGTTTTCGACCATTTTTTACTAGGAAGGCCATAATGTGGCCGATTTGCATTGAATCTTAGCATGTGACAATTCATTGGATAGGTAAACAACATAACTACGACTTCCATGGGATATTTTTGCATTCTCTAAAAATTCGGCCAAAATGGAGGTCAAGAAAATCTTCTCGTTAATTTAGGACATTACTCGTTTTCGACCCTTTTTTACTAGGAAGGCCATAAAGTGGCCGGTTTGTATTGAATCGTAGCATGTGACAATTCGTTGGATAGGTAAACAACATAACAACGACTTCCATGTGATATTTTTGCATTCTCTAAAAATTAGGCCAAAATGGAGGTTAAGAAAATCTCCTCGTTAATTTAGGACATTACTCGTTTTCGACCATTTTTTACTAGGAAGGCCATAATGTGGCCGATTTGCATTGAATCTTAGCATGTGACAATTCGTTGGATAGGTAAACAACATAACTACGACTTCCATGGTATATTTTTGCATTCTCTAAAAATTCGGCCAAAATGGAGGTTAAGAAAATCTCCTCGTTAATTTAGGACATTACTCGTTTTCGACCATTTTTTACTAGGAAGGCCATAATGTGGCCGATTTGCATTGAATCTTAGCATGTGACAATTCGTTGGATAGGTAAACAACATAACTACGACTTCCATGGGATATTTTTGCATTCTCTTAAAATTCGGCCAAAATGGAGGTCAAGAAAATCTTCTCGTTAATTTAGGACATTACTCGTTTTCGACCCTTTTTTACTAGGAAGGCCATAAAGTGGCCGGTTTGTATTGAATCGTAGCATGTGACAATTCGGTGGATAGGTAAACAACATAACAACGACTTCCATGTGATATTTTTGCATTCTCTAAAAATTAGGCCAAAATGGAGGTTAAGAAAATCTCCTCGTTAATTTAGGACATTACTCGTTTTCGACCATTTTTTACTAGGAAGGCCATAATGTGGCCGATTTGCATTGAATCTTAGCATGTGACAATTCGTTGGATAGGTAAACAACATAACTACGACTTCCATGGTATATTTTTGCATTCTCTAAAAATTCGGCCAAAATGGAGGTTAAGAAAATCTCCTCGTTAATTTAGGACATTACTCGTATTCGACCCTTTTTTACTAGGAAGGCCATAATGTGGCCGATTTGCATTGAATCTTAGCATGTGACAATTCATTGGATAGGTAAACAACATAACTACGACTTCCATGGGATATTTTTGCATTCTCTAAAAATTCGGCCAAAATGGAGGTCAAGAAAATCTTCTCGTTAATTTAGGACATTACTCGTTTTCGACCCTTTTTTACTAGGAAGGCCATAAAGTGGCCGGTTTGTATTGAATCGTAGCATGTGACAATTCGTTGGATAGGTAAACAACATAACAACGACTTCCATGTGATATTTTTGCATTCTCTAAAAATTAGGCCAAAATGGAGGTTAAGAAAATCTCCTCGTTAATTTAGGACATTACTCGTTTTCGACCATTTTTTACTAGGAAGGCCATAATGTGGCCGATTTGCATTGAATCTTAGCATGTGACAATTCGTTGGATAGGTAAACAACATAACTACGACTTCCATGGTATATTTTTGCATTCTCTAAAAATTCGGCCAAAATGGAGGATAAGAAAATCTCCTCGTTAATTTAGGACATTACTCGTTTTCGACCATTTTTTACTAGGAAGGCCATAATGTGGCCGATTTGCATTGAATCTTAGCATGTGACAATTCGTTGGATAGGTAAACAACATAACAACGACTTCCATGGGATATTTTTGCATTCTCTAAAAATTCGGCCAAAATGGAGGTCAAGAAAATCTTCTCGTTAATTTAGGACATTACTCGTTTTCAACCCTTTTTTACTAGGAAGGCCATAAAGTGGCCGGTTTGTATTGAATCGTAGCATGTGACAATTCGTTGGATAGGTAAACAACATAACAACGACTTCCATGTGATATTTTTGCATTCTCTAAAAATTAGGCCAAAATGGAGGTTAAGAAAATCTCCTCGTTAATTTAGGACATTACTCGTTTTCGACCATTTTTTACTAGGAAGGCCATAATGTGGCCGATTTGCATTGAATCTTAGCATGTGACAATTCGTTGAATAGGTAAACAACATAACTACGACTTCCATGGTATATTTTTGCATTCTCTAAAAATTCGGCCAAAATGGAGGTTAAGAAAATCTCCTCGTTAATTTAGGACATTACTCGTTTTCGACCCTTTTTTACTAGGAAGGCCATAATGTGGCCGATTGGCATTGAATCTTAGCATGTGACAATTCGTTGGATAGGTAAACAACATAACTACGACTTCCATGGGATATTTTTGCATTCTCTTAAAATTCGGCCAAAATGGAGGTCAAGAAAATCTTCTCGTTAATTTAGGACATTACTCGTTTTCGACCGTTTTTTACTAGGAAGGCCATAAAGTGGCCGGTTTGTATTAAATTGTAGCATGTGACAATTCGTTGGATAGGTAAACAACATAACAACGACTTCCATGTGATATTTTTGCATTCTCTAAAAATTAGGCCAAAATGGAGGTTAAGAAAATCTCCTCGTTAATTTAGGACATTACTAGTTTTCGACCATTTTTTACTAGGAATGCCATAATGTGGCCGCTTTGCATTGAATCTTAGCATGTGACAATTTGTTGGATAGGTAAACAACATAACTACGACTTCCATGGTATATTTTTGCATTCTCTAAAAATTCGGCCAAAATGGAGGTTAAGAAAATCTCCTCGTTAATTTATGACATTACTCGTTTTCGACCATTTTTTACTAGGAAGGCCATAATGTGGCCGATTTGCATTGAATCTTAGCATGTGACAATTCATTGGATAGGTAAACAACATAACTACGACTTCCATGGGATATTTTTGCATTCTCTAAAAATTCGGCCAAAATGGAGGTCAAGAAAATCTTCTCGTTAATTTAGGACATTACTCGTTTTCGACCCTTTTTTACTAGGAAGGCCATAAAGTGGCCGGTTTGTATTGAATCGTAGCATGTGACAATTCGTTGGATAGGTAAACAACATAACAACGACTTCCATGTGATATTTTTGCATTCTCTAAAAATTAGGCCAAAATGGAGGTTAAGAAAATCTCCTCGTTAATTTAGGACATTACTCGTTTTCGACCATTTTTTACTAGGAAGGCCATAATGTGGCCGATTTGCATTGAATCTTAGCATGTGACAATTCGTTGGATAGGTAAACAACATAACTACGACTTCCATGGTATATTTTTGCATTCTCTAAAAATTCGGCCAAAATGGAGGTTAAGAAAATCTCCTCGTTAATTTAGGACATTACTCGTTTTCGACCATTTTTTACTAGGAAGGCCATAATGTGGCCGATTTGCATTGAATCTTAGCATGTGACAATTCGTTGGATAGGTAAACAACATAACTACGACTTCCATGGGATATTTTTGCATTCTCTTAAAATTCGGCCAAAATGGAGGTCAAGAAAATCTTCTCGTTAATTTAGGACATTACTCGTTTTCGACCCTTTTTTACTAGGAAGGCCATAAAGTGGCCGGTTTGTATTGAATCGTAGCATGTGACAATTCGGTGGATAGGTAAACAACATAACAACGACTTCCATGTGATATTTTTGCATTCTCTAAAAATTAGGCCAAAATGGAGGTTAAGAAAATCTCCTCGTTAATTTAGGACATTACTCGTTTTCGACCATTTTTTACTAGGAAGGCCATAATGTGGCCGATTTGCATTGAATCTTAGCATGTGACAATTCGTTGGATAGGTAAACAACATAACTACGACTTCCATGGTATATTTTTGCATTCTCTAAAAATTCGGCCAAAATGGAGGTTAAGAAAATCTCCTCGTTAATTTAGGACATTACTCATATTCGACCCTTTTTTACTAGGAAGGCCATAATGTGGCCGATTTGCATTGAATCTTAGCATGTGACAATTCGTTGGATAGGTAAACAACATAACTACGACTTCCATGGGATATTTTTGCATTCTCTTAAAATTCGGCCAAAATGGAGGTCAAGAAAATCTTCTCGTTAATTTAGGACATTACTCATTTTCGACCCTTTTTTACTAGGAAGGCCATAAAGTGGCCGGTTTGTATTGAATCGTAGCATGTGACAATTCGTTGGATAGGTAAACAACATAACAACGAATTCCATGTGATATTTTTGCATTCTCTAAAAATTAGGCCAAAATGGAGGTTAAGAAAATCTCCTCGTTAATTTAGGACATTACTCGTTTTCGACCATTTTTTACTAGGAAGGCCATAGTGTGGCCGATTTGCATTGAATCTTAGCATGTGACAATTCGTTGGATAGGTAAACAACATAACTACGACTTCCATGGTATATTTTTGCATTCTCTAAAAATTCGGCCAAAATGGAGGTTAAGAAAATCTCCTCGTTAATTTAGGACATTACTCGTTTTCGACCATTTTTTACTAGGAAGGCCATAATGTGGCCGATTTGCATTGAATCTTAGCATGTGACAATTCGTTGGATAGGTAAACAACATAACTACGACTTCCATGGGATATTTTTGCATTCTCTTAAAATTCGGCCAAAATGGAGGTCAAGAAAATCTTCTCGTTAATTTAGGACATTACTCGTTTTCGACCCTTTTTTACTAGGAAGGCCATAAAGTGGCCGGTTTGTATTGAATCGTAGCATGTGACAATTCGGTGGATAGGTAAACAACATAACAACGACTTCCATGTGATATTTTTGCATTCTCTAAAAATTAGGCCAAAATGGAGGTTAAGAAAATCTCCTCGTTAATTTAGGACATTACTCGTTTTCGACCATTTTTTACTAGGAAGGCCATAATGTGGCCGATTTGCATTGAATCTTAGCATGTGACAATTCGTTGGATAGGTAAACAACATAACTACGACTTCCATGGTATATTTTTGCATTCTCTAAAAATTCGGCCAAAATGGAGGTTAAGAAAATCTCCTCGTTAATTTAGGACATTACTCGTATTCGACCCTTTTTTACTAGGAAGGCCATAATGTGGCCGATTTGCATTGAATCTTAGCATGTGACAATTCGTTGGATAGGTAAACAACATAACTACGACTTCCATGGGATATTTTTGCATTCTCTTAAAATTCGGCCAAAATGGAGGTCAAGAAAATCTTCTCGTTAATTTAGGACATTACTCATTTTCGACCCTTTTTTACTAGGAAGGCCATAAAGTGGCCGGTTTGTATTGAATCGTAGCATGTGACAATTCGTTGGATAGGTAAACAACATAACAACGAATTCCATGTGATATTTTTGCATTCTCTAAAAATTAGGCCAAAATGGAGGTTAAGAAAATCTCCTCGTTAATTTAGGACATTACTCGTTTTCGACCATTTTTTACTAGGAAGGCCATAATGTGGCCGATTTGCATTGAATCTTAGCATGTGACAATTCGTTGGATAGGTAAACAACATAACTACGACTTCCATGGTATATTTTTGCATTCTCTAAAAATTCGGCCAAAATGGAGGTTAAGAAAATCTCCTCGTTAATTTAGGACATTACTCGTTTTCGACCATTTTTTACTAGGAAGGCCATAATGTGGCCGATTTGCATTGAATCTTAGCATGTGACAATTCGTTGGATAGGTAAACAACATAACTACGACTTCCATGGGATATTTTTGCATTCTCTTAAAATTCGGCCAAAATGGAGGTCAAGAAAATCTTCTCGTTAATTTAGGACATTACTCGTTTTCGACCCTTTTTTACTAGGAAGGCCATAAAGTGGCCGGTTTGTATTGAATCGTAGCATGTGACAATTCGGTGGATAGGTAAACAACATAACAACGACTTCCATGTGATATTTTTGCATTCTCTAAAAATTAGGCCAAAATGGAGGTTAAGAAAATCTCCTCGTTAATTTAGGACATTACTCGTTTTCGACCATTTTTTACTAGGAAGGCCATAATGTGGCCGATTTGCATTGAATCTTAGCATGTGACAATTCGTTGGATAGGTAAACAACATAACTACGACTTCCATGGTATATTTTTGCATTCTCTAAAAATTCGGCCAAAATGGAGGTTAAGAAAATCTCCTCGTTAATTTAGGACATTACTCGTATTCGACCCTTTTTACTAGGAAGGCCATAATGTGGCCGATTTGCATTGAATCTTAGCATGTGACAATTCGTTGGATAGGTAAACAACATAACTACGACTTCCATGGGATATTTTTGCATTCTCTTAAAATTCGGCCAAAATGGAGGTCAAGAAAATCTTCTCGTTAATTTAGGACATTACTCATTTTCGACCCTTTTTTACTAGGAAGGCCATAAAGTGGCCGGTTTGTATTGAATCGTAGCATGTGACAATTCGTTGGATAGGTAAACAACATAACAACGAATTCCATGTGATATTTTTGCATTCTCTAAAAATTAGGTCAAAATGGAGGTTAAGAAAATCTCCTCGTTAATTTAGGACATTACTCGTTTTCGACCATTTTTTACTAGGAAGGCCATAATGTGGCCGATTTGCATTGAATCTTAGCATGTGACAATTCGTTGGATAGGTAAACAACATAACTACGACTTCCATGGTATATTTTTGCATTCTCTAAAAATTCGGCCAAAATGGAGGTTAAGAAAATCTCCTCGTTAATTTAGGACATTACTCGTTTTCGACCATTTTTTACTAGGAAGGCCATAATGTGGCCGATTTGCATTGAATCTTAGCATGTGACAATTCGTTGGATAGGTAAACAACATAACTACGACTTCCATGGGATATTTTTGCATTCTCTTAAAATTCGGCCAAAATGGAGGTCAAGAAAATCTTCTCGTTAATTTAGGACATTACTCGTTTTCGACCCTTTTTTACTAGGAAGGCCATAAAGTGGCCGGTTTGTATTGAATCGTAGCATGTGACAATTCGGTGGATAGGTAAACAACATAACAACGACTTCCATGTGATATTTTTGCATTCTCTAAAAATTAGGCCAAAATGGAGGTTAAGAAAATCTCCTCGTTAATTTAGGACATTACTCGTTTTCGACCATTTTTTACTAGGAAGGCCATAATGTGGCCGATTTGCATTGAATCTTAGCATGTGACAATTCGTTGGATAGGTAAACAACATAACTACGACTTCCATGGTATATTTTTGCATTCTCTAAAAATTCGGCCAAAATGGAGGTTAAGAAAATCTCCTCGTTAATTTAGGACATTACTCGTATTCGACCCTTTTTTACTAGGAAGGCCATAATGTGGCCGATTTGCATTGAATCTTAGCATGTGACAATTCGTTGGATAGGTAAACAACATAACTACGACTTCCATGGTATATTTTTGCATTCTCTAAAAATTCGGCCAAAATGGAGGTTAAGAAAATCTCCTCGTTAATTTAGGACATTACTCGTATTCGACCCTTTTTTACTAGGAAGGCCATAATGTGGCCGATTTGCATTGAATCTTAGCATGTGACAATTCGTTGGATAGGTAAACAACATAACTACGACTTCCATGGGATATTTTTGCATTCTCTTAAAATTCGGCCAAAATGGAGGTCAAGAAAATCTTCTCGTTAATTTAGGACATTACTCATTTTCGACCCTTTTTTACTAGGAAGGCCATAAAGTGGCCGGTTTGTATTGAATCGTAGCATGTGACAATTCGTTGGATAGGTAAACAACATAACAACGAATTCCATGTGATATTTTTGCATTCTCTAAAAATTAGGCCAAAATGGAGGTTAAGAAAATCTCCTCGTTAATTTAGGACATTACTAGTTTTCGACCATTTTTTACTAGGAATGCCATAATGTGGCCGATTTGCATTGAATCTTAGCATGTGACAATTCGTTGGATAGGTAAACAACATAACTACGACTTCCATGGTATATTTTTGCATTCTCTAAAAATTCGGCCAAAATGGAGGTTAAGAAAATCTCCTCGTTAATTTATGACATTACTCGTTTTCGACCATTTTTTACTAGGAAGGCCATAATGTGGCCGATTTGCATTGAATCTTAGCATGTGATAATTCGTTGGATAGGTAAACAACATAACTACGACTTCCATGGGATATTTTTGCATTCTCTTAAAATTCGGCCAAAATGGAGGTCAAGAAAATCTTCTCGTTAATTTAGGACATTACTCGTTTTCGACCCTTTTTTACTAGGAAGGCCATAAAGTGGCCGGTTTGTATTGAATCGTAGCATGTGACAATTCGGTGGATAGGTAAACAACATAACAACGACTTCCATGTGATATTTTTGCATTCTCTAAAAATTAGGCCAAAATGGAGGTTAAGAAAATCTCCTCGTTAATTTAGGACATTACTCGTTTTCGACCATTTTTTACTAGGAAGGCCATAATGTGGCCGATTTGCATTGAATCTTAGCATGTGACAATTCGTTGGATAGGTAAACAACATAACTACGACTTCCATGGTATATTTTTGCATTCTCTAAAAATTCGGCCAAAATGGAGGTTAAGAAAATCTCCTCGTTAATTTAGGACATTACTCGTATTCGACCCTTTTTTACTAGGAAGGCCATAATGTGGCCGATTTGCATTGAATCTTAGCATGTGACAATTCGTTGGATAGGTAAACAACATAACTACGACTTCCATGGTATATTTTTGCATTCTCTAAAAATTCGGCCAAAATGGAGGTTAAGAAAATCTCCTCGTTAATTTAGGACATTACTCGTATTCGACCCTTTTTTACTAGGAAGGCCATAATGTGGCCGATTTGCATTGAATCTTAGCATGTGACAATTCGTTGGATAGGTAAACAACATAACTACGACTTCCATGGGATATTTTTGCATTCTCTTAAAATTCGGCCAAAATGGAGGTCAAGAAAATCTTCTCGTTAATTTAGGACATTACTCATTTTCGACCCTTTTTTACTAGGAAGGCCATAAAGTGGCCGGTTTGTATTGAATCGTAGCATGTGACAATTCGTTGGATAGGTAAACAACATAACAACGAATTCCATGTGATATTTTTGCATTCTCTAAAAATTAGGCCAAAATGGAGGTTAAGAAAATCTCCTCGTTAATTTAGGACATTACTAGTTTTCGACCATTTTTTACTAGGAATGCCATAATGTGGCCGATTTGCATTGAATCTTAGCATGTGACAATTCGTTGGATAGGTAAACAACATAACTACGACTTCCATGGTATATTTTTGCATTCTCTAAAAATTCGGCCAAAATGGAGGTTAAGAAAATCTCCTCGTTAATTTATGACATTACTCGTTTTCGACCATTTTTTACTAGGAAGGCCATAATGTGGCCGATTTGCATTGAATCTTAGCATGTGATAATTCGTTGGATAGGTAAACAACATAACTACGACTTCCATGGGATATTTTTGCATTCTCTAAAAATTCGGCCAAAATGGAGGTCAAGAAAATCTTCTCGTTAATTTAGGACATTACTCGTTTTCGACCATTTTTTACTAGGAAGGCCATAATGTGGCCGATTTGCATTGAATCTTAGCATGTGACAATTCGTTGGATAGGTAAACAACATAACTACGACTTCCATGGTATATTTTTGCATTCTCTAAAAATTCGGCCAAAATGGAGGTTAAGAAAATCTCCTCGTTAATTTAGGACATTACTCGTTTTCGACCATTTTTTACTAGGAAGGCCATAATGTGGCCGATTTGCATTGAATCTTAGCATGTGACAATTCGTTGGATAGGTAAACAACATAACTACGACTTCCATGGGATATTTTTGCATTCTCTTAAAATTCGGCCAAAATGGAGGTCAAGAAAATCTTCTCGTTAATTTAGGACATTACTCATTTTCGACCCTTTTTTACTAGGAAGGCCATAAAGTGGCCGGTTTGTATTGAATCGTAGCATGTGACAATTCGGTGGATAGGTAAACAACATAACAACGACTTCCATGTGATATTTTTGCATTCTCTAAAAATTAGGCCAAAATGGAGGTTAAGAAAATCTCCTCGTTAATTTAGGACATTACTCGTTTTCGACCATTTTTTACTAGGAAGGCCATAATGTGGCCGATTTGCATTGAATCTTAGCATGTGACAATTCGTTGGATAGGTAAACAACATAACTACGACTTCCATGGTATATTTTTGCATTCTCTAAAAATTCGGCCAAAATGGAGGTTAAGAAAATCTCCTCGTTAATTTAGGACATTACTCGTATTCGACCCTTTTTTACTAGGAAGGCCATAATGTGGCCGATTTGCATTGAATCTTAGCATGTGACAATTCGTTGGATAGGTAAACAACATAACTACGACTTCCATGGTATATTTTTGCATTCTCTAAAAATTCGGCCAAAATGGAGGTTAAGAAAATCTCCTCGTTAATTTAGGACATTACTCGTATTCGACCCTTTTTTACTAGGAAGGCCATAATGTGGCCGATTTGCATTGAATCTTAGCATGTGACAATTCGTTGGATAGGTAAACAACATAACTACGACTTCCATGGGATATTTTTGCATTCTCTTAAAATTCGGCCAAAATGGAGGTCAAGAAAATCTTCTCGTTAATTTAGGACATTACTCATTTTCGACCCTTTTTTACTAGGAAGGCCATAAAGTGGCCGGTTTGTATTGAATCGTAGCATGTGACAATTCGTTGGATAGGTAAACAACATAACAACGAATTCCATGTGATATTTTTGCATTCTCTAAAAATTAGGCCAAAATGGAGGTTAAGAAAATCTCCTCGTTAATTTAGGACATTACTAGTTTTCGACCATTTTTTACTAGGAATGCCATAATGTGGCCGATTTGCATTGAATCTTAGCATGTGACAATTCGTTGGATAGGTAAACAACATAACTACGACTTCCATGGTATATTTTTGCATTCTCTAAAAATTCGGCCAAAATGGAGGTTAAGAAAATCTCCTCGTTAATTTATGACATTACTCGTTTTCGACCATTTTTTACTAGGAAGGCCATAATGTGGCCGATTTGCATTGAATCTTAGCATGTGATAATTCGTTGGATAGGTAAACAACATAACTACGACTTCCATGGGATATTTTTGCATTCTCTAAAAATTCGGCCAAAATGGAGGTCAAGAAAATCTTCTCGTTAATTTAGGACATTACTCGTTTTCGACCATTTTTTACTAGGAAGGCCATAATGTGGCCGATTTGCATTGAATCTTAGCATGTGACAATTCGTTGGATAGGTAAACAACATAACTACGACTTCCATGGTATATTTTTGCATTCTCTAAAAATTCGGCCAAAATGGAGGTTAAGAAAATCTCCTCGTTAATTTAGGACATTACTCGTTTTCGACCATTTTTTACTAGGAAGGCCATAATGTGGCCGATTTGCATTGAATCTTAGCATGTGACAATTCGTTGGATAGGTAAACAACATAACTACGACTTCCATGGGATATTTTTGCATTCTCTTAAAATTCGGCCAAAATGGAGGTCAAGAAAATCTTCTCGTTAATTTAGGACATTACTCGTATTCGACCCTTTTTTACTAGGAAGGCCATAAAGTGGCCGGTTTGCATTGAATCGTAGCATGTGACAATTCGTTGGATAGGTAAACAACATAACAACGACTTCCATGTGATATTTTTGCATTCTCTAAAAATTAGGCCAAAATGGAGGTTAAGAAAATCTCCTCGTTAATTTAGGACATTACTCGTTTTCGACCATTTTTTACTAGGAAGGCCATAATGTGGCCGATTTGCATTGAATCTTAGCATGTGACAATTCGTTGGATAGGTAAACAACATAACTACGACTTCCATGGGATATTTTTGCATTCTCTTAAAATTCGGCCAAAATGGAGGTCAAGAAAATCTTCTCGTTAATTTAGGACATTACTCGTATTCGACCCTTTTTTACTAGGAAGGCCATAAAGTGGCCGGTTTGCATTGAATCGTAGCATGTGACAATTCGTTGGATAGGTAAACAACATAACTACGACTTCCATGGTATATTTTTGCATTCTCTAAAAATTCGGCCAAAATGGAGGTTAAGAAAATCTCCTCGTTAATTTAGGACATTACTCGTTTTCGACCATTTTTTACTAGGAAGGCCATAATGTGGCCGATTTGCATTGAATCTTAGCATGTGACAATTCGTTGGATAGGTAAACAACATAACTACGACTTCCATGGTATATTTTTGCATTCTCTAAAAATTCGGCCAAAATGGAGGTTAAGAAAATCTCCTCGTTAATTTAGGACATTACTCGTTTTCGACCCTTTTTTACTAGGAAGGCCATAATGTGGCCGATTTGCATTGAATCTTAGCATGTGACAATTCGTTGGATAGGTAAACAACATAACTACGACTTCCATGGGATATTTTTGCATTCTCTTAAAATTAGGCCAAAATGGAGGTCAAGAAAATCTTCTCGTTAATTTAGGACATTACTCGTTTTCGACCCTTTTTTACTAGGAAGGCCATAAAGTGGCCGGTTTGTATTGAATCGTAGCATGTGACAATTCGTTGGATAGGTAAACAACATAACAACGACTTCCGTGGGATATTTTTGCATTCTCTAAAAATTCGGCCAAAATGGAGGTTAAGAAAATCTCCTCGTTATTTTAGGACATTACTCGTTTTCGACCCTTTTTTACTAGGAAGGCCATAAAGTGGCCGGTTTGTATTGAATCTTAGCATGTGACAATTCGTTGGATAGGTAAACAACAAAGCTACGATTTCCATGGGATATTTTTACATTCTCTAAATATTCGGCCAAAATGGAGGTTAAGAAAATATCCTTGTTAATTTAGGACATTACTCGTTTTTGACCCTTTTTTACTAGGAAGGCCATAATGTGGCCGATTTGCATTGAATCTTAGCATGTGACAATTCGTTGGATAGGTAAACAACATAACTACGACTTCCATGGGATATTTTTGCATTCTCTTAAAATTCGGCCAAAATGGAGGTCAAGAAAATCTCCTCGTTAATTTAGGACATTACTCGTTTTCGACCCTTTTTTACTAGGAAGGCCATAAAGTGGCCGGTTTGTATTGAATCTTAGCATGTGACAATTCGTTGGATAGGTAAACAACATAACAACGACTTCCATGTGATATTTTTGCATTCTCTAAAAATTAGGCCAAAATGGAGGTTAAGAAAATCTCCTCGTTAATTTAGGACATTACTAGTTTTCGACCATTTTTTACTAGGAAGGCCATAATGTGGCCGATTTGCATTGAATCTTAGCATGTGACAATTCGTTGGATAGGTAAACAACATAACTACGACTTCCATGGTATATTTTTGCATTCTCTAAAAATTCGGCCAAAATGGAGGTTAAGAAAATCTCCTCGTTAATTTAGGACATTACTCGTTTTCGACCATTTTTTACTAGGAAGGCCATAATGTGGCCGATTTGCATTGAATCTTAGCATGTGACAATTAGTTGGATAGGTAAACAACATAACTACGACTTCCATGGTATATTTTTGCATTCTCTAAAAATTCGGCCAAAATGGAGGTTAAGAAAATCTCCTCGTTAATTTAGGACATTACTCGTTTTCGACCCTTTTTTACTAGGAAGGCCATAATGTGGCCGATTTGCATTGAATCTTAGCATGTGACAATTCGTTGGATAGGTAAACAACATAACTACGACTTCCATGGGATATTTTTGCATTCTCTTAAAATTAGGCCAAAATGGAGGTCAAGAAAATCTTCTCGTTAATTTAGGACATTACTCGTTTTCGACCCTTTTTTACTAGGAAGGCCATAAAGTGGCCGGTTTGTATTGAATCGTAGCATGTGACAATTTGTTGGATAGGTAAACAACATAACAACGACTTCCGTGGGATATTTTTGCATTCTCTAAAAATTCGGCCAAAATGGAGGTTAAGAAAATCTCCTCGTTATTTTAGGACATTACTCGTTTTCGACCCTTTTTTACTAGGAAGGCCATAAAGTGGCCGGTTTGTATTGAATCTTAGCATGTGACAATTCGTTGGATAGGTAAACAACAAAGCTACGATTTCCATGGGATATTTTTACATTCTCTAAATATTCGGCCAAAATGGAGGTTAAGAAAATATCCTTGTTAATTTAGGACATTACTCGTTTTTGACCCTTTTTTACTAGGAAGGCCATAATGTGGCCGATTTGCATTGAATCTTAGCATGTGACAATTCGTTGGATAGGTAAACAACATAACTACGACTTCCATGGGATATTTTTGCATTCTCTTAAAATTCGGCCAAAATGGAGGTCAAGAAAATCTCCTCGTTAATTTAGGACATTACTCGTTTTCGACCCTTTTTTACTAGGAAGGCCATAAAGTGGCCGGTTTGTATTGAATCTTAGCATGTGACAATTCGTTGGATAGGTAAACAACATAACAACGACTTCCATGTGATATTTTTGCATTCTCTAAAAATTAGGCCAAAATGGAGGTTAAGAAAATCTCCTCGTTAATTTAGGACATTACTCGTTTTCGACCCTTTTTTACTAGGAAGGCCATAATGTAGCCGATTTGTATTGAATCTTAGCATGTGACAATTCGTTGGATAGGTAAACAACATAACTGCGACTTCCATGGTATATTTTTGCATTCTCTAAAAATTCGGCCAAAATGGAGGTTAAGAAAATCTCCTCGTTAATTTAGGACATTACTCGTTTTCGACCATTTTTTACTTGGAAGGCCATAATGTGGCCGATTTGCATTGAATCTTAGCATGTGACAATTCGTTGGATAGGTAAACAACATAACTACGACTTCCATGGTATATTTTTGCATTCTCTAAAAATTCGGCCAAAATGGAGGTTAAGAAAATCTCCTCGTTAATTTAGGACATTACTCGTTTTCGACCCTTTTTTACTAGGAAGGCCATAATGTGGCCGATTTGCATTGAATCTTAGCATGTGACAATTCGTTGGATAGGTAAACAACATAACTACGACTTCCATGGGATATTTTTGCATTCTCTTAAAATTAGGCCAAAATGGAGGTCAAGAAAATCTTCTCGTTAATTTAGGTCATTACTCGTTTTCGACCCTTTTTTACTAGGAAGGCCATAAAGTGGCCGGTTTGTATTGAATCGTAGCATGTGACAATTCGTTGGATAGGTAAACAACATAACAACGACTTCCGTGGGATATTTTTGCATTCTCTAAAAATTCGGCCAAAATGGAGGTTAAGAAAATCTCCTCGTTATTTTAGGACATTACTCGTTTTCGACCCTTTTTTACTAGGAAGGCCATAAAGTGGCCGGTTTGTATTGAATCTTAGCATGTGACAATTCGTTGGATAGGTAAACAACAAAGCTACGATTTCCATGGGATATTTTTACATTCTCTAAATATTCGGCCAAAATGGAGGTTAAGAAAATATCCTCGTTAATTTAGGACATTACTCGTTTTTGACCCTTTTTTACTAGGAAGGCCATAATATGGCCGATTTGCATTGAATCTTAGCATGTGACAATTCGTTGGATAGGTAAACAACATAACTACGACTTCCATGGGATATTTTTGCATTCTCTTAAAATTCGGCCAAAATGGAGGTCAAGAAAATCTCCTCGTTAATTTAGGACATTACTCGTTTTCGACCCTTTTTTACTAGGAAGGCCATAAAGTGGCCGGTTTGTATTGAATCTTAGCATGTGACAATTCGTTGGATAGGTAAACAACATAACAACGACTTCCATGTGATATTTTTGCATTCTCTAAAAATTAGGCCAAAATGGAGGTTAAGAAAATCTCCTCGTTAATTTAGGACATTACTCGTTTTCGACCCTTTTTTACTAGGAAGGCCATAATGTGGCCGATTTGTATTGAATCTTAGCATGTGACAATTCGTTGGATAGGTAAACAACATAACTACGACTTCCATGGTATATTTTTGCATTCTCTAAAAATTCGGCCAAAATGGAGGTTAAGAAAATCTCCTCGTTAATTTAGGACATTACTCGTTTTCGACCCTTTTTTACTAGGAAGGCCATAAAGTGGCCGGTTTGTATTGAATCGTAGCATGTGACAATTCGTTGGATAGGTAAAAAACATAACAACGACTTCCGTGGGATATTTTTGCATTCTCTAAAAATTCGGCCAAAATGGAGGTTAAGAAAATCTCCTCGTTATTTGAGGACATTACTCGTTTTCGACCCTTTTTTACTAGGAAGGCCATAAAGTGGCCGGTTTGTATTGAATCTTAGCATGTGACAATTCGTTGGATAGGTAAACAACAAAGCTACGATTTCCATGGGATATTTTTACATTCTCTAAATATTCGGCCAAAATGGAGGTTAAGAAAATATCCTCGTTAATTTAGGACATTACTCGTTTTTGACCCTTTTTTACTAGGAAGGCCATAATGTGGCCGATTTGCATTGAATCTTAGCATGTGACAATTCGTTGGATAGGTAAACAACATAACTACGACTTCCATGGGATATTTTTGCATTCTCTTAAAATTCGGCCAAAATGGAGGTCAAGAAAATCTCCTCGTTAATTTAGGACATTACTCGTTTTCGACCCATTTTTACTAGGAAGGCCATAAAGTGGCCGGTTTGTATTGAATCTTAGCATGTGACAATTCGTTGGATAGGTAAACAACATAACAACGACTTCCATGTGATATTTTTGCATTCTCTAAAAATTAGGCCAAAATGGAGGTTAAGAAAATCTCCTCGTTAATTTAGGACATTACTCGTTTTCGACCATGTTTTACTAGGAAGGCCATAATGTGGCCGATTTGCCTTGAATCTTAGCATGTGACAATTCGTTGGATAGGTAAACAACATAACTACGACTTGCATGGTATATTTTTGCATTCTCTAAAAATTCGGCCAAAATGGAGGTTAAGAAAATCTCCTCGTTAATTTAGGACATTACTCGTTTTCGACCATTTTTTACTAGGAAGGCCATAATGTGGCCGATTTGCATTGAATCTTAGCATGTGACAATTCGTTGGATAGGTAAACAACATAACTACGACTTCCATGGTATATTTTTGCATTCTCTAAAAATTCGGCCAAAATGGAGGTTAAGAAAATCTCCTCGTTAATTTAGGACATTACTCGTTTGCGACCCTTTTTTACTAGGAAGGCCATAATGTGGCCGATTTGCATTGAATCTTAGCATGTGACAATTCGTTGGATAGGTAAACAACATAACTACGACTTCCATGGGATATTTTTGCATTCTCTTAAAATTCGGCCAAAATGGAGGTCAAGAAAATCTTCTCGTTAATTTAGGACATTACTCGTTTTCGACCCTTTTTTACTAGGAAGGCCATAAAGTGGCCGGTTTGTATTGAATCGTAGCATGTGACAATTCGTTGGATAGGTAAACAACATAACAACGACTTCCATGTGATATTTTTGCATTCTCTAAAAATTAGGCCAAAATGGAGGTTAAGAAAATCTCCTCGTTAATTTAGGACATTACTCGTTTTCGACCATTTTTTACTAGGAATGCCATAATGTGGCCGATTTGCATTGAATCGTAGCATGTGACAATTCGTTGGATAGGTAAACAACATAACTACGACTTCCATGGTATATTTTTGCATTCTCTGAAAATTCGGCCAAAATGGAGGTTAAGAAAATCTCCTCGTTAATTTAGGACATTACTCGTTTTCGACCATTTTTTACTAGGAAGGCCATAATGTGGCCGATTTGCATTGAATCTTAGCATGTGACAACTCGTTGGATAGGTAAACAACATAACTACGACTTCCATGGGATATTTTTGCATTCTCTAAAAATTCGGCCAAAATGGAGGTCAAGAAAATCTTCTCGTTAATTTAGGACATTACTTGTTTTCGACCCTTTTTTACTAGGAAGGCCATAATGTGGCCGATTTGCATTGAATCTTAGCATGTGACAATTCGTTGGATAGGTAAACAACATAACAACGACTTCCATGTGATATTTTTGCATTCTCTAAAAATTAGGCCAAAATGGAGGTTAAGAAAATCTCCTCGTTAATTTAGGACATTACTCGTTTTCGACCATGTTTTACTAGGAAGGCCATAATGTGGCCGATTTGCCTTGAATCTTAGCATGTGACAATTCGTTGGATAGGTAAACAACATAACTACGACTTGCATGGTATATTTTTGCATTCTCTAAAAATTCGGCCAAAATGGAGGTTAAGAAAATCTCCTCGTTAATTTAGGACATTACTCGTTTTCGACCATTTTTTACTAGGAAGGCCATAATGTGGCCGATTTGCATTGAATCTTAGCATGTGACAATTCGTTGGATAGGTAAACAACATAACTACGACTTCCATGGTATATTTTTGCATTCTCTAAAAATTCGGCCAAAATGGAGGTTAAGAAAATCTCCTCGTTAATTTAGGACATTACTCGTTTGCGACCCTTTTTTACTAGGAAGGCCATAATGTGGCCGATTTGCATTGAATCTTAGCATGTGACAATTCGTTGGATAGGTAAACAACATAACTACGACTTCCATGGGATATTTTTGCATTCTCTTAAAATTCGGCCAAAATGGAGGTCAAGAAAATCTTCTCGTTAATTTAGGACATTACTCGTTTTCGACCCTTTTTTACTAGGAAGGCCATAAAGTGGCCGGTTTGTATTGAATCGTAGCATGTGACAATTCGTTGGATAGGTAAACAACATAACAACGACTTCCATGTGATATTTTTGCATTCTCTAAAAATTAGGCCAAAATGGAGGTTAAGAAAATCTCCTCGTTAATTTAGGACATTACTCGTTTTCGACCATTTTTTACTAGGAATGCCATAATGTGGCCGATTTGCATTGAATCGTAGCATGTGACAATTCGTTGGATAGGTAAACAACATAACTACGACTTCCATGGTATATTTTTGCATTCTCTGAAAATTCGGCCAAAATGGAGGTTAAGAAAATCTCCTCGTTAATTTAGGACATTACTCGTTTTCGACCATTTTTTACTAGGAAGGCCATAATGTGGCCGATTTGCATTGAATCTTAGCATGTGACAACTCGTTGGATAGGTAAACAACATAACTACGACTTCCATGGGATATTTTTGCATTCTCTAAAAATTCGGCCAAAATGGAGGTCAAGAAAATCTTCTCGTTAATTTAGGACATTACTTGTTTTCGACCCTTTTTTACTAGGAAGGCCATAATGTGGCCGATTTGCATTGAATCTTAGCATGTGACAATTCGTTGGATAGGTAAACAACATAACAACGACTTCCATGTGATATTTTTGCATTCTCTAAAAATTAGGCCAAAATGGAGGTTAAGAAAATCTCCTCGTTAATTTAGGACATTACTCGTTTTCGACCATGTTTTACTAGGAAGGCCATAATGTGGCCGATTTGCCTTGAATCTTAGCATGTGACAATTCGTTGGATAGGTAAACAACATAACTACGACTTGCATGGTATATTTTTGCATTCTCTAAAAATTCGGCCAAAATGGAGGTTAAGAAAATCTCCTCGTTAATTTAGGACATTACTCGTTTTCGACCATTTTTTACTAGGAAGGCCATAATGTGGCCGATTTGCATTGAATCTTAGCATGTGACAATTCGTTGGATAGGTAAACAACATAACTACGACTTCCATGGTATATTTTTGCATTCTCTAAAAATTCGGCCAAAATGGAGGTTAAGAAAATCTCCTCGTTAATTTAGGACATTACTCGTTTGCGACCCTTTTTTACTAGGAAGGCCATAAAGTGGCCGGTTTGTATTGAATCGTAGCATGTGACAATTCGTTGGATAGGTAAACAACATAACAACGACTTCCATGTGATATTTTTGCATTCTCTAAAAATTAGGCCAAAATGGAGGTTAAGAAAATCTCCTCGTTAATTTAGGACATTACTCGTTTTCGACCATTTTTTACTAGGAATGCCATAATGTGGCCGATTTGCATTGAATCGTAGCATGTGACAATTCGTTGGATAGGTAAACAACATAACTACGACTTCCATGGTATATTTTTGCATTCTCTGAAAATTCGGCCAAAATGGAGGTTAAGAAAATCTCCTCGTTAATTTAGGACATTACTCGTTTTCGACCATTTTTTACTAGGAAGGCCATAATGTGGCCGATTTGCATTGAATCTTAGCATGTGACAACTCGTTGGATAGGTAAACAACATAACTACGACTTCCATGGGATATTTTTGCATTCTCTAAAAATTCGGCCAAAATGGAGGTCAAGAAAATCTTCTCGTTAATTTAGGACATTACTTGTTTTCGACCCTTTTTTACTAGGAAGGCCATAATGTGGCCGATTTGCATTGAATCTTAGCATGTGACAATTCGTTGGATAGGTAAACAACATAACAACGACTTCCATGTGATATTTTTGCATTCTCTAAAAATTAGGCCAAAATGGAGGTTAAGAAAATCTCCTCGTTAATTTAGGACATTACTCGTTTTCGACCATGTTTTACTAGGAAGGCCATAATGTGGCCGATTTGCCTTGAATCTTAGCATGTGACAATTCGTTGGATAGGTAAACAACATAACTACGACTTGCATGGTATATTTTTGCATTCTCTAAAAATTCGGCCAAAATGGAGGTTAAGAAAATCTCCTCGTTAATTTAGGACATTACTCGTTTTCGACCATTTTTTACTAGGAAGGCCATAATGTGGCCGATTTGCATTGAATCTTAGCATGTGACAATTCGTTGGATAGGTAAACAACATAACTACGACTTCCATGGTATATTTTTGCATTCTCTAAAAATTCGGCCAAAATGGAGGTTAAGAAAATCTCCTCGTTAATTTAGGACATTACTCGTTTGCGACCCTTTTTTACTAGGAAGGCCATAATGTGGCCGATTTGCATTGAATCTTAGCATGTGACAATTCGTTGGATAGGTAAACAACATAACTACGACTTCCATGGGATATTTTTGCATTCTCTTAAAATTCGGCCAAAATGGAGGTCAAGAAAATCTTCTCGTTAATTTAGGACATTACTCGTTTTCGACCCTTTTTTACTAGGAAGGCCATAAAGTGGCCGGTTTGTATTGAATCGTAGCATGTGACAATTCGTTGGATAGGTAAACAACATAACAACGACTTCCATGTGATATTTTTGCATTCTCTAAAAATTAGGCCAAAATGGAGGTTAAGAAAATCTCCTCGTTAATTTAGGACATTACTCGTTTTCGACCATTTTTTACTAGGAATGCCATAATGTGGCCGATTTGCATTGAATCGTAGCATGTGACAATTCGTTGGATAGGTAAACAACATAACTACGACTTCCATGGTATATTTTTGCATTCTCTGAAAATTCGGCCAAAATGGAGGTTAAGAAAATCTCCTCGTTAATTTAGGACATTACTCGTTTTCGACCATTTTTTACTAGGAAGGCCATAATGTGGCCGATTTGCATTGAATCTTAGCATGTGACAACTCGTTGGATAGGTAAACAACATAACTACGACTTCCATGGGATATTTTTGCATTCTCTAAAAATTCGGCCAAAATGGAGGTCAAGAAAATCTTCTCGTTAATTTAGGACATTACTTGTTTTCGACCCTTTTTTACTAGGAAGGCCATAAAGTGGCCGGTTTGTATTGAATCGTAGCATGTGACAATTCGTTGGATAGGTAAACAACATAACAACGACTTCCATGTGATATTTTTGCATTCTCTAAAAATTAGGCCAAAATGGAGGTTAAGAAAATCTCCTCGTTAATTTAGGACATTACTCGTTTTCGACCATGTTTTACTAGGAAGGCCATAATGTGGCCGATTTGCCTTGAATCTTAGCATGTGACAATTCGTTGGATAGGTAAACAACATAACTACGACTTGCATGGTATATTTTTGCATTCTCTAAAAATTCGGCCAAAATGGAGGTTAAGAAAATCTCCTCGTTAATTTAGGACATTACTCGTTTTCGACCATTTTTTACTAGGAAGGCCATAATGTGGCCGATTTGCATTGAATCTTAGCATGTGACAATTCGTTGGATAGGTAAACAACATAACTACGACTTCCATGGTATATTTTTGCATTCTCTAAAAATTCGGCCAAAATGGAGGTTAAGAAAATCTCCTCGTTAATTTAGGACATTACTTGTTTTCGACCCTTTTTTACTAGGAAGGCCATAATGTGGCCGATTTGCATTGAATCTTAGCATGTGACAATTCGTTGGATAGGTAAACAACATAACTACGACTTCCATGGGATATTTTTGCATTCTCTTAAAATTCGGCCAAAATGGAGGTCAAGAAAATCTTCTCGTTAATTTAGGACATTACTCGTTTTCGACCCTTTTTTACTAGGAAGGCCATAAAGTGGCCGGTTTGTATTGAATCGTAGCATGTGACAATTCGTTGGATAGGTAAACAACATAACAACGACTTCCATGTGATATTTTTGCATTCTCTAAAAATTAGGCCAAAATGGAGGTTAAGAAAATCTCCTCGTTAATTTAGGACATTACTCGTTTTCGACCATTTTTTACTAGGAATGCCATAATGTGGCCGATTTGCATTGAATCGTAGCATGTGACAATTCGTTGGATAGGTAAACAACATAACTACGACTTCCATGGTATATTTTTGCATTCTCTGAAAATTCGGCCAAAATGGAGGTTAAGAAAATCTCCTCGTTAATTTAGGACATTACTCGTTTTCGACCATTTTTTACTAGGAAGGCCATAATGTGGCCGATTTGCATTGAATCTTAGCATGTGACAACTCGTTGGATAGGTAAACAACATAACTACGACTTCCATGGGATATTTTTGCATTCTCTAAAAATTCGGCCAAAATGGAGGTCAAGAAAATCTTCTCGTTAATTTAGGACATTACTTGTTTTCGACCCTTTTTTACTAGGAAGGCCATAAAGTGGCCGGTTTGTATTGAATCGTAGCATGTGACAATTCGTTGGATAGGTAAACAACATAACAACGACTTCCATGTGATATTTTTGCATTCTCTAAAAATTAGGCCAAAATGGAGGTTAAGAAAATCTCCTCGTTAATTTAGGACATTACTCGTTTTCGACCATGTTTTACTAGGAAGGCCATAATGTGGCCGATTTGCCTTGAATCTTAGCATGTGACAATTCGTTGGATAGGTAAACAACATAACTACGACTTGCATGGTATATTTTTGCATTCTCTAAAAATTCGGCCAAAATGGAGGTTAAGAAAATCTCCTCGTTAATTTAGGACATTACTCGTTTTCGACCATTTTTTACTAGGAAGGCCATAATGTGGCCGATTTGCATTGAATCTTAGCATGTGACAATTCGTTGGATAGGTAAACAACATAACTACGACTTCCATGGTATATTTTTGCATTCTCTAAAAATTCGGCCAAAATGGAGGTTAAGAAAATCTCCTCGTTAATTTAGGACATTACTTGTTTTCGACCCTTTTTTACTAGGAAGGCCATAATGTGGCCGATTTGCATTGAATCTTAGCATGTGACAATTCGTTGGATAGGTAAACAACATAACTACGACTTCCATGGGATATTTTTGCATTCTCTTAAAATTCGGCCAAAATGGAGGTCAAGAAAATCTTCTCGTTAATTTAGGACATTACTCGTTTTCGACCCTTTTTTACTAGGAAGGCCATAAAGTGGCCGGTTTGTATTGAATCGTAGCATGTGACAATTCGTTGGATAGGTAAACAACATAACAACGACTTCCATGTGATATTTTTGCATTCTCTAAAAATTAGGCCAAAATGGAGGTTAAGAAAATCTCCTCGTTAATTTAGGACATTACTCGTTTTCGACCATTTTTTACTAGGAATGCCATAATGTGGCCGATTTGCATTGAATCGTAGCATGTGACAATTCGTTGGATAGGTAAACAACATAACTACGACTTCCATGGTATATTTTTGCATTCTCTGAAAATTCGGCCAAAATGGAGGTTAAGAAAATCTCCTCGTTAATTTAGGACATTACTCGTTTTCGACCATTTTTTACTAGGAAGGCCATAATGTGGCCGATTTGCATTGAATCTTAGCATGTGACAATTCGTTGGATAGGTAAACAACATAACTACGACTTCCATGGGATATTTTTGCATTCTCTAAAAATTCGGCCAAAATGGAGGTCAAGAAAATCTTCTCGTTAATTTAGGACATTACTTGTTTTCGACCCTTTTTTACTAGGAAGGCCATAAAGTGGCCGGTTTGTATTGAATCGTAGCATGTGACAATTCGTTGGATAGGTAAACAACATAACTACGACTTCCATGGTATATTTTTGCATTCTCTAAAAATTCGGCCAAAATGGAGGTTAAGAAAATCTCCTCGTTAATTTAGGACATTACTCGTTTTCGACCATTTTTTACTAGGAAGGCCATAATGTGGCCGATTTGCATTGAATCTTAGCATGTGACAATTCGTTGGATAGGTAAACAACATAACTACGACTTCCATGGGATATTTTTGCATTCTCTTAAAATTCGGCCAAAATGGAGGTCAAGAAAATCTTCTCGTTAATTTAGGACATTACTCGTTTTCGACCCTTTTTTACTAGGAAGGCCATAAAGTGGCCGGTTTGTATTGAATCGTAGCATGTGACAATTCGTTGGATAGGTAAACAACATAACAACGACTTCCATGTGATATTTTTGCATTCTCTAAAAATTAGGCCAAAATGGAGGTTAAGAAAATCTCCTCGTTAATTTAGGACATTACTCGTTTTCGACCATTTTTTACTAGGAATGCCATAATGTGGCCGATTTGCATTGAATCGTAGCATGTGACAATTCGTTGGATAGGTAAACAACATAACTACGACTTCCATGGTATATTTTTGCATTCTCTGAAAATTCGGCCAAAATGGAGGTTAAGAAAATCTCCTCGTTAATTTAGGACATTACTCGTTTTCGACCATTTTTTACTAGGAAGGCCATAATGTGGCCGATTTGCATTGAATCTTAGCATGTGACAATTCGTTGGATAGGTAAACAACATAACTACGACTTCCATGGGATATTTTTGCATTCTCTAAAAATTCGGCCAAAATGGAGGTCAAGAAAATCTTCTCGTTAATTTAGGACATTACTTGTTTTCGACCCTTTTTTACTAGGAAGGCCATAAAGTGGCCGGTTTGTATTGAATCGTAGCATGTGACAATTCGTTGGATAGGTAAACAACATAACTACGACTTCCATGGTATATTTTTGCATTCTCTAAAAATTCGGCCAAAATGGAGGTTAAGAAAATCTCCTCGTTAATTTAGGACATTACTCGTTTTCGACCATTTTTTACTAGGAAGGCCATAATGTGGCCGATTTGCATTGAATCTTAGCATGTGACAATTCGTTGGATAGGTAAACAACATAACTACGACTTCCATGGGATATTTTTGCATTCTCTTAAAATTCGGCCAAAATGGAGGTCAAGAAAATCTTCTCGTTAATTTAGGACATTACTCGTTTTCGACCATTTTTTACTAGGAAGGCCATAATGTGGCCGATTTGCATTGAATCTTAGCATGTGACAATTCGTTGGATAGGTAAACAACATAAATACGACTTCCATGGTATATTTTTGCATTCTCTAAAAATTCGGCCAAAATGGAGGTTAAGAAAATCTTCTCGTTAATTTACGACATTACTCGTTTTCGACCATTTTTTACTAGGAAGGCCATAATGTGGCCGATTTGCATTGAATCTTAGCATGTGACAATTCGTTGGATAGGTAAACAACATAACAACGACTTCCATGTGATATTTTTGCATTCTCTAAAAATTAGGCCAAAATGGAGGTTAAGAAAATCTCCTCGTTAATTTAGGACATTACTCGTTTTCGACCATTTTTTACTAGGAAGGCCATAATGTGGCCGATTTGCATTGAATCTTAGCATGTGACAATTCGTTGGATAGGTAAACAACATAAATACGACTTCCATGGTATATTTTTGCATTCTCTAAAAATTCGGCCAAAATGGAGGTTAAGAAAATCTTCTCGTTAATTTACGACATTACTCGTTTTCGACCATTTTTTACTAGGAAGGCCATAATGTGGCCGATTTGCATTGAATCTTAGCATGTGACAATTCGTTGGATAGGTAAACAACATAACTACGACTTCCATGGTATATTTTTGCATTCTCTAAAAATTCGGCCAAAATGGAGGTTAAGAAAATCTCCTCGTTAATTTAGGACATTACTCGTTTTCGACCCTTTTTTACAAGGAAGGCCATAATGTGGCCGATTTGCATTGAATCTTAGCATGTGACAATTCGTTGGATAGGTAAACAACATAACTACGACTTCCATGGGATATTTTTGCATTCTCTTAAAATTCGGCCAAAATGGAGGTCAAGAAAATCTTCTCGTTAATTTAGGACATTACTCGTTTTCGACCCTTTTTTACTAGGAAAGCCTTAAAGTGGCCGGTTTGTATTGAATCGTAGCATGTGACAATTCGTTGGATAGGTAAACAACATAACAACGACTTCCATGTGATATTTTTGCATTCTCTAAAAATTAGGCCAAAATGGAGGTTAAGAAAATCTCCTCGTTAATTTAGGACATTACTCGTTTTCGACCATGTTTTACTAGGAAGGCCATAATGTGGCCGATTTGCCTTGAATCTTAGCATGTGACAATTCGTTGGATAGGTAAACAACATAACTACGACTTGCATGGTATATTTTTGCATTCTCTAAAAATTCGGCCAAAATGGAGGTTAAGAAAATCTCCTCGTTAATTTAGGACATTACTCGTTTTCGACCATTTTTTACTAGGAAGGCCATAATGTGGCCGATTTGCATTGAATCTTAGCATGTGACAATTCGTTGGATAGGTAAACAACATAACTACGACTTCCATGGTATATTTTTGCATTCTCTAAAAATTCGGCCAAAATGGAGGTTAAGAAAATCTCCTCGTTAATTTAGGACATTACTCGTTTTCGACCCTTTTTTACTAGGAAGGCCATAATGTGGCCGATTTGCATTGAATCTTAGCATGTGACAATTCGTTGGATAGGTAAACAACATAACTACGACTTCCATGGGATATTTTTGCATTCTCTTAAAATTCGGCCAAAATGGAGGTCAAGAAAATCTTCTCGTTAATTTAGGACATTACTCGTTTTCGACCCTTTTTTACTAGGAAGGCCATAAAGTGGCCGGTTTGTATTGAATCGTAGCATGTGACAATTCGTTGGATAGGTAAACAACATAACAACGACTTCCATGTGATATTTTTGCATTCTCTAAAAATTAGGCCAAAATGGAGGTTAAGAAAATCTCCTCGTTAATTTAGGACATTACTCGTTTTCGACCATTTTTTACTAGGAAGGCCATAATGTGGCCGATTTGCATTGAATCTTAGCATGTGACAATTCGTTGGATAGGTAAACAACATAACTACGACTTCCATGGGATATTTTTGCATTCTCTAAAAATTCGGCCAAAATGGAGGTCAAGAAAATCTTCTCGTTAATTTAGGACATTACTTGTTTTCGACCCTTTTTTACTAGGAAGGCCATAAAGTGGCCGGTTTGTATTGAATCGTAGCATGTGACAATTCGTTGGATAGGTAAACAACATAACTACGACTTCCATGGTATATTTTTGCATTCTCTAAAAATTCGGCCAAAATGGAGGTTAAGAAAATCTCCTCGTTAATTTAGGACATTACTCGTTTTCGACCATTTTTTACTAGGAAGGCCATAATGTGGCCGATTTGCATTGAATCTTAGCATGTGACAATTCGTTGGATAGGTAAACAACATAACAACGACTTCCATGTGATATTTTTGCATTCTCTAAAAATTAGGCCAAAATGGAGGTTAAGAAAATCTCCTCGTTAATTTAGGACATTACTCGTTTTCGACCATTTTTTACTAGGAAGGCCATAATGTGGCCGATTTGCATTGAATCTTAGCATGTGACAATTCGTTGGATAGGTAAACAACATAAATACGACTTCCATGGTATATTTTTGCATTCTCTAAAAATTCGGCCAAAATGGAGGTTAAGAAAATCTTCTCGTTAATTTACGACATTACTCGTTTTCGACCATTTTTTACTAGGAAGGCCATAATGTGGCCGATTTGCATTGAATCTTAGCATGTGACAATTCGTTGGATAGGTAAACAACATAACTACGACTTCCATGGTATATTTTTGCATTCTCTAAAAATTCGGCCAAAATGGAGGTTAAGAAAATCTCCTCGTTAATTTAGGACATTACTCGTTTTCGACCCTTTTTTACAAGGAAGGCCATAATGTGGCCGATTTGCATTGAATCTTAGCATGTGACAATTCGTTGGATAGGTAAACAACATAACTACGACTTCCATGGGATATTTTTGCATTCTCTTAAAATTCGGCCAAAATGGAGGTCAAGAAAATCTTCTCGTTAATTTAGGACATTACTCGTTTTCGACCCTTTTTTACTAGGAAAGCCTTAAAGTGGCCGGTTTGTATTGAATCGTAGCATGTGACAATTCGTTGGATAGGTAAACAACATAACAACGACTTCCATGTGATATTTTTGCATTCTCTAAAAATTAGGCCAAAATGGAGGTTAAGAAAATCTCCTCGTTAATTTAGGACATTACTCGTTTTCGACCATTTTTTACTAGGAATGCCATAATGTGGCCGATTTGCATTGAATCTTAGCATGTGACAATTCAATGGATAGGTAAACAACATAACTACGACTTCCATGGTATATTTTTGCATTCTCTTAAAATTCGGCCAAAATGGAGGTCAAGAAAATCTTCTCGTTAATTTAGGACATTACTCGTTTTCGACCATTTTTTACTAGGAAGGCCATAATGTGGCCGATTTGCATTGAATCTTAGCATGTGACAATTCGTTGGATAGGTAAACAACATAACTACGACTTCCACGGGATATTTTTGCATTCTCTAAAAATTCGGCCAAAATGGAGGTGAAGAAAATCTTCTCGTTAATTTAGGACATTACTCGTTTTCGACCCTTTTTTACTAGGAAGGCCATAAAGTGGCCGGTTTGTATTGAATCGTAGCATGTGACAATTCGTTGGATAGGTAAACAACATAACAACGATTTCCATGTGATATTTTTGCATTCTCTAAAAATTAGGCCAAAATGGAGGTTAAGAAAATCTCCTCGTTAATTTAGGACATTACTCGTTTTCGACCCTTTTTTACTAGGAAGGCCATAATGTGGCCGATTTGCATTGAATCTTAGCATGTGACAATTCGTTGGATAGGTAAACAACATAACTACGACTTCCATGGGATATTTTTGCATTCTCTTAAAATTAGGCCAAAATGGAGGTTAAGAAAATCTCCTCGTTAATTTAGGACATTACTCGTTTTCGACCATTTTTTACTAGGAAGGCCATAATGTGGCCGATTTGCATTGAATCTTAGCATGTGACAATTCGTTGGATAGGTAAACAACATAACTACCACTTCCACGGGATATTTTTGCATTCTCTAAAAATTCGGCCAAAATGGAGGTCAAGAAAATCTTCTCGTTAATTTAGGACATTACTCGTTTTCGACCCTTTTTTACTAGGAAGGCCATAAAGTGGCCGGTTTGTATTGAATCGTAGCATGTGACAATTCGTTGGATAGGTAAACAACATAACAACGATTTCCATGTGATATTTTTGCATTCTCTAAAAATTAGGCCAAAATGGAGGTTAAGAAAATCTCCTCGTTAATTTAGGACATTACTCGTTTTCGACCCTTTTTTACTAGGAAGGCCATAATGTGGCCGATTTGCATTGAATCTTAGCATGTGACAATTCGTTGGATAGGTAAACAACATAACTACGACTTCCATGGGATATTTTTGCATTCTCTTAAAATTCGGCCAAAATGGAGGTCAAGAAAATCTTCTCGTTAATTTAGGACATTACTCGTTTTCGACCCTTTTTTACTAGGAAGGCCATAAAGTGGCCGGTTTGTATTGAATCGTAGCATGTGACAATTCGCTGGATAGGTAAACAACATAACAACGACTTCCATGTGATATTTTTGCATTCTCTAAAAATTAGGCCAAAATGGAGGTTAAGAAAATCTCCTCGTTAATTTAGGACATTACTCGTTTTCGACCATTTTTTACTAGGAATGCCATAATGTGGCCGATTTGCATTGAATCTTAGCATGTGACAATTCCATGGATAGGTAAACAACATAACAACGACTTCCATGGTATATTTTTGCATTCTCTAAAAATTCGGCCAAAATGGAGGTTAAGAAAATCTCCTCGTTAATTTAGGACATTACTCGTTTTCGACCATTTTTTACTAGGAAGGCCATAATGTGGCCGATTTGCATTGAATCTTAGCATGTGACAATTCGTTGGATAGGTAAACAACATAACTACGACTTCCATGGTATATTTTTGCATTCTCTAAAAATTCGGCCAAAATGGAGGTTAAGAAAATCTTCTCGTTAATTTAGGACATTACTCGTTTTCGACCCTTTTTTACTAGGAAGGCCATAAAGTGGCCGGTTTGTATTGAATCGTAGCATGTGACAATTCGTTGGATAGGTAAACAACATAACAACGATTTCCATGTGATATTTTTGCATTCTCTAAAAATTAGGCCAAAATGGAGGTTAAGAAAATCTCCTCGTTAATTTAGGACATTACTCGTTTTCGACCCTTTTTTACTAGGAAGGCCATAATGTGGCCGATTTGCATTGAATCTTAGCATGTGACAATTCGTTGGATAGGTAAACAACATAACTACGACTTCCATGGGATATTTTTGCATTCTCTTAAAATTCGGCCAAAATGGAGGTCAAGAAAATCTTCTCGTTAATTTAGGACATTACTCGTTTTCGACCCTTTTTTACTAGGAAGGCCATAAAGTGGCCGGTTTGTATTGAATCGTAGCATGTGACAATTCGCTGGATAGGTAAACAACATAACAACGATTTCCATGTGATATTTTTGCATTCTCTAAAAATTAGGCCAAAATGGAGGTTAAGAAAATCTCCTCGTTAATTTAGGACATTACTCGTTTTCGACCCTTTTTTACTAGGAAGGCCATAATGTGGCCGATTTGCATTGAATCTTAGCATGTGACAATTCGTTGGATAGGTAAACAACATAACTACGACTTCCATGGGATATTTTTGCATTCTCTTAAAATTCGGCCAAAATGGAGGTCAAGAAAATCTTCTCGTTAATTTAGGACATTACTCGTTTTCGACCCTTTTTTACTAGGAAGGCCATAAAGTGGCCGGTTTGTATTGAATCGTAGCATGTGACAATTCGCTGGATAGGTAAACAACATAACAACGACTTCCATGTGATATTTTTGCATTCTCTAAAAATTAGGCCAAAATGGAGGTTAAGAAAATCTCCTCGTTAATTTAGGACATTACTCGTTTTCGACCATTTTTTACTAGGAATGCCATAATGTGGCCGATTTGCATTGAATCTTAGCATGTGACAATTCCATGGATAGGTAAACAACATAACAACGACTTCCATGGTATATTTTTGCATTCTCTAAAAATTCGGCCAAAATGGAGGTTAAGAAAATCTCCTCGTTAATTTAGGACATTACTCGTTTTCGACCATTTTTTACTAGGAAGGCCATAATGTGGCCGATTTGCATTGAATCTTAGCATGTGACAATTCATTGGATAGGTAAACAACATAACTACGACTTCCATGGTATATTTTTGCATTCTCTAAAAATTCGGCCAAAATGGAGGTTAAGAAAATCTCCTCTTTAATTTAGGACATTACTCGTTTTCGACCATTTTTTACTAGGAAGGCCATAATGTGGCCGATTTGCATTGAATCTTAGCATGTGACAATTCGTTGGATAGGTAAACAACATAACTACGACTTCCATGGTATATTTTTGCATTCTCTAAAAATTCGGCCAAAATGGAGGTTAAGAAAATCTCCTCGTTAATTTAGGACATTACTCGTTTTCGACCCTTTTTTACAAGGAAGGCCATAATGTGGCCGATTTGCATTGAATCTTAGCATGTGACAATTCGTTGGATAGGTAAACAACATAACTACGACTTCCATGGGATAATTTTGCATTCTCTTAAAATTCGGCCAAAATGGAGGTCAAGAAAATCTTCTCGTTAATTTAGGACATTACTCGTTTTCGACCCTTTTTTACTAGGAAGGCCATAAAGTGGCCGGTTTGTATTGAATCGTAGCATGTGACAATTCGCTGGATAGGTAAACAACATAACAACGACTTCCATATGATATTTTTGCATTCTCTAAAAATTAGGCCAAAATGGAGGTTAAGAAAATCTCCTCGTTAATTTAGGACATTACTCGTTTTCGACCATTTTTTACTAGGAATGCCATAATGTGGCCGATTTGCATTGAATCTTAGCATGTGACAATTCCATGGATAGGTAAACAACATAACAACGACTTCCATGGTATATTTTTGCATTCTCTAAAAATTCGGCCAAAATGGAGGTTAAGAAAATCTCCTCGTTAATTTAGGACATTACTCGTTTTCGACCATTTTTTACTAGGAAGGCCATAATGTGGCCGATTTGCATTGAATCTTAGCATGTGACAATTCGTTGGATAGGTAAACAACATAACTACGACTTCCATGGTATATTTTTGCATTCTCTAAAAATTCGGCCAAAATGGAGGTTAAGAAAATCTTCTCGTTAATTTAGGACATTACTCGTTTTCGACCCTTTTTTACTAGGAAGGCCATAAAGTGGCCGGTTTGTATTGAATCGTAGCATGTGACAATTCGTTGGATAGGTAAACAACATAACAACGATTTCCATGTGATATTTTTGCATTCTCTAAAAATTAGGCCAAAATGGAGGTTAAGAAAATCTCCTCGTTAATTTAGGACATTACTCGTTTTCGACCCTTTTTTACTAGGAAGGCCATAATGTGGCCGATTTGCATTGAATCTTAGCATGTGACAATTCGTTGGATAGGTAAACAACATAACTACGACTTCCATGGGATATTTTTGCATTCTCTTAAAATTCGGCCAAAATGGAGGTCAAGAAAATCTTCTCGTTAATTTAGGACATTACTCGTTTTCGACCCTTTTTTACTAGGAAGGCCATAAAGTGGCCGGTTTGTATTGAATCGTAGCATGTGACAATTCGCTGGATAGGTAAACAACATAACAACGACTTCCATATGATATTTTTGCATTCTCTAAAAATTAGGCCAAAATGGAGGTTAAGAAAATCTCCTCGTTAATTTAGGACATTACTCGTTTTCGACCATTTTTTACTAGGAATGCCATAATGTGGCCGATTTGCATTGAATCTTAGCATGTGACAATTCCATGGATAGGTAAACAACATAACAACGACTTCCATGGTATATTTTTGCATTCTCTAAAAATTCGGCCAAAATGGAGGTTAAGAAAATCTCCTCGTTAATTTAGGACATTACTCGTTTTCGACCATTTTTTACTAGGAAGGCCATAATGTGGCCGATTTGCATTGAATCTTAGCATGTGACAATTCGTTGGATAGGTAAACAACATAACTACGACTTCCATGGTATATTTTTGCATTCTCTAAAAATTCGGCCAAAATGGAGGTTAAGAAAATCTTCTCGTTAATTTAGGACATTACTCGTTTTCGACCCTTTTTTACTAGGAAGGCCATAAAGTGGCCGGTTTGTATTGAATCGTAGCATGTGACAATTCGTTGGATAGGTAAACAACATAACAACGATTTCCATGTGATATTTTTGCATTCTCTAAAAATTAGGCCAAAATGGAGGTTAAGAAAATCTCCTCGTTAATTTAGGACATTACTCGTTTTCGACCCTTTTTTACTAGGAAGGCCATAATGTGGCCGATTTGCATTGAATCTTAGCATGTGACAATTCGTTGGATAGGTAAACAACATAACTACGACTTCCATGGGATATTTTTGCATTCTCTTAAAATTCGGCCAAAATGGAGGTCAAGAAAATCTTCTCGTTAATTTAGGACATTACTCGTTTTCGACCCTTTTTTACTAGGAAGGCCATAAAGTGGCCGGTTTGTATTGAATCGTAGCATGTGACAATTCGCTGGATAGGTAAACAACATAACAACGACTTCCATGTGATATTTTTGCATTCTCTAAAAATTAGGCCAAAATGGAGGTTAAGAAAATCTCCTCGTTAATTGAGGACATTACTCGTTTTCGACCATTTTTTACTAGGAATGCCATAATGTGGCCGATTTGCATTGAATCTTAGCATGTGACAATTCCATGGATAGGTAAACAACATAACAACGACTTCCATGGTATATTTTTGCATTCTCTAAAAATTCGGCCAAAATGGAGGTTAAGAAAATCTCCTCGTTAATTTAGGACATTACTCGTTTTCGACCATTTTTTACTAGGAAGGCCATAATGTGGCCGATTTGCATTGAATCTTAGCATGTGACAATTCATTGGATAGGTAAACAACATAACTACGACTTCCATGGTATATTTTTGCATTCTCTAAAAATTCGGCCAAAATGGAGGTTAAGAAAATCTCCTCTTTAATTTAGGACATTACTCGTTTTCGACCATTTTTTACTAGGAAGGCCATAATGTGGCCGATTTGCATTGAATCTTAGCATGTGACAATTCGTTGGATAGGTAAACAACATAACTACGACTTCCATGGTATATTTTTGCATTCTCTAAAAATTCGGCCAAAATGGAGGTTAAGAAAATCTCCTCGTTAATTTAGGACATTACTCGTTTTCGACCCTTTTTTACAAGGAAGGCCATAATGTGGCCGATTTGCATTGAATCTTAGCATGTGACAATTCGTTGGATAGGTAAACAACATAACTACGACTTCCATGGGATAATTTTGCATTCTCTTAAAATTCGGCCAAAATGGAGGTCAAGAAAATCTTCTCGTTAATTTAGGACATTACTCATTTTCGACCCTTTTTTACTAGGAAGGCCATAAAGTGGCCGGTTTGTATTGAATCGTAGCATGTGACAATTCGCTGGATAGGTAAACAACATAACAACGACTTCCATGTGATATTTTTGCATTCTCTAAAAATTAGGCCAAAATGGAGGTTAAGAAAATCTCCTCGTTAATTTAGGACATTACTCGTTTTCGACCATTTTTTACTAGGAATGCCATAATGTGGCCGATTTGCATTGAATCTTAGCATGTGACAATTCCATGGATAGGTAAACAACATAACAACGACTTCCATGGTATATTTTTGCATTCTCTAAAAATTCGGCCAAAATGGAGGTTAAGAAAATCTCCTCGTTAATTTAGGACATTACTCGTTTTCGACCATTTTTTACTAGGAAGGCCATAATGTGGCCGATTTGCATTGAATCTTAGCATGTGACAATTCATTGGATAGGTAAACAACATAACTACGACTTCCATGGTATATTTTTGCATTCTCTAAAAATTCGGCCAAAATGGAGGTTAAGAAAATCTCCTCTTTAATTTAGGACATTACTCGTTTTCGACCATTTTTTACTAGGAAGGCCATAATGTGGCCGATTTGCATTGAATCTTAGCATGTGACAATTCGTTGGATAGGTAAACAACATAACTACGACTTCCATGGTATATTTTTGCATTCTCTAAAAATTCGGCCAAAATGGAGGTTAAGAAAATCTCCTCGTTAATTTAGGACATTACTCGTTTTCGACCCTTTTTTACAAGGAAGGCCATAATGTGGCCGATTTGCATTGAATCTTAGCATGTGACAATTCGTTGGATAGGTAAACAACATAACTACGACTTCCATGGGATAATTTTGCATTCTCTTAAAATTCGGCCAAAATGGAGGTCAAGAAAATCTTCTCGTTAATTTAGGACATTACTCGTTTTCGACCCTTTTTTACTAGGAAGGCCATAAAGTGGCCGGTTTGTATTGAATCGTAGCATGTGACAATTCGCTGGATAGGTAAACAACATAACAACGACTTCCATATGATATTTTTGCATTCTCTAAAAATTAGGCCAAAATGGAGGTTAAGAAAATCTCCTCGTTAATTTAGGACATTACTCGTTTTCGACCATTTTTTACTAGGAATGCCATAATGTGGCCGATTTGCATTGAATCTTAGCATGTGACAATTCCATGGATAGGTAAACAACATAACAACGACTTCCATGGTATATTTTTGCATTCTCTAAAAATTCGGCCAAAATGGAGGTTAAGAAAATCTCCTCGTTAATTTAGGACATTACTCGTTTTCGACCATTTTTTACTAGGAAGGCCATAATGTGGCCGATTTGCATTGAATCTTAGCATGTGACAATTCGTTGGATAGGTAAACAACATAACTACGACTTCCATGGTATATTTTTGCATTCTCTAAAAATTCGGCCAAAATGGAGGTTAAGAAAATCTTCTCGTTAATTTAGGACATTACTCGTTTTCGACCCTTTTTTACTAGGAAGGCCATAAAGTGGCCGGTTTGTATTGAATCGTAGCATGTGACAATTCGTTGGATAGGTAAACAACATAACAACGATTTCCATGTGATATTTTTGCATTCTCTAAAAATTAGGCCAAAATGGAGGTTAAGAAAATCTCCTCGTTAATTTAGGACATTACTCGTTTTCGACCCTTTTTTACTAGGAAGGCCATAATGTGGCCGATTTGCATTGAATCTTAGCATGTGACAATTCGTTGGATAGGTAAACAACATAACTACGACTTCCATGGGATATTTTTGCATTCTCTTAAAATTCGGCCAAAATGGAGGTCAAGAAAATCTTCTCGTTAATTTAGGACATTACTCGTTTTCGACCCTTTTTTACTAGGAAGGCCATAAAGTGGCCGGTTTGTATTGAATCGTAGCATGTGACAATTCGCTGGATAGGTAAACAACATAACAACGACTTCCATATGATATTTTTGCATTCTCTAAAAATTAGGCCAAAATGGAGGTTAAGAAAATCTCCTCGTTAATTTAGGACATTACTCGTTTTCGACCATTTTTTACTAGGAATGCCATAATGTGGCCGATTTGCATTGAATCTTAGCATGTGACAATTCCATGGATAGGTAAACAACATAACAACGACTTCCATGGTATATTTTTGCATTCTCTAAAAATTCGGCCAAAATGGAGGTTAAGAAAATCTCCTCGTTAATTTAGGACATTACTCGTTTTCGACCATTTTTTACTAGGAAGGCCATAATGTGGCCGATTTGCATTGAATCTTAGCATGTGACAATTCGTTGGATAGGTAAACAACATAACTACGACTTCCATGGTATATTTTTGCATTCTCTAAAAATTCGGCCAAAATGGAGGTTAAGAAAATCTTCTCGTTAATTTAGGACATTACTCGTTTTCGACCCTTTTTTACTAGGAAGGCCATAAAGTGGCCGGTTTGTATTGAATCGTAGCATGTGACAATTCGTTGGATAGGTAAACAACATAACAACGATTTCCATGTGATATTTTTGCATTCTCTAAAAATTAGGCCAAAATGGAGGTTAAGAAAATCTCCTCGTTAATTTAGGACATTACTCGTTTTCGACCCTTTTTTACTAGGAAGGCCATAATGTGGCCGATTTGCATTGAATCTTAGCATGTGACAATTCGTTGGATAGGTAAACAACATAACTACGACTTCCATGGGATATTTTTGCATTCTCTTAAAATTCGGCCAAAATGGAGGTCAAGAAAATCTTCTCGTTAATTTAGGACATTACTCGTTTTCGACCCTTTTTTACTAGGAAGGCCATAAAGTGGCCGGTTTGTATTGAATCGTAGCATGTGACAATTCGCTGGATAGGTAAACAACATAACAACGACTTCCATGTGATATTTTTGCATTCTCTAAAAATTAGGCCAAAATGGAGGTTAAGAAAATCTCCTCGTTAATTGAGGACATTACTCGTTTTCGACCATTTTTTACTAGGAATGCCATAATGTGGCCGATTTGCATTGAATCTTAGCATGTGACAATTCCATGGATAGGTAAACAACATAACAACGACTTCCATGGTATATTTTTGCATTCTCTAAAAATTCGGCCAAAATGGAGGTTAAGAAAATCTCCTCGTTAATTTAGGACATTACTCGTTTTCGACCATTTTTTACTAGGAAGGCCATAATGTGGCCGATTTGCATTGAATCTTAGCATGTGACAATTCATTGGATAGGTAAACAACATAACTACGACTTCCATGGTATATTTTTGCATTCTCTAAAAATTCGGCCAAAATGGAGGTTAAGAAAATCTCCTCTTTAATTTAGGACATTACTCGTTTTCGACCATTTTTTACTAGGAAGGCCATAATGTGGCCGATTTGCATTGAATCTTAGCATGTGACAATTCGTTGGATAGGTAAACAACATAACTACGACTTCCATGGTATATTTTTGCATTCTCTAAAAATTCGGCCAAAATGGAGGTTAAGAAAATCTCCTCGTTAATTTAGGACATTACTCGTTTTCGACCCTTTTTTACAAGGAAGGCCATAATGTGGCCGATTTGCATTGAATCTTAGCATGTGACAATTCGTTGGATAGGTAAACAACATAACTACGACTTCCATGGGATAATTTTGCATTCTCTTAAAATTCGGCCAAAATGGAGGTCAAGAAAATCTTCTCGTTAATTTAGGACATTACTCATTTTCGACCCTTTTTTACTAGGAAGGCCATAAAGTGGCCGGTTTGTATTGAATCGTAGCATGTGACAATTCGTTGGATAGGTAAACAACATAACAACGACTTCCATGTGATATTTTTGCATTCTCTAAAAATTAGGCCAAAATGGAGGTTAAGAAAATCTCCTCGTTAATTTAGGACATTACTCGTTTTCGACCATTTTTTACTAGGAAGGCCATAATGTGGCCGATTTGCATTGAATCTTAGCATGTGACAATTCGTTGGATAGGTAAACAACATAACTACGACTTCCATGGGATATTTTTGCATTCTCTTAAAATTCGGCCAAAATGGAGGTCAAGAAAATCTTCTCGTTAATTTAGGACATTACTCGTTTTCGACCCTTTTTTACTAGGAAGGCCATAAAGTGGCCGGTTTGTATTGAATCGTAGCATGTGACAATTCGTTGGATAGGTAAACAACATAACAACGACTTCCATGTGATATTTTTGCATTCTCTAAAAATTAGGCCAAAATGGAGGTTAAGAAAATCTCCTCGTTAATTTAGGACATTACTCGTTTTCGACCATTTTTTACTAGGAATGCCATAATGTGGCCGATTTGCATTGAATCTTAGCATGTGACAATTCAATGGATAGGTAAACAACATAACTACGACTTTCATGGTATATTTTTGCATTCTCTAAAAATTCGGCCAAAATGGAGGTTAAGAAAATCTCCTCGTTAATTTAGGACATTACTCGTTTTCGACCATTTTTTACTAGGAAGGCCATAATGTGGCCGATTTGCATTGAATCTTAGCATGTGACAATTCGTTGGATAGGTAAACAACATAACTACAACTTCCATGGGATATTTTTGCATTCTCTAAAAATTCGGCCAAAATGGAGGTCAAGAAAATCTTCTCGTTAATTTAGGACATTACTCGTTTTCGACCCTTTTTTACTAGGAAGGCCATAAAGTGGCCGGTTTGTATTGAATCGTAGCATGTGACAATTCGTTGGATAGGTAAAAAACATAACAACGACTTCCATGTGATATTTTTGCATTCTCTAAAAATTAGGCCAAAATGGAGGTTAAGAAAATCTCCTCGTTAATTTAGGACATTACTCGTTTTCGACCATTTTTTACTAGGAAGGCCATAATGTGGCCGATTTGCATTGAATCTTAGCATGTGACAATTAGTTGGATAGGTAAACAACATAAATATGACTTCCATGGTATATTTTTGCATTCTCTAAAAATTCGGCCAAAATGGAGGTTAAGAAAATCTCCTCGTTAATTTAGGACATTACTTGTTTTCGACCATTTTTTACTAGGAAGGCCATAATGTGGCCGATTTGCATTGAATCTTAGCATGTGACAATTCGTTGGATAGGTAAACAACATAACTACGACTTCCATGGGATAATTTTGCATTCTCTTAAAATTCGGCCAAAATGGAGGTCAAGAAAATCTTCTCGTTAATTTAGGACATTACTCGTTTTCGACCCTTTTTTACTAGGAAGGCCATAAAGTGGCCGGTTTGTATTGAATCGTAGCATGTGACAATTCGCTGGATAGGTAAACAACATAACAACGACTTCCATATGATATTTTTGCATTCTCTAAAAATTAGGCCAAAATGGAGGTTAAGAAAATCTCCTCGTTAATTTAGGACATTACTCGTTTTCGACCATTTTTTACTAGGAATGCCATAATGTGGCCGATTTGCATTGAATCTTAGCATGTGACAATTCCATGGATAGGTAAACAACATAACAACGACTTCCATGGTATATTTTTGCATTCTCTAAAAATTCGGCCAAAATGGAGGTTAAGAAAATCTCCTCGTTAATTTAGGACATTACTCGTTTTCGACCATTTTTTACTAGGAAGGCCATAATGTGGCCGATTTGCATTGAATCTTAGCATGTGACAATTCGTTGGATAGGTAAACAACATAACTACGACTTCCATGGTATATTTTTGCATTCTCTAAAAATTCGGCCAAAATGGAGGTTAAGAAAATCTTCTCGTTAATTTAGGACATTACTCGTTTTCGACCCTTTTTTACTAGGAAGGCCATAAAGTGGCCGGTTTGTATTGAATCGTAGCATGTGACAATTCGTTGGATAGGTAAACAACATAACAACGATTTCCATGTGATATTTTTGCATTCTCTAAAAATTAGGCCAAAATGGAGGTTAAGAAAATCTCCTCGTTAATTTAGGACATTACTCGTTTTCGACCCTTTTTTACTAGGAAGGCCATAATGTGGCCGATTTGCATTGAATCTTAGCATGTGACAATTCGTTGGATAGGTAAACAACATAACTACGACTTCCATGGGATATTTTTGCATTCTCTTAAAATTCGGCCAAAATGGAGGTCAAGAAAATCTTCTCGTTAATTTAGGACATTACTCGTTTTCGACCCTTTTTTACTAGGAAGGCCATAAAGTGGCCGGTTTGTATTGAATCGTAGCATGTGACAATTCGCTGGATAGGTAAACAACATAACAACGACTTCCATATGATATTTTTGCATTCTCTAAAAATTAGGCCAAAATGGAGGTTAAGAAAATCTCCTCGTTAATTTAGGACATTACTCGTTTTCGACCATTTTTTACTAGGAATGCCATAATGTGGCCGATTTGCATTGAATCTTAGCATGTGACAATTCCATGGATAGGTAAACAACATAACAACGACTTCCATGGTATATTTTTGCATTCTCTAAAAATTCGGCCAAAATGGAGGTTAAGAAAATCTCCTCGTTAATTTAGGACATTACTCGTTTTCGACCATTTTTTACTAGGAAGGCCATAATGTGGCCGATTTGCATTGAATCTTAGCATGTGACAATTCGTTGGATAGGTAAACAACATAACTACGACTTCCATGGTATATTTTTGCATTCTCTAAAAATTCGGCCAAAATGGAGGTTAAGAAAATCTTCTCGTTAATTTAGGACATTACTCGTTTTCGACCCTTTTTTACTAGGAAGGCCATAAAGTGGCCGGTTTGTATTGAATCGTAGCATGTGACAATTCGTTGGATAGGTAAACAACATAACAACGATTTCCATGTGATATTTTTGCATTCTCTAAAAATTAGGCCAAAATGGAGGTTAAGAAAATCTCCTCGTTAATTTAGGACATTACTCGTTTTCGACCCTTTTTTACTAGGAAGGCCATAATGTGGCCGATTTGCATTGAATCTTAGCATGTGACAATTCGTTGGATAGGTAAACAACATAACTACGACTTCCATGGGATATTTTTGCATTCTCTTAAAATTCGGCCAAAATGGAGGTCAAGAAAATCTTCTCGTTAATTTAGGACATTACTCGTTTTCGACCCTTTTTTACTAGGAAGGCCATAAAGTGGCCGGTTTGTATTGAATCGTAGCATGTGACAATTCGCTGGATAGGTAAACAACATAACAACGACTTCCATGTGATATTTTTGCATTCTCTAAAAATTAGGCCAAAATGGAGGTTAAGAAAATCTCCTCGTTAATTGAGGACATTACTCGTTTTCGACCATTTTTTACTAGGAATGCCATAATGTGGCCGATTTGCATTGAATCTTAGCATGTGACAATTCCATGGATAGGTAAACAACATAACAACGACTTCCATGGTATATTTTTGCATTCTCTAAAAATTCGGCCAAAATGGAGGTTAAGAAAATCTCCTCGTTAATTTAGGACATTACTCGTTTTCGACCATTTTTTACTAGGAAGGCCATAATGTGGCCGATTTGCATTGAATCTTAGCATGTGACAATTCATTGGATAGGTAAACAACATAACTACGACTTCCATGGTATATTTTTGCATTCTCTAAAAATTCGGCCAAAATGGAGGTTAAGAAAATCTCCTCTTTAATTTAGGACATTACTCGTTTTCGACCATTTTTTACTAGGAAGGCCATAATGTGGCCGATTTGCATTGAATCTTAGCATGTGACAATTCGTTGGATAGGTAAACAACATAACTACGACTTCCATGGTATATTTTTGCATTCTCTAAAAATTCGGCCAAAATGGAGGTTAAGAAAATCTCCTCGTTAATTTAGGACATTACTCGTTTTCGACCCTTTTTTACAAGGAAGGCCATAATGTGGCCGATTTGCATTGAATCTTAGCATGTGACAATTCGTTGGATAGGTAAACAACATAACTACGACTTCCATGGGATAATTTTGCATTCTCTTAAAATTCGGCCAAAATGGAGGTCAAGAAAATCTTCTCGTTAATTTAGGACATTACTCATTTTCGACCCTTTTTTACTAGGAAGGCCATAAAGTGGCCGGTTTGTATTGAATCGTAGCATGTGACAATTCGTTGGATAGGTAAACAACATAACAACGACTTCCATGTGATATTTTTGCATTCTCTAAAAATTAGGCCAAAATGGAGGTTAAGAAAATCTCCTCGTTAATTTAGGACATTACTCGTTTTCGACCATTTTTTACTAGGAAGGCCATAATGTGGCCGATTTGCATTGAATCTTAGCATGTGACAATTCGTTGGATAGGTAAACAACATAACTACGACTTCCATGGGATATTTTTGCATTCTCTTAAAATTCGGCCAAAATGGAGGTCAAGAAAATCTTCTCGTTAATTTAGGACATTACTCGTTTTCGACCCTTTTTTACTAGGAAGGCCATAAAGTGGCCGGTTTGTATTGAATCGTAGCATGTGACAATTCGTTGGATAGGTAAACAACATAACAACGACTTCCATGTGATATTTTTGCATTCTCTAAAAATTAGGCCAAAATGGAGGTTAAGAAAATCTCCTCGTTAATTTAGGACATTACTCGTTTTCGACCATTTTTTACTAGGAATGCCATAATGTGGCCGATTTGCATTGAATCTTAGCATGTGACAATTCAATGGATAGGTAAACAACATAACTACGACTTTCATGGTATATTTTTGCATTCTCTAAAAATTCGGCCAAAATGGAGGTTAAGAAAATCTCCTCGTTAATTTAGGACATTACTCGTTTTCGACCATTTTTTACTAGGAAGGCCATAATGTGGCCGATTTGCATTGAATCTTAGCATGTGACAATTCGTTGGATAGGTAAACAACATAACTACAACTTCCATGGGATATTTTTGCATTCTCTAAAAATTCGGCCAAAATGGAGGTCAAGAAAATCTTCTCGTTAATTTAGGACATTACTCGTTTTCGACCCTTTTTTACTAGGAAGGCCATAAAGTGGCCGGTTTGTATTGAATCGTAGCATGTGACAATTCGTTGGATAGGTAAAAAACATAACAACGACTTCCATGTGATATTTTTGCATTCTCTAAAAATTAGGCCAAAATGGAGGTTAAGAAAATCTCCTCGTTAATTTAGGACATTACTCGTTTTCGACCATTTTTTACTAGGAAGGCCATAATGTGGCCGATTTGCATTGAATCTTAGCATGTGACAATTAGTTGGATAGGTAAACAACATAAATACGACTTCCATGGTATATTTTTGCATTCTCTAAAAATTCGGCCAAAATGGAGGTTAAGAAAATCTCCTCGTTAATTTAGGACATTACTTGTTTTCGACCATTTTTTACTAGGAAGGCCATAATGTGGCCGATTTGCATTGAATCTTAGCATGTGACAATTCGTTGGATAGGTAAACAACATAACTACGACTTCCAAGCATTCTCTTAAAATTCGGCCAAAATGGAGGTCAAGAAAATCTTCTCGTTAATTTAGGACAATACTCGTTTTCGACCCTTTTTTACTAGGAAGGCCATAAAGTGGCCGGTTTGTATTGAATCGTAGCATGTGACAATTCGTTGGATAGGTAAACAACATAACAACGACTTCCATGTGATATTTTTGCATTCTCTAAAAATCAGGCCAAAATGGAGGTTAAGAAAATCTCCTCGTTAATTTAGGACATTACTCGTTTTCGACCAATTTTTACTAGGAAGGCCATTATGTGGCCGATTTGCATTGAATCTTAGCATGTGACAATTCGTTGGATAGGTAAACAACATAACTACGACTTCCATGGTATATTTTTGCATTCTCTAAAAATTCGGCCAAAATGGAGGTTAAGAAAATCTCCTCGTTAATTTAGGACATTACTCGTTTTCGACCCTTTTTTACAAGGAAGGCCATAATGTGGCCGATTTGCATTGAATCTTAGCATGTGACAATTCGTTGGATAGGTAAACAACATAACTACGACTTCCATGGGATAATTTTGCATTCTCTTAAAATTCGGCCAAAATGGAGGTCAAGAAAATCTTCTCGTTAATTTAGGACATTACTCGTTTTCGACCCTTTTTTACTAGGAAGGCCATAAAGTGGCCGGTTTGTATTGAATCGTAGCATGTGACAATTCGTTGGATAGGTAAACAACATAACAACGACTTCCATGTGATATTTTTGCATTCTCTAAAAATTAGGCCAAAATGGAGGTTAAGAAAATCTCCTCGTTAATTTAGGACATTACTCGTTTTCGACCATTTTTTACTAGGAATGCCATAATGTGGCCGATTTGCATTGAATCTTAGCATGTGACAATTCAATGGATAGGTAAACAACATAACAACGACTTCCATGGTATATTTTTGCATTCTCTAAAAATTCGGCCAAAATGGAGGTTAAGAAAATCTCCTCGTTAATTTAGGACATTACTCGTTTTCGACCATTTTTTACTAGGAAGGCCATAATGTGGCCGATTTGCATTGAATCTTAGCATGTGACAATTCGTTGGATAGGTAAACAACATAACTACGACTTCCATGGGATATTTTTGCATTCTCTTAAAATTCGGCCAAAATGGAGGTCAAGAAAATCTTCTCGTTAATTTAGGACATTACTCGTTTTCGACCCTTTTTTACTAGGAAGGCCATAAAGTGGCCGGTTTGTATTGAATCGTAGCATGTGACAATTCGTTGGATAGGTAAACAACATAACAACGACTTCCATGTGATATTTTTGCATTCTCTAAAAATTAGGCCAAAATGGAGGTTAAGAAAATCTCCTCGTTAATTTAGGACATTACTCGTTTTCGACCATTTTTTACTAGGAATGCCATAATGTGGCCGATTTGCATTGAATCTTAGCATGTGACAATTCAATGGATAGGTAAACAACATAACTACAACTTCCATGGGATATTTTTGCATTCTCTAAAAATTCGGCCAAAATGGAGGTCAAGAAAATCTTCTCGTTAATTTAGGACATTACTCGTTTTCGACCCTTTTTTACTAGGAAGGCCATAAAGTGGCCGGTTTGTATTGAATCGTAGCATGTGACAATTCGTTGGATAGGTAAAAAACATAACAACGACTTCCATGTGATATTTTTGCATTCTCTAAAAATTAGGCCAAAATGGAGGTTAAGAAAATCTCCTCGTTAATTTAGGACATTACTCGTTTTCGACCATTTTTTACTAGGAAGGCCATAATGTGGCCGATTTGCATTGAATCTTAGCATGTGACAATTAGTTGGATAGGTAAACAACATAAATACGACTTCCATGGTATATTTTTGCATTCTCTAAAAATTCGGCCAAAATGGAGGTTAAGAAAATCTCCTCGTTAATTTAGGACATTACTTGTTTTCGACCATTTTTTACTAGGAAGGCCATAATGTGGCCGATTTGCATTGAATCTTAGCATGTGACAATTCGTTGGATAGGTAAACAACATAACTACGACTTCCAAGCATTCTCTTAAAATTCGGCCAAAATGGAGGTCAAGAAAATCTTCTCGTTAATTTAGGACAATACTCGTTTTCGACCCTTTTTTACTAGGAAGGCCATAAAGTGGCCGGTTTGTATTGAATCGTAGCATGTGACAATTCGTTGGATAGGTAAACAACATAACAACGACTTCCATGTGATATTTTTGCATTCTCTAAAAATCAGGCCAAAATGGAGGTTAAGAAAATCTCCTCGTTAATTTAGGACATTACTCGTTTTCGACCAATTTTTACTAGGAAGGCCATTATGTGGCCGATTTGCATTGAATCTTAGCATGTGACAATTCGTTGGATAGGTAAACAACATAACTACGACTTCCATGGTATATTTTTGCATTCTCTAAAAATTCGGCCAAAATGGAGGTTAAGAAAATCTCCTCGTTAATTTAGGACATTACTCGTTTTCGACCCTTTTTTACAAGGAAGGCCATAATGTGGCCGATTTGCATTGAATCTTAGCATGTGACAATTCGTTGGATAGGTAAACAACATAACTACGACTTCCATGGGATAATTTTGCATTCTCTTAAAATTCGGCCAAAATGGAGGTCAAGAAAATCTTCTCGTTAATTTAGGACATTACTCGTTTTCGACCCTTTTTTACTAGGAAGGCCATAAAGTGGCCGGTTTGTATTGAATCGTAGCATGTGACAATTCGTTGGATAGGTAAACAACATAACAACGACTTCCATGTGATATTTTTGCATTCTCTAAAAATTAGGCCAAAATGGAGGTTAAGAAAATCTCCTCGTTAATTGAGGACATTACTCGTTTTCGACCATTTTTTACTAGGAATGCCATAATGTGGCCGATTTGCATTGAATCTTAGCATGTGACAATTCCATGGATAGGTAAACAACATAACAACGACTTCCATGGTATATTTTTGCATTCTCTAAAAATTCGGCCAAAATGGAGGTTAAGAAAATCTCCTCGTTAATTTAGGACATTACTCGTTTTCGACCATTTTTTACTAGGAAGGCCATAATGTGGCCGATTTGCATTGAATCTTAGCATGTGACAATTCATTGGATAGGTAAACAACATAACTACGACTTCCATGGTATATTTTTGCATTCTCTAAAAATTCGGCCAAAATGGAGGTTAAGAAAATCTCCTCTTTAATTTAGGACATTACTCGTTTTCGACCATTTTTTACTAGGAAGGCCATAATGTGGCCGATTTGCATTGAATCTTAGCATGTGACAATTCGTTGGATAGGTAAACAACATAACTACGACTTCCATGGTATATTTTTGCATTCTCTAAAAATTCGGCCAAAATGGAGGTTAAGAAAATCTCCTCGTTAATTTAGGACATTACTCGTTTTCGACCCTTTTTTACAAGGAAGGCCATAATGTGGCCGATTTGCATTGAATCTTAGCATGTGACAATTCGTTGGATAGGTAAACAACATAACTACGACTTCCATGGGATAATTTTGCATTCTCTTAAAATTCGGCCAAAATGGAGGTCAAGAAAATCTTCTCGTTAATTTAGGACATTACTCATTTTCGACCCTTTTTTACTAGGAAGGCCATAAAGTGGCCGGTTTGTATTGAATCGTAGCATGTGACAATTCGTTGGATAGGTAAACAACATAACAACGACTTCCATGTGATATTTTTGCATTCTCTAAAAATTAGGCCAAAATGGAGGTTAAGAAAATCTCCTCGTTAATTTAGGACATTACTCGTTTTCGACCATTTTTTACTAGGAAGGCCATAATGTGGCCGATTTGCATTGAATCTTAGCATGTGACAATTCGTTGGATAGGTAAACAACATAACTACGACTTCCATGGGATATTTTTGCATTCTCTTAAAATTCGGCCAAAATGGAGGTCAAGAAAATCTTCTCGTTAATTTAGGACATTACTCGTTTTCGACCCTTTTTTACTAGGAAGGCCATAAAGTGGCCGGTTTGTATTGAATCGTAGCATGTGACAATTCGTTGGATAGGTAAACAACATAACAACGACTTCCATGTGATATTTTTGCATTCTCTAAAAATTAGGCCAAAATGGAGGTTAAGAAAATCTCCTCGTTAATTTAGGACATTACTCGTTTTCGACCATTTTTTACTAGGAATGCCATAATGTGGCCGATTTGCATTGAATCTTAGCATGTGACAATTCAATGGATAGGTAAACAACATAACTACGACTTTCATGGTATATTTTTGCATTCTCTAAAAATTCGGCCAAAATGGAGGTTAAGAAAATCTCCTCGTTAATTTAGGACATTACTCGTTTTCGACCATTTTTTACTAGGAAGGCCATAATGTGGCCGATTTGCATTGAATCTTAGCATGTGACAATTCGTTGGATAGGTAAACAACATAACTACAACTTCCATGGGATATTTTTGCATTCTCTAAAAATTCGGCCAAAATGGAGGTCAAGAAAATCTTCTCGTTAATTTAGGACATTACTCGTTTTCGACCCTTTTTTACTAGGAAGGCCATAAAGTGGCCGGTTTGTATTGAATCGTAGCATGTGACAATTCGTTGGATAGGTAAAAAACATAACAACGACTTCCATGTGATATTTTTGCATTCTCTAAAAATTAGGCCAAAATGGAGGTTAAGAAAATCTCCTCGTTAATTTAGGACATTACTCGTTTTCGACCATTTTTTACTAGGAAGGCCATAATGTGGCCGATTTGCATTGAATCTTAGCATGTGACAATTAGTTGGATAGGTAAACAACATAAATATGACTTCCATGGTATATTTTTGCATTCTCTAAAAATTCGGCCAAAATGGAGGTTAAGAAAATCTCCTCGTTAATTTAGGACATTACTTGTTTTCGACCATTTTTTACTAGGAAGGCCATAATGTGGCCGATTTGCATTGAATCTTAGCATGTGACAATTCGTTGGATAGGTAAACAACATAACTACGACTTCCATGGGATAATTTTGCATTCTCTTAAAATTCGGCCAAAATGGAGGTCAAGAAAATCTTCTCGTTAATTTAGGACATTACTCGTTTTCGACCCTTTTTTACTAGGAAGGCCATAAAGTGGCCGGTTTGTATTGAATCGTAGCATGTGACAATTCGCTGGATAGGTAAACAACATAACAACGACTTCCATATGATATTTTTGCATTCTCTAAAAATTAGGCCAAAATGGAGGTTAAGAAAATCTCCTCGTTAATTTAGGACATTACTCGTTTTCGACCATTTTTTACTAGGAATGCCATAATGTGGCCGATTTGCATTGAATCTTAGCATGTGACAATTCCATGGATAGGTAAACAACATAACAACGACTTCCATGGTATATTTTTGCATTCTCTAAAAATTCGGCCAAAATGGAGGTTAAGAAAATCTCCTCGTTAATTTAGGACATTACTCGTTTTCGACCATTTTTTACTAGGAAGGCCATAATGTGGCCGATTTGCATTGAATCTTAGCATGTGACAATTCGTTGGATAGGTAAACAACATAACTACGACTTCCATGGTATATTTTTGCATTCTCTAAAAATTCGGCCAAAATGGAGGTTAAGAAAATCTTCTCGTTAATTTAGGACATTACTCGTTTTCGACCCTTTTTTACTAGGAAGGCCATAAAGTGGCCGGTTTGTATTGAATCGTAGCATGTGACAATTCGTTGGATAGGTAAACAACATAACAACGATTTCCATGTGATATTTTTGCATTCTCTAAAAATTAGGCCAAAATGGAGGTTAAGAAAATCTCCTCGTTAATTTAGGACATTACTCGTTTTCGACCCTTTTTTACTAGGAAGGCCATAATGTGGCCGATTTGCATTGAATCTTAGCATGTGACAATTCGTTGGATAGGTAAACAACATAACTACGACTTCCATGGGATATTTTTGCATTCTCTTAAAATTCGGCCAAAATGGAGGTCAAGAAAATCTTCTCGTTAATTTAGGACATTACTCGTTTTCGACCCTTTTTTACTAGGAAGGCCATAAAGTGGCCGGTTTGTATTGAATCGTAGCATGTGACAATTCGCTGGATAGGTAAACAACATAACAACGACTTCCATATGATATTTTTGCATTCTCTAAAAATTAGGCCAAAATGGAGGTTAAGAAAATCTCCTCGTTAATTTAGGACATTACTCGTTTTCGACCATTTTTTACTAGGAATGCCATAATGTGGCCGATTTGCATTGAATCTTAGCATGTGACAATTCCATGGATAGGTAAACAACATAACAACGACTTCCATGGTATATTTTTGCATTCTCTAAAAATTCGGCCAAAATGGAGGTTAAGAAAATCTCCTCGTTAATTTAGGACATTACTCGTTTTCGACCATTTTTTACTAGGAAGGCCATAATGTGGCCGATTTGCATTGAATCTTAGCATGTGACAATTCGTTGGATAGGTAAACAACATAACTACGACTTCCATGGTATATTTTTGCATTCTCTAAAAATTCGGCCAAAATGGAGGTTAAGAAAATCTTCTCGTTAATTTAGGACATTACTCGTTTTCGACCCTTTTTTACTAGGAAGGCCATAAAGTGGCCGGTTTGTATTGAATCGTAGCATGTGACAATTCGTTGGATAGGTAAACAACATAACAACGATTTCCATGTGATATTTTTGCATTCTCTAAAAATTAGGCCAAAATGGAGGTTAAGAAAATCTCCTCGTTAATTTAGGACATTACTCGTTTTCGACCCTTTTTTACTAGGAAGGCCATAATGTGGCCGATTTGCATTGAATCTTAGCATGTGACAATTCGTTGGATAGGTAAACAACATAACTACGACTTCCATGGGATATTTTTGCATTCTCTTAAAATTCGGCCAAAATGGAGGTCAAGAAAATCTTCTCGTTAATTTAGGACATTACTCGTTTTCGACCCTTTTTTACTAGGAAGGCCATAAAGTGGCCGGTTTGTATTGAATCGTAGCATGTGACAATTCGCTGGATAGGTAAACAACATAACAACGACTTCCATGTGATATTTTTGCATTCTCTAAAAATTAGGCCAAAATGGAGGTTAAGAAAATCTCCTCGTTAATTGAGGACATTACTCGTTTTCGACCATTTTTTACTAGGAATGCCATAATGTGGCCGATTTGCATTGAATCTTAGCATGTGACAATTCCATGGATAGGTAAACAACATAACAACGACTTCCATGGTATATTTTTGCATTCTCTAAAAATTCGGCCAAAATGGAGGTTAAGAAAATCTCCTCGTTAATTTAGGACATTACTCGTTTTCGACCATTTTTTACTAGGAAGGCCATAATGTGGCCGATTTGCATTGAATCTTAGCATGTGACAATTCATTGGATAGGTAAACAACATAACTACGACTTCCATGGTATATTTTTGCATTCTCTAAAAATTCGGCCAAAATGGAGGTTAAGAAAATCTCCTCTTTAATTTAGGACATTACTCGTTTTCGACCATTTTTTACTAGGAAGGCCATAATGTGGCCGATTTGCATTGAATCTTAGCATGTGACAATTCGTTGGATAGGTAAACAACATAACTACGACTTCCATGGTATATTTTTGCATTCTCTAAAAATTCGGCCAAAATGGAGGTTAAGAAAATCTCCTCGTTAATTTAGGACATTACTCGTTTTCGACCCTTTTTTACAAGGAAGGCCATAATGTGGCCGATTTGCATTGAATCTTAGCATGTGACAATTCGTTGGATAGGTAAACAACATAACTACGACTTCCATGGGATAATTTTGCATTCTCTTAAAATTCGGCCAAAATGGAGGTCAAGAAAATCTTCTCGTTAATTTAGGACATTACTCATTTTCGACCCTTTTTTACTAGGAAGGCCATAAAGTGGCCGGTTTGTATTGAATCGTAGCATGTGACAATTCGTTGGATAGGTAAACAACATAACAACGACTTCCATGTGATATTTTTGCATTCTCTAAAAATTAGGCCAAAATGGAGGTTAAGAAAATCTCCTCGTTAATTTAGGACATTACTCGTTTTCGACCATTTTTTACTAGGAAGGCCATAATGTGGCCGATTTGCATTGAATCTTAGCATGTGACAATTCGTTGGATAGGTAAACAACATAACTACGACTTCCATGGGATATTTTTGCATTCTCTTAAAATTCGGCCAAAATGGAGGTCAAGAAAATCTTCTCGTTAATTTAGGACATTACTCGTTTTCGACCCTTTTTTACTAGGAAGGCCATAAAGTGGCCGGTTTGTATTGAATCGTAGCATGTGACAATTCGTTGGATAGGTAAACAACATAACAACGACTTCCATGTGATATTTTTGCATTCTCTAAAAATTAGGCCAAAATGGAGGTTAAGAAAATCTCCTCGTTAATTTAGGACATTACTCGTTTTCGACCATTTTTTACTAGGAATGCCATAATGTGGCCGATTTGCATTGAATCTTAGCATGTGACAATTCAATGGATAGGTAAACAACATAACTACGACTTTCATGGTATATTTTTGCATTCTCTAAAAATTCGGCCAAAATGGAGGTTAAGAAAATCTCCTCGTTAATTTAGGACATTACTCGTTTTCGACCATTTTTTACTAGGAAGGCCATAATGTGGCCGATTTGCATTGAATCTTAGCATGTGACAATTCGTTGGATAGGTAAACAACATAACTACAACTTCCATGGGATATTTTTGCATTCTCTAAAAATTCGGCCAAAATGGAGGTCAAGAAAATCTTCTCGTTAATTTAGGACATTACTCGTTTTCGACCCTTTTTTACTAGGAAGGCCATAAAGTGGCCGGTTTGTATTGAATCGTAGCATGTGACAATTCGTTGGATAGGTAAAAAACATAACAACGACTTCCATGTGATATTTTTGCATTCTCTAAAAATTAGGCCAAAATGGAGGTTAAGAAAATCTCCTCGTTAATTTAGGACATTACTCGTTTTCGACCATTTTTTACTAGGAAGGCCATAATGTGGCCGATTTGCATTGAATCTTAGCATGTGACAATTAGTTGGATAGGTAAACAACATAAATACGACTTCCATGGTATATTTTTGCATTCTCTAAAAATTCGGCCAAAATGGAGGTTAAGAAAATCTCCTCGTTAATTTAGGACATTACTTGTTTTCGACCATTTTTTACTAGGAAGGCCATAATGTGGCCGATTTGCATTGAATCTTAGCATGTGACAATTCGTTGGATAGGTAAACAACATAACTACGACTTCCAAGCATTCTCTTAAAATTCGGCCAAAATGGAGGTCAAGAAAATCTTCTCGTTAATTTAGGACAATACTCGTTTTCGACCCTTTTTTACTAGGAAGGCCATAAAGTGGCCGGTTTGTATTGAATCGTAGCATGTGACAATTCGTTGGATAGGTAAACAACATAACAACGACTTCCATGTGATATTTTTGCATTCTCTAAAAATCAGGCCAAAATGGAGGTTAAGAAAATCTCCTCGTTAATTTAGGACATTACTCGTTTTCGACCAATTTTTACTAGGAAGGCCATTATGTGGCCGATTTGCATTGAATCTTAGCATGTGACAATTCGTTGGATAGGTAAACAACATAACTACGACTTCCATGGTATATTTTTGCATTCTCTAAAAATTCGGCCAAAATGGAGGTTAAGAAAATCTCCTCGTTAATTTAGGACATTACTCGTTTTCGACCCTTTTTTACAAGGAAGGCCATAATGTGGCCGATTTGCATTGAATCTTAGCATGTGACAATTCGTTGGATAGGTAAACAACATAACTACGACTTCCATGGGATAATTTTGCATTCTCTTAAAATTCGGCCAAAATGGAGGTCAAGAAAATCTTCTCGTTAATTTAGGACATTACTCGTTTTCGACCCTTTTTTACTAGGAAGGCCATAAAGTGGCCGGTTTGTATTGAATCGTAGCATGTGACAATTCGTTGGATAGGTAAACAACATAACAACGACTTCCATGTGATATTTTTGCATTCTCTAAAAATTAGGCCAAAATGGAGGTTAAGAAAATCTCCTCGTTAATTTAGGACATTACTCGTTTTCGACCATTTTTTACTAGGAATGCCATAATGTGGCCGATTTGCATTGAATCTTAGCATGTGACAATTCAATGGATAGGTAAACAACATAACAACGACTTCCATGGTATATTTTTGCATTCTCTAAAAATTCGGCCAAAATGGAGGTTAAGAAAATCTCCTCGTTAATTTAGGACATTACTCGTTTTCGACCATTTTTTACTAGGAAGGCCATAATGTGGCCGATTTGCATTGAATCTTAGCATGTGACAATTCGTTGGATAGGTAAACAACATAACTACGACTTCCATGGGATATTTTTGCATTCTCTTAAAATTCGGCCAAAATGGAGGTCAAGAAAATCTTCTCGTTAATTTAGGACATTACTCGTTTTCGACCCTTTTTTACTAGGAAGGCCATAAAGTGGCCGGTTTGTATTGAATCGTAGCATGTGACAATTCGTTGGATAGGTAAACAACATAACAACGACTTCCATGTGATATTTTTGCATTCTCTAAAAATTAGGCCAAAATGGAGGTTAAGAAAATCTCCTCGTTAATTTAGGACATTACTCGTTTTCGACCATTTTTTACTAGGAATGCCATAATGTGGCCGATTTGCATTGAATCTTAGCATGTGACAATTCAATGGATAGGTAAACAACATAACTACAACTTCCATGGGATATTTTTGCATTCTCTAAAAATTCGGCCAAAATGGAGGTCAAGAAAATCTTCTCGTTAATTTAGGACATTACTCGTTTTCGACCCTTTTTTACTAGGAAGGCCATAAAGTGGCCGGTTTGTATTGAATCGTAGCATGTGACAATTCGTTGGATAGGTAAAAAACATAACAACGACTTCCATGTGATATTTTTGCATTCTCTAAAAATTAGGCCAAAATGGAGGTTAAGAAAATCTCCTCGTTAATTTAGGACATTACTCGTTTTCGACCATTTTTTACTAGGAAGGCCATAATGTGGCCGATTTGCATTGAATCTTAGCATGTGACAATTAGTTGGATAGGTAAACAACATAAATACGACTTCCATGGTATATTTTTGCATTCTCTAAAAATTCGGCCAAAATGGAGGTTAAGAAAATCTCCTCGTTAATTTAGGACATTACTTGTTTTCGACCATTTTTTACTAGGAAGGCCATAATGTGGCCGATTTGCATTGAATCTTAGCATGTGACAATTCGTTGGATAGGTAAACAACATAACTACGACTTCCAAGCATTCTCTTAAAATTCGGCCAAAATGGAGGTCAAGAAAATCTTCTCGTTAATTTAGGACAATACTCGTTTTCGACCCTTTTTTACTAGGAAGGCCATAAAGTGGCCGGTTTGTATTGAATCGTAGCATGTGACAATTCGTTGGATAGGTAAACAACATAACAACGACTTCCATGTGATATTTTTGCATTCTCTAAAAATCAGGCCAAAATGGAGGTTAAGAAAATCTCCTCGTTAATTTAGGACATTACTCGTTTTCGACCAATTTTTACTAGGAAGGCCATTATGTGGCCGATTTGCATTGAATCTTAGCATGTGACAATTCGTTGGATAGGTAAACAACATAACTACGACTTCCATGGTATATTTTTGCATTCTCTAAAAATTCGGCCAAAATGGAGGTTAAGAAAATCTCCTCGTTAATTTAGGACATTACTCGTTTTCGACCCTTTTTTACAAGGAAGGCCATAATGTGGCCGATTTGCATTGAATCTTAGCATGTGACAATTCGTTGGATAGGTAAACAACATAACTACGACTTCCATGGGATAATTTTGCATTCTCTTAAAATTCGGCCAAAATGGAGGTCAAGAAAATCTTCTCGTTAATTTAGGACATTACTCGTTTTCGACCCTTTTTTACTAGGAAGGCCATAAAGTGGCCGGTTTGTATTGAATCGTAGCATGTGACAATTCGTTGGATAGGTAAACAACATAACAACGACTTCCATGTGATATTTTTGCATTCTCTAAAAATTAGGCCAAAATGGAGGTTAAGAAAATCTCCTCGTTAATTTAGGACATTACTCGTTTTCGACCATTTTTTACTAGGAATGCCATAATGTGGCCGATTTGCATTGAATCTTAGCATGTGACAATTCAATGGATAGGTAAACAACATAACAACGACTTCCATGGTATATTTTTGCATTCTCTAAAAATTCGGCCAAAATGGAGGTTAAGAAAATCTCCTCGTTAATTTAGGACATTACTCGTTTTCGACCATTTTTTACTAGGAAGGCCATAATGTGGCCGATTTGCATTGAATCTTAGCATGTGACAATTCGTTGGATAGGTAAACAACATAACTACGACTTCCATGGGATATTTTTGCATTCTCTTAAAATTCGGCCAAAATGGAGGTCAAGAAAATCTTCTCGTTAATTTAGGACATTACTCGTTTTCGACCCTTTTTTACTAGGAAGGCCATAAAGTGGCCGGTTTGTATTGAATCGTAGCATGTGACAATTCGTTGGATAGGTAAACAACATAACAACGACTTCCATGTGATATTTTTGCATTCTCTAAAAATTAGGCCAAAATGGAGGTTAAGAAAATCTCCTCGTTAATTTAGGACATTACTCGTTTTCGACCATTTTTTACTAGGAATGCCATAATGTGGCCGATTTGCATTGAATCTTAGCATGTGACAATTCAATGGATAGGTAAACAACATAACTACGACTTTCATGGTATATTTTTGCATTCTCTAAAAATTCGGCCAAAATGGAGGTTAAGAAAATCTCCTCGTTAATTTAGGACATTACTCGTTTTCGACCATTTTTTACTAGGAAGGCCATAATGTGGCCGATTTGCATTGAATCTTAGCATGTGACAATTCGTTGGATAGGTAAACAACATAACTACAACTTCCATGGGATATTTTTGCATTCTCTAAAAATTCGGCCAAAATGGAGGTCAAGAAAATCTTCTCGTTAATTTAGGACATTACTCGTTTTCGACCCTTTTTTACTAGGAAGGCCATAAAGTGGCCGGTTTGTATTGAATCGTAGCATGTGACAATTCGTTGGATAGGTAAAAAACATAACAACGACTTCCATGTGATATTTTTGCATTCTCTAAAAATTAGGCCAAAATGGAGGTTAAGAAAATCTCCTCGTTAATTTAGGACATTACTCGTTTTCGACCATTTTTTACTAGGAAGGCCATAATGTGGCCGATTTGCATTGAATCTTAGCATGTGACAATTAGTTGGATAGGTAAACAACATAAATACGACTTCCATGGTATATTTTTGCATTCTCTAAAAATTCGGCCAAAATGGAGGTTAAGAAAATCTCCTCGTTAATTTAGGACATTACTTGTTTTCGACCATTTTTTACTAGGAAGGCCATAATGTGGCCGATTTGCATTGAATCTTAGCATGTGACAATTCGTTGGATAGGTAAACAACATAACTACGACTTCCAAGCATTCTCTTAAAATTCGGCCAAAATGGAGGTCAAGAAAATCTTCTCGTTAATTTAGGACAATACTCGTTTTCGACCCTTTTTTACTAGGAAGGCCATAAAGTGGCCGGTTTGTATTGAATCGTAGCATGTGACAATTCGTTGGATAGGTAAACAACATAACAACGACTTCCATGTGATATTTTTGCATTCTCTAAAAATTAGGCCAAAATGGAGGTTAAGAAAATCTCCTCGTTAATTTAGGACATTACTCGTTTTCGACCAATTTTTACTAGGAAGGCCATTATGTGGCCGATTTGCATTGAATCTTAGCATGTGACAATTCGTTGGATAGGTAAACAACATAACTACGACTTCCATGGTATATTTTTGCATTCTCTAAAAATTCGGCCAAAATGGAGGTTAAGAAAATCTCCTCGTTAATTTAGGACATTACTCGTTTTCAACCATTTTTTACTAGGAAGGCCATAATGTGGCCGATTTGCATTGAATCTTAGCATGTGACAATTCGTTGGATAGGTAAACAACATAACCACGACTTCCATGGTATATTTTTGCATTCTCTAAAAATTCGGCCAAAATGGAGGTTAAGAAAATCTCCTCGTTAATTTAGGACATTACTCGTTTTCGACCCTTTTTTACTAGGAAGGCCATAATGTGGCCGATTTGCATTGAATCTTAGCATGTGACAATTCGTTGGATAGGTAAACAACATAACTACGACTTCCATGGGATATTTTTGCATTCTCTTAAAATTCGGCCAAAATGGAGGTCAAGAAAATCTTCTCGTTAATTTAGGACATTACTCGTTTTCGACCCTTTTTTACTAGGAAGGCCATAAAGTGGCCGGTTTGTATTGAATCGTAGCATGTGACAATTCGTTGGATAGGGAAACAACATAACAACGACTTCCATGTGATATTTTTGCATTCTCTAAAAATTAGGCCAAAATGGAGGTTAAGAAAATCTCCTCGTTAATTTAGGACATTACTCGTTTTCGACCATTTTTTACTAGGAATGCCATAATGTGGCCGATTTGCATTGAATCTTAGCATGTGACAATTCGTTGGATAGGTAAACAACATAACTACGACTTCCATGGTATATTTTTGCATTCTCTAAAAATTCGGCCAAAATGGAGGTTAAGAAAATCTCCTCGTTAATTTAGGACATTACTCGTTTTCGACCATTTTTTACTAGGAAGGCCATAATGTGGCCGATTTGCATTGAATCTTAGCATGTGACAATTCGTTGGATAGGTAAACAACATAACTACGACTTCCATGGTATATTTTTGCATTCTCTAAAAATTCGGCCAAAATGGAGGTTAAGAAAATCTCCTCGTTAATTTAGGACATTACTCATTTTTGACCCTTTTTTACTAGGAAGGCCATAATGTGGCCGATTTGCATTGAATCTTAGCATGTGACAATTCGTTGGATAGGTAAACAACATAACTACGACTTCCATGGTATATTTTTGCATTCTCTAAAAATTCGGCCAAAATGGAGGTTATAAAAATCTCCTCGTTAATTTAGGACATTACTCGTTTTCGACCCTTTTTTACTAGGAAGGCCATAATGTGGCCGATTTGCATTGAATCTTAGCATGTGACAATTCTTTGGATAGGTAACCAACATAACTACGACTTCCGTGGGATATTTTTGCATTCTCTAAAAATTCGGCCAAAATGGAGGTTAAGAAAATCTCCTCGTTATTTTAGGACATTACTCGTTTTCGACCCTTTTTTACTAGGAAGGCCATAAAGTGGCCGGTTTGAATTGAATCTTAGCATGTGACAATTCGTTGGATAGGTAAACAACAAGGCGACGATTTCCATGGGATATTTTTACATTCTCTAAATATTCGGCCAAAATGGAGGTTAAGAAAATATCCTCGTTAATTTAGGACATTACTCGTTTTTGACCCTTTTTTACTAGGAAGGCCATAAAGTGGCCGGTTTGTATTGAATCTTAGCATGTGACAATTCGTTGGATAGGTAAACAACATAACAACGACTTCCATGTGATATTTTTGCATTCGCTAAAAATTAGGCCAAAATGGAGGTTAAGAAAATCTCCTCGTTAATTTAGGACATTACTCGTTTTCGACCCTTTTTTACTAGGAAGGCCATAATGTGGCCGATTTGCATTGAATCTTAGCATGTGACAATTCGTTGGATTGGTAAACAACATAACTACGACTTCCATGGTATATTTTTGCATTCTCTAAAAATTCGGCCAAAATGGAGGTTAAGAAAATCTCCTCGTTAATTTAGGACATTACTCGTTTTCGACCCTTTTTTACTAGGAAGGCCATAATGTGGCCGATTTGCATTGAATCTTAGCATGTGACAATTCGTTGGATAGGTAAACAACATAACTACGACTTCCATGGGATATTTTTGCATTCTCTTAAAATTCGGCCAAAATGGAGGTCAAGATAATCTTCTCGTTAATTTAGGACATTACTCGTTTTCGACCCTTTTTTACTAGGAAGGCCATAAAGTGGCCGGTTTGTATTGAATCGTAGCATGTGACAATTCGTTGGATAGGTAAACAACATAACAACGACTTCCATGTGATATTTTTGCATTCTCTAAAAATTAGGCCAAAATGGAGGTTAAGAAAATATCCTCGTTTATTTAGGACATTACTCGTTTTCGACCATTTTTTACTAGGAAGGCCATAATGTGGCCGATTTGCATTGAATCTTAGCATGTGACAATTCGTTGGATAGGTAAACAACATAACTACAACTTCCATGGTATATTTTTGCATTCTCTAAAAATTCGGCCAAAATGGAGGTTAAGAAAATCTCCTCGTTAATTTAGGACATTACTCGTTTTCGACCATTTTTTACTAGGAAGGCCATAATGTGGCCGATTTGCATTGAATCTTAGCATGTGACAATTCGTTGGATAGGTAAACAACATAACTACGACTTCCATGGTATATTTTTGCATTCTCTAAAAATTCGGCCAAAATGGAGGTTAAGAAAATCTCCTCGTTAATTTAGGACATTACTCATTTTTGACCCTTTTTTACTAGGAAGGCCATAATGTGGCCGATTTGCATTGAATCTTAGCATGTGACAATTCGTTGGATAGGTAAACAACATAACTACGACTTCCATGGTATATTTTTGCATTCTCTAAAAATTCGGCCAAAATGGAGGTTAAAAAAATCTCCTCGTTAATTTAGGACATTACTCGTTTTCGACCCTTTTTTACTAGGAAGGCCATAATGTGGCCGATTTGCATTGAATCTTAGCATGTGACAATTCTTTGGATAGGTAACCAACATAACTACGACTTCCGTGGGATATTTTTGCATTCTCTAAAAATTCGGCCAAAATGGAGGTTAAGAAAATCTCCTCGTTATTTTAGGACATTACTCGTTTTCGACCCTTTTTTACTAGGAAGGCCATAAAGTGGCCGGTTTGTATTGACTCTTAGCATGTGACAATTCGTTGGATAGGTAAACAACAAAGCTACGATTTCCATGGGATATTTTTACATTCTCTAAATATTCGGCCAAAATGGAGGTTAAGAAAATATCCTCGTTAATTTAGGACATTACTCGTTTTTGACCCTTTTTTACTAGGAAGGCCATAATGTGGCCGATTTGCATTGAATCTTAGCATGTGACAATTCGTTGGATAGGTAAACAACATAACTACGACTTCCATGGGATATTTTTGCATTCTCTTAAAATTCGGCCAAAATGGAGGTCAAGAAAATCTCCTCGTTAATTTAGGACATTACTCGTTTTCGACCCTTTTTTACTAGGAAGGCCATAAAGTGGCCGGTTTGTGTTGAATCTTAGCATGTGACAATTCGTTGGATAGGTAAACAACATAACAACGACTTCCATGTGATATTTTTGCATTCTCTAAAAATTAGGCCAAAATGGAGGTTAAGAAAATCTCCTCGTTAATTTAGGACATTACTCGTTTTCGACCCTTTTTTACTAGGAAGGCCATAATGTGGCCGATTTGCATTGAATCTTAGCATGTGACAATTCGTTGGATTGGTAAACAACATAACTACGACTTCCATGGTATATTTTGGCATTCTCTAAAAATTCGGCCAAAATGAAGGTTAAGAAAATCTCCTCGTTAATTTAGGACATTACTCGTTTTCGACCCTTTTTTACTAGGAAGGCCATAATGTGGCCGATTTGCATTGAATCTTAGCCTGTGACAATTTGTTGGATAGGTAAACAACATAACTACGACTTCCATGGGATATTTTTGCATTCTCTTAAAATTCGGCCAAAATGGAGGTCAAGAAAATCTTCTCGTTAATTTAGGACATTACTCGTTTTCGACCCTTTTTTACTAGGAAGGCCATAAAGTGGCCGGTTTGTATTGAATCGTAGCATGTGACAATTCGTTGGATAGGTAAACAACATAACAACGACTTCCATGTGATATTTTTGCATTCTCTAAAAATTAGGCCAATATGGAGGTTAAGAAAATCTCCTCGTTAATTTAGGACATTACTCGTTTTCGACCATTTTTTACTAGGAAGGCCATAATGTGGCGGATTTGCATTGAATCTTAGCATGTGACAATTCGTTGGATAGGTAAACAACATAACTACGACTTCCATGGTATATTTTTGCATTCTCTAAAAATTCGGCCAAAATGGAGGTTAAGAAAATCTCCTCGTTAATTTAGGACATTACTCGTTTTCGACCATTTTTTACTAGGAAGGCCATAATGTGGCCGATTTGCATTGAATCTTAGCATGTGACAATTCGTTGGATAGGTAAACAACATAACTACGACTTCCATGGGATATTTTTGCATTCTCTTAAAATTCGGCCAAAATGGAGGTCAAGAAAATCTCCTCGTTAATTTAGGACATTACTCGTTTTCGACCCTTTTTTACTAGGAAGGCCATAAAGTGGCCGGTTTGTATTGAATCTTAGCATGTGACAATTCGTTGGATAGGTAAACAACATAACAACGACTTCCATGTGATATTTTTGCATTCGCTAAAAATTAGGCCAAAATGGAGGTTAAGAAAATCTCCTCGTTAATTTAGGACATTACTCGTTTTCGACCCTTTTTTACTAGGAAGGCCATAATGTGGCCGATTTGCATTGAATCTTAGCATGTGACAATTCGTTGGATTGGTAAACAACATAACTACGACTTCCGTGGGATATTTTTGCATTCTCTAAAAATTCGGCCAAAATGGAGGTTAAGAAAATCTCCTCGTTAATTTAGGACATTACTCGTTTTCGACCCTTTTTTACTAGGAAGGCCATAATGTGGCCGATTTGCATTGAATCTTAGCATGTGACAATTCGTTGGATAGGTAAACAACATAACTACGACTTCCATGGGATATTTTTGCATTCTCTTAAAATTCGGCCAAAATGGAGGTCAAGATAATCTTCTCGTTAATTTAGGACATTACTCGTTTTCGACCCTTTTTTACTAGGAAGGCCATAAAGTGGCCGGTTTGTATTGAATCGTAGCATGTGACAATTCGTTGGATAGGTAAACAACATAACAACGACTTCCATGTGATATTTTTGCATTCTCTAAAAATTAGGCCAAAATGGAGGTTAAGAAAATATCCTCGTTTATTTAGGACATTACTCGTTTTCGACCATTTTTTACTAGGAAGGCCATAATGTGGCCGATTTGCATTGAATCTTAGCATGTGACAATTTGTTGGATAGGTAAACAACATAACTACGACTTCCATGGTATATTTTTGCATTCTCTAAAAATTCGGCCAAAATGGACGTTAAGAAAATCTCCTCGTTATTTTAGGACATTACTCGTTTTCGACCCTTTTTTACTAGGAAGGCCATAAAGTGGCCGGTTTGAATTGAATCTTAGCATGTGACAATTCGTTGGATAGGTAAACAACAAGGCGACGATTTCCATGGGATATTTTTACATTCTCTAAATATTCGGCCAAAATGGAGGTTAAGAAAATATCCTCGTTAATTTAGGACATTACTCGTTTTTGACCCTTTTTTACTAGGAAGGCCATAATGTGGCCGATTTGCATTGAATCTTAGCATGTGACAATTCGTTGGATAGGTAAACAACATAACTACGACTTCCATGGGATATTTTTGCATTCTCTTAAAATTCGGCCAAAATGGAGGTCAAGAAAATCTCCTCGTTAATTTAGGACATTACTCGTTTTCGACCCTTTTTTACTAGGAAGGCCATAAAGTGGCCGGTTTGTATTGAATCTTAGCATGTGACAATTCGTTGGATAGGTAAACAACATAACAACGACTTCCATGTGATATTTTTGCATTCTCTAAAAATTAGGCCACAATGGAGGTTAAGAAAATCTCCTCGTTAATTTAGGACATTACTCGTTTTCGACCCTTTTTTACTAGGAAGGCCATAATGTGGCCGATTTGCATTGAATCTTAGCATGTGACAATTCGTTGGATTGGTAAACAACATAACTACGACTTCCATGGTATATTTTTGCATTCTCTAAAAATTCGGCCAAAATGGAGGTTAAGAAAATCTCCTCGTTAATTTAGGACATTACTCGTTTTCGACCCTTTTTTACTAGGAAGGCCATAATGTGGCCGATTTGCATTGAATCTTAGCATGTGACAATTCGTTGGATAGGTAAACAACATAACTACGACTTCCATGGGATATTTTTGCATTCTCTTAAAATTCGGCCAAAATGGAGGTCAAGATAATCTTCTCGTTAATTTAGGACATTACTCGTTTTCGACCCTTTTTTACTAGGAAGGCCATAAAGTGGCCGGTTTGTATTGAATCGTAGCATGTGACAATTCGTTGGATAGGTAAACAACATAACAACGACTTCCATGTGATATTTTTGCATTCTCTAAAAATTAGGCCAAAATGGAGGTTAAGAAAATATCCTCGTTTATTTAGGACATTACTCGTTTTCGACCATTTTTTACTAGGAAGGCCATAATGTGGCCGATTTGCATTGAATCTTAGCATGTGACAATTTGTTGGATAGGTAAACAACATAACTACGACTTCCATGGTATATTTTTGCATTCTCTAAAAATTCGGCCAAAATGGACGTTAAGAAAATCTCCTCGTTATTTTAGGACATTACTCGTTTTCGACCCTTTTTTACTAGGAAGGCCATAAAGTGGCCGGTTTGAATTGAATCTTAGCATGTGACAATTCGTTGGATAGGTAAACAACAAGGCGACGATTTCCATGGGATATTTTTACATTCTCTAAATATTCGGCCAAAATGGAGGTTAAGAAAATATCCTCGTTAATTTAGGACATTACTCGTTTTTGACCCTTTTTTACTAGGAAGGCCATAATGTGGCCGATTTGCATTGAATCTTAGCATGTGACAATTCGTTGGATAGGTAAACAACATAACTACGACTTCCATGGGATATTTTTGCATTCTCTTAAAATTCGGCCAAAATGGAGGTCAAGAAAATCTCCTCGTTAATTTAGGACATTACTCGTTTTCGACCCTTTTTTACTAGGAAGGCCATAAAGTGGCCGGTTTGTATTGAATCTTAGCATGTGACAATTCGTTGGATAGGTAAACAACATAACAACGACTTCCATGTGATATTTTTGCATTCTCTAAAAATTAGGCCACAATGGAGGTTAAGAAAATCTCCTCGTTAATTTAGGACATTACTCGTTTTCGACCCTTTTTTACTAGGAAGGCCATAATGTGGCCGATTTGCATTGAATCTTAGCATGTGACAATTCGTTGGATTGGTAAACAACATAACTACGACTTCCATGGTATATTTTTGCATTCTCTAAAAATTCGGCCAAAATGGAGGTTAAGAAAATCTCCTCGTTAATTTAGGACATTACTCGTTTTCGACCCTTTTTTACTAGGAAGGCCATAATGTGGCCGATTTGCATTGAATCTTAGCATGTGACAATTCGTTGGATAGGTAAACAACATAACTACGACTTCCATGGGATATTTTTGCATTCTCTTAAAATTCGGCCAAAATGGAGGTCAAGATAATCTTCTCGTTAATTTAGGACATTACTCGTTTTCGACCCTTTTTTACTAGGAAGGCCATAAAGTGGCCGGTTTGTATTGAATCGTAGCATGTGACAATTCGTTGGATAGGTAAACAACATAACAACGACTTCCATGTGATATTTTTGCATTCTCTAAAAATTAGGCCAAAATGGAGGTTAAGAAAATATCCTCGTTTATTTAGGACATTACTCGTTTTCGACCATTTTTTACTAGGAAGGCCATAATGTGGCCGATTTGCATTGAATCTTAGCATGTGACAATTCGTTGGATAGGTAAACAACATAACTACGACTTCCATGGTATATTTTTGCATTCTCTAAAAATTCGGCCAAAATGGAGGTTAAGAAAATCTCCTCGTTAATTTAGGACATTACTCGTTTTCGACCATTTTTTACTAGGAAGGCCATAATGTGGCCGATTTGCATTGAATCTTAGCATGTGACAATTCGTTGGATAGGTAAACAACATAACTACGACTTCCATGGTATATTTTTGCATTCTCTAAAAATTCGGCCAAAATGGAGGTTAAGAAATTCTCCTCGTTAATTTAGGACATTACTCGTTTTCGACCCTTTTTTACTAGGAAGGCCATAATGTGGCCGATTTGCATTGAATCTTAGCATGTGACAATTCGTTGGATAGGTAAACAACATAACTACGACTTCCATGGGATATTTTTGCATTCTCTTAAAATTCGGCCAAAATGGAGGTCAAGAAAATCTTCTCGTTAATTTAGGACATTACTCATTTTCGACCCTTTTTTACTAGGAAGGCCATAAAGTAGCCGGTTTGTATTGAATCGTAGCATGTGACAATTCGTTGGATAGGTAAACAACATAACAACGACTTCCATGTGATATTTTCGCATTCTCTAAAAATTAGGCCAAAATGCAGGTTAAGAAAATCTCCTCGTTAATTTAGGACATTACTCGTTTTCGACCATTTTTTACTAGGAAGGCCATAATGTGGCCGATTTGCATTGAATCTTAGCATGTGACAATTCGTTGGATAGGTAAACAACATAACTACGACTTCCATGGTATATTTTTGCATTCTCTAAAAATTCGGCCAAAATGGAGGTTAAGAAAATCTCCTCGTTAATTTAGGACATTACTCGTTTTCGACCATTTTTTACTAGGAAGGCCATAATGTGGCCGATTTGCATTGAATCATAGCATGTGACAATTCGTTGGATAGGTAAACAACATAACTACGACTTCCATGGTATATTTTTGCATTCTCTAAAAATTCGGCCAAAATGGAGGTTAAGAAATTCTCCTCGTTAATTTAGGACATTACTCGTTTTCGACCCTTTTTTACTAGGAAGGCCATAATGTGGCCGATTTGCATTGAATCTTAGCATGTGACAATTCGTTGGATAGGTAAACAACATAACTACGACTTCCATGGGATATTTTTGCATTCTCTTAAAATTCGGCCAAAATGGAGGTCAAGAAAATCTTCTCGTTAATTTAGGACATTACTCATTTTCGACCCTTTTTTACTAGGAAGGCCATAAAGTAGCCGGTTTGTATTGAATCGTAGCATGTGACAATTCGTTGGATAGGTAAACAACATAACAACGACTTCCATGTGATATTTTCGCATTCTCTAAAAATTAGGCCAAAATGGAGGTTAAGAAAATCTCCTCGTTAATTTAGGACATTACTCGTTTTCGACCATTTTTTACTAGGAATGCCATAATGTGGCCGATTTGCATTGAATCTTAGCATGTGACAATTCGTTGGATAGGTAAACAACATAACTACGACTTCCATGGTATATTTTTGCATTCTCTAAAAATTCGGCCAAAATGGAGGTTAAGAAAATCTCCTCGTTAATTTAGGACATTACTCGTTTTCGACCCTTTTTTACTAGGAAGGCCATAATGTGGCCGATTTGCATTGAATCTTAGCATGTGACAATTCGTTGGATAGGTAAACAACATAACTACGACTTCCATGGGATATTTTTGCATTCTCTTAAAATTTGGCCAAAATGGAGGTCAAGATAATCTTCTCGTTAATTTAGGACATTACTCGTTTTCGACCCTTTTTTACTAGGAAGGCCATAAAGTGGCCGGTTTGTATTGAATCGTAGCATGTGACAATTCGTTGGATAGGTAAACAACATAACAACGACTTCCATGTGATATTTTTGCATTCTCTAAAAATTAGGCCAAAATGGAGGTTAAGAAAATATCCTCGTTAATTTAGGACATTACTCGTTTTCGACCATTTTTTACTAGGAAGGCCATAATGTGGCCGATTTGCATTGAATCTTAGCATGTGACAATTCGTTGGATAGGTAAACAACATAACTACGACTTCCATGGTATATTTTTGCATTCTCTAAAAATTCGGCCAAAATGGAGGTTAAGAAAATCTCCTCGTTAATTTAGGACATTACTCATTTTCGACCATTTTTTACTAGGAAGGCCATAATGTGGCCGATTTGCATTGAATCTTAGCATGTGACAATTCGTTGGATAGGTAACCAACATAACTACGACTTCCGTGGGATATTTTTGCATTCTCTAAAAATTCGGCCAAAATGGAGGTTAAGAAAATATCCTCGTTAATTTAGGACATTACTCGTTTTTGACCCTTTTTTACTAGGAAGGCCATAATGTGGCCGATTTGCATTGAATCTTAGCATGTGACAATTCGTTGGATAGGTAAACAACATAACTACGACTTCCATGGTATATTTTTGCATTCTCTTAAAATTCGGCCAAAATGGAGGTCAAGAAAATCTTCTCGTTAATTTAGGACATTACTCATTTTCGACCCTTTTTTACTAGGAAGGCCATAAAGTAGCCGGTTTGTATTGAATCGTAGCATGTGACAATTCGTTGGATAGGTAAACAACATAACAACGACTTCCATGTGATATTTTCGCATTCTCTAAAAATTAGGCCAAAATGGAGGTTAAGAAAATCTCCTCGTTAATTTAGGACATTACTCGTTTTCGACCATTTTTTACTAGGAATGCCATAATGTGGCCGATTTGCATTGAATCATAGCATGTGACAATTCGTTGGATAGGTAAACAACATAACTACGACTTCCATGGTATATTTTTGCATTCTCTAAAAATTCGGCCAAAATGGAGGTTAAGAAAATCTCCTCGTTAATTTAGGACATTACTCGTTTTCGACCCTTTTTTACTAGGAAGGCCATAATGTGGCCGATTTGCATTGAATCTTAGCATGTGACAATTCGTTGGATAGGTAAACAACATAACTACGACTTCCATGGGATATTTTTGCATTCTCTTAAAATTCGGCCAAAATGGAGGTCAAGATAATCTTCTCGTTAATTTAGGACATTACTCGTTTTCGACCCTTTTTTACTAGGAAGGCCATAAAGTGGCCGGTTTGTATTGAATCGTAGCATGTGACAATTCGTTGGATAGGTAAACAACATAACAACGACTTCCATGTGATATTTTTGCATTCTCTAAAAATTAGGCCAAAATGGAGGTTAAGAAAATATCCTCGTTAATTTAGGACATTACTCGTTTTCGACCATTTTTTACTAGGAAGGCCATAATGTGGCCGATTTGCATTGAATCTTAGCATGTGACAATTCGTTGGATAGGTAAACAACATAACTACGACTTCCATGGTATATTTTTGCATTCTCTAAAAATTCGGCCAAAATGGAGGTTAAGAAAATCTCCTCGTTAATTTAGGACATTACTCGTTTTCGACCATTTTTTACTAGGAAGGCCATAATGTGGCCGATTTGCATTGAATCTTAGCATGTGACAATTCGTTGGATAGGTAAACAACATTACTACGACTTCCATGGTATATTTTTGCATTCTCTAAAAATTCGGCCAAAATGGAGGTTAAGAAAATCTCCTCGTTAATTTAGGACATTACTCGTTTTCGACCCTTTTTTACTAGGAAGGCCATAATGTGGCCGATTTGCATTGAATCTTAGCATGTGACAATTCGTTGGATAGGTAAACAACATAACTACGACTTCCATGGGATATTTTTGCATTCTCTTAAAATTCGGCCAAAATGGAGGTCAAGAAAATCTTCTCGTTAATTTAGGACATTACTCCTTTTCGACCCTTTTTTACTAGGAAGGCCATAAAGTGGCCGGTTTGTATTGAATCGTAGCATGTGACAATTCGTTGGATAGGTAAACAACATAACAACGACTTCCATGTGATATTTTTGCATTCTCTAAAAATTAGGCCAAAATGGAGGTTAAGAAAATATCCTCGTTAATTTAGGACATTACTCGTTTTCGACCATTTTTTACTAGGAAGGCCATAATGTGGCCGATTTGCATTGAATCTTAGCATGTGACAATTCGTTGGATAGGTAAACAACATAACTACGACTTCCATGGTATATTTTTGCATTCTCTAAAAATTCGGCCAAAATGGAGGTTAAGAAAATCTCCTCGTTAATTTAGGACATTACTCGTTTTCGACCAGTTTTTACTAGGAAGGCCATAATGTGGCCGATTTGCATTGAATCTTAGCATGTGACAATTCGTTGGATAGGTAAACAACATAACTACGACTTCCATGGTATATTTTTGCATTCTCTAAAAATTCGGCCAAAATGGAGGTTAAGAAAATCTCCTCGTTAATTTAGGACATTACTCGTTTTCGACCCTTTTTTACTAGGAAGGCCATAATGTGGCCGATTTGCATTGAATCTTAGCATGTGACAATTCGTTGGATAGGTAAACAACATAACTACGACTTCCATGGGATATTTTTGCATTCTCTTAAAATTCGGCCAAAATGGAGGTCAAGAAAATCTTCTCGTTAATTTAGGACATTACTCCTTTTCGACCCTTTTTTACTAGGAAGGCCATAAAGTGGCCGGTTTGTATTGAATCGTAGCATGTGACAATTCGTTGGATAGGTAAACAACATAACAACGACTTCCATGTGATATTTTTGCATTCTCTAAAAATTAGGCCAAAATGGAGGTTAAGAAAATATCCTCGTTAATTTAGGACATTACTCGTTTTCGACCATTTTTTACTAGGAAGGCCATAATGTGGCCGATTTGCATTGAATCTTAGCATGTGACAATTCGTTGGATAGGTAAACAACATAACTACGACTTCCATGGTATATTTTTGCATTCTCTAAAAATTCGGCCAAAATGGAGGTTAAGAAAATCTCCTCGTTAATTTAGGACATTACTCGTTTTCGACCATTTTTTACTAGGAAGGCCATAATGTGGCCGATTTGCATTGAATCTTAGCATGTGACAATTCGTTGGATAGGTAAACAACATAACTACGACTTCCATGGTATATTGTTGCATTCTCTAAAAATTCGGCCAAAATGGAGGTTAAGAAAATCTCCTCGTTAATTTAGGACATTACTCGTTTTCGACCCTTTTTTACTAGGAAGGCCATAATGTGGCCGATTTGCATTGAATCTTAGCATGTGACAATTCGTTGGATAGGTAAACAACATAACTACGACTTCCATGGGATATTTTTGCATTCTCTTAAAATTCGGCCAAAATGGAGGTCAAGAAAATCTTCTCGTTAATTTAGGACATTACTCCTTTTCGACCCTTTTTTACTAGGAAGGCCATAAAGTGGCCGGTTTGTATTGAATCGTAGCATGTGACAATTCGTTGGATAGGTAAACAACATAACAACGACTTCCATGTGATATTTTTGCATTCTCTAAAAATTAGGCCAAAATGGAGGTTAAGAAAATCTCCTCGTTAATTTAGGACATTACTCGTTTTCGACCATTTTTTACTAGGAAGGCCATAATGTGGCCGATTTGCATTGAATCTTAGCATGTGACAATTCGTTGGATAGGTAAACAACATAACTACGACTTCCATGGGATATTTTTGCATTCTCTTAAAATTCGGCCAAAATGGAGGTCAAGAAAATCTTCTCGTTAATTTAGGACATTACTCGTTTTCGACCCTTTTTTACTAGGAAGGCCATAAAGTGGCCGGTTTGTATTGAGTCGTAGCATGTGACAATTCGTTGGATAGGTAAACAACATAACAACGACTTCCATGTGATATTTTTGCATTCTCTAAAAATTAGGCCAAAATGGAGGTTAAGAAAATCTCCTCGTTAATTTAGGACATTACTCGTTTTCGACCATTTTTTACTAGGAAGGCCATAATGTGGCCGATTTGCATTGAATCTTAGCATGTGACAATTCGTTGGATAGGTAAACAACATAACTACGACTTCCATGGTATATTTTTGCATTCTCTCAAAATTCGGCCAAAATGGAGGTTAAGAAAATCTCCTCGTTAATTTAGGACATTACTCGTTTTCGACCCTTTTTTACTAGGAAGGCCATAATGTGGCCGATTTGCATTGAATCTTAGCATGTGACAATTCGTTGGATAGGTAAACAACATAACTACGACTTCCATGGTATATTTTTGCATTCCCTAAAAATTCGGCCAAAATGGAGGTTAAGAAAATCTCCTCGTTAATTTAGGACATTACTCGTTTTCGACCCTTTTTTACTAGGAAGGCCATAATGTGGCCGATTTGCATTGAATCTTAGCATGTGACAATTCGTTGGATAGGTAAACAACATAACTACGACTTCCATGGGATATTTTTGCATTCTCTTAAAATTCGGCCAAAATGGAGGTCAAGAAAATCTTCTCGTTAATTTAGGACATTACTCGTTTTCGACCCTTTTTTACTAGGAAGGCCATAAAGTAGCCGGTTTGTATTGAATCGTAGCATGTGACAATTCGTTGGATAGGTAAACAACATAACAACGACTTCCATGTGATATTTTCGCATTCTCTAAAAATTAGGCCAAAATGGAGGTTAAGAAAATCTCCTCGTTAATTTAGGACATTACTCGTTTTCGACCATTTTTTACTAGGAATGCCATAATGTGGCCGATTTGCATTGAATCTTAGCATGTGACAATTCGTTGGATAGGTAAACAACATAACTACGACTTCCATGGTATATTTTTGCATTCTCTAAAAATTCGGCCAAAATGGAGGTTAAGAAAATCTCCTCGTTAATTTAGGACATTACTCGTTTTCGACCATTTTTTACTAGGAAGGCCATAATGTGGCCGATTTGCATTGAATCTTAGCATGTGACAATTCGTTGGATAGGTAAACAACATAACTACGACTTCCATGGTATATTTTTGCATTCTCTAAAAATTCGGCCAAAATGGAGGTTAAGAAAATCTCCTCGTTAATTTAGGACATTACTCGTTTTCGACCATTTTTTACTAGGAAGGCCATAATGTGGCCGATTTGCATTGAATCTTAGCATGTGACAATTCGTTGGATAGGTAAACAACATAACTACGACTTCCATGGTATATTTTTGCATTCTCTAAAAATTCGGCCAAAATGGAGGTTAAGAAAATCTCCTCGTTAATTTAGGACATTACTCGTTTTCGACCCTTTTTTACTAGGAAGGCCATAATGTGGCCGATTTGCATTGAATCTTAGCATGTGACAATTCGTTGGATAGGTAAACAACATAACTACGACTTCCATGGGATATTTTTGCATTCTCTTAAAATTCGGCCAAAATGGAGGTCAAGATAATCTTCTCGTTAATTTAGGACATTACTCGTTTTCGACCCTTTTTTACTAGGAAGGCCATAAAGTGGCCGGTTTGTATTGAATCGTAGCATGTGACAATTCGTTGGATAGGTAAACAACATAACAACGACTTCCATGTGATATTTTTGCATTCTCTAAAAATTAGGCCAAAATGGAGGTTAAGAAAATATCCTCGTTAATTTAGGACATTACTCGTTTTCGACCATTTTTTACTAGGAAGGCCATAATGTGGCCGATTTGCATTGAATCTTAGCATGTGACAATTCGTTGGATAGGTAAACAACATAACTACGACTTCCATGGTATATTTTTGCATTCTCTAAAAATTCGGCCAAAATGGAGGTTAAGAAAATCTCCTCGTTAATTTAGGACATTACTCGTTTTCGACCATTTTTTACTAGGAAGGCCATAATGTGGCCGATTTGCATTGAATCTTAGCATGTGACAATTCGTTGGATAGGTAAACAACATTACTACGACTTCCATGGTATATTTTTGCATTCTCTAAAAATTCGGCCAAAATGGAGGTTAAGAAAATCTCCTCGTTAATTTAGGACATTACTCGTTTTCGACCCTTTTTTACTAGGAAGGCCATAATGTGGCCGATTTGCATTGAATCTTAGCATGTGACAATTCGTTGGATAGGTAAACAACATAACTACGACTTCCATGGGATATTTTTGCATTCTCTTAAAATTCGGCCAAAATGGAGGTCAAGAAAATCTTCTCGTTAATTTAGGACATTACTCCTTTTCGACCCTTTTTTACTAGGAAGGCCATAAAGTGGCCGGTTTGTATTGAATCGTAGCATGTGACAATTCGTTGGATAGGTAAACAACATAACAACGACTTCCATGTGATATTTTTGCATTCTCTAAAAATTAGGCCAAAATGGAGGTTAAGAAAATATCCTCGTTAATTTAGGACATTACTCGTTTTCGACCATTTTTTACTAGGAAGGCCATAATGTGGCCGATTTGCATTGAATCTTAGCATGTGACAATTCGTTGGATAGGTAAACAACATAACTACGACTTCCATGGTATATTTTTGCATTCTCTAAAAATTCGGCCAAAATGGAGGTTAAGAAAATCTCCTCGTTAATTTAGGACATTACTCGTTTTCGACCATTTTTTACTAGGAAGGCCATAATGTGGCCGATTTGCATTGAATCTTAGCATGTGACAATTCGTTGGATAGGTAAACAACATAACTACGACTTCCATGGTATATTTTTGCATTCTCTAAAAATTCGGCCAAAATGGAGGTTAAGAAAATCTCCTCGTTAATTTAGGACATTACTCGTTTTCGACCCTTTTTTACTAGGAAGGCCATAATGTGGCCGATTTGCATTGAATCTTAGCATGTGACAATTCGTTGGATAGGTAAACAACATAACTACGACTTCCATGGGATATTTTTGCATTCTCTTAAAATTCGGCCAAAATGGAGGTCAAGAAAATCTTCTCGTTAATTTAGGACATTACTCCTTTTCGACCCTTTTTTACTAGGAAGGCCATAAAGTGGCCGGTTTGTATTGAATCGTAGCATGTGACAATTCGTTGGATAGGTAAACAACATAACAACGACTTCCATGTGATATTTTTGCATTCTCTAAAAATTAGGCCAAAATGGAGGTTAAGAAAATATCCTCGTTAATTTAGGACATTACTCGTTTTCGACCATTTTTTACTAGGAAGGCCATAATGTGGCCGATTTGCATTGAATCTTAGCATGTGACAATTCGTTGGATAGGTAAACAACATAACTACGACTTCCATGGTATATTTTTGCATTCTCTAAAAATTCGGCCAAAATGGAGGTTAAGAAAATCTCCTCGTTAATTTAGGACATTACTCGTTTTCGACCATTTTTTACTAGGAAGGCCATAATGTGGCCGATTTGCATTGAATCTTAGCATGTGACAATTCGTTGGATAGGTAAACAACATAACTACGACTTCCATGGTATATTGTTGCATTCTCTAAAAATTCGGCCAAAATGGAGGTTAAGAAAATCTCCTCGTTAATTTAGGACATTACTCGTTTTCGACCCTTTTTTACTAGGAAGGCCATAATGTGGCCGATTTGCATTGAATCTTAGCATGTGACAATTCGTTGGATAGGTAAACAACATAACTACGACTTCCATGGGATATTTTTGCATTCTCTTAAAATTCGGCCAAAATGGAGGTCAAGAAAATCTTCTCGTTAATTTAGGACATTACTCCTTTTCGACCCTTTTTTACTAGGAAGGCCATAAAGTGGCCGGTTTGTATTGAATCGTAGCATGTGACAATTCGTTGGATAGGTAAACAACATAACAACGACTTCCATGTGATATTTTTGCATTCTCTAAAAATTAGGCCAAAATGGAGGTTAAGAAAATCTCCTCGTTAATTTAGGACATTACTCGTTTTCGACCATTTTTTACTAGGAAGGCCATAATGTGGCCGATTTGCATTGAATCTTAGCATGTGACAATTCGTTGGATAGGTAAACAACATAACTACGACTTCCATGGGATATTTTTGCATTCTCTTAAAATTCGGCCAAAATGGAGGTCAAGAAAATCTTCTCGTTAATTTAGGACATTACTCGTTTTCGACCCTTTTTTACTAGGAAGGCCATAAAGTGGCCGGTTTGTATTGAGTCGTAGCATGTGACAATTCGTTGGATAGGTAAACAACATAACAACGACTTCCATGTGATATTTTTGCATTCTCTAAAAATTAGGCCAAAATGGAGGTTAAGAAAATCTCCTCGTTAATTTAGGACATTACTCGTTTTCGACCATTTTTTACTAGGAAGGCCATAATGTGGCCGATTTGCATTGAATCTTAGCATGTGACAATTCGTTGGATAGGTAAACAACATAACTACGACTTCCATGGTATATTTTTGCATTCCCTAAAAATTCGGCCAAAATGGAGGTTAAGAAAATCTCCTCGTTAATTTAGGACATTACTCGTTTTCGACCCTTTTTTACTAGGAAGGCCATAATGTGGCCGATTTGCATTGAATCTTAGCATGTGACAATTCGTTGGATAGGTAAACAACATAACTACGACTTCCATGGGATATTTTTGCATTCTCTTAAAATTCGGCCAAAATGGAGGTCAAGAAAATCTTCTCGTTAATTTAGGACATTACTCGTTTTCGACCCTTTTTTACTAGGAAGGCCATAAAGTAGCCGGTTTGTATTGAATCGTAGCATGTGACAATTCGTTGGATAGGTAAACAACATAACAACGACTTCCATGTGATATTTTCGCATTCTCTAAAAATTAGGCCAAAATGGAGGTTAAGAAAATCTCCTCGTTAATTTAGGACATTACTCGTTTTCGACCATTTTTTACTAGGAATGCCATAATGTGGCCGATTTGCATTGAATCTTAGCATGTGACAATTCGTTGGATAGGTAAACAACATAACTACGACTTCCATGGTATATTTTTGCATTCTCTAAAAATTCGGCCAAAATGGAGGTTAAGAAAATCTCCTCGTTAATTTAGGACATTACTCGTTTTCGACCATTTTTTACTAGGAAGGCCATAATGTGGCCGATTTGCATTGAATCTTAGCATGTGACAATTCGTTGGATAGGTAAACAACATAACTACGACTTCCATGGTATATTTTTGCATTCTCTAAAAATTCGGCCAAAATGGAGGTTAAGAAAATCTCCTCGTTAATTTAGGACATTACTCGTTTTCGACCATTTTTTACTAGGAAGGCCATAATGTGGCCGATTTGCATTGAATCTTAGCATGTGACAATTCGTTGGATAGGTAAACAACATAACTACGACTTCCATGGTATATTTTTGCATTCTCTAAAAATTCGGCCAAAATGGAGGTTAAGAAAATCTCCTCGTTAATTTAGGACATTACTCGTTTTCGACCCTTTTTTACTAGGAAGGCCATAATGTGGCCGATTTGCATTGAATCTTAGCATGTGACAATTCGTTGGATAGGTAAACAACATAACTACGACTTCCATGGGATATTTTTGCATTCTCTTAAAATTCGGCCAAAATGGAGGTCAAGAAAATCTTCTCGTTAATTTAGGACATTACTCCTTTTCGACCCTTTTTTACTAGGAAGGCCATAACGTGGCCGGTTTGTATTGAATCGTAGCATGTGACAATTCGTTGGATAGGTAAACAACATAACAACGACTTCCATGTGATATTTTTGCATTCTCTAAAAATTAGGCCAAAATGGAGGTTAAGAAAATATCCTCGTTAATTTAGGACATTACTCGTTTTCGACCATTTTTTACTAGGAAGGCCATAATGTGGCCGATTTGCATTGAATCTTAGCATGTGACAATTCGTTGGATAGGTAAACAACATAACTACGACTTCCATGGTATATTTTTGCATTCTCTAAAAATTCGGCCAAAATGGAGGTTAAGAAAATCTCCTCGTTAATTTAGGACATTACTCGTTTTCGACCATTTTTTACTAGGAAGGCCATAATGTGGCCGATTTGCATTGAATCTTAGCATGTGACAATTCGTTGGATAGGTAAACAACATAACTACGACTTCCATGGTATATTGTTGCATTCTCTAAAAATTCGGCCAAAATGGAGGTTAAGAAAATCTCCTCGTTAATTTAGGACATTACTCGTTTTCGACCCTTTTTTACTAGGAAGGCCATAATGTGGCCGATTTGCATTGAATCTTAGCATGTGACAATTCGTTGGATAGGTAAACAACATAACTACGACTTCCATGGGATATTTTTGCATTCTCTTAAAATTCGGCCAAAATGGAGGTCAAGAAAATCTTCTCGTTAATTTAGGACATTACTCCTTTTCGACCCTTTTTTACTAGGAAGGCCATAAAGTGGCCGGTTTGTATTGAATCGTAGCATGTGACAATTCGTTGGATAGGTAAACAACATAACAACGACTTCCATGTGATATTTTTGCATTCTCTAAAAATTAGGCCAAAATGGAGGTTAAGAAAATCTCCTCGTTAATTTAGGACATTACTCGTTTTCGACCATTTTTTACTAGGAAGGCCATAATGTGGCCGATTTGCATTGAATCTTAGCATGTGACAATTCGTTGGATAGGTAAACAACATAACTACGACTTCCATGGGATATTTTTGCATTCTCTTAAAATTCGGCCAAAATGGAGGTCAAGAAAATCTTCTCGTTAATTTAGGACATTACTCGTTTTCGACCCTTTTTTACTAGGAAGGCCATAAAGTGGCCGGTTTGTATTGAGTCGTAGCATGTGACAATTCGTTGGATAGGTAAACAACATAACAACGACTTCCATGTGATATTTTTGCATTCTCTAAAAATTAGGCCAAAATGGAGGTTAAGAAAATCTCCTCGTTAATTTAGGACATTACTCGTTTTCGACCATTTTTTACTAGGAAGGCCATAATGTGGCCGATTTGCATTGAATCTTAGCATGTGACAATTCGTTGGATAGGTAAACAACATAACTACGACTTCCATGGTATATTTTTGCATTCTCTCAAAATTCGGCCAAAATGGAGGTTAAGAAAATCTCCTCGTTAATTTAGGACATTACTCGTTTTCGACCCTTTTTTACTAGGAAGGCCATAATGTGGCCGATTTGCATTGAATCTTAGCATGTGACAATTCGTTGGATAGGTAAACAACATAACTACGACTTCCATGGTATATTTTTGCATTCCCTAAAAATTCGGCCAAAATGGAGGTTAAGAAAATCTCCTCGTTAATTTAGGACATTACTCGTTTTCGACCCTTTTTTACTAGGAAGGCCATAATGTGGCCGATTTGCATTGAATCTTAGCATGTGACAATTCGTTGGATAGGTAAACAACATAACTACGACTTCCATGGGATATTTTTGCATTCTCTTAAAATTCGGCCAAAATGGAGGTCAAGAAAATCTTCTCGTTAATTTAGGACATTACTCGTTTTCGACCCTTTTTTACTAGGAAGGCCATAAAGTAGCCGGTTTGTATTGAATCGTAGCATGTGACAATTCGTTGGATAGGTAAACAACATAACAACGACTTCCATGTGATATTTTCGCATTCTCTAAAAATTAGGCCAAAATGGAGGTTAAGAAAATCTCCTCGTTAATTTAGGACATTACTCGTTTTCGACCATTTTTTACTAGGAATGCCATAATGTGGCCGATTTGCATTGAATCTTAGCATGTGACAATTCGTTGGATAGGTAAACAACATAACTACGACTTCCATGGTATATTTTTGCATTCTCTAAAAATTCGGCCAAAATGGAGGTTAAGAAAATCTCCTCGTTAATTTAGGACATTACTCGTTTTCGACCCTTTTTTACTAGGAATGCCATAATGTGGCCGATTTGCATTGAATCTTAGCATGTGACAATTCGTTGGATAGGTAAACAACATAACTACGACTTCCATGGGATATTTTTGCATTCTCTTAAAATTCGGCCAAAATGGAGGTCAAGATAATCTTCTCGTTAATTTAGGACATTACTCGTTTTCGACCCTTTTTTACTAGGAAGGCCATAAAGTGGCCGGTTTGTATTGAATCGTAGCATGTGACAATTCGTTGGATAGGTAAACAACATAACAACGACTTCCATGTGATATTTTTGCATTCTCTAAAAATTAGGCCAAAATGGAGGTTAAGAAAATATCCTCGTTAATTTAGGACATTACTCGTTTTCGACCATTTTTTACTAGGAAGGCCATAATGTGGCCGATTTGCATTGAATCTTAGCATGTGACAATTCGTTGGATAGGTAAACAACATAACTACGACTTCCATGGTATATTTTTGCATTCTCTAAAAATTCGGCCAAAATGGAGGTTAAGAAAATCTCCTCGTTAATTTAGGACATTACTCGTTTTCGACCATTTTTTACTAGGAAGGCCATAATGTGGCCGATTTGCATTGAATCTTAGCATGTGACAATTCGTTGGATAGGTAAACAACATAACTACGACTTCCATGGTATATTTTTGCATTCTCTAAAAATTCGGCCAAAATGGAGGTTAAGAAAATCTCCTCGTTAATTTAGGACATTACTCGTTTTCGACCCTTTTTTACTAGGAAGGCCATAATGTGGCCGATTTGCATTGAATCTTAGCATGTGACAATTCGTTGGATAGGTAAACAACATAACTACGACTTCCATGGGATATTTTTGCATTCTCTTAAAATTCGGCCAAAATGGAGGTCAAGAAAATCTTCTCGTTAATTTAGGACATTACTCATTTTCGACCCTTTTTTACTAGGAAGGCCATAAAGTGGCCGGTTTGTATTGAATCGTAGCATGTGACAATTCGTTGGATAGGTAAACAACATAACAACGACTTCCATGTGATATTTTTGCATTCTCTAAAAATTAGGCCAAAATGGAGGTTAAGAAAATCTCCTCGTTAATTTAGGACATTACTCGTTTTCGACCATTTTTTACTAGGAAGGCCATAATGTGGCCGATTTGCATTGAATCTTAGCATGTGACAATTCGTTGGATAGGTAAACAACATAACTACGACTTCCATGGGATATTTTTGCATTCTCTTAAAATTCGGCCAAAATGGAGGTCAAGAAAATCTTCTCGTTAATTTAGGACATTACTCGTTTTCGACCCTTTTTTACTAGGAAGGCCATAAAGTGGCCGGTTTGTATTGAGTCGTAGCATGTGACAATTCGTTGGATAGGTAAACAACATAACAACGACTTCCATGTGATATTTTTGCATTCTCTAAAAATTAGGCCAAAATGGAGGTTAAGAAAATCTCCTCGTTAATTTAGGACATTACTCGTTTTCGACCATTTTTTACTAGGAAGGCCATAATGTGGCCGATTTGCATTGAATCTTAGCATGTGACAATTCGTTGGATAGGTAAACAACATAACTACGACTTCCATGGTATATTTTTGCATTCTCTCAAAATTCGGCCAAAATGGAGGTAAAGAAAATCTCCTCGTTAATTTAGGACATTACTCGTTTTCGACCCTTTTTTACTAGGAAGGCCATAATGTGGCCGATTTGCATTGAATCTTAGCATGTGACAATTCGTTGGATAGGTAAACAACATAACTACGACTTCCATGGGATATTTTTGCATTCTCTTAAAATTCGGCCAAAATGGAGGTCAAGATAATCTTCTCGTTAATTTAGGACATTACTCGTTTTCGACCCTTTTTTATTAGGAAGGCCATAAAGTGGCCGGTTTGTATTGAATCGTAGCATGTGACAATTCGTTGGATAGGTAAACAACATAACAACGACTTCCATGTGATATTTTTGCATTCTCTAAAAATTAGGCCAAAATGGAGGTTAAGAAAATATCCTCGTTAATTTAGGACATTACTCGTTTTCGACCATTTTTTACTAGGAAGGCCATAATGTGGCCGATTTGCATTGAATCTTAGCATGTGACAATTCGTTGGATAGGTAAACAACATAACTACGACTTCCATGGTATATTTTTGCATTCTCTAAAAATTCGGCCAAAATGGAGGTTAAGAAAATCTCCTCGTTAATTTAGGACATTACTCGTTTTCGACCATTTTTTACTAGGAAGGCCATAATGTGGCCGATTTGCATTGAATCTTAGCATGTGACAATTCGTTGGATAGGTAAACAACGTAACTACGACTTCCATGGTATATTTTTGCATTCTCTCAAAATTCGGCCAAAATGGAGGTAAAGAAAATCTCCTCGTTAATTTAGGACATTACTCGTTTTCGACCCTTTTTTACTAGGAAGGCCATAATGTGGCCGATTTGCATTGAATCTTAGCATGTGACAATTCGTTGGATAGGTAAACAACATAACTACGACTTCCATGGGATATTTTTGCATTCTCTTAAAATTCGGCCAAAATGGAGGTCAAGATAATCTTCTCGTTAATTTAGGACATTACTCGTTTTCGACCCTTTTTTATTAGGAAGGCCATAAAGTGGCCGGTTTGTATTGAATCGTAGCATGTGACAATTCGTTGGATAGGTAAACAACATAACAACGACTTCCATGTGATATTTTTGCATTCTCTAAAAATTAGGCCAAAATGGAGGTTAAGAAAATATCCTCGTTAATTTAGGACATTACTCGTTTTCGACCATTTTTTACTAGGAAGGCCATAATGTGGCCGATTTGCATTGAATCTTAGCATGTGACAATTCGTTGGATAGGTAAACAACATAACTACGACTTCCATGGTATATTTTTGCATTCTCTAAAAATTCGGCCAAAATGGAGGTTAAGAAAATCTCCTCGTTAATTTAGGACATTACTCGTTTTCGACCATTTTTTACTAGGAAGGCCATAATGTGGCCGATTTGCATTGAATCTTAGCATGTGACAATTCGTTGGATAGGTAAACAACATAACTACGACTTCCATGGTATATTTTTGCATTCTCTAAAAATTCGGCCAAAATGGAGGTTAAGAAAATCTCCTCGTTAATTTAGGACATTACTCGTTTTCGACCCTTTTTTACTAGGAAGGCCATAATGTGGCCGATTTGCATTGAATCTTAGCATGTGACAATTCGTTGGATAGGTAAACAACATAACTACGACTTCCATGGGATATTTTTGCATTCTCTTAAAATTCGGCCAAAATGGAGGTCAAGAAAATCTTCTCGTTAATTTAGGACATTACTCATTTTCGACCCTTTTTTACTAGGAAGGCCATAAAGTGGCCGGTTTGTATTGAATCGTAGCATGTGACAATTTGTTGGATAGGTAAACAACATAACAACGACTTCCATGTGATATTTTTGCATTCTCTAAAAATTAGGCCAAAATGGAGGTTAAGAAAATCTCCTCGTTAATTTAGGACATTACTCGTTTTCGACCATTTTTTACTAGGAAGGCCATAATGTGGCCGATTTGCATTGAATCTTAGCATGTGACAATTCGTTGGATAGGTAAACAACATAACTACGACTTCCATGGGATATTTTTGCATTCTCTTAAAATTCGGCCAAAATGGAGGTCAAGAAAATCTTCTCGTTAATTTAGGACATTACTCGTTTTCGACCCTTTTTTACTAGGAAGGCCATAAAGTGGCCGGTTTGTATTGAGTCGTAGCATGTGACAATTCGTCGGATAGGTAAACAACATAACAACGACTTCCATGTGATATTTTTGCATTCTCTAAAAATTAGGCCAAAATGGAGGTTAAGAAAATCTCCTCGTTAATTTAGGACATTACTCGTTTTCGACCATTTTTTACTAGGAAGGCCATAATGTGGCCGATTTGCATTGAATCTTAGCATGTGACAATTCGTTGGATAGGTAAACAACATAACTACGACTTCCATGGTATATTTTTGCATTCTCTCAAAATTCGGCCAAAATGGAGGTTAAGAAAATCTCCTCGTTAATTTAGGACATTACTCGTTTTCGACCCTTTTTTACTAGGAAGGCCATAATGTGGCCGATTTGCATTGAATCTTAGCATGTGACAATTCGTTGGATAGGTAAACAACATAACTACGACTTCCATGGTATATTTTTGCATTCCCTAAAAATTCGGCCAAAATGGAGGTTAAGAAAATCTCCTCGTTAATTTAGGACATTACTCGTTTTCGACCCTTTTTTACTAGGAAGGCCATAATGTGGCCGATTTGCATTGAATCTTAGCATGTGACAATTCGTTGGATAGGTAAACAACATAACTACGACTTCCATGGGATATTTTTGCATTCTCTTAAAATTCGGCCAAAATGGAGGTCAAGAAAATCTTCTCGTTAATTTAGGACATTACTCGTTTTCGACCCTTTTTTACTAGGAAGGCCATAAAGTGGCCGGTTTGTATTGAATCGTAGCATGTGACAATTCGTTGGATAGGTAAACAACATAACAACGACTTCCATGTGATATTTTTGCATTCTCTAAAAATTAGGCCAAAATGGAGGTTAAGAAAATATCCTCGTTAATTTAGGACATTACTCGTTTTCGACCATTTTTTACTAGGAAGGCCATAATGTGGCCGATTTGCATTGAATCTTAGCATGTGACAATTCGTTGGATAGGTAAACAACATAACTACGACTTCCATGGTATATTTTTGCATTCTCTAAAAATTCGGCCAAAATGGAGGTTAAGAAAATCTCCTCGTTAATTTAGGACATTACTCGTTTTCGACCATTTTTTACTAGAAAGGCCATAATGTGGCCGATTTGCATTGAATCTTAGCATGTGACAATTCGTTGGATAGGTAAACAACATAACTACGACTTCCATGGTATATTTTTGCATTCTCTAAAAATTCGGCCAAATTGGAGGTTAAGAAAATCTCCTCGTTAATTTAGGACATTACTCGTTTTCGACCCTTTTTTACTAGGAAGGCCATAATGTGGCCGATTTGCATTGAATCTTAGCATGTGACAATTCGTTGGATAGGTAAACAACATAACTACGACTTCCATGGGATATTTTTGCATTCTCTTAAAATTCGGCCAAAATGGAGGTCAAGAAAATCTTCTCGTTAATTTAGGACATTACTCATTTTCGACCCTTTTTTACTAGGAAGGCCATAAAGTGGCCGGTTTGTATTGAATCGTAGCATGTGACAATTCGTTGGATAGGTAAACAACATAACAACGACTTCCATGTGATATTTTTGCATTCTCTAAAAATTAGGCCAAAATGGAGGTTAAGAAAATCTCCTCGTTAATTTAGGACATTACTCGTTTTCGACCATTTTTTACTAGGAATGCAATAATGTGGCCGATTTGCATTGAATCTTAGCATGTGACAATTCGTTGGATAGGTAAACAACATAACTACGACTTCCATGGTATATTTTTGCATTCTCTAAAAATTCGGCCAAAATGGAGGTTAAGAAAATCTCCTCGTTAATTTAGGACATTACTCGTTTTCGACCATTTTTTACTAGAAAGGCCATAATGTGGCCGATTTGCATTGAATCTTAGCATGTGACAATTCGTTGGATAGGTAAACAACATAACTACGACTTCCATGGTATATTTTTGCATTCTCTAAAAATTCGGCCAAATTGGAGGTTAAGAAAATCTCCTCGCTAATTTAGGACATTACTCGTTTTCGACCCTTTTTTACTAGGAAGGCCATAATGTGGCCGATTTGCATTGAATCTTAGCATGTGACAATTCGTTGGATAGGTAAACAACATAACTACGACTTCCATGGGATATTTTTGCATTCTCTTAAAATTCGGCCAAAATGGAGGTCAAGAAAATCTTCTCGTTAATTTAGGACATTACTCATTTTCGACCCTTTTTTACTAGGAAGGCCATAAAGTGGCCGGTTTGTATTGAATCGTAGCATGTGACAATTCGTTGGATAGGTAAACAACATAACAACGACTTCCATGTGATATTTTTGCATTCTCTAAAAATTAGGCCAAAATGGAGGTTAAGAAAATCTCCTCGTTAATTTAGGACATTACTCGTTTTCGACCATTTTTTACTAGGAATGCAATAATGTGGCCGATTTGCATTGAATCTTAGCATGTGACAATTCGTTGGATAGGTAAACAACATAACTACGACTTCCATGGTATATTTTTGCATTCTCTAAAAATTCGGCCAAAATGGAGGTTAAGAAAATCTCCTCGTTAATTTAGGACATTACTCGTTTTCGACCATTTTTTACTAGGAAGGCCATAATGTGGCCGATTTGCATTGAATCTTAGCATGTGACAATTCGTTGGATAGGTAAACAACATAACTACGACTTCCATGGGATATTTTTGCATTCTCTAAAAATTCGGCCAAAATGGAGGTCAAGAAAATCTTCTCGTTAATTTAGGACATTACTCGTTTTCGACCCTTTTTTACTAGGAAGGCCATAAAGTGGCCGGTTTGTATTGAGTCGTAGCATGTGACAATTCGTTGGATAGGTAAACAACATAACAACGACTTCCATGTGATATTTTTGCATTCTCTAAAAATTAGGCCAAAATGGAGGTTAAGAAAATCTCCTCGTTAATTTAGGACATTACTCGTTTTCGACCATTTTTTACTAGGAAGGCCATAATGTGGCCGATTTGCATTGAATCTTAGCATGTGACAATTCGTTGGATAGGTAAACAACATAACTACGAATTCCATGGTATATTTTTGCATTCTCTAAAAATTCGGCCAAAATGGAGGTTAAGAAAATCTCCTCGTTAATTTAGGACATTACTCGTTTTCGACCATTTTTTACTAGGAAGGCCATAATGTGGCCGATTTGCATTGAATCTTAGCATGTGACAATTCGTTGGATAGGTAAACAACATAACTACGACTTCCATGGTATATTTTTGCATTCCCTAAAAATTCGGCCAAAATGGAGGTTAAGAAAATCTCCTCGTTAATTTAGGACATTACTCGTTTTCGACCCTTTTTTACTAGGAAGGCCATAATGTGGCCGATTTGCATTGAATCTTAGCATGTGACAATTCGTTGGATAGGTAAACAACATAACTACGACTTCCATGGGATATTTTTGCATTCTCTTAAAATTCGGCCAAAATGGAGGTCAAGAAAATCTTCTCGTTAATTTAGGACATTACTCGTTTTCGACCCTTTTTTACTAGGAAGGCCATAAAGTGGCCGGTTTGTATTGAGTCGTAGCATGTGACAATTCGTTGGATAGGTAAACAACATAACAACGACTTCCATGTGATATTTTTGCATTCTCTAAAAATTAGGCCAAAATGGAGGTTAAGAAAATATCCTCGTTAATTTAGGACATTACTCGTTTTCGACCATTTTTTACTAGGAAGGCCATAATGTGGCCGATTTGCATTGAATCTTAGCATGTGACAATTCGTTGGATAGGTAAACAACATAACTACGACTTCCATGGTATATTTTTGCATTCTCTAAAAATTCGGCCAAAATGGAGGTTAAGAAAATCTCCTCGTTAATTTAGGACATTACTCGTTTTCGACCATTTTTTACTAGGAAGGCCATAATGTGTCCGATTTGCATTGAATCTTAGCATGTGACAATTCGTTGGATAGGTAAACAACATAACTACGACTTCCATGGTATATTTTTGCATTCCCTAAAAATTCGGCCAAAATGGAGGTTAAGAAAATCTCCTCGTTAATTTAGGACATTACTCGTTTTCGACCCTTTTTTACTAGGAAGGCCATAATGTGGCCGATTTGCATTGAATCTTAGCATGTGACAATTCGTTGGATAGGTAAACAACATAACTACGACTTCCATGGGATATTTTTGCATTCTCTTAAAATTCGGCCAAAATGGAGGTCAAGAAAATCTTCTCGTTAATTTAGGAAATTACTCGTTTTCGACCCTTTTTTACTAGGAAGGCCATAAAGTGGCCGGTTTGTATTGAATCGTAGCATGTGACAATTCGTTGGATAGGTAAACAACATAACAACGACTTCCATGTGATATTTTTGCATTCTCTAAAAATTAGGCCAAAATGGAGGTTAAGAAAATCTCCTCGTTAATTTAGGACATTACTCGTTTTCGACCATTTTTTACTAGGAATGCCATAATGTGGCCGATTTGCATTGAATCTTAGCATGTGACAATTCGTTGGATAGGTAAACAACATAACTACGACTTCCAATGGTATATTTTTGCATTCTCTAAAAATTCGGCCAAAATGGAGGTTAAGAAAATCTCCTCGTTAATTTAGGACATTACTCGTTTTCGACCATTTTTTACTAGGAAGGCCATAATGTGGCCGATTTGCATTGAATCTTAGCATGTGACAATTCGTTGGATAGGTAAACAACATAACTACGACTTCCATGGTATATTTTTGCATTCTCTAAAAATTCGGCCAAAATGGAGGTTAAGAAAATCTCGTTAATTTAGGACATTACTCGTTTTCGACCATTTTTTACTAGGAAGGCCATAATGTGGCCGATTTGCATTGAATCTTAGCATGTGACAATTCGTTGGATAGGTAAACAACATAACTACGACTTCCATGGTATATTTTTGCATTCTCTAAAAATTCGGCCAAAATGGAGGTTAAGAAAATCTCCTCGTTAATTTAGGACATTACTCGTTTTCGACCATTTTTTACTAGGAAGGCCATAATGTGGCCGATTTGCATTGAATCTTAGCATGTGACAATTCGTTGGATAGGTAAACAACATAACTACGACTTCCATGGTATATTTTTGCATTCTCTAAAAATTCGGCCAAAATGGAGGTTAAGAAAATCTCCTCGTTAATTTAGGACATTACTCGTTTTCGACCCTTTTTTACTAGGAAGGCCATAATGTGGCCGATTTGCATTGAATCTTAGCATGTGACAATTCGTTGGATAGGTAAACAACATAACTATGACTTCCCTGGTATATTTTTGCATTCTCTAAAAATTCGGCTAAAATGGAGGTTAAGAAAATCTCCTCGTTAATTTAGGACATTACTCGTTTTCGACCCTTTTTTACTAGGAAGGCCATAATGTGGCCGATTTGCATTGAATCTTAGCATGTGACAATTCGTTGGATAGGTAACCAACATAACTACGACTTCCGTGGGATATTTTTGCATTCTCTAAAAATTCGGCCAAAATGGAGGTTAAGAAAATCTCCTCGTTAATTTAGGACATTACTCGTTTTCGACCCTTTTTTACTAGGAAGGCCATAATGTGGCCGATTTGCATTGAATCTTAGCATGTGACAATTCGTTGGATAGGTAAACAACATAACTACGACTTCCATGGGATATTTTTGTATTCTCTTAAAATTCGGCCAAAATGGAGGTCAAGAAAATCTTCTCGTTAATTTAGGACATTACTCGTTTTCGACCCTTTTTTACTAGGAAGGCCATAAAGTGGCCGGTTTGTATTGAATCGTAGCATGTGACAATTCGTTGGATAGGTAAACAACATAACAACGACTTCCATGTGATATTTTTGCATTCTCTAAAAATTAGGCCAAAATGGAGGTTAAGAAAATCTCCTCGTTAATTTAGGACATTACTCGTTTTCGACCATTTTTTACTAGGAAGGCCATAATGTGGCCGATTTGCATTGAATCTTAGCATGTGACAATTCGTTGGATAGGTAAACAACATAACTACGACTTCCATGGTATATTTTTGCATTCTCTAAAAATTCGGCCAAAATGGAGGTTAAGAAAATCCCCTCGTTAATTTAGGACATTACTCGTTTTCGACCATTTTTTACTAGGAAGGCCATAATGTGGCCGATTTGCATTGAATCTTAGCATGTGACAATTCGTTGGATAGGTAAACAACATAACTACGACTTCCATGGTATATTTTTGCATTCTCTAAAAATTCGGCCAAAATGGAGGTTAAGAAAATCTCCTCGTTAATTTAGGACATTACTCGTTTTCGACCCTTTTTTACTAGGAAGGCCATAATGTGGCCGATTTGCATTGAATCTTAGCATGTGACAATTCGTTGGATAGGTAAACAACATAACTATGACTTCCATGGTATATTTTTGCATTCTCTAAAAATTCGGCTAAAATGGAGGTTAAGAAAATCTCCTCGTTAATTTAGGACATTACTCGTTTTCGACCCTTTTTTACTAGGAAGGCCATAATGTGGCCGATTTGCATTGAATCTTAGCATGTGACAATTCGTTGGATAGGTAACCAACATAACTACGACTTCCGTGGGATATTTTTGCATTCTCTAAAAATTCGGCCAAAATGGAGGTTAAGAAAATCTCCTCGTTAATTTAGGACATTACTCGTTTTCGACCCTTTTTTACTAGGAAGGCCATAATGTGGCCGATTTGCATTGAATCTTATCATGTGACAATTCGTTGGATAGGTAAACAACATAACTACGACTTCCATGGGATATTTTTGTATTCTCTTAAAATTCGGCCAAAATGGAGGTCAAGAAAATCTTCTCGTTAATTTAGGACATTACTCGTTTTCGACCCTTTTTTACTAGGAAGGCCATAAAGTGGCCGGTTTGTATTGAATCGTAGCATGTGACAATTCGTTGGATAGGTAAACAACATAACAACGACTTCCATGTGATATTTTTGCATTCTCTAAAAATTAGGCCAAAATGGAGGTTAAGAAAATCTCCTCGTTAATTTAGGACATTACTCGTTTTCGACCATTTTTTACTAGGAAGGCCATAATGTGGCCGATTTGCATTGAATCTTAGCATGTGACAATTCGTTGGATAGGTAAACAACATAACTACGACTTCCATGGTATATTTTTGCATTCTCTAAAAATTCGGCCAAAATGGAGGTTAAGAAAATCTTCTCGTTAATTTAGGACATTACTCGTTTTCGACCATTTTTTACTAGGAAGCCATAATGTGGCCGATTTGCATTGAATCTTAGCATGTGACAATTCGTTGGATAGGTAAACAACATAACTACGACTTCCATGGTATATTTTTGCATTCTCTAAAAATTCGGCCAAAATGGAGGTTAAGAAAATCTCCTCGTTAATTTAGGACATTACTCGTTTTCGACCCTTTTTTACTAGGAAGGCCATAATGTGGCCGATTTGCATTGAATCTTAGCATGTGACAATTCGTTGGATAGGTAAACAACATAACTACGACTTCCATGGGATATTTTTGCATTCTCTTAAAATTCGGCCAAATGGAGGTCAAGAAAATCTTCTCGTTAATTTAGGACATTACTCATTTTCGACTCTTTTTTACAAGGAAGGCCATAAAGTGGCCGGTTTGTATTGAATCGTAGCATGTGACAATTCGTTGGATAGGTAAACAACATAACAACGACTTCAATGTGATATTTTTGCATTCTCTAAAAATTAGGCCAAAATGGAGGTTAAGAAAATCTCCTCGTTAATTTAGGACATTACTCGTTTTCGACCATTTTTTACTAGGAATGCCATAATGTGGCCGATTTGCATTGAATCTTAGCATGTGACAATTCGTTGGATAGGTAAACAACATAACTACGACTTCCATGGTATATTTTTGCATTCTCTAAAAATTCGGCCAAAATGGAGGTTAAGAAAATCTCCTCGTTAATTTAGGACATTACTCGTTTTCGACCATTTTTTACTAGGAAGGCCATAATGTGGCCGATTTGCATTGAATCTTAGCATGTGACAATTCGTTGGATAGGTAAACAACATAACTACGACTTCCATGGGATATTTTTGCATTCTCTAAAAATTCGGCCAAAATGGAGGTCAAGAAAATCTTCTCGTTAATTTAGGACATTACTCGTTTTCGACCCTTTTTTACTAGGAAGGCCATAAAGTGGCCGGTTTGTATTGAGTCGTAGCATGTGACAATTCGTTGGATAGGTAAAGAACATAACAACGACTTCCATGTGATATTTTTGCATTCTCTAAAAATTAGGCCAAAATGGAGGTTAAGAAAATCTCCTCGTTAATTTAGGACATTACTCGTTTTCGACCATTTTTTACTAGGAAGGCCATAATGTGGCCGATTTGCATTGAATCTTAGCATGTGACAATTCGTTGGATAGGTAAACAACATAACTACGACTTCCATGGGATATTTTTGCATTCTCTTAAAATTCGGCCAAAATGGAGGTCAAGAAAATCTTCTCGTTAATTTAGGAAATTACTCGTTTTCGACCCTTTTTTACTAGGAAGGCCATAAAGTGGCCGGTTTGTATTGAATCGTAGCATGTGACAATTCGTTGGATAGGTAAACAACATAACAACGACTTCCATGTGATATTTTTGCATTCTCTAAAAATTAGGCCAAAATGGAGGTTAAGAAAATCTCCTCGTTAATTTAGGACATTACTCGTTTTCGACCATTTTTTACTAGGAATGCCATAATGTGGCCGATTTGCATTGAATCTTAGCATGTGACAATTCGTTGGATAGGTAAACAACATAACTACGACTTCCAATGGTATATTTTTGCATTCTCTAAAAATTCGGCCAAAATGGAGGTTAAGAAAATCTCCTCGTTAATTTAGGACATTACTCGTTTTCGACCATTTTTTACTAGGAAGGCCATAATGTGGCCGATTTGCATTGAATCTTAGCATGTGACAATTCGTTGGATAGGTAAACAACATAACTACGACTTCCATGGTATATTTTTGCATTCTCTAAAAATTCGGCCAAAATGGAGGTTAAGAAAATCTCCTCGTTAATTTAGGACATTACTCGTTTTCGACCATTTTTTACTAGGAAGGCCATAATGTGGCAGATTTGCATTGAATCTTAGCATGTGACAATTCGTTGGATAGGTAAACAACATAACTACGACTTCCATGGTATATTTTTGCATTCTCTAAAAATTCGGCCAAAATGGAGGTTAAGAAAATCTCCTCGTTAATTTAGGACATTACTCGTTTTCGACCATTTTTTACTAGGAAGGCCATAATGTGGCCGATTTGCATTGAATCTTAGCATGTGACAATTCGTTGGATAGGTAAACAACATAACTACGACTTCCATGGTATATTTTTGCATTCCCTAAAAATTCGGCCAAAATGGAGGTTAAGAAAATCTCCTCGTTAATTTAGGACATTACTCGTTTTCGACCCTTTTTTACTAGGAAGGCCATAATGTGGCCGATTTGCATTGAATCTTAGCATGTGACAATTCGTTGGATAGGTAAACAACATAACTACGACTTCCATGGGATATTTTTGCATTCTCTTAAAATTCGGCCAAAATGGAGGTCAAGAAAATCTTCTCGTTAATTTAGGACATTACTCGTTTTCGACCCTTTGTTACTAGGAAGGCCATAAAGGGGCCGGTTTGTATTGAATCGTAGCATGTGACAATTCGTTGGATAGGTAAACAACATAACAACGACTTCCATGTGATATTTTTGCATTCTCTAAAAATTAGGCCAAAATGGAGGTTAAGAAAATCTCCTCGTTAATTTAGGACATTACTCGTTTTCGACCATTTTTTACTAGGAATGCCATAATGTGGCCGATTTGCATTGAATCTTAGCAGGTGACAATTCGTTGGATAGGTAAACAACATAACTACGACTTCCATGGTATATTTTTGCATTCTCTAAAAATTCGGCCAAAATGGAGGTTAAGAAAATCTCCTCGTTAATTTAGGACATTACTCGTTTTCGACCATTTTTTACTAGGAAGGCCATAATGTGGCCGATTTGCATTGAATCTTAGCATGTGACAATTCGTTGGATAGGTAAACAACATAACTACGACTTCCATGGTATATTTTTGCATTCTCTAAAAATTCGGCCAAAATGGAGGTTAAGAAAATCTCCTCGTTAATTTAGGACATTACTCGTTTTCGACCCTTTTTTACTAGGAAGGCCATAATGTGGCCGATTTGCATTGAATCTTAGCATGTGACAATTCGTTGGATAGGTAAACAACATAACTATGACTTCCATGGTATATTTTTGCATTCTCTAAAAATTCGGCTAAAATGGAGGTTAAGAAAATCTCCTCGTTAATTTAGGACATTACTCGTTTTCGACCCTTTTTTACTAGGAAGGCCATAATGTGGCCGATTTGCATTGAATCTTAGCATGTGACAATTCGTTGGATAGGTAACCAACATAACTACGACTTCCGTGGGATATTTTTGCATTCTCTAAAAATTCGGCCAAAATGGAGGTTAAGAAAATCTCCTCGTTAATTTAGGACATTACTCGTTTTCGACCCTTTTTTACTAGGAAGGCCATAATGTGGCCGATTTGCATTGAATCTTAGCATGTGACAATTCGTTGGATAGGTAAACAACATAACTACGACTTCCATGGGATATTTTTGCATTCTCTTAAAATTCGGCCAAAATGGAGGTCAAGAAAATCTTCTCGTTAATTTAGGACATTACTCGTTTTCGACCCTTTTTTACTAGGAAGGCCATAAAGTGGCCGGTTTGTATTGAATCGTAGCATGTGACAATTCGTTGGATAGGTAAACAACATAACAACGACTTCCATGTGATATTTTTGCATTCTCTAAAAATTAGGCCAAAATGGAGGTTAAGAAAATCTCCTCGTTAATTTAGGACATTACTCGTTTTCGACCATTTTTTACTAGGAAGGCCATAATGTGGCCGATTTGCATTGAATCTTAGCATGTGACAATTCGTTGGATAGGTAAACAACATAACTACGACTTCCATGGTATATTTTTGCATTCTCTAAAAATTCGGCCAAAATGGAGGTTAAGAAAATCTTCTCGTTAATTTAGGACATTACTCGTTTTCGACCATTTTTTACTAGGAAGCCATAATGTGGCCGATTTGCATTGAATCTTAGCATGTGACAATTCGTTGGATAGGTAAACAACATAACTACGACTTCCATGGTATATTTTTGCATTCTCTAAAAATTAGGCCAAAATGGAGGTTAAGAAAATCTCCTCGTTAATTTAGGACATTACTCGTTTTCGACCATTTTTTACTAGGAAGGCCATAATGTGGCCGATTTGCATTGAATCTTAGCATGTGACAATTCGTTGGATAGGTAAACAACATAACTACGACTTCCATGGTATATTTTTGCATTCTCTAAAAATTCGGCCAAACTGGAGGTTAAGAAAATCTCCTCGTTAATTTAGGACATTACTCGTTTTCGACCCTTTTTTACTAGGAAGGCCATAATGTGGCCGATTTGCATTGAATCTTAGCATGTGACAATTCGTTGGATAGGTAAACAACATAACTACGACTTCCATGGTATATTTTTGCATTCTCTAAAAATTCGGCCAAAATGGAGGTTAAGAAAATCTCCTCGTTAATTTAGGACATTACTCGTTTTCGACCCTTTTTTACTAGGAAGGCAATAAAGTGGCCGATTTGCATTGAATCTTAGCATGTGACAATTCGTTGGATAGGTAAACAACATAACTACGACTTCCATGGTATATTTTTGCATTCTCTAAAAATTCGGCCAAAATGGAGGTTAAGAAAATCTCCTCGTTAATTTAGGACATTACTCGTTTTCGACCCTTTTTTACTAGGAAGGCCATAATGTGGCCGATTTGCATTGAATCTTAGCATGTGACAATTCGTTGTATAGGTAACCAACATAACTACGACTTCCGTGGGATATTTTTGCATTCTCTAAAAATTCGGCCAAAATGGAGGTTAAGAAAATCTCCTCGTTATTTTAGGACATTACTCGTTTTCGACCCTTTTTTACTAGGAAGGCCATAAAGTGGCCGATTTGCATTGAATCTTAGCATGTGACAATTCGTTGGATAGGTAAACAACATAACTACGACTTCCATGGGATATTTTTGCATTCTCTTAAAATTCGGCCAAAATGGAGGTCAAGAAAATCTTCTCGTTAATTTAGGACATTACTCGTTTTCGACCCTTTTTTACTAGGAAGGCCATAAAGTGGCCGGTTTGTATTGAATCGTAGCATGTGACAATTCGTTGGATAGGTAAACAACATAACAACGACTTCCATGTGATATTTTTGCATTCTCTAAAAATTAGGCCAAAATGGAGGTTAAGAAAATCTCCTCGTTAATTTAGGACATTACTCGTTTTCGACCATTTTTTACTAGGAATGCCATAATGTGGCCGATTTGCATTGAATCTTAGCATGTGACAATTCGTTGGATAGGTAAACAACATAACTACGACTTCCATGGTATATTTTTGCATTCTCTAAAAATTCGGCCAAAATGGAGGTTAAGAAAATCTCCTCGTTAATTTAGGACATTACTCGTTTTCGACCCTTTTTTACTAGGAAGGCCATAATGTGGCCGATTTGCATTGAATCTTAGCATGTGACAATTCGTTGGATAGGTAAACAACATAACTACGACTTCCATGGTATATTTTTGCATTCTCTAAAAATTCGGCCAAAATGGAGGTTAAGAAAATCTCCTCGTTAATTTAGGACATTACTCATTTTCGACCATTTTTTACTAGGAAGGCCATAATGTGGCCGATTTGCATTGAATCTTAGCATGTGACAATTCGTTGGATAGGTAACCAACATAACTACGACTTCCGTGGGATATTTTTGCATTCTCTAAAAATTCGGCCAAAATGGAGGTTAAGAAAATCTCCTCGTTATTTTAGGACATTACTCGTTTTCGACCCTTTTTTACTAGGAAGGCCATAAAGTGGCCGATTTGCATTGAATCTTAGCATGTGACAATTCGTTGGATAGGTAAACAACAAAGCTACGATTTCCATGGGATATTTTTGCATTCCCTAAAAATTCGGCCAAAATGGAGGTTAAGAAAATATCCTCGTTAATTTAGGACATTACTCGTTTTTGACCCTTTTTTACTAGGAAGGCCATAATGTGGCCGATTTGCATTGAATCTTAGCATGTGACAATTCGTTGGATAGGTAAACAACATAACTACGACTTCCATGGGATATTTTTGCATTCTCTTAAAATTCGGCCAAAATGAAGGTCAAGAAAATCTCCTCGTTAATTTAGGACATTACTCGTTTTCGACCCTTTTTTACTAGGAAGGCCATAAAGTGGCCGGTTTGTATTGAATCTTAGCATGTGACAATTCGTTGGATAGGTAAACAACATAACAACGACTTCCATGTGATATTTTTGCATTCTCTAAAAATTAGGCCAAAATGGAGGTTAAGAAAATCTCCTCGTTAATTTAGGACATTACTCGTTTTCGACCATTTTTTACTAGGAAGGCCATAATGTGGCCGATTTGCATTGAATCTTAGCATGTGACAATTCGTTGGATAGGTAAACAACATAACTACGACTTCCATGGTATATTTTTGCATTCTCTAAAAATTCGGCCAAAATGGAGGTTAAGAAAATCTCCTCGTTAATTTAGGACATTACTCGTTTTCGACCCTTTTTTACTAGGAAGGCCATAATGTGGCCGATTTGCATTGAATCTTAGCATGTGACAATTCGTTGGATAGGTAAACAACATAACTACGACTTCCATGGTATATTTTTGCATTCTCTAAAAATTCGGCCAAAATGGAGGTTAAGAAAATCTCCTCGTTAATTTAGGACATTACTCGTTTTCGACCCTTTTTTACTAGGAAGGCAATAAAGTGGCCGATTTGCATTGAATCTTAGCATGTGACAATTCGTTGGATAGGTAAACAACATAACTACGACTTCCATGGTATATTTTTGCATTCTCTAAAAATTCGGCCAAAATGGAGGTTAAGAAAATCTCCTCGTTAATTTAGGACATTACTCGTTTTCGACCCTTTTTTACTAGGAAGGCCATAATGTGGCCGATTTGCATTGAATCTTAGCATGTGACAATTCGTTGTATAGGTAACCAACATAACTACGACTTCCGTGGGATATTTTTGCATTCTCTAAAAATTCGGCCAAAATGGAGGTTAAGAAAATCTCCTCGTTATTTTAGGACATTACTCGTTTTCGACCCTTTTTTACTAGGAAGGCCATAAAGTGGCCGATTTGCATTGAATCTTAGCATGTGACAATTCGTTGGATAGGTAAACAACATAACTACGACTTCCATGGGATATTTTTGCATTCTCTTAAAATTCGGCCAAAATGGAGGTCAAGAAAATCTTCTCGTTAATTTAGGACATTACTCGTTTTCGACCCTTTTTTACTAGGAAGGCCATAAAGTGGCCGGTTTGTATTGAATCGTAGCATGTGACAATTCGTTGGATAGGTAAACAACATAACAACGACTTCCATGTGATATTTTTGCATTCTCTAAAAATTAGGCCAAAATGGAGGTTAAGAAAATCTCCTCGTTAATTTAGGACATTACTCGTTTTCGACCATTTTTTACTAGGAATGCCATAATGTGGCCGATTTGCATTGAATCTTAGCATGTGACAATTCGTTGGATAGGTAAACAACATAACTACGACTTCCATGGTATATTTTTGCATTCTCTAAAAATTCGGCCAAAATGGAGGTTAAGAAAATCTCCTCGTTAATTTAGGACATTACTCGTTTTCGACCATTTTTTACTAGGAAGGCCATAATGTGGCCGATTTGCATTGAATCTTAGCATGTGACAATTCGTTGGATAGGTAAACAACATAACTACGACTTCCATGGTATATTTTTGCATTCTCTAAAAATTCGGCCAAAATGGAGGTTAAGAAAATCTCCTCGTTAATTTAGGACATTACTCATTTTCGACCATTTTTTACTAGGAAGGCCATAATGTGGCCGATTTGCATTGAATCTTAGCATGTGACAATTCGTTGGATAGGTAACCAACATAACTACGACTTCCGTGGGATATTTTTGCATTCTCTAAAAATTCGGCCAAAATGGAGGTTAAGAAAATCTCCTCGTTATTTTAGGACATTACTCGTTTTCGACCCTTTTTTACTAGGAAGGCCATAAAGTGGCCGATTTGCATTGAATCTTAGCATGTGACAATTCGTTGGATAGGTAAACAACAAAGCTACGATTTCCATGGGATATTTTTGCATTCCCTAAAAATTCGGCCAAAATGGAGGTTAAGAAAATATCCTCGTTAATTTAGGACATTACTCGTTTTTGACCCTTTTTTACTAGGAAGGCCATAATGTGGCCGATTTGCATTGAATCTTAGCATGTGACAATTCGTTGGATAGGTAAACAACATAACTACGACTTCCATGGGATATTTTTGCATTCTCTTAAAATTCGGCCAAAATGAAGGTCAAGAAAATCTCCTCGTTAATTTAGGACATTACTCGTTTTCGACCCTTTTTTACTAGGAAGGCCATAAAGTGGCCGGTTTGTATTGAATCTTAGCATGTGACAATTCGTTGGATAGGTAAACAACATAACAACGACTTCCATGTGATATTTTTGCATTCTCTAAAAATTAGGCCAAAATGGAGGTTAAGAAAATCTCCTCGTTAATTTAGGACATTACTCGTTTTCGACCATTTTTTACTAGGAAGGCCATAATGTGGCCGATTTGCATTGAATCTTAGCATGTGACAATTCGTTGGATAGGTAAACAACATAACTACGACTTCCATGGTATATTTTTGCATTCTCTAAAAATTCGGCCAAAATGGAGGTTAAGAAAATCTCCTCGTTAATTTAGGACATTACTCGTTTTCGACCCTTTTTTACTAGGAAGGCCATAATGTGGCCGATTTGCATTGAATCTTAGCATGTGACAATTCGTTGGATAGGTAACCAACATAACTACGACTTCCGTGGGATATTTTTGCATTCTCTAAAAATTCGGCCAAAATGGAGGTTAAGAAAATCTCCTCGTTAATTTAGGACATTACTCGTTTTCGACCCTTTTTTACTAGGAAGGCCATAATGTGGCCGATTTGCATTGAATCTTAGCATGTGACAATTCGTTGGATAGGTAAACAACATAACTACGACTTCCATGGGATATTTTTGCATTCTCTTAAAATTCGGCCAAAATGGAGGTCAAGAAAATCTTCTCGTTAATTTAGGACATTACTCGTTTTCGACCCTTTTTTACTAGGAAGGCCATAAAGTGGCCGGTTTGTATTGAATCGTAGCATGTGACAATTCGTTGGATAGGTAAACAACATAACAACGACTTCCATGTGATATTTTTGCATTCTCTAAAAATTAGGCCAAAATGGAGGTTAAGAAAATCTCCTCGTTAATTTAGGACATTACTCGTTTTCGACCATTTTTTACTAGGAAGGCCATAATGTGGCCGATTTGCATTGAATCTTAGCATGTGACAATTCGTTGGATAGGTAAACAACATAACTACGACTTCCATGGTATATTTTTGCATTCTCTAAAAATTCGGCCAAAATGGAGGTTAAGAAAATCTTCTCGTTAATTTAGGACATTACTCGTTTTCGACCATTTTTTACTAGGAAGCCATAATGTGGCCGATTTGCATTGAATCTTAGCATGTGACAATTCGTTGGATAGGTAAACAACATAACTACGACTTCCATGGTATATTTTTGCATTCTCTAAAAATTAGGCCAAAATGGAGGTTAAGAAAATCTCCTCGTTAATTTAGGACATTACTCGTTTTCGACCATTTTTTACTAGGAAGGCCATAATGTGGCCGATTTGCATTGAATCTTAGCATGTGACAATTCGTTGGATAGGTAAACAACATAACTACGACTTCCATGGTATATTTTTGCATTCTCTAAAAATTCGGCCAAAATGGAGGTTAAGAAAATCTCCTCGTTAATTTAGGACATTACTCGTTTTCGACCCTTTTTTACTAGGAAGGCCATAATGTGGCCGATTTGCATTGAATCTTAGCATGTGACAATTCGTTGGATAGGTAAACAACATAACTACGACTTCCATGGTATATTTTTGCATTCTCTAAAAATTCGGCCAAAATGGAGGTTAAGAAAATCTCCTCGTTAATTTAGGACATTACTCGTTTTCGACCCTTTTTTACTAGGAAGGCAATAAAGTGGCCGATTTGCATTGAATCTTAGCATGTGACAATTCGTTGGATAGGTAAACAACATAACTACGACTTCCATGGTATATTTTTGCATTCTCTAAAAATTCGGCCAAAATGGAGGTTAAGAAAATCTCCTCGTTAATTTAGGACATTACTCGTTTTCGACCCTTTTTTACTAGGAAGGCCATAATGTGGCCGATTTGCATTGAATCTTAGCATGTGACAATTCGTTGTATAGGTAACCAACATAACTACGACTTCCGTGGGATATTTTTGCATTCTCTAAAAATTCGGCCAAAATGGAGGTTAAGAAAATCTCCTCGTTATTTTAGGACATTACTCGTTTTCGACCCTTTTTTACTAGGAAGGCCATAAAGTGGCCGATTTGCATTGAATCTTAGCATGTGACAATTCGTTGGATAGGTAAACAACATAACTACGACTTCCATGGGATATTTTTGCATTCTCTTAAAATTCGGCCAAAATGGAGGTCAAGAAAATCTTCTCGTTAATTTAGGACATTACTCGTTTTCGACCCTTTTTTACTAGGAAGGCCATAAAGTGGCCGGTTTGTATTGAATCGTAGCATGTGACAATTCGTTGGATAGGTAAACAACATAACAACGACTTCCATGTGATATTTTTGCATTCTCTAAAAATTAGGCCAAAATGGAGGTTAAGAAAATCTCCTCGTTAATTTAGGACATTACTCGTTTTCGACCATTTTTTACTAGGAATGCCATAATGTGGCCGATTTGCATTGAATCTTAGCATGTGACAATTCGTTGGATAGGTAAACAACATAACTACGACTTCCATGGTATATTTTTGCATTCTCTAAAAATTCGGCCAAAATGGAGGTTAAGAAAATCTCCTCGTTAATTTAGGACATTACTCGTTTTCGACCATTTTTTACTAGGAAGGCCATAATGTGGCCGATTTGCATTGAATCTTAGCATGTGACAATTCGTTGGATAGGTAAACAACATAACTACGACTTCCATGGTATATTTTTGCATTCTCTAAAAATTCGGCCAAAATGGAGGTTAAGAAAATCTCCTCGTTAATTTAGGACATTACTCATTTTCGACCATTTTTTACTAGGAAGGCCATAATGTGGCCGATTTGCATTGAATCTTAGCATGTGACAATTCGTTGGATAGGTAACCAACATAACTACGACTTCCGTGGGATATTTTTGCATTCTCTAAAAATTCGGCCAAAATGGAGGTTAAGAAAATCTCCTCGTTATTTTAGGACATTACTCGTTTTCGACCCTTTTTTACTAGGAAGGCCATAAAGTGGCCGATTTGCATTGAATCTTAGCATGTGACAATTCGTTGGATAGGTAAACAACAAAGCTACGATTTCCATGGGATATTTTTGCATTCCCTAAAAATTCGGCCAAAATGGAGGTTAAGAAAATATCCTCGTTAATTTAGGACATTACTCGTTTTTGACCCTTTTTTACTAGGAAGGCCATAATGTGGCCGATTTGCATTGAATCTTAGCATGTGACAATTCGTTGGATAGGTAAACAACATAACTACGACTTCCATGGGATATTTTTGCATTCTCTTAAAATTCGGCCAAAATGAAGGTCAAGAAAATCTCCTCGTTAATTTAGGACATTACTCGTTTTCGACCCTTTTTTACTAGGAAGGCCATAAAGTGGCCGGTTTGTATTGAATCTTAGCATGTGACAATTCGTTGGATAGGTAAACAACATAACAACGACTTCCATGTGATATTTTTGCATTCTCTAAAAATTAGGCCAAAATGGAGGTTAAGAAAATCTCCTCGTTAATTTAGGACATTACTCGTTTTCGACCATTTTTTACTAGGAAGGCCATAATGTGGCCGATTTGCATTGAATCTTAGCATGTGACAATTCATTGGATAGGTAAACAACATAACTACGACTTCCATGGTATATTTTTGCATTCTCTAAAAATTCGGCCAAAATGGAGGTTAAGAAAATCTCCTCGTTAATTTAGGACATTACTCGTTTTCGACCCTTTTTTACTAGGAAGGCCATAATGTGGCCGATTTGCATTGAATCTTAGCATGTGACAATTCGTTGGATAGGTAAACAACATAACTACGACTTCCATGGTATATTTTTGCATTCTCTAAAAATTCGGCCAAAATGGAGGTTAAGAAAATCTCCTCGTTAATTTAGGACATTACTCGTTTTCGACCCTTTTTTACTAGGAAGGCAATAAAGTGGCCGATTTGCATTGAATCTTAGCATGTGACAATTCGTTGGATAGGTAAACAACATAACTACGACTTCCATGGTATATTTTTGCATTCTCTAAAAATTCGGCCAAAATGGAGGTTAAGAAAATCTCCTCGTTAATTTAGGACATTACTCGTTTTCGACCCTTTTTTACTAGGAAGGCCATAATGTGGCCGATTTGCATTGAATCTTAGCATGTGACAATTCGTTGGATAGGTAACCAACATAACTACGACTTCCGTGGGATATTTTTGCATTCTCTAAAAATTCGGCCAAAATGGAGGTTAAGAAAATCTCCTCGTTATTTTAGGACATTACTCGTTTTCGACCCTTTTTTACTAGGAAGGCCATAAAGTGGCCGATTTGCATTGAATCTTAGCATGTGACAATTCGTTGGATAGGTAAACAACATAACTACGACTTCCATGGGATATTTTTGCATTCTCTTAAAATTCGGCCAAAATGGAGGTCAAGAAAATCTTCTCGTTAATTTAGGACATTACTCGTTTTCGACCCTTTTTTACTAGGAAGGCCATAAAGTGGCCGGTTTGTATTGAATCGTAGCATGTGACAATTCGTTGGATAGGTAAACAACATAACAACGACTTCCATGTGATATTTTTGCATTCTCTAAAAATTAGGCCAAAATGGAGGTTAAGAAAATCTCCTCGTTAATTTAGGACATTACTCGTTTTCGACCATTTTTTACTAGGAATGCCATAATGTGGCCGATTTGCATTGAATCTTAGCATGTGACAATTCGTTGGATAGGTAAACAACATAACTACGACTTCCATGGTATATTTTTGCATTCTCTAAAAATTCGGCCAAAATGGAGGTTAAGAAAATCTCCTCGTTAATTTAGGACATTACTCGTTTTCGACCATTTTTTACTAGGAAGGCCATAATGTGGCCGATTTGCATTGAATCTTAGCATGTGACAATTCGTTGGATAGGTAAACAACATAACTACGACTTCCATGGTATATTTTTGCATTCTCTAAAAATTCGGCCAAAATGGAGGTTAAGAAAATCTCCTCGTTAATTTAGGACATTACTCGTTTTCGACCATTTTTTACTAGGAAGGCCATAATGTGGCCGATTTGCATTGAATCTTAGCATGTGACAATTCGTTGGATAGGTAAACAACATAACTACGATTTCCATGGGATATTTTTGCATTCCCTAAAAATTCGGCCAAAATGGAGGTTAAGAAAATATCCTCGTTAATTTAGGACATTACTCGTTTTTGACCCTTTTTTACTAGGAAGGCCATAATGTGGCCGATTTGCATTGAATCTTAGCATGTGACAATTCGTTGGATAGGTAAACAACATAACTACGACTTCCATGGGATATTTTTGCATTCTCTTAAAATTCGGCCAAAATGAAGGTCAAGAAAATCTCCTCGTTAATTTAGGACATTACTCGTTTTCGACCCTTTTTTACTAGGAAGGCCATAAAGTGGCCGGTTTGTATTGAATCTTAGCATGTGACAATTCGTTGGATAGGTAAACAACATAACAACGACTTCCATGTGATATTTTTGCATTCTCTAAAAATTAGGCCAAAATGGAGGTTAAGAAAATCTCCTCGTTAATTTAGGACATTACTCGTTTTCGACCATTTTTTACTAGGAAGGCCATAATGTGGCCGATTTGCATTGAATCTTAGCATGTGACAATTCGTTGGATAGGTAAACAACATAACTACGACTTCCATGGTATATTTTTGCATTCTCTAAAAATTCGGCCAAAATGGAGGTTAAGAAAATCTCCTCGTTAATTTAGGACATTACTCGTTTTCGACCCTTTTTTACTAGGAAGGCCATAATGTGGCCGATTTGCATTGAATCTTAGCATGTGACAATTCGTTGGATAGGTAAACAACATAACTACGACTTCCATGGTATATTTTTGCATTCTCTAAAAATTCGGCCAAAATGGAGGTTAAGAAAATCTCCTCGTTAATTTAGGACATTACTCGTTTTCGACCCTTTTTTACTAGGAAGGCAATAAAGTGGCCGATTTGCATTGAATCTTAGCATGTGACAATTCGTTGGATAGGTAAACAACATAACTACGACTTCCATGGTATATTTTTGCATTCTCTAAAAATTCGGCCAAAATGGAGGTTAAGAAAATCTCCTCGTTAATTTAGGACATTACTCGTTTTCGACCCTTTTTTACTAGGAAGGCCATAATATGGCCGATTTGCATTGAATCTTAGCATGTGACAATTCGTTGGATAGGTAACCAACATAACTACGACTTCCGTGGGATATTTTTGCATTCTCTAAAAATTCGGCCAAAATGGAGGTTAAGAAAATCTCCTCGTTATTTTAGGACATTACTCGTTTTCGACCCTTTTTTACTAGGAAGGCCATAAAGTGGCCGATTTGCATTGAATCTTAGCATGTGACAATTCGTTGGATAGGTAAACAACATAACTACGACTTCCATGGGATATTTTTGCATTCTCTTAAAATTCGGCCAAAATGGAGGTCAAGAAAATCTTCTCGTTAATTTAGGACATTACTCGTTTTCGACCCTTTTTTACTAGGAAGGCCATAAAGTGGCCGGTTTGTATTGAATCGTAGCATGTGACAATTCGTTGGATAGGTAAACAACATAACAACGACTTCCATGTGATATTTTTGCATTCTCTAAAAATTAGGCCAAAATGGAGGTTAAGAAAATCTCCTCGTTAATTTAGGACATTACTCGTTTTCGACCATTTTTTACTAGGAATGCCATAATGTGGCCGATTTGCATTGAATCTTAGCATGTGACAATTCGTTGGATAGGTAAACAACATAACTACGACTTCCATGGTATATTTTTGCATTCTCTAAAAATTCGGCCAAAATGGAGGTTAAGAAAATCTCCTCGTTAATTTAGGACATTACTCGTTTTCGACCATTTTTTACTAGGAAGGCCATAATGTGGCCGATTTGCATTGAATCTTAGCATGTGACAATTCGTTGGATAGGTAAACAACATAACTACGACTTCCATGGTATATTTTTGCATTCTCTAAAAATTCGGCCAAAATGGAGGTTAAGAAAATCTCCTCGTTAATTTAGGACATTACTCGTTTTCGACCATTTTTTACTAGGAAGGCCATAATGTGGCCGATTTGCATTGAATCTTAGCATGTGACAATTCGTTGGATAGGTAAACAACATAACTACGACTTCCATGGGATATTTTTGCATTCTCTAAAAATTCGGCCAAAATGGAGGTCAAGAAAATCTTCTCGTTAATTTAGGACATTACTCGTTTTCGACCCTTTTTTACTAGGAAGGCCATAAAGTGGCCGGTTTGTATTGAGTCGTAGCATGTGACAATTCGTTGGATAGGTAAACAACATAACAACGACTTCCATGTGATATTTTTGCATTCTCTAAAAATTAGGCCAAAATGGAGGTTAAGAAAATCTCCTCGTTAATTTAGGACATTATTCGTTTTCGACCATTTTTTACTAGGAAGGCCATAATGTGGCCGATTTGCATTGAATCTTAGCATGTGACAATTCGTTGGATAGGTAAACAACATAACTACGACTTCCATGGTATATTTTTGCATTCTCTAAAAATTCGGCCAAAATGGAGGTTAAGAAAATCTCCTCGTTAATTTAGGACATTACTCGTTTTCGACCCTTTTTTACTAGGAAGGCCATAATGTGGCCGATTTGCATTGAATCTTAGCATGTGACAATTCGTTGGATAGGTAAACAACATAACTACGACTTCCATGGGATATTTTTGCATTCTCTTAAAATTCGGCCAAAATGGAGGTCAAGAAAATCTTCTCGTTAATTTAGGACATTACTCGTTTTCGACCCTTTTTTACTAGGAAGGCCATAAAGTGGCCGGTTTGTATTGAATCGTAGCATGTGACAATTCGTTGGATAGGTAAACAACATAACAACGACTTCCATGTGATATTTTTGCATTCTCTAAAAATTAGGCCAAAATGGAGGTTAAGAAAATCTCCTCGTTAATTTAGGACATTACTCGTTTTCGACCATTTTTTACTAGGAATGCCATAATGTGGCCGATTTGCATTGAATCTTAGCATGTGACAATTCGTTGGATAGGTAAACAACATAACTACGACTTCCATGGTATATTTTTGCATTCTCTAAAAATTCGGCCAAAATGGAGGTTAAGAAAATCTCCTCGTTATTTTAGGACATTACTCGTTTTCGACCCTTTTTTACTAGGAAGGCCATAAAGTGGCCGATTTGCATTGAATCTTAGCATGTGACAATTCGTTGGATAGGTAAACAACAAAGCTACGATTTCCATGGGATATTTTTGCATTCCCTAAAAATTCGGCCAAAATGGAGGTTAAGAAAATATCCTCGTTAATTTAGGACATTACTCGTTTTTGACCCTTTTTTACTAGGAAGGCCATAATGTGGCCGATTTGCATTGAATCTTAGCATGTGACAATTCGTTGGATAGGTAAACAACATAACTACGACTTCCATGGGATATTTTTGCATTCTCTTAAAATTCGGCCAAAATGAAGGTCAAGAAAATCTCCTCGTTAATTTAGGACATTACTCGTTTTCGACCCTTTTTTACTAGGAAGGCCATAAAGTGGCCGGTTTGTATTGAATCTTAGCATGTGACAATTCGTTGGATAGGTAAACAACATAACAACGACTTCCATGTGATATTTTTGCATTCTCTAAAAATTAGGCCAAAATGGAGGTTAAGAAAATCTCCTCGTTAATTTAGGACATTACTCGTTTTCGACCATTTTTTACTAGGAAGGCCATAATGTGGCCGATTTGCATTGAATCTTAGCATGTGACAATTCGTTGGATAGGTAAACAACATAACTACGACTTCCATGGTATATTTTTGCATTCTCTAAAAATTCGGCCAAAATGGAGGTTAAGAAAATCTCCTCGTTAATTTAGGACATTACTCGTTTTCGACCCTTTTTTACTAGGAAGGCCATAATGTGGCCGATTTGCATTGAATCTTAGCATGTGACAATTCGTTGGATAGGTAAACAACATAACTACGACTTCCATGGTATATTTTTGCATTCTCTAAAAATTCGGCCAAAATGGAGGTTAAGAAAATCTCCTCGTTAATTTAGGACATTACTCGTTTTCGACCCTTTTTTACTAGGAAGGCAATAAAGTGGCCGATTTGCATTGAATCTTAGCATGTGACAATTCGTTGGATAGGTAAACAACATAACTACGACTTCCATGGGATATTTTTGCATTCTCTAAAAATTCGGCCAAAATGGAGGTCAAGAAAATCTTCTCGTTAATTTAGGACATTACTCGTTTTCGACCCTTTTTTACTAGGAAGGCCATAAAGTGGCCGGTTTGTATTGAGTCGTAGCATGTGACAATTCGTTGGATAGGTAAACAACATAACAACGACTTCCTTGTGATATTTTTGCATTCTCTAAAAATTAGGCCAAAATGGAGGTTAAGAAAATCTCCTCGTTAATTTAGGACATTACTCGTTTTCGACCATTTTTTACTAGGAAGGCCATAATGTGGCCGATTTGCATTGAATCTTAGCATGTGACAATTCGTTGGATAGGTAAACAACATAACTACGACTTCCATGGGATATTTTTGCATTCTCTTAATATTCGGCCAAAATGAAGGTCAAGAAAATCTCCTCGTTAATTTAGGACATTACTCGTTCTCGACCCTTTTTTACTAGGAAGGCCATAAAGTGGCCGGTTTGTATTGAATCTTAGCATGTGACAATTCGTTGGATAGGTAAACAACATAACAACGACTTCCATGTGATATTTTTGCATTCTCTAAAAATTAGGCCAAAATGGAGGTTAAGAAAATCTCCTCGTTAATTTAGGACATTACTCGTTTTCGACCATTTTTTACTAGGAAGGCCATAATGTGGCCGATTTGCATTGAATCTTAGCATGTGACAATTCGTTGGATAGGTAAACAACATAACTACGACTTCCATGGTATATTTTTGCATTCTCTAAAAATTCGGCCAAAATGGAGGTTAAGAAAATCTCCTCGTTAATTTAGGACATTACTCGTTTTCGACCCTTTTTTACTAGGAAGGCCATAATGTGGCCGATTTGCATTGAATCTTAGCATGTGACAATTCGTTGGATAGGTAAACAACATAACTACGACTTCCATGGTATATTTTTGCATTCTCTAAAAATTCGGCCAAAATGGAGGTTAAGAAAATCTCCTCGTTAATTTAGGACATTACTCGTTTTCGACCCTTTTTTACTAGGAAGGCCATAATGTGGCCGATTTGCATTGAATCTTAGCATGTGACAATTCGTTGGATAGGTAACCAACATAACTACGACTTCCGTGGGATATTTTTGCATTCTCTAAAAATTCGGCCAAAATGGAGGTTAAGAAAATCTCCTCGTTATTTTAGGACATTACTCGTTTTCGACCCTTTTTTACTAGGAAGGCCATAAAGTGGCCGATTTGCATTGAATCTTAGCATGTGACAATTCGTTGGATAGGTAAACAACATAACTACGACTTCCATGGGATATTTTTGCATTCTCTTAAAATTCGGCCAAAATGGAGGTCAAGAAAATCTTCTCGTTAATTTAGGACATTACTCGTTTTCGACCCTTTTTTACTAGGAAGGCCATAAAGTGGCCGGTTTGTATTGAATCGTAGCATGTGACAATTCGTTGGATAGGTAAACAACATAACAACGACTTCCATGTGATATTTTTGCATTCTCTAAAAATTAGGCCAAAATGGAGGTTAAGAAAATCTCCTCGTTAATTTAGGACATTACTCGTTTTCGACCATTTTTTACTAGGAATGCCATAATGTGGCCGATTTGCATTGAATCTTAGCATGTGACAATTCGTTGGATAGGTAAACAACATAACTACGACTTCCATGGTATATTTTTGCATTCTCTAAAAATTCGGCCAAAATGGAGGTTAAGAAAATCTCCTCGTTAATTTAGGACATTACTCGTTTTCGACCATTTTTTACTAGGAAGGCCATAATGTGGCCGATTTGCATTGAATCTTAGCATGTGACAATTCGTTGGATAGGTAAACAACATAACTACGACTTCCATGGTATATTTTTGCATTCTCTAAAAATTCGGCCAAAATGGAGGTTAAGAAAATCTCCTCGTTAATTTAGGACATTACTCATTTTCGACCATTTTTTACTAGGAAGGCCATAATGTGGCCGATTTGCATTGAATCTTAGCATGTGACAATTCGTTGGATAGGTAACCAACATAACTACGACTTCCGTGGGATATTTTTGCATTCTCTAAAAATTCGGCCAAAATGGAGGTTAAGAAAATCTCCTCGTTATTTTAGGACATTACTCGTTTTCGACCCTTTTTTACTAGGAAGGCCATAAAGTGGCCGATTTGCATTGAATCTTAGCATGTGACAATTCGTTGGATAGGTAAACAACAAAGCTACGATTTCCATGGGATATTTTTGCATTCCCTAAAAATTCGGCCAAAATGGAGGTTAAGAAAATATCCTCGTTAATTTAGGACATTACTCGTTTTTGACCCTTTTTTACTAGGAAGGCCATAATGTGGCCGATTTGCATTGAATCTTAGCATGTGACAATTCGTTGGATAGGTAAACAACATAACTACGACTTCCATGGGATATTTTTGCATTCTCTTAAAATTCGGCCAAAATGAAGGTCAAGAAAATCTCCTCGTTAATTTAGGACATTACTCGTTTTCGACCCTTTTTTACTAGGAAGGCCATAAAGTGGCCGGTTTGTATTGAATCTTAGCATGTGACAATTCGTTGGATAGGTAAACAACATAACAACGACTTCCATGTGATATTTTTGCATTCTCTAAAAATTAGGCCAAAATGGAGGTTAAGAAAATCTCCTCGTTAATTTAGGACATTACTCGTTTTCGACCATTTTTTACTAGGAAGGCCATAATGTGGCCGATTTGCATTGAATCTTAGCATGTGACAATTCGTTGGATAGGTAAACAACATAACTACGACTTCCATGGTATATTTTTGCATTCTCTAAAAATTCGGCCAAAATGGAGGTTAAGAAAATCTCCTCGTTAATTTAGGACATTACTCGTTTTCGACCCTTTTTTACTAGGAAGGCCATAATGTGGCCGATTTGCATTGAATCTTAGCATGTGACAATTCGTTGGATAGGTAAACGACATAACTACGACTTCCATGGTATATTTTTGCATTCTCTAAAAATTCGGCCAAAATGGAGGTTAAGAAAATCTCCTCGTTAATTTAGGACATTACTCGTTTTCGACCCTTTTTTACTAGGAAGGCAATAAAGTGGCCGATTTGCATTGAATCTTAGCATGTGACAATTCGTTGGATAGGTAAACAACATAACTACGACTTCCATGGGATATTTTTGCATTCTCTAAAAATTCGGCCAAAATGGAGGTCAAGAAAATCTTCTCGTTAATTTAGGACATTACTCGTTTTCGACCCTTTTTTACTAGGAAGGCCATAAAGTGGCCGGTTTGTATTGAGTCGTAGCATGTGACAATTCGTTGGATAGGTAAACAACATAACAACGACTTCCATGTGATATTTTTGCATTCTCTAAAAATTAGGCCAAAATGGAGGTTAAGAAAATCTCCTCGTTAATTTAGGACATTACTCGTTTTCGACCATTTTTTACTAGGAAGGCCATAATGTGGCCGATTTGCATTGAATCTTAGCATGTGACAATTCGTTGGATAGGTAAACAACATAACTACGACTTCCATGGGATATTTTTGCATTCTCTTAATATTCGGCCAAAATGAAGGTCAAGAAAATCTCCTCGTTAATTTAGGACATTACTCGTTCTCGACCCTTTTTTACTAGGAAGGCCATAAAGTGGCCGGTTTGTATTGAATCTTAGCATGTGACAATTCGTTGGATAGGTAAACAACATAACAACGACTTCCATGTGATATTTTTGCATTCTCTAAAAATTAGGCCAAAATGGAGGTTAAGAAAATCTCCTCGTTAATTTAGGACATTACTCGTTTTCGACCATTTTTTACTAGGAAGGCCATAATGTGGCCGATTTGCATTGAATCTTAGCATGTGACAATTCGTTGGATAGGTAAACAACATAACTACGACTTCCATGGTATATTTTTGCATTCTCTAAAAATTCGGCCAAAATGGAGGTTAAGAAAATCTCCTCGTTAATTTAGGACATTACTCGTTTTCGACCCTTTTTTACTAGGAAGGCCATAATGTGGCCGATTTGCATTGAATCTTAGCATGTGACAATTCGTTGGATAGGTAAACAACATAACTACGACTTCCATGGGATATTTTTGCATTCTCTAAAAATTCGGCCAAAATGGAGGTCAAGAAAATCTTCTCGTTAATTTAGGACATTACTCGTTTTCGACCCTTTTTTACTAGGAAGGCCATAAAGTGGCCGGTTTGTATTGAGTCGTAGCATGTGACAATTCGTTGGATAGGTAAACAACATAACAACGACTTCCATGTGATATTTTTGCATTCTCTAAAAATTAGGCCAAAATGGAGGTTAAGAAAATCTCCTCGTTAATTTAGGACATTACTCGTTTTCGACCATTTTTTACTAGGAAGGCCATAATGTGGCCGATTTGCATTGAATCTTAGCATGTGACAATTCGTTGGATAGGTAAACAACATAACTACGACTTCCATGGTATATTTTTGCATTCTCTAAAAATTCGGCCAAAATGGAGGTTAAGAAAATCTCCTCGTTAATTTAGGACATTACTCGTTTTCGACCCTTTTTTACTAGGAAGGCCATAATGTGGCCGATTTGCATTGAATCTTAGCATGTGACAATTCGTTGGATAGGTAACCAACATAACTACGACTTCCGTGGGATATTTTTGCATTCTCTAAAAATTCGGCCAAAATGGAGGTTAAGAAAATCTCCTCGTTATTTTAGGACATTACTCGTTTTCGACCCTTTTTTACTAGGAAGGCCATAAAGTGGCCGATTTGCATTGAATCTTAGCATGTGACAATTCGTTGGATAGGTAAACAACATAACTACGACTTCCATGGGATATTTTTGCATTCTCTAAAAATTCGGCCAAAATGGAGGTCAAGAAAATCTTCTCGTTAATTTAGGACATTACTCGTTTTCGACCCTTTTTTACTAGGAAGGCCATAAAGTGGCCGGTTTGTATTGAGTCGTAGCATGTGACAATTCGTTGGATAGGTAAACAACATAACAACGACTTCCATGTGATATTTTTGCATTCTCTAAAAATTAGGCCAAAATGGAGGTTAAGAAAATCTCCTCGTTAATTTAGGACATTACTCGTTTTCGACCATTTTTTACTAGGAAGGCCATAATGTGGCCGATTTGCATTGAATCTTAGCATGTGACAATTCGTTGGATAGGTAAACAACATAACTACGACTTCCATGGGATATTTTTGCATTCTCTTAAAATTCGGCCAAAATGAAGGTCAAGAAAATCTCCTCGTTAATTTAGGACATTACTCGTTCTCGACCCTTTTTTACTAGGAAGGCCATAAAGTGGCCGGTTTGTATTGAATCTTAGCATGTGACAATTCGTTGGATAGGTAAACAACATAACAACGACTTCCATGTGATATTTTTGCATTCTCTAAAAATTAGGCCAAAATGGAGGTTAAGAAAATCTCCTCGTTAATTTAGGACATTACTCGTTTTTGACCCTTTTTTACTAGGAAGGCCATAATGTGGCCGATTTGCATTGAATCTTAGCATGTGACAATTCGTTGGATAGGTAAACAACATAACTACGACTTCCATGGGATATTTTTGCATTCTCTTAAAATTCGGCCAAAATGAAGGTCAAGAAAATCTCCTCGTTAATTTAGGACATTACTCGTTTTCGACCCTTTTTTACTAGGAAGGCCATAAAGTGGCCGGTTTGTATTGAATCTTAGCATGTGACAATTCGTTGGATAGGTAAACAACATAACAACGACTTCCATGTGATATTTTTGCATTCTCTAAAAATTAGGCCAAAATGGAGGTTAAGAAAATCTCCTCGTTAATTTAGGACATTACTCGTTTTCGACCATTTTTTACTAGGAAGGCCATAATGTGGCCGATTTGCATTGAATCTTAGCATGTGACAATTCGTTGGATAGGTAAACAACATAACTACGACTTCCATGGTATATTTTTGCATTCTCTAAAAATTCGGCCAAAATGGAGGTTAAGAAAATCTCCTCGTTAATTTAGGACATTACTCGTTTTCGACCCTTTTTTACTAGGAAGGCCATAATGTGGCCGATTTGCATTGAATCTTAGCATGTGACAATTCGTTGGATAGGTAAACGACATAACTACGACTTCCATGGTATATTTTTGCATTCTCTAAAAATTCGGCCAAAATGGAGGTTAAGAAAATCTCCTCGTTAATTTAGGACATTACTCGTTTTCGACCCTTTTTTACTAGGAAGGCAATAAAGTGGCCGATTTGCATTGAATCTTAGCATGTGACAATTCGTTGGATAGGTAAACAACATAACTACGACTTCCATGGGATATTTTTGCATTCTCTAAAAATTCGGCCAAAATGGAGGTCAAGAAAATCTTCTCGTTAATTTAGGACATTACTCGTTTTCGACCCTTTTTTACTAGGAAGGCCATAAAGTGGCCGGTTTGTATTGAGTCGTAGCATGTGACAATTCGTTGGATAGGTAAACAACATAACAACGACTTCCATGTGATATTTTTGCATTCTCTAAAAATTAGGCCAAAATGGAGGTTAAGAAAATCTCCTCGTTAATTTAGGACATTACTCGTTTTCGACCATTTTTTACTAGGAAGGCCATAATGTGGCCGATTTGCATTGAATCTTAGCATGTGACAATTCGTTGGATAGGTAAACAACATAACTACGACTTCCATGGGATATTTTTGCATTCTCTTAATATTCGGCCAAAATGAAGGTCAAGAAAATCTCCTCGTTAATTTAGGACATTACTCGTTCTCGACCCTTTTTTACTAGGAAGGCCATAAAGTGGCCGGTTTGTATTGAATCTTAGCATGTGACAATTCGTTGGATAGGTAAACAACATAACAACGACTTCCATGTGATATTTTTGCATTCTCTAAAAATTAGGCCAAAATGGAGGTTAAGAAAATCTCCTCGTTAATTTAGGACATTACTCGTTTTCGACCATTTTTTACTAGGAAGGCCATAATGTGGCCGATTTGCATTGAATCTTAGCATGTGACAATTCGTTGGATAGGTAAACAACATAACTACGACTTCCATGGTATATTTTTGCATTCTCTAAAAATTCGGCCAAAATGGAGGTTAAGAAAATCTCCTCGTTAATTTAGGACATTACTCGTTTTCGACCCTTTTTTACTAGGAAGGCCATAATGTGGCCGATTTGCATTGAATCTTAGCATGTGACAATTCGTTGGATAGGTAAACAACATAACTACGACTTCCATGGGATATTTTTGCATTCTCTAAAAATTCGGCCAAAATGGAGGTCAAGAAAATCTTCTCGTTAATTTAGGACATTACTCGTTTTCGACCCTTTTTTACTAGGAAGGCCATAAAGTGGCCGGTTTGTATTGAGTCGTAGCATGTGACAATTCGTTGGATAGGTAAACAACATAACAACGACTTCCATGTGATATTTTTGCATTCTCTAAAAATTAGGCCAAAATGGAGGTTAAGAAAATCTCCTCGTTAATTTAGGACATTACTCGTTTTCGACCATTTTTTACTAGGAAGGCCATAATGTGGCCGATTTGCATTGAATCTTAGCATGTGACAATTCGTTGGATAGGTAAACAACATAACTACGACTTCCATGGTATATTTTTGCATTCTCTAAAAATTCGGCCAAAATGGAGGTTAAGAAAATCTCCTCGTTAATTTAGGACATTACTCGTTTTCGACCCTTTTTTACTAGGAAGGCCATAATGTGGCCGATTTGCATTGAATCTTAGCATGTGACAATTCGTTGGATAGGTAACCAACATAACTACGACTTCCGTGGGATATTTTTGCATTCTCTAAAAATTCGGCCAAAATGGAGGTTAAGAAAATCTCCTCGTTATTTTAGGACATTACTCGTTTTCGACCCTTTTTTACTAGGAAGGCCATAAAGTGGCCGATTTGCATTGAATCTTAGCATGTGACAATTCGTTGGATAGGTAAACAACATAACTACGACTTCCATGGGATATTTTTGCATTCTCTAAAAATTCGGCCAAAATGGAGGTCAAGAAAATCTTCTCGTTAATTTAGGACATTACTCGTTTTCGACCCTTTTTTACTAGGAAGGCCATAAAGTGGCCGGTTTGTATTGAGTCGTAGCATGTGACAATTCGTTGGATAGGTAAACAACATAACAACGACTTCCATGTGATATTTTTGCATTCTCTAAAAATTAGGCCAAAATGGAGGTTAAGAAAATCTCCTCGTTAATTTAGGACATTACTCGTTTTCGACCATTTTTTACTAGGAAGGCCATAATGTGGCCGATTTGCATTGAATCTTAGCATGTGACAATTCGTTGGATAGGTAAACAACATAACTACGACTTCCATGGGATATTTTTGCATTCTCTTAAAATTCGGCCAAAATGAAGGTCAAGAAAATCTCCTCGTTAATTTAGGACATTACTCGTTCTCGACCCTTTTTTACTAGGAAGGCCATAAAGTGGCCGGTTTGTATTGAATCTTAGCATGTGACAATTCGTTGGATAGGTAAACAACATAACAACGACTTCCATGTGATATTTTTGCATTCTCTAAAAATTAGGCCAAAATGGAGGTTAAGAAAATCTCCTCGTTAATTTAGGACATTACTCGTTTTCGACCATTTTTTACTAGGAAGGCCATAATGTGGCCGATTTGCATTGAATCTTAGCATGTGACAATTCGTTGGATAGGTAAAAAACATAACTACGACTTCCATGGTATATTTTTGCATTCTCTAAAAATTCGGCCAAAATGGAGGTTAAGAAAATCTCCTCGTTAATTTAGGACATTACTCGTTTTCGACCCTTTTTTACTAGGAAGGCCATAATGTGGCCGATTTGCATTGAATCTTAGCATGTGACAATTCGTTGGATAGGTAACCAACATAACTACGACTTCCGTGGGATATTTTTGCATTCTCTAAAAATTCGGCCAAAATGGAGGTTAAGAAAATCTCCTCGTTATTTTAGGACATTACTCGTTTTCGACCCTTTTTTACTAGGAAGGCCATAAAGTGGCCGATTTGCATTGAATCTTAGCATGTGACAATTCGTTGGATAGGTAAACAACATAACTACGACTTCCATGGGATATTTTTGCATTCTCTAAAAATTCGGCCAAAATGGAGGTCAAGAAAATCTTCTCGTTAATTTAGGACATTACTCGTTTTCGACCCTTTTTTACAAGGAAGGCCATAAAGTGGCCGGTTTGTATTGAGTCGTAGCATGTGACAATTCGTTGGATAGGTAAACAACATAACAACGACTTCCATGTGATATTTTTGCATTCTCTAAAATTTAGGCCAAAATGGAGGTTAAGAAAATCTCCTCGTTAATTTAGGACATTACTCGTTTTCGACCATTTTTTACTAGGAAGGCCATAATGTGGCCGATTTGCATTGAATCTTAGCATGTGACAATTCGTTGGATAGGTAAACAACATAACTACGACTTCCATGGGATATTTTTGCATTCTCTTAAAATTCGGCCAAAATGAAGGTCAAGAAAATCTCCTCGCTAATTTAGGACATTACTCGTTCTCGACCCTTTTTTACTAGGAAGGCCATAAAGTGGCCGGTTTGTATTGAATCTTAGCATGTGACAATTCGTTGGATAGGTAAACAACATAACAACGACTTCCATGTGATATTTTTGCATTCTCTAAAAATTAGGCCAAAATGGAGGTTAAGAAAATCTCCTCGTTAATTTAGGACATTACTCGTTTTCGACCATTTTTTACTAGGAAGGCCATAATGTGGCCGATTTGCATTGAATCTTAGCATGTGACAATTCGTTGGATAGGTAAACAACATAACTACGACTTCCATGGTATATTTTTGCATTCTCTAAAAATTCGGCCAAAATGGAGGTTAAGAAAATCTCCTCGTTAATTTAGGACATTACTCGTTTTCGACCCTTTTTTACTAGGAAGGCCATAATGTGGCCGATTTGCATTGAATCTTAGCATGTGACAATTCGTTGGATAGGTAAACAACATAACTACGACTTCCATGGTATATTTTTGCATTCTCTAAAAATTCGGCCAAAATGGAGGTTAAGAAAATCTCCTCGTTAATTTAGGACATTACTCGTTTTCGACCCTTTTTTACTAGGAAGGCCATAATGTGGCCGATTTGCATTGAATCTTAGCATGTGACAATTCGTTGGATAGGTAACCAACATAACTACGACTTCCGTGGGATATTTTTGCATTCTCTAAAAATTCGGCCAAAATGGAGGTTAAGAAAATCTCCTCGTTATTTTAGGACATTACTCGTTTTCGACCCTTTTTTACTAGGAAGGCCATAAAGTGGCCGATTTGCATTGAATCTTAGCATGTGACAATTCGTTGGATAGGTAAACAACATAACTACGACTTCCATGGGATATTTTTGCATTCTCTAAAAATTCGGCCAAAATGGAGGTCAAGAAAATCTTCTCGTTAATTTAGGACATTACTCGTTTTCGACCCTTTTTTACTAGGAAGGCCATAAAGTGGCCGGTTTGTATTGAGTCGTAGCATGTGACAATTCGTTGGATAGGTAAACAACATAACAACGACTTCCATGTGATATTTTTGCATTCTCTAAAAATTAGGCCAAAATGGAGGTTAAGAAAATCTCCTCGTTAATTTAGGACATTACTCGTTTTCGACCATTTTTTACTAGGAAGGCCATAATGTGGCCGATTTGCATTGAATCTTAGCATGTGACAATTCGTTGGATAGGTAAACAACATAACTACGACTTCCATGGTATATTTTTGCATTCTCTAAAAATTCGGCCAAAATGGAGGTTAAGAAAATCTCCTCGTTAATTTAGGACATTACTCGTTTTCGACCATTTTTTACTAGGAAGGCCATAATGTGGCCGATTTGCATTGAATCTTAGCATGTGACAATTCGTTGGATAGGTAAACAACATAACTACGACTTCCATGGTATATTTTTGCATTCCCTAAAAATTCGGCCAAAATGGAGGTTAAGAAAATCTCCTCGTTAATTTAGGACATTACTCGTATTCGACCCTTTTTTACTAGGAAGGCCATAATGTGGCCGATTTGCATTGAATCTTAGCATGTGACAATTCGTTGGATAGGTAAACAACATAACTACGATTTCCATGGGATATTTTTGCATTCTCTTAAAATTCGGCCAAAATGGAGGTCAAGAAAATCTTCTCGTTAATTTAGGACATTACTCGTTTTCGACCCTTTTTTACTAGGAAGGCCATAAAGTGGCCGGTTTGTATTGAATCGTAGCATGTGACAATTCGTTGGATAGGTAAACAACATAACAACGACTTCCATGTGATATTTTTGCATTCTCTAAAAATTAGGCCATAATGGAGGTTAAGAAAATCTCCTCGTTAATTTAGGACATTACTCGTTTTCGACCATTTTTTACTAGGAAGGCCATAATGTGGCCGATTTGCATTGAATCTTAGCATGTGACAATTCGTTGGATAGGTAAACAACATAACTACGACTTCCATGGTATATTTTTGCATTCTCTAAAAATTCGGCCAAAATGGAGGTTAAGAAAATCTCCTCGTTAATTTAGGACATTACTCATTTTCGACCATTTTTTACTAGGAAGGCCATAATGTGGCCGATTTGCATTGAATCTTAGCATGTGACAATTCGTTGGATAGGTAACCAACATAACTACGACTTCCGTGGGATATTTTTGCATTCTCTAAAAATTCGGCCAAAATGGAGGTCAAGAAAATCTCCTCGTTATTTTAGGACATTACTCGTTTTCGACCCTTTTTTACTAGGAAGGCCATAAAGTGGCCGGTTTGTATTGAGTCGTAGCATGTGACAATTCGTTGGATAGGTAAACAACATAACAACGACTTCCATGTGATATTTTTGCATTCTCTAAAAATTAGGCCAAAATGGAGGTTAAGAAAATCTCCTCGTTAATTTAGGACATTACTCGTTTTCGACCATTTTTTACTAGGAAGGCCATAATGTGGCCGATTTGCATTGAATCTTAGCATGTGACAATTCGTTGGATAGGTAAACAACATAACTACGACTTCCATGGGATATTTTTGCATTCTCTTAAAATTCGGCCAAAATGAAGGTCAAGAAAATCTCCTCGTTAATTTAGGACATTACTCGTTCTCGACCCTTTTTTACTAGGAAGGCCATAAAGTGGCCGGTTTGTATTGAATCTTAGCATGTGACAATTCGTTGGATAGGTAAACAACATAACAACGACTTCCATGTGATATTTTTGCATTCTCTAAAAATTAGGCCAAAATGGAGGTTAAGAAAATCTCCTCGTTAATTTAGGACATTACTCGTTTTCGACCATTTTTTACTAGGAAGGCCATAATGTGGCCGATTTGCATTGAATCTTAGCATGTGACAATTCGTTGGATAGGTAAACAACATAACTACGACTTCCATGGTATATTTTTGCATTCTCTAAAAATTCGGCCAAAATGGAGGTTAAGAAAATCTCCTCGTTAATTTAGGACATTACTCGTTTTCGACCCTTTTTTACTAGGAAGGCCATAATGTGGCCGATTTGCATTGAATCTTAGCATGTGACAATTCGTTGGATAGGTAACCAACATAACTACGACTTCCGTGGGATATTTTTGCATTCTCTAAAAATTCGGCCAAAATGGAGGTTAAGAAAATCTCCTCGTTATTTTAGGACATTACTCGTTTTCGACCCTTTTTTACTAGGAAGGCCATAAAGTGGCCGATTTGCATTGAATCTTAGCATGTGACAATTCGTTGGATAGGTAAACAACATAACTACGACTTCCATGGTATATTTTTGCATTCTCTAAAAATTCGGCCAAAATGGAGGTTAAGAAAATCTCCTCGTTAATTTAGGACATTACTCGTTTTCGACCCTTTTTTACTAGGAAGGCCATAATGTGGCCGATTTGCATTGAATCTTAGCATGTGACAATTCGTTGGATAGGTAACCAACATAACTACGACTTCCGTGGGATATTTTTGCATTCTCTAAAAATTCGGCCAAAATGGAGGTTAAGAAAATCTCCATGTTATTTTAGGACTTTACTCGTTTTCGACCCTTTTTTACTAGGAAGGCCATAAAGTGGCCGATTTGCATTGAATCTTAGCATGTGACAATTCGTTGGATAGGTAAACAACATAACTACGACTTCCATGGGATATTTTTGCATTCTCTAAAAATTCGGCCAAAATGGAGGTCAAGAAAATCTTCTCGTTAATTTAGGACATTACTCGTTTTCGACCCTTTTTTACTAGGAAGGCCATAAAGTGGCCGGTTTGTATTGAGTCGTAGCATGTGACAATTCGTTGGATAGGTAAACAACATAACAACGACTTCCATGTGATATTTTTGCATTCTCTAAAAATTAGGCCAAAATGGAGGTTAAGAAAATCTCCTCGTTAATTTAGGACATTACTCGTTTTCGACCATTTTTTACTAGGAAGGCCATAATGTGGCCGATTTGCATTGAATCTTAGCATGTGACAATTCGTTGGATAGGTAAACAACATAACTACGACTTCCATGGTATATTTTTGCATTCTCTAAAAATTCGGCCAAAATGGAGGTTAAGAAAATCTCCTCGTTAATTTAGGACATTACTCGTTTTCGACCATTTTTTACTAGGAAGGCCATAATGTGGCCGATTTGCATTGAATCTTAGCATGTGACAATTCGTTGGATAGGTAAACAACATAACTACGACTTCCATGGTATATTTTTGCATTCCCTAAAAATTCGGCCAAAATGGAGGTTAAGAAAATCTCCTCGTTATTTTAGGACATTACTCGTTTTCGACCCTTTTTTACTAGGAAGGCCATAAAGTGGCCGATTTGCATTGAATCTTAGCATGTGACAATTCGTTGGATAGGTAAACAACAAAGCTACGATTTCCATGGGATATTTTTGCATTCTCTAAAAATTCGGCCAAAATGGAGGTTAAGAAAATATCCTCGTTAATTTAGGACATTACTCGTTTTTGACCCTTTTTTACTAGGAAGGCCATAATGTGGCCGATTTGCATTGAATCTTAGCATGTGACAATTCGTTGGATAGGTAAACAACATAACTACGACTTCCTTGGGATATTTTTGCATTCTCTTAAAATTTGGCCAAAATGGAGGTCAAGAAAATCTCCTCGTTAATTTAGGACATTACTCGTTTTCGACCCTTTTTTACTAGGAAGGCCATAAAGTGGCCGGTTTGTATTGAATCTGAGCATGTGACAATTCGTTGGATAGGTAAACAACATAACAACGACTTCCATGTGATATTTTTGCATTCTCTAAAAATTAGGCCAAAATGGAGGTTAAGAAAATCTCCTCGTTAATTTAGGACATTACTCGTTTTCGACCATTTTTTACTAGGAAGGCCATAATGTGGCCGATTTGCATTGAATCTTAGCATGTGACAATTCGTTGGATAGGTAAACAACATAACTACGACTTCCATGGTATATTTTTGCATTCTCTAAAAATTCGGCCAAAATGGAGGTTAAGAAAATCTCCTCGTTAATTTAGGACATTACTCGTTTTCGACCCTTTTTTACTAGGAAGGCCATAATGTGGCCGATTTGCATTGAATCTTAGCATGTGACAATTCGTTGGATAGGTAAACAACATAACTACGACTTCCATGGTATATTTTTGCATTCTCTAAAAATTCGGCCAAAATGGAGGTTAAGAAAATCTCCTCGTTAATTTAGGACATTACTCGTTTTCGACCCTTTTTTACTAGGAAGGCCATAATGTGGCCGATTTGCATTGAATCTTAGCATGTGACAATTCGTTGGATAGGTAACCAACATAACTACGACTTCCGTGGGATATTTTTGCATTCTCTAAAAATTCGGCCAAAATGGAGGTTAAGAAAATCTCCTCGTTATTTTAGGACATTACTCGTTTTCGACCCTTTTTTACTAGGAAGGCCATAAAGTGGCCGATTTGCATTGAATCTTAGCATGTGACAATTCGTTGGATAGGTAAACAACAAAGCTACAATTTCCATGGGATATTTTTGCATTCTCTAAAAATTCGGCCAAAATGGAGGTTAAGAAAATATCCTCGTTAATTTAGGACATTACTCGTTTTTGACCCTTTTTTACTAGGAAGGCCATAATGTGGCCGATTTGCATTGAATCTTAGCATGTGACAATTCGTTGGATAGGTAAACAACATAACTACGACTTCCATGGTATATTTTTGCATTCTCTAAAAATTCGGCGAAAATGGAGGTTAAGAAAATCTCCTCGTTAATTTAGGACATTACTCGTTTTCGACCCTTTTTTACTAGGAAGGCCATAATGTGGCCGATTTGCATTGAATCTTAGCATGTGACAATTCGTTGGATAGGTAAACAACATAACTACGACTTCCATGGTATATTTTTGCATTCCCTAAAAATTCGGCCAAAATGGAGGTTAAGAAAATCTCCTCGTTATTTTAGGACATTACTCGTTTTCGACCCTTTTTTACTAGGAAGGCCATAAAGTGGCCGATTTGCATTGAATCTTAGCATGTGACAATTCGTTGGATAGGTAAACAACAAAGCTACGATTTCCATGGGATATTTTTGCATTCTCTAAAAATTCGGCCAAAATGGAGGTTAAGAAAATATCCTCGTTAATTTAGGACATTACTCGTTTTTGACCCTTTTTTACTAGGAAGGCCATAATGTGGCCGATTTGCATTGAATCTTAGCATGTGACAATTCGTTGGATAGGTAAACAACATAACTACGACTTCCTTGGGATATTTTTGCATTCTCTTAAAATTCGGCCAAAATGGAGGTCAAGAAAATCTCCTCGTTAATTTAGGACATTACTCGTTTTCGACCCTTTTTTACTAGGAAGGCCATAAAGTGGCCGGTTTGTATTGAATCTGAGCATGTGACAATTCGTTGGATAGGTAAACAACATAACAACGACTTCCATGTGATATTTTTGCATTCTCTAAAAATTAGGCCAAAATGGAGGTTAAGAAAATCTCCTCGTTAATTTAGGACATTACTCGTTTTCGACCATTTTTTACTAGGAAGGCCATAATGTGGCCGATTTGCATTGAATCTTAGCATGTGACAATTCGTTGGATAGGTAAACAACATAACTACGACTTCCATGGTATATTTTTGCATTCTCTAAAAATTCGGCCAAAATGGAGGTTAAGAAAATCTCCTCGTTAATTTAGGACATTACTCGTTTTCGACCCTTTTTTACTAGGAAGGCCATAATGTGGCCGATTTGCATTGAATCTTAGCATGTGACAATTCGTTGGATAGGTAAACAACATAACTACGACTTCCATGGTATATTTTTGCATTCTCTAAAAATTCGGCCAAAATGGAGGTTAAGAAAATCTCCTCGTTAATTTAGGACATTACTCGTTTTCGACCCTTTTTTACTAGGAAGGCCATAATGTGGCCGATTTGCATTGAATCTTAGCATGTGACAATTCGTTGGATAGGTAACCAACATAACTACGACTTCCGTGGGATATTTTTGCATTCTCTAAAAATTCGGCCAAAATGGAGGTTAAGAAAATCTCCTCGTTATTTTAGGACATTACTCGTTTTCGACCCTTTTTTACTAGGAAGGCCATAAAGTGGCCGATTTGCATTGAATCTTAGCATGTGACAATTCGTTGGATAGGTAAACAACAAAGCTACAATTTCCATGGGATATTTTTGCATTCTCTAAAAATTCGGCCAAAATGGAGGTTAAGAAAATATCCTCGTTAATTTAGGACATTACTCGTTTTTGACCCTTTTTTACTAGGAAGGCCATAATGTGGCCGATTTGCATTGAATCTTAGCATGTGACAATTCGTTGGATAGGTAAACAACATAACTACGACTTCCATGGTATATTTTTGCATTCTCTAAAAATTCGGCGAAAATGGAGGTTAAGAAAATCTCCTCGTTAATTTAGGACATTACTCGTTTTCGACCCTTTTTTACTAGGAAGGCCATAATGTGGCCGATTTGCATTGAATCTTAGCATGTGACAATTCGTTGGATAGGTAAACAACATAACTACGACTTCCATGGGATATTTTTGCATTCTCTTAAAATTCGGCCAAAATGGAGGTCAAGAAAATCTTCTCGTTAATTTAGGACATTACTCATTTTCGACCCTTTTTTACTAGGAAGGCCATAAAGTGGCCGGTTTGTATTGAATCGTAGCATGTGACAATTCGTTGGATAGGTAAACAACATAACAACGACTTCCATGTGATATTTTTGGATTCTCTAAAAATTAGGCCAAAATGGAGGTTAAGAAAATCTCCTCGTTAATTTAGGACATTACTCGTTTTCGACCATTTTTTACTAGGAATGCCATAATGTGGCCGATTTGCATTGAATCTTAGCATGTGACAATTCGTTGGATAGGTAAACAACATAACTACGACTTCCATGGTATATTTTTGCATTCTCTAAAAATTCGGCCAAAATGGAGGTTAAGAAAATCTCCTCGTTAATTTAGGACATTACTCGTTTTCGACCATTTTTTACTAGGAAGGCCATAACGTGGCCGATTTGCATTGAATCTTAGCATGTGACAATTCGTTGGATAGGTAAACAACATAACTACGACTTCCATGGGATATTTTTGCATTCTCTAAAAATTCGGCCAAAATGGAGGTCAAGAAAATCTTCTCGTTAATTTAGGACATTACTCGTTTTCGACCCTTTTTTACTAGGAAGGCCATAAAGTGGCCGGTTTGTATTGAGTCGTAGCATGTGACAATTCGTTGGATAGGTAAACAACATAACAACGACTTCCATGTGATATTTTTGCATTCTCTAAAAATTAGGCCAAAATGGAGGTTAAGAAAATCTCCTCGTTAATTTAGGACATTACTCGTTTTCGACCATTTTTTACTAGGAAGGCCATAATGTGGCCGATTTGCATTGAATCTTAGCATGTGACAATTCGTTGGATAGGTAAACAACATAACTACGATTTCCATGGTATATTTTTGCATTCTCTAAAAATTCGGCCAAAATGGAGGTTAAGAAAATATCCTCGTTAATTTAGGACATTACTCGTTTTCGACCATTTTTTACTAGGAAGGCCATAATGTGGCCGATTTGCATTGAATCTTAGCATGTGACAATTCGTTGGATAGGTAAACAACATAACTACGACTTCCATGGTATATTTTTGCATTCTCTAAAAATTCGGCCAAAATGGAGGTTAAGAAAATCTCCTCGTTAATTTAGGACATTACTCGTTTTCGACCATTTTTTACTAGGAAGGCCATAATGTGGCCGATTTGCATTGAATCTTAGCATGTGACAATTCGTTGGATAGGTAAACAACATAACTACGACTTCCATGGTATATTTTTGCATTCTCTGAAAATTCGGCCAAAATGGAGGTTAAGAAAATCTCCTCGTTAATTTAGGACATTACTCGTTTTCGACCATTTTTTACTAGGAATGCCATAATGTGGCCGATTTGCATTGAATCTTAGCATGTGACAATTCGTTGGATAGGTAACCAACATAACTACGACTTCCGTGGGATATTTTTGCATTCTCTAAAAATTCGGCCAAAATGGAGGTTAAGAAAATCTCCTCGTTATTTTAGGACATTACTCGTTTTCGACCCTTTTTTACTAGGAAGGCCATAAAGTGGCCGATTTGCATTGAATCTTAGCATGTGACAATTCGTTGGATAGGTAAACAACAAAGCTACGATTTCCATGGGATATTTTTGCATTCTCTAAAAATTCGGCCAAAATGGAGGTTAAGAAAATATCCTCGTTAATTTAGGACATTACTCGTTTTTGACCCTTTTTTACTAGGAAGGCCATAATGTGGCCGATTTGCATTGAATCTTAGCATGTGACAATTCGTTGGATAGGTAAACAACATAACTACGACTTCCATGGGATATTTTTGCATTCTCTTAAAATTCGGCCAAAATGGAGGTCAAGAAAATCTCCTCGTTAATTTAGGACATTACTCGTTTTCGACCCTTTTTTACTAGGAAGGCCATAAAGTGGCCGGTTTGTATTGAATCTTAGCATGTGACAATTCGTTGGATAGGTAAACAACATAACAACGACTTCCATGTGATATTTTTGCATTCTCTAAAAATTAGGCCAAAATGGAGGTTAAGAAAATCTCCTCGTTAATTTAGGACATTACTCGTTTTCGACCATTTTTTACTAGGAAGGCCATAATGTGGCCGATTTGCATTGAATCTTAGCATGTGACAATTCGTTGGATAGGTAAACAACATAACTACGACTTCCATGGTATATTTTTGCATTCTCTAAAAATTCGGCCAAAATGGAGGTTAAGAAAATCTCCTTGTTAATTTAGGACATTACTCGTTTTCGACCCTTTTTTACTTGGAAGGCCATAATGTGGCCGATTTGCATTGAATCTTAGCATGTGACAATTCGTTGGATAGGTAAACAACATAACTACGACTTCCATGGTATATTTTTGCATTCTCTAAAAATTCGGCCAAAATGGAGGTTAAGAAAATCTCCCCGTTAATTTAGGACATTACTCGTTTTCGACCCTTTTTTACTAGGAAGGCCATAATGTGGCCGATTTGCATTGAATCTTAGCATGTGACAATTCTTTGGATAGGTAAACAACATAACTACGACTTCCATGGGATATTTTTGCATTCTCTTAAAATTCGGCCAAAATGGAGGTCAAGAAAATCTCCTCGTTAATTTAGGACATTACTCGTTTTCGACCCTTTTTTACTAGGAAGGCCATAAAGTGGCCGGTTTGTATTGAATCTTAGCATGTGACAATTCGTTGGATAGGTAAACAACATAACAACGACTTCCATGTGATATTTTTGCATTCTCTAAAAATTAGGCCAAAATGGAGGTTAAGAAAATCTCCTCGTTAATTTAGGACATTACTCGTTTTCGACCATTTTTTACTAGGAAGACCATAATGTGGCCGATTTGCATTGAATCTTAGCATGTGACAATTCGTTGGATAGGTAAACAACATAACTACGACTTCCATGGTATATTTTTGCATTCTCTAAAAATTCGGCCAAAATGGAGGTTAAGAAAATCTCCTCGTTAATTTAGGACATTACTCGTTTTCGACCATTTTTTACTAGGAAGGCCATAATGTGGCCGATTTGCATTGAATCTTAGCATGTGACAATTCGTTGGATAGGTAAACAACATAACTACGACTTCCATGGTATATTTTTGCATTCTCTAAAAATTCGGCCAAAATGGAGGTTAAGAAAATCTCCTCATTATTTTAGGACATTACTCGTTTTCGACCCTTTTTTACTAGGAAGGCCATAAAGTGGCCGATTTGCATTGAATCTTAGCATGTGACAATTCGTTGGATAGGTAAACAACAAAGCTACGATTTCCATGGGATATTTTTGCATTCTCTAAAAATTCGGCCAAAATGGAGTTTAAGAAAATCTCCTCGTTGTTTTAGGACATTACTCGTTTTCGACCATTTTTTACTAGGAAGGCCATAATGTGGCCGATTTGCATTGAATCTTAGCATGTGACAATTCGTTGGATAGGTAAACAACATAACTACGACTTCCATGGTATATTTTTGCATTCTCTAAAAATTCGGCCAAAATGGAGGTTAAGAAAATCTCCTCGTTAATTTAGGACATTACTCATTTTTGACCATTTTTTACTAGGAAGGCCATAATGTGGCCGATTTGCATTGAATCTTAGCATGTGACAATTCGTTGGATAGGTAAACAACATAACTACGACTTCCATGGTATATTTTTGCATTCTCTAAAAATTCGGCCAAAATGGAGGTTAAGAAAATATCCTCGTTAATTTAGGACATTACTCGTTTTTGACCCTTTTTTACTAGGAAGGCCATAATGTGGCCGATTTGCATTGAATCTTAGCATGTGACAATTCGTTGGATAGGTAAACAACATAACTACGACTTCCATGGGATATTTTTGCATTCTCTTAAAATTCGGCCAAAATGGAGGTCAAGAAAATCTCCTCGTTAATTTAGGACATTACTCGTTTTCGACCCTTTTTTACTAGGAAGGCCATAAAGTGGCCGGTTTGTATTGAATCTTAGCATGTGACAATTCGTTGGATAGGTAAACAACATAACAACGACTTCCATGTGATATTTTTGCATTCTCTAAAAATTAGGCCAAAATGGAGGTTAAGAAAATCTCCTCGTTAATTTAGGACATTACTCGTTTTCGACCATTTTTTACTAGGAAGGCCATAATGTGGCCGATTTGCATTGAATCTTAGCATGTGACAATTCGTTGGATAGGTAAAAAACATAACTACGACTTCCATGGTATATTTTTGCATTCTCTAAAAATTCGGCCAAAATGGAGGTTAAGAAAATCTCCTCGTTAATTTAGGACATTACTCGTTTTCGACCCTTTTTTACTAGGAAGGCCATAATGTGGCCGATTTGCATTGAATCTTAGCATGTGACAATTCGTTGGATAGGTAAACAACATAACTACGACTTCCATGGTATATTTTTGCATTCTCTAAAAATTCGGCCAAAATGGAGGTTAAGAAAATCTCCTCATTAATTTAGGACATTACTCGTTTTCGACCCTTTTTTACTAGGAAGGCCATAATGTGGCCGATTTGCATTGAATCTTAGCATGTGACAATTCGTTGGATAGGTAACCAACATAACTACGACTTCCGTGGGATATTTTTGCATTCTCTAAAAATTCGGCCAAAATGGAGGTTAAGAAAATCTCCTCGTTATTTTAGGACATTACTCGTTTTCGACCCTTTTTTACTAGGAAGGCCATAAAGTGGCCGATTTGCATTGAATCTTAGCATGTGACAATTCGTAGGATAGGTAAACAACAAAGCTACGATTTCCATGGGATATTTTTGCATTCTCTAAAAATTCGGCCAAAATGGAGGTTAAGAAAATCTCCTCGTTGTTTTAGGACATTACTCGTTTTCGACCATTTTTTACTAGGAAGGCCATAATGTGGCCGATTTGCATTGAATCTTAGCATGTGACAATTCGTTGGATAGGTAAACAACATAACTACGACTTCCATGGTATATTTTTGCATTCTCTAAAAATTCCGCCAAAATGGAGGTTAAGAAAATCTCCTCGTTAATTTAGGACATTACTCATTTTTGACCATTTTTTACTAGGAAGGCCATAATGTGGCCGATTTGCATTGAATCTTAGCATGTGACAATTCGTTGGATAGGTAAACAACATAACTACGACTTCCATGGTATATTTTTGCATTCTCTAAAAATTCGGCCAAAATGGAGGTTAAGAAAATATCCTCGTTAATTTAGGACATTACTCGTTTTTGACCCTTTTTTACTAGGAAGGCCATAATGTGGCCGATTTGCATTGAATCTTAGCATGTGACAATTCGTTGGATAGGTAAACAACATAACTACGACTTCCATGGGATATTTTTGCATTCTCTTAAAATTCGGCCAAAATGGAGGTCAAGAAAATCTCCTCGTTAATTTAGGACATTACTCGTTTTCGACCCTTTTTTACTAGGAAGGCCATAAAGTGGCCGGTTTGTATTGAATCTTAGCATGTGACAATTCGTTGGATAGGTAAACAACATAACAACGACTTCCATGTGATATTTTTGCATTCTCTAAAAATTAGGCCAAAATGGAGGTTAAGAAAATCTCCTCGTTAATTTAGGACATTACTCGTTTTCGACCATTTTTTACTAGGAAGGCCATAATGTGGCCGATTTGCATTGAATCTTAGCATGTGACAATTCGTTGGATAGGTAAAAAACATAACTACGACTTCCATGGTATATTTTTGCATTCTCTAAAAATTCGGCCAAAATGGAGGTTAAGAAAATCTCCTCGTTAATTTAGGACATTACTCGTTTTCGACCCTTTTTTACTAGGAAGGCCATAATGTGGCCGATTTGCATTGAATCTTAGCATGTGACAATTCGTTGGATAGGTAAACAACATAACTACGACTTCCATGGTATATTTTTGCATTCTCTAAAAATTCGGCCAAAATGGAGGTTAAGAAAATCTCCTCATTAATTTAGGACATTACTCGTTTTCGACCCTTTTTTACTAGGAAGGCCATAATGTGGCCGATTTGCATTGAATCTTAGCATGTGACAATTCGTTGGATAGGTAACCAACATAACTACGACTTCCGTGGGATATTTTTGCATTCTCTAAAAATTCGGCCAAAATGGAGGTTAAGAAAATCTCCTCGTTATTTTAGGACATTACTCGTTTTCGACCCTTTTTTACTAGGAAGGCCATAAAGTGGCCGATTTGCATTGAATCTTAGCATGTGACAATTCGTAGGATAGGTAAACAACAAAGCTACGATTTCCATGGGATATTTTTGCATTCTCTAAAAATTCGGCCAAAATGGAGGTTAAGAAAATCTCCTCGTTGTTTTAGGACATTACTCGTTTTCGACCATTTTTTACTAGGAAGGCCATAATGTGGCCGATTTGCATTGAATCTTAGCATGTGACAATTCGTTGGATAGGTAAACAACATAACTACGACTTCCATGGTATATTTTTGCATTCTCTAAAAATTCCGCCAAAATGGAGGTTAAGAAAATCTCCTCGTTAATTTAGGACATTACTCATTTTTGACCATTTTTTACTAGGAAGGCCATAATGTGGCCGATTTGCATTGAATCTTAGCATGTGACAATTCGTTGGATAGGTAAACAACATAACTACGACTTCCATGGTATATTTTTGCATTCTCTAAAAATTCGGCCAAAATGGAGGTTAAGAAAATATCCTCGTTAATTTAGGACATTACTCGTTTTTGACCCTTTTTTACTAGGAAGGCCATAATGTGGCCGATTTGCATTGAATCTTAGCATGTGACAATTCGTTGGATAGGTAAACAACATAACTACGACTTCCATGGGATATTTTTGCATTCTCTTAAAATTCGGCCAAAATGGAGGTCAAGAAAATCTCCTCGTTAATTTAGGACATTACTCGTTTTCGACCCTTTTTTACTAGGAAGGCCATAAAGTGGCCGGTTTGTATTGAATCTTAGCATGTGACAATTCGTTGGATAGGTAAACAACATAACAACGACTTCCATGTGATATTTTTGCATTCTCTAAAAATTAGGCCAAAATGGAGGTTAAGAAAATCTCCTCGTTAATTTAGGACATTACTCGTTTTCGACCATTTTTTACTAGGAAGGCCATAATGTGGCCGATTTGCATTGAATCTTAGCATGTGACAATTCGTTGGATAGGTAAACAACATAACTACGACTTCCATGGTATATTTTTGCATTCTCTAAAAATTCGGCCAAAATGGAGGTTAAGAAAATCTCCTCGTTAATTTAGGACATTACTCCTTTTTGACCATTTTTTACTAGGAAGGCCATAATGTGGCCGATTTGCATTGAATCTTAGCATGTGACAATTCGTTGGATAGGTAAACAACATAACTACGACTTCCATGGTATATTTTTGCATTCTCTAAAAATTCGGCCAAAATGGAGGTTAAGAAAATATCCTCGTTAATTTAGGACATTACTCGTTTTTGACCCTTTTTTACTAGGAAGGCCATAATGTGGCCGATTTGCATTGAATCTTAGCATGTGACAATTCGTTGGATAGGTAAACAACATAACTACGACTTCCATGGGATATTTTTGCATTCTCTTAAAATTCGGCCAAAATGGAGGTCAAGAAAATCTCCTCGTTAATTTAGGACATTACTCGTTTTCGACCCTTTTTTACTAGGAAGGCCATAAAGTGGCCGGTTTGTATTGAATCTTAGCATGTGACAATTCGTTGGATAGGTAAACAACATAACAACGACTTCCATGTGATATTTTTGCATTCTCTAAAAATTAGGCCAAAATGGAGGTTAAGAAAATCTCCTCGTTAATTTAGGACATTACTCGTTTTCGACCATTTTTTACTAGGAAGGCCATAATGTGGCCGATTTGCATTGAATCTTAGCATGTGACAATTCGTTGGATAGGTAAAAAACATAACTACGACTTCCATGGTATATTTTTGCATTCTCTAAAAATTCGGCCAAAATGGAGGTTAAGAAAATCTCCTCGTTAATTTAGGACATTACTCGTTTTCGACCCTTTTTTACTAGGAAGGCCATAATGTGGCCGATTTGCATTGAATCTTAGCATGTGACAATTCGTTGGATAGGTAAACAACATAACTACGACTTCCATGGTATATTTTTGCATTCTCTAAAAATTCGGCCAAAATGGAGGTTAAGAAAATCTCCTCATTAATTTAGGACATTACTCGTTTTCGACCCTTTTTTACTAGGAAGGCCATAATGTGGCCGATTTGCATTGAATCTTAGCATGTGACAATTCGTTGGATAGGTAACCAACATAACTACGACTTCCGTGGGATATTTTTGCATTCTCTAAAAATTCGGCCAAAATGGAGGTTAAGAAAATCTCCTCGTTATTTTAGGACATTACTCGTTTTCGACCCTTTTTTACTAGGAAGGCCATAAAGTGGCCGATTTGCATTGAATCTTAGCATGTGACAATTCGTAGGATAGGTAAACAACAAAGCTACGATTTCCATGGGATATTTTTGCATTCTCTAAAAATTCGGCCAAAATGGAGGTTAAGAAAATCTCCTCGTTGTTTTAGGACATTACTCGTTTTCGACCATTTTTTACTAGGAAGGCCATAATGTGGCCGATTTGCATTGAATCTTAGCATGTGACAATTCGTTGGATAGGTAAACAACATAACTACGACTTCCATGGTATATTTTTGCATTCTCTAAAAATTCGGCCAAAATGGAGGTTAAGAAAATCTCCTCGTTAATTTAGGACATTACTCATTTTTGACCATTTTTTACTAGGAAGGCCATAATGTGGCCGATTTGCATTGAATCTTAGCATGTGACAATTCGTTGGATAGGTAAACAACATAACTACGACTTCCATGGTATATTTTTGCATTCTCTAAAAATTCGGCCAAAATGGAGGTTAAGAAAATATCCTCGTTAATTTAGGACATTACTCGTTTTTGACCCTTTTTTACTAGGAAGGCCATAATGTGGCCGATTTGCATTGAATCTTAGCATGTGACAATTCGTTGGATAGGTAAACAACATAACTACGACTTCCATGGGATATTTTTGCATTCTCTTAAAATTCGGCCAAAATGGAGGTCAAGAAAATCTCCTCGTTAATTTAGGACATTACTCGTTTTCGACCCTTTTTTACTAGGAAGGCCATAAAGTGGCCAGTTTGTATTGAATCTTAGCATGTGACAATTCGTTGGATAGGTAAACAACATAACAACGACTTCCATGTGATATTTTTGCATTCTCTAAAAATTAGGCCAAAATGGAGGTTAAGAAAATCTCCTCGTTAATTTAGGACATTACTCGTTTTCGACCATTTTTTACTAGGAAGGCCATAATGTGGCCGATTTGCATTGAATCTTAGCATGTGACAATTCGTTGGATAGGTAAAAAACATAACTACGACTTCCATGGTATATTTTTGCATTCTCTAAAAATTCGGCCAAAATGGAGGTTAAGAAAATCTCCTCGTTAATTTAGGACATTACTCGTTTTCGACCCTTTTTTACTAGGAAGGCCATAATGTGGCCGATTTGCATTGAATCTTAGCATGTGACAATTCGTTGGATAGGTAAACAACATAACTACGACTTCCATGGTATATTTTTGCATTCTCTAAAAATTCGGCCAAAATGGAGGTTAAGAAAATCTCCTCGTTAATTTAGGACATTACTCGTTTTCGACCCTTTTTTACTAGGAAGGCCATAATGTGGCCGATTTGCATTGAATCTTAGCATGTGACAATTCGTTGGATAGGTAACCAACATAACTACGACTTCCGTGGGATATTTTTGCATTCTCTAAAAATTCGGCCAAAATGGAGGTTAAGAAAATCTCCTCGTTATTTTAGGACATTACTCGTTTTCGACCCTTTTTTACTAGGAAGGCCATAAAGTGGCCGATTTGCATTGAATCTTAGCATGTGACAATTCGTAGGATAGGTAAACAACAAAGCTACGATTTCCATGGGATATTTTTGCATTCTCTAAAAATTCGGCCAAAATGGAGGTTAAGAAAATATCCTCGTTAATTTAGGACATTACTCGTTTTTGACCCTTTTTTACTAGGAAGGCCATAATGTGGCCGATTTGCATTGAATCTTAGCATGTGACAATTCGTTGGATAGGTAAACAACATAACTACGACTTCCATGGGATATTTTTGCATTCTCTTAAAATTCGGCCAAAATGGAGGTCAAGAAAATCTCCTCGTTAATTTAGGACATTACTCGTTTTCGACCCTTTTTTACTAGGAAGGCCATAAAGTGGCCGGTTTGTATTGAATCTTAGCATGTGACAATTCGTTGGATAGGTAAACAACATAACAACGACTTCCATGTGATATTTTTGCATTCTCTAAAAATTAGGCCAAAATGGAGGTTAAGAAAATCTCCTCGTTAATTTAGGACATTACTCGTTTTCGACCATTTTTTACTAGGAAGGCCATAATGTGGCCGATTTGCATTGAATCTTAGCATGTGACAATTCGTTGGATAGGTAAAAAACATAACTACGACTTCCATGGTATATTTTTGCATTCTCTAAAAATTCGGCCAAAATGGAGGTTAAGAAAATCTCCTCGTTAATTTAGGACATTACTCGTTTTCGACCCTTTTTTACTAGGAAGGCCATAATGTGGCCGATTTGCATTGAATCTTAGCATGTGACAATTCGTTGGATAGGTAAACAACATAACTACGACTTCCATGGTATATTTTTGCATTCTCTAAAAATTCGGCCAAAATGGAGGTTAAGAAAATCTCCTCGTTAATTTAGGACATTACTCGTTTTCGACCCTTTTTTACTAGGAAGGCCATAATGTGGCCGATTTGCATTGAATCTTAGCATGTGACAATTCGTTGGATAGGTAACCAACATAACTACGACTTCCGTGGGATATTTTTGCATTCTCTAAAAATTCGGCCAAAATGGAGGTTAAGAAAATCTCCTCGTTATTTTAGGACATTACTCGTTTTCGACCCTTTTTTACTAGGAAGGCCATAAAGTGGCCGATTTGCATTGAATCTTAGCATGTGACAATTCGTAGGATAGGTAAACAACAAAGCTACGATTTCCATGGGATATTTTTGCATTCTCTAAAAATTCGGCCAAAATGGAGGTTAAGAAAATATCCTCGTTAATTTAGGACATTACTCGTTTTTGACCCTTTTTTACTAGGAAGGCCATAATGTGGCCGATTTGCATTGAATCTTAGCATGTGACAATTCGTTGGATAGGTAAACAACATAACTACGACTTCCATGGGATATTTTTGCATTCTCTTAAAATTCGGCCAAAATGGAGGTCAAGAAAATCTCCTCGTTAATTTAGGACATTACTCGTTTTCGACCCTTTTTTACTAGGAAGGCCATAAAGTGGCCGGTTTGTATTGAATCTTAGCATGTGACAATTCGTTGGATAGGTAAACAACATAACAACGACTTCCATGTGATATTTTTGCATTCTCTAAAAATTAGGCCAAAATGGAGGTTAAGAAAATCTCCTCGTTAATTTAGGACATTACTCGTTTTCGACCATTTTTTACTAGGAAGGCCATAATGTGGCCGATTTGCATTGAATCTTAGCATGTGACAATTCGTTGGATAGGTAAAAAACATAACTACGACTTCCATGGTATATTTTTGCATTCTCTAAAAATTCGGCCAAAATGGAGGTTAAGAAAATCTCCTCGTTAATTTAGGACATTACTCGTTTTCGACCCTTTTTTACTAGGAAGGCCATAATGTGGCCGATTTGCATTGAATCTTAGCATGTGACAATTCGTTGGATAGGTAAACAACATAACTACGACTTCCATGGTATATTTTTGCATTCTCTAAAAATTCGGCCAAAATGGAGGTTAAGAAAATCTCCTCGTTAATTTAGGACATTACTCGTTTTCGACCCTTTTTTACTAGGAAGGCCATAATGTGGCCGATTTGCATTGAATCTTAGCATGTGACAATTCGTTGGATAGGTAACCAACATAACTACGACTTCCGTGGGATATTTTTGCATTCTCTAAAAATTCGGCCAAAATGGAGGTTAAGAAAATCTCCTCGTTATTTTAGGACATTACTCGTTTTCGACCCTTTTTTACTAGGAAGGCCATAAAGTGGCCGATTTGCATTGAATCTTAGCATGTGACAATTCGTAGGATAGGTAAACAACAAAGCTACGATTTCCATGGGATATTTTTGCATTCTCTAAAAATTCGGCCAAAATGGAGGTTAAGAAAATATCCTCGTTAATTTAGGACATTACTCGTTTTTGACCCTTTTTTACTAGGAAGGCCATAATGTGGCCGATTTGCATTGAATCTTAGCATGTGACAATTCGTTGGATAGGTAAACAACATAACTACGACTTCCATGGGATATTTTTGCATTCTCTTAAAATTCGGCCAAAATGGAGGTCAAGAAAATCTCCTCGTTAATTTAGGACATTACTCGTTTTCGACCCTTTTTTACTAGGAAGGCCATAAAGTGGCCGGTTTGTATTGAATCTTAGCATGTGACAATTCGTTGGATAGGTAAACAACATAACAGCGACTTCCATGTGATATTTTTGCATTCTCTAAAAATTAGGCCAAAATGGAGGTTAAGAAAATCTCCTCGTTAATTTAGGACATTACTCGTTTTCGACCATTTTTTACTAGGAAGGCCATAATGTGGCCGATTTGCATTGAATCTTAGCATGTGACAATTCGTTGGATAGGTAAACAACATAACTACGACTTCCATGGTATATTTTTGCATTCTCTAAAAATTCGGCCAAAATGGAGGTCAAGAAAATCTCCTCGTTAATTTAGGACATTACTCGTTTTCGACCCTTTTTTACTAGGAAGGCCATAAAGTGGCCGGTTTGTATTGAATCTTAGCATGTGACAATTCGTTGGATAGGTAAACAACATAACAACGACTTCCATGTGATATTTTAGCATTCTCTAAAAATTAGGCCAAAATGGAGGTTAAGAAAATCTCCTCGTTAATTTAGGACATTACTCGTTTTCGACCATTTTTTACTAGGAAGGCCATAATGTGGCCGATTTGCATTGAATCTTAGCATGTGACAATTCGTTGGATAGGTAAAAAACATAACTACGACTTCCATGGTATATTTTTGCATTCTCTAAAAATTCGGCCAAAATGGAGGTTAAGAAAATCTCCTCGTTAATTTAGGACATTACTCGTTTTCGACCCTTTTTTACTAGGAAGGCCATAATGTGGCCGATTTGCATTGAATCTTAGCATGTGACAATTCGTTGGATAGGTAAACAACATAACTACGACTTCCATGGTATATTTTTGCATTCTCTAAAAATTCGGCCAAAATGGAGGTTAAGAAAATCTCCTCGTTAATTTAGGACATTACTCGTTTTCGACCCTTTTTTACTAGGAAGGCCATAATGTGGCCGATTTGCATTGAATCTTAGCATGTGACAATTCGTTGGATAGGTAACCAACATAACTACGACTTCCGTGGGATATTTTTGCATTCTCTAAAAATTCGGCCAAAATGGAGGTTAAGAAAATCTCCTCGTTATTTTAGGACATTACTCGTTTTCGACCCTTTTTTACTAGGAAGGCCATAAAGTGGCCGATTTGCATTGAATCTTAGCATGTGACAATTCGTAGGATAGGTAAACAACAAAGCTACGATTTCCATGGGATATTTTTGCATTCTCTAAAAATTCGGCCAAAATGGAGGTTAAGAAAATATCCTCGTTAATTTAGGACATTACTCGTTTTTGACCCTTTTTTACTAGGAAGGCCATAATGTGGCCGATTTGCATTGAATCTTAGCATGTGACAATTCGTTGGATAGGTAAACAACATAACTACGACTTCCATGGGATATTTTTGCATTCTCTTAAAATTCGGCCAAAATGGAGGTCAAGAAAATCTCCTCGTTAATTTAGGACAATATTACTCGTTTTCGACCCTTTTTTACTAGGAAGGCCATAAAGTGGCCGGTTTGTATTGAATCTTAGCATGTGACAATTCGTTGGATAGGTAAACAACATAACAACGACTTCCATGTGATATTTTTGCATTCTCTAAAAATTAGGCCAAAATGGAGGTTAAGAAAATCTCCTCGTTAATTTAGGACATTACTCGTTTTCGACCATTTTTTACTAGGAAGGCCATAATGTGGCCGATTTGCATTGAATCTTAGCATGTGACAATTCGTTGGATAGGTAAACAACATAACTACGACTTCCATGGTATATTTTTGCATTCTCTAAAAATTCGGCCAAAATGGAGGTTAAGAAAATCTCCTCGTTAATTTAGGACATTACTCGTTTTCGACCATTTTTTACTAGGAAGGCCATAATGTGGCCGATTTGCATTGAATCTTAGCATGTGACAATTCGTTGGATAGGTAAACAACATAACTACGACTTCCATGGTATATTTTTGCATTCTCTAAAAATTCGGCCAAAATGGAGGTTAAGAAAATCTCCTCGTTAATTTAGGACATTACTCATTTTCGACCATTTTTTACTAGGAAGGCCATAATGTGGCCGATTTGCATTGAATCTTAGCATGTGACAATTCGTTGGAGAGGTAACCAACATAACTACGACTTCCGTGGGATATTTTTGCATTCTCTAAAAATTCGGCCAAAATGGAGGTTAAGAAAATCTCCTCGTTATTTTAGGACATTACTCGTTTTCGACCCTTTTTTACTAGGAAGGCCATAAAGTGGCCGATTTGCATTGAATCTTAGCATGTGACAATTCGTTGGATAGGTAAACAACAAAGCTACGATTTCCATGGGATATTTTTGCATTCTCTAAAAATTCGGCCAAAATGGAGGTTAAGAAAATATCCTCGTTAATTTAGCACATTACTCGTTTTTGACCCTTTTTTACTAGGAAGGCCATAATGTGGCCGATTTGCATTGAATCTTAGCATGTGACAATTCGTTGGATAGGTAAACAACATAACTACGACTTCCATGGGATATTTTTGCATTCTCTTAAAATTCGGCCAAAATGGAGGTCAAGAAAATCTCCTCGTTAATTTAGGACATTACTCGTTTTCGACCCTTTTTTACTAGGAAGGCCATAAAGTGGCCGGTTTGTATTGAATCTTAGCATGTGACAATTCGTTGGATAGGTAAACAACATAACAACGACTTCCATGTGATATTTTTGCATTCTCTAAAAATTAGGCCAAAATGGAGGTTAAGAAAATCTCCTCGTTAATTTAGGACATTACTCGTTTTCGACCATTTTTTACTAGGAAGGCCATAATGTGGCCGATTTGCATTGAATCTTAGCATGTGACAATTCGTTGGATAGGTAAAAAACATAACTACGACTTCCATGGTATATTTTTGCATTCTCTAAATATTCGGCCAAAATGGAGGTTAAGAAAATCTCCTCGTTAATTTAGGACATTACTCGTTTTCGACCCTTTTTTACTAGGAAGGCCATAATGTGGCCGATTTGCATTGAATCTTAGCATGTGACAATTCGTTGGATAGGTAAACAACATAACTACGACTTCCATGGTATATTTTTGCATTCTCTAAAAATTCGTCCAAAATGGAGGTTAAGAAAATCTCCTCGTTAATTTAGGACATTACTCGTTTTCGACCCTTTTTTACTAGGAAGGCCATAATGTGGCCGATTTGCATTGAATCTTAGCATGTGACAATTCGTTGGATAGGTAACCAACATAACTACGACTTCCGTGGGATATTTTTGCATTCTCTAAAAATTCGGCCAAAATGGAGGTTAAGAAAATCTCCTCGTTATTTTAGGACATTACTCGTTTTCGACCCTTTTTTACTAGGAAGGCCATAAAGTGGCCGATTTGCATTGAATCTTAGCATGTGACAATTCGTTGGATAGGTAAACAACATAACAACGACTTCCATGTGATATTTTTGCATTCTCTAAAAATTAGGCCAAAATGGAGGTTAAGAAAATCTCCTCGTTAATTTAGGACATTACTCGTTTTCGACCATTTTTTACTAGGAAGGCCATAATGTGGCCGATTTGCATTGAATCTTAGCATGTGACAATTCGTTGGATAGGTAAAAAACATAACTACGACTTCCATGGTATATTTTTGCATTCTCTAAAAATTCGGCCAAAATGGAGGTTAAGAAAATCTCCTCGTTAATTTAGGACATTACTCGTTTTCGACCCTTTTTTACTAGGAAGGCCATAATGTGGCCGATTTGCATTGAATCTTAGCATGTGACAATTCGTTGGATAGGTAAACAACATAACTACGACTTCCATGGTATATTTTTGCATTCTCTAAAAATTCGGCCAAAATGGAGGTTAAGAAAATCTCCTCGTTAATTTAGGACATTACTCGTTTTCGACCCTTTTTTACTAGGAAGGCCATAATGTGGCCGATTTGCATTGAATCTTAGCATGTGACAATTCGTTGGATAGGTAACCAACATAACTACGACTTCCGTGGGATATTTTTGCATTCTCTAAAAATTCGGCCAAAATGGAGGTTAAGAAAATCTCCTCGTTATTTTAGGACATTACTCGTTTTCGACCCTTTTTTACTAGGAAGGCCATAAAGTGGCCGATTTGCATTGAATCTTAGCATGTGACAATTCGTAGGATAGGTAAACAACAAAGCTACGATTTCCATGGGATATTTTTGCATTCTCTAAAAATTCGGCCAAAATGGAGGTTAAGAAAATATCCTCGTTAATTTAGGACATTACTCGTTTTTGACCCTTTTTTACTAGGAAGGCCATAATGTGGCCGATTTGCATTGAATCTTAGCATGTGACAATTCGTTGGATAGGTAAACAACATAACTACGACTTCCATGGGATATTTTTGCATTCTCTTAAAATTCGGCCAAAATGGAGGTCAAGAAAATCTCCTCGTTAATTTAGGACAATATTACTCGTTTTCGACCCTTTTTTACTAGGAAGGCCATAAAGTGGCCGGTTTGTATTGAATCTTAGCATGTGACAATTCGTTGGATAGGTAAACAACATAACAACGACTTCCATGTGATATTTTTGCATTCTCTAAAAATTAGGCCAAAATGGAGGTTAAGAAAATCTCCTCGTTAATTTAGGACATTACTCGTTTTCGACCATTTTTTACTAGGAAGGCCATAATGTGGCCGATTTGCATTGAATCTTAGCATGTGACAATTCGTTGGATAGGTAAACAACATAACTACGACTTCCATGGTATATTTTTGCATTCTCTAAAAATTCGGCCAAAATGGAGGTTAAGAAAATCTCCTCGTTAATTTAGGACATTACTCGTTTTCGACCATTTTTTACTAGGAAGGCCATAATGTGGCCGATTTGCATTGAATCTTAGCATGTGACAATTCGTTGGATAGGTAAACAACATAACTACGACTTCCATGGTATATTTTTGCATTCTCTAAAAATTCGGCCAAAATGGAGGTTAAGAAAATCTCCTCGTTAATTTAGGACATTACTCATTTTCGACCATTTTTTACTAGGAAGGCCATAATGTGGCCGATTTGCATTGAATCTTAGCATGTGACAATTCGTTGGAGAGGTAACCAACATAACTACGACTTCCGTGGGATATTTTTGCATTCTCTAAAAATTCGGCCAAAATGGAGGTTAAGAAAATCTCCTCGTTATTTTAGGACATGACTCGTTTTCGACCCTTTTTTACTAGGAAGGCCATAAAGTGGCCGATTTGCATTGAATCTTAGCATGTGACAATTCGTTGGATAGGTAAACAACAAAGCTACGATTTCCATGGGATATTTTTGCATTCTCTAAAAATTCGGCCAAAATGGAGGTTAAGAAAATATCCTCGTTAATTTAGCACATTACTCGTTTTTGACCCTTTTTTACTAGGAAGGCCATAATGTGGCCGATTTGCATTGAATCTTAGCATGTGACAATTCGTTGGATAGGTAAACAACATAACTACGACTTCCATGGGATATTTTTGCATTCTCTTAAAATTCGGCCAAAATGGAGGTCAAGAAAATCTCCTCGTTAATTTAGGACATTACTCGTTTTCGACCCTTTTTTACTAGGAAGGCCATAAAGTGGCCGGTTTGTATTGAATCTTAGCATGTGACAATTCGTTGGATAGGTAAACAACATAACAACGACTTCCATGTGATATTTTTGCATTCTCTAAAAATTAGGCCAAAATGGAGGTTAAGAAAATCTCCTCGTTAATTTAGGACATTACTCGTTTTCGACCATTTTTTACTAGGAAGGCCATAATGTGGCCGATTTGCATTGAATCTTAGCATGTGACAATTCGTTGGATAGGTAAAAAACATAACTACGACTTCCATGGTATATTTTTGCATTCTCTAAATATTCGGCCAAAATGGAGGTTAAGAAAATCTCCTCGTTAATTTAGGACATTACTCGTTTTCGACCCTTTTTTACTAGGAAGGCCATAATGTGGCCGATTTGCATTGAATCTTAGCATGTGACAATTCGTTGGATAGGTAAACAACATAACTACGACTTCCATGGTATATTTTTGCATTCTCTAAAAATTCGTCCAAAATGGAGGTTAAGAAAATCTCCTCGTTAATTTAGGACATTACTCGTTTTCGACCCTTTTTTACTAGGAAGGCCATAATGTGGCCGATTTGCATTGAATCTTAGCATGTGACAATTCGTTGGATAGGTAACCAACATAACTACGACTTCCGTGGGATATTTTTGCATTCTCTAAAAATTCGGCCAAAATGGAGGTTAAGAAAATCTCCTCGTTATTTTAGGACATTACTCGTTTTCGACCCTTTTTTACTAGGAAGGCCATAAAGTGGCCGATTTGCATTGAATCTTAGCATGTGACAATTCGTTGGATAGGTAAACAACATAACAACGACTTCCATGTGATATTTTTGCATTCTCTAAAAATTAGGCCAAAATGGAGGTTAAGAAAATCTCCTCGTTAATTTAGGACATTACTCGTTTTCGACCATTTTTTACTAGGAAGGCCATAATGTGGCCGATTTGCATTGATTCTTAGCATGTGACAATTCGTTGGATAGGTAAAAAACATAACTACGACTTCCATGGTATATTTTTGCATTCTCTAAAAATTCGGCCAAAATGGAGGTTAAGAAAATCTCCTCGTTAATTTAGGACATTACTCATTTTCGACCATTTTTTACTAGGAAGGCCATAATGTGGCCGATTTGCATTGAATCTTAGCATGTGACAATTCGTTGGATAGGTAACCAACATAACTACGACTTCCGTGGGATATTTTTGCATTCTCTAAAAATTCGGCCAAAATGGAGGTTAAGAAAATCTCCTCGTTATTTTAGGACATTACTCGTTTTCGACCCTTTTTTACTAGGAAGGCCATAAAGTGGCCGATTTGCATTGAATCTTAGCATGTGACAATTCGTAGGATAGGTAAACAACAAAGCTACGATTTCCATGGGATATTTTTGCATTCTCTAAAAATTCGGCCAAAATGGAGGTTAAGAAAATATCCTCGTTAATTTAGGACATTACTCGTTTTTGACCCTTTTTTACTAGGAAGGCCATAATGTGGCCGATTTGCATTGAATCTTAGCATGTGACAATTCGTTGGATAGGTAAACAACATAACTACGACTTCCATGGTATATTTTTGCATTCTCTAAAAATTCGGCCAAAATGGAGGTTAAGAAAATCTCCTCGTTAATTTAGGACATTACTCATTTTTGACCATTTTTTACTAGGAAGGCCATAATGTGGCCGATTTGCATTGAATCTTAGCATGTGACAATTCGTTGGATAGGTAAACAACATAACTACGACTTCCATGGTATATTTTTGCATTCTCTAAAAATTCGGCCAAAATGGAGGTTAAGAAAATATCCTCGTTAATTTAGGACATTACTCGTTTTTGACCCTTTTTTACTAGGAAGGCCATAATGTGGCCGATTTGCATTGAATCTTAGCATGTGACAATTCGTTGGATAGGTAAACAACATAACTACGACTTCCATGGGATATTTTTGCATTCTCTTAAAATTCGGCCAAAATGGAGGTCAAGAAAATCTCCTCGTTAATTTAGGACAATATTACTCGTTTTCGACCCTTTTTTACTAGGAAGGCCATAAAGTGGCCGGTTTGTATTGAATCTTAGCATGTGACAATTCGTTGGATAGGTAAACAACATAACAACGACTTCCATGTGATATTTTTGCATTCTCTAAAAATTAGGCCAAAATGGAGGTTAAGAAAATCTCCTCGTTAATTTAGGACATTACTCGTTTTCGACCATTTTTTACTAGGAAGGCCATAATGTGGCCGATTTGCATTGAATCTTAGCATGTGACAATTCGTTGGATAGGTAAACAACATAACTACGACTTCCATGGTATATTTTTGCATTCTCTAAAAATTCGGCCAAAATGGAGGTTAAGAAAATCTCCTCGTTAATTTAGGACATTACTCGTTTTCGACCATTTTTTACTAGGAAGGCCATAATGTGGCCGATTTGCATTGAATCTTAGCATGTGACAATTCGTTGGATAGGTAAACAACATAACTACGACTTCCATGGTATATTTTTGCATTCTCTAAAAATTCGGCCAAAATGGAGGTTAAGAAAATCTCCTCGTTAATTTAGGACATTACTCATTTTCGACCATTTTTTACTAGGAAGGCCATAATGTGGCCGATTTGCATTGAATCTTAGCATGTGACAATTCGTTGGAGAGGTAACCAACATAACTACGACTTCCGTGGGATATTTTTGCATTCTCTAAAAATTCGGCCAAAATGGAGGTTAAGAAAATCTCCTCGTTATTTTAGGACATGACTCGTTTTCGACCCTTTTTTACTAGGAAGGCCATAAAGTGGCCGATTTGCATTGAATCTTAGCATGTGACAATTCGTTGGATAGGTAAACAACAAAGCTACGATTTCCATGGGATATTTTTGCATTCTCTAAAAATTCGGCCAAAATGGAGGTTAAGAAAATATCCTCGTTAATTTAGCACATTACTCGTTTTTGACCCTTTTTTACTAGGAAGGCCATAATGTGGCCGATTTGCATTGAATCTTAGCATGTGACAATTCGTTGGATAGGTAAACAACATAACTACGACTTCCATGGGATATTTTTGCATTCTCTTAAAATTCGGCCAAAATGGAGGTCAAGAAAATCTCCTCGTTAATTTAGGACATTACTCGTTTTCGACCCTTTTTTACTAGGAAGGCCATAAAGTGGCCGGTTTGTATTGAATCTTAGCATGTGACAATTCGTTGGATAGGTAAACAACATAACAACGACTTCCATGTGATATTTTTGCACTCTCTAAAAATTAGGCCAAAATGGAGGTTAAGAAAATCTCCTCGTTAATTTAGGACATTACTCGTTTTCGACCATTTTTTACTAGGAAGGCCATAATGTGGCCGATTTGCATTGAATCTTAGCATGTGACAATTCGTTGGATAGGTAAAAAACATAACTACGACTTCCATGGTATATTTTTGCATTCTCTAAATATTCGGCCAAAATGGAGGTTAAGAAAATCTCCTCGTTAATTTAGGACATTACTCGTTTTCGACCCTTTTTTACTAGGAAGGCCATAATGTGGCCGATTTGCATTGAATCTTAGCATGTGACAATTCGTTGGATAGGTAAACAACATAACTACGACTTCCATGGTATATTTTTGCATTCTCTAAAAATTCGTCCAAAATGGAGGTTAAGAAAATCTCCTCGTTAATTTAGGACATTACTCGTTTTCGACCCTTTTTTACTAGGAAGGCCATAATGTGGCCGATTTGCATTGAATCTTAGCATGTGACAATTCGTTGGATAGGTAACCAACATAACTACGACTTCCGTGGGATATTTTTGCATTCTCTAAAAATTCGGCCAAAATGGAGGTTAAGAAAATCTCCTCGTTATTTTAGGACATTACTCGTTTTCGACCCTTTTTTACTAGGAAGGCCATAAAGTGGCCGATTTGCATTGAATCTTAGCATGTGACAATTCGTTGGATAGGTAAACAACATAACAACGACTTCCATGTGATATTTTTGCATTCTCTAAAAATTAGGCCAAAATGGAGGTTAAGAAAATCTCCTCGTTAATTTAGGACATTACTCGTTTTCGACCATTTTTTACTAGGAAGGCCATAATGTGGCCGATTTGCATTGATTCTTAGCATGTGACAATTCGTTGGATAGGTAAAAAACATAACTACGACTTCCATGGTATATTTTTGCATTCTCTAAAAATTCGGCCAAAATGGAGGTTAAGAAAATCTCCTCGTTAATTTAGGACATTACTCATTTTCGACCATTTTTTACTAGGAAGGCCATAATGTGGCCGATTTGCATTGAATCTTAGCATGTGACAATTCGTTGGATAGGTAACCAACATAACTACGACTTCCGTGGGATATTTTTGCATTCTCTAAAAATTCGGCCAAAATGGAGGTTAAGAAAATCTCCTCGTTATTTTAGGACATTACTCGTTTTCGACCCTTTTTTACTAGGAAGGCCATAAAGTGGCCGATTTGCATTGAATCTTAGCATGTGACAATTCGTTGGATAGGTAAACAACATAACAACGACTTCCATGTGATATTTTTGCATTCTCTAAAAATTAGGCCAAAATGGAGGTTAAGAAAATCTACTCGTTAATTTAGGACATTACTCGTTTTCGACCATTTTTTACTAGGAAGGCCATAATGTGGCCGATTTGCATTGATTCTTAGCATGTGACAATTCGTTGGATAGGTAAAAAACATAACTACGACTTCCATGGTATATTTTTGCATTCTCTAAAAATTCGGCCAAAATGGAGGTTAAGAAAATCTCCTCGTTAATTTAGGACATTACTCATTTTCGACCATTTTTTACTAGGAAGGCCATAATGTGGCCGATTTGCATTGAATCTTAGCATGTGACAATTCGTTGGATAGGTAACCAACATAACTACGACTTCCGTGGGATATTTTTGCATTCTCTAAAAATTCGGCCAAAATGGAGGTTAAGAAAATCTCCTCGTTATTTTAGGACATTACTCGTTTTCGACCCTTTTTTACTAGGAAGGCCATAAAGTGGCCGATTTGCATTGAATCTTAGCATGTGACAATTCGTTGGATAGGTAAACAACAAAGCTACGATTTCCATGGGATATTTTTGCATTCTCTAAAAATTCGGCCAAAATGGAGGTTAAGAAAATCTCCTCGTTAATTTAGGACATTACTCGTTTTCGACCATTTTTTACTAGGAAGGCCATAATGTGGCCGATTTGCATTGAATCTTAGCATGTGACAATTCGTTGGATAGGTAAAAAACATAACTACGACTTCCATGGTATATTTTTGCATTCTCTAAAAATTCGGCCAAAATGGAGGTTAAGAAAATCTCCTCGTTAATTTAGGACATTACTCGTTTTCGACCCTTTTTTACTAGGAAGGCCATAATGTGGCCGATTTGCATTGAATCTTAGCATGTGACAATTCGTTGGATAGGTAAACAACATAACTACGACTTCCATGGTATATTTTTGCATTCTCTAAAAATTCGGCCAAAATGGAGGTTAAGAAAATCTCCTCGTTAATTTAGGACATTACTCGTTTTCGACCCTTTTTTACTAGGAAGGCCATAATGTGGCCGATTTGCATTGAATCTTAGCATGTGACAATTCGTTGGATAGGTAACCAACATAACTACGACTTCCGTGGGATATTTTTGCATTCTCTAAAAATTCGGCCAAAATGGAGGTTAAGAAAATCTCCTCGTTATTTTAGGACATTACTCGTTTTCGACCCTTTTTTACTAGGAAGGCCATAAAGTGGCCGATTTGCATTGAATCTTAGCATGTGACAATTCGTAGGATAGGTAAACAACAAAGCTACGATTTCCATGGGATATTTTTGCATTCTCTAAAAATTCGGCCAAAATGGAGGTTAAGAAAATATCCTCGTTAATTTAGGACATTACTCGTTTTTGACCCTTTTTTACTAGGAAGGCCATAATGTGGCCGATTTGCATTGAATCTTAGCATGTGACAATTCGTTGGATAGGTAAACAACATAACTACGACTTCCATGGGATATTTTTGCATTCTCTTAAAATTCGGCCAAAATGGAGGTCAAGAAAATCTCCTCGTTAATTTAGGACATTACTCGTTTTCGACCATTTTTTACTAGGAAGGCCATAATGTGGCCGATTTGCATTGAATCTTAGCATGTGACAATTCGTTGGATAGGTAAACAACATAACTACGACTTCCATGGTATATTTTTGCATTCTCTAAAAATTAGGCCAAAATGGAGGTTAAGAAAATCTCCTCGTTAATTTAGGACATTACTCGTTTTCGACCATTTTTTACTAGGAAGGCCATAATGTGGCCGATTTGCATTGAATCTTAGCATGTGACAATTCGTTGGATAGGTAAACAACATAACTACAACTTCCATGGTATATTTTTGCATTCTCTAAAAATTCGGCCAAAATGGAGGTTAAGAAAATCTCCTCGTTAATTTAGGACATTACTCGTTTTCGACCATTTTTTACTAGGAAGGCCATAATGTGGCCGATTTGCATTGAATCTTAGCATGTGACAATTCGTTGGATAGGTAAACAACATAACTACGACTTCCATGGTATATTTTTGCATTCTCTAAAAATTCGGCCAAAATGGAGGTTAAGAAAATCTCCTCGTTAATTTAGGACATTACTCATTTTCGACCATTTTTTACTAGGAAGGCCATAATGTGGCCGATTTGCATTGAATCTTAGCATGTGACAATTCGTTGGATAGGTAACCAACATAACTACGACTTCCGTGGGATATTTTTGCATTCTCTAAAAATTCGGCCAAAATGGAGGTTAAGAAAATCTCCTCGTTATTTTAGGACATTACTCGTTTTCGACCCTTTTTTACTAGGAAGGCCATAAAGTGGCCGATTTGCATTGAATCTTAGCATGTGACAATTCGTTGGATAGGTAAACAACAAAGCTACGATTTCCATGGGATATTTTTGCATTCTCTAAAAATTCGGCCAAAATGGAGGTTAAGAAAATATCCTCGTTAATTTAGGACATTACTCGTTTTTGACCCTTTTTTACTAGGAAGGCCATAATGTGGCCGATTTGCATTGAATCTTAGCATGTGACAATTCGTTGGATAGGTAAACAACATAACTACGACTTCCATGGGATATTTTTGCATTCTCTTAAAATTCGGCCAAAATGGAGGTCAAGAAAATCTCCTCGTTAATTTAGGACATTACTCGTTTTCGACCCTTTTTTACTAGGAAGGCCATAAAGTGGCCGGTTTGTATTGAATCTTAGCATGTGACAATTCGTTGGATAGGTAAACAACATAACAACGACTTCCATGTGATATTTTTGCATTCTCTAAAAATTAGGCCAAAATGGAGGTTAAGAAAATCTCCTCGTTAATTTAGGACATTACTCGTTTTCGACCATTTTTTACTAGGAAGGCCATAATGTGGCCGATTTGCATTGAATCTTAGCATGTGACAATTCGTTGGATAGGTAAAAAACATAACTACGACTTCCATGGTATATTTTTGCATTCTCTAAATATTCGGCCAAAATGGAGGTTAAGAAAATCTCCTCGTTAATTTAGGACATTACTCGTTTTCGACCCTTTTTTACTAGGAAGGCCATAATGTGGCCGATTTGCATTGAATCTTAGCATGTGACAATTCGTTGGATAGGTAAACAACATAACTACGACTTCCATGGTATATTTTTGCATTCTCTAAAAATTCGTCCAAAATGGAGGTTAAGAAAATCTCCTCGTTAATTTAGGACATTACTCGTTTTCGACCCTTTTTTACTAGGAAGGCCATAATGTGGCCGATTTGCATTGAATCTTAGCATGTGACAATTCGTTGGATAGGTAACCAACATAACTACGACTTCCGTGGGATATTTTTGCATTCTCTAAAAATTCGGCCAAAATGGAGGTTAAGAAAATCTCCTCGTTATTTTAGGACATTACTCGTTTTCGACCCTTTTTTACTAGGAAGGCCATAAAGTGGCCGATTTGCATTGAATCTTAGCATGTGACAATTCGTTGGATAGGTAAACAACATAACAACGACTTCCATGTGATATTTTTGCATTCTCTAAAAATTAGGCCAAAATGGAGGTTAAGAAAATCTCCTCGTTAATTTAGGACATTACTCGTTTTCGACCATTTTTTACTAGGAAGGCCATAATGTGGCCGATTTGCATTGAATCTTAGCATGTGACAATTCGTTGGATAGGTAAAAAACATAACTACGACTTCCATGGTATATTTTTGCATTCTCTAAAAATTCGGCCAAAATGGAGGTTAAGAAAATCTCCTCGTTAATTTAGGACATTACTCATTTTCGACCATTTTTTACTAGGAAGGCCATAATGTGGCCGATTTGCATTGAATCTTAGCATGTGACAATTCGTTGGATAGGTAACCAACATAACTACGACTTCCGTGGGATATTTTTGCATTCTCTAAAAATTCGGCCAAAATGGAGGTTAAGAAAATCTCCTCGTTATTTTAGGACATTACTCGTTTTCGACCCTTTTTTACTAGGAAGGCCATAAAGTGGCCGATTTGCATTGAATCTTAGCATGTGACAATTCGTTGGATAGGTAAACAACAAAGCTACGATTTCCATGGGATATTTTTGCATTCTCTAAAAATTCGGCCAAAATGGAGGTTAAGAAAATATCCTCGTTAATTTAGGACATTACTCGTTTTTGACCCTTTTTTACTAGGAAGGCCATAATGTGGCCGATTTGCATTGAATCTTAGCATGTGACAATTCGTTGGATAGGTAAACAACATAACTACGACTTCCATGGGATATTTTTGCATTCTCTTAAAATTCGGCCAAAATGGAGGTCAAGAAAATCTCCTCGTTAATTTAGGACATTACTCGTTTTCGACCCTTTTTTACTAGGAAGGCCATAAAGTGGCCGGTTTGTATTGAATCTTAGCATGTGACAATTCGTTGGATAGGTAAACAACATAACAACGACTTCCATGTGATATTTTTGCATTCTCTAAAAATTAGGCCAAAATGGAGGTTAAGAAAATCTCCTCGTTAATTTAGGACATTACTCGTTTTCGACCATTTTTTACTAGGAAGGCCATAATGTGGCCGATTTGCATTGAATCTTAGCATGTGACAATTCGTTGGATAGGTAAAAAACATAACTACGACTTCCATGGTATATTTTTGCATTCTCTAAAAATTCGGCCAAAATGGAGGTTAAGAAAATCTCCTCGTTAATTTAGGACATTACTCGTTTTCGACCCTTTTTTACTAGGAAGGCCATAATGTGGCCGATTTGCATTGAATCTTAGCATGTGACAATTCGTTGGATAGGTAAACAACATAACTACGACTTCCATGGTATATTTTTGCATTCTCTAAAAATTCGTCCAAAATGGAGGTTAAGAAAATCTCCTCGTTAATTTAGGACATTACTCGTTTTCGACCCTTTTTTACTAGGAAGGCCATAATGTGGCCGATTTGCATTGAATCTTAGCATGTGACAATTCGTTGGATAGGTAACCAACATAACTACGACTTCCGTGGGATATTTTTGCATTCTCTAAAAATTCGGCCAAAATGGAGGTTAAGAAAATCTCCTCGTTATTTTAGGACATTACTCGTTTTCGACCCTTTTTTACTAGGAAGGCCATAAAGTGGCCGATTTGCATTGAATCTTAGCATGTGACAATTCGTTGGATAGGTAAACAACAAAGCTACAATTTCCATGGGATATTTTTGCATTCTCTAAAAATTCGGCCAAAATGGAGGTTAAGAAAATATCCTCGTTAATTTAGGACATTACTCGTTTTTGACCCTTTTTTACTAGGAAGGCCATAATGTGGCCGATTTGCATTGAATCTTAGCATGTGACAATTTGTTGGATAGGTAAACAACATAACTACGACTTCCATGGGATATTTTTGCATTCTCTTAAAATTCGGCCAAAATGGAGGTCAAGAAAATCTCCTCGTTAATTTAGGACATTACTCGTTTTCGACCCTTTTTTACTAGGAAGGCCATAAAGTGGCCGGTTTGTATTGAATCTTAGCATGTGACAATTCGTTGGATAGGTAAACAACATAACAACGACTTCCATGTGATATTTTTGCATTCTCTAAAAATTAGGCCAAAATGGAGGTTAAGAAAATCTCCTCGTTAATTTAGGACATTACTCGTTTTCGACCCTTTTTTACTAGGAAGGCCATAAAGTGGCCGATTTGCATTGAATCTTAGCATGTGACAATTCGTTGGATAGGTAAACAACAAAGCTACGATTTCCATGGGATATTTTTGCATTCTCTAAAAATTCGGCCAAAATGGAGGTCAAGAAAATCTCCTCGTTAATTTAGGACATTACTCGTTTTCGACCCTTTTTTACTAGGAAGGCCATAAAGTGGCCGGTTTGTATTGAATCTTAGCATGTGACAATTCGTTGGATAGGTAAACAACATAACAACGACTTCCATGTGATATTTTTGCATTCTCTAAAAATTAGGCCAAAATGGAGGTTAAGAAAATCTCCTCGTTAATTTAGGACATTACTCGTTTTCGACCATTTTTTACTAGGAAGGCCATAATGTGGCCGATTTGCATTGAATCTTAGCATGTGACAATTCGTTGGATAGGTAAAAAACATAACTACGACTTCCATGGTATATTTTTGCATTCTCTAAAAATTCGGCCAAAATGGAGGTTAAGAAAATCTCCTCGTTAATTTAGGACATTACTCGTTTTCGACCCTTTTTTACTAGGAAGGCCATAATGTGGCCGATTTGCATTGAATCTTAGCATGTGACAATTCGTTGGATAGGTAAACAACATAACTACGACTTCCATGGTATATTTTTGCATTCTCTAAAAATTCGTCCAAAATGGAGGTTAAGAAAATCTCCTCGTTAATTTAGGACATTACTCGTTTTCGACCCTTTTTTACTAGGAAGGCCATAATGTGGCCGATTTGCATTGAATCTTAGCATGTGACAATTCGTTGGATAGGTAACCAACATAACTACGACTTCCGTGGGATATTTTTGCATTCTCTAAAAATTCGGCCAAAATGGAGGTTAAGAAAATCTCCTCGTTATTTTAGGACATTACTCGTTTTCGACCCTTTTTTACTAGGAAGGCCATAAAGTGGCCGATTTGCATTGAATCTTAGCATGTGACAATTCGTTGGATAGGTAAACAACAAAGCTACAATTTCCATGGGATATTTTTGCATTCTCTAAAAATTCGGCCAAAATGGAGGTTAAGAAAATATCCTCGTTAATTTAGGACATTACTCGTTTTTGACCCTTTTTTACTAGGAAGGCCATAATGTGGCCGATTTGCATTGAATCTTAGCATGTGACAATTTGTTGGATAGGTAAACAACATAACTACGACTTCCATGGGATATTTTTGCATTCTCTTAAAATTCGGCCAAAATGGAGGTCAAGAAAATCTCCTCGTTAATTTAGGACATTACTCGTTTTCGACCCTTTTTTACTAGGAAGGCCATAAAGTGGCCGGTTTGTATTGAATCTTAGCATGTGACAATTCGTTGGATAGGTAAACAACATAACAACGACTTCCATGTGATATTTTTGCATTCTCTAAAAATTAGGCCAAAATGGAGGTTAAGAAAATCTCCTCGTTAATTTAGGACATTACTCGTTTTCGACCCTTTTTTACAAGGAAGGCCATAATGTGGCCGATTTGCATTGAATCTTAGCATGTGACAATTCGTTGGATAGGTAAACAACATAACTACGACTTCCATGGTATATTTTTGCATTCTCTAAAAATTCGGCCAAAATGGAGGTTAAGAAAATCTCCTCGTTAATTTAGGACATTACTCGTTTTCGACCCTTTTTTACTAGGAAGGCCATAATGTGGCCGATTTGCATTGAATCTTAGCATGTGACAATTCGTTGGATAGGTAACCAACATAACTACGACTTCCGTGGGATATTTTTGCATTCTCTAAAAATTCGGCCAAAATGGAGGTTAAGAAAATCTCCTCGTTATTTTAGGACATTACTCGTTTTCGACCCTTTTTTACTAGGAAGGCCATAATGTGGCCGATTTGCATTGAATCTTAGCATGTGACAATTCGTTGGATAGGTAAACAACATAACTACGACTTCCATGGTATATTTTTGCATTCTCTAAAAATTCGGCCAAAATGGAGGTTAAGAAAATCTCCTCGTTAATTTAGGACATTACTCGTTTTCGACCATTTTTTACTAGGAAGGCCATAATGTGGCCGATTTGCATTGAATCTTAGCATGTGACAATTCGTTGGATAGGTAAACAACATAACTACGACTTCCATGGTATATTTTTGCATTCTCTAAAAATTCGTCCAAAATGGAGGTTAAGAAAATCTCCTCGTTAATTTAGGACATTACTCGTTTTCGACCCTTTTTTACTAGGAAGGCCATAATGTGGCCGATTTGCATTGAATCTTAGCATGTGACAATTCGTTGGATAGGTAACCAACATAACTACGACTTCCGTGGGATATTTTTGCATTCTCTAAAAATTCGGCCAAAATGGAGGTTAAGAAAATCTCCTCGTTATTTTAGGACATTACTCGTTTTCGACCCTTTTTTACTAGGAAGGCCATAAAGTGGCCGATTTGCATTGAATCTTAGCATGTGACAATTCGTTGGATAGGTAAACAACAAAGCTACAATTTCCATGGGATATTTTTGCATTCTCTAAAAATTCGGCCAAAATGGAGGTTAAGAAAATATCCTCGTTAATTTAGGACATTACTCGTTTTTGACCCTTTTTTACTAGGAAGGCCATAATGTGGCCGATTTGCATTGAATCTTAGCATGTGACAATTTGTTGGATAGGTAAACAACATAACTACGACTTCCATGGGATATTTTTGCATTCTCTTAAAATTCGGCCAAAATGGAGGTCAAGAAAATCTCCTCGTTAATTTAGGACATTACTCGTTTTCGACCCTTTTTTACTAGGAAGGCCATAAAGTGGCCGGTTTGTATTGAATCTTAGCATGTGACAATTCGTTGGATAGGTAAACAACATAACAACGACTTCCATGTGATATTTTTGCATTCTCTAAAAATTAGGCCAAAATGGAGGTTAAGAAAATCTCCTCGTTAATTTAGGACATTACTCGTTTTCGACCCTTTTTTACAAGGAAGGCCATAATGTGGCCGATTTGCATTGAATCTTAGCATGTGACAATTCGTTGGATAGGTAAACAACATAACTACGACTTCCATGGTATATTTTTGCATTCTCTAAAAATTCGGCCAAAATGGAGGTTAAGAAAATCTCCTCGTTAATTTAGGACATTACTCGTTTTCGACCCTTTTTTACTAGGAAGGCCATAATGTGGCCGATTTGCATTGAATCTTAGCATGTGACAATTCGTTGGATAGGTAACCAACATAACTACGACTTCCGTGGGATATTTTTGCATTCTCTAAAAATTCGGCCAAAATGGAGGTTAAGAAAATCTCCTCGTTATTTTAGGACATTACTCGTTTTCGACCCTTTTTTACTAGGAAGGCCATAATGTGGCCGATTTGCATTGAATCTTAGCATGTGACAATTCGTTGGATAGGTAAACAACATAACTACGACTTCCATGGTATATTTTTGCATTCTCTAAAAATTCGGCCAAAATGGAGGTTAAGAAAATCTCCTCGTTAATTTAGGACATTACTCGTTTTCGACCCTTTTTTACTAGGAAGGCCATAATGTGGCCGATTTGCATTGAATCTTAGCATGTGACAATTCGTTGGATAGGTAACCAACATAACTACGACTTCCGTGGGATATTTTTGCATTCTCTAAAAATTCGGCCAAAATGGAGGTTAAGAAAATCTCCTCGTTATTTTAGGACATTACTCGTTTTCGACCCTTTTTTACTAGGAAGGCCATAAAGTGGCCGATTTGCATTGAATCTTAGCATGTGACAATTCGTTGGATAGGTAAACAACAAAGCTACAATTTCCATGGGATATTTTTGCATTCTCTAAAAATTCGGCCAAAATGGAGGTTAAGAAAATATCCTCGTTAATTTAGGACATTACTCGTTTTTTACCCTTTTTTACTAGGAAGGCCATAATGTGGCCGATTTGCATTGAATCTTAGCATGTGACAATTCGTTGGATAGGTAAACAACATAACTACGACTTCCATGTGATATTTTTGCATTCTCTAAAAATTAGGCCAAAATGGAGGTTAAGAAAATCTCCTCGTTAATTTAGGACATTACTCGTTTTCGACCCTTTTTTACTAGGAAGGCCATAATGTGGCCGATTTGCATTGAATCTTAGCATGTGACAATTCGTTGGATAGGTAACCAACATAACTACGACTTCCGTGGGATATTTTTGCATTCTCTAAAAATTCGGCCAAAATGGAGGTTAAGAAAATCTCCTCGTTATTTTAGGACATTACTCGTTTTCGACCCTTTTTTACTAGGAAGGCCATAAAGTGGCCGATTTGCATTGAATCTTAGCATGTGACAATTCGTTGGATAGGTAAACAACAAAGCTACAATTTCCATGGGATATTTTTGCATTCTCTAAAAATTCGGCCAAAATGGAGGTTAAGAAAATATCCTCGTTAATTTAGGACATTACTCGTTTTTGACCCTTTTTTACTAGGAAGGCCATAATGTGGCCGATTTGCATTGAATCTTAGCATGTGACAATTCGTTGGATAGGTAAACAACATAACTACGACTTCCATGGGATATTTTTGCATTCTCTTAAAATTCGGCCAAAATGGAGGTCAAGAAAATCTCCTCGTTAATTTAGGACATTACTCGTTTTCGACCCTTTTTTACTAGGAAGGCCATAAAGTGGCCGGTTTGTATTGAATCTTAGCATGTGACAATTCGTTGGATAGGTAAACAACATAACAACGACTTCCATGTGATATTTTTGCATTCTCTAAAAATTAGGCCAAAATGGAGGTTAAGAAAATCTCCTCGTTAATTTAGGACATTACTCGTTTTCGACCCTTTTTTACAAGGAAGGCCATAATGTGGCCGATTTGCATTGAATCTTAGCATGTGACAATTCGTTGGATAGGTAAACAACATAACTACGACTTCCATGGTATATTTTTGCATTCTCTAAAAATTCGGCCAAAATGGAGGTTAAGAAAATCTCCTCGTTAATTTAGGACATTACTCGTTTTCGACCCTTTTTTACTAGGAAGGCCATAATGTGGCCGATTTGCATTGAATCTTAGCATGTGACAATTCGTTGGATAGGTAACCAACATAACTACGACTTCCGTGGGATATTTTTGCATTCTCTAAAAATTCGGCCAAAATGGAGGTTAAGAAAATCTCCTCGTTATTTTAGGACATTACTCGTTTTCGACCCTTTTTTACTAGGAAGGCCATAATGTGGCCGATTTGCATTGAATCTTAGCATGTGACAATTCGTTGGATAGGTAAACAACATAACTACGACTTCCTTGGTATATTTTTGCATTCTCTAAAAATTCGGCCAAAATGGAGGTTAAGAAAATCTCCTCGTTAATTTAGGACATTACTCGTTTTCGACCCTTTTTTACTAGGAAGGCCATAATGTGGCCGATTTGCATTGAATCTTAGCATGTGACAATTCGTTGGATAGGTAACCAACATAACTACGACTTCCGTGGGATATTTTTGCATTCTCTAAAAATTCGGCCAAAATGGAGGTTAAGAAAATCTCCTCGTTATTTTAGGACATTACTCGTTTTCGACCCTTTTTTACTAGGAAGGCCATAAAGTGGCCGATTTGCATTGAATCTTAGCATGTGACAATTCGTTGGATAGGTAAACAACAAAGCTACAATTTCCATGGGATATTTTTGCATTCTCTAAAAATTCGGCCAAAATGGAGGTTAAGAAAATATCCTCGTTAATTTAGGACATTACTCGTTTTTTACCCTTTTTTACTAGGAAGGCCATAATGTGGCCGATTTGCATTGAATCTTAGCATGTGACAATTCGTTGGATAGGTAAACAACATAACTACGACTTCCATGTGATATTTTTGCATTCTCTAAAAATTAGGCCAAAATGGAGGTTAAGAAAATCTCCTCGTTAATTTAGGACATTACTCGTTTTTGACCCTTTTTTACTAGGAAGGCCATAATGTGGCCGATTTGCATTGAATCTTAGCCTGTGACAATTTGTTGGATAGGTAAACAACATAACTACGACTTCCATGGGATATTTTTGCATTCTCTTAAAATTCGGCCAAAATGGTGGTCAAGAAAATCTCCTCGTTAATTTAGGACATTACTCGTTTTCGACCATTTTTTACTAGGAAGGCCATAAAGTGGCCGATTTGCATTGAATCTTAGCATGTGACAATTCGTAGGATAGGTAAACAACAAAGCTACGATTTCCATGGGATATTTTTGCATTCTCTAAAAATTCGGCCAAAATGGAGGTTAAGAAAATATCCTCGTTAATTTAGGACATTACTCGTTTTTGACCCTTTTTTACTAGGAAGGCCATAATGTGGCCGATTTGCATTGAATCTTAGCATGTGACAATTCGTTGGATAGGTAAACAACATAACTACGACTTCCATGGGATATTTTTGCATTCTCTTAAAATTCGGCCAAAATGGAGGTCAAGAAAATCTCCTCGTTAATTTAGGACATTACTCGTTTTCGACCCTTTTTTACTAGGAAGGCCATAAAGTGGCCGGTTTGTATTGAATCTTAGCATGTGACAATTCGTTGGATAGGTAAACAACATAACAACGACTTCCATGTGATATTTTTGCATTCTCTAAAAATTAGGCCAAAATGGAGGTTAAGAAAATCTCCTCGTTAATTTAGGACATTACTCGTTTTCGACCATTTTTTACTAGGAAGGCCATAATGTGGCCGATTTGCATTGAATCTTAGCATGTGACAATTCGTTGGATAGGTAAACAACATAACTACGACTTCCATGGTATATTTTTGCATTCTCTAAAAATTCGGCCAAAATGGAGGTTAAGAAAATCTCCTCGTTAATTTAGGACATTACTCGTTTTCGACCATTTTTTACTAGGAAGGCCATAATGTGGCCGATTTGCATTGAATCTTAGCATGTGACAATTCGTTGGATAGGTAAACAACATAACTACGACTTCCATGGTATATTTTTGCATTCTCTAAAAATTCGGCCAAAATGGAGGTTAAGAAAATCTCCTCGTTAATTTAGGACATTACTCATTTTCGACCATTTTTTACTAGGAAGGCCATAATGTGGCCGATTTGCATTGAATCTTAGCATGTGACAATTCGTTGGATAGGTAACCAACATAACTACGACTTCCGTGGGATATTTTTGCATTCTCTAAAAATTCGGCCAAAATGGAGGTTAAGAAAATCTCCTCGTTATTTTAGGACATTACTCGTTTTCGACCCTTTTTTACTAGGAAGGCCATAAAGTGGCCGATTTGCATTGAATCTTAGCATGTGACAATTCGTTGGATAGGTAACCAACATAACTACGACTTCCGTGGGATATTTTTGCATTCTCTAAAAATTCGGCCAAAATGGAGGTTAAGAAAATCTCCTCGTTATTTTAGGACATTACTCGTTTTCGACCCTTTTTTACTAGGAAGGCCATAAAGTGGCCGATTTGCATTGAATCTTAGCATGTGACAATTCGTTGGATAGGTAAACAACATAACAACGACTTCCATGTGATATTTTTGCATTCTCTAAAAATTAGGCCAAAATGGAGGTTAAGAAAATCTCCTCGTTAATTTAGGACATTACTCGTTTTCGACCATTTTTTACTAGGAAGGCCATAATGTGGCCGATTTGCATTGAATCTTAGCATGTGACAATTTGTTGGATAGGTAAACAACATAACTACGACTTCCATGGGATATTTTTGCATTCTCTTAAAATTCGGCCAAAATGGAGGTCAAGAAAATCTCCTCGTTAATTTAGGACATTACTCGTTTTCGACCCTTTTTTACTAGGAAGGCCATAAAGTGGCCGGTTTGTATTGAATCTTAGCATGTGACAATTCGTTGGATAGGTAAACAACATAACAACGACTTCCATGTGATATTTTTGCATTCTCTAAAAATTAGGCCAAAATGGAGGTTAAGAAAATCTCCTCGTTAATTTAGGACATTACTCGTTTTTGACCCTTTTTTACTAGGAAGGCCATAATGTGGCCGATTTGCATTGAATCTTAGCCTGTGACAATTTGTTGGATAGGTAAACAACATAACTACGACTTCCATGGGATATTTTTGCATTCTCTTAAAATTAGGCCAAAATGGTGGTCAAGAAAATCTCCTCGTTAATTTAGGACATTACTCGTTTTCGACCCTTTTTTACTAGGAAGGCCATAAAGTGGCCGGTTTGTATTGAATCTTAGCATGTGACAATTCGTTGGATAGGTAAACAACATAACAACGACTTCCATGTGATATTTTTGCATTCTCTAAAAATTAGGCCAAAATGGAGGTTAAGAAAATCTCCTCGTTAATTTAGGACATTACTCGTTTTCGACCATTTTTTACTAGGAAGGCCATAGTGTGGCCGATTTGCATTGAATCTTAGCATGTGACAATTCGTTGGATAGGTAAACAACATAACTACGACTTCCATGGTATATTTTTGCATTCTCTAAAAATTCGGCCATAATGGAGGTTAAGAAAATCTCCTCGTTAATTTAGGACATTACTCGTTTTCGACCCTTTTTTACTAGGAAGGCCATAATGTGGCCGATTTGCATTGAATCTTAGCATGTGACAATTCGTTGGATAGGTAAACAAGATAACTACGACTTCCATGGTATATTTTTGCATTCTCTAAAAATTCGGCCAAAATGGAGGTTAAGAAAATCTCCTCGTTAATTTAGGACATTACTCGTTTTCGACCCTTTTTTACAAGGAAGGCCATAATGTGGCCGATTTGCATTGAATCTTAGCATGTGACAATTCGTTGGATAGGTAAACAACATAACTACGACTTCCATGGTATATTTTTGCATTCTCTAAAAATTCGGCCAAAATGGAGGTTAAGAAAATCTCCTCGTTAATTTAGGACATTACTCGTTTTCGACCCTTTTTTACTAGGAAGGCCATGATGTGGCCGATTTGCATTGAATCTTAGCATGTGACAATTCGTTGGATAGGTAACCAACATAACTACGACTTCCGTGGGATATTTTTGCATTCTCTAAAAATTCGGCCAAAATGGAGGTTAAGAAAATCTCCTCGTTATTTTAGGACATTACTCGTTTTCGACCCTTTTTTACTAGGAAGGCCATAATGTGGCCGATTTGCATTGAATCTTAGCATGTGACAATTCGTTGGATAGGTAAACAACATAACTACGACTTCCATGGTATATTTTTGCATTCTCTAAAAATTCGGCCAAAATGGAGGTTAAGAAAATCTCCTCGTTAATTTAGGACATTACTCGTTTTCGACCCTTTTTTACTAGGAAGGCCATAATGTGGCCGATTTGCATTGAATCTTAGCATGTGACAATTCGTTGGATAGGTAACCAACATAACTACGACTTCCGTGTGATATTTTTGCATTCTCTAAAAATTCGGCCAAAATGGAGGTTAAGAAAATCTCCTCGTTATTTTAGGACATTACTCGTTTTCGACCCTTTTTTACTAGGAAGGCCATAAAGTGGCCGATTTGCATTGAATCTTAGCATGTGACAATTCGTTGGATAGGTAAACAACATAACTACGACTTCCATGGGATATTTTTGCATTCTCTTAAAATTCGGCCAAAATGGAGGTCAAGAAAATCTCCTCGTTAATTTAGGACATTACTCGTTTTCGACCCTTTTTTACTAGGAAGGCCATAAAGTGGCCGGTTTGTATTGAATCTTAGCATGTGACAATTCGTTGGATAGGTAAACAACATAACAACGACTTCCATGTGATATTTTTGCATTCTCTAAAAATTAGGCCAAAATGGAGGTTAAGAAAATCTCCTCGTTAATTTAGGACATTACTCGTTTTCGACCATTTTTTACTAGGAAGGCCATAATGTGGCCGATTTGCATTGAATCTTAGCATGTGACAATTCGTTGGATAGGTAAACAACATAACTACGACTTCCATGGTATATTTTTGCATTCTCTAAAAATTCGGCCAAAATGGAGGTTAAGAAAATCTCCTCGTTAATTTAGGACATTACTCGTTTTCGACCATTTTTTACTAGGAAGGCCATAATGTGGCCGATTTGCATTGAATCTTAGCATGTGACAATTCGTTGGATAGGTAAACAACATAACTACGACTTCCATGGTATATTTTTGCATTCTCTAAAAATTCGGCCAAAATGGAGGTTAAGAAAATCTCCTCGTTAATTTAGGACATTACTCATTTTCGACCATTTTTTACTAGGAAGGCCATAATGTGGCCGATTTGCATTGAATCTTAGCATGTGACAATTCGTTGGATAGGTAACCAACATAACTACGACTTCCGTGGGATATTTTTGCATTCTCTAAAAATTCGGCCAAAATGGAGGTTAAGAAAATCTCCTCGTTATTTTAGAACATTACTCGTTTTCGACCCTTTTTTACTAGGAAGGCCATAAAGTGGCCGATTTGCATTGAATCTTAGCATGTGACAATTCGTTGGATAGGTAACCAACATAACTACGACTTCCGTGGGATATTTTTGCATTCTCTAAAAATTCGGCCAAAATGGAGGTTAAGAAAATCTCCTCGTTATTTTAGGACATTACTCGTTTTCGACCCTTTTTTACTAGGAAGGCCATAAAGTGGCCGATTTGCATTGAATCTTAGCATGTGACAATTCGTTGGATAGGTAAACAACATAACAACGACTTCCATGTGATATTTTTGCATTCTCTAAAAATTAGGCCAAAATGGAGGTTAAGAAAATCTCCTCGTTAATTTAGGACATTACTCGTTTTCGACCATTTTTTACTAGGAAGGCCATAATGTGGCCGATTTGCATTGAATCTTAGCATGTGACAATTTGTTGGATAGGTAAACAACATAACTACGACTTCCATGGGATATTTTTGCATTCTCTTAAAATTCGGCCAAAATGGAGGTCAAGAAAATCTCCTCGTTAATTTAGGACATTACTCGTTTTCGACCCTTTTTTACTAGGAAGGCCATAAAGTGGCCGGTTTGTATTGAATCTTAGCATGTGACAATTCGTTGGATAGGTAAACAACATAACAACGACTTCCATGTGATATTTTTGCATTCTCTAAAAATTAGGCCAAAATGGAGGTTAAGAAAATCTCCTCGTTAATTTAGGACATTACTCGTTTTTGACCCTTTTTTACTAGGAAGGCCATAATGTGGCCGATTTGCATTGAATCTTAGCCTGTGACAATTTGTTGGATAGGTAAACAACATAACTACGACTTCCATGGGATATTTTTGCATTCTCTTAAAATTAGGCCAAAATGGTGGTCAAGAAAATCTCCTCGTTAATTTAGGACATTACTCGTTTTCGACCCTTTTTTACTAGGAAGGCCATAAAGTGGCCGGTTTGTATTGAATCTTAGCATGTGACAATTCGTTGGATAGGTAAACAACATAACAACGACTTCCATGTGATATTTTTGCATTCTCTAAAAATTAGGCCAAAATGGAGGTTAAGAAAATCTCCTCGTTAATTTAGGACATTACTCGTTTTCGACCATTTTTTACTAGGAAGGCCATAGTGTGGCCGATTTGCATTGAATCTTAGCATGTGACAATTCGTTGGATAGGTAAACAACATAACTACGACTTCCATGGTATATTTTTGCATTCTCTAAAAATTCGGCCATAATGGAGGTTAAGAAAATCTCCTCGTTAATTTAGGACATTACTCGTTTTCGACCCTTTTTTACTAGGAAGGCCATAATGTGGCCGATTTGCATTGAATCTTAGCATGTGACAATTCGTTGGATAGGTAAACAAGATAACTACGACTTCCATGGTATATTTTTGCATTCTCTAAAAATTCGGCCAAAATGGAGGTTAAGAAAATCTCCTCGTTAATTTAGGACATTACTCGTTTTCGACCCTTTTTTACAAGGAAGGCCATAATGTGGCCGATTTGCATTGAATCTTAGCATGTGACAATTCGTTGGATAGGTAAACAACATAACTACGACTTCCATGGTATATTTTTGCATTCTCTAAAAATTCGGCCAAAATGGAGGTTAAGAAAATCTCCTCGTTAATTTAGGACATTACTCGTTTTCGACCCTTTTTTACTAGGAAGGCCATGATGTGGCCGATTTGCATTGAATCTTAGCATGTGACAATTCGTTGGATAGGTAACCAACATAACTACGACTTCCGTGGGATATTTTTGCATTCTCTAAAAATTCGGCCAAAATGGAGGTTAAGAAAATCTCCTCGTTATTTTAGGACATTACTCGTTTTCGACCCTTTTTTACTAGGAAGGCCATAATGTGGCCGATTTGCATTGAATCTTAGCATGTGACAATTCGTTGGATAGGTAAACAACATAACTACGACTTCCATGGTATATTTTTGCATTCTCTAAAAATTCGGCCAAAATGGAGGTTAAGAAAATCTCCTCGTTAATTTAGGACATTACTCGTTTTCGACCCTTTTTTACTAGGAAGGCCATAATGTGGCCGATTTGCATTGAATCTTAGCATGTGACAATTCGTTGGATAGGTAACCAACATAACTACGACTTCCGTGTGATATTTTTGCATTCTCTAAAAATTCGGCCAAAATGGAGGTTAAGAAAATCTCCTCGTTATTTTAGGACATTACTCGTTTTCGACCCTTTTTTACTAGGAAGGCCATAAAGTGGCCGATTTGCATTGAATCTTAGCATGTGACAATTCGTTGGATAGGTAAACAACAAAGCTACAATTTCCATGGGATATTTTTGCATTCTCTAAAAATTCGGCCAAAATGGAGGTTAAGAAAATATCCTCGTTAATTTAGGACATTACTCGTTTTTTACCCTTTTTTACTAGGAAGGCCATAATGTGGCCGATTTGCATTGAATCTTAGCATGTGACAATTCGTTGGATAGGTAAACAACATAACTACGACTTCCATGTGATATTTTTGCATTCTCTAAAAATTAGGCCAAAATGGAGGTTAAGAAAATCTCCTCGTTAATTTAGGACATTACTCGTTTTCGACCATTTTTTACTAGGAAGGCCATAGTGTGGCCGATTTGCATTGAATCTTAGCATGTGACAATTCGTTGGATAGGTAAACAACATAACTACGACTTCCATGGTATATTTTTGCATTCTCTAAAAATTCGGCCATAATGGAGGTTAAGAAAATCTCCTCGTTAATTTAGGACATTACTCGTTTTCGACCCTTTTTTACTAGGAAGGCCATAATGTGGCCGATTTGCATTGAATCTTAGCATGTGACAATTCGTTGGATAGGTAAACAAGATAACTACGACTTCCATGGTATATTTTTGCATTCTCTAAAAATTCGGCCAAAATGGAGGTTAAGAAAATCTCCTCGTTAATTTAGGACATTACTCGTTTTCGACCCTTTTTTACAAGGAAGGCCATAATGTGGCCGATTTGCATTGAATCTTAGCATGTGACAATTCGTTGGATAGGTAAACAACATAACTACGACTTCCATGGTATATTTTTGCATTCTCTAAAAATTCGGCCAAAATGGAGGTTAAGAAAATCTCCTCGTTAATTTAGGACATTACTCGTTTTCGACCCTTTTTTACTAGGAAGGCCATGATGTGGCCGATTTGCATTGAATCTTAGCATGTGACAATTCGTTGGATAGGTAACCAACATAACTACGACTTCCGTGGGATATTTTTGCATTCTCTAAAAATTCGGCCAAAATGGAGGTTAAGAAAATCTCCTCGTTATTTTAGGACATTACTCGTTTTCGACCCTTTTTTACTAGGAAGGCCATAATGTGGCCGATTTGCATTGAATCTTAGCATGTGACAATTCGTTGGATAGGTAAACAACATAACTACGACTTCCATGGTATATTTTTGCATTCTCTAAAAATTCGGCCAAAATGGAGGTTAAGAAAATCTCCTCGATAATTTAGGACATTACTCGTTTTCGACCCTTTTTTACTAGGAAGGCCATAATGTGGCCGATTTGCATTGAATCTTAGCATGTGACAATTCGTTGGATAGGTAACCAACATAACTACGACTTCCGTGTGATATTTTTGCATTCTCTAAAAATTCGGCCAAAATGGAGGTTAAGAAAATCTCCTCGTTATTTTAGGACATTACTCGTTTTCGACCCTTTTTTACTAGGAAGGCCATAAAGTGGCCGATTTGCATTGAATCTTAGCATGTGACAATTCGTTGGATAGATAAACAACAAAGCTACAATTTCCATGGGATATTTTTGCATTCTCTAAAAATTCGGCCAAAATGGAGGTTAAGAAAATATCCTCGTTAATTTAGGACATTACTCGTTTTTTACCCTTTTTTACTAGGAAGGCCATAATGTGGCCGATTTGCATTGAATCTTAGCATGTGACAATTCGTTGGATAGGTAAACAACATAACTACGACTTCCATGTGATATTTTTGCATTCTCTAAAAATTAGGCCAAAATGGAGGTTAAGAAAATCTCCTCGTTAATTTAGGACATTACTCGTTTTTGACCCTTTTTTACTAGGAAGGCCATAATGTGGCCGATTTGCATTGAATCTTAGCCTGTGACAATTTGTTGGATAGGTAAACAACATAACTACGACTTCCATGGGATATTTTTGCATTCTCTTAAAATTCGGCCAAAATGGTGGTCAAGAAAATCTCCTCGTTAATTTAGGACATTACTCGTTTTCGACCCTTTTTTACTAGGAAGGCCATAAAGTGGCCGGTTTGTATTGAATCTTAGCATGTGACAATTCGTTGGATAGGTAAACAACATAACAACGACTTCCATGTGATATTTTTGCATTCTCTAAAAATTAGGCCAAAATGGAGGTTAAGAAAATCTCCTCGTTAATTTAGGACATTACTCGTTTTCGACCATTTTTTACTAGGAAGGCCATAATGTGGCCGATTTGCATTGAATCTTAGCATGTGACAATTCGTTGGATAGGTAAACAACATAACTACGACTTCCATGGTATATTTTTGCATTCTCTAAAAATTCGGCCAAAATGGAGGTTAAGAAAATCTCCTCGTTAATTTAGGACATTACTCGTTTTCGACCCTTTTTTACTAGGAAGGCCATAATGTGGCCGATTTGCATTGAATCTTAGCATGTGACAATTCGTTGGATAGGTAAACAACATAACTACGACTTCCATGGTATATTTTTGCATTCTCTAAAAATTCGGCCAAAATGGAGGTTAAGAAAATCTCCTCGTTAATTTAGGACATTACTCGTTTTCGACCCTTTTTTACAAGGAAGGCCATAATGTGGCCGATTTGCATTGAATCTTAGCATGTGACAATTCGTTGGATAGGTAAACAACATAACTACGACTTCCATGGTATATTTTTGCATTCTCTAAAAATTCGGCCAAAATGGAGGTTAAGAAAATCTCCTCGTTAATTTAGGACATTACTCGTTTCGACCCTTTTTTACTAGGAAGGCCATAATGTGGCCGATTTGCATTGAATCTTAGCATGTGACAATTCGTTGGATAGGTAAACAACATAACTACGACTTCCATGGTATATTTTTGCATTCTCTAAAAATTCGGCCAAAATGGAGGTTAAGAAAATCTCCTCGTTAATTTAGGACATTACTCGTTTTCGACCCTTTTTTACTAGGAAGGCCATAATGTGGCCGACTTGCATTGAATCTTAGCATGTGACAATTCGTTGGATAGGTAACCAACATAACTACGACTTCCGTGGGATATTTTTGCATTCTCTAAAAATTCGGCCAAAATGGAGGTTAAGAAAATCTCCTCGTTAATTTAGGACATTACTCGTTTTCGACCCTTTTTTACTAGGAAGGCCATAAAGTGGCCGGTTTGTATTGAATCTTAGCATGTGACAATTCGTTGGATAGGTAAACAACATAACAACGACTTCCATGTGATATTTTTGCATTCTCTAAAAATTAGGCCAAAATGGAGGTTAAGAAAATCTCCTCGTTAATTTAGGACATTACTCGTTTTCGACCATTTTTTACTAGGAAGGCCATAATGTGGCCGATTTGCATTGAATCTTAGCATGTGACAATTCTTTGGATAGGTAAACAACATAACTACGACTTCCATGGTATATTTTTGCATTCTCTAAAAATTCGGCCAAAACGGAGGTTAAGAAAATCTCCTCGTTAATTTAGGACATTACTCGTTTTCGACCCTTTTTTACTAGGAAGGCCATAATGTGGCCGACTTGCATTGAATCTTAGCATGTGACAATTCGTTGGATAGGTAACCAACATAACTACGACTTCCGTGGGATATTTTTGCATTCTCTAAAAATTCGGCCAAAATGGAGGTTAAGAAAATCTCCTCGTTAATTTAGGACATTACTCGTTTTCGACCCTTTTTTACTAGGAAGGCCATAAAGTGGCCGGTTTGTATTGAATCTTAGCATGTGACAATTCGTTGGATAGGTAAACAACATAACAACGACTTCCATGTGATATTTTTGCATTCTCTAAAAATTAGGCCAAAATGGAGGTTAAGAAAATCTCCTCGTTAATTTAGGACATTACTCGTTTTCGACCATTTTTTACTAGGAAGGCCATAATGTGGCCGATTTGCATTGAATCTTAGCATGTGACAATTCGTTGGATAGGTAAACAACATAACTACGACTTCCATGGTATATTTTTGCATTCTCTAAAAATTCGGCCAAAATGGAGGTTAAGAAAATCTCCTCGTTAATTTAGGACATTACTCGTTTTCGACCCTTTTTTACTAGGAAGGCCATAATGTGGCCGATTTGCATTGAATCTTAGCATGTGACAATTCGTTGGATAGGTAAACAACATAACTACGACTTCCATGGTATATTTTTGCATTCTCTAAAAATTCGGCCAAAATGGAGGTTAAGAAAATCTCCTCGTTAATTTAGGACATTACTCGTTTTCGACCCTTTTTTACAAGGAAGGCCATAATGTGGCCGATTTGCATTGAATCTTAGCATGTGACAATTCGTTGGATAGGTAAACAACATAACTACGACTTCCATGGTATATTTTTGCATTCTCTAAAAATTCGGCCAAAATGGAGGTTAAGAAAATCTCCTCGTTAATTTAGGACATTACTCGTTTCGACCCTTTTTTACTAGGAAGGCCATAATGTGGCCGATTTGCATTGAATCTTAGCATGTGACAATTCGTTGGATAGGTAAACAACATAACTACGACTTCCATGGTATATTTTTGCATTCTCTAAAAATTCGGCCAAAATGGAGGTTAAGAAAATCTCCTCGTTAATTTAGGACATTACTCGTTTTCGACCCTTTTTTACTAGGAAGGCCATAATGTGGCCGACTTGCATTGAATCTTAGCATGTGACAATTCGTTGGATAGGTAACCAACATAACTACGACTTCCGTGGGATATTTTTGCATTCTCTAAAAATTCGGCCAAAATGGAGGTTAAGAAAATCTCCTCGTTAATTTAGGACATTACTCGTTTTCGACCCTTTTTTACAAGGAAGGCCATAATGTGGCCGATTTGCATTGAATCTTAGCATGTGACAATTCGTTGGATAGGTAAACAACATAACTACGACTTCCATGGTATATTTTTGCATTCTCTAAAAATTCGGCCAAAATGGAGGTTAAGAAAATCTCCTCGTTAATTTAGGACATTACTCGTTTTCGACCCTTTTTTACTAGGAAGGCCATAATGTGGCCGATTTGCATTGAATCTTAGCATGTGACAATTCGTTGGATAGGTAAACAACATAACTACGACTTCCATGGTATATTTTTGCATTCTCTAAAAATTCGGCCAAAATGGAGGTTAAGAAAATCTCCTCGTTAATTTAGGACATTACTCGTTTTCGACCCTTTTTTACTAGGAAGGCCATAATGTGGCCGACTTGCATTGAATCTTAGCATGTGACAATTCGTTGGATAGGTAACCAACATAACTACGACTTCCGTGGGATATTTTTGCATTCTCTAAAAATTCGGCCAAAATGGAGGTTAAGAAAATCTCCTCGTTAATTTAGGACATTACTCGTTTTCGACCCTTTTTTACAAGGAAGGCCATAATGTGGCCGATTTGCATTGAATCTTAGCATGTGACAATTCGTTGGATAGGTAAACAACATAACTACGACTTCCATGGTATATTTTTGCATTCTCTAAAAATTCGGCCAAAATGGAGGTTAAGAAAATCTCCTCGTTAATTTAGGACATTACTCGTTTTCGACCCTTTTTTACTAGGAAGGCCATAATGTGGCCGATTTGCATTGAATCTTAGCATGTGACAATTCGTTGGATAGGTAAACAACATAACTACGACTTCCATGGTATATTTTTGCATTCTCTAAAAATTCGGCCAAAATGGAGGTTAAGAAAATCTACTCGTTAATTTAGGACATTACTCGTTTTCGACCCTTTTTTACTAGGAAGGCCATAATGTGGCCGATTTGCATTGAATCTTAGCATGTGACAATTCGTTGGATAGGTAACCAACATAACTACGACTTCCGTGGGATATTTTTGCATTCTCTAAAAATTCGGCCAAAATGGAGGTTAAGAAAATCTCCTCGTTATTTTAGGACATTACTCGTTTTCGACCCTTTTTTACTAGGAAGGCCATAATGTGGCCGATTTGCATTGAATCTTAGCATGTGACAATTCGTTGGATAGGTAAACAACATAACAACGACTTCCATGTGATATTTTTGCATTCTCTAAAAATTAGGCCAAAATGGAGGTTAAGAAAATCTCCTCGTTAATTTAGGACATTACTCGTTTTCGACCATTTTTTACTAGGAAGGCCATAATGTGGCCGATTTGCATTGAATCTTAGCATGTGACAATTCGTTGGATAGGTAAACAACATAACTACGACTTCCACGGTATATTTTTGCATTCTCTAAAAATTCGGCCAAAATGGAGGTTAAGAAAATCTCCTCGTTAATTTAGGACATTACTCGTTTTCGACCCTTTTTTACTAGGAAGGCCATAATGTGGCCGATTTGCATTGAATCTTAGCATGTGACAATTCGTTGGATAGGTAAACAACATAACTACGACTTCCATGGTATATTTTTGCATTCTCTAAAAATTCGGCCAAAATGGAGGTTAAGAAAATCTCCTCGTTAATTTAGGACATTACTCGTTTTCGACCCTTTTTTACTAGGAAGGCCATAATGTGGCCGATTTGCATTGAATCTTAGCATGTGACAATTCGTTGGATAGGTAAACAACATAACTACGACTTCCATGGTATATTTTTGCATTCTCTAAAAATTCGGCGAAAATGGAGGTTAAGAAAATCTCCTCGTTATTTTAGGACATTACTCGTTTTCGACCCTTTTTTACTAGGAAGGCCATAATGTGGCCGATTTGCATTGAATCTTAGCATGTGACAATTCGTTGGATAGGTAAACAACAAAGCTACAATTTCCATGGGATATTTTTGCATTCTCTAAAAATTCGGCCAAAATGGAGGTTAAGAAAATATCCTCGTTAATTTAGGACATTACTCGTTTTTGACCCTTTTTTACTAGGAAGGCCATAATGTGGCCGATTTGCATTGAATCTTAGCATGTGACAATTTGTTGGATAGGTAAACAACATAACTACGACTTCCATGGGATATTTTTGCATTCTCTTAAAATTCGGCCAAAATGGAGGTCAAGAAAATCTCCTCGTTAATTTAGGACATTACTCGTTTTCGACCATTTTTTATTAGGAAGGCCATAATGTGGCCGATTTGCATTGAATCTTAGCATGTGACAATTCGTTGGATAGGTAAACAACATAACTATGACTTCCATGGTATATTTTTGCATTCTCTAAAAATTCGGCCAAAATGGAGGTTAAGAAAATCTCCTCATTAATTTAGGACATTACTCGTTTTCGACCCTTTTTTACTAGGAAGGCCATAATGTGGCCGATTTGCATTGAATCTTAGCATGTGACAATTCGTTGGATAGGTAACCAACATAACTACGACTTCCGTGGGATATTTTTGCATTCTCTAAAAATTCGGCCAAAATGGAGGTTAAGAAAATCTCCTCGTTATTTTAGGACATTACTCGCTTTCGACCCTTTTTTACTAGGAAGGCCATAAAGTGGCCGATTTGCATTGAATCTTAGCATGTGACAATTCGTTGGATAGGTAAACAACAAAGCTACGATTTCCATGGGATATTTTTGCTTTCTCTAAAAATTCGGCCAAAATGGAGGTTAAGAAAATATCCTCGTTAATTTAGGACATTACTCGTTTTCGACCCTTTTTTACTAGGAAGGCCATAATGTGGCCGATTTGCATTGAATCTTAGCATGTGACAATTCGTTGAATAGGTAACCAACATAACTACGACTTCCGTGGGATATTTTTGCATTCTCTAAAAATTCGGCCAAAATGGAGGTTAAGAAAATCTCCTCGTTATTTTAGGACATTACTCGTTTTCGACCCTTTTTTACTAGGAAGGCCATAATGTGGCCGATTTGCATTGAATCTTAGCATGTGACAATTCGTTGGATAGGTAACCAACATAACTACGACTTCCGTGGGATATTTTTGCATTCTCTAAAAATTCGGCCAAAATGGAGGTTAAGAAAATCTCCTCGTTAATTTAGGACATTACTCGTTTTCGACCCTTTTTTACAAGGAAGGCCATAATGTGGCCGATTTGCATTGAATCTTAGCATGTGACAATTCGTTGGATAGGTAAACAACATAACTACGACTTCCATGGTATCTTTTTGCATTCTCTAAAAATTCGGCCAAAATGGAGGTTAAGAAAATCTCCTCGTTAATTTAGGACATTACTCGTTTTCGACCCTTTTTTACTAGGAAGGCCATAATGTGGCCGATTTGCATTGAATCTTAGCATGTGACAATTCGTTGGATAGGTAAACAACATAACTACGACTTCCATGGTATATTTTTGCATTCTCTAAAAATTCGGCCAAAATGGAGGTTAAGAAAATCTCCTCGTTAATTTAGGACATTACTCGTTTTCGACCCTTTTTTACTAGGAAGGCCATAATGTGGCCGATTTGCATTGAATCTTAGCATGTGACAATTCGTTGGATAGGTAACCAACATAACTACGACTTCCGTGGGATATTTTTGCATTCTCTAAAAATTCGGCCAAAATGGAGGTTAAGAAAATCTCCTCGTTATTTTAGGACATTACTCGTTTTCGACCCTTTTTTACTAGGAAGGCCATAATGTGGCCGATTTGCATTGAATCTTAGCATGTGACAATTCGTTGGATAGGTAAACAACATAACAACGACTTCCATGTGATATTTTTGCATTCTCTAAAAATTAGGCCAAAATGGAGGTTAAGAAAATCTCCTCGTTAATTTAGGACATTACTCGTTTTCGACCATTTTTTACTAGGAAGGCCATAATGTGGCCGATTTGCATTGAATCTTAGCATGTGACAATTCGTTGGATAGGTAAACAACATAACTACGACTTCCATGGTATATTTTTGCATTCTCTAAAAATTCGGCCAAAATGGAGGTTAAGAAAATCTCCTCGTTAATTTAGGACATTACTCGTTTTCGACCCTTTTTTTCTAGGAAGGCCATAATGTGGCCGATTTGCATTGAATCTTAGCATGTGACAATTCGTTGGATAGGTAACCAACATAACTACGACTTCCGTGGGATATTTTTGCATTCTCTAAAAATTCGGCCAAAATGGAGGTTAAGAAAATCTCCTCGTTATTTTAGGACATTACTCGTTTTCGACCCTTTTTTACTAGGAAGGCCATAATGTGGCCGATTTGCATTGAATCTTAGCATGTGACAATTCGTTGGATAGGTAAACAACATAACAACGACTTCCATGTGATATTTTTGCATTCTCTAAAAATTAGGCCAAAATGGAGGTTAAGAAAATCTCCTCGTTAATTTAGGACATTACTCGTTTTCGACCATTTTTTACTAGGAAGGCCATAATGTGGCCGATTTGCATTGAATCTTAGCATGTGACAATTCGTTGGATAGGTAAACAACATAACTACGACTTCCATGGTATATTTTTGCATTCTCTAAAAATTCGGCCAAAATGGAGGTTAAGAAAATCTCCTCGTTAATTTAGGACATTACTCGTTTTCGACCCTTTTTTACTAGGAAGGCCATAATGTTGCCGATTTGCATTGAATCTTAGCATGTGACAATTCGTTGGATAGGTAAACAACATAACTACGACTTCCATGGTATATTTTTGCATTCTCTAAAAATTCGGCCAAAATGGAGGTTAAGAAAATCTCCTCGTTAATTTAGGACATTACTCGTTTTCGACCCTTTTTTTCTAGGAAGGCCATAATGTGGCCGATTTGCATTGAATCTTAGCATGTGACAATTCGTTGGATAGGTAACCAACATAACTACGACTTCCGTGGGATATTTTTGCATTCTCTAAAAATTCGGCCAAAATGGAGGTTAAGAAAATCTCCTCGTTATTTTAGGACATTACTCGTTTTCAACCCTTTTTTACTAGGAAGGCCATAATGTGGCCGATTTGCATTGAATCTTAGCATGTGACAATTCGTTGGATAGGTAAACAACATAACAACGACTTCCATGTGATATTTTTGCATTCTCTAAAAATTAGGCCAAAATGGAGGTTAAGAAAATCTCCTCGTTAATTTAGGACATTACTCGTTTTCGACCATTTTTTACTAGGAAGGCCATAATGTGGCCGATTTGCATTGAATCTTAGCATGTGACAATTCGTTGGATAGGTAAACAACATAACTACGACTTCCATGGTATATTTTTGCATTCTCTAAAAATTCGGCCAAAATGGAGGTTAAGAAAATCTCCTCGTTAATTTAGGACATTACTCGTTTTCGACCCTTTTTTACTAGGAAGGCCATAATGTGGCCGATTTGCATTGAATCTTAGCATGTGACAATTCGTTGGATAGGTAAACAACATAACTACGACTTCCATGGTATATTTTTGCATTCTCTAAAAATTCGGCCAAAATGGAGGTTAAGAAAATCTCCTCGTTAATTTAGGACATTACTCGTTTTCGACCCTTTTTTTCTAGGAAGGCCATAATGTGGCCGATTTGCATTGAATTTTAGCATGTGACAATTCGTTGGATAGGTAACCAACATAACTACGACTTCCGTGGGATATTTTTGCATTCTCTAAAAATTCGGCCAAAATGGAGGTTAAGAAAATCTCCTCGTTATTTTAGGACATTACTCGTTTTCGACCCTTTTTTACTAGGAAGGCCATAATGTGGCCGATTTGCATTGAATCTTAGCATGTGACAATTCGTTGGATAGGTAAACAACATAACTACGACTTCCATGGTATATTTTTGCATTCTCTAAAAATTCGGCCAAAATGGAGGTTAAGAAAATCTCCTCGTTAATTTAGGACATTACTCGTTTTCGACCATTTTTTACTAGGAAGGCCATAATGTGGCCGATTTGCATTGAATCTTAGCATGTGACAATTCGTTGGATAGGTAAACAACATAACTACGACTTCCATGGTATATTTTTGCATTCTCTAAAAATTCGGCCAAAATGGAGGTTAAGAAAATCTCCTCGTTAATTTAGGACATTACTCGTTTTCGACCCTTTTTTACTAGGAAGGCCATAATGTGGCCGATTTGCATTGAATCTTAGCATGTGACAATTCGTTGGATAGGTAAACAACATAACTACGACTTCCATGGTATATTTTTGCATTCTCTAAAAATTCGGCCAAAATGGAGGTTAAGAAAATCTCCTCGTTAATTTAGGACATTACTCGTTTTCGACCCTTTTTTACTAGGAAGGCCATAATGTGGCCGATTTGCATTGAATCTTAGCATGTGACAATTCGTTGGATAGGTAAACAACATAACTACGACTTCCATGGTATATTTTTGCATTCTCTAAAAATTCGGCGAAAATGGAGGTTAAGAAAATCTCCTCGTTAATTTAGGACATTACTCGTTTTCGACCCTTTTTTACTAGGAAGGCCATAATGTGGCCGATTTGCATTGAATCTTAGCATGTGACAATTCGTTGGATAGGTAACCAACATAACTACGACTTCCGTGGGATATTTTTGCATTCTCTAAAAATTCGGCCAAAATGGAGGTTAAGAAAATCTCCTCGTTATTTTAGGACATTACTCGTTTTCGACCCTTTTTTACTAGGAAGGCCATAATGTGGCCGATTTGCATTGAATCTTAGCATGTGACAATTCGTTGGATAGGTAAACAACAAAGCTACAATTTCCATGGGATATTTTTGCATTCTCTAAAAATTCGGCCAAAATGGAGGTTAAGAAAATATCCTCGTTAATTTAGGACATTACTCGTTTTTGACCCTTTTTTACTAGGAAGGCCATAATGTGGCCGATTTGCATTGAATCTTAGCATGTGACAATTCGTTGGATAGGTAAACAACATAACTACGACTTCCATGGGATATTTTTGCATTCTCTTAAAATTCGGCCAAAATGGAGGTCAAGAAAATCTCCTCGTTAATTTAGGACATTACTCGTTTTCGACCATTTTTTATTAGGAAGGCCATAATGTGGCCGATTTGCATTGAATCTTAGCATGTGACAATTCGTTGGATAGGTAAACAACATAACTACGACTTCCATGGTATATTTTTGCATTCTCTAAAAATTCGGCCAAAATGGAGGTTAAGAAAATCTCCTCATTAATTTAGGACATTACTCGTTTTCGACCCTTTTTTACTAGGAAGGCCATAATGTGGCCGATTTGCATTGAATCTTAGCATGTGACAATTCGTTGGATAGGTAAACAACATAACTACGACTTCCATGGTATATTTTTGCATTCTCTAAAAATTCGGCCAAAATGGAGGTTAAGAAAATCTCCTCGTTAATTTAGGACATTACTCGTTTTCGACCCTTTTTTACTAGGAAGGCCATAATGTGGCCGATTTGCATTGAATCTTAGCATGTGACAATTCGTTGGATAGGTAACCAACATAACTACGACTTCCGTGGGATATTTTTGCATTCTCTAAAAATTCGGCCAAAATGGAGGTTAAGAAAATCTCCTCGTTATTTTAGGACATTACTCGCTTTCGACCCTTTTTTACTAGGAAGGCCATAAAGTGGCCGATTTGCATTGAATCTTAGCATGTGACAATTCGTTGGATAGGTAAACAACAAAGCTACGATTTCCATGGGATATTTTTGCATTCTCTAAAAATTCGGCCAAAATGGAGGTTAAGAAAATCTCCTCGTTAATTTAGGACATTACTCGTTTTCGACCCTTTTTTACTAGGAAGGCCATAATGTGGCCGATTTGCATTGAATCTTAGCATGTGACAATTCGTTGGATAGGTAACCAACATAACTACGACTTCCGTGGGATATTTTTGCATTCTCTAAAAATTCGGCCAAAATGGAGGTTAAGAAAATCTCCTCGTTATTTTAGGACATTACTCGTTTTCGACCCTTTTTTACTAGGAAGGCCATAATGTGGCCGATTTGCATTGAATCTTAGCATGTGACAATTCGTTGGATAGGTAAACAACATAACAACGACTTCCATGTGATATTTTTGCATTCTCTAAAAATTAGGCCAAAATGGAGGTTAAGAAAATCTCCTCGTTAATTTAGGACATTACTCGTTTTCGACCATTTTTTACTAGGAAGGCCATATTGTGGCCGATTTGCATTGAATCTTAGCATGTGACAATTCGTTGGATAGGTAAACAACATAACTACGACTTCCATGGTATATTTTTGCATTCTCTAAAAATTCGGCCAAAATGGAGGTTATGAAAATCTCCTCGTTAATTTAGGACATTACTCGTTTTCGACCATTTTTTACTAGGAAGGCCATAATGTGGCCGATTTGCATTGAATCTTAGCATGTGACAATTCGTTGGATAGGTAAACAACATAACTATGACTTCCATGGTATATTTTTGCATTCTCTAAAAATTCGGCCAAAATGGAGGTTAAGAAAATCTCTTCGTTAATTTAGGACATTACTCGTTTTCGACCCTTTTTTACTAGGAAGGCCATAATGTGGCCGGTTTGTATTGACTCGTAGCATGTGACAATTCGTTGGATAGGTAAACAACATAACTACGACTTCCATGGTATATTTTTGCATTCTCTAAAAATTCGGCCAAAACGGAGGTCAAGAAAATCTTCTCGTTAATTTAGGACATTACTCGTTTTCGACCCTTTTTTACTAGGAAGGCCATAAAGTGGCCGGTTTGTATTGAATCTTAGCATGTGACAATTCGTTGGATAGGTAAACAACAAAGCTACGACTTCCATGTGATATTTTTGCATTCTCTAAAAATTAGGCCAAAATGGAGGTTAAGAAAATCTCCTCGTTAATTTAGGACATTACTCGTTTTCGACCATTTTTAACTAGGAAGGCCATAATGTGGCCGATTTGCATTGAATCTTAGCATGTGACAATTCGTTGGATAGGTAAACAACATAACTACGACTTCCATGGGATATTTTTGCATTCTCTTAAAATTCGGCCAAAATGGAGGTCAAGAAAATCTCCTCGTTAATTTAGGACCTTACTCATTTTCGACCCTCTTTTACTAGGAAGGCCATAATGTGGCCGATTTGCATTGAATCTTAGCATGTGACAAATCGTTGGATAGGTAAACAACATAACTACGACTTCCATGGGATATTTTTGCATTCTCTTAAAATTCGGCCAAAATGGAGGTCAAGAAAATCTTCTCGTTAATTTAGGACATTACTCGTTTTCGACCCTTTTTTACTAGGAAGGCCATAAAGTGGCCGGTTTGTATTGAATCGTAGCATGTGACAATTCGTTGGATAGGTAAACAACATAACTACGACTTCCATGGGATATTTTTGCATTCTCTTAAAATTCGACCAAAATGGAGGTCAAGAAAATCTTCTCGTTAATTTAGGACATTACTCGTTTTCGACCCTTTTTTACTAGGAAGGCCATAAAGTGGCCGGTTTGTATTGAATCGTAGCATGTGACAATTCGTTGGATAGGTAAACAACATAACTACGACTTCCATGGGATATTTTTGCATTCTCTTAAAATTCGGCCAAAATGGAGGTCAAGAAAATCTTCTCGTTAATTTAGGACATTACTCGTTTTCGACCCTTTTTTACTAGGAAGGCCATAATGTGGCCGTTTTGCATTGAATCTTAGCATGTGACAATTCGTTGGATAGGTAAACAACAAAGCTACGACTTCAATGGGATATTTTTGCATTCTCTTAAAATTCGGCCAAAATGGAGGTCGAGAAAATCTCCTCGTTAATTTAGGACATTACTCATTTTCGACCATTTTTTACTAGGAAGGCCATAATGTGGCCGATTTGCATTGAATCTTAGCATGTGATAATTCGTTGGATAGGTAAACAACAAAGCTACGACTTCAATGGGATATTTTTGCATTCTCTTAAAATTCGGCCAAAATGTAGGTCAAGAAAATCTCCTCGTTAATTTAGGACATTACTCATTTTCGACCATTTTTACTAGGAAGGCCATAATGTGGCCGATTTGCATTGAATCTTAGCATGTGACAATTTGTTGGATAGGTAACCAACATAACTACGACTTCCGTGGGATATTTTTGCATTCTCTAAAAATTCGGCCAAAATGGAGGTTAAGAAAATCTCCTCGTTATTTTAGGACATTACTCGTTTTCGACCTTTTTTTACTAGGAAGGCCATAAAGTGGCCGATTTGCATTGAATCTTAGCATGTGACAATTCGTTGGATAGGTAAAAAACAAAGCTACGATTTCCATGGGATATTTTTGCATTCTCTAAAAATTCGGCCAAAATGGAGGTTAAGAAAATCTCCTCGTTAATTTAGGACATTACTCGTTTTCGACCATTTTTTACTAGGAAGGCCATAATGTGGCCGATTTGCATTGAATCTTAGCATGTGACAATTCGTTGGATAGGTAAACAACAAAGCTACGACTTCAATGGGATATTTTTGCATTCTCTTAAAATTCGGCCAAAATGTAGGTCAAGAAAATCTCCTCGTTAATTTAGGACATTACTCATTTTCGACCATTTTTACTAGGAAGGCCATAATGTGGCCGATTTGCATTGAATCTTAGCATGTGACAATTTGTTGGATAGGTAACCAACATAACTACGACTTCCGTGGGATATTTTTGCATTCTCTAAAAATTCGGCCAAAATGGAGGTTAAGAAAATCTCCTCGTTATTTTAGGACATTACTCGTTTTCGACCTTTTTTTACTAGGAAGGCCATAAAGTGTGCATTGAATCTTAGCATGTGACAATTCGTTGGATAGGTAAAAAACAAAGCTACGATTTCCATGGGATATTTTTGCATTCTCTAAAAATTCGGCCAAAATGGAGGTTAAGAAAATCTCCTCGTTAATTTAGGACATTACTCGTTTTCGACCATTTTTTACTAGGAAGGCCATAAAGTGGCCGGTTTGTATTGACTCGTAGCATGTGACAATTCGTTGGATAGGTAAACAACATAACTACGACTTCCATGGGATATTTTTGCATTCTCTTAAAATTCGGCCAAAATGGAGGTCAAGAAAATCTTCTCGTTAATTTAGGACATTACTCGTTTTCGACCCTTTTTTACTAGGAAGGCCATAAAGTGGCCGGTTTGTATTGAATCGTAGCATGTGACAATTCGTTGGATAGGTAAACAACATAACAACGACTTCCATGTGATATTTTTGCATTCTCTAAAAATTAGGCCAAAATGGAGGTTAAGAAAATCTCCTCGTTAATTTAGGACATTACTCGTTTTCTTTTAACTAGGAAGGCCATAATGTGGCCGATTTGCATTGAATCTTAGCATGTGACAATTCGTTGGATAGGTAAACAACATAACTATGACTTCCATGGTATATTTTTGCATTCTCTAAAAATTCGGCCAAAATGGAGATTAAGAAAATCTCCTCGTTAATTTAGGACATTACTCATTTTCGACCCTTTTTTACTAGGAAGGCCATAATGTGGCCGATTTGCATTGAATCTTAGCATGTGACAAATCGTTGGATAGGTAAACAACATAACTACGACTTCCATGGGATATTTTTGCATTCTCTTAAAATTCGGCCAAAATGGAGGTCAAGAAAATCTTCTCGTTAATTTAGGACATTACTCGTTTTCGACCCTTTTTTACTAGGAAGGCCATAAAGTGGCCGGTTTGTATTGAATCGTAGCATGTGACAATTCGTTGGATAGGTAAACAACATAACTACGACTTCCATGGGATATTTTTGCATTCTCTTAAAATTCGACCAAAATGGAGGTCAAGAAAATCTTCTCGTTAATTTAGGACATTACTCGTTTTCGACCCTTTTTTACTAGGAAGGCCATAAAGTGGCCGGTTTGTATTGAATCGTAGCATGTGACAATTCGTTGGATAGGTAAACAACATAACTACGACTTCCATGGGATATTTTTGCATTCTCTTAAAATTCGGCCAAAATGGAGGTCAAGAAAATCTTCTCGTTAATTTAGGACATTACTCGTTTTCGACCCTTTTTTACTAGGAAGGCCATAATGTGGCCGATTTGCATTGAATCTTAGCATGTGACAATTCGTTGGATAGGTAAACAACAAAGCTACGACTTCAATGGGATATTTTTGCATTCTCTTAAAATTCGGCCAAAATGGAGGTCAAGAAAATCTCCTCGTTAATTTAGGACATTACTCATTTTCGACCATTTTTTACTAGGAAGGCCATAATGTGGCCGATTTGCATTGAATCTTAGCATGTGACAATTCGTTGGATAGGTAAACAACAAAGGTACGACTTCAATGGGATATTTTTGCATTCTCTTAAAATTCGGCCAAAATGTAGGTCAAGAAAATCTCCTCGTTAATTTAGGACATTACTCATTTTCGACCATTTTTACTAGGAAGGCCATAATGTGGCCGATTTGCATTGAATCTTAGCATGTGACAATTTGTTGGATAGGTAACCAACATAACTACGACTTCCGTGGGATATTTTTGCATTCTCTAAAAATTCGGCCAAAATGGAGGTTAAGAAAATCTCCTCGTTAATTTAGGACATTACTCGTTTTCGACCCTTTTTTACTAGGAAGGCCATAATGTGGCCGATTTGCATTGAATCTTAGCATGTGACAATTCGTTGGATAGGTAAACAACAAAGCTACGACTTCAATGGGATATTTTTGCATTCTCTTAAAATTCGGCCAAAATGGAGGTCAAGAAAATCTCCTCGTTAATTTAGGACATTACTCATTTTCGACCATTTTTTACTAGGAAGGCCATAATGTGGCCGATTTGCATTGAATCTTAGCATGTGACAATTCGTTGGATAGGTAAACAACAAAGCTACGACTTCAATGGGATATTTTTGCATTCTCTTAAAATTCGGCCAAAATGTAGGTCAAGAAAATCTCCTCGTTAATTTAGGACATTACTCATTTTCGACCATTTTTACTAGGAAGGCCATAATGTGGCCGATTTGCATTGAATCTTAGCATGTGACAATTTGTTGGATAGGTAACCAACATAACTACGACTTCCGTGGGATATTTTTGCATTCTCTAAAAATTCGGCCAAAATGGAGGTTAAGAAAATCTCCTCGTTATTTTAGGACATTACTCGTTTTCGACCTTTTTTTACTAGGAAGGCCATAAAGTGGCCGATTTGCATTGAATCTTAGCATGTGACAATTCGTTGGATAGGTAAAAAAACAAAGCTACAATTTCCATGGGATATTTTTGCATTCTCTAAAAATTCGGCCAAAATGGAGGTTAAGAAAATCTCCTCGTTAATTTAGGACATTACTCGTTTTCGACCCTTTTTTACTAGGAAGGCCATAAAGTGGCCGGTTTGTATTGACTCGTAGCATGTGACAATTCGTTGGATAGGTAAACAACATAACTACGACTTCCATGGGATATTTTTGCATTCTCTTAAAATTCGGCCAAAATGGAGGTCAAGAAAATCTTCTCGTTAATTTAGGACATTACTCGTTTTCGACCCTTTTTTACTAGGAAGGCCATAAAGTGGCCGGTTTGTATTGAATCGTAGCATGTGACAATTCGTTGGATAGGTAAACAACATAACAACGACTTCCATGTGATATTTTTGCATTCTCTAAAAATTAGGCCAAAATGGAGGTTAAGAAAATCTCCTCGTTAATTTAGGACATTACTCGTTTTCGACCATTTTTAACTAGGAAGGCCATAATGTGGCCGATTTGCATTGAATCTTAGCATGTGGCAATTCGTTGGATAGGTAAACAACATAACTATGACTTCCATGGTATATTTTTGCATTCTCTAAAAATTCGGCCAAAATGGAGATTAAGAAAATCTCATCGTTAATTTAGGACATTACTCATTTTCGACCCTTTTTTACTAGGAAGGCCATAATGTGGCCGATTTGCATTGAATCTTAGCATGTGACAATTTGTTGGATAGGTAACCAACATAACTACGACTTCCGTGGGATATTTTTGCATTCTCTAAAAATTCGGCCAAAATGGAGGTTAAGAAAATCTCCTCGTTATTTTAGGACATTACTCGTTTTCGACCTTTTTTTACTAGGAAGGCCATAAAGTGGCCGATTTGCATTGAATCTTAGCATGTGACAATTCGTTGGATAGGTAAAAAACAAAGCTACGATTTCCATGGGATATTTTTGCATTCTCTAAAAATTCGGCCAAAATGGAGGTTAAGAAAATCTCCTCGTTAATTTAGGACATTACTCGTTTTCGACCCTTTTTTACTAGGAAGGCCATAAAGTGGCCGGTTTGTATTGACTCGTAGCATGTGACAATTCGTTGGATAGGTAAACAACATAACTACGACTTCCATGGGATATTTTTGCATTCTCTTAAAATTCGGCCAAAATGGAGGTCAAGAAAATCTTCTCGTTAATTTAGGACATTACTCGTTTTCGACCCTTTTTTACTAGGAAGGCCATAAAGTGGCCGGTTTGTATTGAATCGTAGCATGTGACAATTCGTTGGATAGGTAAACAACATAACAACGACTTCCATGTGATATTTTTGCATTCTCTAAAAATTAGGCCAAAATGGAGGTTAAGAAAATCTCCTCGTTAATTTAGGACATTACTCGTTTTCGACCATTTTTAACTAGGAAGGCCATAATGTGGCCGATTTGCATTGAATCTTAGCATGTGACAATTCGTTGGATAGGTAAACAACATAACTATGACTTCCATGGTATATTTTTGCATTCTCTAAAAATTCGGCCAAAATGGAGATTAAGAAAATCTCCTCGTTAATTTAGGACATTACTCATTTTCGACCCTTTTTTACTAGGAAGGCCATAATGTGGCCGATTTGCATTGAATCTTAGCATGTGACAATTCGTTGGATAGGTAAACAACATAACTACGACTTCCATGGGATATTTTTGCATTCTCTTAAAATTCGGCCAAAATGGAGGTCAAGAAAATCTTCTCGTTAATTTAGGACATTACTCGTTTTCGACCCTTTTTTACTAGGAAGGCCATAAAGTGGCCGGTTTGTATTGAATCGTAGCATGTGACAATTCGTTGGATAGGTAAACAACATAACTACGACTTCCATGGGATATTTTTGCATTCTCTTAAAATTCGACCAAAATGGAGGTCAAGAAAATATTCTCGTTAATTTAGGACATTACTCGTTTTCGACCCTTTTTTACTAGGAAGGCCATAAAGTGGCCGGTTTGTATTGAATCGTAGCATGTGACAATTCGTTGGATAGGTAAACAACATAACTACGACTTCCATGGGATATTTTTGCATTCTCTTAAAATTCGGCCAAAATGGAGGTCAAGAAAATCTTCTCGTTAATTTAGGACATTACTCGTTTTCGACCCTTTTTTACTAGGAAGGCCATAATGTGGCCGATTTGCATTGAATCTTAGCATGTGACAATTCGTTGGATAGGTAAACAACAAAGCTACGACTTCAATGGGATATTTTTTCATTCTCTTAAAATTCGGCCAAAATGGAGGTCAAGAAAATCTCCTCGTTAATTTAGGACATTACTCATTTTCGACCATTTTTTACTAGGAAGGCCATAATGTGGCCGATTTGCATTGAATCTTAGCATGTGACAATTCGTTGGATAGGTAAACAACAAAGCTACGACTTCAATGGGATATTTTTGCATTCTCTTAAAATTCGGCCAAAATGTAGGTCAAGAAAATCTCCTCGTTAATTTAGGACATTACTCATTTTCGACCATTTTTACTAGGAAGGCCATAATGTGGCCGATTTGCATTGAATCTTAGCATGTGACAATTTGTTGGATAGGTAACCAACATAACTACGACTTCCGTGGGATATTTTTGCATTCTCTAAAAATTCGGCCAAAATGGAGGTTAAGAAAATCTCCTCGTTATTTTAGGACATTACTCGTTTTCGACCTTTTTTTACTAGGAAGGCCATAAAGTGGCCGATTTGCATTGAATCTTAGCATGTGACAATTCGTTGGATAGGTAAAAAACAAAGCTACGATTTCCATGGGATATTTTTGCATTCTCTAAAAATTCGGCCAAAATGGAGGTTAAGAAAATCTCCTCGTTAATTTAGGACATTACTCGTTTTCGACCCTTTTTTACTAGGAAGGCCATAAAGTGGCCGGTTTGTATTGACTCGTAGCATGTGACAATTCGTTGGATAGGTAAACAACATAACTACGACTTCCATGGGATATTTTTGCATTCTCTTAAAATTCGGCCAAAATGGAGGTCAAGAAAATCTTCTCGTTAATTTAGGACATTACTCGTTTTCGACCCTTTTTTACTAGGAAGGCCATAAAGTGGCCGGTTTGTATTGAATCGTAGCATGTGACAATTCGTTGGATAGGTAAACAACATAACAACGACTTCCATGTGATATTTTTGCATTCCCTAAAAATTAGGCCAAAATGGAGGTTAAGAAAATCTCCTCGTTAATTTAGGACATTACTCGTTTTCGACCATTTTTAACTAGGAAGGCCATAATGTGGCCGATTTGCATTGAATCTTAGCATGTGACAATTCGTTGGATAGGTAAACAACATAACTATGACTTCCATGGTATATTTTTGCATTCTCTAAAAATTCGGCCAAAATGGAGATTAAGAAAATCTCCTCGTTAATTTAGGACATTACTCATTTTCGACCCTTTTTTACTAGGAAGGCCATAATGTGGCCGATTTGCATTGAATCTTAGCATGTGACAATTCGTTGGATAGGTAAACAACATAACTACGACTTCCCTGGGATATTTTTGCATTCTCTTAAAATTCGGCCAAAATGGAGGTCAAGAAAATCTTCTCGTTAATTTAGGACATTACTCGTTTCCGACCCTTTTTTACTAGGAAGGCCATAAAGTGGCCGGTTTGTATTGAATCGTAGCATGTGACAATTCGTTGGATAGGTAAACAACATAACTACGACTTCCATGGGATATTTTTGCATTCTCTTAAAATTCGACCAAAATGGAGGTCAAGAAAATCTTCTCGTTAATTTAGGACATTACTCGTTTTCGACCCTTTTTTACTAGGAAGGCCATAAAGTGGCCGGTTTGTATTGAATCGTAGCATGTGACAATTCGTTGGATAGGTAAACAACATAACTACGACTTCCATGGGATATTTTTGCATTCTCTTAAAATTCGGCCAAAATGGAGGTCAAGAAAATCTTCTCGTTAATTTAGGACATTACTCGTTTTCGACCCTTTTTTACTAGGAAGGCCATAATGTGGCCGATTTGCATTGAATCTTAGCATGTGACAATTCGTTGGATAGGTAAACAACATAACTATGACTTCCATGGTATATTTTTGCATTCTCTAAAAATTCGGCCAAAATGGAGATTAAGAAAATCTCCTCGTTAATTTAGGACATTACTCATTTTCGACCCTTTTTTACTAGGAAGGCCATAATGTGGCCGATTTGCATTGAATCTTAGCATGTGACAATTCGTTGGATAGGTAAACAACATAACTACGACTTCCATGGGATATTTTTGCATTCTCTTAAAATTCGGCCAAAATGGCGGTCAAGAAAATCTTCTCGTTAATTTAGGACATTACTCGTTTTCGACCCTTTTTTACTAGGAAGGCCATAAAGTGGCCGGTTTGTATTGAATCGTAGCATGTGACAATTCGTTGGATAGGTAAACAACATAACAACGACTTCCATGGGATATTTTTGCATTCTCTTAAAATTCGACCAAAATGGAGGTCAAGAAAATCTTCTCGTTAATTTAGGACATTACTCGTTTTCGACCCTTTTTTACTAGGAAGGCCATAAAGTGGCCGGTTTGTATTGAATCGTAGCATGTGACAATTCGTTGGATAGGTAAACAACATAACTACGACTTCCATGGGATATGTTTGCATTCTCTTAAAATTCGGCCAAAATGGAGGTCAAGAAAATCTTCTCGTTAATTTAGGACATTACTCGTTTTCGACCCTTTTTTACTAGGAAGGCCATAATGTGGCCGATTTGCATTGAATCTTAGCATGTGACAATTCGTTGGATAGGTAAACAACAAAGCTACGACTTCAATGGGATATTTTTGCATTCTCTTAAAATTCGGCCAAAATGGAGGTCAAGAAAATCTCCTCGTTAATTTAGGACATTACTCATTTTCGACCATTTTATACTAGGAAGGCCATAATGTGGCCGATTTGCATTGAATCTTAGCATGTGACAATTCGTTGGATAGGTAAACAACAAAGCTACGACTTCAATGGGATATTTTTGCATTCTCTTAAAATTCGGCCAAAATGTAGGTCAAGAAAATCTCCTCGTTAATTTAGGACATTACTCATTTTCGACCATTTTTACTAGGAAGGCCATAATGTGGCCGATTTGCATTGAATCTTAGCATGTGACAATTTGTTGGATAGGTAACCAACATAACTACGACTTCCGTGGGATATTTTTGCATTCTCTAAAAATTCGGCCAAAATGGAGGTTAAGAAAATCTCCTCGTTATTTTAGGACATTACTCGTTTTCGACCTTTTTTTACTAGGAAGGCCATAAAGTGGCCGATTTGCATTGAATCTTAGCATGTGACAATTCGTTGGATAGGTAAAAAACAAAGCTACGATTTCCATGGGATATTTTTGCATTCTCTAAAAATTCGGCCAAAATGGAGGTTAAGAAAATCTCCTCGTTAATTTAGGACATTACTCGTTTTCGACCCTTTTTTACTAGGAAGGCCATAAAGTGGCCGGTTTGTATTGACTCGTAGCATGTGACAATTCGTTGGATAGGTAAACAACATAACTACGACTTCCATGGGATATTTTTGCATTCTCTTAAAATTCGGCCAAAATGGAGGTCAAGAAAATCTTCTCGTTAATTTAGGACATTACTCGTTTTCGACCCTTTTTTACTAGGAAGGCCATAAAGTGGCCGGTTTGTATTGAATCGTAGCATGTGACAATTCGTTGGATAGGTAAACAACATAACAAAGACTTCCATGTGATATTTTTGCATTCCCTAAAAATTAGGCCAAAATGGAGGTTAAGAAAATCTCCTCGTTAATTTAGGACATTACTCGTTTTCGACCATTTTTAACTAGGAAGGCCATAATGTGGCCGATTTGCATTGAATCTTAGCATGTGACAATTCGTTGGATAGGTAAACAACATAACTATGACTTCCATGGAATATTTTTGCATTCTCTAAAAATTCGGCCAAAATGGAGATTAAGAAAATCTCCTCGTTAATTTAGGACATTACTCATTTTCGACCCTTTTTTACTAGGAAGGCCATAATGTGGCCGATTTGCATTGAATCTTAGCATGTGACAATTCGTTGGATAGGTAAACAACATAACTACGACTTCCCTGGGATATTTTTGCATTCTCTTAAAATTCGGCCAAAATGGAGGTCAAGAAAATCTTCTCGTTAATTTAGGACATTACTCGTTTTCGACCCTTTTTTACTAGGAAGGCCATAAAGTGGCCGGTTTGTATTGAATCGTAGCATGTGACAATTCGTTGGATAGGTAAACAACATAACTACGACTTCCATGGGATATTTTTGCATTCTCTTAAAATTCGACCAAAATGGAGGTCAAGAAAATCTTCTCGTTAATTTAGGACATTACTCGTTTTCGACCCTTTTTTACTAGGAAGGCCATAAAGTGGCCGGTTTGTATTGAATCGTAGCATGTGACAATTCGTTGGATAGGTAAACAACATAACTACGACTTCCATGGGATATTTTTGCATTCTCTTAAAATTCGGCCAAAATGGAGGTCAAGAAAATCTTCTCGTTAATTTAGGACATTACTCGTTTTCGACCCTTTTTTACTAGGAAGGCCATAATGTGGCCGATTTGCATTGAATCTTAGCATGTGACAATTCGTTGGATAGGTAAACAACATAACTATGACTTCCATGGTATATTTTTGCATTCTCTAAAAATTCGGCCAAAATGGAGATTAAGAAAATCTCCTCGTTAATTTAGGACATTACTCATTTTCGACCCTTTTTTACTAGGAAGGCCATAATGTGGCCGATTTGCATTGAATCTTAGCATGTGACAATTCGTTGGATAGGTAAACAACATAACTACGACTTCCATGGGATATTTTTGCATTCTCTTAAAATTCGGCCAAAATGGCGGTCAAGAAAATCTTCTCGTTAATTTAGGACATTACTCGTTTTCGACCCTTTTTTACTAGGAAGGCCATAAAGTGGCCGGTTTGTATTGAATCGTAGCATGTGACAATTCGTTGGATAGGTAAACAACATAACAACGACTTCCATGGGATATTTTTGCATTCTCTTAAAATTCGACCAAAATGGAGGTCAAGAAAATCTTCTCGTTAATTTAGGACATTACTCGTTTTCGACCCTTTTTTACTAGGAAGGCCATAAAGTGGCCGGTTTGTATTGAATCGTAGCATGTGACAATTCGTTGGATAGGTAAACAACATAACTACGACTTCCATGGGATATGTTTGCATTCTCTTAAAATTCGGCCAAAATGGAGGTCAAGAAAATCTTCTCGTTAATTTAGGACATTACTCGTTTTCGACCCTTTTTTACTAGGAAGGCCATAATGTGGCCGATTTGCATTGAATCTTAGCATGTGACAATTCGTTGGATAGGTAAACAACAAAGCTACGACTTCAATGGGATATTTTTGCATTCTCTTAAAATTCGGCCAAAATGGAGGTCAAGAAAATCTCCTCGTTAATTTAGGACATTACTCATTTTCGACCATTTTTTACTAGGAAGGCCATAATGTGGCCGATTTGCATTGAATCTTAGCATGTGACAATTCGTTGGATAGGTAAACAACAAAGCTACGACTTCAATGGGATATTTTTGCATTCTCTTAAAATTCGGCCAAAATGTAGGTCAAGAAAATCTCCTCGTTAATTTAGGACATTACTCATTTTCGACCATTTTTACTAGGAAGGCCATAATGTGGCCGATTTGCATTGAATCTTAGCATGTGACAATTTGTTGGATAGGTAACCAACATAACTACGACTTCCGTGGGATATTTTTGCATTCTCTAAAAATTCGGCCAAAATGGAGGTTAAGAAAATCTCCTCGTTATTTTAGGACATTACTCGTTTTCGACCTTTTTTTACTAGGAAGGCCATAAAGTGGCCGATTTGCATTGAATCTTAGCATGTGACAATTCGTTGGATAGGTAAAAAAACAAAGCTACGATTTCCATGGGATATTTTTGCATTCTCTAAAAATTCGGCCAAAATGGAGGTTAAGAAAATCTCCTCGTTAATTTAGGACATTACTCGTTTTCGACCCTTTTTTACTAGGAAGGCCATAAAGTGGCCGGTTTGTATTGAATCGTAGCATGTGACAATTCGTTGGATAGGTAAACAACATAACAAAGACTTCCATGTGATATTTTTGCATTCCCTAAAAATTAGGCCAAAATGGAGGTTAAGAAAATCTCCTCGTTAATTTAGGACATTACTCGTTTTCGACCATTTTTAACTAGGAAGGCCATAATGTGGCCGATTTGCATTGAATCTTAGCATGTGACAATTCGTTGGATAGGTAAACAACATAACTATGACTTCCATGGAATATTTTTGCATTCTCTAAAAATTCGGCCAAAATGGAGATTAAGAAAATCTCCTCGTTAATTTAGGACATTACTCATTTTCGACCCTTTTTTACTAGGAAGGCCATAATGTGGCCGATTTGCATTGAATCTTAGCATGTGACAATTCGTTGGATAGGTAAACAACATAACTACGACTTCCCTGGGATATTTTTGCATTCTCTTAAAATTCGGCCAAAATGGAGGTCAAGAAAATCTTCTCGTTAATTTAGGACATTACTCGTTTTCGACCCTTTTTTACTAGGAAGGCCATAAAGTGGCCGGTTTGTATTGAATCGTAGCATGTGACAATTCGTTGGATAGGTAAACAACATAACTACGACTTCCATGGGATATTTTTGCATTCTCTTAAAATTCGACCAAAATGGAGGTCAAGAAAATCTTCTCGTTAATTTAGGACATTACTCGTTTTCGACCCTTTTTTACTAGGAAGGCCATAAAGTGGCCGGTTTGTATTGAATCGTAGCATGTGACAATTCGTTGGATAGGTAAACAACATAACTACGACTTCCATGGGATATTTTTGCATTCTCTTAAAATTCGGCCAAAATGGAGGTCAAGAAAATCTTCTCGTTAATTTAGGACATTACTCGTTTTCGACCCTTTTTTACTAGGAAGGCCATAATGTGGCCGATTTGCATTGAATCTTAGCATGTGACAATTCGTTGGATAGGTAAACAACATAACTATGACTTCCATGGTATATTTTTGCATTCTCTAAAAATTCGGCCAAAATGGAGATTAAGAAAATCTCCTCGTTAATTTAGGACATTACTCATTTTCGACCCTTTTTTACTAGGAAGGCCATAATGTGGCCGATTTGCATTGAATCTTAGCATGTGACAATTCGTTGGATAGGTAAACAACATAACTACGACTTCCATGGGATATTTTTGCATTCTCTTAAAATTCGGCCAAAATGGCGGTCAAGAAAATCTTCTCGTTAATTTAGGACATTACTCGTTTTCGACCCTTTTTTACTAGGAAGGCCATAAAGTGGCCGGTTTGTATTGAATCGTAGCATGTGACAATTCGTTGGATAGGTAAACAACATAACAACGACTTCCATGGGATATTTTTGCATTCTCTTAAAATTCGACCAAAATGGAGGTCAAGAAAATCTTCTCGTTAATTTAGGACATTACTCGTTTTCGACCCTTTTTTACTAGGAAGGCCATAAAGTGGCCGGTTTGTATTGAATCGTAGCATGTGACAATTCGTTGGATAGGTAAACAACATAACTACGACTTCCATGGGATATGTTTGCATTCTCTTAAAATTCGGCCAAAATGGAGGTCAAGAAAATCTTCTCGTTAATTTAGGACATTACTCGTTTTCGACCCTTTTTTACTAGGAAGGCCATAATGTGGCCGATTTGCATTGAATCTTAGCATGTGACAATTCGTTGGATAGGTAAACAACAAAGCTACGACTTCAATGGGATATTTTTGCATTCTCTTAAAATTCGGCCAAAATGGAGGTCAAGAAAATCTCCTCGTTAATTTAGGACATTACTCATTTTCGACCATTTTTTACTAGGAAGGCCATAATGTGGCCGATTTGCATTGAATCTTAGCATGTGACAATTCGTTGGATAGGTAAACAACAAAGCTACGACTTCAATGGGATATTTTTGCATTCTCTTAAAATTCGGCCAAAATGTAGGTCAAGAAAATCTCCTCGTTAATTTAGGACATTACTCATTTTCGACCATTTTTACTAGGAAGGCCATAATGTGGCCGATTTGCATTGAATCTTAGCATGTGACAATTTGTTGGATAGGTAACCAACATAACTACGACTTCCGTGGGATATTTTTGCATTCTCTAAAAATTCGGCCAAAATGGAGGTTAAGAAAATCTCCTCGTTATTTTAGGACATTACTCGTTTTCGACCTTTTTTTACTAGGAAGGCCATAAAGTGGCCGATTTGCATTGAATCTTAGCATGTGACAATTCGTTGGATAGGTAAAAAACAAAGCTACGATTTCCATGGGATATTTTTGCATTCTCTAAAAATTCGGCCAAAATGGAGGTTAAGAAAATCTCCTCGTTAATTTAGGACATTACTCGTTTTCGACCCTTTTTTACTAGGAAGGCCATAAAGTGGCCGGTTTGTATTGACTCGTAGCATGTGACAAGTCGTTGGATAGGTAAACAACATAACTACGACTTCCATGGGATATTTTTGCATTCTCTTAAAATTCGGCCAAAATGGAGGTCAAGAAAATCTTCTCGTTAATTTAGGACATTACTCGTTTTCGACCCTTTTTTACTAGGAAGGCCATAAAGTGGCCGGTTTGTATTGAATCGTAGCATGTGACAATTCGTTGGATAGGTAAACAACATAACAACGACTTCCATGTGATATTTTTGCATTCCCTAAAAATTAGGCCAAAATGGAGGTTAAGAAAATCTCCTCGTTAATTTAGGACATTACTCGTTTTCGACCATTTTTAACTAGGAAGGCCATAATGTGGCCGATTTGCATTGAATCTTAGCATGTGACAATTCGTTGGATAGGTAAACAACATAACTATGACTTCCATGGTATATTTTTGCATTCTCTAAAAATTCGGCCAAAATGGAGATTAAGAAAATCTCCTCGTTAATTTAGGACATTACTCATTTTCGACCCTTTTTTACTAGGAAGGCCATAATGTGGCCGATTTGCATTGAATCTTAGCATGTGACAATTCGTTGGATAGGTAAACAACATAACTACGACTTCCCTGGGATATTTTTGCATTCTCTTAAAATTCGGCCAAAATGGAGGTCAAGAAAATCTTCTCGTTAATTTAGGACATTACTCGTTTTCGACCCTTTTTTACTAGGAAGGCCATAAAGTGGCCGGTTTGTATTGAATCGTAGCATGTGACAATTCGTTGGATAGGTAAACAACATAACTACGACTTCCATGGGATATTTTTGCATTCTCTTAAAATTCGACCAAAATGGAGGTCAAGAAAATCTTCTCGTTAATTTAGGACATTACTCGTTTTCGACCCTTTTTTACTAGGAAGGCCATAAAGTGGCCGGTTTGTATTGAATCGTAGCATGTGACAATTCGTTGGATAGGTAAACAACATAACTACGACTTCCATGGGATATTTTTGCATTCTCTTAAAATTCGGCCAAAATGGAGGTCAAGAAAATCTTCTCGTTAATTTAGGACATTACTCGTTTTCGACCCTTTTTTACTAGGAAGGCCATAATGTGGTCGATTTGCATTGAATCTTAGCATGTGACAATTCGTTGGATAGGTAAACAACAAAGCTACGACTTCAATGGGATATTTTTGCATTCTCTTAAAATTCGGCCAAAATGGAGGTCAAGAAAATCTCCTCGTTAATTTAGGACATTACTCATTTTCGACCATTTTTTACTAGGAAGGCCATAATGTGGCCGATTTGCATTGAATCTTAGCATGTGACAATTCGTTGGATAGGTAACCAACAAAACTACGACTTCCATGGGATATTTTTGCATTCTCTAAAAATTCGGCCAAAATGGAGGTTAAGAAAATCTCCTCGTTATTTTAGGACATTACTCGTTTTCGACCTTTTTTTACTAGGAAGGCCATAAAGTGGCCGATTTGCATTGAATCTTAGCATGTGACAATTCGTTGGATAGGTAAAAAACAAAGCTACGATTTCCATGGGATATTTTTGCATTCTCTAAAAATTCGGCCAAAATGGAGGTTAAGAAAATCTCCTCGTTAATTTAGGACATTACTCGTTTTCGACCCTTTTTTACTAGGAAGGCCATAAAGTGGCCGGTTTGTATTGACTCGTAGCATGTGACAATTCGTTGGATAGGTAAACAACATAACTACGACTTCCATGGGATATTTTTGCATTCTCTTAAAATTCGGCCAAAATGGAGGTCAAGAAAATCTTCTCGTTAATTTAGGACATTACTCGTTTTCGACCCTTTTTTACTAGGAAGGCCATAATATGGCCGATTTGCATTGAATCTTAGCATGTGACAATTCGTTGGATAGGTAAACAACAAAGCTACGACTTCAATGGGATATTTTTGCATTCTCTTAAAATTCGGCCAAAATGTAGGTCAAGAAAATCTCCTCGTTAATTTAGGACATTACTCTTTTTCGACCATTTTTACTAGGAAGGCCATAATGTGGCCGATTTGCATTGAATCTTAGCATGTGACAATTTGTTGGATAGGTAACCAACATAACTACGACTTCCGTGGGATATTTTTGCATTCTCTAAAAATTCGGCCAAAATGGAGGTTAAGAAAATCTCCTCGTTATTTTAGGACATTACTCGTTTTCGACCTTTTTTTACTAGGAAGGCCATAAAGTGGCCGATTTGCATTGAATCTTAGCATGTGACAATTCGTTGGATAGGTAAAAAACAAAGCTACGATTTCCATGGGATATTTTTGCATTCTCTAAAAATTCGGCCAAAATGGAGGTTAAGAAAATATCCTCGTTAATTTAGGACATTACTCGTTTTCGACCCTTTTTTACTAGGAAGGCCATAAAGTGGCCGGTTTGTATTGACTCGTAGCATGTGACAATTCGTTGGATAGGTAAACAACATAACTACGACTTCCATGGGATATTTTTGCATTCTCTTAAAATTCGACCAAAATGGAGGTCAAGAAAATCTTCTCGTTAATTTAGGACATTACTCGTTTTCGACCCTTTTTTACTAGGAAGGCCATAAAGTGGCCAGTTTGTATTGAATCGTAGCATGTGACAATTCGTTGGATAGGTAAACAACATAACTACGACTTCCATGGGATATTTTTGCATTCTCTTAAAATTCGGCCAAAATGGAGGTCAAGAAAATCTTCTCGTTAATTTAGGACATTACTCGTTTTCGACCCTTTTTTACTAGGAAGGCCATAATGTGGTCGATTTGCATTGAATCTTAGCATGTGACAATTCGTTGGATAGGTAAACAACAAAGCTACGACTTCAATGGGATATTTTTGCATTCTCTTAAAATTCGGCCAAAATGGAGGTCAAGAAAATCTCCTCGTTAATTTAGGACATTACTCTTTTTCGACCATTTTTACTAGGAAGGCCATAATGTGGCCGATTTGCATTGAATCTTAGCATGTGACAATTTGTTGGATAGGTAACCAACATAACTACGACTTCCGTGGGATATTTTTGCATTCTCTAAAAATTCGGCCAAAATGGAGGTTAAGAAAATCTCCTCGTTATTTTAGGACATTACTCGTTTTCGACCTTTTTTTACTAGGAAGGCCATAAAGTGGCCGATTTGCATTGAATCTTAGCATGTGACAATTCGTTGGATAGGTAAAAAACAAAGCTACGATTTCCATGGGATATTTTTGCATTCTCTAAAAATTCGGCCAAAATGGAGGTTAAGAAAATATCCTCGTTAATTTAGGACATTACTCGTTTTCGACCCTTTTTTACTAGGAAGGCCATAAAGTGGCCGGTTTGTATTGACTCGTAGCATGTGACAATTCGTTGGATAGGTAAACAACATAACTACGACTTCCATGGGATATTTTTGCATTCTCTTAAAATTCGGCCAAAATGGAGGTCAAGAAAATCTTCTCGTTAATTTAGGACATTACTCGTTTTCGACCCTTTTTTACTAGGAAGGCCATAATGTGGTCGATTTGCATTGAATCTTAGCATGTGACAATTCGTTGGATAGGTAAACAACAAAGCTACGACTTCAATGGGATATTTTTGCATTCTCTTAAAATTCGGCCAAAATGGAGGTCAAGAAAATCTCCTCGTTAATTTAGGACATTACTCATTTTCGACCATTTTTTACTAGGAAGGCCATAATGTGGCCGATTTGCATTGAATCTTAGCATGTGACAATTCGTTGGATAGGTAACCAACATAACTACGACTTCCATGGGATATTTTTGCATTCTCTAAAAATTCGGCCAAAATGGAGGTTAAGAAAATCTCCTCGTTATTTTAGGACATTACTCGTTTTCGACCTTTTTTTACTAGGAAGGCCATAAAGTGGCCGATTTGCATTGAATCTTAGCATGTGACAATTCGTTGGATAGGTAAAAAACAAAGCTACGATTTCCATGGGATATTTTTGCATTCTCTAAAAATTCGGCCAAAATGGAGGTTAAGAAAATCTCCTCGTTAATTTAGGACATTACTCGTTTTCGACCCTTTTTTACTAGGAAGGCCATAAAGTGGCCGGTTTGTATTGACTCGTAGCATGTGACAATTCGTTGGATAGGTAAACAACATAACTACGACTTCCATGGGATATTTTTGCATTCTCTTAAAATTCGGCCAAAATGGAGGTCAAGAAAATCTTCTCGTTAATTTAGGACATTACTCGTTTTCGACCCTTTTTTACTAGGAAGGCCATAATGTGGCCGATTTGCATTGAATCTTAGCATGTGACAATTCGTTGGATAGGTAAACAACAAAGCTACGACTTCAATGGGATATTTTTGCATTCTCTTAAAATTCGGCCAAAATGTAGGTCAAGAAAATCTCCTCGTTAATTTAGGACATTACTCTTTTTCGACCATTTTTACTAGGAAGGCCATAATGTGGCCGATTTGCATTGAATCTTAGCATGTGACAATTTGTTGGATAGGTAACCAACATAACTACGACTTCCGTGGGATATTTTTGCATTCTCTAAAAATTCGGCCAAAATGGAGGTTAAGAAAATCTCCTCGTTATTTTAGGACATTACTCGTTTTCGACCTTTTTTTACTAGGAAGGCCATAAAGTGGCCGATTTGCATTGAATCTTAGCATGTGACAATTCGTTGGATAGGTAAAAAACAAAGCTACGATTTCCATGGGATATTTTTGCATTCTCTAAAAATTCGGCCAAAATGGAGGTTAAGAAAATCTCCTCGTTAATTTAGGACATTACTCGTTTTCGACCCTTTTTTACTAGGAAGGCCATAAAGTGGCCGGTTTGTATTGACTCGTAGCATGTGACAATTCGTTGGATAGGTAAACAACATAACTACGACTTCCATGGGATATTTTTGCATTCTCTTAAAATTCGGCCAAAATGGAGGTCAAGAAAATCTTCTCGTTAATTTAGGACATTACTCGTTTTCGACCCTTTTTTACTAGGAAGGCCATAATATGGCCGATTTGCATTGAATCTTAGCATGTGACAATTCGTTGGATAGGTAAACAACAAAGCTACGACTTCAATGGGATATTTTTGCATTCTCTTAAAATTCGGCCAAAATGTAGGTCAAGAAAATCTCCTCGTTAATTTAGGACATTACTCTTTTTCGACCATTTTTACTAGGAAGGCCATAATGTGGCCGATTTGCATTGAATCTTAGCATGTGACAATTTGTTGGATAGGTAACCAACATAACTACGACTTCCGTGGGATATTTTTGCATTCTCTAAAAATTCGGCCAAAATGGAGGTTAAGAAAATCTCCTCGTTATTTTAGGACATTACTCGTTTTCGACCTTTTTTTACTAGGAAGGCCATAAAGTGGCCGATTTGCATTGAATCTTAGCATGTGACAATTCGTTGGATAGGTAAAAAACAAAGCTACGATTTCCATGGGATATTTTTGCATTCTCTAAAAATTCGGCCAAAATGGAGGTTAAGAAAATATCCTCGTTAATTTAGGACATTACTCGTTTTCGACCCTTTTTTACTAGGAAGGCCATAAAGTGGCCGGTTTGTATTGACTCGTAGCATGTGACAATTCGTTGGATAGGTAAACAACATAACTACGACTTCCATGGGATATTTTTGCATTCTCTTAAAATTCGACCAAAATGGAGGTCAAGAAAATCTTCTCGTTAATTTAGGACATTACTCGTTTTCGACCCTTTTTTACTAGGAAGGCCATAAAGTGGCCAGTTTGTATTGAATCGTAGCATGTGACAATTCGTTGGATAGGTAAACAACATAACTACGACTTCCATGGGATATTTTTGCATTCTCTTAAAATTCGGCCAAAATGGAGGTCAAGAAAATCTTCTCGTTAATTTAGGACATTACTCGTTTTCGACCCTTTTTTACTAGGAAGGCCATAATGTGGTCGATTTGCATTGAATCTTAGCATGTGACAATTCGTTGGATAGGTAAACAACAAAGCTACGACTTCAATGGGATATTTTTGCATTCTCTTAAAATTCGGCCAAAATGGAGGTCAAGAAAATCTCCTCGTTAATTTAGGACATTACTCATTTTCGACCATTTTTTACTAGGAAGGCCATAATGTGGCCGATTTGCATTGAATCTTAGCATGTGACAATTCGTTGGATAGGTAACCAACATAACTACGACTTCCATGGGATATTTTTGCATTCTCTAAAAATTCGGCCAAAATGGAGGTTAAGAAAATCTCCTCGTTATTTTAGGACATTACTCGTTTTCGACCTTTTTTTACTAGGAAGGCCATAAAGTGGCCGATTTGCATTGAATCTTAGCATGTGACAATTCGTTGGATAGGTAAAAAACAAAGCTACGATTTCCATGGGATATTTTTGCATTCTCTAAAAATTCGGCCAAAATGGAGGTTAAGAAAATCTCCTCGTTAATTTAGGACATTACTCGTTTTCGACCCTTTTTTACTAGGAAGGCCATAAAGTGGCCGGTTTGTATTGACTCGTAGCATGTGACAATTCGTTGGATAGGTAAACAACATAACTACGACTTCCATGGGATATTTTTGCATTCTCTTAAAATTCGGCCAAAATGGAGGTCAAGAAAATCTTCTCGTTAATTTAGGACATTACTCGTTTTCGACCCTTTTTTACTAGGAAGGCCATAATGTGGCCGATTTGCATTGAATCTTAGCATGTGACAATTCATTGGATAGGTAAACAACAAAGCTACGACTTCAATGGGATATTTTTGCATTCTCTTAAAATTCGGCCAAAATGTAGGTCAAGAAAATCTCCTCGTTAATTTAGGACATTACTCTTTTTCGACCATTTTTACTAGGAAGGCCATAATGTGGCCGATTTGCATTGAATCTTAGCATGTGACAATTTGTTGGATAGGTAACCAACATAACTACGACTTCCGTGGGATATTTTTGCATTCTCTAAAAATTCGGCCAAAATGGAGGTTAAGAAAATCTCCTCGTTATTTTAGGACATTACTCGTTTTCGACCTTTTTTTACTAGGAAGGCCATAAAGTGGCCGATTTGCATTGAATCTTAGCATGTGACAATTCGTTGGATAGGTAAAAAACAAAGCTACGATTTCCATGGGATATTTTTGCATTCTCTAAAAATTCGGCCAAAATGGAGGTTAAGAAAATCTCCTCGTTAATTTAGGACATTACTCGTTTTCGACCCTTTTTTACTAGGAAGGCCATAAAGTGGCCGGTTTGTATTGACTCGTAGCATGTGACAATTCGTTGGATAGGTAAACAACATAACTACGACTTCCATGGGATATTTTTGCATTCTCTTAAAATTCGGCCAAAATGGAGGTCAAGAAAATCTTCTCGTTAATTTAGGACATTACTCGTTTTCGACCCTTTTTTACTAGGAAGGCCATAAAGTGGCCGGTTTGTATTGAATCGTAGCATGTGACAATTCGTTGGATAGGTAAACAACATAACAACGACTTCCATGTGATATTTTTGCATTCTCTAAAAATTAGGCCAAAATGGAGGTTAAGAAAATCTCCTCGTTAATTTAGGACATTACTCGTTTTCGACCATTTTTAACTAGGAAGGCCATAATGTGGCCGATTTGCATTGAATCTTAGCATGTGACAATTCGTTGGATAGGTAAACAACATAACTATGACTTCCATGGTATATTTTTGCATTCTCTAAAAATTCGGCCAAAATGGAGATTAAGAAAATCTCCTCGTTAATTTAGGACATTACTCATTTTCGACCCTTTTTTACTAGGAAGGCCATAATGTGGCCGATTTGCATTGAATCTTAGCATGTGACAATTCGTTGGATAGGTAAACAACATAACTACGACTTCCATGGGATATTTTTGCATTCTCTTAAAATTCGGCCAAAATGGAGGTCAAGAAAATCTTCTCGTTAATTTAGGACATTACTCGTTTTCGACCCTTTTTTACTAGGAAGGCCATAAAGTGGCCGGTTTGTATTGAATCGTAGCATGTGACAATTCGTTGGATAGGTAAACAACATAACTACGACTTCCATGGGATATTTTTGCATTCTCTTAAAATTCGACCAAAATGGAGGTCAAGAAAATCTTCTCGTTAATTTAGGACATTACTCGTTTTCGACCCTTTTTTACTAGGAAGGCCATAAAGTGGCCGGTTTGTATTGAATCGTAGCATGTGACAATTCGTTGGATAGGTAAACAACATAACTACGACTTCCATGGGATATTTTTGCATTCTCTTAAAATTCGGCCAAAATGGAGGTCAAGAAAATCTTCTCGTTAATTTAGGACATTACTCGTTTTCGACCCTTTTTTACTAGGAAGGCCATAATGTGGCCGATTTGCATTGAATCTTAGCATGTGACAATTCGTTGGATAGGTAAACAACAAAGCTACTACTTCAATGGGATATTTTTGCATTCTCTTAAAATTCGGCCAAAATGGAGGTCAAGAAAATCTCCTCGTTAATTTAGGACATTACTCATTTTCGACCATTTTTTACTAGGAAGGCCATAATGTGGCCGATTTGCATTGAATCTTAGCATGTGACAATTCGTTGGATAGGTAACCAACATAACTACGACTTCCATGGGATATTTTTGCATTCTCTAAAAATTCGGCCAAAATGGAGGTTAAGAAAATCTCCTCGTTATTTTAGGACATTACTCGTTTTCGACCTTTTTTTACTAGGAAGGCCATAAAGTGGCCGATTTGCATTGAATCTTAGCATGTGACAATTCGTTGGATAGGTAAAAAACAAAGCTACGATTTCCATGGGATATTTTTGCATTCTCTAAAAATTCGGCCAAAATGGAGGTTAAGAAAATCTCCTCGTTAATTTAGGACATTACTCGTTTTCGACCCTTTTTTACTAGGAAGGCCATAAAGTGGCCGGTTTGTATTGACTCGTAGCATGTGACAATTCGTTGGATAGGTAAACAACATAACTACGACTTCCATGGGATATTTTTGCATTCTCTTAAAATTCGGCCAAAATGGAGGTCAAGAAAATCTTCTCGTTAATTTAGGACATTACTCGTTTTCGACCCTTTTTTACTAGGAAGGCCATAATGTGGCCGATTTGCATTGAATCTTAGCATGTGACAATTCGTTGGATAGGTAAACAACAAAGCTACGACTTCAATGGGATATTTTTGCATTCTCTTAAAATTCGGCCAAAATGTAGGTCAAGAAAATCTCCTCGTTAATTTAGGACATTACTCTTTTTCGACCATTTTTACTAGGAAGGCCATAATGTGGCCGATTTGCATTGAATCTTAGCATGTGACAATTTGTTGGATAGGTAACCAACATAACTACGACTTCCGTGGGATATTTTTGCATTCTCTAAAAATTCGGCCAAAATGGAGGTTAAGAAAATCTCCTCGTTATTTTAGGACATTACTCGTTTTCGACCTTTTTTTACTAGGAAGGCCATAAAGTGGCCGATTTGCATTGAATCTTAGCATGTGACAATTCGTTGGATAGGTAAAAAACAAAGCTACGATTTCCATGGGATATTTTTGCATTCTCTAAAAATTCGGCCAAAATGGAGGTTAAGAAAATCTCCTCGTTAATTTAGGACATTACTCGTTTTCGACCCTTTTTTACTAGGAAGGCCATAAAGTGGCCGGTTTGTATTGACTCGTAGCATGTGACAATTCGTTGGATAGGTAAACAACATAACTACGACTTCCATGGGATATTTTTGCATTCTCTTAAAATTCGGCCAAAATGGAGGTCAAGAAAATCTTCTCGTTAATTTAGGACATTACTCGTTTTCGACCCTTTTTTACTAGGAAGGCCATAATGTGGCCGATTTGCATTGAATCTTAGCATGTGACAATTCGTTGGATAGGTAAACAACAAAGCTACTACTTCAATGGGATATTTTTGCATTCTCTTAAAATTCGGCCAAAATGGAGGTCAAGAAAATCTCCTCGTTAATTTAGGACATTACTCATTTTCGACCATTTTTTACTAGGAAGGCCATAATGTGGCCGATTTGCATTGAATCTTAGCATGTGACAATTCGTTGGATAGGTAACCAACATAACTACGACTTCCATGGGATATTTTTGCATTCTCTAAAAATTCGGCCAAAATGGAGGTTAAGAAAATCTCCTCGTTATTTTAGGACATTACTCGTTTTCGACCTTTTTTTACTAGGAAGGCCATAAAGTGGCCGATTTGCATTGAATCTTAGCATGTGACAATTCGTTGGATAGGTAAAAAACAAAGCTACGATTTCCATGGGATATTTTTGCATTCTCTAAAAATTCGGCCAAAATGGAGGTTAAGAAAATCTCCTCGTTAATTTAGGACATTACTCGTTTTCGACCCTTTTTTACTAGGAAGGCCATAAAGTGGCCGGTTTGTATTGACTCGTAGCATGTGACAATTCGTTGGATAGGTAAACAACATAACTACGACTTCCATGGGATATTTTTGCATTCTCTTAAAATTCGGCCAAAATGGAGGTCAAGAAAATCTTCTCGTTAATTTAGGACATTACTCGTTTTCGACCCTTTTTTACTAGGAAGGCCATAAGGTGGCCGGTTTGTATTGAATCGTAGCATGTGACAATTCGTTGGATAGGTAAACAACATAACAACGACTTCCATGTGATATTTTTGCATTCTCTAAAAATTAGGCCAAAATGGAGGTTAAGAAAATCTCCTCGTTAATTTAGGACATTACTCGTTTTCGACCATTTTTAACTAGGAAGGCCATAATGTGGCCGATTTGCATTGAATCTTAGCATGTGACAATTCGTTGGATAGGTAAACAACATAACTATGACTTCCATGGTATATTTTTGCATTCTCTAAAAATTCGGCCAAAATGGAGATTAAGAAAATCTCCTCGTTAATTTAGGACATTACTCATTTTCGACCCTTTTTTACTAGGAAGGCCATAATGTGGCCGATTTGCATTGAATCTTAGCATGTGACAATTCGTTGGATAGGTAAACAACATAACTACGACTTCCATGGGATATTTTTGCATTCTCTTAAAATTCGGCCAAAATGGAGGTCAAGAAAATCTCCTCGTTAATTTAGGACATTACTCGTTTTCGACCCTTTTTTACTAGGAAGGCCATAAAGTGGCCGATTTGCATTGAATCTTAGCATGTGACAATTCGTTGGATAGGTAAACAACATAACTACGACTTCCATGGGATATTTTTGCATTCTCTAAAAATTCGGCCAAAATGGAGATTAAGAAAATCTCCTCGTTAATTTAGGACATTACTCATTTTCGACCCTTTTTTACTAGGAAGGCCATAATGTGGCCGATTTGCATTGAATCTTAGCATGTGACAATTCGTTGGATAGGTAAACAACATAACTACGACTTCCATGGGATATTTTTGCATTCTCTTAAAATTCGGCCAAAATGGAGGTCAAGAAAATCTTCTCGTTAATTTAGGACATTACTCGTTATCGACCCTTTTTTACTAGGAAGGCCATAAAGTGGCCGGTTTGTATTGAATCGTAGCATGTGACAATTCGTTGGATAGGTAAACAACATAACTACGACTTCCATGGGATATTTTTGCATTCTCTTAAAATTCGACCAAAATGGAGGTCAAGAAAATCTTCTCGTTAATTTAGGACATTACTCGTTTTCGACCCTTTTTTACTAGGAAGGCCATAAAGTGGCCGGTTTGTATTGAATCGTAGCATGTGACAATTCGTTGGATAGGTAAACAACATAACTACGACTTCCATGGGATATTTTTGCATTCTCTTAAAATTCGGCCAAAATGGAGGTCAAGAAAATATTCTCGTTAATTTAGGACATTACTCGTTTTCGACCCTTTTTTACTAGGAAGGCCATAATGTCGCCAATTTGCATTGAATCTTAGCATGTGACAATTCGTTGGATAGGTAAACAACAAAGCTACGACTTCAATGGGATATTTTTGCATTCTCTTAAAATTCGGCCAAAATGGAGGTCAAGAAAATCTCCTCGTTAATTTAGGACATTACTCATTTTCGACCATTTTTTACTAGGAAGGCCATAATGTGGCCGATTTGCATTGAATCTTAGCATGTGACAATTCGTTGGATAGGTAACCAACATAACTACGACTTCCGTGGGATATTTTTGCTTTCTCTAAAAATTCGGCCAAAATGGAGGTTAAGAAAATCTCCTCGTTATTTTAGGACATTACTCGTTTTCGACCTTTTTTTACTAGGAAGGCCATAAAGTGGCCGATTTGCATTGAATCTTAGCATGTGACAATTCGTTGGATAGGTAAAAAACAAAGCTACGATTTCCATGGGATATTTTTGCATTCTCTAAAAATTCGGCCAAAATGGAGGTTAAGAAAATCTCCTCGTTAATTTAGGACATTACTCGTTTTCGACCCTTTTTTACTAGGAAGGCCATAATGTGGCCGATTTGCATTGAATCTTAGCATGTGACAATTCGTTGGATAGGTAAACAACATAACTACGACTTCCATTGGATATTTTTGCATTCTCTTAAAATTCGGCCAAAATGGAGGTCAAGAAAATCTTCTTGTTAATTTAGGACATTACTCGTTTTCGACCCTTTTTTACTAGGAAGGCCATAAAGTGGCCGGTTTGTATTGAATCGTAGCATGTGACAATTCGTTGGATAGGTAAACAACATAACTACGACTTCCATGGGATATTTTTGCATTCTCTTAAAATTCGGCCAAAATGGAGGTCAAGAAAATCTTCTCGTTAATTTAGGACATTACTCGTTTTCGACCCTTTTTTACTAGGAAGGCCATAAGGTGGCCGGTTTGTATTGAATCGTAGCATGTGACAATTCGTTGGATAGGTAAACAACATAACAACGACTTCCATGTGATATTTTTGCATTCTCTAAAAATTAGGCCAAAATGGAGGTTAAGAAAATCTCCTCGTTAATTTAGGACATTACTCGTTTTCGACCATTTTTAACTAGGAAGGCCATAATGTGGCCGATTTGCATTGAATCTTAGCATGTGACAATTCGTTGGATAGGTAAACAACATAACTACGACTTCCATTGGATATTTTTGCATTCTCTTAAAATTCGGCCAAAATGGAGGTCAAGAAAATCTTCTCGTTAATTTAGGACATTACTCGTTATCGACCCTTTTTTACTAGGAAGGCCATAAAGTGGCCGGTTTGTATTGAATCGTAGCATGTGACAATTCGTTGGATAGGTAAACAACATAACTACGACTTCCGTGGGATATTTTTGCTTTCTCTAAAAATTCGGCCAAAATGGAGGTTAAGAAAATCTCCTCGTTATTTTAGGACATTACTCGTTTTCGACCTTTTTTTACTAGGAAGGCCATAAAGTGGCCGATTTGCATTGAATCTTAGCATGTGAGAATTCGTTGGATAGGTAAAAAACAAAGCTACGATTTCCATGGGATATTTTTGCATTCTCTAAAAATTCGGCCAAAATGGAGGTTAAGAAAATCTCCTCGTTAATTTAGGACATTACTCGTTTTCGACCCTTTTTTACTAGGAAGGCCATAATGTGGCCGATTTGCATTGAATCTTAGCATGTGACAATTCGTTGGATAGGTAAACAACATAACTACGACTTCCATTGGATATTTTTGCATTCTCTTAAAATTCGGCCAAAATGGAGGTCAAGAAAATCTTCTTGTTAATTTAGGACATTACTCGTTTTCGACCCTTTTTTACTAGGAAGGCCATAAAGTGGCCGGTTTGTATTGAATCGTAGCATGTGACAATTCGTTGGATAGGTAAACAACATAACTACGACTTCCATGGGATATTTTTGCATTCTCTTAAAATTCGGCCAAAATGGAGGTCAAGAAAATCTTCTCGTTAATTTAGGACATTACTCGTTTTCGACCCTTTTTTACTAGGAAGGCCATAAGGTGGCCGGTTTGTATTGAATCGTAGCATGTGACAATTCGTTGGATAGGTAAACAACATAACAACGACTTCCATGTGATATTTTTGCATTCTCTAAAAATTAGGCCAAAATGGAGGTTAAGAAAATCTCCTCGTTAATTTAGGACATTACTCGTTTTCGACCATTTTTAACTAGGAAGGCCATAATGTGGCCGATTTGCATTGAATCTTAGCATGTGACAATTCGTTGGATAGGTAAACAACATAACTATGACTTCCATGGTATATTTTTGCATTCTCTAAAAATTCGGCCAAAATGGAGATTAAGAAAATCTCCTCGTTAATTTAGGACATTACTCATTTTCGACCCTTTTTTACTAGGAAGGCCATAATGTGGCCGATTTGCATTGAATCTTAGCATGTGACAATTCGTTGGATAGGTAAACAACATAACTACGACTTCCATTGGATATTTTTGCATTCTCTTAAAATTCGGCCAAAATGGAGGTCAAGAAAATCTTCTTGTTAATTTAGGACATTACTCGTTTTCGACCCTTTTTTACTAGGAAGGCCATAAAGTGGCCGGTTTGTATTGAATCGTAGCATGTGACAATTCGTTGGATAGGTAAACAACATAACTACGACTTCCATGGGATATTTTTGCATTCTCTTAAAATTCGACCAAAATGGAGGTCAAGAAAATCTTCTCGTTAATTTAGGACATTACTCGTTTTCGACCCTTTTTTACTAGGAAGGCCATAAAGTGGCCGGTTTGTATTGAATCGTAGCATGTGACAATTCGTTGGATAGGTAAACAACATAACTACGACTTCCATGGGATATTTTTGCATTCTCTTAAAATTCGGCCAAAATGGAGGTCAAGAAAATCTTCTCGTTATTTTAGGACATTACTCGTTTTCGACCCTTTTTTACTAGGAAGGCCATAAGGTGGCCGGTTTGTATTGAATCGTAGCATGTGACAATTTGTTGGATAGGTAAACAACATAACAACGACTTCCATGTGATATTTTTGCATTCTCTAAAAATTAGGCCAAAATGGAGGTTAAGAAAATCTCCTCGTTAATTTAGGACATTACTCGTTTTCGACCATTTTTAACTAGGAAGGCCATAATGTGGCCGATTTGCATTGAATCTTAGCATGTGACAATTCGTTGGATAGGTAAACAACATAACTACGACTTCCATGGGATATTTTTGCGTTCTCTTAAAATTCGGCCAAAATGGAGGTCAAGAAAATCTTCTCGTTAATTTAGGACATTACTCGTTATCGACCCTTTTTAACTAGGAAGGCCATAAAGTGGCCGGTTTGTATTGAATCGTAGCATGTGACAATTCGTTGGATAGGTAAACAACATAACTACGACTTCCATGGGATATTTTTGCATTCTCTTAAAATTCGACCAAAATGGAGGTCAAGAAAATCTTCTCGTTAATTTAGGACATTACTCGTTTTCGACCCTTTTTTACTAGGAAGGCCATAAAGTGGCCGGTTTGTATTGAATCGTAGCATGTGACAATTCGTTGGATAGGTAAACAACATAACTACGACTTCCATGGGATATTTTTGCATTCTCTTAAAATTCGGCCAAAATGGAGGTCAAGAAAATATTCTCGTTAATTTAGGACATTACTCGTTTTCGACCCTTTTTTACTAGGAAGGCCATAATGTCGCCAATTTGCATTGAATCTTAGCATGTGACAATTCGTTGGATAGGTAAACAACAAAGCTACGACTTCAATGGGATATTTTTGCATTCTCTTAAAATTCGGCCAAAATGGAGGTCAAGAAAATCTCCTCGTTAATTTAGGACATTACTCATTTTCGACCATTTTTTACTAGGAAGGCCATAATGTGGCCGATTTGCATTGAATCTTAGCATGTGACAATTCGTTGGATAGGTAACCAACATAACTACGACTTCCGTGGGATATTTTTGCTTTCTCTAAAAATTCGGCCAAAATGGAGGTTAAGAAAATCTCCTCGTTATTTTAGGACATTACTCGTTTTCGACCTTTTTTTACTAGGAAGGCCATAAAGTGGCCGATTTGCATTGAATCTTAGCATGTGACAATTCGTTGGATAGGTAAAAAACAAAGCTACGATTTCCATGGGATATTTTTGCATTCTCTAAAAATTCGGCCAAAATGGAGGTTAAGAAAATCTCCTCGTTAATTTAGGACATTACTCGTTTTCGACCCTTTTTTACTAGGAAGGCCATAATGTGGCCGATTTGCATTGAATCTTAGCATGTGACAATTCGTTGGATAGGTAAACAACATAACTACGACTTCCATTGGATATTTTTGCATTCTCTTAAAATTCGGCCAAAATGGAGGTCAAGAAAATCTTCTTGTTAATTTAGGACATTACTCGTTTTCGACCCTTTTTTACTAGGAAGGCCATAAAGTGGCCGGTTTGTATTGAATCGTAGCATGTGACAATTCGTTGGATAGGTAAACAACATAACTACGACTTCCATGGGATATTTTTGCATTCTCTTAAAATTCGGCCAAAATGGAGGTCAAGAAAATCTTCTCGTTAATTTAGGACATTACTCGTTTTCGACCCTTTTTTACTAGGAAGGCCATAAAGTGGCCGGTTTGTATTGAATCGTAGCATGTGACAATTCGTTGGATAGGTAAACAACATAACTACGACTTCCATGGGATATTTTTGCATTCTCTTAAAATTCGGCCAAAATGGAGGTCAAGAAAATATTCTCGTTAATTTAGGACATTACTCGTTTTCGACCCTTTTTTACTAGGAAGGCCATAATGTCGCCAATTTGCATTGAATCTTAGCATGTGACAATTCGTTGGATAGGTAAACAACAAAGCTACGACTTCAATGGGATATTTTTGCATTCTCTTAAAATTCGGCCAAAATGGAGGTCAAGAAAATCTCCTCGTTAATTTAGGACATTACTCATTTTCGACCATTTTTTACTAGGAAGGCCATAATGTGGCCGATTTGCATTGAATCTTAGCATGTGACAATTCGTTGGATAGGTAACCAACATAACTACGACTTCCGTGGGATATTTTTGCTTTCTCTAAAAATTCGGCCAAAATGGAGGTTAAGAAAATCTCCTCGTTATTTTAGGACATTACTCGTTTTCGACCTTTTTTTACTAGGAAGGCCATAAAGTGGCCGATTTGCATTGAATCTTAGCATGTGACAATTCGTTGGATAGGTAAAAAACAAAGCTACGATTTCCATGGGATATTTTTGCATTCTCTAAAAATTCGGCCAAAATGGAGGTTAAGAAAATCTCCTCGTTAATTTAGGACATTACTCGTTTTCGACCCTTTTTTACTAGGAAGGCCATAATGTGGCCGATTTGCATTGAATCTTAGCATGTGACAATTCGTTGGATAGGTAAACAACATAACTACGACTTCCATTGGATATTTTTGCATTCTCTTAAAATTCGGCCAAAATGGAGGTCAAGAAAATCTTCTTGTTAATTTAGGACATTACTCGTTTTCGACCCTTTTTTACTAGGAAGGCCATAAAGTGGCCGGTTTGTATTGAATCGTAGCATGTGACAATTCGTTGGATAGGTAAACAACATAACTACGACTTCCATGGGATATTTTTGCATTCTCTTAAAATTCGGCCAAAATGGAGGTCAAGAAAATCTTCTCGTTAATTTAGGACATTACTCGTTTTCGACCCTTTTTTACTAGGAAGGCCATAAGGTGGCCGGTTTGTATTGAATCGTAGCATGTGACAATTCGTTGGATAGGTAAACAACATAACAACGACTTCCATGTGATATTTTTGCATTCTCTAAAAATTAGGCCAAAATGGAGGTTAAGAAAATCTCCTCGTTAATTTAGGACATTACTCGTTTTCGACCATTTTTAACTAGGAAGGCCATAATGTGGCCGATTTGCATTGAATCTTAGCATGTGACAATTCGTTGGATAGGTAAACAACATAACTATGACTTCCATGGTATATTTTTGCATTCTCTAAAAATTCGGCCAAAATGGAGATTAAGAAAATCTCCTCGTTAATTTAGGACATTACTCATTTTCGACCCTTTTTTACTAGGAAGGCCATAATGTGGCCGATTTGCATTGAATCTTAGCATGTGACAATTCGTTGGATAGGTAAACAACATAACTACGACTTCCATTGGATATTTTTGCATTCTCTTAAAATTCGGCCAAAATGGAGGTCAAGAAAATCTTCTTGTTAATTTAGGACATTACTCGTTTTCGACCCTTTTTTACTAGGAAGGCCATAAAGTGGCCGGTTTGTATTGAATCGTAGCATGTGACAATTCGCTGGATAGGTAAACAACATAACTACGACTTCCATGGGATATTTTTGCATTCTCTTAAAATTCGACCAAAATGGAGGTCAAGAAAATCTTCTCGTTAATTTAGGACATTACTCGTTTTCGACCCTTTTTTACTAGGAAGGCCATAAAGTGGCCGGTTTGTATTGAATCGTAGCATGTGACAATTCGTTGGATAGGTAAACAACATAACTACGACTTCCATGGGATATTTTTGCATTCTCTTAAAATTCGGCCAAAATGGAGGTCAAGAAAATCTTCTCGTTAATTTAGGACATTACTCGTTTTCGACCCTTTTTTACTAGGAAGGCCATAAGGTGGCCGGTTTGTATTGAATCGTAGCATGTGACAATTCGTTGGATAGGTAAACAACATAACAACGACTTCCATGTGATATTTTTGCATTCTCTAAAAATTAGGCCAAAATGGAGGTTAAGAAAATCTCCTCGTTAATTTAGGACATTACTCGTTTTCGACCATTTTTAACTAGGAAGGCCATAATGTGGCCGATTTGCATTGAATCTTAGCATGTGACAATTCGTTGGATAGGTAAACAACATAACTACGACTTCCATTGGATATTTTTGCATTCTCTTAAAATTCGGCCAAAATGGAGGTCAAGAAAATCTTCTCGTTAATTTAGGACATTACTCGTTATCGACCCTTTTTTACTAGGAAGGCCATAAAGTGGCCGGTTTGTATTGAATCGTAGCATGTGACAATTCGTTGGATAGGTAAACAACATAACTACGACTTCCATGGGATATTTTTGCATTCTCTTAAAATTCGACCAAAATGGAGGTCAAGAAAATCTTCTCGTTAATTTAGGACATTACTCGTTTTCGACCCTTTTTTACTAGGAAGGCCATAAAGTGGCCGGTTTGTATTGAATCGTAGCATGTGACAATTCGTTGGATAGGTAAACAACATAACTACGACTTCCATGGGATATTTTTGCATTCTCTTAAAATTCGGCCAAAATGGAGGTCAAGAAAATATTCTCGTTAATTTAGGACATTACTCGTTTTCGACCCTTTTTTACTAGGAAGGCCATAATGTCGCCAATTTGCATTGAATCTTAGCATGTGACAATTCGTTGGATAGGTAAACAACAAAGCTACGACTTCAATGGGATATTTTTGCATTCTCTTAAAATTCGGCCAAAATGGAGGTCAAGAAAATCTCCTCGTTAATTTAGGACATTACTCATTTTCGACCATTTTTTACTAGGAAGGCCATAATGTGGCCGATTTGCATTGAATCTTAGCATGTAACAATTCGTTGGATAGGTAACCAACATAACTACGACTTCCGTGGGATATTTTTGCTTTCTCTAAAAATTCGGCCAAAATGGAGGTTAAGAAAATCTCCTCGTTATTTTAGGACATTACTCGTTTTCGACCTTTTTTTACTAGGAAGGCCATAAAGTGGCCGATTTGCATTGAATCTTAGCATGTGACAATTCGTTGGATAGGTAAAAAACAAAGCTACGATTTCCATGGGATATTTTTGCATTCTCTAAAAATTCGGCCAAAATGGAGGTTAAGAAAATCTCCTCGTTAATTTAGGACATTACTCGTTTTCGACCCTTTTTTACTAGGAAGGCCATAATGTGGCCGATTTGCATTGAATCTTAGCATGTGACAATTCGTTGGATAGGTAAACAACATAACTACGACTTCCATTGGATATTTTTGCATTCTCTTAAAATTCGGCCAAAATGGAGGTCAAGAAAATCTTCTTGTTAATTTAGGACATTACTCGTTTTCGACCCTTTTTTACTAGGAAGGCCATAAAGTGGCCGGTTTGTATTGAATCGTAGCATGTGACAATTCGTTGGATAGGTAAACAACATAACTACGACTTCCATGGGATATTTTTGCATTCTCTTAAAATTCGGCCAAAATGGAGGTCAAGAAAATCTTCTCGTTAATTTAGGACATTACTCGTTTTCGACCCTTTTTTACTAGGAAGGCCATAAGGTGGCCGGTTTGTATTGAATCGTAGCATGTGACAATTCGTTGGATAGGTAAACAACATAACAACGACTTCCATGTGATATTTTTGCATTCTCTAAAAATTAGGCCAAAATGGAGGTTAAGAAAATCTCCTCGTTAATTTAGGACATTACTCGTTTTCGACCATTTTTAACTAGGAAGGCCATAATGTGGCCGATTTGCATTGAATCTTAGCATGTGACAATTCGTTGGATAGGTAAACAACATAACTATGACTTCCATGGTATATTTTTTCATTCTCTAAAAATTCGGCCAAAATGGAGATTAAGAAAATCTCCTCGTTAATTTAGGACATTACTCATTTTCGACCCTTTTTTACTAGGAAGGCCATAATGTGGCCGATTTGCATTGAATCTTAGCATGTGACAATTCGTTGGATAGGTAAACAACATAACTACAACTTCCATTGGATATTTTTGCATTCTCTTAAAATTCGGCCAAAATGGAGGTCAAGAAAATCTTCTTGTTAATTTAGGACATTACTCGTTTTCGACCCTTTTTTACTAGGAAGGCCATAAAGTGGCCGGTTTGTATTGAATCGTAGCATGTGACAATTCGTTGGATAGGTAAACAACATAACTACGACTTCCATGGGATATTTTTGCATTCTCTTAAAATTCGACCAAAATGGAGGTCAAGAAAATCTTCTCGTTAATTTAGGACATTACTCGTTTTCGACCCTTTTTTACTAGGAAGGCCATAAAGTGGCCGGTTTGTATTGAATCGTAGCATGTGACAATTCGTTGGATAGGTAAACAACATAACTACGACTTCCATGGGATATTTTTGCATTCTCTTAAAATTCGGCCAAAATGGAGGTCAAGAAAATCTTCTCGTTAATTTAGGACATTACTCGTTTTCGACCCTTTTTTACTAGGAAGGCCATAAGGTGGCCGGTTTGTATTGAATCGTAGCATGTGACAATTCGTTGGATAGGTAAACAACATAACAACGACTTCCATGTGATATTTTTGCATTCTCTAAAAATTAGGCCAAAATGGTGGTTAAGAAAATCTCCTCGTTAATTTAGGACATTACTCGTTTTCGACCATTTTTAACTAGGAAGGCCATAATGTGGCCGATTTGCATTGAATCTTAGCATGTGACAATTCGTTGGATAGGTAAACAACATAACTACGACTTCCATTGGATATTTTTGCATTCTCTTAAAATTCGGCCAAAATGGAGGTCAAGAAAATCTTCTCGTTAATTTAGGACATTACTCGTTTTCGACCCTTTTTTACTAGGAAGGCCATAAAGTGGCCGGTTTGTATTGAATCGTAGCATGTGACAATTCGTTGGATAGGTAAACAACATAACTACGACTTCCATGGGATATTTTTGCATTCTCTTAAAATTCGACCAAAATGGAGGTCAAGAAAATCTTCTCGTTAATTTAGGACATTACTCGTTTTCGACCCTTTTTTACTAGAAAGGCCATAAAGTGGCCGGTTTGTATTGAATCGTAGCATGTGACAATTCGTTGGATAGGTAAACAACATAACTACGACTTCCATGGGATATTTTTGCATTCTCTTAAAATTCGGCCAAAATGGAGGTCAAGAAAATCTTCTCGTTAATTTAGGACATTACTCGTTTTCGACCCTTTTTTACTAGGAAGGCCATAATGTGGCCGATTTGCATTGAATCTTAGCATGTGACAATTCGTTGGATAGGTAAACAACAAAGCTACGACTTCAATGGGATATTTTTGCATTCTCTTAAAATTCGGCCAAAATGGAGGTCAAGAAAATCTCCTCGTTAATTTAGGACATTACTCATTTTCGACCATTTTTTACGAGGAAGGCCATAATGTGGCCGATTTACATTGAATCTTAGCATGTGACAATTCGTTGGATAGGTAACCAACATAACTACGACTTCCGTGGGATATTTTTGCATTCTCTAAAAATTCGGCCAAAATGGAGGTTAAGAAAATCTCCTCGTTATTTTAGGACATTACTCGTTTTCGACCTTTTTTTACTAGGAAGGCCATAAAGTGGCCGATTTGCATTGAATCTTAGCGTGTGACAATTCGTTGGATAGGTAAAAAACAAAGCTACGATTTCCATGGGATATTTTTGCATTCTCTAAAAATTCGGCCAAAATGGAGGTTAAGAAAATCTCCTCGTTAATTTAGGACATTACTCGTTTTCGACCCTTTTTTACTAGGAAGGCCATAAAGTGGCCGGTTTGTATTGACTCGTAGCATGTGACAATTCGTTGGATAGGTAAACAACATAACTACGACTTCCATGGGATATTTTTGCATTCTCTTAAAATTCGGCCAAAATGGAGGTCAAGAAAATCTTCTCGTTAATTTAGGACATTACTCGTTTTCGACCCTTTTTTACTAGGAAGGCCATAAAGTGGCCGGTTTGTATTGAATCGTAGCATGTGACAATTCGTTGGATAGGTAAACAACATAACAACGACTTCCATGTGATATTTTTGCATTCTCTAAAAATTAGGCCAAAATGGAGGTTAAGAAAATCTCCTCGTTAATTTAGGACATTACTCGTTTTCGACCATTTTTAACTAGGAAGGCCATAATGTGGCCGATTTGCATTGAATCTTAGCATGTGACAATTCGTTGGATAGGTAAACAACATAACTATGACTTCCATGGTATATTTTTGCATTCTCTAAAAATTCGGCCAAAATGGAGGTTAAGAAAATCTCCTCGTTAATTTAGGACATTACTCATTTTCGACCCTTTTTTACTAGGAAGGCCATAATGTGGCCGATTTGCATTGAATCTTAGCATGTGACAATTCGTTGGATAGGTAAACAACATAACTACGACTTCCACGGGATATTTTTGCATTCTCTTAAAATTCGGCCAAAATGGAGGTCAAGAAAATCTTCTCGTTAATTTAGGACATTACTCGTTTTCGACCCTTTTTTACTAGGAAGGCCATAAAGTGGCCGGTTTGTATTGAATCGTAGCATGTGACAATTCGTTGGATAGGTAAACAACATAACTACGACTTCCATGGGATATTTTTGCATTCTCTTAAAATTTGACCAAAATGGAGGTCAAAAAAATATTCTCGTTAATTTAGGACATTACTCGTTTTCGACCCTTTTTTACTAGGAAGGCCATAATGTGGCCGGTTTGTATTGAATCGTAGCATGTGACAATTCGTTGGATAGGTAAACAACATAACTACGACTTCCATGGGATATTTTTGCATTCTCTTAAAATTCGGCCAAAATGGAGGTCAAGAAAATCTTCTCGTTAATTTAAGACATTACTCGTTTTCGACCCTTTTTTACTAGGAAGGCCATAATGTGGCCGATTTGCATTGAATCTTAGCATGTGACAATTCGTTGGATAGGTAACCAACATAACTACGACTTCCGTGGGATATTTTTGCATTCTCTTAAAATTCGGCCAAAATGGAGGTCAAGAAAATCTCCTCGTTAATTTAGGACATTACTCGTTTTCGACCCTTTTTTACTAGGAAGGCCATAAAGTGGCCGGTTTGTATTGAATCGTAGCATGTGACAATTCGTTGGATAGGTAAACAACATAACTACGACTTCCATGGGATATTTTTGCATTCTCTTAAAATTCGGCCAAAATGGAGGTCAAGAAAATCTTCTCGTTAATTTAGGACATTACTCGTTTTCGACCCTTTTTTACTAGGAAGGCCATAAGGTGGCCGGTTTGTATTGAATCGTAGCATGTGACAATTCGTTGGATAGGTAAACAACATAACAACGACTTCCATGTGATATTTTTGCATTCTCTAAAAATTAGGCCAAAATGGTGGTTAAGAAAATCTCCTCGTTAATTTAGGACATTACTCGTTTTCGACCATTTTTAACTAGGAAGGCCATAATGTGGCCGATTTGCATTGAATCTTAGCATGTGACAATTCGTTGGATAGGTAAACAACATAACTACGACTTCCATTGGATATTTTTGCATTCTCTTAAAATTCGGCCAAAATGGAGGTCAAGAAAATCTCCTCGTTAATTTAGGACATTGCTCATTTTCGACCATTTTTTACTAGGAAGGCCATAATGTGGCCGATTTGCATTGAATCTTAGCATGTGACAATTCGTTGGATAGGTAACCAACATAACTACGACTTCCATGGGATATTTTTGCATTCTCTAAAAATTCGGCCAAAATGGAGGTTAAGAAAATCTCCTCGTTATTTTAGGACATTACTCGTTTTCGACCTTTTTTTACTAGGAAGGCCATAAAGTGGCCGATTTGCATTGAATCTTAGCATGTGACAATTCGTTGGATAGGTAAAAAACAAAGCTACGATTTCCATGGGATATTTTTGCATTCTCTAAAAATTCGGCCAAAATGGAGGTTAAGAAAATCTCCTCGTTAATTTAGGACATTACTCGTTTTCGACCCTTTTTTACTAGGAAGGCCATAAAGTGGCCGGTTTGTATTGACTCGTAGCATGTGACAATTCGTTGGATAGGTAAACAACATAACTACGACTTCCATGGGATATTTTTGCATTCTCTTAAAATTCGGCCAAAATGGAGGTCAAGAAAATCTTCTCGTTAATTTAGGACATTACTCGTTTTCGACCCTTTTTTACTAGGAAGGCCATAAAGTGGCCGGTTTGTATTGAATCGTAGCATGTGACAATTCGTTGGATAGGTAAACAACATAACAACGACTTCCATGTGATATTTTTGCATTCTCTAAAAATTAGGCCAAAATGGAGGTTAAGAAAATCTCCTCGTTAATTTAGGACATTACTCGTTTTCGACCATTTTTAACTAGGAAGGCCATAATGTGGCCGATTTGCATTGAATCTTAGCATGTGACAATTCGTTGGATAGGTAAACAACATAACTATGACTTCCATGGTATATTTTTGCATTCTCTAAAAATTCGGCCAAAATGGAGGTTAAGAAAATCTCCTCGTTAATTTAGGACATTACTCATTTTCGACCCTTTTTTACTAGGAAGGCCATAATGTGGCCGATTTGCATTGAATCTTAGCATGTGACAATTCGTTGGATAGGTAAACAACAAAACTACGACTTCCATGGGATATTTTTGCATTCTCTTAAAATTCGGCCAAAATGGAGGTCAAGAAAATCTTCTCGTTAATTTAGGACATTACTCGTTTTCGACCCTTTTTTACTAGGAAGGCCATAAAGTGGCCGGTTTGTATTGAATCGTAGCATGTGACAATTCGTTGGATAGGTAAACAACATAACTACGACTTCCATGGGATATTTTTGCATTCTCTTAAAATTCGACCAAAATGGAGGTCAAGAAAATCTTCTCGTTAATTTAGGACATTACTCGTTTTCGACCCTTTTTTACTAGGAAGGCCATAAAGTGGCCGGTTTGTATTGAATCGTAGCATGTGACAATTCGTTGGATAGGTAAACAACATAACTACGACTTCCATGGGATATTTTTGCATTCTCTTAAAATTCGGCCAAAATGGAGGTCAGGAAAATCTTCTCGTTAATTTAGGACATTACTCGTTTTCGTCCCTTTTTTACTAGGAAGGCCATAATGTGGCCGATTTGCATTGAATCTTAGCATGTGACAATTCGTTGGATAGGTAACCAACATAACTACGACTTCCGTGGGATATTTTTGCATTCTCTTAAAATTCGGCCAAAATGGAGGTCAAGAAAATCTCCTCGTTAATTTAGGACATTACTCGTTTTCGACCCTTTTTTACTAGGAAGGCCATAAAGTGGCCGATTTGTATTGAATCTTAGCATGTGACAATTCGTTGGATAGGTAAACAACATATAAACTACTTCCATGGGATATTTTTGCATTCTCTAAAAATTAGGCCAAAATGGAGGTTAAGAAAATCTCCTCGTTAATTTAGGACATTACTCGTTTTCGACCATTTTTTACTAGGAAGGCCATAATGTGGCCGATTTGCATTGAATCTTAGCATGTGACAATTCGTTGAATAGGTAAACAACATAACTACGACTTCCATGGTATATTTTTGCATTCTCTAAAAATTCAGCCACAATGGAGGTTAAGAAAATCTCCTCGTTAATTTAGGACATTACTCATTTTCGACCCTTTTTTACTAGGAAGGCCATAATGTGGCCGATTTGCATTGAATCTAAGCATGTGACAATTCGTTGGATAGGTAAACAACATAACTACGACTTCCATGGTATATTTTTGCATTCTCTAAAAATTCGGCCAAAATGAGGGTTAAGAAAATCTCCTCGTTAATTTAGGACATTACTCGTTTTCGACCCTTTTTTACTAGGAAGGCCATAAAGTGGCCGGTTTGTATTGAATCGTAGCATGTGACAATTCGTTGGATAGGTAAACAACATAACTACGACTTCCATGGGATATTTTTGCATTCTCTTAAAATTCGGCCAAAATGGAGGTCAAGAAAATCTTCTCGTTAATTTAGGACATTACTCGTTTTCGACCCTTTTTTACTAGGAAGGCCATAATGTGGCCGATTTGCATTGAATCTTAGCATGTGACAATTCGTTGGATAGGTAAACAACAAAGCTACGACTTCAATGGGATATTTTTGCATTCTCTTAAAATTCGGCCAAAATGGAGGTCAAGAAAATCTCCTCGTTAATTTAGGACATTGCTCATTTTCGACCATTTTTTACTAGGAAGGCCATAATGTGGCCGATTTGCATTGAATCTTAGCATGTGACAATTCGTTGGATAGGTAACCAACATAACTACGACTTCCATGGGATATTTTTGCATTCTCTAAAAATTCGGCCAAAATGGAGGTTAAGAAAATCTCCTCGTTATTTTAGGACATTACTCGTTTTCGACCTTTTTTTACTAGGAAGGCCATAAAGTGGCCGATTTGCATTGAATCTTAGCATGTGACAATTCGTTGGATAGGTAAAAAACAAAGCTACGATTTCCATGGGATATTTTTGCATTCTCTAAAAATTCGGCCAAAATGGAGGTTAAGAAAATCTCCTCGTTAATTTAGGACATTACTCGTTTTCGACCCTTTTTTACTAGGAAGGCTATAAAGTGGCCGGTTTGTATTGACTCGTAGCATGTGACAATTCGTTGGATAGGTAAACAACATAACTACGACTTCCATGGGATATTTTTGCATTCTCTTAAAATTCGGCCAAAATGGAGGTCAAGAAAATCTTCTCGTTAATTTAGGACATTACTCGTTTTCGACCCTTTTTTACTAGGAAGGCCATAAAGTGGCCGGTTTGTATTGAATCGTAGCATGTGACAATTCGTTGGATAGGTAAACAACATAACAACGACTTCCATGTGATATTTTTGCATTCTCTAAAAATTAGGCCAAAATGGAGGTTAAGAAAATCTCCTCGTTAATTTAGGACATTACTCGTTTTCGACCATTTTTAACTAGGAAGGCCATAATGTGGCCGATTTGCATTGAATCTTAGCATGTGACAATTCGTAGGATAGGTAAACAACATAACTATGACTTCCATGGTATATTTTTGCATTCTCTAAAAATTCGGCCAAAATGGAGGTTAAGAAAATCTCCTCGTTAATTTAGGACATTACTCATTTTCGACCCTTTTTTACTAGGAAGGCCATAATGTGGCCGATTTGCATTGAATCTTAGCATGTGACAATTCGTTGGATAGGTAAACAACATAACTACGACTTCCATGGGATATTTTTGCATTCTCTTAAAATTCGGCCAAAATGGAGGTCAAGAAAATCTTCTCGTTAATTTAGGACATTACTCGTTTTCGACCCTTTTTTACTAGGAAGGCCATAAAGTGGCCGGTTTGTATTGAATCGTAGCATGTGACAATTCGTTGGATATGTAAACAACATAACTACGACTTCCATGGGATATTTTTGCATTCTCTTAAAATTCGACCAAAATGGAGGTCAAGAAAATCTTCTCGTTAATTTAGGACATTACTCGTTTTCGACCCTTTTTTACTAGGAAGGCCATAAAGTGGCCGGTTTGTATTGAATCGTAGCATGTGACAATTCGTTGGATAGGTAAACAACATAACTACGACTTCCATGGGATATTTTTGCATTCTCTTAAAATTCGGCCAAAATGGAGGTCAAGAAAATCTTCTCGTTAATTTAGGACATTACTCGTTTTCGACCCTTTTTTACTAGGAAGGCCATAAAGTGGCCGATTTGTATTGAATCTTAGCATGTGACAATTCGTTGGATAGGTAAACAACATATAAACTACTTCCATGGGATATTTTTGCATTCTCTAAAAATTAGGCCAAAATGGAGGTTAAGAAAATCTCCTCGTTAATTTAGGACATTACTCGTTTTCGACCATTTTTTACTAGGAAGGCCATAATGTGGCCGATTTGAATTGAATCTTAGCATGTGACAATTCGTTGGATAGGTAAACAACAAAGCTACGACTTCAATGGGATATTTTTGCATTCTCTTAAAATTCGGCCAAAATGGAGGTCAAGAAAATCTCCTCGTTAATTTAGGACATTGCTCATTTTCGACCATTTTTTACTAGGAAGGCCATAATGTGGCCGATTTGCATTGAATCTTAGCATGTGACAATTCGTTGGATAGGTAACCAACATAACTACGACTTCCATGGGATATTTTTGCATTCTCTAAAAATTCGGCCAAAATGGAGGTTAAGAAAATCTCCTCGTTATTTTAGGACATTACTCGTTTTCGACCTTTTTTTACTAGGAAGGCCATAAAGTGGCCGATTTGCATTGAATCTTAGCATGTGACAATTCGTTGGATAGGTAAAAAACAAAGCTACGATTTCCATGGGATATTTTTGCATTCTCTAAAAATTCGGCCAAAATGGAGGTTAAGAAAATCTCCTCGTTAATTTAGGACATTACTCGTTTTCGACCCTTTTTTACTAGGAAGGCTATAAAGTGGCCGGTTTGTATTGACTCGTAGCATGTGACAATTCGTTGGATAGGTAAACAACATAACTACGACTTCCATGGGATATTTTTGCATTCTCTTAAAATTCGGCCAAAATGGAGGTCAAGAAAATCTTCTCGTTAATTTAGGACATTACTCGTTTTCGACCCTTTTTTACTAGGAAGGCCATAAAGTGGCCGGTTTGTATTGAATCGTAGCATGTGACAATTCGTTGGATAGGTAAACAACATAACAACGACTTCCATGTGATATTTTTGCATTCTCTAAAAATTAGGCCAAAATGGAGGTTAAGAAAATCTCCTCGTTAATTTAGGACATTACTCGTTTTCGACCATTTTTAACTAGGAAGGCCATAATGTGGCCGATTTGCATTGAATCTTAGCATGTGACAATTCGTAGGATAGGTAAACAACATAACTATGACTTCCATGGTATATTTTTGCATTCTCTAAAAATTCGGCCAAAATGGAGGTTAAGAAAATCTCCTCGTTAATTTAGGACATTACTCATTTTCGACCCTTTTTTACTAGGAAGGCCATAATGTGGCCGATTTGCATTGAATCTTAGCATGTGACAATTCGTTGGATAGGTAAACAACATAACTACGACTTCCATGGGATATTTTTGCATTCTCTTAAAATTCGGCCAAAATGGAGGTCAAGAAAATCTTCTCGTTAATTTAGGACATTACTCGTTTTCGACCCTTTTTTACTAGGAAGGCCATAATGTGGCCGATTTGCATTGAATCTTAGCATGTGACAATTCGTTGGATAGGTAACCAACATAACTACGACTTCCGTGGGATATTTTTGCATTCTCTTAAAATTCGGCCAAAATGGAGGTCAAGAAAATCTCCTCGTTAATTTAGGACATTACTCGTTTTCGACCCTTTTTTACTAGGAAGGCCATAAAGTGGCCGATTTGTATTGAATCTTAGCATGTGACAATTCGTTGGATAGGTAAACAACATATAAACTACTTCCATGGGATATTTTTGCATTCTCTAAAAATTAGGCCAAAATGGAGGTTAAGAAAATCTCCTCGTTAATTTAGGACATTACTCGTTTTCGACCATTTTTTACTAGGAAGGCCATAATGTGGCCGATTTGAATTGAATCTTAGCATGTGACAATTCGTTGGATAGGTAAACAAAAAAGCTACGACTTCAATGGGATATTTTTGCATTCTCTTAAAATTCGGCCAAAATGGAGGTCAAGAAAATCTCCTCGTTAATTTAGGACATTGCTCATTTTCGACCATTTTTTACTAGGAAGGCCATAATGTGGCCGATTTGCATTGAATCTTAGCATGTGACAATTCGTTGGATAGGTAACCAACATAACTACGACTTCCATGGGATATTTTTGCATTCTCTAAAAATTCGGCCAAAATGGAGGTTAAGAAAATCTCCTCGTTATTTTAGGACATTACTCGTTTTCGACCTTTTTTTACTAGGAAGGCCATAAAGTGGCCGATTTGCATTGAATCTTAGCATGTGACAATTCGTTGGATAGGTAAAAAACAAAGCTACGATTTCCATGGGATATTTTTGCATTCTCTAAAAATTCGGCCAAAATGGAGGTTAAGAAAATCTCCTCGTTAATTTAGGACATTACTCGTTTTCGACCCTTTTTTACTAGGAAGGCTATAAAGTGGCCGGTTTGTATTGACTCGTAGCATGTGACAATTCGTTGGATAGGTAAACAACATAACTACGACTTCCATGGGATATTTTTGCATTCTCTTAAAATTCGGCCAAAATGGAGGTCAAGAAAATCTTCTCGTTAATTTAGGACATTACTCGTTTTCGACCCTTTTTTACTAGGAAGGCCATAAAGTGGCCGGTTTGTATTGAATCGTAGCATGTGACAATTCGTTGGATAGGTAAACAACATAACAACGACTTCCATGTGATATTTTTGCATTCTCTAAAAATTAGGCCAAAATGGAGGTTAAGAAAATCTCCTCGTTAATTTAGGACATTACTCGTTTTCGACCATTTTTAACTAGGAAGGCCATAATGTGGCCGATTTGCATTGAATCTTAGCATGTGACAATTCGTAGGATAGGTAAACAACATAACTATGACTTCCATGGTATATTTTTGCATTCTCTAAAAATTCGGCCAAAATGGAGGTTAAGAAAATCTCCTCGTTAATTTAGGACATTACTCATTTTCGACCCTTTTTTACTAGGAAGGCCATAATGTGGCCGATTTGCATTGAATCTTAGCATGTGACAATTCGTTGGATAGGTAAACAACATAACTACGACTTCCATGGGATATTTTTGCATTCTCTTAAAATTCGGCCAAAATGGAGGTCAAGAAAATCTTCTCGTTAATTTAGGACATTACTCGTTTTCGACCCTTTTTTACTAGGAAGGCCATAAAGTGGCCGGTTTGTATTGAATCGTAGCATGTGACAATTCGTTGGATAGGTAAACAACATAACTACGACTTCCATGGGATATTTTTGCATTCTCTTAAAATTCGACCAAAATGGAGGTCAAGAAAATCTTCTCGTTAATTTAGGACATTACTCGTTTTCGACCCTTTTTTACTAGGAAGGCCATAAAGTGGCCGGTTTGTATTGAATCGTAGCATGTGACAATTCGTTGGATAGGTAAACAACATAACTACGACTTCCATGGGATATTTTTGCATTCTCTTAAAATTCGGCCAAAATGGAGGTCAAGAAAATCTTCTCGTTAATTTAGGACATTACTCGTTTTCGACCCTTTTTTACTAGGAAGGCCATAATGTGGCCGATTTGCATTGAATCTTAGCATGTGACAATTCGTTGGATAGGTAACCAACATAACTACGACTTCCGTGGGATATTTTTGCATTCTCTTAAAATTCGGCCAAAATGGAGGTCAAGAAAATCTCCTCGTTAATTTAGGACATTGCTCATTTTCGACCATTTTTTACTAGGAAGGCCATAATGTGGCCGATTTGCATTGAATCTTAGCATGTGACAATTCGTTGGATAGGTAACCAACATAACTACGACTTCCATGGGATATTTTTGCATTCTCTAAAAATTCGGCCAAAATGGAGGTTAAGAAAATCTTCTCGTTAATTTAGGACATTACTCGTTTTCGACCCTTTTTTACTAGGAAGGCCATAAAGTGGCCGATTTGTATTGAATCTTAGCATGTGACAATTCGTTGGATAGGTAAACAACATATAAACTACTTCCATGGGATATTTTTGCATTCTCTAAAAATTAGGCCAAAATGGAGGTTAAGAAAATCTCCTCGTTAATTTAGGACATTACTCGTTTTCGACCATTTTTTACTAGGAAGGCCATAATGTGGCCGATTTGAATTGAATCTTAGCATGTGACAATTCGTTGGATAGGTAAACAACAAAGCTACGACTTCAATGGGATATTTTTGCATTCTCTTAAAATTCGGCCAAAATGGAGGTCAAGAAAATCTCCTCGTTAATTTAGGACATTGCTCATTTTCGACCATTTTTTACTAGGAAGGCCATAATGTGGCCGATTTGCATTGAATCTTAGCATGTGACAATTCGTTGGATAGGTAACCAACATAACTACGACTTCCATGGGATATTTTTGCATTCTCTAAAAATTCGGCCAAAATGGAGGTTAAGAAAATCTCCTCGTTATTTTAGGACATTACTCGTTTTCGACCTTTTTTTACTAGGAAGGCCATAAAGTGGCCGATTTGCATTGAATCTTAGCATGTGACAATTCGTTGGATAGGTAACCAACATAACTACGACTTCCGTGGGATATTTTTGCATTCTCTTAAAATTCGGCCAAAATGGAGGTCAAGAAAATCTCCTCGTTAATTTAGGACATTACTCGTTTTCGACCCTTTTTTACTAGGAAGGCCATAAAGTGGCCGATTTGTATTGAATCTTAGCATGTGACAATTCGTTGGATAGGTAAACAACATATAAACTACTTCCATGGGATATTTTTGCATTCTCTAAAAATTAGGCCAAAATGGAGGTTAAGAAAATCTCCTCGTTAATTTAGGACATTACTCGTTTTCGACCATTTTTTACTAGGAAGGCCATAATGTGGCCGATTTGAATTGAATCTTAGCATGTGACAATTCGTTGGATAGGTAAACAACAAAGCTACGACTTCAATGGGATATTTTTGCATTCTCTTAAAATTCGGCCAAAATGGAGGTCAAGAAAATCTCCTCGTTAATTTAGGACATTGCTCATTTTCGACCATTTTTTACTAGGAAGGCCATAATGTGGCCGATTTGCATTGAATCTTAGCATGTGACAATTCGTTGGATAGGTAACCAACATAACTACGACTTCCATGGGATATTTTTGCATTCTCTAAAAATTCGGCCAAAATGGAGGTTAAGAAAATCTCCTCGTTATTTTAGGACATTACTCGTTTTCGACCTTTTTTTACTAGGAAGGCCATAAAGTGGCCGATTTGCATTGAATCTTAGCATGTGACAATTCGTTGGATAGGTAAAAAACAAAGCTACGATTTCCATGGGATATTTTTGCATTCTCTAAAAATTCGGCCAAAATGGAGGTTAAGAAAATCTCCTCGTTAATTTAGGACATTACTCGTTTTCGACCCTTTTTTACTAGGAAGGCTATAAAGTGGCCGGTTTGTATTGACTCGTAGCATGTGACAATTCGTTGGATAGGTAAACAACATAACTACGACTTCCATGGGATATTTTTGCATTCTCTTAAAATTCGGCCAAAATGGAGGTCCAGAAAATCTTCTCGTTAATTTAGGACATTACTCGTTTTCGACCCTTTTTTACTAGGAAGGCCATAAAGTGGCCGGTTTGTATTGAATCGTAGCATGTGACAATTCGTTGGATAGGTAAACAACATAACAACGACTTCCATGTGATATTTTTGCATTCTCTAAAAATTAGGCCAAAATGGAGGTTAAGAAAATCTCCTCGTTAATTTAGGACATTACTCGTTTTCGACCATTTTTAACTAGGAAGGCCATAATGTGGCCGATTTGCATTGAATCTTAGCATGTGACAATTCGTTGGATAGGTAAACAACATAACTATGACTTCCATGGTATATTTTTGCATTCTCTAAAAATTCGGCCAAAATGGAGGTTAAGAAAATCTCCTCGTTAATTTAGGACATTACTCATTTTCGACCCTTTTTTACTAGGAAGGCCATAATGTGGCCGATTTGCATTGAATCTTAGCATGTGACAATTCGTTGGATAGGTAAACAACAAAACTACGACTTCCATGGGATATTTTTGCATTCTCTTAAAATTCGGCCAAAATGGAGGTCAAGAAAATCTTCTCGTTAATTTAGGACATTACTCGTTTTCGACCCTTTTTTACTAGGAAGGCCATACAGTGGCCGGTTTGTATTGAATCGTAGCATGTGACAATTCGTTGGATAGGTAAACAACATAACTACGACTTCCATGGGATATTTTTGCATTCTCTTAAAATTCGACCAAAATGGAGGTCAAGAAAATCTTCTCGTTAATTTAGGACATTACTCGTTTTCGACCCTTTTTTACTAGGAAGGCCATAAAGTGGCCGGTTTGTATTGAATCGTAGCATGTGACAATTCGTTGGATAGGTAAACAACATAACTACGACTTCCATGGGATATTTTTGCATTCTCTTAAAATTCGGCCAAAATGGAGGTCAAGAAAATCTTCTCGTTAATTTAGGACATTACTCGTTTTCGTCCCTTTTTTACTAGGAAGGCCATAATGTGGCCGATTTGCATTGAATCTTAGCATGTGACAATTCGTTGGATAGGTAACCAACATAACTACGACTTCCGTGGGATATTTTTGCATTCTCTTAAAATTCGGCCAAAATGGAGGTCAAGAAAATCTCCTCGTTAATTTAGGACATTACTCGTTTTCGACCCTTTTTTACTAGGAAGGCCATAAAGTGGCCGATTTGTATTGAATCTTAGCATGTGACAATTCGTTGGATAGGTAAACAACATAACTATGACTTCCATGGTATATTTTTGCATTCTCTAAAAATTCGGCCAAAATGGAGGTTAAGAAAATCTCCTCGTTAATTTAGGACATTACTCATTTTCGACCCTTTTTTACTAGGAAGGCCATAATGTGGCCGATTTGCATTGAATCTTAGCATGTGACAATTCGTTGGATAGGTAAACAACAAAACTACGACTTCCATGGGATATTTTTGCATTCTCTTAAAATTCGGCCAAAATGGAGGTCAAGAAAATCTTCTCGTTAATTTAGGACATTACTCGTTTTCGACCCTTTTTTACTAGGAAGGCCATAAAGTGGCCGGTTTGTATTGAATCGTAGCATGTGACAATTCGTTGGATAGGTAAACAACATAACTACGACTTCCATGGGATATTTTTGCATTCTCTTAAAATTCGACCAAAATGGAGGTCAAGAAAATCTTCTCGTTAATTTAGGACATTACTCGTTTTCGACCCTTTTTTACTAGGAAGGCCATAAAGTGGCCGGTTTGTATTGAATCGTAGCATGTGACAATTCGTTGGATAGGTAAACAACATAACTACGACTTCCATGGGATATTTTTGCATTCTCTTAAAATTCGGCCAAAATGGAGGTCAAGAAAATCTTCTCGTTAATTTAGGACATTACTCGTTTTCGTCCCTTTTTTACTAGGAAGGCCATAATGTGGCCGATTTGCATTGAATCTTAGCATGTGACAATTCGTTGGATAGGTAACCAACATAACTACGACTTCCGTGGGATATTTTTGCATTCTCTTAAAATTCGGCCAAAATGGAGGTCAAGAAAATCTCCTCGTTAATTTAGGACATTACTCGTTTTCGACCCTTTTTTACTAGGAAGGCCATAAAGTGGCCGATTTGTATTGAATCTTAGCATGTGACAATTCGTTGGATAGGTAAACAACATATAAACTACTTCCATGGGATATTTTTGCTTTCTCTAAAAATTAGGCCAAAATGGAGGTTAAGAAAATCTCCTCGTTAATTTAGGACATTACTCGTTTTCGACCATTTTTTACTAGGAAGGCCATAATGTGGCCGATTTGCATTGAATCTTAGCATGTGACAATTCGTTGAATAGGTAAACAACATAACTACGACTTCCATGGTATATTTTTGCATTCTCTAAAAATTCAGCCACAATGGAGGTTAAGAAAATCTCCTCGTTAATTTAGGACATTACTCATTTTCGACCCTTTTTTACTAGGAAGGCCATAATGTGGCCGATTTGCATTGAATCTAAGCATGTGACAATTCGTTGGATAGGTAAACAACATAACTACGACTTCCATGGTATATTTTTGCATTCTCTAAAAATTCGGCCAAAATGAGGGTTAAGAAAATCTCCTCGTTAATTTAGGACATTACTCGTTTTCGACCCTTTTTTACTAGGAAGGCCATAAAGTGGCCGGTTTGTATTGAATCGTAGCATGTGACAATTCGTTGGATAGGTAAACAACATAACTACGACTTCCATGGGATATTTTTGCATTCTCTTAAAATTCGGCCAAAATGGAGGTCAAGAAAATCTTCTCGTTAATTTAGGACATTACTCGTTTTCGACCCTTTTTTACTAGGAAGGCCATAATGTGGCCGATTTGCATTGAATCTTAGCATGTGACAATTCGTTGGATAGGTAAACAACAAAGCTACGACTTCAATGGGATATTTTTGCATTCTCTTAAAATTCGGCCAAAATGGAGGTCAAGAAAATCTCCTCGTTAATTTAGGACATTACTCGTTTTCGACCCTTTTTTACTAGGAAGGCCATAAAGTGGCCGATTTGTATTGAATCTTAGCATGTGACAATTCGTTGGATGGGTAAACAACATATAAACTACTTCCATGGGATATTTTTGCATTCTCTAAAAATTAGGCCAAAATGGAGGTTAAGAAAATCTCCTCGTTAATTTAGGACATTACTCGTTTTCGACCATTTTTTACTAGGAAGGCCATAATGTGGCCGATTTGCATTGAATCTTAGCATGTGACAATTCGTTGGATAGGTAAACAACAAAGCAACGACTTCAATGGGATATTTTTGCATTCTCTTAAAATTCGGCCAAAATGGAGGTCAAGAAAATCTCCTCGTTAATTTAGGACATTGCTCATTTTCGACCATTTTTTACTAGGAAGGCCATAATGTGGCCGATTTGCATTGAATCTTAGCATGTGACAATTCGTTGGATAGGTAACCAACATAACTACGACTTCCATGGGATATTTTTGCATTCTCTAAAAATTCGGCCAAAATGGAGGTTAAGAAAATCTCCTCGTTATTTTAGGACATTACTCGTTTTCGACCTTTTTTTACTAGGAAGGCCATAAAGTGGCCGATTTGCATTGAATCTTAGCATGTGACAATTCGTTGGATAGGTAAAAAACAAAGCTACGATTTCCATGGGATATTTTTGCATTCTCTAAAAATTCGGCCAAAATGGAGGTTAAGAAAATCTCCTCGTTAATTTAGGACATTACTCGTTTTCGACCCTTTTTTACTAGGAAGGCTATAAAGTGGCCGGTTTGTATTGACTCGTAGCATGTGACAATTCGTTGGATAGGTAAACAACATAACTACGACTTCCATGGGATATTTTTGCATTCTCTTAAAATTCGGCCAAAATGGAGGTCCAGAAAATCTTCTCGTTAATTTAGGACATTACTCGTTTTCGACCCTTTTTTACTAGGAAGGCCATAAAGTGGCCGGTTTGTATTGAATCGTAGCATGTGACAATTCGTTGGATAGGTAAACAACATAACAACGACTTCCATGTGATATTTTTGCATTCTCTAAAAATTAGGCCAAAATGGAGGTTAAGAAAATCTCCTCGTTAATTTAGGACATTACTCGTTTTCGACCATTTTTAACTAGGAAGGCCATAATGTGGCCGATTTGCATTGAATCTTAGCATGTGACAATTCGTTGGATAGGTAAACAACATAACTATGACTTCCATGGTATATTTTTGCATTCTCTAAAAATTCGGCCAAAATGGAGGTTAAGAAAATCTCCTCGTTAATTTAGGACATTACTCATTTTCGACCCTTTTTTACTAGGAAGGCCATAATGTGGCCGATTTGCATTGAATCTTAGCATGTGACAATTCGTTGGATAGGTAAACAACAAAACTACGACTTCCATGGGATATTTTTGCATTCTCTTAAAATTCGGCCAAAATGGAGGTCAAGAAAATCTTCTCGTTAATTTAGGACATTACTCGTTTTCGACCCTTTTTTACTAGGAAGGCCATAATGTGGCCGATTTGCATTGAATCTTAGCATGTGACAATTCGTTGGATAGGTAAACAACAAAGCTACGACTTCAATGGGATATTTTTGCATTCTCTTAAAATTCGGCCAAAATGGAGGTCAAGAAAATCTCCTCGTTAATTTAGGACATTACTCGTTTTCGACCCTTTTTTACTAGGAAGGCCATAAAGTGGCCGATTTGTATTGAATCTTAGCATGTGACAATTCGTTGGATGGGTAAACAACATATAAACTACTTCCATGGGATATTTTTGCATTCTCTAAAAATTAGGCCAAAATGGAGGTTAAGAAAATCTCCTCGTTAATTTAGGACATTACTCGTTTTCGACCATTTTTTACTAGGAAGGCCATAATGTGGCCGATTTGCATTGAATCTTAGCATGTGACAATTCGTTGGATAGGTAAACAACAAAGCAACGACTTCAATGGGATATTTTTGCATTCTCTTAAAATTCGGCCAAAATGGAGGTCAAGAAAATCTCCTCGTTAATTTAGGACATTGCTCATTTTCGACCATTTTTTACTAGGAAGGCCATAATGTGGCCGATTTGCATTGAATCTTAGCATGTGACAATTCGTTGGATAGGTAACCAACATAACTACGACTTCCATGGGATATTTTTGCATTCTCTAAAAATTCGGCCAAAATGGAGGTTAAGAAAATCTCCTCGTTATTTTAGGACATTACTCGTTTTCGACCTTTTTTTACTAGGAAGGCCATAAAGTGGCCGATTTGCATTGAATCTTAGCATGTGACAATTCGTTGGATAGGTAAAAAACAAAGCTACGATTTCCATGGGATATTTTTGCATTCTCTAAAAATTCGGCCAAAATGGAGGTTAAGAAAATCTCCTCGTTAATTTAGGACATTACTCGTTTTCGACCCTTTTTTACTAGGAAGGCTATAAAGTGGCCGGTTTGTATTGACTCGTAGCATGTGACAATTCGTTGGATAGGTAAACAACATAACTACGACTTCCATGGGATATTTTTGCATTCTCTTAAAATTCGGCCAAAATGGAGGTCCAGAAAATCTTCTCGTTAATTTAGGACATTACTCGTTTTCGACCCTTTTTTACTAGGAAGGCCATAAAGTGGCCGGTTTGTATTGAATCGTAGCATGTGACAATTCGTTGGATAGGTAAACAACATAACAACGACTTCCATGTGATATTTTTGCATTCTCTAAAAATTAGGCCAAAATGGAGGTTAAGAAAATCTCCTCGTTAATTTAGGACATTACTCGTTTTCGACCATTTTTAACTAGGAAGGCCATAATGTGGCCGATTTGCATTGAATCTTAGCATGTGACAATTCGTTGGATAGGTAAACAACATAACTATGACTTCCATGGTATATTTTTGCATTCTCTAAAAATTCGGCCAAAATGGAGGTTAAGAAAATCTCCTCGTTAATTTAGGACATTACTCATTTTCGACCCTTTTTTACTAGGAAGGCCATAATGTGGCCGATTTGCATTGAATCTTAGCATGTGACAATTCGTTGGATAGGTAAACAACAAAACTACGACTTCCATGGGATATTTTTGCATTCTCTTAAAATTCGGCCAAAATGGAGGTCAAGAAAATCTTCTCGTTAATTTAGGACATTACTCGTTTTCGACCCTTTTTTACTAGGAAGGCCATACAGTGGCCGGTTTGTATTGAATCGTAGCATGTGACAATTCGTTGGATAGGTAAACAACATAACTACGACTTCCATGGGATATTTTTGCATTCTCTTAAAATTCGACCAAAATGGAAGTCAAGAAAATCTTCTCGTTAATTTAGGACATTACTCGTTTTCGACCCTTTTTTACTAGGAAGGCCATAAAGTGGCCGGTTTGTATTGAATCGTAGCATGTGACAATTCGTTGGATAGGTAAACAACATAACTACGACTTCCATGGGATATTTTTGCATTCTCTTAAAATTCGGCCAAAATGGAGGTCAAGAAAATCTTCTCGTTAATTTAGGACATTACTCGTTTTCGTCCCTTTTTTACTAGGAAGGCCATAATGTGGCCGATTTGCATTGAATCTTAGCATGTGACAATTCGTTGGATAGGTAACCAACATAACTACGACTTCCGTGGGATATTTTTGCATTCTCTTAAAATTCGGCCAAAATGGAGGTCAAGAAAATCTCCTCGTTAATTTAGGACATTACTCGTTTTCGACCCTTTTTTACTAGGAAGGCCATAAAGTGGCCGATTTGTATTGAATCTTAGCATGTGACAATTCGTTGGATAGGTAAACAACATAACTATGACTTCCATGGTATATTTTTGCATTCTCTAAAAATTCGGCCAAAATGGAGGTTAAGAAAATCTCCTCGTTAATTTAGGACATTACTCATTTTCGACCCTTTTTTACTAGGAAGGCCATAATGTGGCCGATTTGCATTGAATCTTAGCATGTGACAATTCGTTGGATAGGTAAACAACAAAACTACGACTTCCATGGGATATTTTTGCATTCTCTTAAAATTCGGCCAAAATGGAGGTCAAGAAAATCTTCTCGTTAATTTAGGACATTACTCGTTTTCGACCCTTTTTTACTAGGAAGGCCATAAAGTGGCCGGTTTGTATTGAATCGTAGCATGTGACAATTCGTTGGATAGGTAAACAACATAACTACGACTTCCATGGGATATTTTTGCATTCTCTTAAAATTCGACCAAAATGGAGGTCAAGAAAATCTTCTCGTTAATTTAGGACATTACTCGTTTTCGACCCTTTTTTACTAGGAAGGCCATAAAGTGGCCGGTTTGTATTGAATCGTAGCATGTGACAATTCGTTGGATAGGTAAACAACATAACTACGACTTCCATGGGATATTTTTGCATTCTCTTAAAATTCGGCCAAAATGGAGGTCAAGAAAATCTTCTCGTTAATTTAGGACATTACTCGTTTTCGTCCCTTTTTTACTAGGAAGGCCATAATGTGGCCGATTTGCATTGAATCTTAGCATGTGACAATTCGTTGGATAGGTAAACAACATATAAACTACTTCCATGGGATATTTTTGCTTTCTCTAAAAATTAGGCCAAAATGGAGGTTAAGAAAATCTCCTCGTTAATTTAGGACATTACTCGTTTTCGACCATTTTTTACTAGGAAGGCCATAATGTGGCCGATTTGCATTGAATCTTAGCATGTGACAATTCGTTGAATAGGTAAACAACATAACTACGACTTCCATGGTATATTTTTGCATTCTCTAAAAATTCAGCCACAATGGAGGTTAAGAAAATCTCCTCGTTAATTTAGGACATTACTCATTTTCGACCCTTTTTTACTAGGAAGGCCATAATGTGGCCGATTTGCATTGAATCTAAGCATGTGACAATTCGTTGGATAGGTAAACAACATAACTACGACTTCCATGGTATATTTTTGCATTCTCTAAAAATTCGGCCAAAATGAGGGTTAAGAAAATCTCCTCGTTAATTTAGGACATTACTCGTTTTCGACCCTTTTTTACTAGGAAGGCCATAAAGTGGCCGGTTTGTATTGAATCGTAGCATGTGACAATTCGTTGGATAGGTAAACAACATAACTACGACTTCCATGGGATATTTTTGCATTCTCTTAAAATTCGGCCAAAATGGAGGTCAAGAAAATCTTCTCGTTAATTTAGGACATTACTCGTTTTCGACCCTTTTTTACTAGGAAGGCCATAATGTGGCCGATTTGCATTGAATCTTAGCATGTGACAATTCGTTGGATAGGTAAACAACAAAGCTACGACTTCAATGGGATATTTTTGCATTCTCTTAAAATTCGGCCAAAATGGAGGTCAAGAAAATCTCCTCGTTAATTTAGGACATTACTCGTTTTCGACCCTTTTTTACTAGGAAGGCCATAAAGTGGCCGATTTGTATTGAATCTTAGCATGTGACAATTCGTTGGATGGGTAAACAACATATAAACTACTTCCATGGGATATTTTTGCATTCTCTAAAAATTAGGCCAAAATGGAGGTTAAGAAAATCTCCTCGTTAATTTAGGACATTACTCGTTTTCGACCATTTTTTACTAGGAAGGCCATAATGTGGCCGATTTGCATTGAATCTTAGCATGTGACAATTCGTTGGATAGGTAAACAACAAAGCAACGACTTCAATGGGATATTTTTGCATTCTCTTAAAATTCGGCCAAAATGGAGGTCAAGAAAATCTCCTCGTTAATTTAGGACATTGCTCATTTTCGACCATTTTTTACTAGGAAGGCCATAATGTGGCCGATTTGCATTGAATCTTAGCATGTGACAATTCGTTGGATAGGTAACCAACATAACTACGACTTCCATGGGATATTTTTGCATTCTCTAAAAATTCGGCCAAAATGGAGGTTAAGAAAATCTCCTCGTTATTTTAGGACATTACTCGTTTTCGACCTTTTTTTACTAGGAAGGCCATAAAGTGGCCGATTTGCATTGAATCTTAGCATGTGACAATTCGTTGGATAGGTAAAAAACAAAGCTACGATTTCCATGGGATATTTTTGCATTCTCTAAAAATTCGGCCAAAATGGAGGTTAAGAAAATCTCCTCGTTAATTTAGGACATTACTCGTTTTCGACCCTTTTTTACTAGGAAGGCTATAAAGTGGCCGGTTTGTATTGACTCGTAGCATGTGACAATTCGTTGGATAGGTAAACAACATAACTACGACTTCCATGGGATATTTTTGCATTCTCTTAAAATTCGGCCAAAATGGAGGTCCAGAAAATCTTCTCGTTAATTTAGGACATTACTCGTTTTCGACCCTTTTTTACTAGGAAGGCCATAAAGTGGCCGGTTTGTATTGAATCGTAGCATGTGACAATTCGTTGGATAGGTAAACAACATAACAACGACTTCCATGTGATATTTTTGCATTCTCTAAAAATTAGGCCAAAATGGAGGTTAAGAAAATCTCCTCGTTAATTTAGGACATTACTCGTTTTCGACCATTTTTAACTAGGAAGGCCATAATGTGGCCGATTTGCATTGAATCTTAGCATGTGACAATTCGTTGGATAGGTAAACAACATAACTATGACTTCCATGGTATATTTTTGCATTCTCTAAAAATTCGGCCAAAATGGAGGTTAAGAAAATCTCCTCGTTAATTTAGGACATTACTCATTTTCGACCCTTTTTTACTAGGAAGGCCATAATGTGGCCGATTTGCATTGAATCTTAGCATGTGACAATTCGTTGGATAGGTAAACAACAAAACTACGACTTCCATGGGATATTTTTGCATTCTCTTAAAATTCGGCCAAAATGGAGGTCAAGAAAATCTTCTCGTTAATTTAGGACATTACTCGTTTTCGACCCTTTTTTACTAGGAAGGCCATACAGTGGCCGGTTTGTATTGAATCGTAGCATGTGACAATTCGTTGGATAGGTAAACAACATAACTACGACTTCCATGGGATATTTTTGCATTCTCTTAAAATTCGACCAAAATGGAAGTCAAGAAAATCTTCTCGTTAATTTAGGACATTACTCGTTTTCGACCCTTTTTTACTAGGAAGGCCATAAAGTGGCCGGTTTGTATTGAATCGTAGCATGTGACAATTCGTTGGATAGGTAAACAACATAACTACGACTTCCATGGGATATTTTTGCATTCTCTTAAAATTCGGCCAAAATGGAGGTCAAGAAAATCTTCTCGTTAATTTAGGACATTACTCGTTTTCGTCCCTTTTTTACTAGGAAGGCCATAATGTGGCCGATTTGCATTGAATCTTAGCATGTGACAATTCGTTGGATAGGTAACCAACATAACTACGACTTCCGTGGGATATTTTTGCATTCTCTTAAAATTCGGCCAAAATGGAGGTCAAGAAAATCTCCTCGTTAATTTAGGACATTACTCGTTTTCGACCCTTTTTTACTAGGAAGGCCATAAAGTGGCCGATTTGTATTGAATCTTAGCATGTGACAATTCGTTGGATAGGTAAACAACATAACTATGACTTCCATGGTATATTTTTGCATTCTCTAAAAATTCGGCCAAAATGGAGGTTAAGAAAATCTCCTCGTTAATTTAGGACATTACTCATTTTCGACCCTTTTTTACTAGGAAGGCCATAATGTGGCCGATTTGCATTGAATCTTAGCATGTGACAATTCGTTGGATAGGTAAACAACAAAACTACGACTTCCATGGGATATTTTTGCATTCTCTTAAAATTCGGCCAAAATGGAGGTCAAGAAAATCTTCTCGTTAATTTAGGACATTACTCGTTTTCGACCCTTTTTTACTAGGAAGGCCATAAAGTGGCCGGTTTGTATTGAATCGTAGCATGTGACAATTCGTTGGATAGGTAAACAACATAACTACGACTTCCATGGGATATTTTTGCATTCTCTTAAAATTCGACCAAAATGGAGGTCAAGAAAATCTTCTCGTTAATTTAGGACATTACTCGTTTTCGACCCTTTTTTACTAGGAAGGCCATAAAGTGGCCGGTTTGTATTGAATCGTAGCATGTGACAATTCGTTGGATAGGTAAACAACATAACTACGACTTCCATGGGATATTTTTGCATTCTCTTAAAATTCGGCCAAAATGGAGGTCAAGAAAATCTTCTCGTTAATTTAGGACATTACTCGTTTTCGTCCCTTTTTTACTAGGAAGGCCATAATGTGGCCGATTTGCATTGAATCTTAGCATGTGACAATTCGTTGGATAGGTAACCAACATAACTACGACTTCCGTGGGATATTTTTGCATTCTCTTAAAATTCGGCCAAAATGGAGGTCAAGAAAATCTCCTCGTTAATTTAGGACATTACTCGTTTTCGACCCTTTTTTACTAGGAAGGCCATAAAGTGGCCGATTTGTATTGAATCTTAGCATGTGACAATTCGTTGGATAGGTAAACAACATATAAACTACTTCCATGGGATATTTTTGCTTTCTCTAAAAATTAGGCCAAAATGGAGGTTAAGAAAATCTCCTCGTTAATTTAGGACATTACTCGTTTTCGACCATTTTTTACTAGGAAGGCCATAATGTGGCCGATTTGCATTGAATCTTAGCATGTGACAATTCGTTGAATAGGTAAACAACATAACTACGACTTCCATGGTATATTTTTGCATTCTCTAAAAATTCAGCCACAATGGAGGTTAAGAAAATCTCCTCGTTAATTTAGGACATTACTCATTTTCGACCCTTTTTTACTAGGAAGGCCATAATGTGGCCGATTTGCATTGAATCTAAGCATGTGACAATTCGTTGGATAGGTAAACAACATAACTACGACTTCCATGGTATATTTTTGCATTCTCTAAAAATTCGGCCAAAATGAGGGTTAAGAAAATCTCCTCGTTAATTTAGGACATTACTCGTTTTCGACCCTTTTTTACTAGGAAGGCCATAAAGTGGCCGATTTGTATTGAATCTTAGCATGTGACAATTCGTTGGATGGGTAAACAACATATAAACTACTTCCATGGGATATTTTTGCATTCTCTAAAAATTAGGCCAAAATGGAGGTTAAGAAAATCTCCTCGTTAATTTAGGACATTACTCGTTTTCGACCATTTTTTACTAGGAAGGCCATAATGTGGCCGATTTGCATTGAATCTTAGCATGTGACAATTCGTTGGATAGGTAAACAACAAAGCTACGACTTCAATGGGATATTTTTGCATTCTCTTAAAATTCGGCCAAAATGGAGGTCAAGAAAATCTCCTCGTTAATTTAGGACATTGCTCATTTTCGACCATTTTTTACTAGGAAGGCCATAATGTGGCCGATTTGCATTGAATCTTAGCATGTGACAATTCGTTGGATAGGAAACCAACATAACTACGACTTCCATGGGATATTTTAGCATTCTCTAAAAATTCGGCCAAAATGGAGGTTAAGAAAATCTCCTCGTTATTTTAGGACATTACTCGTTTTCGACCTTTTTTTACTAGGAAGGCCATAAAGTGGCCGATTTGCATTGAATCTTAGCATGTGACAATTCGTTGGATAGGTAAAAAACAAAGCTACAATTTCCATGGGATATTTTTGCATTCTCTAAAAATTCGGCCAAAATGGAGGTTAAGAAAATCTCCTCGTTAATTTAGGACATTACTCGTTTTCGACCCTTTTTTACTAGGAAGGCTATAAAGTGGCCGGTTTGTATTTACTCGTAGCATGTGACAATTCGTTGGATAGGTAAACAACATAACTACGACTTCCATGGGATATTTTTGCATTCTCTTAAAATTCGGCCAAAATGGAGGTCAAGAAAATCTTCTCGTTAATTTAGGACATTACTCGTTTTCGACCATTTTTAACTAGGAAGGCCATAATGTGGCCGATTTGCATTGAATCTTAGCATGTGACAATTCGTTGGATAGGTAAACAACATAACTATGACTTCCATGGTATATTTTTGCATTCTCTAAAAATTCGGCCAAAATGGAGGTTAAGAAAATCTCCTCGTTAATTTAGGACATTACTCATTTTCGACCCTTTTTTACTAGGAAGGCCATAATGTGGCCGATTTGCATTGAATCTTAGCATGTGACAATTCGTTGGATAGGTAAACAACATAACTACGACTTCCATGGGATATTTTTGCATTCTCTTAAAATTCGACCAAAATGGAGGTCAAGAAAATCTTCTCGTTAATTTAGGACATTACTCGTTTTCGACCCTTTTTTACTAGGAAGGCCATAATGTGGCCGATTTGTATTGAATCGTAGCATGTGACAATTCGTTGGATAGGTAAACAACATAACTACGACTTCCATGGGATATTTTTGCATTCTCTTAAAATTCGGCCAAAATGGAGGTCAAGAAAATCTTCTCGTTAATTTAGGACATTACTCGTTTTCGACCCTTTTTTACTAGGAAGGCCATAATGTGGCCGATTTGCATTGAATCTTAGCATGTGACAATTCGTTGGATAGGTAACCAACATAACTACGACTTCCGTGGGATATTTTTGCATTCTCTTAAAATTCGGCCAAAATGGAGGTCAAGAAAATCTCCTCGTTAATTTAGGACATTACTCGTTTTCGACCCTTTTTTACTAGGAAGGCCATAAAGTGGCCGATTTGTATTGAATCTTAGCATGTGACAATTCGTTGGATAGGTAAACAACATATAAACTACTTCCATGGGATATTTTTGCATTCTCTAAAAATTAGGCCAAAATGGAGGTTAAGAAAATCTCCTCGTTAATTTAGGACATTACTCGTTTTCGACCATTTTTTACTAGGAAGGCCATAATGTGGCCGATTTGCATTGAATCTTAGCATGTGACAATTCGTTGAATAGGTAAACAACATAACTACGACTTCCATGGGATATTTTTGCATTCTCTAAAAATTCAGCCACAATGGAGGTTAAGAAAATCTCCTCGTTAATTTAGGACATTACTCATTTTCGACCCTTTTTTACTAGGAAGGCCATAATGTGGCCGATTTGCATTGAATCTAAGCATGTGACAATTCGTTGGATAGGTAAACAACATAACTACGACTTCCATGGTATATTTTTGCATTCTCTAAAAATTCGGCCAAAATGAGGGTTAAGAAAATCTCCTCGTTAATTTAGGACATTACTCGTTTTCGACCCTTTTTTACTAGGAATTCCATAATGTGGCCGATTTGCATTGAATCTTAGCATGTGACAATTCGTTGGATAGGTAACCAACATAACTACGACTTCCGTGGGATATTTTTGCATTCTCTTAAAATTCGGCCAAAATGGAGGTCAAGAAAATCTCCTCGTTAATTTAGGACATTACTCGTTTTCGACCCTTTTTTACTAGGAAGGCCATAAAGTGGCCGATTTGTATTGAATCTTAGCATGTGACAATTCGTTGGATAGGTAAACAACATATAAACTACTTCCATGGGATATTTTTGCATTCTCTAAAAATTAGGCCAAAATGGAGGTTAAGAAAATCTCCTCGTTAATTTAGGACATTACTCGTTTTCGACCATTTTTTACTAGGAAGGCCATAAAGTGGCCGATTTGTATTGAATCTTAGCATGTGACAATTCGTTGGATAGGTAAACAACATATAAACGACTTCCATGGGATATTTTTGCATTCTCTAAAAATTAGGTGAAAATGGAGGTTAAGAAAATCTCCTCGTTAATTTAGGACATTACTCGTTTTCGACCATTTTTTACTAGGAAGGCCATAATGTGGCCGATTTGCATTGAATCTTAGCATGTGACAATTCGTTGGATAGGTAAACAACATAACTACGACTTCCATGGTATATTTTTGCATTCTCTAAAAATTCGGCCAAAATGGAGGTTAAGAAAATCTCCTCGTTAATTTAGGACATTACTCGTTTTCGACCCTTTTTTACTAGGAAGGCCATAATGTGGCCGATTTGCATTGAATCTTAGCATGTGACAATTCGTTGGATAGGTAAACAACATAACTACGACTTCCATGGTATATTTTTGCATTCTCTAAAAATTCGGCCAAAATGGAGGTTAAGAAAATCTCCTCGTTAATTTAGGACATTACTCGTTTTCGACCCTTTTTTACTAGGAAGGCCATAATGTGGCCGATTTGCATTGAATCTTAGCATGTGACAATTCGTTGGATAGGTAAACAACATAACTACGACTTCCATGGGATATTTTTGCATTCTCTTAAAATTCGGCCAAAATGGAGGTCAAGAAAATCTTCTCGTTAATTTAGGACATTACTCGTTTTCGACCCTTTTTTACTAGGAAGGCCATAAAGTGGCCGGTTTGTATTGAATCGTAGCATGTGACAATTCGTTGGATAGGTAAACAACATAACAACGACTTCCATATGATATTTTTGCATTCTCTAAAAGTTAGGCCAAAATGGAGGTTAAGAAAATCTCCTCGTTAATTTAGGACATTACTCGTTTTCGACCATTTTTAACTAGGAAGGCCATAATGTGGCCGATTTGCATTGAATCTTAGCATGTGACAATTCGTTGGATAGGTAAACAACATAACTATGACTTCCATGGTATATTTTTGCATTCTCTAAAAATTCGGCCAAAATGGAGGTTAAGAAAATCTCCTCGTTAATTTAGGACATTACTCATTTTCGACCCTTTTTTACTAGGAAGGCCATAATGTGGCCGATTTGCATTGAATCTTAGCATGTGACAATTCGTTGGATAGGTAAACAACATAACTACGACTTCCATGGGATATTTTTGCATTCTCTTAAAATTCGGCCAAAATGGAGGTCAAGAAAATCTTCTCGTTATTTTAGGACATTACTCGTTTTCGACCCTTTTTTACTAGGAAGGCCATAAAGTGGCCGGTTTGTATTGAATCGTAGCATGTGACAATTCATTGGATAGGTAAACAACATAACTACGACTTCCATGGGATATTTTTGCATTCTCTTAAAATTCGACCAAAATGGAGGTCAAGAAAATCTTCTCGTTAATTTGGGACATTACTCGTTTTCGACCCTTTTTTACTAGGAAGGCCATAAAGTGGCCGATTTGCATTGAATCTTAGCATGTGACAATTCGTTGGATAGGTAAACAACATATAAATGACTTCCATGGGATATTTTTGCATTCTCTAAAAATTAGGTGAAAATGGAGGTTAAGAAAATCTCCTCGTTAATTTAGGACATTACTCGTTTTCGACCATTTTTTACTAGGAAGGCCATAATGTGGCCGATTTGCATTGAATGTAAGCATGTGACAATTCGTTGGATAGGTAAACAACATAACTACGACTTCCATGGTATATTTTTGCATTCTCTAAAAATTCGGCCAAAATGAGGGTTAAGAAAATCTCCTCGTTAATTTAGGACATTACTCGTTTTCGACCCTTTTTTACTAGGAATTCCATAATGTGGCCGATTTGCATTGAATCTTAGCATGTGACAATTCGTTGGATACGTAACCAACATAACTACGACTTCCGTGGGATATTTTTGCATTCTCTTAAAATTCGGCCAAAATGGAGGTCAAGAAAATCTCCTCGTTAATTTAGGACATTACTCGTTTTCGACCCTTTTTTACTAGGAAGGCCATAAAGTGGCCGATTTGTATTGAATCTTAGCATGTGACAATTCGTTGGATAGGTAAACAACATATAAACGACTTCCATGGGATATTTTTGCATTCTCTAAAAATTAGGTGAAAATGGAGGTTAAGAAAATCTCCTCGTTAATTTAGGACATTACTCGTTTTCGACCATTTTTTACTAGGAAGGCCATAATGTGGCCGATTTGCATTGAATCTTAGCATGTGACAATTCGTTGGATAGGTAAACAACATAACTACGACTTCCATGGTATATTTTTGCATTCTCTAAAAATTCGGCCAAAATGGAGGTTAAGAAAATCTCCTCGTTAATTTAGGACATTACTCGTTTTCGACCCTTTTTTACTAGGAAGGCCATAAAGTGGCCGATTTGTATTGAATCTTAGCATGTGACAATTCGTTGGATAGGTAAACAACATATAAACGACTTCCATGGGATATTTTTGCATTCTCTAAAAATTAGGTGAAAATGGAGGTTAAGAAAATCTCCTCGTTAATTTAGGACATTACTCGTTTTCGACCATTTTTTACTAGGAAGGCCATAATGTGGCCGATTTGCATTGAATCTTAGCATGTGACAATTCGTTGGATAGGTAAACAACATAACTACGACTTCCATGGTATATTTTTGCATTCTCTAAAAATTCGGCCAAAATGGAGGTTAAGAAAATCTCCTCGTTAATTTAGGACATTACTCGTTTTCGACCATTTTTAACTAGGAAGGCCATAATGTGGCCGATTTGCATTGAATCTTAGCATGTGACAATTCGTTGGATAGGTAAACAAGATAACTATGACTTCCATGGTATATTTTTGCATTCTCTAAAAATTCGGCCAAAATGGAGGTTAAGAAAATCTCCTCGTTAATTTAGGACATTACTCATTTTCGACCCTTTTTTACTAGGAAGGCCATAATGTGGCCGATTTGCATTGAATCTTAGCATGTGACAATTCGTTGGATAGGTAAACAACATAACTATGACTTCCATGGTATATTTTTGCATTCTCTTAAAATTCGGCCAAAATGGAGGTCAAGAAAATCTTCTCGTTAATTTAGGACATTACTCGTTTTCGACCCTTTTTTACTAGGAAGGCCATAAAGTGGCCGGTTTGTATTGAATCGTAGCATGTGACAATTCATTGGATAGGTAAACAACATAACTACGACTTCCATGGGATATTTTTGCATTCTCTTAAAATTCGACCAAAATGGAGGTCAAGAAAATCTTCTCGTTAATTTGGGACATTACTCGTTTTCGACCCTTTTTTACTAGGAAGGCCATAAAGTGGCCGATTTGTATTGAATCTTAGCATGTGACAATTCGTTGGATAGGTAAACAACATATAAATGACTTCCATGGGATATTTTTGCATTCTCTAAAAATTAGGTGAAAATGGAGGTTAAGAAAATCTCCTCGTTAATTTAGGACATTACTCGTTTTCGACCCTTTTTTACTAGGAAGGCCATAAAGTGGCCGATTTGTATTGAATCTTAGCATGTGACAATTCGTTGGATAGGTAAACAACATATAAACGACTTCCATGGGATATTTTTGCATTCTCTAAAAATTAGGTGAAAATGGAGGTTAAGAAAATCTCCTCGTTAATTTAGGACATTACTCATTTTCGACCATTTTTTACTAGGAAGGCCATAATGTGGCCGATTTGCATTGAATCTTAGCATGTGACAATTCGTTGGATAGGTAAACAACATAACTACGACTTCCATGGTATATTTTTGCATTCTCTAAAAATTCGGCCAAAATGGAGGTTAAGAAAATCTCCTCGTTAATTTAGGACATTACTCGTTTTCGACCCTTTTTTACTAGGAAGGCCATAAAGTGGCCGATTTGTATTGAATCTTAGCATGTGACAATTCGTTGGATAGGTAAACAAAATATAAACGACTTCCATGGGATATTTTTGCATTCTCTAAAAATTAGGTGAAAATGGAGGTTAAGAAAATCTCCTCGTTAATTTAGGACATTACTCGTTTTCGACCATTTTTTACTAGGAAGGCCATAATGTGGCCGATTTGCATTGAATCTTAGCATGTGACAATTCGTTGGATAGGTAAACAACATAACTACGACTTCCATGGTATATTTTTGCATTCTCTAAAAATTCGGCCAAAATGGAGGTTAAGAAAATCTCCTCGTTAATTTAGGACATTACTCGTTTTCGACCCTTTTTTACTAGGAAGGCCATAATGTGGCCGATTTGCATTGAATCTTAGCATGTGACAATTCGTTGGATAGGTAAACAACATAACTACGACTTCCATGGTATATTTTTGCATTCTCTAAAAATTCGGCCAAAATGGAGGTTAAGAAAATCTCCTCGTTAATTTAGGACATTACTCGTTTTCGACCCTTTTTTACTAGGAAGGCCATAATGTGGCCGATTTGCATTGAATCTTAGCATGTGACAATTCGTTGGATTGGTAAACAACATAACTACGACTTCCATGGGATATTTTTGCATTCTCTTAAAATTCGGCCAAAATGGAGGTCAAGAAAATCTTCTCGTTAATTTAGGACATTACTCGTTTTCGACCCTTTTTTACTAGGAAGGCCATAAAGTGGCCGGTTTGTATTGAATCGTAGCATGTGACAATTCGTTGGATAGGTAAACAACATAACAACGACTTCCATATGATATTTTTGCATTCTCTAAAAATAAGGCCAAAATGGAGGTTAAGAAAATCTCCTCGTTAATTTAGGACATTACTCGTTTTCGACCATTTTTAACTAGGAAGGCCATAATGTGGCCGATTTGCATTGAATCTTAGCATGTGACAATTCGTTGGATAGGTAAACAACATAACTACGACTTCCATGGTATATTTTTGCATTCTCTAAAAATTCGGCCAAAATGGAGGTTAAGAAAATCTCCTCGTTAATTTAGGACATTACTCGTTTTCGACCCTTTTTTACTAGGAAGGCCATAAAGTGGCCGATTTGTATTGAATCTTAGCATGTGACAATTCGTTGGATAGGTAAACAACATATAAACGACTTCCATGGGATATTTTTGCATTCTCTAAAAATTAGGTGAAAATGGAGGTTAAGAAAATCTCCTCGTTAATTTAGGACATTACTCGTTTTCGACCATTTTTTACTAGGAAGGCCATAATGTGGCCGATTTGCATTGAATCTTAGCATGTGACAATTCGTTGGATAGGTAAACAACATAACTACGACTTCCATGGTATATTTTTGCATTCTCTAAAAATTCGGCCAAAATGGAGGTTAAGAAAATCTCCTCGTTAATTTAGGACATTACTCGTTTTCGACCCTTTTTTACTAGGAAGGCCATAATGTGGCCGATTTGCATTGAATCTTAGCATGTGACAATTCGTTGGATAGGTAAACAACATAACTACGACTTCCATGGTATATTTTTGCATTCTCTAAAAATTCGGCCAAAATGGAGGTTAAGAAAATCTCCTCGTTAATTTAGGACATTACTCGTTTTCGACCCTTTTTTACTAGGAAGGCCATAATGTGGCCGATTTGCATTGAATCTTAGCATGTGACAATTCGTTGGATAGGTAAACAACATAACTACGACTTCCATGGGATATTTTTGCATTCTCTTAAAATTCGGCCAAAATGGAGGTCAAGAAAATCTTCTCGTTAATTTAGGACATTACTCGTTTTCGACCCTTTTTTACTAGGAAGGCCGTAAAGTGGCCGGTTTGTATTGAATCGTAGCATGTGACAATTCGTTGGATAGGTAAACAACATAACAACGACTTCCATATGATATTTTTGCATTCTCTAAAAATTAGGCCAAAATGGAGGTTAAGAAAATCTCCTCGTTAATTTAGGACATTACTCGTTTTCGACCATTTTTAACTAGGAAGGCCATAATGTGGCCGATTTGCATTGAATCTTAGCATGTGACAATTCGTTGGATAGGTAAACAAGATAACTATGACTTCCATGGTATATTTTTGCATTCTCTAAAAATTCGGCCAAAATGGAGGTTAAGAAAATCTCCTCGTTAATTTAGGACATTACTCATTTTCGACCCTTTTTTACTAGGAAGGCCATAATGTGGCCGATTTGCATTGAATCTTAGCATGTGACAATTCGTTGGATAGGTAAACAACATAACTATGACTTCCATGGTATATTTTTGCATTCTCTTAAAATTCGGCCAAAATGGAGGTCAAGAAAATCTTCTCGTTAATTTAGGACATTACTCGTTTTCGACCCTTTTTTACTAGGAAGGCCATAAAGTGGCCGGTTTGTATTGAATCGTAGCATGTGACAATTCATTGGATAGGTAAACAACATAACTACGACTTCCATGGGATATTTTTGCATTCTCTTAAAATTCGACCAAAATGGAGGTCAAGAAAATCTTCTCGTTAATTTGGGACATTACTCGTTTTCGACCCTTTTTTACTAGGAAGGCCATAAAGTGGCCGATTTGTATTGAATCTTAGCATGTGACAATTCGTTGGATAGGTAAACAACATATAAATGACTTCCATGGGATATTTTTGCATTCTCTAAAAATTAGGTGAAAATGGAGGTTAAGAAAATCTCCTCGTTAATTTAGGACATTACTCGTTTTCGACCCTTTTTTACTAGGAAGGCCATAAAGTGGCCGATTTGTATTGAATCTTAGCATGTGACAATTCGTTGGATAGGTAAACAACATATAAACGACTTCCATGGGATATTTTTGCATTCTCTAAAAATTAGGTGAAAATGGAGGTTAAGAAAATCTCCTCGTTAATTTAGGACATTACTCATTTTCGACCATTTTTTACTAGGAAGGCCATAATGTGGCCGATTTGCATTGAATCTTAGCATGTGACAATTCGTTGGATAGGTAAACAACATAACTACGACTTCCATGGTATATTTTTGCATTCTCTAAAAATTCGGCCAAAATGGAGGTTAAGAAAATCTCCTCGTTAATTTAGGACATTACTCGTTTTCGACCCTTTTTTACTAGGAAGGCCATAATGTGGCCGATTTGCATTGAATCTTAGCATGTGACAATTCGTTGGATAGGTAAACAACATAACTACGACTTCCATGGGATATTTTTGCATTCTCTTAAAATTCGGCCAAAATGGAGGTCAAGAAAATCTTCTCGTTAATTTAGGACATTACTCGTTTTCGACCCTTTTTTACTAGGAAGGCCGTAAAGTGGCCGGTTTGTATTGAATCGTAGCATGTGACAATTCGTTGGATAGGTAAACAACATAACAACGACTTCCATATGATATTTTTGCATTCTCTAAAAATTAGGCCAAAATGGAGGTTAAGAAAATCTCCTCGTTAATTTAGGACATTACTCGTTTTCGACCATTTTTAACTAGGAAGGCCATAATGTGGCCGATTTGCATTGAATCTTAGCATGTGACAATTCGTTGGATAGGTAAACAAGATAACTATGACTTCCATGGTATATTTTTGCATTCTCTAAAAATTCGGCCAAAATGGAGGTTAAGAAAATCTCCTCGTTAATTTAGGACATTACTCATTTTCGACCCTTTTTTACTAGGAAGGCCATAATGTGGCCGATTTGCATTGAATCTTAGCATGTGACAATTCGTTGGATAGGTAAACAACATAACTATGACTTCCATGGTATATTTTTGCATTCTCTTAAAATTCGGCCAAAATGGAGGTCAAGAAAATCTTCTCGTTAATTTAGGACATTACTCGTTTTCGACCCTTTTTTACTAGGAAGGCCATAAAGTGGCCGGTTTGTATTGAATCGTAGCATGTGACAATTCATTGGATAGGTAAACAACATAACTACGACTTCCATGGGATATTTTTGCATTCTCTTAAAATTCGACCAAAATGGAGGTCAAGAAAATCTTCTCGTTAATTTGGGACATTACTCGTTTTCGACCCTTTTTTACTAGGAAGGCCATAAAGTGGCCGATTTGTATTGAATCTTAGCATGTGACAATTCGTTGGATAGGTAAACAACATATAAATGACTTCCATGGGATATTTTTGCATTCTCTAAAAATTAGGTGAAAATGGAGGTTAAGAAAATCTCCTCGTTAATTTAGGACATTACTCGTTTTCGACCCTTTTTTACTAGGAAGGCCATAAAGTGGCCGATTTGTATTGAATCTTAGCATGTGACAATTCGTTGGATAGGTAAACAACATATAAACGACTTCCATGGGATATTTTTGCATTCTCTAAAAATTAGGTGAAAATGGAGGTTAAGAAAATCTCCTCGTTAATTTAGGACATTACTCATTTTCGACCATTTTTTACTAGGAAGGCCATAATGTGGCCGATTTGCATTGAATCTTAGCATGTGACAATTCGTTGGATAGGTAAACAACATAACTACGACTTCCATGGTATATTTTTGCATTCTCTAAAAATTCGGCCAAAATGGAGGTTAAGAAAATCTCCTCGTTAATTTAGGACATTACTCGTTTTCGACCCTTTTTTACTAGGAAGGCCATAAAGTGGCCGATTTGTATTGAATCTTAGCATGTGACAATTCGTTGGATAGGTAAACAAAATATAAACGACTTCCATGGGATATTTTTGCATTCTCTAAAAATTAGGTGAAAATGGAGGTTAAGAAAATCTCCTCGTTAATTTAGGACATTACTCGTTTTCGACCATTTTTTACTAGGAAGGCCATAATGTGGCCGATTTGCATTGAATCTTAGCATGTGACAATTCGTTGGATGGGTAAACAACATAACTACGACTTCCATGGTATATTTTTGCATTCTCTAAAAATTCGGCCAAAATGGAGGTTAAGAAAATCTCCTCGTTAATTTAGGACATTACTCGTTTTCGACCCTTTTTTACTAGGAAGGCCATAATGTGGCCGATTTGCATTGAATCTTAGCATGTGACAATTCGTTGGATAGGTAAACAACATAACTACGACTTCCATGGTATATTTTTGCATTCTCTAAAAATTCGGCCAAAATGGAGGTTAAGAAAATCTCCTCGTTAATTTAGGACATTACTCGTTTTCGACCCTTTTTTACTAGGAAGGCCATAATGTGGCCGATTTGCATTGAATCTTAGCATGTGACAATTCGTTGGATTGGTAAACAACATAACTACGACTTCCATGGGATATTTTTGCATTCTCTTAAAATTCGGCCAAAATGGAGGTCAAGAAAATCTTCTCGTTAATTTAGGACATTACTCGTTTTCGACCCTTTTTTACTAGGAAGGCCATAAAGTGGCCGGTTTGTATTGAATCGTAGCATGTGACAATTCGTTGGATAGGTAAACAACATAACAACGACTTCCATATGATATTTTTGCATTCTCTAAAAATAAGGCCAAAATGGAGGTTAAGAAAATCTCCTCGTTAATTTAGGACATTACTCGTTTTCGACCATTTTTAACTAGGAAGGCCATAATGTGGCCGATTTGCATTGAATCTTAGCATGTGACAATTCGTTGGATAGGTAAACAACATAACTACGACTTCCATGGTATATTTTTGCATTCTCTAAAAATTCGGCCAAAATGGAGGTTAAGAAAATCTCCTCGTTAATTTAGGACATTACTCATTTTCGACCCTTTTTTACTAGGAAGGCCATAATGTGGCCGATTTGCATTGAATCTTAGCATGTGACAATTCGTTGGATAGGTAAACAACATATAAACGACTTCCATGGGATATTTTTGCATTCTCTAAAAATTAGGTGAAAATGGAGGTTAAGAAAATCTCCTCGTTAATTTAGGACATTACTCGTTTTCGACCATTTTTTACTAGGAAGGCCATAATGTGGCCGGTTTGCATTGAATCTTAGCATGTGACAATTCATTGGATAGGTAAACAACATAACTACGACTTCCATGGTATATTTTTGCATTCTCTAAAAATTCGACCAAAATGGAGGTCAAGAAAATCTTCTCGTTAATTTGGGACATTACTCGTTTTCGACCCTTTTTTACTAGGAAGGCCATAATGTGGCCGATTTGCATTGAATCTTAGCATGTGACAATTCGTTGGATAGGTAAACAACATAACTATGACTTCCATGGTATATTTTTGCATTCTCTAAAAATTCGGCCAAAATGGAGGTTAAGAAAATCTCCTCGTTAATTTAGGACATTACTCATTTTCGACCCTTTTTTACTAGGAAGGCCATAATGTGGCCGATTTGCATTGAATCTTAGCATGTGACAATTCGTTGGATAGGTAAACAACATAACTAAGACTTCCATGGGATATTTTTGCATTCTCTTAAAATTCGGCCAAAATGGAGGTCAAGAAAATCTTCTCGTTAATTTAAGACATTACTCGTTTTCGACCCTTTTTTACTAGGAAGGCCATAATGTGGCCGATTTGCATTGAATCTTAGCATGTGACAATTCGTTGGATAGGTAAACAACATATAAACGACTTCCATGGGATATTTTTGCATTCTCTAAAAATTAGGTGAAAATGGAGGTTAAGAAAATCTCCTCGTTAATTTAGGACATTACTCGTTTTCGACCATTTTTTACTAGGAAGGCCATAATGTGGCCGGTTTGCATTGAATCTTAGCATGTGACAATTCATTGGATAGGTAAACAACATAACTACGACTTCCATGGTATATTTTTGCATTCTCTAAAAATTCGACCAAAATGGAGGTCAAGAAAATCTTCTCGTTAATTTGGGACATTACTCGTTTTCGACCCTTTTTTACTAGGAAGGCCATAATGTGGCCGATTTGCATTGAATCTTAGCATGTGACAATTCGTTGGATAGGTAAACAACATAACTATGACTTCCATGGTATATTTTTGCATTCTCTAAAAATTCGGCCAAAATGGAGGTTAAGAAAATCTCCTCGTTAATTTAGGACATTACTCATTTTCGACCCTTTTTTACTAGGAAGGCCATAATGTGGCCGATTTGCATTGAATCTTAGCATGTGACAATTCGTTGGATAGGTAAACAACATAACTAAGACTTCCATGGGATATTTTTGCATTCTCTTAAAATTCGGCCAAAATGGAGGTCAAGAAAATCTTCTCGTTAATTTAAGACATTACTCGTTTTCGACCCTTTTTTACTAGGAAGGCCATAAAGTGGCCGGTTTGTATTGAATCGTAGCATGTGACAATTCATTGGATAGGTAAACAACATAACTACGACTTCCATGGGATATTTTTGCATTCTCTTAAAATTCGACCAAAATGGAGGTCAAGAAAATCTTCTCGTTAATTTGGGACATTACTCGTTTTCGACCCTTTTTTACTAGGAAGGCCATAAAGTGGCCGATTTGTATTGAATCTTAGCATGTGACAATTCGTTGGATAGGTAAACAACATATAAATGACTTCCATGGGATATTTTTGCATTCTCTAAAAATTAGGTGAAAATGGAGGTTAAGAAAATCTCCTCGTTAATTTAGGACATTACTCGTTTTCGACCATTTTTTACTAGGAAGGCCATAATGTGGCCGATTTGCATTGAATGTAAGCATGTGACAATTCGTTGGATAGGTAAACAACATAACTACGACTTCCATGGTATATTTTTGCATTCTCTAAAAATTCGGCCAAAATGAGGGTTAAGAAAATCTCCTCGTTAATTTAGGACATTACTCGTTTTCGACCCTTTTTTACTAGGAATTCCATAATGTGGCCGATTTGCATTGAATCTTAGCATGTGACAATTCGTTGGATAGGTAACCAACATAACTACGACTTCCGTGGGATATTTTTGCATTCTCTTAAAATTCGGCCAAAATGGAGGTCAAGAAAATCTCCTCGTTAATTTAGGACATTACTCGTTTTCGACCCTTTTTTACTAGGAAGGCCATAAAGTGGCCGGTTTGTATTGAATCGTAGCATGTGACAATTCGTTGGATAGGTAAACAACATAACAACGACTTCCATATGATATTTTTGTATTCTCTAAAAATTAGGCCAAAATGGAGGTTAAGAAAATCTCCTCGTTAATTTAGGACATTACTCGTTGTCGACCATTTTTAACTAGGAAGGCCATAATGTGGCCGATTTGCATTGAATCTTAGCATGTGACAATTCGTTGGATAGGTAAACAACATATAAACGACTTCCATGGGATATTTTTGCATTCTCTAAAAATTAGGTGAAAATGGAGGTTAAGAAAATCTCCTCGTTAATTTAGGACATTACTCGTTTTCGACCATTTTTTACTAGGAAGGCCATAATGTGACCGGTTTGCATTGAATCTTAGCATGTGACAATTCGTTGGATAGGTAAACAACATAACTACGACTTCCATGGTATATTTTTGCATTCTCTAAAAATTCGACCAAAATGGAGGTCAAGAAAATCTTCTCGTTAATTTGGGACATTACTCGTTTTCGACCCTTTTTTACTAGGAAGGCCATAATGTGGCCGATTTGCATTGAATCTTAGCATGTGACAATTCGTTGGATAGGTAAACAACATAACTACGACTTCCATGGTATATTTTTGCATTCTCTAAAAATTCGGCCAAAATGGAGGTTAAGAAAATCTCCTCGTTAATTTAGGACATTACTCGTTTTCGACCCTTTTTTACTAGGAAGGCCATAATGTGGCCGATTTGCATTGAATCTTAGCATGTGACAATTCGTTGGATTGGTAAACAACATAACTACGACTTCCATGGGATATTTTTGCATTCTCTTAAAATTCGGCCAAAATGGAGGTCAAGAAAATCTTCTCGTTAATTTAGGACATTACTCGTTTTCGACCCTTTTTTACTAGGAAGGCCATAAAGTGGCCGGTTTGTATTGAATCGTAGCATGTGACAATTCGTTGGATAGGTAAACAACATAACAACGACTTCCATATGATATTTTTGCATTCTCTAAAAATTAGGCCAAAATGGAGGTTAAGAAAATCTCCTCGTTAATTTAGGACATTACTCGTTTTCGACCATTTTTAACTAGGAAGGCCATAATGTGGCCGATTTGCATTGAATCTTAGCATGTGACAATTCGTTGGATAGGTAAACAACATAACTATGACTTCCATGGTATATTTTTGCATTCTCTAAAAATTCGGCCAAAATGGAGGTTAAGAAAATCTCCTCGTTAATTTAGGACATTACTCATTTTCGACCCTTTTTTACTAGGAAGGCCATAATGTGGCCGATTTGCATTGAATCTTAGCATGTGACAATTCGTTGGATAGGTAAACAACATAACTAAGACTTCCATGGGATATTTTTGCATTCTCTTAAAATTCGGCCAAAATGGAGGTCAAGAAAATCTTCTCGTTAATTTAAGACATTACTCGTTTTCGACCCTTTTTTACTAGGAAGGCCATAAAGTGGCCGATTTGTATTGAATCTTAGCATGTGACAATTCGTTGGATAGGTAAACAACATATAAACGACTTCCATGGGATATTTTTGCATTCTCTAAAAATTAGGTGAAAATGGAGGTTAAGAAAATCTCCTCGTTAATTTAGGACATTACTCGTTTTCGACCATTTTTTACTAGGAAGGCCATAATGTGGCCGATTTGCATTGAATCTTAGCATGTGACAATTCGTTGGATAGGTAAACAACATAACTACGACTTCCATGGTATATTTTTGCATTCTCTAAAAATTCGGCCAAAATGAGGGTTAAGAAAATCTCCTCGTTAATTTAGGACATTACTCGTTTTCGACCCTTTTTTACTAGGAATTCCATAATGTGGCCGATTTGCATTGAATCTTAGCATGTGACAATTCGTTGGATAGGTAACCAACATAACTACGACTTCCGTGGGATATTTTTGCATTCTCTTAAAATTCGGCCAAAATGGAGGTCAAGAAAATCTCCTCGTTAATTTAGGACATTACTCGTTTTCGACCCTTTTTTACTAGGAAGGCCATAAAGTGGCCGATTTGTATTGAATCTTAGCATGTGACAATTCGTTGGATAGGTAAACAACATATAAACGACTTCCATGGGATATTTTTGCATTCTCTAAAAATTAGGTGAAAATGGAGGTTAAGAAAATCTCCTCGTTAATTTAGGACATTACTCGTTTTCGACCATTTTTTACTAGGAAGGCCATAATGTGGCCGATTTGCATTGAATCTTAGCATGTGACAATTCGTTGGATAGGTAAACAACATAACTACGACTTCCATGGTATATTTTTGCATTCTCTAAAAATTCGGCCAAAATGGAGGTTAAGAAAATCTCCTCGTTAATTTAGGACATTACTCGTTTTCGACCCTTTTTTACTAGGAAGGCCATAATGTGGCCGATTTGCATTGAATCTTATCATGTGACAATTCGTTGGATAGGTAAACAACATAACTACGACTTCCATGGTATATTTTTGCATTCTCTAAAAATTCGGCCAAAATGGAGGTTAAGAAAATCTCCTCGTTAATTTAGGACATTACTCGTTTTCGACCCTTTTTTACTAGGAAGGCCATAATGTGGCCGATTTGCATTGAATCTTAGCATGTGACAATTCGTTGGATAGGTAAACAACATAACTACGACTTCCATGGGATATTTTTGCATTCTCTTAAAATTCGGCCAAAATGGAGGTCAAGAAAATCTTCTCGTTAATTTAGGACATTACTCGTTTTCGACCCTTTTTTACTAGGAAGGCCATAAAGTGGCCGGTTTGTATTGAATCGTAGCATGTGACAATTCGTTGGATAGGTAAACAACATAACAACGACTTCCATATGATATTTTTGCATTCTCTAAAAATTAGGCCAAAATGGAGGTTAAGAAAATCTCCTCGTTAATTTAGGACATTACTCGTTGTCGACCATTTTTAACTAGGAAGGCCATAATGTGGCCGATTTGCATTGAATCTTAGCATGTGACAATTCGTTGGATAGGTAAACAACATAACTATGACTTCCATGGTATATTTTTGCATTCTCTAAAAATTCGGCCAAAATGGAGGTTAAGAAAATCTCCTCGTTAATTTAGGACATTACTCATTTTCGACCCTTTTTTACTAGGAAGGCCATAATGTGGCCGATTTGCATTGAATCTTAGCATGTGACAATTCGTTGGATAGGTAAACAACATAACTACGACTTCCATGGGATATTTTTGCATTCTCTTAAAATTCGGCCAAAATGGAGGTCAAGAAAATCTTCTCGTTAATTTAGGACATTACTCGTTTTCGACCCTTTTTTACTAGGAAGGCCATAAAGTGGCCGGTTTGTATTGAATCGTAGCATGTGACAATTCGTTGGATAGGTAAACAACATAACTACGACTTCCATGGGATATTTTTGCATTCTCTTAAAATTCGACCAAAATGGAGGTCAAGAAAATCTTCTCGTTAATTTAGGACATTACTCGTTTTCGACCCTTTTTTACTAGGAAGGCCATAAAGTGGCCGGTTTGTATTGAATCGTAGCATGTAACAATTCGTTGGATAGGTAAACAACATAACAACGACTTCCATATGATATTTTTGCATTCTCTAAAAATTAGGCCAAAATGGAGGTTAAGAAAATCTCCTCGTTAATTTAGGACATTACTCGTTGTCGACCATTTTTAACTAGGAAGGCCATAATGTGGCCGATTTGCATTGAATCTTAGCATGTGACAATTCGTTGGATAGGTAAACAACATAACTATGACTTCCATGGTATATTTTTGCATTCTCTAAAAATTCGGCCAAAATGGAGGTTAAGAAAATCTCCTCGTTAATTTAGGACATTACTCATTTTCGACCCTTTTTTACTAGGAAGGCCATAATGTGGCCGATTTGCATTGAATCTTAGCATGTGACAATTCGTTGGATAGGTAAACAACATAACAACGACTTCCATATGATATTTTTGCATTCTCTAAAAATTAGGCCAAAATGGAGGTTAAGAAAATCTCCTCGTTAATTTAGGACATTACTCATTTTCGACCCTTTTTTACTAGGAAGGCCATAATGTGGCCGATTTGCATTGAATCTTAGCATGTGACAATTCGTTGGATAGGTAAACAACATAACTACGACTTCCATGGGATATTTTTGCATTCTCTTAAAATTCGGCCAAAATGGAGGTCAAGAAAATCTTCTCGTTAATTTAGGACATTACTCGTTTTCGACCCTTTTTTACTAGGAAGGCCATAAAGTGGCCGGTTTGTATTGAATCGTAGCATGTGACAATTCATTGGATAGGTAAACAACATAACTACGACTTCCATGGGATATTTTTGCATTCTCTTAAAATTCGACCAAAATGGAGGTCAAGAAAATCTTCTCGTTAATTTGGGACATTACTCGTTTTCGACCCTTTTTTACTAGGAAGGCCATAAAGTGGCCGATTTGTATTGAATCTTAGCATGTGACAATTCGTTGGATAGGTAAACAACATATAAATGACTTCCATGGGATATTTTTGCATTCTCTAAAAATTAGGTGAAAATGGAGGTTAAGAAAATCTCCTCGTTAATTTAGGACATTACTCGTTTTCGACCATTTTTTACTAGGAAGGCCATAATGTGGCCGATTTGCATTGAATCTTAGCATGTGACAATTCGTTGGATAGGTAAGCAACATAACTACGACTTCCATGGTATATTTTTGCATTCTCTAAAAATTCGGCCAAAATGGAGGTTAAGAAAATCTCCTCGTTAATTTAGGACATTACTCGTTTTCGACCCTTTTTTACTAGGAAGGCCATAATGTGGCCGATTTGCATTGAATCTTAGCATGTGACAATTTGTTGGATAGGTAAACAACATAACTACGACTTCCATGGGATATTTTTGCATTCTCTTAAAATTCGGCCAAAATGGAGGTCAAGAAAATCTTCTCGTTAATTTAGGACATTACTCGTTTTCGACCCTTTTTTACGAGGAAGGCCATAAAGTGGTCGGTTTGTATTGAATCGTAGCATGTGACAATTCGTTGGATAGGTAAACAACATAACAACGACTTCCATATGATATTTTTGCATTCTCTAAAAATTAGGCCAAAATGGAGGTTAAGAAAATCTCCTCGTTAATTTAGGACATTACTCGTTGTCGACCATTTTTAACTAGGAAGGCCATAATGTGGCCGATTTGCATTGAATCTTAGCATGTGACAATTCGTTGGATAGGTAAACAACATAACTATGACTTCCATGGTATATTTTTGCATTCTCTAAAAATTCGGCCAAAATGGAGGTTAAGAAAATCTCCTCGTTAATTTAGGACATTACTCATTTTCGACCCTTTTTTACTAGGAAGGCCATAATGTGGCCGATTTGCATTGAATCTTAGCATGTGACAATTCGTTGGATAGGTAAACAACATAACTACGACTTCCATGGGATATTTTTGCATTCTCTTAAAATTCGGCCAAAATGGAGGTCAAGAAAATCTTCTCGTTAATTTAGGACATTACTCGTTTTCGACCCTTTTTTACTAGGAAGGCCATAAAGTGGCCGGTTTGTATTGAATCGTAGCATGTGACAATTCGTTGGATAGGTAAACAACATAACTACGACTTCCATGGGATATTTTTGCATTCTCTTAAAATTCGACCAAAATGGAGGTCAAGAAAATCTTCTCGTTAATTTAGGACATTACTCGTTTTCGACCCTTTTTTACTAGGAAGGCCATAAAGTGGCCGGTTTGTATTGAATCGTAGCATGTAACAATTCGTTGGATAGGTAAACAACATAACAACGACTTCCATATGATATTTTTGCATTCTCTAAAAATTAGGCTAAAATGGAGGTTAAGAAAATCTCCTCGTTCATTTAGGACATTACTCGTTGTCGACCATTTTTAACTAGGAAGGCCATAATGTGGCCGATTTGCATTGAATCTTAGCATGTGACAATTCGTTGGATAGGTAAACAACATAACTATGACTTCCATGGTATATTTTTGCATTCTCTAAAAATTCGGCCAAAATGGAGGTTAAGAAAATCTCCTCGTTAATTTAGGACATTACTCATTTTCGACCCTTTTTTACTAGGAAGGCCATAATGTGGCCGATTTGCATTGAATCTTAGCATGTGACAATTCGTTGGATAGGTAAACAACATAACAACGACTTCCATATGATATTTTTGCATTCTCTAAAAATTAGGCCAAAATGGAGGTTAAGAAAATCTCCTCGTTAATTTAGGACATTACTCATTTTCGACCCTTTTTTACTAGGAAGGCCATAATGTGGCCGATTTGCATTGAATCTTAGCATGTGACAATTCGTTGGATAGGTAAACAACATAACTACGACTTCCATGGGATATTTTTGCATTCTCTTAAAATTCGGCCAAAATGGAGGTCAAGAAAATCTTCTCGTTAATTTAGGACATTACTCGTTTTCGACCCTTTTTTACTAGGAAGGCCATAAAGTGGCCGGTTTGTATTGAATCGTAGCATGTGACAATTCATTGGATAGGTAAACAACATAACTACGACTTCCATGGGATATTTTTGCATTCTCTTAAAATTCGACCAAAATGGAGGTCAAGAAAATCTTCTCGTTAATTTGGGACATTACTCGTTTTCGACCCTTTTTTACTAGGAAGGCCATAAAGTGGCCGATTTGTATTGAATCTTAGCATGTGACAATTCGTTGGATAGGTAAACAACATATAAATGACTTCCATGGGATATTTTTGCATTCTCTAAAAATTAGGTGAAAATGGAGGTTAAGAAAATCTCCTCGTTAATTTAGGACATTACTCGTTTTCGACCATTTTTTACTAGGAAGGCCATAATGTGGCCGATTTGCATTGAATGTAAGCATGTCACAATTCGTTGGATAGGTAAACAACATAACTACGACTTCCATGGTATATTTTTGCATTCTCTAAAAATTCGGCCAAAATGAGAGTTAAGAAAATCTCCTCGTTAATTTAGGACATTACTCGTTTTCTACCCTTTTTTACTAGGAATTCCATAATGTGGCCGATTTGCATTGAATCTTAGCATGTGACAATTCGTTGGATAGGTAACCAACATAACTACGACTTCCGTGGGATATTTTTGCATTCTCTTAAAATTCGGCCAAAATGGAGGTCAAGAAAATCTCCTCGTTAATTTAGGACATTACTCTTTTTCGACCCTTTTTTACTAGGAAGGCCATAAAGTGGCCGATTTGTATTGAATCTTAGAATGTGACAATTCGTTGGATAGGTAAACAACATATAAACGACTTCCATGGGATATTTTTGCATTCTCTAAAAATTAGGTGAAAATGGAGGTTAAGAAAATCTCCTCGTTAATTTAGGACATTACTCGTTTTCGACCATTTTTTACTAGGAAGGCCATAATGTGGCCGATTTGCATTGAATCTTAGCATGTGACAATTCGTTGGATAGGTAAACAACATAACTACGACTTCCATGGTATATTTTTGCATTCTCTAAAAATTCGGCCAAAATGGAGGTTAAGAAAATCTCCTCGTTAATTTAGGACATTACTCGTTTTCGACCCTTTTTTACTAGGAAGGCCATAATGTGGCCGATTTGCATTGAATCTTAGCACGTGACAATTCGTTGGATAGGTAAACAACATAACTACGACTTCCATGGTATATTTTTGCATTCTCTAAAAATTCGGCCAAAATGGAGGTTAAGAAAATCTCCTCGTTAATTTAGGACATTACTCGTTTTCGACCCTTTTTTACTAGGAAGGCCATAATGTGGCCGATTTGCATTGAATCTTAGCATGTGACAATTCGTTGGATAGGTAAACAACATAACTACGACTTCCATGGGATATTTTTGCATTCTCTTAAAATTCGGCCAAAATGGAGGTCAAGAAAATCTTCTCGTTAATTTAGGACATTACTCGTTTTCGATCCTTTTTTACTAGGAAGGCCATAAAGTGGCCGGTTTGTATTGAATCGTAGCATGTGACAATTCGTTGGATAGGTAAACAACATAACAACGACTTCCATATGATATTTTTGCATTCTCTAAAAATTAGGCCAAAATGGAGGTTAAGAAAATCTCCTCGTTAATTTAGGACATTACTCGTTGTCGACCATTTTTAACTAGGAAGACCATAATGTGGCCGATTTGCATTGAATCTTAGCATGTGACAATTCGTTGGATAGGTAAACAACATAACTATGACTTCCATGGTATATTTTTGCATTCTCTAAAAATTCGGCCAAAATGGAGGTTAAGAAAATCTCCTCGTTAATTTAGGACATTACTCATTTTCGACCCTTTTTTACTAGGAAGGCCGTAATGTGGCCGATTTGCATTGAATCTTAGCATGTGACAATTCGTTGGATAGGTAAACAACATAACTACGACTTCCATGGGATATTTTTGCATTCTCTTAAAATTCGGCCAAAATGGAGGTCAAGAAAATCTTCTCGTTAATTTAGGACATTACTCGTTTTCGACCCTTTTTTACTAGGAAGGCCATAAAGTGGCCGGTTTGTATTGAATCGTAGCATGTGACAATTCGTTGGATAGGTAAACAACATAACTACGACTTCCATGGGATATTTTTGCATTCTCTTAAAATTCGACCAAAATGGAGGTCAAGAAAATCTTCTCGTTAATTTAGGACATTACTCGTTTTCGACCCTTTTTTACTAGGAAGGCCATAAAGTGGCCGGTTTGTATTGAATCGTAGCATGTAACAATTCGTTGGATAGGTAAACAACATAACAACGACTTCCATATGATATTTTTGCATTCTCTAAAAATTAGGCCAAAATGGAGGTTAAGAAAATCTCCTCGTTAATTTAGGACATTACTCGTTGTCGACCATTTTTAACTAGGAAGGCCATAATGTGGCCGATTTGCATTGAATCTTAGCATGTGACAATTCGTTGGATAGGAAAACAACATAACTATGACTTCCATGGTATATTTTTGCATTCTCTAAAAATTCGGCCAAAATGAGAGTTAAGAAAATCTCCTCGTTAATTTAGGACATTACTCGTTTTCGACCCTTTTTTACTAGGAAGGCCATAATGTGGCCGATTTGCATTGAATCTTAGCATGTGACAATTCGTTGGATAGGTAAACAACATAACAACGACTTCCATATGATATTTTTGCATTCTCTAAAAATTAGGCCAAAATGGAGGTTAAGAAAATCTCCTCGTTAATTTAGGACATTACTCATTTTCGACCCTTTTTTACTAGGAAGGCCATAATGTGGCCGATTTGCATTGAATCTTAGCATGTGACAATTCGTTGGATAGGTAAACAACATAACTACGACTTCCATGGGATATTTTTGCATTCTCTTAAAATTCGGCCAAAATGGAAGTCAAGAAAATCTTCTCGTTAATTTAGGACATTACTCGTTTTCGACCCTTTTTTACTAGGAAGGCCATAAAGTGGCCGGTTTGTATTGAATCGTAGCATGTGACAATTCATTGGATAGGTAAACAACATAACTACGACTTCCATGGGATATTTTTGCATTCTCTTAAAATTCGACCAAAATGGAGGTCAAGAAAATCTTCTCGTTAATTTGGGACATTACTCGTTTTCGACCCGTTTTTACTAGGAAGGCCATAAAGTGGCCGATTTGTATTGAATCTTAGCATGTGACAATTCGTTGGATAGGTAAACAACATATAAATGACTTCCATGGGATATTTTTGCATTCTCTAAAAATTAGGTGAAAATGGAGGTTAAGAAAATCTCCTCGTTAATTTAGGACATTACTCGTTTTCGACCATTTTTTACTAGGAAGGCCATAATGTGGCCGATTTGCATTGAATGTAAGCATGTGACAATTCGTTGGATAGGTAAACAACATAACTACGACTTCCATGGTATATTTTTGCATTCTCTAAAAATTCGGCCAAAATGAGGGTTAAGAAAATCTCCTCGTTAATTTAGGACATTACTCGTTTTCGACCCTTTTTTACTAGGAATTCCATAATGTGGCCGATTTGCATTGAATCTTAGCATGTGACAATTCGTTGGATAGGTAAACAACATAACTATGACTTCCATGGTATATTTTTGCATTCTCTAAAAATTCGGCCAAAATGGAGGTTAAGAAAATCTCCTCGTTAATTTAGGACATTACTCATTTTCGACCCTTTTTTACTAGGAAGGCCATAATGTGGCCGATTTGCATTGAATCTTAGCATGTGACAATTCGTTGGATAGGTAAACAACATAACAACGACTTCCATATGATATTTTTGCATTCTCTAAAAATTAGGCCAAAATGGAGGTTAAGAAAATCTCCTCGTTAATTTAGGACATTACTCATTTTCGACCCTTTTTTACTAGGAAGGCCATAATGTGGCCGATTTGCATTGAATCTTAGCATGTGACAATTCGTTGGATAGGTAAACAACATAACTACGACTTCCATGGGATATTTTTGCATTCTCTTAAAATTCGGCCAAAATGGAGGTCAAGAAAATCTTCTCGTTAATTTAGGACATTACTCGTTTTCGACCCTTTTTTACTAGGAAGGCCATAAAGTGGCCGGTTTGTATTGAATCGTAGCATGTGACAATTCATTGGATAGGTAAACAACATAACTACGACTTCCATGGGATATTTTTGCATTCTCTTAAAATTCGACCAAAATGGAGGTCAAGAAAATCTTCTCGTTAATTTGGGACATTACTCGTTTTCGACCCTTTTTTACTAGGAAGGCCATAAAGTGGCCGATTTGTATTGAATCTTAGCATGTGACAATTCGTTGGATAGGTAAACAACATATAAATGACTTCCATGGGATATTTTTGCATTCTCTAAAAATTAGGTGAAAATGGAGGTTAAGAAAATCTCCTCGTTAATTTAGGACATTACTCGTTTTCGACCATTTTTTACTAGGAAGGCCATAATGTGGCCGATTTGCATTGAATGTAAGCATGTGACAATTCGTTGGATAGGTAAACAACATAACTACGACTTCCATGGTATATTTTTGCATTCTCTAAAAATTCGGCCAAAATGAGGGTTAAGAAAATCTCCTCGTTAATTTAGGACATTACTCGTTTTCGACCCTTTTTTACTAGGAATTCCATAATGTGGCCGATTTGCATTGAATCTTAGCATGTGACAATTCGTTGGATAGGTAAACAACATAACTATGACTTCCATGGTATATTTTTGCATTCTCTAAAAATTCGGCCAAAATGGAGGTTAAGAAAATCTCCTCGTTAATTTAGGACATTACTCATTTTCGACCCTTTTTTACTAGGAAGGCCATAATGTGGCCGATTTGCATTGAATCTTAGCATGTGACAATTCGTTGGATAGGTAAACAACATAACAACGACTTCCATATGATATTTTTGCATTCTCTAAAAATTAGGCCAAAATGGAGGTTAAGAAAATCTCCTCGTTAATTTAGGACATTACTCATTTTCGACCCTTTTTTACTAGGAAGGCCATAATGTGGCCGATTTGCATTGAATCTTAGCATGTTACAATTCGTTGGATAGGTAAACAACATAACTACGACTTCCGTGGGATATTTTTGCATTCTCTTAAAATTCGGCCAAAATGGAGGTCAAGAAAATCTTCTCGTTAATTTAGGACATTACTCGTTTTCGACCCTTTTTTACTAGGAAGGCCATAAAGTGGCCGGTTTGTATTGAATCGTAGCATGTGACAATTCATTGGATAGGTAAACAACATAACTACGACTTCCATGGGATATTTTTGCATTCTCTTAAAATTCGACCAAAATGGAGGTCAAGAAAATCTTCTCGTTAATTTGGGACATTACTCGTTTTCGACCCTTTTTTACTAGGAAGGCCATAAAGTGGCCGATTTGTATTGAATCTTAGCATGTGACAATTCGTTGGATAGGTAAACAACATATAAATGACTTCCATGGGATATTTTTGCATTCTCTAAAAATTAGGTGAAAATGGAGGTTAAGAAAATCTCCTCGTTAATTTAGGACATTACTCGTTTTCGACCATTTTTTACTAGGAAGGCCATAATGTGGCCGATTTGCATTGAATGTAAGCATGTGACAATTCGTTGGATAGGTAAACAACATAACTACGACTTCCATGGTATATTTTTGCATTCTCTAAAAATTCGGCCAAAATGAGGGTTAAGAAAATCTCCTCGTTAATTTAGGACATTACTCGTTTTCGACCCTTTTTTACTAGGAATTCCATAATGTGGCCGATTTGCATTGAATCTTAGCATGTGACAATTCGTTGGATAGGTAACCAACATAACTACGACTTCCGTGGGATATTTTTGCATTCTCTTAAAATTCGGCCAAAATGGAGGTCAAGAAAATCTCCTCGTTAATTTAGGACATTACTCTTTTTCGACCCTTTTTTACTAGGAAGGCCATAAAGTGGCCGATTTGTATTGAATCTTAGCATGTGACAATTCGTTGGATAGGTAAACAACATATAAACGACTTCCATGGGATATTTTTGCATTCTCTAAAAATTAGGTGAAAATGGAGGTTAAGAAAATCTCCTCGTTAATTTAGGACATTACTCGTTTTCGACCATTTTTTACTAGGAAGGCCATAATGTGGCCGATTTGCATTGAATCTTAGCATGTGACAATTCGTTGGATAGGTAAACAACATAACTACGACTTCCATGGTATATTTTTGCATTCTCTAAAAATTCGGCCAAAATGGAGGTTAAGAAAATCTCCTCGTTAATTTAGGACATTACTCGTTTTCGACCCTTTTTTACTAGGAAGGCCATAATGTGGCCGATTTGCATTGAATCTTAGCATGTGACAATTCGTTGGATAGGTAAACAACATAACTACGACTTCCATGGTATATTTTTGCATTCTCTAAAAATTCGGCCAAAATGGAGGTTAAGAAAATCTCCTCGTTAATTTAGGACATTACTCGTTTTCGACCCTTTTTTACTAGGAAGGCCATAATGTGGCCGATTTGCATTGAATCTTAGCATGTGACAATTCGTTGGATAGGTAAACAACATAACTACGACTTCCATGGGATATTTTTGCATTCTCTTAAAATTCGGCCAAAATGGAGGTCAAGAAAATCTTCACGTTAATTTAGGACATTACTCGTTTTCGACCCTTTTTTACTAGGAAGGCCATAAAGTGGCCGGTTTGTATTGAATCGTAGCATGTGACAATTCGTTGGATAGGTAAACAACATAACAACGACTTCCATATGATATTTTTGCATTCTCTAAAAATTAGGCCAAAATGGAGGTTAAGAAAATCTCCTCGTTAATTTAGGACATTACTCGTTGTCGACCATTTTTAACTAGGAAGGCCATAATGTGGCCGATTTGCATTGAATCTTAGCATGTGACAATTCGTTGGATAGGTAAACAACATAACTATGACTTCCATGGTATATTTTTGCATTCTCTAAAAATTCGGCCAAAATGGAGGTTAAGAAAATCTCCCCGTTAATTTAGGACATTACTCATTTTCGACCCTTTTTTACTAGGAAGGCCGTAATGTGGCCGATTTGCATTGAATCTTAGCATGTGACAATTCGTTGGATAGGTAAACAACATAACTACGACTTCCATGGGATATTTTTGCATTCTCTTAAAATTCGGCCAAAATGGAGGTCAAGAAAATCTTCTCGTTAATTTAGGACGTTACTCGTTTTCGACCCTTTTTTACTAGGAAGGCCATAAAGTGGCCGGTTTGTATTGAATCGTAGCATGTGACAATTCGTTGGATAGGTAAACAACATAACTACGACTTCCATGGGATATTTTTGCATTCTCTTAAAATTCGACCAAAATGGAGGTCAAGAAAATCTTCTCGTTAATTTAGGACATTACTCGTTTTCGACCCTTTTTTACTAGGAAGGCCATAAAGTGGCCGGTTTGTATTGAATCGTAGCATGTGACAATTCGTTGGATAGGTAAACAACATAACAACGACTTCCATATGATATTTTTGCATTCTCTAAAAATTAGGCCAAAATGGAGGTTAAGAAAATCTCCTCGTCAATTTAGGACATTACTCGTTGTAGACCATTTTTAACTAGGAAGGCCATAATGTGGCCGATTTGCATTGAATGTAAGCATGTGACAATTCGTTGGATAGGTAAACAACATAACTACGACTTCCATGGTATATTTTTGCATTCTCTAAAAATTCGGCCAAAATGGAGGTTAAGAAAATCTCCTCGTTAATTTAGGACATTACTCGTTTTCGACCCTTTTTTACTAGGAAGGCCATAATGTGGCCGATTTGCATTGAATCTTAGCATGTGACAATTCGTTGGATAGGTAAACAACATAACTACGACTTCCATGGGATATTTTTGCATTCTCTTAAAATTCGGCCAAAATGGAGGTCAAGAAAATCTTCTCGTTAATTTAGGACATTACTCGTTTTCGACCCTTTTTTACTAGGAAGGCCATAAAGTGGCCGGTTTGTATTGAATCGTAGCATGTGACAATTCATTGGATAGGTAAACAACATAACTACGACTTCCATGGGATATTTTTGCATTCTCTTAAAATTCGACCAAAATGGAGGTCAAGAAAATCTTCTCGTTAATTTGGGACATTACTCGTTTTCGACCCTTTTTTACTAGGAAGGCCATAAAGTGGCCGATTTGTATTGAATCTTAGCATGTGACAATTCGTTGGATAGGTAAACAACATATAAATGACTTCCATGGGATATTTTTGCATTCTCTAAAAATTAGGTGAAAATGGAGGTTAAGAAAATCTCCTCGTTAATTTAGGACATTACTCGTTTTCGACCATTTTTTACTAGGAAGGCCATAATGTGGCCGATTTGCATTGAATGTAAGCATGTGACAATTCGTTGGATAGGTAAACAACATAACTACGACTTCCATGGTATATTTTTGCATTCTCTAAAAATTCGGCCAAAATGAGGGTTAAGAAAATCTCCTCGTTAATTTAGGACATTACTCGTTTTCGACCCTTTTTTACTAGGAATTCCATAATGTGGCCGATTTGCATTGAATCTTAGCATGTGACAATTCGTTGGATAGGTAACCAACATAACTACGACTTCCGTGGGATATTTTTGCATTCTCTTAAAATTCGGCCAAAATGGAGGTCAAGAAAATCTCCTCGTTAATTTAGGACATTACTCGTTTTCGACCCTTTTTTACTAGGAAGGCCATAAAGTGGCCGATTTGTATTGAATCTTAGCATGTGACAATTCGTTGGATAGGTAAACAACATATAAACGACTTCCATGGGATATTTTTGCATTCTCTAAAAATTAGGTGAAAATGGAGGTTAAGAAAATCTCCTCGTTAATTTAGGACATTACTCATTTTCGACCATTTTTTACTAGGAAGGCCATAATGTGGCCGATTTGCATTGAATCTTAGCATGTGACAATTCGTTGGATAGGTAAACAACATAACTACGACTTCCATGGTATATTTTTGCATTCTCTAAAAATTCGGCCAAAATGGAGGTTAAGAAAATCTCCTCGTTAATTTAGGACATTACTCGTTTTCGACCCTTTTTTACTAGGAAGGCCATAATGTGGCCGATTTGCATTGAATCTTAGCATGTGACAATTCGTTGGATAGGTAAACAACATAACTACGACTTCCATGGTATATTTTTGCATTCTCTAAAAATTCGGCCAAAATGGAGGTTAAGAAAATCTCCTCGTTAATTTAGGACATTACTCGTTTTCGACCCTTTTTTACTAGGAAGGCCATAATGTGGCCGATTTGCATTGAATCTTAGCATGTGACAATTCGTTGGATAGGTAAACAACATAACTACGACTTCCATGGGATATTTTTGCATTCTCTTAAAATTCGGCCAAAATGGAGGTCAAGAAAATCTTCTCGTTAATTTAGGACATTACTCGTTTTCGACCCTTTTTTACTAGGAAGGCCATAAAGTGGCCGGTTTGTATTGAATCGTAGCATGTGACAATTCGTTGGATAGGTAAACAACATAACAACGACTTCCATATGATATTTTTGCATTCTCTAAAAATTAGGCCAAAATGGAGGTTAAGAATATCTCCTCGTTAATTTAGGACATTACTCGTTGTCGACCATTTTTAACTAGGAAGCCCATAATGTGGCCGATTTGCATTGAATCTTAGCATGTGACAATTCGTTGGATAGGTAAACAACATAACTATGACTTCCATGGTATATTTTTGCATTCTCTAAAAATTCGGCCAAAATGGAGGTTAAGAAAATCTCCTCGTTAATTTAGGACATTACTCGTTTTCGACCCTTTTTTACTAGGAAGGCCATAAAGTGGCCGATTTGTATTGAATCTTAGCATGTGACAATTCGTTGGATAGGTAAACAACATATAAATGACTTCCATGGGATATTTTTGCATTCTCTAAAAATTAGGTGAAAATGGAGGTTAAGAAAATCTCCTCGTTAATTTAGGACATTACTCGTTTTCGACCATTTTTTACTAGGAAGGCCATAATGTGGCCGATTTGCATTGAATGTAAGCATGTGACAATTCGTTGGATAGGTAAACAACATAACTACGACTTCCATGGTATATTTTTGCATTCTCTAAAAATTCGGCCAAAATGAGGGTTAAGAAAATCTCCTCGTTAATTTAGGACATTACTCGTTTTCGACCCTTTTTTACTAGGAATTCCATAATGTGGCCGATTTGCATTGAATCTTAGCATGTGACAATTCGTTGGATAGGTAACCAACATAACTACGACTTCCGTGGGATATTTTTGCATTCTCTTAAAATTCGGCCAAAATGGAGGTCAAGAAAATCTCCTCGTTAATTTAGGACATTACTCTTTTTCGACCCTTTTTTACTAGGAAGGCCATAAAGTGGCCGATTTGTATTGAATCTTAGCATGTGACAATTCGTTGGATAGGTAAACAACATATAAACGACTTCCATGGGATATTTTTGCATTCTCTAAAAATTAGGTGAAAATGGAGGTTAAGAAAATCTCCTCGTTAATTTAGGACATTACTCGTTTTCGACCATTTTTTACTAGGAAGGCCATAATGTGGCCGATTTGCATTGAATCTTAGCATGTGACAATTCGTTGGATAGGTAAACAACATAACTACGACTTCCATGGTATATTTTTGCATTCTCTAAAAATTCGGCCAAAATGGAGGTTAAGAAAATCTCCTCGTTAATTTAGGACATTACTCGTTTTCGACCCTTTTTTACTAGGAAGGCCATAATGTGGCCGATTTGCATTGAATCTTAGCATGTGACAATTCGTTGGATAGGTAAACAACATAACTACGACTTCCATGGGATATTTTTGCATTCTCTTAAAATTCGGCCAAAATGGAGGTCAAGAAAATCTTCACGTTAATTTAGGACATTACTCGTTTTCGACCCTTTTTTACTAGGAAGGCCATAAAGTGGCCGGTTTGTATTGAATCGTAGCATGTGACAATTCGTTGGATAGGTAAACAACATAACAACGACTTCCATATGATATTTTTGCATTCTCTAAAAATTAGGCCAAAATGGAGGTTAAGAAAATCTCCTCGTTAATTTAGGACATTACTCGTTGTCGACCATTTTTAACTAGGAAGGCCATAATGTGGCCGATTTGCATTGAATCTTAGCATGTGACAATTCGTTGGATAGGTAAACAACATAACTATGACTTCCATGGTATATTTTTGCATTCTCTAAAAATTCGGCCAAAATGGAGGTTAAGAAAATCTCCCCGTTAATTTAGGACATTACTCATTTTCGACCCTTTTTTACTAGGAAGGCCGTAATGTGGCCGATTTGCATTGAATCTTAGCATGTGACAATTCGTTGGATAGGTAAACAACATAACTACGACTTCCATGGGATATTTTTGCATTCTCTTAAAATTCGGCCAAAATGGAGGTCAAGAAAATCTTCTCGTTAATTTAGGACGTTACTCGTTTTCGACCCTTTTTTACTAGGAAGGCCATAAAGTGGCCGGTTTGTATTGAATCGTAGCATGTGACAATTCGTTGGATAGGTAAACAACATAACTACGACTTCCATGGGATATTTTTGCATTCTCTTAAAATTCGACCAAAATGGAGGTCAAGAAAATCTTCTCGTTAATTTAGGACATTACTCGTTTTCGACCCTTTTTTACTAGGAAGGCCATAAAGTGGCCGGTTTGTATTGAATCGTAGCATGTGACAATTCGTTGGATAGGTAAACAACATAACAACGACTTCCATATGATATTTTTGCATTCTCTAAAAATTAGGCCAAAATGGAGGTTAAGAAAATCTCCTCGTCAATTTAGGACATTACTCGTTGTAGACCATTTTTAACTAGGAAGGCCATAATGTGGCCGATTTGCATTGAATGTAAGCATGTGACAATTCGTTGGATAGGTAAACAACATAACTACGACTTCCATGGTATATTTTTGCATTCTCTAAAAATTCGGCCAAAATGGAGGTTAAGAAAATCTCCTCGTTAATTTAGGACATTACTCGTTTTCGACCCTTTTTTACTAGGAAGGCCATAATGTGGCCGATTTGCATTGAATCTTAGCATGTGACAATTCGTTGGATAGGTAAACAACATAACTACGACTTCCATGGGATATTTTTGCATTCTCTTAAAATTCGGCCAAAATGGAGGTCAAGAAAATCTTCTCGTTAATTTAGGACATTACTCGTTTTCGACCCTTTTTTACTAGGAAGGCCATAAAGTGGCCGGTTTGTATTGAATCGTAGCATGTGACAATTCATTGGATAGGTAAACAACATAACTACGACTTCCATGGGATATTTTTGCATTCTCTTAAAATTCGACCAAAATGGAGGTCAAGAAAATCTTCTCGTTAATTTGGGACATTACTCGTTTTCGACCCTTTTTTACTAGGAAGGCCATAAAGTGGCCGATTTGTATTGAATCTTAGCATGTGACAATTCGTTGGATAGGTAAACAACATATAAATGACTTCCATGGGATATTTTTGCATTCTCTAAAAATTAGGTGAAAATGGAGGTTAAGAAAATCTCCTCGTTAATTTAGGACATTACTCGTTTTCGACCATTTTTTACTAGGAAGGCCATAATGTGGCCGATTTGCATTGAATGTAAGCATGTGACAATTCGTTGGATAGGTAAACAACATAACTACGACTTCCATGGTATATTTTTGCATTCTCTAAAAATTCGGCCAAAATGAGGGTTAAGAAAATCTCCTCGTTAATTTAGGACATTACTCGTTTTCGACCCTTTTTTACTAGGAATTCCATAATGTGGCCGATTTGCATTGAATCTTAGCATGTGACAATTCGTTGGATAGGTAACCAACATAACTACGACTTCCGTGGGATATTTTTGCATTCTCTTAAAATTCGGCCAAAATGGAGGTCAAGAAAATCTCCTCGTTAATTTAGGACATTACTCGTTTTCGACCCTTTTTTACTAGGAAGGCCATAAAGTGGCCGATTTGTATTGAATCTTAGCATGTGACAATTCGTTGGATAGGTAAACAACATATAAACGACTTCCATGGGATATTTTTGCATTCTCTAAAAATTAGGTGAAAATGGAGGTTAAGAAAATCTCCTCGTTAATTTAGGACATTACTCGTTTTCGACCATTTTTTACTAGGAAGGCCATAATGTGGCCGATTTGCATTGAATCTTAGCATGTGACAATTCGTTGGATAGGTAAACAACATAACTACGACTTCCATGGTATATTTTTGCATTCTCTAAAAATTCGGCCAAAATGGAGGTTAAGAAAATCTCCTCGTTAATTTAGGACATTACTCGTTTTCGACCCTTTTTTACTAGGAAGGCCATAATGTGGCCGATTTGCATTGAATCTTAGCATGTGACAATTCGTTGGATAGGTAAACAACATAACTACGACTTCCATGGTATATTTTTGCATTCTCTAAAAATTCGCCCAAAATGGAGGTTAAGAAAATCTCCTCGTTAATTTAGGACATTACTCGTTTTCGACCCTTTTTTACTAGGAAGGCCATAATGTGGCCGATTTGCATTGAATCTTAGCATGTGACAATTCGTTGGATAGGTAAACAACATAACTACGACTTCCATGGGATATTTTTGCATTCTCTTAAAATTCGGCCAAAATGGAGGTCAAGAAAATCTTCTCGTTAATTTAGGACATTACTCGTTTTCGACCCTTTTTTACTAGGAAGGCCATAAAGTGGCCGGTTTGTATTGAATCGTAGCATGTGACAATTCGTTGGATAGGTAAACAACATAACAACGACTTCCATATGATATTTTTGCATTCTCTAAAAATTAGGCCAAAATGGAGGTTAAGAATATATCCTCGTTAATTTAGGACATTACTCGTTGTCGACCATTTTTAACTAGGAAGGCCATAATGTGGCCGATTTGCATTGAATCTTAGCATGTGACAATTCGTTGGATAGGTAAACAACATAACTATGACTTCCATGGTATATTTTTGCATTCTCTAAAAATTCGGCCAAAATGGAGGTTAAGAAAATCTCCTCGTTAATTTAGGACATTACTCATTTTCGACCCTTTTTTACTAGGAAGGCCATAATGTGGCCGATTTGCATTGAATCTTAGCATGTGACAATTCGTTGGATAGGTAAACAACATAACTACGACTTCCATGGGATATTTTTGCATTCTCTTAAAATTCGGCCAAAATGGAGGTCAAGAAAATCTTCTCGTTAATTTAGGACATTACTCGTTTTCGACCCTTTTTTACTAGGAATGCCATAAAGTGGCCGGTTTGTATTGAATCGTAGCATGTGACAATTCGTTGGATAGGTAAACAACATAACTACGACTTCCATGGGATATTTTTGCATTCTCTTAAAATTCGACCAAAATGGAGGTCAAGAAAATCTTCTCGTTAATTTAGGACATTACTCGTTTTCGACCCTTTTTTACTAGGAAGGCCATAAAGTGGCCGGTTTGTATTGAATCGTAGCATGTGACAATTCGTTGGATAGGTAAACAACATAACAACGACTTCCATATGATATTTTTGCATTCTCTAAAAATTAGGCCAAAATGGAGGTTAAGAAAATCTCCTCGTTAATTTAGGACATTACTCGTTGTCGACCATTTTTAACTAGGAAGGCCATAATGTGGCCGATTTGCATTGAATGTAAGCATGTGACAATTCGTTGGATAGGTAAACTACATAACTACGACTTCCATGGTATATTTTTGCATTCTCTAAAAATTCGGCCAAAATGAGGGTTAAGAAAATCTCCTCGTTAATTTAGGACATTACTCGTTTTCGACCCTTTTTTACTAGGAATTCCATAATGTGGCCGATTTGCATTGAATCTTAGCATGTGACAATTCGTTGGATAGGTAACCAACATAACTACGACTTCCGTGGGATATTTTTGCATTCTCTTAAAATTCGGCCAAAATGGAGGTCAAGAAAATCTCCTCGTTAATTTAGGACATTACTCGTTTTCGACCCTTTTTTACTAGGAAGGCCATAAAGTGGCCGATTTGTATTGAATATTAGCATGTGACAATTCGTTGGATAGGTAAACAACATATAAACGACTTCCATGGGATATTTTTGCATTCTCTAAAAATTAGGTGAAAATGGAGGTTAAGAAAATCTCCTCGTTAATTTAGGACATTACTCGTTTTCGACCATTTTTTACTAGGAAGGCCATAATGTGGCCGATTTGCATTGAATCTTAGCATGTGACAATTCGTTGGATAGGTAAACAACATAACTACGACTTCCATGGTATATTTTTGCATTCTCTAAAAATTCGCCCAAAATGGAGGTTAAGAAAATCTCCTCGTTAATTTAGGACATTACTCGTTTTCGACCCTTTTTTACTAGGAAGGCCATAATGTGGCCGATTTGCATTGAATCTTAGCATGTGACAATTCGTTGGATAGGTAAACAACATAACTACGACTTCCATGGTATATTTTTGCATTCTCTAAAAATTCGGCCAAAATGGAGGTTAAGAAAATCTCCTCGTTAATTTAGGACATTACTCGTTTTCGACCCTTTTTTACTAGGAAGGCCATAATGTGGCCGATTTGCATTGAATCTTAGCATGTGACAATTTGTTGGATAGGTAAACAACATAACTACGACTTCCATGGGATATTTTTGCATTCTCTTAAAATTCGGCCAAAATGGAGGTCAAGAAAATCTTCACGTTAATTTAGGACATTACTCGTTTTCGACCCTTTTTTACTAGGAAGGCCATAAAGTGGCCGGTTTGTATTGAATCGTAGCATGTGACAATTCGTTGGATAGGTAAACAACATAACAACGACTTCCATATGATATTTTTGCATTCTCTAAAAATTAGGCCAAAATGGAGGTTAAGAAAATCTCCTCGTTAATTTAGGACATTACTCGTTGTCGACCATTTTTAACTAGGAAGGCCATAATGTGGCCGATTTGCATTGAATCTTAGCATGTGACAATTCGTTGGATAGGTAAACAACATAACTATGACTTCCATGGTATATTTTTGCATTCTCTAAAAATTCGGCCAAAATGGAGGTTAAGAAAATCTCCTCGTTAATTTAGGACATTACTCATTTTCGACCCTTTTTTACTAGGAAGGCCATAATGTGGCCGATTTGCATTGAATCTTAGCATGTGACAATTCGTTGGATAGGTAAACAACATAACTACGACTTCCATGGGATATTTTTGCATTCTCTTAAAATTCGGCCAAAATGGAGGTCAAGAAAATCTTCTCGTTAATTTAGGACATTACTCGTTTTCGACCCTTTTTTACTAGGAAGGCCATAAAGTGGCCGGTTTGTATTGAATCGTAGCATGTGACAATTCGTTGGATAGGTAAACAACATAACTACGACTTCCATGGGATATTTTTGCATTCTCTTAAAATTCGACCAAAATGGAGGTCAAGAAAATCTTCTCGTTAATTTAGGACATTACTCATTTTCGACCCTTTTTTACTAGGAAGGCCATAAAGTGGCCGGTTTGTATTGAATCGTAGCATGTGACAATTCGTTGGATAGGTAAACAACATAACAACGACTTCCATATGATATTTTTGCATTCTCTAAAAATTAGGCCAAAATGGAGGTTAAGAAAATCTCCTCGTTAATTTAGGACATTACTCGTTGTCGACCATTTTTAACTAGGAAGGCCATAATGTGGCCGATTTGCATTGAATGTAAGCATGTGACAATTCGTTGGATAGGTAACCAACATAACTACGACTTCCGTGGGATATTTTTGCATTCTCGAAAAATTCGGACAAAATGGAGGTTAAGAAAATTTCCTCGTTAATTTTGGACATTACTCGTTTTCGACCCTTTTTTACTAGGAAGGCCATAAAGTGGCCGGTTTGTATTGAATCGTAGCATGTGACAATTCGTTGGATAGGTAAACAACATAACAACGACTTCCATATGATATTTTTGCATTCTCTAAAAATTAGGCCAAAATGGAGGTTAAGAAAATCTCCTCGTTAATTTAGGACATTACTCGTTGTCGACCATTTTTAACTAGGAAGGCCATAATGTGGCCGATTTGCATTGAATCTTAGCATGTGACAATTCGTTGGATAGGTAAACAACATAACTATGACTTCCATGGTATATTTTTGCATTCTCTAAAAATTCGGCCAAAATGGAGGTTAAGAAAATCTCCTCGTTAATTTAGGACATTACTCATTTTCGACCCTTTTTTACTAGGAAGGCCATAATGTGGCCGATTTGCATTGAATCTTAGCATGTGACAATTCGTTGGATAGGTAAACAACATAACTACGACTTCCATGGGATATTTTTGCATTCTCTTAAAATTCGGCCAAAATGGAGGTCAAGAAAATCTTCTCGTTAATTTAGGACATTACTCGTTTTCGACCCTTTTTTACTAGGAAGGCCATAAAGTGGCCGGTTTGTATTGAATCGTAGCATGTGACAATTCGTTGGATAGGTAAACAACATAACTACGACTTCCATGGGATATTTTTGCATTCTCTTAAAATTCGGCCAAAATGGAGGTCAAGAAAATCTTCTCGTTAATTTAGGACATTACTCGTTTTCGACCCTTTTTTACTAGGAAGGCCATAAAGTGGCCGATTTGTATTGAATCTTAGCATGTGACAATTCGTTGGATAGGTAAACAACATAACTACGACTTCCATGGGATATTTTTGCATTCTCGAAAAATTCGGCCAAAATGGAGGTTAAGAAAATCTCCTCGTTTCGTTTTCGACCCTTTTTTACTAGGAAGGCCATAATGTGGCCGATTTGCATTGAATCTTAGCATGTGACAATTCGTTGGACAGGTAAACAACATAACTACGACTTCCATGGTATATTTTTGCATTCTCTAAAAATTCGGCCAAAATGGAGGTTAAAAAATCTCCTCGTTAATTTAGGACATTACTCGTTTTCGACCCTTTTTTACTAGGAAGGCCATAAAGTGGCCGATTTGTATTGAATCTTTGCATGTGACAATTCGTTGGATAGGTAAACAACATAACTACGACTTCCATGGGATATTTTTGCATTCTCTAAAAATTCGGCCAAAATGGAGGTTAAGAAAATCTCCTAGTTAATTTAGGTAATTACTCCTTTTCGACCCTTTTTTACTAGGAAGGCCATAAAGTGGCCGATTTGTATTGAATCTTAGCAAGTGACAATTCATTGGATAGGTAAACAACATAAATACGACTTCCATGGGATATTTTTGCATTCTCTAAAAATTCGGACAAAATGGAGGTTAAGAAAATTTCCTCGTTAATTTAGGACATTACTCGTTTTCGACCCTTTTTTATTAGGAAGGCCATAAAGTGGCCGATTTGTATTGAATCTTAGCATGTGACAATTCGTTGGATAGGTAAACAACATAACTACGACTTCCATGGGATATTTTTGCATTCTAGAAAAATTCGGCCTAAATGGAGGTTAAGAAAATCTCCTCGTTTCGTTTTCGACCCTTTTTTACTAGGAAGGCCATAATGTGGCCGATTTGCATTGAATCTTAGCATGTGACAATTCGTTGGATAGGTAAACAACATAACTACGACTTCCATGGTGTATTTTTGCATTCTCTAAAAATTCGGCCAAAATGGAGGTTAAAAAATCTCCTCGTTAATTTAGGACATTACTCGTTTTCGACCCTTTTTTACTAGGAAGGCCATAAAGTGGCCGATTTGTATTGAATCTTTGCATGTGACAATTCGTTGGATAGGTAAACAACATAACTACGACTTCCATGGGATATTTTTGCATTCTCTAAAAATTCGGCCAAAATGGAGGTTAAGAAAATCTCCTCGTTAATTTAGGACATTACTCCTTTTCGACCCTTTTTTACTAGGATGGCCATAAAGTGGCCGATTTGTATTGAATCTTAGCAAGTGACAATTCGTTGGATAGGTAAACAACATAACTACGACTTCCATGGGATATTTTTGCATTCTCTAAAAATTCGGACAAAATGGAGGTTAAGAAAATTTCCTCGTTAATTTTGGACATTACTCGTTTTCGACCCTTTTTTACTAGGAAGGCCATAATGTGGCCGATTTGCATTGAATCTTCGCATGTGACGATTTGTTGGATAGGTAAACAACATAGCTACGACTGCCATGGTATATTTTTGCATTCTCTAAAAATACGGCCAAAATGGAGGTTAAGAAAATCTCCTCGTTAATTTAGGACATTACTCGTTTTCGACCCTTTTTTACTTGGAAGGCCATAATGTGGCCGATTTGCACTGAATCTTAGCATGTGACAATTCGTTGGATAGGTAAACAACATAACTACGACTTCCATGGGATATTTTTGCATTCTCTAAAAATTCGGCCAAAATGGAGGTTAAGAAAATCTCCTCGTTAATTTGGACATTACTCCTTTTCGACCCTTTTTTACTAGGAAGGCCATAAAGTGGCCGATTTGTATTGAATCTTAGCAAGTGACAATTCGATGGATAGGTAAACAACATAACTACGACTTCCATGGGATATTTTTGCATTCTCTAAAAATTCGGCCAAAATGGAGGTTAAGAAAATTTCCTCGTTAATTTAGGCTCCTTTTCGACCCTTTTTTACTAGGAAGGCCATAAAGTGGCCGATTTGTATTGAATCTTAGCAAGTGACAATTCGTTGGATAGGTAAACAACATAAATACGACTTCCATGGGATATTTTTGCATTCTCTAAAAATTCGGACAAAATGGAGGTTAAGAAAATTTCCTCGTTAATTTAGGACATTAATGGTTTTCGACCCTTTTTTATTAGGAAGGCCATAAAGTGGCCGATTTGTATTGAATCTTAGCATGTGACAATTCGTTGGATAGGTAAACAACATAACTACGACTTCCATGGGATATTTTTGCATTCTCGAAAAATTCGGCCAAAATGGAGGTTAAGAAAATCTCCTCGTTTCGTTTTCGACCCTTTTTTACTAGGAAGGCCATAATGTGGCCGATTTGCATTGAATCTTAGCATGTGACAATTCGTTGGATAGGTAAACAACATAACTACGACTTCCATGGTATATTTTTGCATTCTCTAAAAATTCGGCCAAAATGGAGGTTAAAAAATCTCCTCGTTAATTTAGGACATTACTCGTTTTCGACCCTTTTTTACTAGGAAGGCCATAAAGTGGCCGATTTGTATTGAATCTTTGCATGTGACAATTCGTTGGATAGGTAAACAACATAACTACGACTTCCATGGGATATTTTTGCATTCTCTAAAAATTCGGCCAAAATGGAGGTTAAGAAAATCTCCTCGTTAATTTAGGACATTACTCGTTTTCGACCCTTTTTTACTTGGAAGGCCATAATGTGGCCGATTTGCACTGAATCTTATCATGTGACAATTCGTTGGATAGGTAAACAACATAACTACGACTTCCATGGGATATTTTTGCATTCTCTAAAAATTCGGCCAAAATGGAGGTTAAGAAAATCTCCTCGTTAATTTAGGACATTACTCCTTTTCGACCCTTTTTTACTAGGATGGCCATAAAGTGTCCGATTTGTATTGAATCTTAGCAAGTGACAATTCTTTGGATAGGTAAACAACATAACTACGACTTCCATGGGATATTTTTGCATTCTCTAAAAATTCGGACAAAATGGAGGTTAAGAAAATTTCCTCGTTAATTTTGGACATTACTCGTTTTCGACCCTTTTTTACTAGGAAGGCCATAATGTGGCCGATTTGCATTGAATCTTCGCATGTGACAATTTGTTGGATAGGTAAACAACATAGCTACGACTTCCATGGTATATTTTTGCATTCTCTAAAAATACGGCCAAAATGGAGGTTAAGAAAATCTCCTCGTTAATTTAGGACATTACTCGTTTTCGACCCTTTTTTACTTGGAAGGCCATAATGTGGCCGATTTGCACTGAATCTTATCATGTGACAATTCGTTGGATAGGTAAACAACATAACTACGACTTCCATGGGATATTTTTGCATTCTCTAAAAATTCGGCCAAAATGGAGGTTAAGAAAATCTCCTCGTTAATTTAGGACATTACTCCTTTTCGAACCTTTTTTACTAGGAAGGCCATAAAGTGGCCGATTTGTATTGAATCTTAGCAAGTGACAATTCGATGGATAGGTAAACAACATAACTACGACTTCCATGGGATATTTTTGCATTCTCTAAAAATTCGGCCAAAATGGAGGTTAAGAAAATTTCCTCGTTAATTTAGGACATTACTCCTTTTCGACCCTTTTTTTACTAGGAAGGCCATAAAGTGGCCGATTTGTATTGAATCTTAGCAAGTGACAATTCGTTGGATAGGTAAACAACATAAATACGACTTCCATGGGATATTTTTGCATTCTCTAAAAATTCGGACAAAATGGAGGTTAAGAAAATTTCCTCGTTAATTTAGGACATTAATGGTTTTCGACCCTTTTTTATTAGGAAGGCCATAAAGTGGCCGATTTGTATTGAATCTTAGCATGTGACAATTCGTTGGATAGGTAAACAACATAACTACGACTTCCATGGGATATTTTTGCATTCTCGAAAAATTCGGCCAAAATGGAGGTTAAGAAAATCTCCTCGTTTCGTTTTCGACCCTTTTTTACTAGGAAGGCCATAATGTGGCCGATTTGCATTGAATCTTAGCATGTGACAATTCGTTGGATAGGTAAACAACATAACTACGACTTCCATGGTATATTTTTGCATTCTCTAAAAATTTGGCCAAAATGGAGGTTAAAAAATCTCCTCGTTAATTTAGGACATTACTCCTTTTCGACCCTTTTTTACTAGGAAGGCCCTAAAGTGGCCGATTTGTATTGAATCTTAGTAAGTGACAATTCGTTGGATAGGTAAACAACATAAATACGACTTCCATGGGATATTTTTGCATTCTCTAAAAATTCGGACAAAATGGAGGTTAAGAAAATTTCCTCATTAATTTAGGACATTACTCGTTTTCGACCCTTTTTTATTAGGAAGGCCATAAAGTGGCCGATTTGTATTGAATCTTAGCATGTGACAATTCGTTGGATAGGTAAACAACATAACTATGACTTCCATGGGATATTTTTGCATTCTAGAAAAATTCGGCCTAAATGGAGGTTAAGAAAATCTCCTCGTTTCGTTTTCGACCCTTTTTTACTAGGAAGGCCATAATGTGGCCGATTTGCATTGAATCTTAGCATGTGACAATTCGTTGGATAGGTAAACAACATAACTACGACTTCCATGGGATATTTTTGCATTCTCTAAAAATTCGGCCAAAATGGAGGTTAAGAAAATCTCCTAGTTAATTTAGGACATTACTCCTTTTCGACCCTTTTTTACTAGGAAGGCCCTAAAGTGGCCGATTTGTATTGAATCTTAGTAAGTGACAATTCGTTGGATAGGTAAACAACATAAATACGACTTCCATGGGATATTTTTGCATTCTCTAAAAATTCGGACAAAATGGAGGTTAAGAAAATTTCCTCATTAATTTAGGACATTACTCGTTTTCGACCCTTTTTTATTAGGAAGGCCATAAAGTGGCCGATTTGTATTGAATCTTAGCATGTGACAATTCGTTGGATAGGTAAACAACATAACTATGACTTCCATGGGATATTTTTGCATTCTAGAAAAATTCGGCCTAAATGGAGGTTAAGAAAATCTCCTCGTTTCGTTTTCGACCCTTTTTTACTAGGAAGGCCATAATGTGGCCGATTTGCATTGAATCTTAGCATGTGACTATTCGTTGGATAGGTAAACAACATAACTACGACTTCCATGGTGTATTTTTGCATTCTCTAAAAATTCGGCCAAAATGGAGGTTAAAAAATCTCCTCGTTAATTTAGGACATTACTCGTTTTCGACCCTTTTTTACTAGGAAGGCCAGAAAGTGGCCGATTTGTATTGAATCTTTGCATGTGACAATTCGTTGGATAGGTAAACAACATAACTACGACTTCCATGGGATATTTTTGCATTCTCTAAAAATTCGGCCAAAATGGAGGTTAAGAAAATCTCCTCGTTAATTTAGGACATTACTCCTTTTCGACCCTTTTTACTAGGAAGGCCATAAAGTGGCCGATTTGTATTGAATCTTAGCAAGTGATAATTCGTTGGATAGGTAAACAACATAACTACGACTTCCATGGTATATTTTTGCATTCTCTAAAAATTTGGCCAAAATGGAGGTTAAAAAATCTCCTCGTTAATTTAGGACATTACTCGTTTTCGAACCTTTTTTACTAGGAAGGCCATAAAGTGGCCGATTTGTATTGAATCTTAGTAAGTGACAATTCGTTGGATAGCTAAACAACATAAATACGACTTCCATGGGATATTTTTGCATTCTCTAAAAATTCGGACAAAATGGAGGTTAAGAAAATTTCCTCATTAATTTAGGACATTACTCGTTTTCGACCCTTTTTTATTAGGAAGGCCATAAAGTGGCCGATTTGTATTGAATCTTAGCATGTGACAATTCGTTGGATAGGTAAACAACATAACTATGACTTCCATGGGATATTTTTGCATTCTAGAAAAATTCGGCCTAAATGGAGGTTAAGAAAATCTCCTCGTTTCGTTTTCGACCCTTTTTTACTAGGAAGGCCATAATGTGGCCGATTTGCATTGAATCTTAGCATGTGACAATTCGTTGGATAGGTAAACAACATAACTACGACTTCCATGGTGTATTTTTGCATTCTCTAAAAATTCGGCCAAAATGGAGGTTAAAAAATCTCCTCGTTAATTTAGGACATTACTCGTTTTCGACCCTTTTTTACTAGGAAGGCCAGAAAGTGGCCGATTTGTATTGAATCTTTGCATGTGACAATTCGTTGGATAGGTAAACAACATAACTACGACTTCCATGGGATATTTTTGCATTCTCTAAAAATTCGGCCAAAATGGAGGTTAAGAAAATCTCCTCGTTAATTTAGGACATTACTCCTTTTCGACCCTTTTTTACTAGGAAGGCCATAAAGTGGCCGATTTGTATTGAATCTTAGCAAGTGATAATTCGTTGGATAGGTAAACAACATAACTACGACTTCCATGGGATATTTTTGCATTCTCTAAAAATTCGGACAAAATGGAGGTTAAGAAAATTTCCTCGTTAATTTTGGACATTACTCGTTTTCGACCCTTTTTTACTAGGAAGGCCATAATGTGGCCGATTTGCATTGAATCTTCGCATGTGACAATTTGTTGGATAGGTAAACAACATAGCTACGACTGCCATGGGATATTCTTGCATTCTCTAAAAATACGGCCAAAATGGAGGTTAAGAAAATCTCCTCGTTAATTTAGGACATTACTCGTTTTCGACCCTTTTTTACTTGGAAGGCCATAATGTGGCCGATTTGCACTGAATCTTAGCATGTGACAATTCGTTGGATAGGTAAACAACATAACTACGACTTCCATGGGATATTTTTGCATTCTAGAAAAATTCGGCCTAAATGGAGGTTAAGAAAATCTCCTCGTTTCGTTTTCGACCCTTTTTTACTAGGAAGGCCATAATGTGGCCGATTTGCATTGAATCTTAGCATGTGACAATTCGTTGGATAGGTAAACAACATAACTACGACTTCCATGGTGTATTTTTGCATTCTCTAAAAATTCGGCCAAAATGGAGGTTAAAAAATCTCCTCGTTAATTTAGGACATTACTCGTTTTCGACCCTTTTTTACTAGGAAGGCCAGAAAGTGGCCGATTTGTATTGAATCTTTGCATGTGACAATTCGTTGGATAGGTAAACAACATAACTACGACTTCCATGGGATATTTTTGCATTCTCTAAAAATTCGGCCAAAATGGAGGTTAAGAAAATCTCCTCGTTAATTTAGGACATTACTCCTTTTCGACCCTTTTTTACTAGGAAGGCCATAAAGTGGCCGATTTGTATTGAATCTTAGCAAGTGATAATTCGTTGGATAGGTAAACAACATAACTACGACTTCCATGGGATATTTTTGCATTCTCTAAAAATTCGGACAAAATGGAGGTTAAGAAAATTTCCTCGTTAATTTTGGACATTACTCGTTTTCGACCCTTTTTTACTAGGAAGGCCATAATGTGGCCGATTTGCATTGAATCTTCGCATGTGACAATTTGTTGGATAGGTAAACAACATAGCTACGACTGCCATGGGATATTCTTGCATTCTCTAAAAATACGGCCAAAATGGAGGTTAAGAAAATCTCCTCGTTAATTTAGGACATTACTCGTTTTCGACCCTTTTTTACTTGGAAGGCCATAATGTGGCCGATTTGCACTGAATCTTAGCATGTGACAATTCGTTGGATAGGTAAACAACATAACTACGACTTCCATGGGATATTTTTGCATTCTAGAAAAATTCGGCCTAAATGGAGGTTAAGAAAATCTCCTCGTTTCGTTTTCGACCCTTTTTTACTAGGAAGGCCATAATGTGGCCGATTTGCATTGAATCTTAGCATGTGACAATTCGTTGGATAGGTAAACAACATAACTACGACTTCCATGGTGTTTTTTTGCATTCTCTAAAAATTCGGCCAAAATGGAGGTTAAAAAATCTCCTCGTTAATTTAGGACATTACTCGTTTTCGACCCTTTTTTACTAGGAAGGCCATAAAGTGGCCGATTTGTATTGAATCTTTGCATGTGACAATTCGTTGGATAGGTAAACAACATAACTACGACTTCCATGGGATATTTTCGCATTCTCTAAAAATTCGGCCAAAATGGAGGTTAAGAAAATCTCCTCGTTAATTTAGGACATTACTCCTTTTCGACCCTTTTTTACTAGGAAGGCCGTAAAGTGGCCGATTTGTATTGAATCTTAGCAAGTGACAATTCGTTGGATAGGTAAACAACATAACTACGACTTCCATGGGATATTTTTGCATTCTCTAAAAATTCGGACAAAATGGAGGTTAAGAAAATTTCCTCGTTAATTTTGGACATTACTCGTTTTCGACCCTTTTTTACTAGGAAGGCCATAATGTGGCCGATTTGCATTGAATCTTCGCATGTGACAATTTGTTGGATAGGTAAACAACATAGCTACGACTGCCATGGTATATTTTTGCATTCTCTAAAAATACGGCCAAAATGGAGGTTAAGAAAATCTCCTCGTTAATTTAGGACATTACTCGTTTTCGACCCTTTTTTACTTGGAAGGCCATAATGTGGCCGATTTGCACTGAATCTTAGCATGTGACAATTCGTTGGATAGGTAAACAACATAACTACGACTTCCATGGGATATTTTTGCATTCTCTAAAAATTCGGCCAAAATGGAGGTTAAGAAAATCTCCTCGTTAATTTAGGACATTACTCCTTTTCGACCCTTTTTTACTAGGAAGGCCATAAAGTGGCCGATTTGTATTGAATCTTAGCAAGTGACAATTCGTTGGATAGGTAAACAACATAAATACGACTTCCATGGGATATTTTTGCATTCTCTAAAAATTCGGACAAAATGGAGGTTAAGAAAATTTCCTCGTTAATTTAGGACATTACTCGTTTTCGACGCTTTTTTATTAGGAAGGCCATAAAGTGGCCGATTTGTATTGAATCTTAGCATGTGACAATTCGTTGGATAGGTAAACAACATAACTACGACTTCCATGGGATATTTTTGCATTCTCAAAAAATTCGGCCAAAATGGAGGTTAAGAAAATCTCCTCGTTTCGTTTTCGACCCTTTTTTACTAGGAAGGCCATAATGTGGCCGATTTGCATTGAATCTTAGCATGTGACAATTCGTTGGATAGGTAAACAACATAACTACGACTTCGATGGTATATTTTTGCATTCTCTAAAAATTCGGCCAAAATGGAGGTTAAAAAATCTCCTCGTTAATTTAGGACATTACTCGTTTTCGACCCTTTTTTACTAGGAAGGCCATAAAGTGGCCGATTTGTATTGAATCTTTGCATGTGACAATTCGTTAGATAGGTAAACAACATAACTACGACTTCCATGGGATATTTTTGCATTCCCTAAAAATTCGGCCAAAATGGAGGTTAAGAAAATCTCCTCGTTAATTTAGGACATTACTCCTTTTCGACCCTTTTTTACTAGGAAGGCCATAATGTGGCCGATTTGCACTGAATCTTAGCATGTGACAATTCGTTGGATAGGTAAACAACATAACTACGACTTCCATGGGATATTTTTGCATTCTCTAAAAATTCGGTCAAAATGGAGGTTAAGAAAATCTCCTCGTTAATTTAGGACATTACTCCTTTTCGACCCTTTTTTACTAGGAAGGCCATAAAGTGGCCGATTTGTATTGAATCTTAGCAAGTGACAATTCGTTGGATAGGTAAACAACATAAATACGACTTCCATGGGATATTTTTGCATTCTCTAAAAATTCGGACAAAATGGAGGTTAAGAAAATTTCCTCGTTAATTTAGGACATTACTCGTTTTCGACGCTTTTTTATTAGGAAGGCCATAAAGTGGCCGATTTGTATTGAATCTTAGCATGTGACAATTCGTTGGATAGGTAAACAACATAACTACGACTTCCAAGGGATATTTTTGCATTCTCAAAAAATTCGGCCAAAATGGAGGTTAAGAAAATCTCGTCGTTTCGTTTTCGACCCTTTTTTACTAGGAAGGCCATAATGTGGCCGATTTGCATTGAATCTTAGCATGTGACAATTCGTTGGATAGGTAAACAACATAACTACGATTTCGATGGTATATTTTTGCATTCTCTAAAAATTCGGCCAAAATGGAGGTTAAAAAATCTCCTCGTTAATTTAGGACATTACTCGTTTTCGACCCTTTTTTACTAGGAAGGCCATAAAGTGGCCGATTTGTATTGAATCTTTGCATGTGACAATTCGTTAGATAGGTAAACAACATAACTACGACTTCCATGGGATATTTTTGCATTCCCTAAAAATTCGGCCAAAATGGAGGTTAAGAAAATCTCCTCGTTAATTTAGGACATTACTCCTTTTCGACCCTTTTTTACTAGGAAGGCCATAAAGTGGCCGATTTATATTGAATCTTAGCAAGTGACAATTCGTTGGATAGGTAAACAACATAAATACGACTTCCATGGGATATTTTTGCATTCTCTAAAAATTCGGACAAAATGGAGGTTAAGAAAATTTCCTCGTTAATTTAGGACATTACTCGTTTTCGACCCTTTTTTACTTGGAAGGCCATAATGTGGCCGATTTGCACTGAATCTTAGCATGTGACAATTCGTTGGATAGGTAAACAACATAACTACGACTTCCATGGGATATTTTTGCATTCTCTAAAAATTCGGCCAAAATGGAGGTTAAGAAAATCTCCTCGTTAATTTAGGACATTACTCCTTTTCGACCCTTTTTTACTAGGAAGGCCATAAAGTGGCCGATTTGTATTGAATCTTAGCAAGTGACAATTCGTTGGATAGGTAAACAACATAACTACGACTTCCATGGGATATTTTTGCATTCTCTAAAAATTCGGCCAAAATGGAGGTTAAAAAATCTCCTCGTTAATTTATGACATTACTCGTTTTCGACCCTTTTTTACTAGGAAGGCCATAAAGTGGCCGATTTGTATTGAATCTTTTCATGTGACAATTCGTTGGATAGGAAAACAACATAACTACGACTTCCATGGGATATTTTTGCATTCTCTAAAAATTCGGACAAAATGGAGGTTAAGAAAATTTCCTCGTTAATTTAGGACATTACTCGTTTTCGACCCTTTTTTATTAGGAAGGCCATAAAGTGGCCGATTTGTATTGAATCTTAGAATGTGAAAATTCTTTGGATAGGTAAACAACATAACTACGACTTCCATGGGATATTTTTGCATTCTCTAAAAATTCGGCCAAAATGGAGGTTAAAAAATCTCCTCATTAATTTAGGACATTACTCGTTTTCGACCCTTTTTTACTAGGAAGGCCATAAAGTGGCCGATTTGTATTGAATCTTTTCATGTGACAATTCGTTGGATAGGTAAACAACATAACTATGACTTCCATGGGATATTTTTGCATTCCCTAAAAATTCGGCCAAAATGGAGGTTAAGAAAATCTCCTCGTTAATTTAGGACATTACTCGTTTTCGACCCTTTTTTACTTGGAAGGCCATAATGTGGCCGATTTGCACTGAATCTTAGCATGTGACAATTCGTTAGATAGGTAAACAACATAACTACGACTTCCATGGGATATTTTTGCATTCTAGAAAAATTCGGCCTAAATGGAGGTTAAGAAAATCTCCTCGTTTCGTTTTCGACCCTTTTTTACTAGGAAGGCCATAATGTGGCCGATTTGCATTCAATCTTAGCATGTGACAATTCGTTGGATAGGTAAACAACATAACTACGACTTCCATGGTGTTTTTTTGCATTCTCTAAAAATTCGGCCAAAATGGAGGTTAAAAAATCTCCTCGTTAATTTAGGACATTACTCGTTTTCGACCCTTTTTTACTAGGAAGGCCATAAAGTGGCCGATTTGTATTGAATCTTTGCATGTGACAATTCGTTGGATAGGTAAACAACATAACTACGACTTCCATGGGATATTTTTGCATTCTCTAAAAATTCGGCCAAAATGGAGGTTAAGAAAATCTCCTCGTTAATTTAGGACATTACTCCTTTTCGACCCTTTTTTACTAGGAAGGCCGTAAAGTGGCCGATTTGTATTGAATCTTAGCAAGTGACAATTCGTTCGATAGGTAAACAACATAACTACGACTTCCATGGGATATTTTTGCATTCTCTAAAAATTCGGACAAAATGGAGGTTAAGAAAATTTCCTCGTTAATTTTGGACATTACTCGTTTTCGACCCTTTTTTACTAGGAAGGCCATAATGTGGCCGATTTGCATTGAATCTTCGCATGTGACAATTTGTTGGATAGGTAAACAACATAGCTACGACTGCCATGGTATATTTTTGCATTCTCTAAAAATACGGCCAAAATGGAGGTTAAGAAAATCTCCTCGTTAATTTAGGACATTACTCGTTTTCGACCCTTTTTTACTTGGAAGGCCATAATGTGGCCGATTTGCACTGAATCTTAGCATGTGACAATTCGTTGGATAGGTAAACAACATAACTACGACTTCCATGGGATATTTTTGCATTCTCTAAAAATTCGGCCAAAATGGAGGTTAAGAAAATCTCCTCGTTAATTTAGGACATTACTCCTTTTCGACCCTTTTTTACTAGGAAGGCCATAAAGTGGCCGATTTGTATTGAATCTTAGCAAGTGACAATTCGTTGGATAGGTAAACAACATAAATACGACTTCCATGGGATATTTTTGCATTCTCTAAAAATTCGGACAAAATGGAGGTTAAGAAAATTTCCTCGTTAATTTAGGACATTACTCGTTTTCGACGCTTTTTTATTAGGAAGGCCATAAAGTGGCCGATTTGTATTGAATCTTAGCATGTGACAATTCGTTGGATAGGTAAACAACATAACTACGACTTCCATGGGATATTTTTGCATTCTCAAAAAATTCGGCCAAAATGGAGGTTAAGAAAATCTCCTCGTTTCGTTTTCGACCCTTTTTTACTAGGAAGGCCATAATGTGGCCGATTTGCATTGAATCTTAGCATGTGACAATTCGTTGGATAGGTAAACAACATAACTATGACTTCGATGGTATATTTTTGCATTCTCTAAAAATTCGGCCAAAATGGAGGTTAAAAAATCTCCTCGTTAATTTAGGACATTACTCGTTTTCGACCCTTTTTTACTAGGAAGGCCATAAAGTGGCCGATTTGTATTGAATCTTTGCATGTGACAATTCGTTAGATAGGTAAACAACATAACTACGACTTCCATGGGATATTTTTGCATTCCCTAAAAATTCGGCCAAAATGGAGGTTAAGAAAATCTCCTCGTTAATTTAGGACATTACTCCTTTTCGACCCTTTTTTACTAGGAAGGCCATAAAGTGGCCGATTTATATTGAATCTTAGCAAGTGACAATTCGTTGGATAGGTAAACAACATAAATACGACTTCCATGGGATATTTTTGCATTCTCTAAAAATTCGGACAAAATGGAGGTTAAGAAAATTTCCTCGTTAATTTAGGACATTACTCGTTTTCGACCCTTTTTTACTTGGAAGGCCATAATGTGGCCGATTTGCACTGAATCTTAGCATGTGACAATTCGTTGGATAGGTAAACAACATAACTACGACTTCCATGGGATATTTTTGCATTCTCTAAAAATTCGGCCAAAATGGAGGTTAAGAAAATCTCCTCGTTAATTTAGGACATTACTCCTTTTCGACCCTTTTTTACTAGGAAGGCCATAAAGTGGCCGATTTGTATTGAATCTTAGCAAGTGACAATTCGTTGGATAGGTAAACAACATAACTACGACTTCCATGGGATATTTTTGCATTCTCTAAAAATTCGGCCAAAATGGAGGTTAAAAAATCTCCTCATTAATTTAGGACATTACTCGTTTTCGACCCTTTTTTACTAGGAAGGCCATAAAGTGGCCGATTTGTATTGAATCTTTTCATGTGACAATTCGTTGGATAGGAAAACAACATAACTACGACTTCCATGGGATATTTTTGCATTCTCTAAAAATTCGGACAAAATGGAGGTTAAGAAAATTTCCTCGTTAATTTAGGACATTACTCGTTTTCGACCCTTTTTTATTAGGAAGGCCATAAAGTGGCCGATTTGTATTGAATCTTAGAATGTGAAAATTCTTTGGATAGGTAAACAACATAACTACGACTTCCATGGGATATTTTTGCATTCTCTAAAAATTCGGCCAAAATGGAGGTTAAAAAATCTCCTCATTAATTTAGGACATTACTCGTTTTCGACCCTTTTTTACTAGGAAGGCCATAAAGTGGCCGATTTGTATTGAATCTTTTCATGTGACAATTCGTTGGATAGGTAAACAACATAACTATGACTTCCATGGGATATTTTTGCATTCCCTAAAAATTCGGCCAAAATGGAGGTTAAGAAAATCTCCTCGTTAATTTAGGACATTACTCCTTTTCGACCCTTTTTTACTAGGAAGGCCATAATGTGGCCGATTTGCACTGAATCTTAGCATGTGACAATTCGTTGGATAGTTAAACAACATAAATACGACTTCCATGGGATATTTTTGCATTCTCTAAAAATTCGGACAAAATGGAGGTTAATAAAATTTCCTCGTTAATTTAGGACATTACTCGTTTTCGACCCTTTTTTACTTGGAAGGCCATAATGTGGCCGATTTGCGCTGAATCTTATCATGTGACAATTCGTTAGATAGGTAAACAACATAACTACGACTTCCATGGGATATTTTTGCATTCTCTAAAAATTCGGCCAAAATGGAGGTTAAGAAAATCTCCTCGTTAATTTAGGACATTACTCCTTTTCGACCCTTTTTTACTAGGAAGGCCATAAAGTGGCCGATTTGTATTGAATCTTAGCATGTGAAAATTCGTTGGATAGGTAAACAACATAACTACGACTTCCACGGGATATTTTTGCATTCTCAAAAAATTCGGCCAAAATGGAGGTTAAGAAAATCTCCTCGTTTCGTTTTCGACCCTTTTTTACTAGGAAGGCCATAATGTGGCCGATTTGCATTGAATCTTAGCATGTAACAATTCGTTGGATAGGTAAACAACATAACTACGACTTCGATGGTATATTTTTGCATTCTCTAAAAATTCGGCCAAAATGGAGGTTAAAAAATCTCCTCGTTAATTTAGGACATTACTCGTTTTCGACCCTTTTTTACTAGGAAGGCCATAAAGTGGCCGATTTGTATTGAATCTTTGCATGTGACAATTCGTTAGATAGGTAAACAACATAACTACGACTTCCATGGGATATTTTTGCATTCCCTAAAAATTCGGCCAAAATGGAGGTTAAGAAAATCTCCTCGTTAATTTAGGACATTACTCCTTTTCGACCCTTTTTTACTAGGAAGGCCATAAAGTGGCCGATTTATATTGAATCTTAGCAAGTGACAATTCGTTGGATAGGTAAACAACATAAATACGACTTCCATGGGATATTTTTGCATTCTCTAAAAATTCGGACAAAATGGAGGTTAAGAAAATTTCCTCGTTAATTTAGGACATTACTCGTTTTCGACCCTTTTTTACTTGGAAGGCCATAATGTGGCCGATTTGCACTGAATCTTAGCATGTGACAATTCGTTGGATAGGTAAACAACATAACTACGACTTCCATGGGATATTTTTGCATTCTCTAAAAATTCGGCCAAAATGGAGGTTAAGAAAATCTCCTCGTTAATTTAGGACATTACTCCTTTTCGACCCTTTTTTACTAGGAAGGCCATAAAGTGGCCGATTTGTATTGAATCTTAGCAAGTGACAATTCGTTGGATAGGTAAACAACATAACTACGACTTCCATGGGATATTTTTGCATTCTCTAAAAATTCGGCCAAAATGGAGGTTAAAAAATCTCCTCATTAATTTAGGACATTACTCGTTTTCGACCCTTTTTTACTAGGAAGGCCATAAAGTGGCCGATTTGTATTGAATCTTTTCATGTGACAATTCGTTGGATAGGAAAACAACATAACTACGACTTCCATGGGATATTTTTGCATTCTCTAAAAATTCGGACAAAATGGAGGTTAAGAAAATTTCCTCGTTAATTTAGGACATTACTCGTTTTCGACCCTTTTTTATTAGGAAGGCCATAAAGTGGCCGATTTGTATTGAATCTTAGAATGTGAAAATTCTTTGGATAGGTAAACAACATAACTACGACTTCCATGGGATATTTTTGCATTCTCTAAAAATTCGGCCAAAATGGAGGTTAAAAAATCTCCTCATTAATTTAGGACATTACTCGTTTTCGACCCTTTTTTACTAGGAAGGCCATAAAGTGGCCGATTTGTATTGAATCTTTTCATGTGACAATTCGTTGGATAGGTAAACAACATAACTATGACTTCCATGGGATATTTTTGCATTCCCTAAAAATTCGGCCAAAATGGAGGTTAAGAAAATCTCCTCGTTAATTTAGGACATTACTCCTTTTCGACCCTTTTTTACTAGGAAGGCCATAATGTGGCCGATTTGCACTGAATCTTAGCATGTGACAATTCGTTGGATAGTTAAACAACATAAATACGACTTCCATGGGATATTTTTGCATTCTCTAAAAATTCGGACAAAATGGAGGTTAATAAAATTTCCTCGTTAATTTAGGACATTACTCGTTTTCGACCCTTTTTTACTTGGAAGGCCATAATGTGGCCGATTTGCACTGAATCTTATCATGTGACAATTCGTTAGATAGGTAAACAACATAACTACGACTTCCATGGGATATTTTTGCATTCTCTAAAAATTCGGCCAAAATGGAGGTTAAGAAAATCTCCTCGTTAATTTAGGACATTACTCCTTTTCGACCCTTTTTTACTAGGAAGGCCATAAAGTGGCCGATTTGTATTGAATCTTAGCATGTGAAAATTCGTTGGATAGGTAAACAACATAACTACGACTTCCACGGGATATTTTTGCATTCTCAAAAAATTCGGCCAAAATGGAGGTTAAGAAAATCTCCTCGTTTCGTTTTCGACCCTTTTTTACTAGGAAGGCCATAATGTGGCCGATTTGCATTGAATCTTAGCATGTAACAATTCGTTGGATAGGTAAACAACATAACTACGACTTCGATGGTATATTTTTGCATTCTCTAAAAATTCGGCCAAAATGGAGGTTAAAAAATCTCCTCGTTAATTTAGGACATTACTCGTTTTCGACCCTTTTTTACTAGGAAGGCCATAAAGTGGCCGATTTGTATTGAATCTTTGCATGTGACAATTCGTTGGATAGGTAAACAACATAACTACGACTTCAATGGGATATTTTTGCATTCCCTAAAAATTCGGCCAAAATGGAGGTTAAGAAAATCTCCTCGTTAATTTAGGACATTACTCCTTTTCGACCCTTTTTTACTAGGAAGGCCATAAAGTGGCCGATTTATATTAAATCTTAGCAAGTGACAATTCGTTGGATAGGTAAACAACATAAATACGACTTCCATGGGATATTTTTGCATTCTCTAAAAATTCGGACAAAATGGAGGTTAAGAAAATTTCCTCGTTAATTTAGGACATTACTCGTTTTCGACCCTTTTTTACTTGGAAGGCCATAATGTGGCCGATTTGCACTGAATCTTAGCATGTGACAATTCGTTGGATAGGTAAACAACATAACTACGACTTCCATGGGATATTTTTGCATTCTCTAAAAATTCGGCCAAAATGGAGGTTAAGAAAATCTCCTCGTTAATTTAGGACATTACTCCTTTTCGACCCTTTTTTACTAGGAAGGCCATAAAGTGGCCGATTTGTATTGAATCTTAGCAAGTGACAATTCGTTGGATAGGTAAACAACATAACTACGACTTCCATGGGATATTTTTGCATTCTCTAAAAATTCGGCCAAAATGGAGGTTAAAAAATCTCCTCGTTAATTTAGGACATTACTCGTTTTCGACCCTTTTTTACTAGGTAGGCCATAAAGTGGCCGATTTGTATTGAATCTTTTCATGTGACAATTCGTTGGATAGGTAAACAACATAACTACGACTTCCATGGAATATTTTTGCATTCCCTAAAAATTCGGCCAAAATGGAGGTTAAGAAAATCTCCTCGTTAATTTAGGACATTACTCCTTTTCGACCCTTTTTTACTAGGAAGGCCATAAAGTGGCCGATTTATATTGAATCTTAGCAAGTGACAATTCGTTGGATAGGTAAACAACATAAATACGACTTCCATGGGATATTTTTGCATTCTCTAAAAATTCGGACAAAATGGAGGTTAATAAAATTTCCTCGTTAATTTAGGACATTACTCGTTTTCGACCCTTTTTTACTTGGAAGGCCATAATGTGGCCGATTTGCACTGAATCTTAGCATGTGACAATTCGTTGGATAGGTAAACAACATAACTACGACTTCCATGGGATATTTTTGCATTCTCTAAAAATTCGGCCAAAATGGAGGTTAAGAAAATGTCCTCGTTAATTTCGGACATTACTCCTTTTCGACCCTTTTTTACTAGGAAGGCCATAAAGTGGCCGATTTGTATTGAATCTTTGCATGTGACAATTCGTTGGATAGGTAAACAACATAACTACGACTTCCATGGGATATTTTTGCATTCTCTAAAAATTCGGCCAAAATGGAGGTTAAGAAAATCTCCTCGTTAATTTAGGACATTACTCCTTTTCGACCCTTTTTTACTAGGAAGGCCATAAAGTGGCCGATTTGTATTGAATCTTAGCAAGTGACAATTCGTTGGATAGGTAAACAACATAACTACGACTTCCATGGGATATTTTTGCATTCTCTAAAAATTCGGCCAAAATGGAGGTTAAAAAATCTCCTCGTTAATTTAGGACATTACTCGTTTTCGACCCTTTTTTACTAGGTAGGCCATAAAGTGGCCGATTTGTATTGAATCTTTTCATGTGACAATTCGTTGGATAGGTAAACAACATAACTACGACTTCCATGGAATATTTTTGCATTCCCTAAAAATTCGGCCAAAATGGAGGTTAAGAAAATCTCCTCGTTAATTTAGGACATTACTCCTTTTCGACCCTTTTTTACTAGGAAGGCCATAAAGTGGCCGATTTATATTGAATCTTAGCAAGTGACAATTCGTTGGATAGGTAAACAACATAACTACGACTTCCATGGGATATTTTTGCATTCTCTAAAAATTCGGCCAAAATGGAGGTTAAGAAAATGTCCTCGTTAATTTCGGACATTACTCCTTTTCGACCCTTTTTTACTAGGAAGGCCATAAAGTGGCCGATTTGTATTGAATCTTTGCATGTGACAATTCGTTGGATAGGTATACAACATAACTACAACTTCCATGGGATATTTTTGCATTCTCTAAAAATTCGGACAAAATGGAGGTTAAGAAAATCTCCTCGTTTCGTTTTCGACCCTTTTTTACTAGGAAGGCCATAATGTGGCCGATTTGCATTGAATCTTAGCATGTGACAATTCGTTGGATAGGTAAACAACATAACTACGACTTCGATGGTATATTTTTGCATTCTCTAAAAATTCGGCCAAAATGGAGGTTAAAAAATCTCCTCGTTAATTTAGGACATTACTCGTTTTCGACCCTTTTTTACTAGGAAGGCCATAAAGTGGCCGATTTGTATTGAATCTTTGCATGTGACAATTCGTTGGATAGGTAAACAACATAACTACAACTTCCATGGGATATTTTTGCATTCTCTAAAAATTCGGACAAAATGGAGGTTAAGAAAATTTCCTCGTTAATTTAGGACATTACTCGTTTTCGACCCTTTTTTACTAGGAAGGCCATAATGTGGCCGATTTGCAATGAATCTTCGCATGTGACAATTTGTTGGATAGGTACACAACATAGCTACGACTGCCATGGTATGTTTTTGCATTCTCTAAAAATTCGGCCAAAATGGAGGTTAAAAAATCTCCTCGTTAATTTAGGACATTACTCGTTTTCGACCCTTTTTTACTTGGAATTCCATAATGTGGCCGATTTGCACTGAATCTTAGCATGTGACAATTCGTTGGATAGGTAAACAACATAACTACGACTTCCATGGGATATTTTTGCATTCTCTAAAAATTCGGACAAAATGGAGGTTAATAAAATTTCCTCGTTAATTTAGGACATTACTCGTTTTCGACCCTTTTTTACTTGGGAGGCCATAATGAGGCCGATTTGCACTGAATCTTAGCATGTGACAATTCGTTGGATAGGTAAACAACATAACTACGACTTCCATGGGATATTTTTGCATTCTCTAAAAATTCAGCCAAAATGGAGGTTAAGAAAATGTCCTCGTTAATTTCGGACATTACTCCTTTTCGACCCTTTTTTACTAGGAAGGCCATAAAGTGGCCGATTTGTATTGAATCTTAGCAAGTGACAATTCGTTGGATAGGTAAACAACATAACTACGACTTCCATGGGATATTTTTGCATTCTCTAAAAATTCGGACAAAATGGAGGTTAAGAAAATTTCCTTGTTAATTTAGGACATTACTCGTTTTCGACCCTTTTTTATTAGGAAGGCCATAAAGTGGCCGATTTGTATTGAATCTTAGCATGTGAAAATTCGTTGGATAGGTAAACAACATAACTACGACTTCCACGGGATATTTTTGTATTCTCAAAAAATTCGGCCAAAATGGAGGTTAAGAAAATCTCCTCGTTTCGTTTTCGACCCTTTTTTACTAGGAAGGCCATAATGTGGCCGATTTGCATTGAATCTTAGCATGTGACAATTCGTTGGATAGGTAAACAACATAACTACGACTTCGATGGTATATTTTTGCATTCTCTAAAAATTCGGCCAAAATGGAGGTTAAAAAATCTCCTCGTTAATTTAGGACATTACTCGTTTTCGACCCTTTTTTACTAGGAAGGCCATAGAGTGGCCGATTTGTATTGAATCTTTGCATGTGACAATTCGTTGGATAGGTAAACAACATAACTACAACTTCCATGGGATATTTTTGCATTCTCTAAAAATTCGGACAAAATGGAGGTTAAGAAAATTTCCTCGTTAATTTAGGACATTACTCGTTTTCGACCCTTTTTTACTAGGAAGGCCATAATGTGGCCGATTTGCATTGAATCTTCGCATGTGACAATTTGTTGGATAGGTACACAACATAGCTACGACTGCCATGGTATGTTTTTGCATTCTCTAAAAATTCGGCCAAAATGGAGGTTAAGATAATATCCTCGTTAATTTAGGACATTACTCATTTTCGACCCTTTTTTACTTGGAATTCCATAATGTGGCCGATTTGCACTGAATCTTAGCATGTGACAATTCGTTGGATAGGTAAACAACATAACTACGACTTCCATGGGATATTTTTGCATTCTCTAAAAATTCGGCCAAAATGGAGGTTAAAAAATCTCCTCATTAATTTAGGACATTACTCGTTTTTGACCCTTTTTTACTAGGAAGGCCATAAAGTGGCCGATTTGTATTGAATCTTTTCATGTGACAATTCGTTGGATAGGTAAACAACATAACTATGACTTCCATGGGATATTTTTGCATTCCCTAAAAATTCGGCCAAAATGGAGGTTAAGAAAATCTCCTCGTTAATTTAGGACATTACTCCTTTTCGACCCTTTTTTACTAGGAAGGCCATAAAGTGGCCGATTTCTATTGAATCTTAGCAAGTGACAATTCGTTGGATAGTTAAACAACATAAATACGACTTCCATGGGATATTTTTGCATTCTCTAAAAATTCGGACAAAATGGAGGTTAATAAAATTTCATCGTTAATTTAGGACATTACTCGTTTTCGACCCTTTTTTACTTGGAAGGCCATAATGTGGCCGATTTGCACTGAATCTTAGCATGTGACAATTCGTTAGATAGGTAAACAACATAACTACGACTTCCATGGGATATTTTTGCATTCTCTAAAAATTCGGCCAAAATGGAGGTTAAGAAAATCTCCTCGTTAATTTAGGACATTACTCCTTTTCGACCCTTTTTTACTAGGAAGGCCATAAAGTGGCCGATTTGTATTGAATCTTAGCAAGTGAAAATTCGTTGGATAGGTAAACAACATAACTACGACTTCCATGGGATATTTTTGCATTCTCTAAAAATTCGGACAAAATGGATGTTAGGAAAATTTCCTTGTTAATTTAGGACATTACTCGTTTTCGACCCTTTTTTATTAGGAAGGCCATAAAGTGGCCGATTTGTATTGAATCTTAGCATGTGAAAATTCGTTGGATAGGTAAACAACATAACTACGACTTCCACGGGATATTTTTGCATTCTCAAAAAATTCGGCCAAAATGGAGGTTAAGAAAATCTCCTCGTTTCGTTTTCGACCCTTTTTTACTAGGAAGGCCATAATGTGGCCGATTTGCATTGAATCTTAGCATGTGACAATTCGTTGGAGAGGTAAACAACATAACTACGACTTCCATGGTATATTTTTGCATTCTCTAAAAATTCGGCCAAAATGGAGGTTAAAAAATATCCTCGTTAATTTAGGACATTACTCGTTTTCGACCCTTTTTTACTAGGAAGGCCATAAAGTGGCCGATTTGTATTGAATCTTTGCATGTGACAATTCGTTGGATAGGTAAAAAACATAACTACGACTTCCATGGGATATTTTTGCATTCTCTAAAAATTCGGACAAAATGGAGGTTAAGAAAATATCCTCGTTAATTTAGGACATTACTCGTTTTCGACCCTTTTTTACTTGGAAGGCCATAATGTGGCCGATTTGCACTGAATCTTAGCATGTGACAATTCGTTGGATAGGTAAACAACATAACTACGACTTCCATGGGATATTTTTGCATTCTCTAAAAATTCGGCCAAAATGGAGGTTAAAAAATCTCCTCATTAATTTAGGACATTACTCGTTTTCGACCATTTTTTACTAGGAAGGCCATAAAGTGGCCGATTTGTATTGAATCTTAGCATGTGACAATTCGTTGGATAGGTAAACAACATAACAACGACTTCCATGTGATATTTTTGCATTCTCTAAAAATAAGACCAAAATGGAGGTTAAGAAAATCTCCTCGTTAATTTAGGACATTACTCGTTTTCGACCATTTTTTACTAGGAAGGCCATAATGTGGCCAATTTGCATTGAATCTTAGCATGTGACAATTCGTTGGATAGGTAACCAACATAACTACGACTTCCATGGGATATTTTTGCATTCCCTAAAAATTCGGCCAAAATGGAGGTTAAGAAAATCTCCTCGTTAATTTAGGACATTACTCCTTTTCGACCCTTTTTTATTAGGAAGGCCATAAAGTGGCCGATTTGTATTGAATCTTAGCATGTGACAATTCGTTGGATAGGTAAACAACATAACTACGACTTCCATGGGATATTTTTGCATTCTCTAAAAATTCCGACAAAATGGAGGTTAAGAAAATTTCCTCGTTAATTTAGGACATTACTCGTTTTCGACCCTTTTTTATTAGGAAGGCCATAAAGTGGCCGATTTGTATTGAATCTTAGCATGTGACAATTCGTTGGATAGGTAAACAATTGTATTGAATCTTAGCATGTGACAATTCGTTGGATAGGTAAACAACATAACAACGACTTCCATGTGATATTTTTGCATTCTCTAAAAATTAAGCCAAAATGGAGGTTAAGAAAATCTCCTCGTTAATTTAGGACATTACTCGTTTTCGACCATTTTTTACTAGGAAGGCCATAAAGTGGCCGATTTGTATTGAATCTTAGCATGTGACAATTCGTTGGATAGGTAAACAACATAACAACGACTTCCGTGGGGTATTTTTGCAATCTCTAAAAATTCGGCCAAAATGGAGGTTAAGAAAATCTCCTCGTTATTTTAGGAAATTACTGTTTTCGACCCTTTTTTACTAGGAAGGCCATAAAGTGGCCGATTTGTATTGAATCTGAGCATGTGACAATTCGTTGGATAGGTAAACAACATAGCTACGACTTCCATGGGATATTTTTGCATTCCCTAAAAATTCGGCCAAAATGGAGGTTAAGAAAATCTCCTCGTTAATTTAGGACATTACTCCTTTTCGACCCTTTTTTATTAGGAAGGCCATAAAGTGGCCGATTTGTATTGAATCTTAGCATGTGACAATTCGTTGGATAGGTAAACAACATAACTACGACTTCCATGGGATATTTTTGCATTCTCTAAAAATTCCGACAAAATGGAGGTTAAGAAAATTTCCTCGTTAATTTAGGACATTACTCGTTTTCGACCCTTTTTTATTAGGAAGGCCATAAAGTGGCCGATTTGTATTGAATCTTAGCATGTGACAATTCGTTGGATAGGTAAACAATTGTATTGAATCTTAGCATGTGACAATTCGTTGGATAGGTAAACAACATAACAACGACTTCCATGTGATATTTTTGCATTCTCTAAAAATTAAGCCAAAATGGAGGTTAAGAAAATCTCCTCGTTAATTTAGGACATTACTCGTTTTCGACCATTTTTTACTAGGAAGGCCATAAAGTGGCCGATTTGTATTGAATCTTAGCATGTGACAATTCGTTGGATAGGTAAACAACATAACAACGACTTCCCTGGGGTATTTTTGCAATCTCTAAAAATTCGGCCAAAATGGAGGTTAAGAAAATCTCCTCGTTATTTTAGGAAATTACTGTTTTCGACCCTTTTTTACTAGGAAGGCCATAAAGTGGCCGATTTGTATTGAATCTTAGCATGTGACAATTCGTTGGATAGGTAAACAACATAGCTACGACTTCCATGGGGTATTTTTGCATTCTCTAAAAATTCGGCCAAAATGGAGGTTAAGAAAATCTCCTCGTTAATTAGGACATTACTCGTTTTCGACCCTTTTTTACTAGGAAGGCCATAAAGTGGCCGGTTTGTATTTAATCTTAGCATGTGACAATTCGTTGGATAGGTAAACAACATAACAACGACTTCCATGGGATATTTTTGCATTCTCTGAAAATTAGGCCAAAATGGAGGTTAAGAAAATCTCCTCGTTAATTTAGGACATTACTCGTTTTCGACCATTTTTTACTAGGAAGGCCATAATGTGGCCGATTTGCATTGAATCTTAGCATGTGACAATTCGTTGGATAGGTAAACAACATAACTACGACTTCCATGGTATATTTTTGCATTCTCTAAAAATTCGGCCAAAATGGAGGTTAAGAAAATCTCCTCGTCAATTTAGGACATTACTCGTTTTCGACCATTTTTTACTAGGAAGGCCATAAAGTGGCCGATTTGTATTGAATCTTAGCATGTGACAATTCGTTGGATAGGTAAACAACATAACAACGACTTCCATGTGATATTTTTGCATTCTCTAAAAATAAGACCAAAATGGAGGTTAAGAAAATCTCCTCGTTAATTTAGGACATTACTCGTTTTCGACCATTTTTTACTAGGAAGGCCATAATGTGGCCAATTTGCATTGAATCTTAGCATGTGACAATTCGTTGGATAGGTAACCAACATAACTACGACTTCCATGGGATATTTTTGCATTCCCTAAAAATTCGGCCAAAATGGAGGTTAAGAAAATCTCCTCGTTAATTTAGGACATTACTCCTTTTCGACCCTTTTTTATTAGGAAGGCCATAAAGTGGCCGATTTGTATTGAATCTTAGCATGTGACAATTCGTTGGATAGGTAAACAACATAACTACGACTTCCATGGGATATTTTTGCATTCTCTAAAAATTCCGACAAAATGGAGGTTAAGAAAATTTCCTCGTTAATTTAGGACATTACTCGTTTTCGACCCTTTTTTATTAGGAAGGCCATAAAGTGGCCGATTTGTATTGAATCTTAGCATGTGACAATTCGTTGGATAGGTAAACAATTGTATTGAATCTTAGCATGTGACAATTCGTTGGATAGGTAAACAACATAACAACGACTTCCATGTGATATTTTTGCATTCTCTAAAAATTAAGCCAAAATGGAGGTTAAGAAAATCTCCTCGTTAATTTAGGACATTACTCGTTTTCGACCATTTTTTACTAGGAAGGCCATAAAGTGGCCGATTTGTATTGAATCTTAGCATGTGACAATTCGTTGGATAGGTAAACAACATAACAACGACTTCCATGGGGTATTTTTGCAATCTCTAAAAATTCGGCCAAAATGGAGGTTAAGAAAATCTCCTCGTTATTTTAGGAAATTACTGTTTTCGACCCTTTTTTACTAGGAAGGCCATAAAGTGGCCGATTTGTATTGAATCTTAGCATGTGACAATTCGTTGGATAGGTAAACAACATAGCTACGACTTCCATGGGGTATTTTTGCATTCTCTAAAAATTCGGCCAAAATGGAGGTTAAGAAAATCTCCTCGTTAATTAGGACATTACTCGTTTTCGACCCTTTTTTACTAGGAAGGCCATAAAGTGGCCGGTTTGTATTTAATCTTAGCATGTGACAATTCGTTGGATAGGTAAACAACATAACAACGACTTCCATGGGATATTTTTGCATTCTCTGAAAATTAGGCCAAAATGGAGGTTAAGAAAATCTCCTCGTTAATTTAGGACATTACTCGTTTTCGACCATTTTTTACTAGGAAGGCCATAATGTGGCCGATTTGCATTGAATCTTAGCATGTGACAATTCGTTGGATAGGTAAACAACATAACTACGACTTCCATGGTATATTTTTGCATTCTCTAAAAATTCGGCCAAAATGGAGGTTAAGAAAATCTCCTCGTCAATTTAGGACATTACTCGTTTTCGACCATTTTTTACTAGGAAGGCCATAAAGTGGCCGATTTGTATTGAATCTTAGCATGTGACAATTCGTTGGATAGGTAAACAACATAACAACGACTTCCATGTGATATTTTTGCATTCTCTAAAAATAAGACCAAAATGGAGGTTAAGAAAATCTCCTCGTTAATTTAGGACATTACTCGTTTTCGACCATTTTTTACTAGGAAGGCCATAATGTGGCCAATTTGCATTGAATCTTAGCATGTGACAATTCGTTGGATAGGTAACCAACATAACTACGACTTCCATGGGATATTTTTGCATTCCCTAAAAATTCGGCCAAAATGGAGGTTAAGAAAATCTCCTCGTTAATTTAGGACATTACTCCTTTTCGACCCTTTTTTATTAGGAAGGCCATAAAGTGGCCGATTTGTATTGAATCTTAGCATGTGACAATTCGTTGGATAGGTAAACAACATAACTACGACTTCCATGGGATATTTTTGCATTCTCTAAAAATTCCGACAAAATGGAGGTTAAGAAAATTTCCTCGTTAATTTAGGACATTACTCGTTTTCGACCCTTTTTTATTAGGAAGGCCATAAAGTGGCCGATTTGTATTGAATCTTAGCATGTGACAATTCGTTGGATAGGTAAACAATTGTATTGAATCTTAGCATGTGACAATTCGTTGGATAGGTAAACAACATAACAACGACTTCCATGTGATATTTTTGCATTCTCTAAAAATTAAGCCAAAATGGAGGTTAAGAAAATCTCCTCGTTAATTTAGGACATTACTCGTTTTCGACCATTTTTTACTAGGAAGGCCATAAAGTGGCCGATTTGTATTGAATCTTAGCATGTGACAATTCGTTGGATAGGTAAACAACATAACAACGACTTCCATGTGATATTTTTGCATTCTCTAAAAATCAGGCCAAAATGGAGGTTAAGAAAATCTCCTCGTTAATTTAGGACATTACTCGTTTTCGACCATTTTTTACTAGGAAGGCCATAATGTGGCCGATTTGCGTTGAATCTTAGCATGTGACAATTCGTTGGATAGGTAACCAACATAACTACGACTTCCGTGGGATATTTTTGCATTCTCTTAAAATTCGGCCAAAATGGACGTCAAGAAAATCTCCTCGTTAATTTAGGACATTACTCGTTTTCGACCATTTTTTACTAGGAAGGCCATAATGTGGCTGATTTGCATTGAATCTTAGCATGTGACAATTCGCTGGATAGGTAAACAACATAACTACGACTTCCATGGGATATTTTTGCATTGTCTAAAAATTCGGCCAAAATGGAGGACAAGAAAATCTCCTCGTTATTACTGTTTTCGACCCTTTTTTACTAGGAAGGCCATAAAGTGGCCGATTTATATTGAATCTTAGCATGTGACAATTCGTTGGATAGGTAAACAACATAACAACGACTTCCATGGGGTATTTTTGCAATCTCTAAAAATTCGGCCAAAATGGAGGTTAAGAAAATCTCCTCGTTATTTTAGGAAATTACTGTTTTCGACCCTTTTTTACTAGGAAGGCCATAAAGTGGCCGATTTGTATTGAATCTTAGCATGTGACAATTCGTTGGATAGGTAAACAACATAGCTACGACTTCCATGGGGTATTTTTGCATTCTCTAAAAATTCGGCCAAAATGGAGGTTAAGAAAATCTCCTCGTTAATTAGGACATTACTCGTTTTCGACCCTTTTTTACTAGGAAGGCCATAAAGTGGCCGGTTTGTATTTAATCTTAGCATGTGACAATTCGTTGGATAGGTAAACAACATAACAACGACTTCCATGGGATATTTTTGCATTCTCTGAAAATTAGGCCAAAATGGAGGTTAAGAAAATCTCCTCGTTAATTTAGGACATTACTCGTTTTCGACCATTTTTTACTAGGAAGGCCATAATGTGGCCGATTTGCATTGAATCTTAGCATGTGACAATTCGTTGGATAGGTAAACAACATAACTACGACTTCCATGGTATATTTTTGCATTCTCTAAAAATTCGGCCAAAATGGAGGTTAAGAAAATCTCCTCGTCAATTTAGGACATTACTCGTTTTCGACCATTTTTTACTAGGAAGGCCATAAAGTGGCCGATTTGTATTGAATCTTAGCATGTGACAATTCGTTGGATAGGTAAACAACATAACAACGACTTCCATGTGATATTTTTGCATTCTCTAAAAATAAGACCAAAATGGAGGTTAAGAAAATCTCCTCGTTAATTTAGGACATTACTCGTTTTCGACCATTTTTTACTAGGAAGGCCATAATGTGGCCAATTTGCATTGAATCTTAGCATGTGACAATTCGTTGGATAGGTAACCAACATAACTACGACTTCCGTGGGATATTTTTGCATTCTCTTAAAATTCGGCCAAAATGGACGTCAAGAAAATCTCCTCGTTAATTTTGGACATTACTCGTTTTCGACCATTTTTTACTAGGAAGGCCATAATGTGGCTGATATGCATTGAATCTTAGCATGTGACAATTCGCTGGATAGGTAAACAACATAACTACGACTTCCATGGTATATTTTTGCATTCTCTAAAAATTCAGCCAAAATGGAGGTTAAAAAATCTCCTCGTTAATTTAGAACATTACTCGTTTTCGACCCTTTTTTACTAGGAAGGCCATAAAGTGGCCGATTTGTATTGAATCTTTGCTTGTGACAATTCGTTGGATAGGTAAACAACATAACTACGACTTCCATGGGATATTTTTGCATTCTCTAAAAATTCGGACAAAATGGAGGTTAAGAAAATTTCCTCGTTAATTTAGGACATTACTCGTTTTCGACCCTTTTTTACTAGGAAGGCCATAATGTGGCCGATTTGCATTGAATCTTCGCATTTGACAATTTGTTGGATAGGTACACAACATAGCTACGACTGCCATGGTATGTTTTTGCATTCTCTAAAAATTCGGCCAAAATGGAGGTTAAGAAAATATCCTCGTTAATTTAGGACATTACCCGTTTTCGACCCTTTTTTACTTGGAAGGCCATAATGTGGCCGATTTGCACTGAATCTTAGCATGTGACAATTCGTTGGATAGGTAAACAACATAACTACGACTTCCATGGGATATTTTTGCATTCTCTAAAAATTCGGCCAAAATGGAGGTTAAAAAATCTCCTCATTAATTTAGGACATTACTCGTTTTCGACCCTTTTTTACTAGGAAGGCCATAAAGTGGCTGATTTGTATTGAATCTTTTCATGTGACAATTCGTTGGATAGGTAAACAACATAACTACGACTTCCATGGGATATTTTTGCATTCCCTAAAAATTCGGCCAAAATGGAGGTTAAGAAAATCGTTAATTTAGGACATTACTCCTTTTCGACCCTTTTTTATTAGGAAGGCCATAAAGTGGCCGATTTGTATTGAATCTTAGCATGTGACAATTCGTTGGATAGGTAAACAACATAACTACGACTTTCATGGGATATTTTTGCATTCTCTAAAAATTCGGACAAAATGGAGGTTAAGAAAATTTCCTCGTTAATTTAGGACATTACTCGTTTTCGACCCTTTTTTATTAGGAAGGCCATAAAGTGGCCGATTTGTATTGAATCTTAGCATGTGACAATTCGTTGGATAGGTAAACAATTGTATTGAATCTTAGCATGTGACAATTCGTTGGATAGGTAAACAACATAACAACGACTTCCATGTGATATTTTTGCATTCTCTAAAAATTAAGCCAAAATGGAGGTTAAGAAAATCTCCTCGTTAATTTAGGACATTACTCGTTTTCGACCATTTTTTACTAGGAAGGCCATAAAGTGGCCGATTTGTATTGAATCTTAGCATGTGACAATTCGTTGGATAGGTAAACAACATAACAACGACTTCCATGTGATATTTTTGCATTCTCTAAAAATCAGGCCAAAATGGAGGTTAAGAAAATCTCCTCGTTAATTTAGGACATTACTCGTTTTCGACCATTTTTTACTAGGAAGGCCATAATGTGGCCGATTTGCGTTGAATCTTAGCATGTGACAATTCGTTGGATAGGTAACCAACATAACTACGACTTCCGTGGGATATTTTTGCATTCTCTTAAAATTCGGCCAAAATGGACGTCAAGAAAATCTCCTCGTTAATTTAGGACATTACTCGTTTTCGACCATTTTTTACTAGGAAGGCCATAATGTGGCTGATTTGCATTGAATCTTAGCATGTGACAATTCACTGGATAGGTAAACAACATAACTACGACTTCCATGGGATATTTTTGCATTCTCTAAAAATTCGGCCAAAATGGAGGTTAAGAAAATCTCCTCGTTAATTTAGGACATTACTCGTTTTCGACCCTTTTTTACTAGGAAGGCCATAAAGTGGCCGGTTTGTATTTAATCTTAGCATGTGACAATTCGTTGGATAGGTAAACAACATAGCTACGACTTCCATGGGGTATTTTTGCATTCTCTAAAAATTCGGCCAAAATGGAGGTTAAGAAAATCTCCTCGTTAATTTAGGACATTACTCGTTTTCGACCCTTTTTTACTAGGAAGGCCATAAAGTGGCCGGTTTGTATTTAATCTTAGCATGTGACAATTCGTTGGATAGGTAAACAACATAACAACGACTTCCATGGGATATTTTTGCATTCTCTGAAAATTAGGCCAAAATGGAGGTTAAGAAAATCTCCTCGTTAATTTAGGACATTACTCGTTTTCGACCATTTTTTACTAGGAAGGCCATAATGTGGCCGATTTGCATTGAATCTTAGCATGTGACAATTCGTTGGATAGGTAAACAACATAACTACGACTTCCATGGTATATTTTTGCATTCTCTAAAAATTCGGCCAAAATGGAGGTTAAGAAAATCTCCTTGTCAATTTAGGACATTACTCGTTTTCGACCATTTTTTACTAGGAAGGCCATAAAGTGGCCGATTTGTATTGAATCTTAGCATGTGACAATTCGTTGGATAGGTAAACAACATAACAACGACTTCCATGTGATATTTTTGCATTCTCTAAAAATAAGACCAAAATGGAGGTTAAGAAAATCTCCTCGTTAATTTAGGACATTACTCGTTTTCGACCATTTTTTACTAGGAAGGCCATAATGTGGCCAATTTGCATTGAATCTTAGCATGTGACAATTCGTTGGATAGGTAACCAACATAACTACGACTTCCGTGGGATATTTTTGCATTCTCTTAAAATTTGGCCAAAATGGACGTCAAGAAAATCTCCTCGTTAATTTAGGACATTACTCGTTTTCGACCATTTTTTACTAGGAAGGCCATAATGTGGCTGATATGCATTGAATCTTAGCATGTGACAATTCGCTGGATAGGTAAACAACATAACTACGACTTCCATGGGATATTTTTGCATTCTCTAAAAATTCGGCCAAAATGGAGGACAAGAAAATCTCCTCGTTATTACTGTTTTCGACCCTTTTTTACTAGGAAGGCCATAAAGTGGCCGATTTATATTGAATCTTAGCATGTGACAATTCGTTGGATAGGTAAACAACATAACAACGACTTCCATGGGGTATGTTTGCATTCTCTAAAAATTCGGCCAAAATGGAGGTTAAGAAAATCTCCTCGTTATTTTAGGAAATTACTGTTTTCGACCCTTTTTTACTAGGAAGGCCATAAAGTGGCCGATTTGTATTGAATCTTAGCATGTGACAATTCGTTGGATAGGTAAACAACATAGCTACGACTTCCATGGGGTATTTTTGCATTCTCTAAAAATTCGGCCAAAATGGAGGTTAAGAAAATCTCCTCGTTAATTAGGACATTACTCGTTTTCGACCCTTTTTTACTAGGAAGGCCATAAAGTGGCCGGTTTGTATTTAATCTTAGCATGTGACAATTCGTTGGATAGGTAAACAACATAACAACGACTTCCATGGGATATTTTTGCATTCTCTGAAAATTAGGCCAAAATGGAGGTTAAGAAAATCTCCTCGTTAATTTAGGACATTACTCGTTTTCGACCATCTTTTACTAGGAAGGCCATAATGTGGCCGATTTGCATTGAATCTTAGCATGTGACAATTCGTTGGATAGGTAAACAACATAACTACGACTTCCATGGTATATTTTTGCATTCTCTAAAAATAAGACCAAAATGGAGGTTAAGAAAATCTCCTCGTTAATTTAGGACATTACTCGTTTTCGACCATTTTTTACTAGGAAGGCCATAAAGTGGCCGATTTGTATTGAATCTTAGCATGTGACAATTCGTTGGATAGGTAAACAACATAACAACGACTTCCATGTGATATTTTTGCATTCTCTAAAAATAAGACCAAAATGGAGGTTAAGAAAATCTCCTCGTTAATTTAGGACATTACTCGTTTTCGACCATTTTTTACTAGGAAGGCCATAATGTGGCCAATTTGCATTGAATCTTAGCATGTGACAATTCGTTGGATAGGTAACCAACATAACTACGACTTCCGTGGGATATTTTTGCATTCTCTTAAAATTCGGCCAAAATGGACGTCAAGAAAATCTCCTCGTTAATTTTGGACATTACTCGTTTTCGACCATTTTTTACTAGGAAGGCCATAATGTGGCTGATATGCATTGAATCTTAGCATGTGACAATTCGCTGGATAGGTAAACAACATAACTACGACTTCCATGGTATATTTTTGCATTCTCTAAAAATTCAGCCAAAATGGAGGTTAAAAAATCTCCTCGTTAATTTAGGACATTACTCGTTTTCGACCCTTTTTTACTAGGAAGGCCATAAAGTGGCCGATTTGTATTGAATCTTTGCATGTGACAATTCGTTGGATAGGTAAACAACATAACTACGACTTCCATGGGATATTTTTGCATTCTCTAAAAATTCGGACAAAATGGAGGTTAAGAAAATTTCCTCGTTAATTTAGGACATTACTCGTTTTCGACCCTTTTTTACTAGGAAGGCCATAATGTGGCCGATTTGCATTGAATCTTCGCATTTGACAATTTGTTGGATAGGTACACAACATAGCTACGACTGCCATGGTATGTTTTTGCATTCTCTAAAAATTCGGCCAAAATGGAGGTTAAGAAAATATCCTCGTTAATTTAGGACATTACCCGTTTTCGACCCTTTTTTACTTGGAAGGCCATAATGTGGCCGATTTGCACTGAATCTTAGCATGTGACAATTCGTTGGATAGGTAAACAACATAACTACGACTTCCATGGGATATTTTTGCATTCTCTAAAAATTCGGCCAAAATGGAGGTTAAAAAATCTCCTCATTAATTTAGGACATTACTCGTTTTCGACCCTTTTTTACTAGGAAGGCCATAAAGTGGCTGATTTGTATTGAATCTTTTCATGTGACAATTCGTTGGATAGGTAAACAACATAACTACGACTTCCATGGGATATTTTTGCATTCCCTAAAAATTCGGCCAAAATGGAGGTTAAGAAAATCGTTAATTTAGGACATTACTCCTTTTCGACCCTTTTTTATTAGGAAGGCCATAAAGTGGCCGATTTGTATTGAATCTTAGCATGTGACAATTCGTTGGATAGGTAAACAACATAACTACGACTTTCATGGGATATTTTTGCATTCTCTAAAAATTCGGACAAAATGGAGGTTAAGAAAATTTCCTCGTTAATTTAGGACATTACTCGTTTTCGACCCTTTTTTATTAGGAAGGCCATAAAGTGGCCGATTTGTATTGAATCTTAGCATGTGACAATTCGTTGGATAGGTAAACAATTGTATTGAATCTTAGCATGTGACAATTCGTTGGATAGGTAAACAACATAACAACGACTTCCATGTGATATTTTTGCATTCTCTAAAAATTAAGCCAAAATGGAGGTTAAGAAAATCTCCTCGTTAATTTAGGACATTACTCGTTTTCGACCATTTTTTACTAGGAAGGCCATAAAGTGGCCGATTTGTATTGAATCTTAGCCTGTGACAATTCGTTGGATAGGTAAACAACATAACAACGACTTCCATGTGATATTTTTGCATTCTCTAAAAATCAGGCCAAAATGGAGGTTAAGAAAATCTCCTCGTTAATTTAGGACATTACTCGTTTTCGACCATTTTTTACTAGGAAGGCCATAATGTGGCCGATTTGCGTTGAATCTTAGCATGTGACAATTCGTTGGATAGGTAACCAACATAACTACGACTTCCGTGGGATATTTTTGCATTCTCTTAAAATTCGGCCAAAATGGACGTCAAGAAAATCTCCTCGTTAATTTAGGACATTACTCGTTTTCGACCATTTTTTACTAGGAAGGCCATAATGTGGCTGATTTGCATTGAATCTTAGCATGTGACAATTCACTGGATAGGTAAACAACATAACTACGACTTCCATGGGATATTTTTGCATTCTCTAAAAATTCGGCCAAAATGGAGGTTAAGAAAATCTCCTCGTTAATTTAGGACATTACTCGTTTTCGACCCTTTTTTACTAGGAAGGCCATAAAGTGGCCGGTTTGTATTTAATCTTAGCATGTGACAATTCGTTGGATAGGTAAACAACATAGCTACGACTTCCATGGGGTATTTTTGCATTCTCTAAAAATTCGGCCAAAATGGAGGTTAAGAAAATCTCCTCGTTAATTTAGGACATTACTCGTTTTCGACCCTTTTTTACTAGGAAGGCCATAAAGTGGCCGGTTTGTATTTAATCTTAGCATGTGACAATTCGTTGGATAGGTAAACAACATAACAACGACTTCCATGGGATATTTTTGCATTCTCTGAAAATTAGGCCAAAATGGAGGTTAAGAAAATCTCCTCGTTAATTTAGGACATTACTCGTTTTCGACCATTTTTTACTAGGAAGGCCATAATGTGGCCGATTTGCATTGAATCTTAGCATGTGACAATTCGTTGGATAGGTAAACAACATAACTACGACTTCCATGGTATATTTTTGCATTCTCTAAAAATTCGGCCAAAATGGAGGTTAAGAAAATCTCCTCGTCAATTTAGGACATTACTCGTTTTCGACCATTTTTTACTAGGAAGGCCATAAAGTGGCCGATTTGTATTGAATCTTAGCATGTGACAATTCGTTGGATAGGTAAACAACATAACAACGACTTCCACGTGATATTTTTGCATTCTCTAAAAATAAGACCAAAATGGAGGTTAAGAAAATCTCCTCGTTAATTTAGGACATTACTCGTTTTCGACCATCTTTTACTAGGAAGGCCATAATGTGGCCGATTTGCATTGAATCTTAGCATGTGACAATTCGTTGGATAGGTAAACAACATAACTACGACTTCCATGGTATATTTTTGCATTCTCTAAAAATAAGACCAAAATGGAGGTTAAGAAAATCTCCTCGTTAATTTAGGACATTACTCGTTTTCGACCATTTTTTACTAGGAAGGCCATAAAGTGGCCGATTTGTATTGAATCTTAGCATGTGACAATTCGTTGGATAGGTAAACAACATAACAACGACTTCCATGTGATATTTTTGCATTCTCTAAAAATAAGACCAAAATGGAGGTTAAGAAAATCTCCTCGTTAATTTAGGACATTACTCGTTTTCGACCATTTTTTACTAGGAAGGCCATAATGTGGCCAATTTGCATTGAATCTTAGCATGTGACAATTCGTTGGATAGGTAACCAACATAACTACGACTTCCGTGGGATATTTTTGCATTCTCTTAAAATTCGGCCAAAATGGACGTCAAGAAAATCTCCTCGTTAATTTTGGACATTACTCGTTTTCGACCATTTTTTACTAGGAAGGCCATAATGTGGCTGATATGCATTGAATCTTAGCATGTGACAATTCGCTGGATAGGTAAACAACATAACTACGACTTCCATGGTATATTTTTGCATTCTCTAAAAATTCAGCCAAAATGGAGGTTAAAAAATCTCCTCGTTAATTTAGGACATTACTCGTTTTCGACCCTTTTTTACTAGGAAGGCCATAAAGTGGCCGATTTGTATTGAATCTTTGCATGTGACAATTCGTTGGATAGGTAAACAACATAACTACGACTTCCATGGGATATTTTTGCATTCTCTAAAAATTCGGACAAAATGGAGGTTAAGAAAATTTCCTCGTTAATTTAGGACATTACTCGTTTTCGACCCTTTTTTACTAGGAAGGCCATAATGTGGCCGATTTGCATTGAATCTTCGCATTTGACAATTTGTTGGATAGGTACACAACATAGCTACGACTGCCATGGTATGTTTTTGCATTCTCTAAAAATTCGGCCAAAATGGAGGTTAAGAAAATATCCTCGTTAATTTAGGACATTACCCGTTTTCGACCCTTTTTTACTTGGAAGGCCATAATGTGGCCGATTTGCACTGAATCTTAGCATGTGACAATTCGTTGGATAGGTAAACAACATAACTACGACTTCCATGGGATATTTTTGCATTCTCTAAAAATTCGGCCAAAATGGAGGTTAAAAAATCTCCTCATTAATTTAGGACATTACTCGTTTTCGACCCTTTTTTACTAGGAAGGCCATAAAGTGGCTGATTTGTATTGAATCTTTTCATGTGACAATTCGTTGGATAGGTAAACAACATAACTACGACTTCCATGGGATATTTTTGCATTCCCTAAAAATTCGGCCAAAATGGAGGTTAAGAAAATCGTTAATTTAGGACATTACTCCTTTTCGACCCTTTTTTATTAGGAAGGCCATAAAGTGGCCGATTTGTATTGAATCTTAGCATGTGACAATTCGTTGGATAGGTAAACAACATAACTACGACTTTCATGGGATATTTTTGCATTCTCTAAAAATTCGGACAAAATGGAGGTTAAGAAAATTTCCTCGTTAATTTAGGACATTACTCGTTTTCGACCCTTTTTTATTAGGAAGGCCATAAAGTGGCCGATTTGTATTGAATCTTAGCATGTGACAATTCGTTGGATAGGTAAACAATTGTATTGAATCTTAGCATGTGACAATTCGTTGGATAGGTAAACAACATAACAACGACTTCCATGTGATATTTTTGCATTCTCTAAAAATTAAGCCAAAATGGAGGTTAAGAAAATCTCCTCGTTAATTTAGGACATTACTCGTTTTCGACCATTTTTTACTAGGAAGGCCATAAAGTGGCCGATTTGTATTGAATCTTAGCCTGTGACAATTCGTTGGATAGGTAAACAACATAACAACGACTTCCATGTGATATTTTTGCATTCTCTAAAAATCAGGCCAAAATGGAGGTTAAGAAAATCTCCTCGTTAATTTAGGACATTACTCGTTTTCGACCATTTTTTACTAGGAAGGCCATAATGTGGCCGATTTGCGTTGAATCTTAGCATGTGACAATTCGTTGGATAGGTAACCAACATAACTACGACTTCCGTGGGATATTTTTGCATTCTCTTAAAATTCGGCCAAAATGGACGTCAAGAAAATCTCCTCGTTAATTTAGGACATTACTCGTTTTCGACCATTTTTTACTAGGAAGGCCATAATGTGGCTGATTTGCATTGAATCTTAGCATGTGACAATTCACTGGATAGGTAAACAACATAACTACGACTTCCATGGGATATTTTTGCATTCTCTAAAAATTCGGCCAAAATGGAGGTTAAGAAAATCTCCTCGTTAATTTAGGACATTACTCGTTTTCGACCCTTTTTTACTAGGAAGGCCATAAAGTGGCCGGTTTGTATTTAATCTTAGCATGTGACAATTCGTTGGATAGGTAAACAACATAGCTACGACTTCCATGGGGTATTTTTGCATTCTCTAAAAATTCGGCCAAAATGGAGGTTAAGAAAATCTCCTCGTTAATTTAGGACATTACTCGTTTTCGACCCTTTTTTACTAGGAAGGCCATAAAGTGGCCGGTTTGTATTTAATCTTAGCATGTGACAATTCGTTGGATAGGTAAACAACATAACAACGACTTCCATGGGATATTTTTGCATTCTCTGAAAATTAGGCCAAAATGGAGGTTAAGAAAATCTCCTCGTTAATTTAGGACATTACTCGTTTTCGACCATTTTTTACTAGGAAGGCCATAATGTGGCCGATTTGCATTGAATCTTAGCATGTGACAATTCGTTGGATAGGTAAACAACATAACTACGACTTCCATGGTATATTTTTGCATTCTCTAAAAATTCGGCCAAAATGGAGGTTAAGAAAATCTCCTCGTCAATTTAGGACATTACTCGTTTTCGACCATTTTTTACTAGGAAGGCCATAAAGTGGCCGATTTGTATTGAATCTTAGCATGTGACAATTCGTTGGATAGGTAAACAACATAACAACGACTTCCACGTGATATTTTTGCATTCTCTAAAAATAAGACCAAAATGGAGGTTAAGAAAATCTCCTCGTTAATTTAGGACATTACTCGTTTTCGACCATTTTTTACTAGGAAGGCCATAATGTGGCCAATTTGCATTGAATCTTAGCATGTGACAATTCGTTGGATAGGTAACCAACATAACTACGACTTCCGTGGGATATTTTTGCATTCTCTTAAAATTCGGCCAAAATGGACGTCAAGAAAATCTCCTCGTTAATTTAGGACATTACTCGTTTTCGACCATTTTTTACTAGGAAGGCCATAATGTGGCTGATATGCATTGAATCTTAGCATGTGACAATTCGCTGGATAGGTAAACAACATAACTACGACTTCCATGGGATATTTTTGCATTCTCTAAAAATTCGGCCAAAATGGAGGTTAAAAAATCTCCTCATTAATTTAGGACATTACTCGTTTTCGACCCTTTTTTACTAGGAAGGCCATAAAGTGGCCGATTTGTATTGAATCTTTTCATGTGACAATTCGTTGGATAGGTAAACAACATAACTACGACTTCCATGGGATATTTTTGCATTCCCTAAAAATTCGGCCAAAATGGAGGTTAAGAAAATCTCCTCGTTAATTTAGGACATTACTCCTTTTCGACCCTTTTTTATTAGGAAGGCCATAAAGTGGCCGATTTGTATTGAATCTTAGCATGTGACAATTCGTTGGATAGGTAAACAACATAACTACGACTTCCATGGGATATTTTTGCATTCTCTTAAAATTCGGCCAAAATGGACGTCAAGAAAATCTCCTCGTTAATTTAGGACATTACTCGTTTTCGACCATTTTTTACTAGGAAGGCCATAATGTGGCTGATTTGCATTGAATCTTAGCATGTGACAATTCACTGGATAGGTAAACAACATAACTACGACTTCCATGGGATATTTTTGCATTCTCTAAAAATTCGGCCAAAATGGAGGTTAAGAAAATCTCCTCGTTAATTTAGGACATTACTCGTTTTCGACCCTTTTTTACTAGGAAGGCCATAAAGTGGCCGGTTTGTATTTAATCTTAGCATGTGACAATTCGTTGGATAGGTAAACAACATAGCTACGACTTCCATGGGGTATTTTTGCATTCTCTAAAAATTCGGCCAAAATGGAGGTTAAGAAAATCTCCTCGTTAATTTAGGACATTACTCGTTTTCGACCCTTTTTTACTAGGAAGGCCATAAAGTGGCCGGTTTGTATTTAATCTTAGCATGTGACAATTCGTTGGATAGGTAAACAACATAACAACGACTTCCATGGGATATTTTTGCATTCTCTGAAAATTAGGCCAAAATGGAGGTTAAGAAAATCTCCTCGTTAATTTAGGACATTACTCGTTTTCGACCATTTTTTACTAGGAAGGCCATAATGTGGCCGATTTGCATTGAATCTTAGCATGTGACAATTCGTTGGATAGGTAAACAACATAACTACGACTTCCATGGTATATTTTTGCATTCTCTAAAAATTCGGCCAAAATGGAGGTTAAGAAAATCTCCTCGTCAATTTAGGACATTACTCGTTTTCGACCATTTTTTACTAGGAAGGCCATAAAGTGGCCGATTTGTATTGAATCTTAGCATGTGACAATTCGTTGGATAGGTAAACAACATAACAACGACTTCCACGTGATATTTTTGCATTCTCTAAAAATAAGACCAAAATGGAGGTTAAGAAAATCTCCTCGTTAATTTAGGACATTACTCGTTTTCGACCATTTTTTACTAGGAAGGCCATAATGTGGCCAATTTGCATTGAATCTTAGCATGTGACAATTCGTTGGATAGGTAACCAACATAACTACGACTTCCGTGGGATATTTTTGCATTCTCTTAAAATTCGGCCAAAATGGACGTCAAGAAAATCTCCTCGTTAATTTAGGACATTACTCGTTTTCGACCATTTTTTACTAGGAAGGCCATAATGTGGCTGATATGCATTGAATCTTAGCATGTGACAATTCGCTGGATAGGTAAACAACATAACTACGACTTCCATGGGATATTTTTGCATTCTCTAAAAATTCGGCCAAAATGGAGGTTAAAAAATCTCCTCATTAATTTAGGACATTACTCGTTTTCGACCCTTTTTTACTAGGAAGGCCATAAAGTGGCCGATTTGTATTGAATCTTTTCATGTGACAATTCGTTGGATAGGTAAACAACATAACTACGACTTCCATGGGATATTTTTGCATTCCCTAAAAATTCGGCCAAAATGGAGGTTAAGAAAATCTCCTCGTTAATTTAGGACATTACTCCTTTTCGACCCTTTTTTATTAGGAAGGCCATAAAGTGGCCGATTTGTATTGAATCTTAGCATGTGACAATTCGTTGGATAGGTAAACAACATAACTACGACTTCCATGGGATATTTTTGCATTCTCTAAAAATTCGGACAAAATGGAGGTTAAGAAAATTTCCTCGTTAATTTAGGACATTACTCGTTTTCGACCCTTTTTTATTAGGAAGGCCATAAAGTGGCCGATTTGTATTGAATCTTAGCATGTGACAATTCGTTGGATAGGTAAACAATTGTATTGAATCTTAGCATGTGACAATTCGTTGGATAGGTAAACAACATAACAACGACTTCCATGTGATATTTTTGCATTCTCTAAAAATTAAGCCAAAATGGAGGTTAAGAAAATCTCCTCGTTAATTTAGGACATTACTCGTTTTCGACCATTTTTTACTAGGAAGGCCATAAAGTGGCCGATTTGTATTGAATCTTAGCCTGTGACAATTCGTTGGATAGGTAAACAACATAACAACGACTTCCATGTGATATTTTTGCATTCTCTAAAAATCAGGCCAAAATGGAGGTTAAGAAAATCTCCTCGTTAATTTAGGACATTACTCGTTTTCGACCATTTTTTACTAGGAAGGCCATAATGTGGCCGATTTGCGTTGAATCTTAGCATGTGACAATTCGTTGGATAGGTAACCAACATAACTACGACTTCCGTGGGATATTTTTGCATTCTCTTAAAATTCGGCCAAAATGGACGTCAAGAAAATCTCCTCGTTAATTTAGGACATTACTCGTTTTCGACCATTTTTTACTAGGAAGGCCATAATGTGGCTGATTTGCATTGAATCTTAGCATGTGACAATTCACTGGATAGGTAAACAACATAACTACGACTTCCATGGGATATTTTTGCATTCTCTAAAAATTCGGCCAAAATGGAGGTTAAGAAAATCTCCTCGTTAATTTAGGACATTACTCGTTTTCGACCCTTTTTTACTAGGAAGGCCATAAAGTGGCCGGTTTGTATTTAATCTTAGCATGTGACAATTCGTTGGATAGGTAAACAACATAGCTACGACTTCCATGGGGTATTTTTGCATTCTCTAAAAATTCGGCCAAAATGGAGGTTAAGAAAATCTCCTCGTTAATTTAGGACATTACTCGTTTTCGACCCTTTTTTACTAGGAAGGCCATAAAGTGGCCGGTTTGTATTTAATCTTAGCATGTGACAATTCGTTGGATCGGTAAACAACATAACAACGACTTCCATGGGATATTTTTGCATTCTCTGAAAATTAGGCCAAAATGGAGGTTAAGAAAATCTCCTCGTTAATTTAGGACATTACTCGTTTTCGACCATTTTTTACTAGGAAGGCCATAATGTGGCCGATTTGCATTGAATCTTAGCATGTGACAATTCGTTGGATAGGTAAACAACATAACTACGACTTCCATGGTATATTTTTGTATTCTCTAAAAATTCGGCCAAAATGGAGGTTAAGAAAATCTCCTCGTCAATTTAGGACATTACTCGTTTTCGACCATTTTTTACTAGGAAGGCCATAAAGTGGCCGATTTGTATTGAATCTTAGCATGTGACAATTCGTTGGATAGGTAAACAACATAACAACGACTTCCATGTGATATTTTTGCATTCTCTAAAAATAAGACCAAAATGGAGGTTAAGAAAATCTCCTCGTTAATTTAGGACATTACTCGTTTTCGACCATTTTTTACTAGGAAGGCCATAATGTGGCCAATTTGCATTGAATCTTAGCATGTGACAATTCGTTGGATAGGTAACCAACATAACTACGACTTCCGTGGGATATTTTTGCATTCTCTTAAAATTCGGCCAAAATGGACGTCAAGAAAATCTCCTCGTTAATTTAGGACATTACTCGTTTTCGACCATTTTTTACTAGGAAGGCCATAATGTGGCTGATATGCATTGAATCTTAGCATGTGACAATTCGCTGGATAGGTAAACAACATAACTACGACTTCCATGGGATATTTTTGCATTCTCTAAAAATTCGGCCAAAATGGAGGTTAAAAAATCTCCTCATTAATTTAGGACATTACTCGTTTTCGACCCTTTTTTACTAGGAAGGCCATAAAGTGGCCGATTTGTATTGAATCTTTTCATGTGACAATTCGTTGGATAGGTAAACAACATAACTACGACTTCCATGGGATATTTTTGCATTCCCTAAAAATTCGGCCAAAATGGAGGTTAAGAAAATCTCCTCGTTAATTTAGGACATTACTCCTTTTCGACCCTTTTTTATTAGGAAGGCCATAAAGTGGCCGATTTGTATTGAATCTTAGCATGTGACAATTCGTTGGATAGGTAAACAACATAACTACGACTTCCATGGGATATTTTTGCATTCTCTAAAAATTCGGACAAAATGGAGGTTAAGAAAATTTCCTCGTTAATTTAGGACATTACTCGTTTTCGACCCTTTTTTATTAGGAAGGCCATAAAGTGGCCGATTTGTATTGAATCTTAGCATGTGACAATTCGTTGGATAGGTAAACAACATAACTACGACTTCCATGGGATATTTTTGCATTCTCTAAAAATTCGGACAAAATGGAGGTTAAGAAAATTTCCTCGTTAATTTAGGACATTACTCGTTTTCGACCCTTTTTTATTAGGAAGGCCATAAAGTGGCCGATTTGTATTGAATCTTAGCATGTGACAATTCGTTGGATAGGTAAACAATTGTATTGAATCTTAGCATGTGACAATTCGTTGGATAGGTAAACAACATAACAACGACTTCCATGTGATATTTTTGCATTCTCTAAAAATTAAGCCAAAATGGAGGTTAAGAAAATCTCCTCGTTAATTTAGGACATTACTCGTTTTCGACCATTTTTTACTAGGAAGGCCATAAAGTGGCCGATTTGTATTGAATCTTAGCCTGTGACAATTCGTTGGATAGGTAAACAACATAACAACGACTTCCATGTGATATTTTTGCATTCTCTAAAAATCAGGCCAAAATGGAGGTTAAGAAAATCTCCTCGTTAATTTAGGACATTACTCGTTTTCGACCATTTTTTACTAGGAAGGCCATAATGTGGCCGATTTGCGTTGAATCTTAGCATGTGACAATTCGTTGGATAGGTAACCAACATAACTACGACTTCCGTGGGATATTTTTGCATTCTCTTAAAATTCGGCCAAAATGGACGTCAAGAAAATCTCCTCGTTAATTTAGGACATTACTCGTTTTCGACCATTTTTTACTAGGAAGGCCATAATGTGGCTGATTTGCATTGAATCTTAGCATGTGACAATTCACTGGATAGGTAAACAACATAACTACGACTTCCATGGGATATTTTTGCATTCTCTAAAAATTCGGCCAAAATGGAGGTTAAGAAAATCTCCTCGTTAATTTAGGACATTACTCGTTTTCGACCCTTTTTTACTAGGAAGGCCATAAAGTGGCCGGTTTGTATTTAATCTTAGCATGTGACAATTCGTTGGATAGGTAAACAACATAGCTACGACTTCCATGGGGTATTTTTGCATTCTCTAAAAATTCGGCCAAAATGGAGGTTAAGAAAATCTCCTCGTTAATTTAGGACATTACTCGTTTTCGACCCTTTTTTACTAGGAAGGCCATAAAGTGGCCGGTTTGTATTTAATCTTAGCATGTGACAATTCGTTGGATAGGTAAACAACATAGCTACGACTTCCATGGGGTATTTTTGCATTCTCTAAAAATTCGGCCAAAATGGAGGTTAAAAAATCTCCTCATTAATTTAGGACATTACTCGTTTTCGACCCTTTTTTACTAGGAAGGCCATAAAGTGGCCGATTTGTATTGAATCTTTTCATGTGACAATTCGTTGGATAGGTAAACAACATAACTACGACTTCCATGGGATATTTTTGCATTCCCTAAAAATTCGGCCAAAATGGAGGTTAAGAAAATCTCCTCGTTAATTTAGGACATTACTCCTTTTCGACCCTTTTTTATTAGGAAGGCCATAAAGTGGCCGATTTGTATTGAATCTTAGCATGTGACAATTCGTTGGATAGGTAAACAACATAACTACGACTTCCATGGGATATTTTTGCATTCTCTAAAAATTCGGACAAAATGGAGGTTAAGAAAATTTCCTCGTTAATTTAGGACATTACTCGTTTTCGACCCTTTTTTATTAGGAAGGCCATAAAGTGGCCGATTTGTATTGAATCTTAGCATGTGACAATTCGTTGGATAGGTAAACAACATAACTACGACTTCCATGGGATATTTTTGCATTCTCTAAAAATTCGGACAAAATGGAGGTTAAGAAAATTTCCTCGTTAATTTAGGACATTACTCGTTTTCGACCCTTTTTTATTAGGAAGGCCATAAAGTGGCCGATTTGTATTGAATCTTAGCATGTGACAATTCGTTGGATAGGTAAACAATTGTATTGAATCTTAGCATGTGACAATTCGTTGGATAGGTAAACAACATAACAACGACTTCCATGTGATATTTTTGCATTCTCTAAAAATTAAGCCAAAATGGAGGTTAAGAAAATCTCCTCGTTAATTTAGGACATTACTCGTTTTCGACCATTTTTTACTAGGAAGGCCATAAAGTGGCCGATTTGTATTGAATCTTAGCCTGTGACAATTCGTTGGATAGGTAAACAACATAACAACGACTTCCATGTGATATTTTTGCATTCTCTAAAAATCAGGCCAAAATGGAGGTTAAGAAAATCTCCTCGTTAATTTAGGACATTACTCGTTTTCGACCATTTTTTACTAGGAAGGCCATAATGTGGCCGATTTGCGTTGAATCTTAGCATGTGACAATTCGTTGGATAGGTAACCAACATAACTACGACTTCCGTGGGATATTTTTGCATTCTCTTAAAATTCGGCCAAAATGGACGTCAAGAAAATCTCCTCGTTAATTTAGGACATTACTCGTTTTCGACCATTTTTTACTAGGAAGGCCATAATGTGGCTGATTTGCATTGAATCTTAGCATGTGACAATTCACTGGATAGGTAAACAACATAACTACGACTTCCATGGGATATTTTTGCATTCTCTAAAAATTCGGCCAAAATGGAGGTTAAGAAAATCTCCTCGTTAATTTAGGACATTACTCGTTTTCGACCCTTTTTTACTAGGAAGGCCATAAAGTGGCCGGTTTGTATTTAATCTTAGCATGTGACAATTCGTTGGATAGGTAAACAACATAGCTACGACTTCCATGGGGTATTTTTGCATTCTCTAAAAATTCGGCCAAAATGGAGGTTAAGAAAATCTCCTCGTTAATTTAGGACATTACTCGTTTTCGACCCTTTTTTACTAGGAAGGCCATAAAGTGGCCGGTTTGTATTTAATCTTAGCATGTGACAATTCGTTGGATAGGTAAACAACATAACAACGACTTCCATGGGATATTTTTGCATTCTCTGAAAATTAGGCCAAAATGGAGGTTAAGAAAATCTCCTCGTTAATTTAGGACATTACTCGTTTTCGACCATTTTTTACTAGGAAGGCCATAATGTGGCCGATTTGCATTGAATCTTAGCATGTGACAATTCGTTGGATAGGTAAACAACATAACTACGACTTCCATGGTATATTTTTGCATTCTCTAAAAATTCGGCCAAAATGGAGGTTAAGAAAATCTCCTCGTCAATTTAGGACATTACTCGTTTTCGACCATTTTTTACTAGGAAGGCCATAAAGTGGCCGATTTGTATTGAATCTTAGCATGTGACAATTCGTTGGATAGGTAAACAACATAACAACGACTTCCATGTGATATTTTTGCATTCTCTAAAAATAAGACCAAAATGGAGGTTAAGAAAATCTCCTCGTTAATTTAGGACATTACTCGTTTTCGACCATTTTTTACTAGGAAGGCCATAATGTGGCCAATTTGCATTGAATCTTAGCATGTGACAATTCGTTGGATAGGTAACCAACATAACTACGACTTCCGTGGGATATTTTTGCATTCTCTTAAAATTCGGCCAAAATGGACGTCAAGAAAATCTCCTCGTTAATTTAGGACATTACTCGTTTTCGACCATTTTTTACTAGGAAGGCCATAATGTGGCTGATATGCATTGAATCTTAGCATGTGACAATTCGCTGGATAGGTAAACAACATAACTACGACTTCCATGGGATATTTTTGCATTCTCTAAAAATTCGGCCAAAATGGAGGTTAAAAAATCTCCTCATTAATTTAGGACATTACTCGTTTTCGACCCTTTTTTACTAGGAAGGCCATAAAGTGGCCGATTTGTATTGAATCTTTTCATGTGACAATTCGTTGGATAGGTAAACAACATAACTACGACTTCCATGGGATATTTTTGCATTCCCTAAAAATTCGGCCAAAATGGAGGTTAAGAAAATCTCCTCGTTAATTTAGGACATTACTCCTTTTCGACCCTTTTTTATTAGGAAGGCCATAAAGTGGCCGATTTGTATTGAATCTTAGCATGTGACAATTCGTTGGATAGGTAAACAACATAACTACGACTTCCATGGGATATTTTTGCATTCTCTAAAAATTCGGACAAAATGGAGGTTAAGAAAATTTCCTCGTTAATTTAGGACATTACTCGTTTTCGACCCTTTTTTATTAGGAAGGCCATAAAGTGGCCGATTTGTATTGAATCTTAGCATGTGACAATTCGTTGGATAGGTAAACAATTGTATTGAATCTTAGCATGTGACAATTCGTTGGATAGGTAAACAACATAACAACGACTTCCATGTGATATTTTTGCATTCTCTAAAAATTAAGCCAAAATGGAGGTTAAGAAAATCTCCTCGTTAATTTAGGACATTACTCGTTTTCGACCATTTTTTACTAGGAAGGCCATAAAGTGGCCGATTTGTATTGAATCTTAGCATGTGACAATTCGTTGAATAGGTAAACAACATAACAACGACTTCCATGTGATATTTTTGCATTCTCTAAAAATCAGGCCAAAATGGAGGTTAAGAAAATCTCCTCGTTAATTTAGGACATTACTCGTTTTCGACCATTTTTTACTAGGAAGGCCATAATGTGGCCGATTTGCGTTGAATCTTAGCATGTGACAATTCGTTGGATAGGTAACCAACATAACTACGACTTCCGTGGGATATTTTTGCATTCTCTTAAAATTCGGCCAAAATGGACGTCAAGAAAATCTCCTCGTTAATTTAGGACATTACTCGTTTTCGACCATTTTTTACTAGGAAGGCCATAATGTGGCTGATTTGCATTGAATCTTAGCATGTGACAATTCACTGGATAGGTAAACAACATAACTACGACTTCCATGGGATATTTTTGCATTCTCTAAAAATTCGGCCAAAATGGAGGACAAGAAAATCTCCTCGTTATTACTGTTTTCGACCCTTTTTTACTAGGAAGGCCATAAAGTGGCCGATTTATATTGAATCTTAGCATGTGATAATTCGTTGGATAGGTAAACAACATAACAACGACTTCCATGGGGTATTTTTGCATTCTCTAAAAATTCGGCCAAAATGGAGGTTAAGAAAATCTCCTCGTTATTTTAGGAAACTACTGTTTTCGACCCTTTTTTACTAGGAAGGCCATAAAGTGGCCGATTTGTATTGAATCTTAGCATGTGACAATTCGTTGGATAGGTAAACAACATAGCTACGACTTCCATGGGGTATTTTTGCATTCTCTAAAAATTCGGCCAAAATGGAGGTTAAGAAAATCTCCTCGTTAATTTAGGACATTACTCGTTTTCGACCCTTTTTTACTAGGAAGGCCATAAAGTGGCCGGTTTGTATTTAATCTTAGCATGTGACAATTCGTTGGATAGGTAAACAACATAACAACGACTTCCATGGGATATTTTTGCATTCTCTGAAAATTAGGCCAAAATGGAGGTTAAGAAAATCTCCTCGTTAATTTAGGACATTACTCGTTTTCGACCATTTTTTACTAGGAAGGCCATAATGTGGCCGATTTGCATTGAATCTTAGCATGTGACAATTCGTTGGATAGGTAACCAACATAACTACGACTTCCGTGGGATATTTTTGCATTCTCTTAAAATTCGGCCAAAATGGACGTCAAGAAAATCTCCTCGTTAATTTAGGACATTACTCGTTTTCGACCATTTTTTACTAGGAAGGCCATAATGTGGCTGATATGCATTGAATCTTAGCATGTGACAATTCGCTGGATAGGTAAACAACATAACTACGACTTCCATGGGATATTTTTGCATTCTCTAAAAATTCGGCCAAAATGGAGGTTAAAAAATCTCCTCATTAATTTATGACATTACTCGTTTTCGACCCTTTTTTACTAGGAAGGCCATAAAGTGGCCGATTTGTATTGAATCTTTTCATGTGACAATTCGTTGGATAGGTAAACAACATAACTACGACTTCCATGGGATATTTTTGCATTCCCTAAAAATTCGGCCAAAATGGAGGTTAAGAAAATCTCCTCGTTAATTTAGGACATTACTCCTTTTCGACCCTTTTTTATTAGGAAGGCCATAAAGTGGCCGATTTGTATTGAATCTTAGCATGTGACAATTCGTTGGATAGGTAAACAACATAACTACGACTTCCATGGGATATTTTTGCATTCTCTAAAAATTCGGACAAAATGGAGGTTAAGAAAATTTCCTCGTTAATTTTGGACATTACTCGTTTTCGACCCTTTTTTATTAGGAAGGCCATAAAGTGGCCGATTTGTATTGAATCTTAGCATGTGACAATTCGTTGGATAGGTAAACAATTGTATTGAATCTTAGCATGTGACAATTCGTTGGATAGGTAAACAACATAACAACGACTTCCATGTGATATTTTTGCATTCTCTAAAAATTAAGCCAAAATGGAGGTTAAGAAAATCTCCTCGTTAATTTAGGACATTACTCGTTTTCGACCATTTTTTACTAGGAAGGCCATAAAGTGGCCGATTTGTATTGAATCTTAGCATGTGACAATTCGTTGAATAGGTAAACAACATAACAACGACTTCCATGTGATATTTTTGCATTCTCTAAAAATCAGGCCAAAATGGAGGTTAAGAAAATCTCCTCGTTAATTTAGGACATTACTCGTTTTCGACCATTTTTTACTAGGAAGGCCATAATGTGGCCGATTTGCATTGAATCTTAGCATGTGACAATTCGTTGGATAGGTAAACAACATAACTACGACTTCCATGGTATATTTTTGCATTCTCTAAAAATTCGGCCAAAATGGAGGTTAAGAAAATCTCCTCGTCAATTTAGGACATTACTCGTTTTCGACCATTTTTTACTAGGAAGGCCATAAAGTGGCCGATTTGTATTGAATCTTAGCATGTGACAATTCGTTGGATAGGTAAACAACATAACTACGACTTCCATGGGATATTTTTGCATTCTCTAAAAATTCGGCCAAAATGGAGGACAAGAAAATCTCCTCGTTATTACTGTTTTCGACCCTTTTTTACTAGGAAGGCCATAAAGTGGCCGATTTATATTGAATCTTAGCATGTGATAATTCGTTGGATAGGTAAACAACATAACAACGACTTCCATGGGGTATTTTTGCATTCTCTAAAAATTCGGCCAAAATGGAGGTTAAGAAAATCTCCTCGTTATTTTAGGAAACTACTGTTTTCGACCCTTTTTTACTAGGAAGGCCATAAAGTGGCCGATTTGTATTGAATCTTAGCATGTGACAATTCGTTGGATAGGTAAACAACATAGCTACGACTTCCATGGGGTATTTTTGCATTCTCTAAAAATTCGGCCAAAATGGAGGTTAAGAAAATCTCCTCGTTAATTTAGGACATTACTCGTTTTCGACCCTTTTTTACTAGGAAGGCCATAAAGTGGCCGGTTTGTATTTAATCTTAGCATGTGACAATTCGTTGGATAGGTAAACAACATAACAACGACTTCCATGGGATATTTTTGCATTCTCTGAAAATTAGGCCAAAATGGAGGTTAAGAAAATCTCCTCGTTAATTTAGGACATTACTCGTTTTCGACCATTTTTTACTAGGAAGGCCATAATGTGGCCAATTTGCATTGAATCTTAGCATGTGACAATTCGTTGGATAGGTAACCAACATAACTACGACTTCCGTGGGATATTTTTGCATTCTCTTAAAATTCGGCCAAAATGGACGTCAAGAAAATCTCCTCGTTAATTTAGGACATTACTCGTTTTCGACCATTTTTTACTAGGAAGGCCATAATGTGGCTGATATACATTGAATCTTAGCATGTGACAATTCGCTGGATAGGTAAACAACATAACTACGACTTCCATGGGATATTTTTGCATTCTCTAAAAATTCGGCCAAAATGGAGGTTAAAAAATCTCCTCATTAATTTAGGACATTACTCGTTTTCGACCCTTTTTTACTAGGAAGGCCATAAAGTGGCCGATTTGTATTGAATCTTTTCATGTGACAATTCGTTGGATAGGTAAACAACATAACTACGACTTCCATGGGATATTTTTGCATTCCCTAAAAATTCGGCCAAAATGGAGGTTAAGAAAATCTCCTCGTTAATTTAGGACATTACTCCTTTTCGACCCTTTTTTATTAGGAAGGCCATAAAGTGGCCGATTTGTATTGAATCTTAGCATGTGACAATTCGTTGGATAGGTAAACAACATAACTACGACTTCCATGGGATATTTTTGCATTCTCTAAAAATTCGGACAAAATGGAGGTTAAGAAAATTTCCTCGTTAATTTTGGACATTACTCGTTTTCGACCCTTTTTTATTAGGAAGGCCATAAAGTGGCCGATTTGTATTGAATCTTAGCATGTGACAATTCGTTGGATAGGTAAACAATTGTATTGAATCTTAGCATGTGACAATTCGTTGGATAGGTAAACAACATAACAACGACTTCCATGTGATATTTTTGCATTCTCTAAAAATTAAGCCAAAATGGAGGTTAAGAAAATCTCCTCGTTAATTTAGGACATTACTCGTTTTCGACCATTTTTTACTAGGAAGGCCATAATGTGGCCGATTTGCGTTGAATCTTAGCATGTGACAATTCGTTGGATAGGTAACCAACATAACTACGACTTCCGTGGGATATTTTTGCATTCTCTTAAAATTCGGCCAAAATGGACGTCAAGAAAATCTCCTCGTTAATTTAGGACATTACTCGTTTTCGACCATTTTTTACTAGGAAGGCCATAATGTGGCTGATTTGCATTGAATCTTAGCATGTGACAATTCACTGGATAGGTAAACAACATAACTACGACTTCCATGGGATATTTTTGCATTCTCTAAAAATTCGGCCAAAATGGAGGACAAGAAAATCTCCTCGTTATTACTGTTTTCGACCCTTTTTTACTAGGAAGGCCATAAAGTGGCCGATTTATATTGAATCTTAGCATGTGACAATTCGTTGGATAGGTAAACAACATAACAACGACTTCCATGGGGTATTTTTGCATTCTCTAAAAATTCGGCCAAAATGGAGGTTAAGAAAATCTCCTCGTTAATTTAGGACATTACTCGTTTTCGACCCTTTTTTACTAGGAAGGCCATAAAGTGGCCGGTTTGTATTTAATCTTAGCATGTGACAATTCGTTGGATAGGTAAACAACATAACAACGACTTCCATGGGATATTTTTGCATTCTCTGAAAATTAGGCCAAAATGGAGGTTAAGAAAATCTCCTCGTTAATTTAGGACATTACTCGTTTTCGACCATTTTTTACTAGGAAGGCCATAATGTGGCCGATTTGCATTGAATCTTAGCATGTGACAATTCGTTGGATAGGTAAACAACATAACTACGACTTCCACGGTATATTTTTGCATTCTCTAAAAATTCGGCCAAAATGGAGGTTAAGAAAATCTCCTCGTCAATTTAGGACATTACTCGTTTTCGACCATTTTTTACTAGGAAGGCCATAATGTGGCCAATTTGCATTGAATCTTAGCATGTGACAATTCGTTGGATAGGTAACCAACATAACTACGACTTCCGTGGGATATTTTTGCATTCTCTTAAAATTCGGCCAAAATGGACGTCAAGAAAATCTCCTCGTTAATTTAGGACATTACTCGTTTTCGACCATTTTTTACTAGGAAGGCCATAATGTGGCTGATTTGCATTGAATCTTAGCATGTGACAATTCACTGGATAGGTAAACAACATAACTACGACTTCCATGGGATATTTTTGCATTCTCTAAAAATTCGGCCAAAATGGAGGACAAGAAAATCTCCTCGTTATTACTGTTTTCGACCCTTTTTTACTAGGAAGGCCATAAAGTGGCCGATTTATATTGAATCTTAGCATGTGACAATTCGTTGGATAGGTAAACAACATAACAACGACTTCCATGGGGTATTTTTGCATTCTCTAAAAATTCGGCCAAAATGGAGGTTAAGAAAATCTCCTCGTTAATTTAGGACATTACTCGTTTTCGACCCTTTTTTACTAGGAAGGCCATAAAGTGGCCGGTTTGTATTTAATCTTAGCATGTGACAATTCGTTGGATAGGTAAACAACATAACAACGACTTCCATGGGATATTTTTGCATTCTCTGAAAATTAGGCCAAAATGGAGGTTAAGAAAATCTCCTCGTTAATTTAGGACATTACTCGTTTTCGACCATTTTTTACTAGGAAGGCCATAATGTGGCCGATTTGCATTGAATCTTAGCATGTGACAATTCGTTGGATAGGTAAACAACATAACTACGACTTCCACGGTATATTTTTGCATTCTCTAAAAATTCGGCCAAAATGGAGGTTAAGAAAATCTCCTCGTCAATTTAGGACATTACTCGTTTTCGACCATTTTTTACTAGGAAGGCCATAATGTGGCCAATTTGCATTGAATCTTAGCATGTGACAATTCGTTGGATAGGTAACCAACATAACTACGACTTCCGTGGGATATTTTTGCATTCTCTTAAAATTCGGCCAAAATGGACGTCAAGAAAATCTCCTCGTTAATTTAGGACATTACTCGTTTTCGACCATTTTTTACTTGGAAGGCCATAATGTGGCTGATATGCATTGAATCTTAGCATGTGACAATTCGCTGGATAGGTAAACAACATAACTACGACTTCCATGGGATATTTTTGCATTCTCTAAAAATTCGGCCAAAATGGAGGTTAAAAAATCTCCTCATTAATTTAGGACATTACTCGTTTTCGACCCTTTTTTACTAGGAAGGCCATAAAGTGGCCGATTTGTATTGAATCTTTTCATGTGACAATTCGTTGGATAGGTAAACAACATAACTACGACTTCCATGGGATATTTTTGCATTCCCTAAAAATTCGGCCAAAATGGAGGTTAAGAAAATCTCCTCGTTAATTTAGGACATTACTCCTTTTCGACCCTTTTTTATTAGGAAGGCCATAAAGTGGCCGATTTGTATTGAATCTTAGCATGTGATAATTCGTTGGATAGGTAAACAACATAACTACGACTTCCATGGGATATTTTTGCATTCTCTAAAAATTCGGACAAAATGGAGGTTAAGAAAATTTCCTCGTTAATTTTGGACATTACTCGTTTTCGACCCTTTTTTATTAGGAAGGCCATAAAGTGGCCGATTTGTATTGAATCTTAGCATGTGACAATTCGTTGGATAGGTAAACAATTGTATTGAATCTTAGCATGTGACAATTCGTTGGATAGGTAAACAACATAACAACGACTTCCATGTGATATTTTTGCATTCTCTAAAAATTAAGCCAAAATGGAGGTTAAGAAAATCTCCTCGTTAATTTAGGACATTACTCGTTTTCGACCATTTTTTACTAGGAAGGCCATAAAGTGGCCGATTTGTATTGAATCTTAGCATGTGACAATTCGTTGAATAGGTAAACAACATAACAACGACTTCCATGTGATATTTTTGCATTCTCTAAAAATCAGGCCAAAATGGAGGTTAAGAAAATCTCCTCGTTAATTTAGGACATTACTCGTTTTCGACCATTTTTTACTAGGAAGGCCATAATGTGGCCGATTTGCATTGAATCTTAGCATGTGACAATTCGTTGGATAGGTAAACAACATAACTACGACTTCCATGGTATATTTTTGCATTCTCTAAAAATTCGGCCAAAATGGAGGTTAAGAAAATCTCCTCGTCAATTTAGGACATTACTCGTTTTCGACCATTTTTTACTAGGAAGGCCATAAAGTGGCCGATTTGTATTGAATCTTAGCATGTGACAATTCGTTGGATAGGTAAACAACATAACTACGACTTCCATGGGATATTTTTGCATTCTCTAAAAATTCGGACAAAATGGAGGTTAAGAAAATTTCCTCGTTAATTTTGGACATTACTCGTTTTCGACCCTTTTTTATTAGGAAGGCCATAAAGTGGCCGATTTGTATTGAATCTTAGCATGTGATAATTCGTTGGATAGGTAAACAACATAACTACGACTTCCATGGGATATTTTTGCATTCTCTAAAAATTCGGACAAAATGGAGGTTAAGAAAATTTCCTCGTTAATTTTGGACATTACTCGTTTTCGACCCTTTTTTATTAGGAAGGCCATAAAGTGGCCGATTTGTATTGAATCTTAGCATGTGACAATTCGTTGGATAGGTAAACAATTGTATTGAATCTTAGCATGTGACAATTCGTTGGATAGGTAAACAACATAACAACGACTTCCATGTGATATTTTTGCATTCTCTAAAAATTAAGCCAAAATGGAGGTTAAGAAAATCTCCTCGTTAATTTAGGACATTACTCGTTTTCGACCATTTTTTACTAGGAAGGCCATAAAGTGGCCGATTTGTATTGAATCTTAGCATGTGACAATTCGTTGAATAGGTAAACAACATAACAACGACTTCCATGTGATATTTTTGCATTCTCTAAAAATCAGGCCAAAATGGAGGTTAAGAAAATCTCCTCGTTAATTTAGGACATTACTCGTTTTCGACCATTTTTTACTAGGAAGGCCATAATGTGGCCGATTTGCGTTGAATCTTAGCATGTGACAATTCGTTGGATAGGTAACCAACATAACTACGACTTCCGTGGGATATTTTTGCATTCTCTTAAAATTCGGCCAAAATGGACGTCAAGAAAATCTCCTCGTTAATTTAGGACATTACTCGTTTTCGACCATTTTTTACTAGGAAGGCCATAATGTGGCTGATTTGCATTGAATCTTAGCATGTGACAATTCACTGGATAGGTAAACAACATAACTACGACTTCCATGGGATATTTTTGCATTCTCTAAAAATTCGGCCAAAATGGAGGACAAGAAAATCTCCTCGTTATTACTGTTTTCGACCCTTTTTTACTAGGAAGGCCATAAAGTGGCCGATTTATATTGAATCTTAGCATGTGACAATTCGTTGGATAGGTAAACAACATAACAACGACTTCCATGGGGTATTTTTGCATTCTCTAAAAATTCGGCCAAAATGGAGGTTAAGAAAATCTCCTCGTTATTTTAGGAAACTACTGTTTTCGACCCTTTTTTACTAGGAAGGCCATAAAGTGGCCGATTTGTATTGAATCTTAGCATGTGACAATTCGTTGGATAGGTAAACAACATAGCTACGACTTCCATGGGGTATTTTTGCATTCTCTAAAAATTCGGCCAAAATGGAGGTTAAGAAAATCTCCTCGTTAATTTAGGACATTACTCGTTTTCGACCCTTTTTTACTAGGAAGGCCATAATGTGGCCAATTTGCATTGAATCTTAGCATGTGACAATTCGTTGGATAGGTAACCAACATAACTACGACTTCCGTGGGATATTTTTGCATTCTCTTAAAATTCGGCCAAAATGGACGTCAAGAAAATCTCCTCGTTAATTTAGGACATTACTCGTTTTCGACCATTTTTTACTTGGAAGGCCATAATGTGGCTGATATGCATTGAATCTTAGCATGTGACAATTCGCTGGATAGGTAAACAACATAACTACGACTTCCATGGGATATTTTTGCATTCTCTAAAAATTCGGCCAAAATGGAGGTTAAAAAATCTCCTCATTAATTTAGGACATTACTCGTTTTCGACCCTTTTTTACTAGGAAGGCCATAAAGTGGCCGATTTGTATTGAATCTTTTCATGTGACAATTCGTTGGATAGGTAAACAACATAACTACGACTTCCATGGGATATTTTTGCATTCCCTAAAAATTCGGCCAAAATGGAGGTTAAGAAAATCTCCTCGTTAATTTAGGACATTACTCCTTTTCGACCCTTTTTTATTAGGAAGGCCATAAAGTGGCCGATTTGTATTGAATCTTAGCATGTGATAATTCGTTGGATAGGTAAACAACATAACTACGACTTCCATGGGATATTTTTGCATTCTCTAAAAATTCGGACAAAATGGAGGTTAAGAAAATTTCCTCGTTAATTTTGGACATTACTCGTTTTCGACCCTTTTTTATTAGGAAGGCCATAAAGTGGCCGATTTGTATTGAATCTTAGCATGTGACAATTCGTTGGATAGGTAAACAATTGTATTGAATCTTAGCATGTGACAATTCGTTGGATAGGTAAACAACATAACAACGACTTCCATGTGATATTTTTGCATTCTCTAAAAATTAAGCCAAAATGGAGGTTAAGAAAATCTCCTCGTTAATTTAGGACATTACTCGTTTTCGACCATTTTTTACTAGGAAGGCCATAAAGTGGCCGATTTGTATTGAATCTTAGCATGTGACAATTCGTTGAATAGGTAAACAACATAACAACGACTTCCATGTGATATTTTTGCATTCTCTAAAAATCAGGCCAAAATGGAGGTTAAGAAAATCTCCTCGTTAATTTAGGACATTACTCGTTTTCGACCATTTTTTACTAGGAAGGCCATAATGTGGCCGATTTGCATTGAATCTTAGCATGTGACAATTCGTTGGATAGGTAAACAACATAACTACGACTTCCATGGTATATTTTTGCATTCTCTAAAAATTCGGCCAAAATGGAGGTTAAGAAAATCTCCTCGTCAATTTAGGACATTACTCGTTTTCGACCATTTTTTACTAGGAAGGCCATAAAGTGGCCGATTTGTATTGAATCTTAGCATGTGACAATTCGTTGGATAGGTAAACAACATAACTACGACTTCCATGGGATATTTTTGCATTCTCTAAAAATTCGGACAAAATGGAGGTTAAGAAAATTTCCTCGTTAATTTTGGACATTACTCGTTTTCGACCCTTTTTTATTAGGAAGGCCATAAAGTGGCCGATTTGTATTGAATCTTAGCATGTGATAATTCGTTGGATAGGTAAACAACATAACTACGACTTCCATGGGATATTTTTGCATTCTCTAAAAATTCGGACAAAATGGAGGTTAAGAAAATTTCCTCGTTAATTTTGGACATTACTCGTTTTCGACCCTTTTTTATTAGGAAGGCCATAAAGTGGCCGATTTGTATTGAATCTTAGCATGTGACAATTCGTTGGATAGGTAAACAATTGTATTGAATCTTAGCATGTGACAATTCGTTGGATAGGTAAACAACATAACAACGACTTCCATGTGATATTTTTGCATTCTCTAAAAATTAAGCCAAAATGGAGGTTAAGAAAATCTCCTCGTTAATTTAGGACATTACTCGTTTTCGACCATTTTTTACTAGGAAGGCCATAAAGTGGCCGATTTGTATTGAATCTTAGCATGTGACAATTCGTTGAATAGGTAAACAACATAACAACGACTTCCATGTGATATTTTTGCATTCTCTAAAAATCAGGCCAAAATGGAGGTTAAGAAAATCTCCTCGTTAATTTAGGACATTACTCGTTTTCGACCATTTTTTACTAGGAAGGCCATAATGTGGCCGATTTGCGTTGAATCTTAGCATGTGACAATTCGTTGGATAGGTAACCAACATAACTACGACTTCCGTGGGATATTTTTGCATTCTCTTAAAATTCGGCCAAAATGGACGTCAAGAAAATCTCCTCGTTAATTTAGGACATTACTCGTTTTCGACCATTTTTTACTAGGAAGGCCATAATGTGGCTGATTTGCATTGAATCTTAGCATGTGACAATTCACTAGATAGGTAAACAACATAACTACGACTTCCATGGGATATTTTTGCATTCTCTAAAAATTCGGCCAAAATGGAGGACAAGAAAATCTCCTCGTTATTACTGTTTTCGACCCTTTTTTACTAGGAAGGCCATAAAGTGGCCGATTTATATTGAATCTTAGCATGTGACAATTCGTTGGATAGGTAAACAACATAACAACGACTTCCATGGGGTATTTTTGCATTCTCTAAAAATTCGGCCAAAATGGAGGTTAAGAAAATCTCCTCGTTATTTTAGGAAACTACTGTTTTCGACCCTTTTTTACTAGGAAGGCCATAAAGTGGCCGATTTGTATTGAATCTTAGCATGTGACAATTCGTTGGATAGGTAAACAACATAGCTACGACTTCCATGGGGTATTTTTGCATTCTCTAAAAATTCGGCCAAAATGGAGGTTAAGAAAATCTCCTCGTTAATTTAGGACATTACTCGTTTTCGACCCTTTTTTACTAGGAAGGCCATAAAGTGGCCGGTTTGTATTTAATCTTAGCATGTGACAATTCGTTGGATAGGTAAACAACATAACAACGACTTCCATGGGATATTTTTGCATTCTCTGAAAATTAGGCCAAAATGGAGGTTAAGAAAATCTCCTCGTTAATTTAGGACATTACTCGTTTTCGACCATTTTTTACTAGGAAGGCCATAATGTGGCCGATTTGCATTGAATCTTAGTATGTGACAATTCGTTGGATAGGTAAACAACATAACTACGACTTCCATGGTATATTTTTGCATTCTCTAAAAATTCGGCCAAAATGGAGGTTAAGAAAATCTCCTCGTCAATTTAGGACATTACTCGTTTTCGACCATTTTTTACTAGGAAGGCCATAAAGTGGCCGATTTGTATTGAATCTTAGCATGTGACAATTCGTTGGATAGGTAAACAATATAACAACGACTTCCATGTGATATTTTTGCATTCTCTAAAAATAAGACCAAAATGGAGGTTAAGAAAATCTCCTCGTTAATTTAGGACATTACTCGTTTTCGACCATTTTTTACTAGGAAGGCCATAATGTGGCCAATTTGCATTGAATCTTAGCATGTGACAATTCGTTGGATAGGTAACCAACATAACTACGACTTCCGTGGGATATTTTTGCATTCTCTTAAAATTCGGCCAAAATGGACGTCAAGAAAATCTCCTCGTTAATTTAGGACATTACTCGTTTTCGACCATTTTTTACTAGGAAGGCCATAATGTGGCTGATATGCATTGAATCTTAGCATGTGACAATTCGCTGGATAGGTAAACAACATAACTACGACTTCCATGTGATATTTTTGCATTCTCTAAAAATTAAGCCAAAATGGAGGTTAAGAAAATCTCCTCGTTAATTTAGGACATTACTCGTTTTCGACCATTTATTACTAGGAAGGCCATAAAGTGGCCGATTTGTATTGAATCTTAGCATGTGACAATTCGTTGAATAGGTAAACAACATAACAACGACTTCCATGTGATATTTTTGCATTCTCTAAAAATCAGGCCAAAATGGAGGTTAAGAAAATCTCCTCGTTAATTTAGGACATTACTCGTTTTCGACCATTTTTTACTAGGAAGGCCATAATGTGGCCGATTTGCGTTGAATCTTAGCATGTGACAATTCGTTGGATAGGTAACCAACATAACTACGACTTCCGTGGGATATTTTTGCATTCTCTTAAAATTCGGCCAAAATGGACGTCAAGAAAATCTCCTCGTTAATTTAGGACATTACTCGTTTTCGACCATTTTTTACTAGGAAGGCCATAATGTGGCTGATTTGCATTGAATCTTAGCATGTGACAATTCACTGGATAGGTAAACAACATAACTACGACTTCCATGGGATATTTTTGCATTCTCTAAAAATTCGGCCAAAATGGAGGACAAGAAAATCTCCTCGTTATTACTGTTTTCGACCCTTTTTTACTAGGAAGGCCATAAAGTGGCCGATTTATATTGAATCTTAGCATGTGACAATTCGTTGGATAGGTAAACAACATAACAACGACTTCCATGGGGTATTTTTGCATTCTCTAAAAATTCGGCCAAAATGGAGGTTAAGAAAATCTCCTCGTTATTTTAGGAAACTACTGTTTTCGACCCTTTTTTACTAGGAAGGCCATAAAGTGGCCGATTTGTATTGAATCTTAGCATGTGACAATTCGTTGGATAGGTAAACAACATAGCTACGACTTCCATGGGGTATTTTTGCATTCTCTAAAAATTCGGCCAAAATGGAGGGTAAGAAAATCTCCTCGTTAATTTAGGACATTACTCGTTTTCGACCTTTTTTACTAGGAAGGCCATAAAGTGGCCGGTTTGTATTTAATCTTAGCATGTGACAATTCGTTGGATAGGTAAACAACATAACAACGACTTCCATGGGATATTTTTGCATTCTCTGAAAATTAGGCCAAAATGGAGGTTATGAAAATCTCCTCGTTAATTTAGGACATTACTCGTTTTCGACCATTTTTTACTAGGAAGGCCATAATGTGGCCGATTTGCATTGAATCTTAGTATGTGACAATTCGTTGGATAGGTAAACAACATAACTACGACTTCCATGGTATATTTTTGCATTCTCTAAAAATTCGGCCAAAATGGAGGTTAAGAAAATCTCCTCGTCAATTTAGGACATTACTCGTTTTCGACCATTTTTTACTAGGAAGGCCATAAAGTGGCCGATTTGTATTGAATCTTAGCATGTGACAATTCGTTGGATAGGTAAACAACATAACAACGACTTCCATGTGATATTTTTGCATTCTCTAAAAATAAGACCAAAATGGAGGTTAAGAAAATCTCCTCGTTAATTTAGGACATTACTCGTTTTCGACCATTTTTTACTAGGAAGGCCATAATGTGGCCAATTTGCATTGAATCTTAGCATGTGACAATTCGTTGGATAGGTAACCAACATAACTACGACTTCCGTGGGATATTTTTGCATTCTCTTAAAATTCGGCCAAAATGGACGTCAAGAAAATCTCCTCGTTAATTTAGGACATTACTCGTTTTCGACCATTTTTTACTAGGAAGGCCATAATGTGGCTGATATGCATTGAATCTTAGCATGTGACAATTCGCTGGATAGGTAAACAACATAACTACGACTTCCATGGGATATTTTTGCATTCTCTAAAAATTCGGCCAAAATGGAGGACAAGAAAATCTCCTCGTTATTTTAGGACATTACTGTTTTCGACCCTTTTTTACTAGGAAGGCCATAAAGTGGCCGATTTGTATTGAATCTTAGCATGTGACAATTCGTTGGATAGGTAAACAACATAACAACGGCTTCCATGGGGTATTTTTGCATTCTCTAAAAATTCGGCCAAAATGGAGGTTAAGAAAATCTCCTCGTTATTTTAGGAAATTACTGTTTTCGACCCTTTTTAACTAGGAAGGCCATAAAGTGGCCGATTTGTATTGAATCTTAGCATGTGACAATTCGTTGGATAGGTAAACAACATAGCTACGACTTCCATGGGGTATTTTTGCATTCTCTAAAAATTCGGCCAAAATGGAGGTTAAGAAAATCTCCTCGTTAATTTAGGACATTACTCGTTTTCGACCCTTTTTTACTAGGAAGGCCATAAAGTGGCCGGTTTGTATTTAATCTTAGCATGTGACAATTCGTTGGATAGGTAAACAACATAACAACGACTTCCATGGGATATTTTTGCATTCTCTAAAAATTAGGCCAAAATGGAGGTTAAGAAAATCTCCTCGTTAATTTAGGACATTACTCGTTTTCGACCATTTTTTACTAGGAAGGCCATAATGTGGCCGATATGCATTGAATCTTAGCATGTGACAATTCGCTGGATAGGTAAACAACATATCTACGACTTCCATGGGATATTTTTGCATTCTCTAAAAATTCGGCCAAAATGGAGGACAAGAAAATCTCCTCGTTATTTTAGGACATTACTGTTTTCGACCCTTTTTTACTAGGAAGGCCATAAAGTGGCCGATTTGTATTGAATCTTAGCATGTGACAATTCGTTGGATAGGTAAACAACATAACAACGACTTCCATGGGGTATTTTTGCATTCTCTAAAAATTCGGCCAAAATGGAGGTTAAGAAAATCTCCTCGTTATTTTAGGAAACTACTGTTTTCGACCCTTTTTTACTAGGAAGGCCATAAAGTGGCCGATTTGTATTGAATCTTAGCATGTGACAATTCGTTGGATAGGTAAACAACATAGCTACGACTTCCATGGGGTATTTTTGCATTCTCTAAAAATTCGGCCAAAATGGAGGTTAAGAAAATCTCCTCGTTAATTTAGGACATTACTCGTTTTCGACCCTTTTTTACTAGGAAGGCCATAAAGTGGCCGGTTTGTATTTAATCTTAGCATGTGACAATTCGTTGGATAGGTAAACAACATAACAACGACTTCCATGGGATATTTTTGCATTCTCTGAAAATTAGGCCAAAATGGAGGTTAAGAAAATCTCCTCGTTAATTTAGGACATTACTCGTTTTCGACCATTTTTTACTAGGAAGGCCATAATGTGGCCGATATGCATTGAATCTTAGCATGTGACAATTCGCTGGATAGGTAAACAACATAACTACGACTTCCATGGGATATTTTTGCATTCTCTAAAAATTCGGCCAAAATGGAGGACAAGAAAATCTCCTCGTTATTTTAGGACATTACTGTTTTCGACCCTTTTTTACTAGGAAGGCCATAAAGTGGCCGATTTGTATTGAATCTTAGCATGTGACAATTCGTTGGATAGGTAAACAACATAACAACGACTTCCATGGGGTATTTTTGCATTCTCTAAAAATTCGGCCAAAATGGAGGTTAAGAAAATCTCCTCGTTATTTTAGGAAACTACTGTTTTCGACCCTTTTTTACTAGGAAGGCCATAAAGTGGCCGATTTGTATTGAATCTTAGCATGTGACAATTCGTTGGATAGGTAAACAACATAGCTACGACTTCCATGGGGTATTTTTGCATTCTCTAAAAATTCGGCCAAAATGGAGGTTAAGAAAATCTCCTCGTTAATTTAGGACATTACTCGTTTTCGACCCTTTTTTACTAGGAAGGCCATAAAGTGGCCGGTTTGTATTTAATCTTAGCATGTGACAATTCGTTGGATAGGTAAACAACATAACAACGACTTCCATGGGATATTTTTGCATTCTCTGAAAATTAGGCCAAAATGGAGGTTAAGAAAATCTCCTCGTTAATTTAGGACATTACTCGTTTTCGACCATTTTTTACTAGGAAGGCCATAATGTGGCCGATTTGCATTGAATCTTAGTATGTGACAATTCGTTGGATAGGTAAACAACATAACAACGACTTCCATGTGATATTTTTGCATTCTCTAAAAATAAGACCAAAATGGAGGTTAAGAAAATCTCCTCGTTAATTTAGGACATTACTCGTTTTCGACCATTTTTTACTAGGAAGGCCATAATGTGGCCAATTTGCATTGAATCTTAGCATGTGACAATTCGTTGGATAGGTAACCAACATAACTACGACTTCCGTGGGATATTTTTGCATTCTCTTAAAATTCGGCCAAAATGGACGTCAAGAAAATCTCCTCGTTAATTTAGGACATTACTCGTTTTCGACCATTTTTTACTAGGAAGGCCATAATGTGGCTGATATGCATTGAATCTTAGCATGTGACAATTCGCTGGATAGGTAAACAACATAACTACGACTTCCATGGGATATTTTTGCATTCTCTAAAAATTCGGCCAAAATGGAGGACAAGAAAATCTCCTCGTTATTTTAGGACATTACTGTTTTCGACCCTTTTTTACTAGGAAGGCCATAAAGTGGCCGATTTGTATTGAATCTTAGCATGTGACAATTCGTTGGATAGGTAAACAACATAACAACGGCTTCCATGGGGTATTTTTGCATTCTCTAAAAATTCGGCCAAAATGGAGGTTAAGAAAATCTCCTCGTTATTTTAGGAAATTACTGTTTTCGACCCTTTTTAACTAGGAAGGCCATAAAGTGGCCGCTTTGTATTGAATCTTAGCATGTGACAATTCGTTGGATAGGTAAACAACATAGCTACGACTTCCATGGGGTATTTTTGCATTCTCTAAAAATTCGGCCAAAATGGAGGTTAAGAAAATCTCCTCGTTAATTTAGGACATTACTCGTTTTCGACCCTTTTTTACTAAGAAGGCCATAAAGTGGCCGGTTTGTATTTAATCTTAGCATGTGACAATTCGTTGGATAGGTAAACAACATAACAACGACTTCCATGGGATATTTTTGCATTCTCTAAAAATTAGGCCAAAATGGAGGTTAAGAAAATCTCCTCGTTAATTTAGGACATTACTCGTTTTCGACCATTTTTTACTAGGAAGGCCATAATGTGGCCGATATGCATTGAATCTTAGCATGTGACAATTCGCTGGATAGGTAAACAACATAACTACGACTTCCATGGGATATTTTTGCATTCTCTAAAAATTCGGCCAAAATGGAGGACAAGAAAATCTCCTCGTTATTTTAGGACATTACTGTTTTCGACCCTTTTTTACTAGGAAGGCCATAAAGTGGCCGATTTGTATTGAATCTTAGCATGTGACAATTCGTTGGATAGGTAAACAACATAACAACGACTTCCATGGGGTATTTTTGCATTCTCTAAAAATTCGGCCAAAATGGAGGTTAAGAAAATCTCCTCGTTATTTTAGGAAATTACTGTTTTCGACCCTTTTTAACTAGGAAGGCCATAAAGTGGCCGATTTGTATTGAATCTTAGCATGTGACAATTCGTTGGATAGGTAAACAACATAGCTACGACTTCCATGGGGTATTTTTGCATTCTCTAAAAATTCGGCCAAAATGGAGGTTAAGAAAATCTCCTCGTTAATTTAGGACATTACTCGTTTTCGACCCTTTTTTACTAGGAAGGCCATAAAGTGGCCGGTTTGTATTTAATCTTAGCATGTGACAATTCGTTGGATAGGTAAACAACATAACAACGACTTCCATGGGATATTTTTGCATTCTCTAAAAATTAGGCCAAAATGGAGGTTAAGAAAATCTCCTCGTTAATTTAGGACATTACTCGTTTTCGACCATTTTTTACTAGGAAGGCCATAATGTGGCCGATATGCATTGAATCTTAGCATGTGACAATTCGCTGGATAGGTAAACAACATAACTACGACTTCCATGGGATATTTTTGCATTCTCTAAAAATTCGGCCAAAATGGAGGACAAGAAAATCTCCTCGTTATTTTAGGACATTACTGTTTTCGACCCTTTTTTACTAGGAAGGCCATAAAGTGGCCGATTTGTATTGAATCTTAGCATGTGACAATTCGTTGGATAGGTAAACAACATAACAACGACTTCCATGGGGTATTTTTGCATTCTCTAAAAATTCGGCCAAAATGGAGGTTAAGAAAATCTCCTCGTTATTTTAGGAAACTACTGTTTTCGACCCTTTTTTACTAGGAAGGCCATAAAGTGGCCGATTTGTATTGAATCTTAGCATGTGACAATTCGTTGGATAGGTAAACAACATAGCTACGACTTCCATGGGGTATTTTTGCATTCTCTAAAAATTCGGCCAAAATGGAGGTTAAGAAAATCTCCTCGTTAATTTAGGACATTACTCGTTTTCGACCCTTTTTTACTAGGAAGGCCATAAAGTGGCCGGTTTGTATTTAATCTTAGCATGTGACAATTCGTTGGATAGGTAAACAACATAACAACGACTTCCATGGGATATTTTTGCATTCTCTGAAAATTAGGCCAAAATGGAGGTTAAGAAAATCTCCTCGTTAATTTAGGACATTACTCGTTTTCGACCATTTTTTACTAGGAAGGCCATAATGTGGCCGATTTGCATTGAATCTTAGTATGTGACAATTCGTTGGATAGGTAAACAACATAACTACGACTTCCATGGTATATTTTTGCATTCTCTAAAAATTCGGCCAAAATGGAGGTTAAGAAAATCTCCTCGTCAATTTAGGACATTACTCGTTTTCGACCATTTTTTACTAGGAAGGCCATAAAGTGGCCGATTTGTATTGAATCTTAGCATGTGACAATTCGTTGGATAGGTAAACAACATAACAACGACTTCCATGTGATATTTTTGCATTCTCTAAAAATAAGACCAAAATGGAGGTTAAGAAAATCTCCTCGTTAATTTAGGACATTACTCGTTTTCGACCATTTTTTACTAGGAAGGCCATAATGTGGCCAATTTGCATTGAATCTTAGCATGTGACAATTCGTTGGATAGGTAACCAACATAACTACGACTTCCGTGGGATATTTTTGCATTCTCTTAAAATTCGGCCAAAATGGACGTCAAGAAAATCTCCTCGTTAATTTAGGACATTACTCGTTTTCGACCATTTTTTACTAGGAAGGCCATAATGTGGCTGATATGCATTGAATCTTAGCATGTGACAATTCGCTGGATAGGTAAACAACATAACTACGACTTCCATGGGATATTTTTGCATTCTCTAAAAATTCGGCCAAAATGGAGGACAAGAAAATCTCCTCGTTATTTTAGGACATTACTGTTTTCGACCCTTTTTTACTAGGAAGGCCATAAAGTGGCCGATTTGTATTGAATCTTAGCATGTGACAATTCGTTGGATAGGTAAACAACATAACAACGGCTTCCATGGGGTATTTTTGCATTCTCTAAAAATTCGGCCAAAATGGAGGTTAAGAAAATCTCCTCGTTATTTTAGGAAATTACTGTTTTCGACCCTTTTTAACTAGGAAGGCCATAAAGTGGCCGATTTGTATTGAATCTTAGCATGTGACAATTCGTTGGATAGGTAAACAACATAGCTACGACTTCCATGGGGTATTTTTGCATTCTCTAAAAATTCGGCCAAAATGGAGGTTAAGAAAATCTCCTCGTTAATTTAGGACATTACTCGTTTTCGACCCTTTTTTACTAGGAAGGCCATAAAGTGGCCGGTTTGTATTTAATCTTAGCATGTGACAATTCGTTGGATAGGTAAACAACATAACAACGACTTCCATGGGATATTTTTGCATTCTCTAAAAATTAGGCCAAAATGGAGGTTAAGAAAATCTCCTCGTTAATTTAGGACATTACTCGTTTTCGACCATTTTTTACTAGGAAGGCCATAATGTGGCCGATATGCATTGAATCTTAGCATGTGACAATTCGCTGGATAGGTAAACAACATAACTACGACTTCCATGGGATATTTTTGCATTCTCTAAAAATTCGGCCAAAATGGAGGACAAGAAAATCTCCTCGTTATTTTAGGACATTACTGTTTTCGACCCTTTTTTACTAGGAAGGCCATAAAGTGGCCGATTTGTATTGAATCTTAGCATGTGACAATTCGTTGGATAGGTAAACAACATAACAACGACTTCCATGGGGTATTTTTGCATTCTCTAAAAATTCGGCCAAAATGGAGGTTAAGAAAATCTCCTCGTTATTTTAGGAAATTACTGTTTTCGACCCTTTTTAACTAGGAAGGCCATAAAGTGGCCGATTTGTATTGAATCTTAGCATGTGACAATTCGTTGGATAGGTAAACAACATAGCTACGACTTCCATGGGGTATTTTTGCATTCTCTAAAAATTCGGCCAAAATGGAGGTTAAGAAAATCTCCTCGTTAATTTAGGACATTACTCGTTTTCGACCCTTTTTTACTAGGAAGGCCATAAAGTGGCCGGTTTGTATTTAATCTTAGCATGTGACAATTCGTTGGATAGGTAAACAACATAACAACGACTTCCATGGGATATTTTTGCATTCTCTAAAAATTAGGCCAAAATGGAGGTTAAGAAAATCTCCTCGTTAATTTAGGACATTACTCGTTTTCGACCATTTTTTACTAGGAAGGCCATAATGTGGCCGATATGCATTGAATCTTAGCATGTGACAATTCGCTGGATAGGTAAACAACATAACTACGACTTCCATGGGATATTTTTGCATTCTCTAAAAATTCGGCCAAAATGGAGGACAAGAAAATCTCCTCGTTATTTTAGGACATTACTGTTTTCGACCCTTTTTTACTAGGAAGGCCATAAAGTGGCCGATTTGTATTGAATCTTAGCATGTGACAATTCGTTGGATAGGTAAACAACATAACAACGACTTCCATGGGGTATTTTTACATTCTCTAAAAATTCGGCCAAAATGGAGGTTAAGAAAATCTCCTCGTTATTTTAGGAAATTACTGTTTTCGACCCTTTTTAACTAGGAAGGCCATAAAGTGGCCGATTTGTATTGAATCTTAGCATGTGACAATTCGTTGGATAGGTAAACAACATAGCTACGACTTCCATGGGGTATTTTTGCATTCTCTAAAAATTCGGCCAAAATGGAGGTTAAGAAAATCTCCTCGTTAATTTAGGACATTACTCGTTTTCGACCCTTTTTTACTAGGAAGGCCATAAAGTGGCCGGTTTGTATTTAATCTTAGCATGTGACAATTCGTTGGATAGGTAAACAACATAACAACGACTTCCATGGGATATTTTTGCATTCTCTAAAAATTAGGCCAAAATGGAGGTTAAGAAAATCTCCTCGTTAATTTAGGACATTACTCGTTTTCGACCATTTTTTACTAGGAAGGCCATAATGTGGCCGATTTGCATTGAATCTTAGCATGTGACAATTCGTTGGATAGGTAAACAACATAACAACGACTTCCATGGGGTATTTTTGCATTCTCTAAAAATTCGGCCAAAATGGAGGTTAAGAAAATCTCCTCGTTATTTTAGGAAATTACTGTTTTCGACCCTTTTTAACTAGGAAGGCCATAAAGTGGCCGATTTGTATTGAATCTTAGCATGTGACAATTCGTTGGATATTTAAACAACATAGCTACGACTTCCATGGGGTATTTTTGCACTCTCTAAAAATTCGGCCAAAATGGAGGTTAAGAAAATCTCCTCGTTAATTTAGGACATTACTCGTTTTCGACCATTTTTTACTAGGAAGGCCATAATGTGGCCGATTTGCATTGAATCTTAGCATGTGACAATTCGTTGGATAGGTAAACAACATAACTACGACTTCCATGGTATATTTTTGCATTCTCTAAAAATTCGGCCAAAATGGAGGTTAAGAAAATCTCCTCGTTAATTTAGGACATTACTCGTTTTCGACCCTTTTTTACTAGGAAGGCCATAAAGTGGCCGGTTTGTATTGAATCTTAGCATGTGACAATTCGTTGGATAGGTAAACAACATAACAACGACTTCCATGTGATATTTTTGCATTCTCTAAAAATTAGGCCAAAATGGAGGTTAAGAAAATCTCCTCGTTAATTTAGGACATTACTCGTTTTCGAACCTTTTTTACTAGGAAGGCCATAATGTGGCCGATTTGCATTGAATCTTAGCATGTGACAATTCGTTGGATAGGTAAACAACATAACAACGACGTCCATGTGATATTTTTGCATTCTCTAAAAATTAGGCCAAAATGGAGGTTAAGAAAATCTCCTCGTTAATTTAGGACATTACTCGTTTTCGAACCTTTTTTACTAGGAAGGCCATAATGTGGCCGATTTGCATTGAATCTTAGCATGTGACAATTCGTTGGATAGGTAAACAACATAACTACGACTTCCATGGTATATTTTTGCATTCTCTAAAAATTCGGCCAAAATGGAGGTTAAGAAAATCTCCTCGTTAATTTAGGACATTACTTGTTTTCGACCCTTTTTTACTAGGAAGGCCATAAAGTGGCCGGTTTGTATTTAATCTTAGCATGTGACAATTCGTTGGATAGGTAAACAACATAACAACGACTTCCATGGGATATTTTTGCATTCTCTAAAAATTAGGCCAAAATGGAGGTTAAGAAAATCTCCTCGTTAATTTAGGACATTACTCGTTTTCGACCATTTTTTACTTGGAAGGCCATAATGTGGCCGATATGCATTGAATCTTAGCATGTGACAATTCGCTGGATAGGTAAACAACATAACTACGACTTCCATGGGATATTTTTGCATTCTCTAAAAATTCGGCCAAAATGGAGGACAAGAAAATCTCCTCGTTATTTTAGGACATTACTGTTTTCGACCCTTTTTTACTAGGAAGGCCATAAAGTGGCCGATTTGTATTGAATCTTAGCATGTGACAATTCGTTGGATAGGTAAACAACATAACAACGACTTCCATGGGGTATTTTTGCATTCTCTAAAAATTCGGCCAAAATGGAGGTTAAGAAAATCTCCTCGTTATTTTAGGAAATTACTGTTTTCGACCCTTTTTAACTAGGAAGGCCATAAAGTGGCCGATTTGTATTGAATCTTAGCATGTGACAATTCGTTGGATAGGTAAACAACATAGCTACGACTTCCATGGGGTATTTTTGCATTCTCTAAAAATTCGGCCAAAATGGAGGTTAAGAAAATCTCCTCGTTAATTTAGGACATTACTCGTTTTCGACCCTTTTTTACTAGGAAGGCCATAAAGTGGCCGGTTTGTATTTAATCTTAGCATGTGACAATTCGTTGGATAGGTAAACAACATAACAACGACTTCCATGGGATATTTTTGCATTCTCTAAAAATTAGGCCAAAATGGAGGTTAAGAAAATCTCCTCGTTAATTTAGGACATTACTCGTTTTCGACCATTTTTTACTAGGAAGGCCATAATGTGGCCGATATGCATTGAATCTTAGCATGTGACAATTCGCTGGATAGGTAAACAACATAACTACGACTTCCATGGGATATTTTTGCATTCTCTAAAAATTCGGCCAAAATGGAGGACAAGAAAATCTCCTCGTTATTTTAGGACATTACTGTTTTCGACCCTTTTTAACTAGGAAGGCCATAAAGTGGCCGATTTGTATTGAATCTTAGCATGTGACAATTCGTTGGATATTTAAACAACATAGCTACGACTTCCATGGGGTATTTTTGCATTCTCTAAAAATTCGGCCAAAATGGAGGTTAAGAAAATCTCCTCGTTAATTTAGGACATTACTCGTTTTCGACCATTTTTTACTAGGAAGGCCATAATGTGGCCGATTTGCATTGAATCTTAGCATGTGACAATTCGTTGGATAGGTAAACAACATAACTACGACTTCCATGGTATATTTTTGCATTCTCTAAAAATTCGGCCAAAATGGAGGTTAAGAAAATCTCCTCGTTAATTTAGGACATTACTCGTTTTCGACCCTTTTTTACTAGGAAGGCCATAAAGTGGCTGGTTTGTATTGAATCTTAGCATGTGACAATTCGTTGGATAGGTAAACAACATAACAACGACTTCCATGTGATATTTTTGCATTCTCTAAAAATTAGGCCAAAATGGAGGTTAAGAAAATCTCCTCGTTAATTTAGGACATTACTCGTTTTCGAACCTTTTTTACTAGGAAGGCCATAATGTGGCCGATTTGCATTGAATCTTAGCATGTGACAATTCGTTGGATAGGTAAACAACATAACAACGACGTCCATGTGATATTTTTGCATTCTCTAAAAATTAGGCCAAAATGGAGGTTAAGAAAATCTCCTCGTTAATTTAGGACATTACTCGTTTTCGAACCTTTTTTACTAGGAAGGCCATAATGTGGCCGATTTGCATTGAATCTTAGCATGTGACAATTCGTTGGATAGGTAAACAACATAACTACGACTTCCATGGTATATTTTTGCATTCTCTAAAAATTCGGCCAAAATGGAGGTTAAGAAAATCTCCTCGTTAATTTAGGACATTACTTGTTTTCAACCCTTTTTTACTAGGAAGGCCATAAAGTGGCCGGTTTGTATTTAATCTTAGCATGTGACAATTCGTTGGATAGGTAAACAACATAACAACGACTTCCATGGGATATTTTTGCATTCTCTAAAAATTAGGCCAAAATGGAGGTTAAGAAAATCTCCTCGTTAATTTAGGACATTACTCGTTTTCGACCATTTTTTACTAGGAAGGCCATAATGTGGCCGATATGCATTGAATCTTAGCATGTGACAATTCGCTGGATAGGTAAACAACATAACTACGACTTCCATGGGATATTTTTGCATTCTCTAAAAATTCGGCCAAAATGGAGGACAAGAAAATCTCCTCGTTATTTTAGGACATTACTGTTTTCGACCCTTTTTTACTAGGAAGGCCATAAAGTGGCCGATTTGTATTGAATCTTAGCATGTGACAATTCGTTGGATAGGTAAACAACATAACAACGACTTCCATGGGGTATTTTTGCATTCTCTAAAAATTCGGCCAAAATGGAGGTTAAGAAAATCTCCTCGTTATTTTAGGAAATTACTGTTTTCGACCCTTTTTAACTAGGAAGGCCATAAAGTGGCCGATTTGTATTGAATCTTAGCATGTGACAATTCGTTGGATAGGTAAACAACATAGCTACGACTTCCATGGGGTATTTTTGCATTCTCTAAAAATTCGGCCAAAATGGAGGTTAAGAAAATCTCCTCGTTAATTTAGGACATTACTCGTTTTCGACCCTTTTTTACTAGGAAGGCCATAAAGTGGCCGGTTTGTATTTAATCTTAGCATGTGACAATTCGTTGGATAGGTAAACAACATAACAACGACTTCCATGGGATATTTTTGCATTCTCTAAAAATTAGGCCAAAATGGAGGTTAAGAAAATCTCCTCGTTAATTTAGGACATTACTCGTTTTCGACCATTTTTTACTAGGAAGGCCATAATGTGGCCGATATGCATTGAATCTTAGCATGTGACAATTCGCTGGATAGGTAAACAACATAACTACGACTTCCATGGGGTATTTTTGCATTCTCTAAAAATTCGGCCAAAATGGAGGACAAGAAAATCTCCTCGTTATTTTAGGACATTACTGTTTTCGACCCTTTTTTACTAGGAAGGCCATAAAGTGGCCGATTTGTATTGAATCTTAGCATGTGACAATTCGTTGGATAGGTAAACAACATAACAACGACTTCCATGGGGTATTTTTGCATTCTCTAAAAATTCGGCCAAAATGGAGGTTAAGAAAATCTCCTCGTTATTTTAGGAAATTACTGTTTTCGACCCTTTTTAACTAGGAAGGCCATAAAGTGGCCGATTTGTATTGAATCTTAGCATGTGACAATTCGTTGGATAGGTAAACAACATAGCTACGACTTCCATGGGGTATTTTTGCATTCTCTAAAAATTCGGCCAAAATGGAGGTTAAGAAAATCTCCTCGTTAATTTAGGACATTACTCGTTTTCGACCCTTTTTTACTAGGAAGGCCATAAAGTGGCCGGTTTGTATTTAATCTTAGCATGTGACAATTCGTTCGATAGGTAAACAACATAGCTACGACTTCCATGGGATATTTTTACATTCTCTAAAAATTCGGCTAAAATGGAGGTTAAGAAAATCTCCTCGTTAATTTAGGACATTACTCGTTTTTGACCCTTTTTTACTAGGAAGGCCATAATGTGGCCGATTTGCATTGAATCTTAGCATGTGACAATTCGTTGGATAGGTAAACAACATAACTACGACTTCCATGGGATATTTTTGCATTCTCTAAAAATTAAGCCAAAATGGAGGTTAAGAAAATCTCCCCGTTAATTTCGGACATTACTCGTTTTCGACCATTTTTTAGTAGGAAGGCCATAATGTGGCCGATTTGCATTGAATCTTAGCATGTGACAATTCGTTGGATAGGTAAACAACATAACTATGACTTCCATGGTATATTTTTGCATTCTCTAAAAATTCGGCCAAAATGGAGGTTAAGAAAATCTCCTCGTTAATTTAGGACATTACTCGTTTTCGACCATTTTTTACTAGGAAGGCCATAATGTGGCCGATTTGCATTGAATCTTAGCATGTGACAATTCGTTGGATAGGTAAACAACATAACTACGACTTCCATGGTATATTTTTGCATTCTCTAAAAATTCGGCCAAAATGGAGGTTAAGAAAATCTCCTCGTTAATTTAGGACATTACTCGTTTTCGACCCTTTTTTACTAGGAAGGCCATAATGTGGCCGATTTGCATTGAATCTTAGCATGTGACAATTCGCTGGTTAGGTAAACAACATAACTACGACTTCCATGGGATATTTTTGCATTCTCTAAAAATTCGACCAAAATGGAGGACAAGAAAATCTCCTCGTTATTTTAGGACATTACTGTTTTCGACCCTTTTTTACTAGGAAGGCCATAAAGTGGCCGATTTGTATTGAATCTTAACATGTGACAATTCGTTGGATAGGTAAACAACATAACAACGACTTCCATGGGGTATTTTTGCATTCTCTAAAAATTCGGCCAAAATGGAGGTTAAGAAAATCTCCTCGTTATTTTAGGAAATTACTGTTTTCGACCCTTTTTTACTAGGAAGGCCATAAAGTGGCCAATTTGTATTGAATCTTAGCATGTGACAATTCGTTGGATAGGTAAACAACATAGCTACGACTTCCATGGTGTATTTTTGCATTCTCTAAAAATTCGGCCAAAATGGAGGTTAAGAAAATCTCCTCGTTAATTTAGGACATTACTCGTTTTCGACCCTTTTTTACTAGGAAGGCCATAAAGTGGCCGGTTTGTATTGAATCTTAGCATGTGACAATTCGTTGGATAGGTAAACAACATAACAACGACTTCCATGTGATATTTTTGCATTCTCTAAAAATTAGGCGAAAATGGAGGTTAAGAAAATCTCCTCGTTAATTTAGGACATTACTCGTTTTCGACCATTTTTTACTAGGGAGGCCATAATGTGGCCGATTTGCATTGAATCTTAGCATGTGACAATTCGTTGGATAGGTAAACAACATAACAACGACGTCCATGTGATATTTTTGCATTCTCTAAAAATTAGGCCAAAATGGAGGTTAAGAAAATCTCCTCGTTAATTTAGGACATTACTCGTTTTCGAACCTTTTTTACTAGGAAGGCCATAATGTGGCCGATTTGCATTGAATCTTACCATATGACAATTCGTTGGATAGGTAAACAACATAACTACGACTTCCATGGTATATTTTTGCATTCTCTAAAAATTCGGCCAAAATGGAGGTTAAGAAAATCTCCTCGTTAATTTAGGACATTACTCGTTTTCGACCCTTTTTTACTAGGAAGGCCATAATGTGGCCGATTTGCATTGAATCTTAGCATGTGACAATTCGTTGGATAGGTAACCAACATAACTACGACTTCCGTGGGATATTTTTGCATTCTCTTAAAATTCGGCCAAAATGGAGGTCAAGAAAATCTCCTCGTTAATTTAGGACATTACTCGTTTTCGACCATTTTTTACTAGGAAGGCCATAAAGTGGCCAATTTGTATTGAATCTTAGCATGTGACAATTCGTTGGATAGGTAAACAACATAACAACGACTTCCATGTGATATTTTTGCATTCTCTAAAAATTAGGCCAAAATGGAGGTTAAGAAAATCTCCTCGTTAATTTAGGACATTACTCGTTTTCGACCATTTTTTACTAGGAAGGCCATAAAGTGGCCGATTTGTCTTGAATCTTAGCATGTGACAATTCGTTGGATAGGTAAACAACATAACAACGACTTCCATGTGATATTTTTGCATTCTCTAAAAATCAGGCCAAAATGGAGGTTAAGAAAATCTCCTCGTTAATTTAGGACATTACTCGTTTTCGACCATTTTTTACTAGGAAGGCCTTAATGTGGCCGATTTGCGTTGAATCTTAGCATGTGACAATTCGTTGGATAGGTAACCAACATAACTACGACTTCCGTGGGATATTTTTGCATTCTCTTAAAATTCGGCCAAAATGGACGTCAAGAAAATCTTCTCGTTAATTTAGGACATTACTCGTTTTCGACCATTTTTTACTAGGAAGGCCATAATGTGGCTGATTTGCATTGAATCTTAGCATGTGACAATTCGCTGGATAGGTAAACAACATAACTACGACTTCCATGGGATATTTTTGCATTCTCTAAAAATTCGGCCAAAATGGAGGCCAAGAAAATCTCCTCGTTATTACTGTTTTCGACCCTTTTTTACTAGGAAGGCCATAAAGTGGCCGATTTGTATTGAATCTTAGCATGTGACAATTCGTTGGATAGGTAAACAACATAGCTACGACTTCCATGGGGTATTTTTGCATTCTCTAAAAATTCGGCCAAAATGGAGGTTAAGAAAATCTCCTCGTTAATTTAGGACATTACTCGTTTTCGACCCTTTTTTACTAGGAAGGCCATAAAGTGGCCGGTTTGTATTTAATCTTAGCATGTGACAATTCGTTGGATAGGTAAACAACATAACAACGACTTCCATGGGATATTTTTGCATTCTCTAAAAATTAGGCCAAAATGGAGGTTAAGAAAATCTCCTCGTTAATTTAGGACATTACTCGTTTTCGACCATTTTTTACTAGGAAGGCCATAATGTGGCCGATTTGCATTGAATCTTAGCATGTGACAATTCGTTGGATAGGTAAACAACATATCTACGACTTCCATGGTATATTTTTGCATTCTCTAAAAATTCGGCCAAAATGGAGGTTAAGAAAATCTCCTCGTCAATTTAGGACATTACTCGTTTTCGACCATTTTTTACTAGGAAGGCCATAAAGTGGCCGATTTGTATTGAATCTTAGCATGTGACAATTCGTTGGATAGGTAAACAACATAACAACGACTTCCATGTGATATTTTTGCATTCTCTAAAAATAAGACCAAAATGGAGGTTAAGAAAATCTCCTCGTTAATTTAGGACATTACTCGTTTTCGACCATTTTTTACTAGGAAGGCCATAATGTGGCCAATTTGCATTGAATCTTAGCATGTGACAATTCGTTGGATAGGTAACCAACATAACTACGACTTCCGTGGGATATTTTTGCATTCTCTTAAAATTCGGCCAAAATGGACGTCAAGAAAATCTCCTCGTTAATTTAGGACATTACTCGTTTTCGACCATTTTTTACTAGGAAGGCCGTAATGTGGCCGATATGCATTGAATCTTAGCATGTGGCAATTCGCTGGATAGGTAAACAACATAACTACGACTTCCATGGGATATTTTTGCATTCTCTAAAAATTCGGCCAAAATGGAGGACAAGAAAATCTCCTCGTTATTTTAGGACATTACTGTTTTCGACCCTTTTTTACTAGGAAGGCCATAAAGTGGCCGATTTGTATTGAATCTTAGCATGTGACAATTCGTTGGATAGGTAAACAACATAACAACGACTTCCATGGGGTATTTTTGCATTCTCTAAAAATTCGGCCAAAATGGAGGTTAAGAAAATCTCCTCGTTATTTTAGGAAATTACTGTTTTCGACCCTTTTTAACTAGGAAGGCCATAAAGTGGCCGATTTGTATTGAATCTTAGCATGTGACAATTCGTTGGATAGGTAAACAACATAGCTACGACTTCCATGGGGTATTTTTGCATTCTCTAAAAATTCGGCCAAAATGGAGGTTAAGAAAATCTCCTCGTTAATTTAGGACATTACTCGTTTTCGACCCTTTTTTACTAGGAAGGCCATAAAGTGGCCGGTTTGTATTTAATCTTAGCATGTGACAATTCGTTGGATAGGTAAACAACATAACAACGACTTCCATGGGATATTTTTGCATTCTCTAAAAATTAGGCCAAAATGGAGGTTAAGAAAATCTCCTCGTTAATTTAGGACATTACTCGTTTTCGACCATTTTTTACTAGGAAGGCCATAATGTGGCCGATATGCATTGAATCTTAGCATGTGACAATTCGCTGGATAGGTAAACAACATAACTACGACTTCCATGGGATATTTTTGCATTCTCTAAAAATTCGGCCAAAATGGAGGACAAGAAAAACTCCTCGTTATTTTAGGACATTACTGTTTTCGACCCTTTTTTACTAGGAAGGCCATAAAGTGGCCGATTTGTATTGAATCTTAGCATGTGACAATTTGTTGGATAGGTAAACAACATAACAACGACTTCCATTGGGTATTTTTGCATTCTCTAAAAATTCGGCCAAAATGGAGGACAAGAAAATCTCCTCGTTATTTTAGGACATTACTGTTTTCGACCCTTTTTTACTAGAAAGGCCATAAAGTGGCCGATTTGTATTGAATCTTAGCATGTGACAATTCGTTGGATAGGTAAACAACATAACTACGACTTCCATGGTATATTTTTGCATTCTCTAAAAATTCGGCCAAAATGGAGGTTAAGAAAATCTCCTCGTCAATTTAGGACATTACTCGTTTTCGACCATTTTTTACTAGGAAGGCCATAAAGTGGCCGATTTGTATTGAATCTTAGCATGTGACAATTCGTTGGATAGGTAAACAACATAACAACGACTTCCATGTGATATTTTTGCATTCTCTAAAAATAAGACCAAAATGGAGGTTAAGAAAATCTCCTCGTTAATTTAGGACATTACTCGTTTTCGACCATTTTTTACTAGGAAGGCCATAATGTCGCCAATTTGCATTGAATCTTAGCATGTGACAATTCGTTGGATAGGTAACCAACATAACTACGACTTCCGTGGGATATTTTTGCATTCTCTTAAAATTCGGCCAAAATGGACGTCAAGAAAATCTCCTCGTTAATTTAGGACATTACTCGTTTTCGACCATTTTTTACTAGGAAGGCCATAATGTGGCCGATATGCATTGAATCTTAGCATGTGACAATTCGCTGGATAGGTAAACAACATAACTACGACTTCCATGGGATATTTTTGCATTCTCTAAAAATTCGGCCAAAATGGAGGACAAGAAAATCTCCTCGTTATTTTAGGACATTACTGTTTTCGACCCTTTTTTACTAGGAAGGCCATAAAGTGGCCGATTTGTATTGAATCTTAGCATGTGACGATTCGTTGGATAGGTAAACAACATAACAACGACTTCCATGGGGTATTTTTGCATTCTCTAAAAATTCGGCCAAAATGGAGGTTAAGAAAATCTCCTCGTTAATTTAGGACATTACTCGTTTTCGACCATTTTTTACTAGGAAGGCCATAATGTGGCCGATTTGCATTGAATCTTAGCATGTGACAATTCGTTGGATAGGTAAACAACATAACTACGACTTCCCTGGTATATTTTTGCATTCTCTAAAAATTCGGCCAAAATGGAGGTTAAAAAAATCTCCTCGTTAATTTAGGACATTACTCGTTTTCGACCCTTTTTTACTAGGAAGGCCATAATGTGGCCGGTTTGTATTGAATCTTAGCATGTGACAATTCGTTGGATAGGTAAACAACAAAGCTACGATTTCCACGGGATATTTTTACATTCTCTAAATATTCGGCCAAAATGGAGGTTAAGAAAATCTCCTCGTTATTTTAGGACATTACTCGTTTTCGACCCTTTTTTACTAGGAAGGCCATAAAGTGGCCGGTTTGTATTGAATCTTAGCATGTGACAATTCGTTGGATAGGTAAACAACAAAGCTACGATTTCCACGGGATATTTTTACATTCTCTAAATATTCGGCCAAAATGGAGGTTAAGAAAATATCCTCGTTAATTTAGGACATTACTCGTTTTTGACCCTTTTTTACTAGGAAGGCCATAATGTGGCCGATTTGCATTGAATCTTAGCATGTGACAATTCGTTGGATAGGTAAACAACATAACTACGACTTCCAAGGGATATTTTTGCATTCTCTTAAAATTCGGCCAAAATGGAGGTCAAGAAAATCTCCTCGTTAATTTAGGACATTACTCGTTTTCGACCCTTTTTTACTAGGAAGGCCATAAAGTGGCCGGTTTGTATTGAATCTTAGCATGTGACAATTCGTTGGATAGGTAAACAACATAACAACGACTTCCATGTGATATTCTTGCATTCTCTAAAAAATAGGCCAAAATGGAGGTTAAGAAAATCTCCTCGTTAATTTAGGACATTACTCGTTTTCGACCCTTTTTTACTAGGAAGGCCATAATGTGGCCGATTTGCATTGAATCTTAGCATGTGACAATTCGTTGGATTGGTAAACAACATAACTACGACTTCCATGGTATATTTTTGCATTCTCTAAAAATTCGGCCAAAATGGAGGTTAAGAAAATCTCCTCGTTAATTTAGGACATTACTTGTTTTCGACCCTTTTTTACTAGGAAGGCCATAAAGTGGCCGGTTTGTATTTAATCTTAGCATGTGACAATTCGTTGGATAGGTAAACAACATAACAACGACTTCCATGGGATATTTTTGCATTCTCTAAAAATTAGGCCAAAATGGAGGTTAAGAAAATCTCCTCGTTAATTTAGGACATTACTCGTTTTCGACCATTTTTTACTAGGAAGGCCATAATGTGGCCGATATGCATTGAATCTTAGCATGTGACAATTCGCTGGATAGGTAAACAACATAACTACGACTTCCATGGGATATTTTTGCATTCTCTAAAAATTCGGCCAAAATGGAGGACAAGAAAATCTCCTCGTTATTTTAGGACATTACTGTTTTCGACCCTTTTTTACTAGGAAGGCCATAAAGTGGCCGATTTGTATTGAATCTTAGCATGTGACAATTCGTTGGATAGGTAAACAACATAACAACGACTTCCATGGGGTATTTTTGCATTCTCTAAAAATTCGGCCAAAATGGAGGTTAAGAAAATCTCCTCGTTATTTTAGGAAATTACTGTTTTCGACCCTTTTTAACTAGGAAGGCCATAAAGTGGCCGATTTGTATTGAATCTTAGCATGTGACAATTCGTTGGATAGGTAAACAACATAGCTACGACTTCCATGGGGTATTTTTGCATTCTCTAAAAATTCGGCCAAAATGGAGGTTAAGAAAATCTCCTCGTTAATTTAGGACATTACTCGTTTTCGACCCTTTTTTACTAGGAAGGCCATAAAGTGGCCGGTTTGTATTTAATCTTAGCATGTGACAATTCGTTCGATAGGTAAACAACATAGCTACGACTTCCATGGGATATTTTTACATTCTCTAAAAATTCGGCTAAAATGGAGGTTAAGAAAATCTCCTCGTTAATTTAGGACATTACTCGTTTTTGACCCTTTTTTACTAGGAAGGCCATAATGTGGCCGATTTGCATTGAATCTTAGCATGTGACAATTCGTTGGATAGGTAAACAACATAACTACGACTTCCATGGGATATTTTTGCATTCTCTAAAAATTAAGCCAAAATGGAGGTTAAGAAAATCTCCCCGTTAATTTAGGACATTACTCGTTTTCGACCATTTTTTAGTAGGAAGGCCATAATGTGGCCGATTTGCATTGAATCTTAGCATGTGACAATTCGTTGGATAGGTAAACAACATAACTATGACTTCCATGGTATATTTTTGCATTCTCTAAAAATTCGGCCAAAATGGAGGTTAAGAAAATCTCCTCGTTAATTTAGGACATTACTCGTTTTCGACCCTTTTTTACTAGGAAGGCCATAATGTGGCCGATTTGCATTGAATCTTAGCATGTGACAATTCGCTGGTTAGGTAAACAACATAACTACGACTTCCATGGGATATTTTTGCATTCTCTAAAAATTCGACCAAAATGGAGGACAAGGAAATCTCCTCGTTATTTTAGGACATTACTGTTTTCGACCCTTTTTTACTAGGAAGGCCATAAAGTGGCCGATTTGTATTGAATCTTAGCATGTGACAATTCGTTGGATAGGTAAACAACATAACAACGACTTCCATGGGGTATTTTTGCATTCTCTAAAAATTCGGCCAAAATGGAGGTTAAGAAAATCTCCTCGTTATTTTAGGAAATTACTGTTTTCGACCCTTTTTTACTAGGAAGGCCATAAAGTGGCCGATTTGTATTGAATCTTAGCATGTGACAATTCGTTGGATAGGTAAACAACATAGCTACGACTTCCATGGTGTATTTTTGCATTCTCTAAAAATTCGGCCAAAATGGAGGTTAAGAAAATCTCCTCGTTAATTTAGGACATTACTCGTTTTCGACCCTTTTTTACTAGGAAGGCCATAAAGTGGCCGGTTTGTATTGAATCTTAGCATGTGACAATTCGTTGGATAGGTAAACAACATAACAACGACTTCCATGTGATATTTTTGCATTCTCTAAAAATTAGGCGAAAATGGAGGTTAAGAAAATCTCCTCGTTAATTTAGGACATTACTCGTTTTCGACCCTTTTTTACTAGGAAGGCCATAATGTGGCCGATTTGCATTGAATCTTAGCATGTGACAATTCGTTGGATTGGTAAACAACATAACTACGACTTCCATGGTATATTTTTGCATTCTCTAAAAATTAGGCGAAAATGGAGGTTAAGAAAATCTCCTCGTTAATTTAGGACATTACTCGTTTTCGACCCTTTTTTACTAGGAAGGCCATAAAGTGGCCGGTTTGTATTTAATCTTAGCATGTGACAATTCGTTGGATAGGTAAACAACATAACAACGACTTCCATGGGATATTTTTGCATTCTCTAAAAATTAGGCCAAAATGGAGGTTAAGAAAATCTCCTCGTTAATTTAGGACATTACTCGTTTTCGACCATTTTTTACTAGGAAGGCCATAATGTGGCCGATATGCATTGAATCTTAGCATGTGACAATTCGCTGGATAGGTAAACAACATAACTATGACTTCCATGGGATATTTTTGCATTCTCTAAAAATTCGGCCAAAATGGAGGTTAAGAAAATCTCCTCGTTAATTTAGGACATTACTCGTTTTCGACCCTTTTTTACTAGGAAGGCCATAATGTGGCCGATTTGCATTGAATCTTAGCATGTGACAATTCGTTGGATTGGTAAACAACATAACTACGACTTCCATGGTATATTTTTGCATTCTCTAAAAATTCGGCCAAAATGGAGGTTAAGAAAATCTCCTCGTTAATTTAGGACATTACTTGTTTTCGACCCTTTTTTACTAGGAAGGCCATAAAGTGGCCGGTTTGTATTTAATCTTAGCATGTGACAATTCGTTGGATAGGTAAACAACATAACAACGACTTCCATGGGATATTTTTGCATTCTCTAAAAATTAGGCCAAAATGGAGGTTAAGAAAATCTCCTCGTTAATTTAGGACATTACTCGTTTTCGACCATTTTTTACTAGGAAGGCCATAATGTGGCCGATATGCATTGAATCTTAGCATGTGACAATTCGCTGGATAGGTAAACAACATAACTACGACTTCCATGGGATATTTTTGCATTCTCTAAAAATTCGGCCAAAATGGAGGACAAGAAAATCTGCTCGTTATTTTAGGACATTACTGTTTTCGACCCTTTTTTACTAGGAAGGCCATAAAGTGACCGATTTGTATTGAATCTTAGCATGTGACAATTCGTTGGATAGGTAAACAACATAACAACGACTTCCATGGGGTATTTTTGCATTCTCTAAAAATTCGGCCAAAATGGAGGTTAAGAAAATCTCCTCGTTATTTTAGGAAATTACTGTTTTCGACCCTTTTTAACTAGGAAGGCCATAAAGTGGCCGATTTGTATTGAATCTTAGCATGTGACAATTCGTTGGATAGGTAAACAACATAGCTACGACTTCCATGGGGTATTTTTGCATTCTCTAAAAATTCGGCCAAAATGGAGGTTAAGAAAATCTCCTCGTTAATTTAGGACATTACTCGTTTTCGACCCTTTTTTACTAGGAAGGCCATAAAGTGGCCGGTTTGTATTTAATCTTAGCATGTGACAATTCGTTGAATAGGTAAACAACATAACAACGACTTCCATGGGATATTTTTGCATTCTCTAAAAATTAGGCCAAAATGGAGGTTAAGAAAATCTCCTCGTTAATTTAGGACATTACTCGTTTTCGACCATTTTTTACTAGGAAGGCCATAATGTGGCCGATATGCATTGAATCTTAGCATGTGACAATTCGCTGGATAGGTAAACAACATAACTACGACTTCCATGGGATATTTTTGCATTCTCTAAAAATTCGGCCAAAATGGAGGACAAGAAAATCTCCTCGTTATTTTAGGACATTACTGTTTTCGACCCTTTTTTACTAGGAAGGGCATAAAGTGGCCGATTTGTATTGAATCTTAGCATGTGACAATTCGTTGGATAGGTAAACAACATAACAACGACTTCCATGGGGTATTTTTGCATTCTCTAAAAATTCGGCCAAAATGGAGGTTAAGAAAATCTCCTCGTTATTTTAGGAAATTACTGTTTTCGACCCTTTTTAACTAGGAAGGCCATAAAGTGGCCGATTTGTATTGAATCTTAGCATGTGACAATTCGTTGGATAGGTAAACAACATAGCTACGACTTCCATGGGGTATTTTTGCATTCTCTAAAAATTCGGCCAAAATGGAGGTTAAGAAAATCTCCTCGTTAATTTAGGACATTACTCGTTTTCGACCCTTTTTTACTAGGAAGGCCATAAAGTGGCCGGTTTGTATTTAATCTTAGCATGTGACAATTCGTTCGATAGGTAAACAACATAGCTACGACTTCCATGGGATATTTTTACATTCTCTAAAAATTCGGCTAAAATGGAGGTTAGGAAAATCTCCTCGTTAATTTAGGACATTACTCGTTTTTGACCCTTTTTTACTAGGAAGGCCATAATGTGGCCGATTTGCATTGAATCTTAGCATGTGACAATTCGCTGGTTAGGTAAACAACATAACTACGACTTCCATGGGGTATTTTTGCATTCTCTAAAAATTCGGCCAAAATTGAGGTTAAGAAAATCTCCTCGTTATTTTAGGAAATTACTGTTTTCGACCCTTTTTTACTAGGAAGGCCATAAAGTGGCCGATTTGTATTGAATCTTAGCATGTGACAATTCGTTGGATAGGTAAACAACATAGCTACGACTTCCATGGTGTATTTTTGCATTCTCTAAAAATTCGGCCAAAATGGAGGTTAAGAAAATCTCCTCGTTAATTTAGGACATTACTCGTTTTCGACCCTTTTTTACTAGGAAGGCCATAAAGTGGCCGGTTTGTATTGAATCTTAGCATGTGACAATTCGTTGGATAGGTAAACAACATAACAACGACTTCCATGTGATATTTTTGCATTCTCTAAAAATTAGGCGAAAATGGAGGTTAAGAAAATCTCCTCGTTAATTTAGGACATTACTCGTTTTCGACCCTTTTTTACTAGGAAGGCCATAATGTGGCCGATTTGCATTGAATCTTAGCATGTGACAATTCGTTGGATTGGTAAACAACATAACTACGACTTCCATGGTATATTTTTGCATTCTCTAAAAATTAGGCGAAAATGGAGGTTAAGAAAATCTCCTCGTTAATTTAGGACATTACTCGTTTTCGACCCTTTTTTACTAGGAAGGCCATAAAGTGGCCGGTTTGTATTTAATCTTAGCATGTGACAATTCGTTGGATAGGTAAACAACATAACAACGACTTCCATGGGATATTTTTGCATTCTCTAAAAATTAGGCCAAAATGGAGGTTAAGAAAATCTCCTCGTTAATTTAGGACATTACTCGTTTTCGACCATTTTTTACTAGGAAGGCCATAATGTGGCCGATATGCATTGAATCTTAGCATGTGACAATTCGCTGGATAGGTAAACAACATAACTATGACTTCCATGGGATATTTTTGCATTCTCTAAAAATTCGGCCAAAATGGAGGTTAAGAAAATCTCCTCGTTAATTTAGGACATTACTCGTTTTCGACCCTTTTTTACTAGGAAGGCCATAATGTGGCCGATTTGCATTGAATCTTAGCATGTGACAATTCGTTGGATTGGTAAACAACATAACTACGACTTCCATGGTATATTTTTGCATTCTCTAAAAATTCGGCCAAAATGGAGGTTAAGAAAATCTCCTCGTTAATTTAGGACATTACTTGTTTTCGACCCTTTTTTACTAGGAAGGCCATAAAGTGGCCGGTTTGTATTTAATCTTAGCATGTGACAATTCGTTGGATAGGTAAACAACATAACAACGACTTCCATGGGATATTTTTGCATTCTCTAAAAATTAGGCCAAAATGGAGGTTAAGAAAATCTCCTCGTTAATTTAGGACATTACTCGTTTTCGACCATTTTTTACTAGGAAGGCCATAATGTGGCCGATATGCATTGAATCTTAGCATGTGACAATTCGCTGGATAGGTAAACAACATAACCACGACTTCCATGGGATATTTTTGCATTCTCTAAAAATTCGGCCAAAATGGAGGACAAGAAAATCTCCTCGTTATTTTAGGACATTACTGTTTTCGACCCTTTTTTACTAGGAAGGCCATAAAGTGACCGATTTGTATTGAATCTTAGCATGTGACAATTCGTTGGATAGGTAAACAACATAACAACGACTTCCATGGGGTATTTTTGCATTCTCTAAAAATTCGGCCAAAATGGAGGTTAAGAAAATCTCCTCGTTATTTTAGGAAATTACTGTTTTCGACCCTTTTTAACTAGGAAGGCCATAAAGTGGCCGATTTGTATTGAATCTTAGCATGTGACAATTCGTTGGATAGGTAAACAACATAGCTACGACTTCCATGGGGTATTTTTGCATTCTCTAAAAATTCGGCCAAAATGGAGGTTAAGAAAATCTCCTCGTTAATTTAGGACATTACTCGTTTTCGACCCTTTTTTACTAGGAAGGCCATAAAGTGGCCGGTTTGTATTTAATCTTAGCATGTGACAATTCGTTGGATAGGTAAACAACATAACAACGACTTCCATGGGATATTTTTGCATTCTCTAAAAATTAGGCCAAAATGGAGGTTAAGAAAATCTCCTCGTTATTTTAGGAAATTACTGTTTTCGACCCTTTTTAACTAGGAAGGCCATAAAGTGGCCGATTTGTATTGAATCTTAGCATGTGACAATTCGTTGGATAGGTAAACAACATAGCTACGACTTCCATGGGGTATTTTTGCATTCTCTAAAAATTCGGCCAAAATGGAGGTTAAGAAAATCTCCTCGTTAATTTAGGACATTACTCGTTTTCGACCCTTTTTTACTAGGAAGGCCATAAAGTGGCCGGTTTGTATTTAATCTTAGCATGTGACAATTCGTTCGATAGGTAAACAACATAGCTACGACTTCCATGGGATATTTTTACATTCTCTAAAAATTCGGCTAAAATGGAGGTTAGGAAAATCTCCTCGTTAATTTAGGACATTACTCGTTTTTGACCCTTTTTTACTAGGAAGGCCATAATGTGGCCGATTTGCATTGAATCTTAGCATGTGACAATTCGCTGGTTAGGTAAACAACATAACTACGACTTCCATGGGGTATTTTTGCATTCTCTAAAAATTCGGCCAAAATTGAGGTTAAGAAAATCTCCTCGTTATTTTAGGAAATTACTGTTTTCGACCCTTTTTTACTAGGAAGGCCATAAAGTGGCCGATTTGTATTGAATCTTAGCATGTGACAATTCGTTGGATAGGTAAACAACATAGCTACGACTTCCATGGTGTATTTTTGCATTCTCTAAAAATTCGGCCAAAATGGAGGTTAAGAAAATCTCCTCGTTAATTTAGGACATTACTCGTTTTCGACCCTTTTTTACTAGGAAGGCCATAAAGTGGCCGGTTTGTATTGAATCTTAGCATGTGACAATTCGTTGGATAGGTAAACAACATAACAACGACTTCCATGTGATATTTTTGCATTCTCTAAAAATTAGGCGAAAATGGAGGTTAAGAAAATCTCCTCGTTAATTTAGGACATTACTCGTTTTCGACCCTTTTTTACTAGGAAGGCCATAATGTGGCCGATTTGCATTGAATCTTAGCATGTGACAATTCGTTGGATTGGTAAACAACATAACTACGACTTCCATGGTATATTTTTGCATTCTCTAAAAATTAGGCGAAAATGGAGGTTAAGAAAATCTCCTCGTTAATTTAGGACATTACTCGTTTTCGACCCTTTTTTACTAGGAAGGCCATAAAGTGGCCGGTTTGTATTTAATCTTAGCATGTGACAATTCGTTGGATAGGTAAACAACATAACAACGACTTCCATGGGATATTTTTGCATTCTCTAAAAATTAGGCCAAAATGGAGGTTAAGAAAATCTCCTCGTTAATTTAGGACATTACTCGTTTTCGACCATTTTTTACTAGGAAGGCCATAATGTGGCCGATATGCATTGAATCTTAGCATGTGACAATTCGCTGGATAGGTAAACAACATAACTATGACTTCCATGGGATATTTTTGCATTCTCTAAAAATTCGGCCAAAATGGAGGTTAAGAAAATCTCCTCGTTAATTTAGGACATTACTCGTTTTCGACCCTTTTTTACTAGGAAGGCCATAATGTGGCCGATTTGCATTGAATCTTAGCATGTGACAATTCGTTGGATTGGTAAACAACATAACTACGACTTCCATGGTATATTTTTGCATTCTCTAAAAATTCGGCCAAAATGGAGGTTAAGAAAATCTCCTCGTTAATTTAGGACATTACTTGTTTTCGACCCTTTTTTACTAGGAAGGCCATAAAGTGGCCGGTTTGTATTTAATCTTAGCATGTGACAATTCGTTGGATAGGTAAACAACATAACAACGACTTCCATGGGATATTTTTGCATTCTCTAAAAATTAGGCCAAAATGGAGGTTAAGAAAATCTCCTCGTTAATTTAGGACATTACTCGTTTTCGACCATTTTTTACTAGGAAGGCCATAATGTGGCCGATATGCATTGAATCTTAGCATGTGACAATTCGCTGGATAGGTAAACAACATAACCACGACTTCCATGGGATATTTTTGCATTCTCTAAAAATTCGGCCAAAATGGAGGACAAGAAAATCTCCTCGTTATTTTAGGACATTACTGTTTTCGACCCTTTTTTACTAGGAAGGCCATAAAGTGACCGATTTGTATTGAATCTTAGCATGTGACAATTCGTTGGATAGGTAAACAACATAACAACGACTTCCATGGGGTATTTTTGCATTCTCTAAAAATTCGGCCAAAATGGAGGTTAAGAAAATCTCCTCGTTATTTTAGGAAATTACTGTTTTCGACCCTTTTTAACTAGGAAGGCCATAAAGTGGCCGATTTGTATTGAATCTTAGCATGTGACAATTCGTTGGATAGGTAAACAACATAGCTACGACTTCCATGGGGTATTTTTGCATTCTCTAAAAATTCGGCCAAAATGGAGGTTAAGAAAATCTCCTCGTTAATTTAGGACATTACTCGTTTTCGACCCTTTTTTACTAGGAAGGCCATAAAGTGGCCGGTTTGTATTTAATCTTAGCATGTGACAATTCGTTGGATAGGTAAACAACATAACAACGACTTCCATGGGATATTTTTGCATTCTCTAAAAATTAGGCCAAAATGGAGGTTAAGAAAATCTCCTCGTTAATTTAGGACATTACTCGTTTTCGACCATTTTTTACTAGGAAGGCCATAATGTGGCCGATATGCATTGAATCTTAGCATGTGACAATTCGCTGGATAGGTAAACAACATAACTACGACTTCCATGGGATATTTTTGCATTCTCTAAAAATTCGGCCAAAATGGAGGACAAGAAAATCTCCTCGTTATTTTAGGACATTACTGTTTTCGACCCTTTTTTACTAGGAAGGGCATAAAGTGGCCGATTTGTATTGAATCTTAGCATGTGACAATTCGTTGGATAGGTAAACAACATAACAACGACTTCCATGGGGTATTTTTGCATTCTCTAAAAATTCGGCCAAAATGGAGGTTAAGAAAATCTCCTCGTTATTTTAGGAAATTACTGTTTTCGACCCTTTTTAACTAGGAAGGCCATAAAGTGGCCGATTTGTATTGAATCTTAGCATGTGACAATTCGTTGGATAGGTAAACAACATAGCTACGACTTCCATGGGGTATTTTTGCATTCTCTAAAAATTCGGCCAAAATGGAGGTTAAGAAAATCTCCTCGTTAATTTAGGACATTACTCGTTTTCGACCCTTTTTTACTAGGAAGGCCATAAAGTGGCCGGTTTGTATTTAATCTTAGCATGTGACAATTCGTTCGATAGGTAAACAACATAGCTACGACTTCCATGGGATATTTTTACATTCTCTAAAAATTCGGCTAAAATGGAGGTTAGGAAAATCTCCTCGTTAATTTAGGACATTACTCGTTTTTGACCCTTTTTTACTAGGAAGGCCATAATGTGGCCGATTTGCATTGAATCTTAGCATGTGACAATTCGTTGGATAGGTAAACAACATAACTACGACTTCCATGGGATATTTTTGCATTCTCTAAAAATTAAGCCAAAATGGAGGTTAAGAAAATCTCCCCGTTAATTTAGGACATTACTCGTTTTCGACCATTTTTTAGTAGGAAGGCCATAATGTGGCCGATTTGCATTGAATCTTAGCATGTGACAATTCGTTGGATAGGTAAACAACATAACTATGACTTCCATGGTATATTTTTGCATTCTCTAAAAATTCGGCCAAAATGGAGGTTAAGAAAATCTCCTCGTTAATTTAGGACATTACTCGTTTTCGACCATTTTTTACTAGGAAGGCCATAATGTGGCCGATTTGCATTGAATCTTAGCATGTGACAATTCGTTGGATAGGTAAACAACATAACTACGACTTCCATGGTATATTTTTGCATTCTCTAAAAATTCGGCCAAAATGGAGGTTAAGAAAATCTCCTCGTTAATTTAGGACATTACTCGTTTTCGACCCTTTTTTACTAGGAAGGCCATAATGTGGCCGATTTGCATTGAATCTTAGCATGTGACAATTCGCTGGTTAGGTAAACAACATAACTACGACTTCCATGGGATATTTTTGCATTCTCTAAAAATTCGACCAAAATGGAGGACAAGAAAATCTCCTCGTTATTTTAGGACATTACTGTTTTCGACCCTTTTTTACTAGGAAGGCCATAAAGTGGCCGATTTGTATTGAATCTTAGCATGTGACAATTCGTTGGATAGGTAAACAACATAACAACGACTTCCATGGGGTATTTTTGCATTCTCTAAAAATTCGGCCAAAATGGAGGTTAAGAAAATCTCCTCGTTATTTTAGGAAATTACTGTTTTCGACCCTTTTTTACTAGGAAGGCCATAAAGTGGCCGATTTGTATTGAATCTTAGCATGTGACAATTCGTTGGATAGGTAAACAACATAGCTACGACTTCCATGGTGTATTTTTGCATTCTCTAAAAATTCGGCCAAAATGGAGGTTAAGAAAATCTCCTCGTTAATTTAGGACATTACTCGTTTTCGACCCTTTTTTACTAGGAAGGCCATAAAGTGGCCGGTTTGTATTGAATCTTAGCATGTGACAATTCGTTGGATAGGTAAACAACATAACAACGACTTCCATGGGGTATTTTTGCATTCTCTAAAAATTCGGCCAAAATGGAGGTTAAGAAAATCTCCTCGTTATTTTAGGAAATTACTGTTTTCGACCCTTTTTAACTAGGAAGGCCATAAAGTGGCCGATTTGTATTGAATCTTAGCATGTGACAATTCGTTGGATAGGTAAACAACATAGCTACGACTTCCATGGGGTATTTTTGCATTCTCTAAAAATTCGGCCAAAATGGAGGTTAAGAAAATCTCCTCGTTAATTTAGGACATTACTCGTTTTCGACCCTTTTTTACTAGGAAGGCCATAAAGTGGCCGGTTTGTATTTAATCTTAGCATGTGACAATTCGTTCGATAGGTAAACAACATAGCTACGACTTCCATGGGATATTTTTACATTCTCTAAAAATTCGGCTAAAATGGAGGTTAGGAAAATCTCCTCGTTAATTTAGGACATTACTCGTTTTTGACCCTTTTTTACTAGGAAGGCCATAATGTGGCCGATTTGCATTGAATCTTAGCATGTGACAATTCGTTGGATAGGTAAACAACATAACTACGACTTCCATGGGATATTTTTGCATTCTCTAAAAATTAAGCCAAAATGGAGGTTAAGAAAATCTCCCCGTTAATTTAGGACATTACTCGTTTTCGACCATTTTTTAGTAGGAAGGCCATAATGTGGCCGATTTGCATTGAATCTTAGCATGTGACAATTCGTTGGATAGGTAAACAACATAACTATGACTTCCATGGTATATTTTTGCATTCTCTAAAAATTCGGCCAAAATGGAGGTTAAGAAAATCTCCTCGTTAATTTAGGACATTACTCGTTTTCGACCATTTTTTACTAGGAAGGCCATAATGTGGCCGATTTGCATTGAATCTTAGCATGTGACAATTCGTTGGATAGGTAAACAACATAACTACGACTTCCATGGTATATTTTTGCATTCTCTAAAAATTCGGCCAAAATGGAGGTTAAGAAAATCTCCTCGTTAATTTAGGACATTACTCGTTTTCGACCCTTTTTTACTAGGAAGGCCATAATGTGGCCGATTTGCATTGAATCTTAGCATGTGACAATTCGCTGGTTAGGTAAACAACATAACTACGACTTCCATGGGATATTTTTGCATTCTCTAAAAATTCGACCAAAATGGAGGACAAGAAAATCTCCTCGTTATTTTAGGACATTACTGTTTTCGACCCTTTTTTACTAGGAAGGCCATAAAGTGGCCGATTTGTATTGAATCTTAGCATGTGACAATTCGTTGGATAGGTAAACAACATAACAACGACTTCCATGGGGTATTTTTGCATTCTCTAAAAATTCGGCCAAAATGGAGGTTAAGAAAATCTCCTCGTTATTTTAGGAAATTACTGTTTTCGACCCTTTTTTACTAGGAAGGCCATAAAGTGGCCGATTTGTATTGAATCTTAGCATGTGACAATTCGTTGGATAGGTAAACAACATAGCTACGACTTCCATGGTGTATTTTTGCATTCTCTAAAAATTCGGCCAAAATGGAGGTTAAGAAAATCTCCTCGTTAATTTAGGACATTACTCGTTTTCGACCCTTTTTTACTAGGAAGGCCATAAAGTGGCCGGTTTGTATTGAATCTTAGCATGTGACAATTCGTTGGATAGGTAAACAACATAACAACGACTTCCATGGGGTATTTTTGCATTCTCTAAAAATTCGGCCAAAATGGAGGTTAAGAAAATCTCCTCGTTATTTTAGGAAATTACTGTTTTCGACCCTTTTTAACTAGGAAGGCCATAAAGTGGCCGATTTGTATTGAATCTTAGCATGTGACAATTCGTTGGATAGGTAAACAACATAGCTACGACTTCCATGGGGTATTTTTGCATTCTCTAAAAATTCGGCCAAAATGGAGGTTAAGAAAATCTCCTCGTTAATTTAGGACATTACTCGTTTTCGACCCTTTTTTACTAGGAAGGCCATAAAGTGGCCGGTTTGTATTTAATCTTAGCATGTGACAATTCGTTGGATAGGTAAACAACATAACAACGACTTCCATGGGATATTTTTGCATTCTCTAAAAATTAGGCCAAAATGGAGGTTAAGAAAATCTCCTCGTTAATTTAGGACATTACTCGTTTTCGACCATTTTTTACTAGGAAGGCCATAATGTGGCCGATATGCATTGAATCTTAGCATGTGACAATTCGCTAGATAGGTAAACAACATAACTACGACTTCCATGGGATATTTTTGCATTCTCTAAAAATTCGGCCAAAATGGAGGACAAGAAAATCTCCTCGTTATTTTAGGACATTACTGTTTTCGACCCTTTTTTACTAGGAAGGGCATAAAGTGGCCGATTTGTATTGAATCTTAGCATGTGACAATTCGTTGGATAGGTAAACAACATAACAACGACTTCCATGGGGTATTTTTGCATTCTCTAAAAATTCGGCCAAAATGGAGGTTAAGAAAATCTCCTCGTTATTTTAGGAAATTACTGTTTTCGACCCTTTTTAACTAGGAAGGCCATAAAGTGGCCGATTTGTATTGAATCTTAGCATGTGACAATTCGTTGGATAGGTAAACAACATAGCTACGACTTCCATGGGGTATTTTTGCATTCTCTAAAAATTCGGCCAAAATGGAGGTTAAGAAAATCTCCTCGTTAATTTAGGACATTACTCGTTTTCGACCCTTTTTTACTAGGAAGGCCATAAAGTGGCCGGTTTGTATTTAATCTTAGCATGTGACAATTCGTTCGATAGGTAAACAACATAGCTACGACTTCCATGGGATATTTTTGCATTCTCTAAAAATTAAGCCAAAATGGAGGTTAAGAAAATCTCCCCGTTAATTTAGGACATTACTCGTTTTCGACCATTTTTTAGTAGGAAGGCCATAATGTGGCCGATTTGCATTGAATCTTAGCATGTGACAATTCGTTGGATAGGTAAACAACATAACTATGACTTCCATGGTATATTTTTGCATTCTCTAAAAATTCGGCCAAAATGGAGGTTAAGAAAATCTCCTCGTTAATTTAGGACATTACTTGTTTTCGACCATTTTTTACTAGGAAGGCCATAATGTGGCCGATTTGCATTGAATCTTAGCATGTGACAATTCGTTGGATAGGTAAACAACATAACTACGACTTCCATGGTATATTTTTGCATTCTCTAAAAATTCGGCCAAAATGGAGGTTAAGAAAATCTCCTCGTTAATTTAGGACATTACTCGTTTTCGACCCTTTTTTACTAGGAAGGCCATAATGTGGCCGATTTGCATTGAATCTTAGCATGTGACAATTCGCTGGTTAGGTAAACAACATAACTACGACTTCCATGGGATATTTTTGCATTCTCTAAAAATTCGACCAAAATGGAGGACAAGAAAATCTCCTCGTTATTTTAGGACATTACTGTTTTCGACCCTTTTTTACTAGGAAGGCCATAAAGTGGCCGATTTGTATTGAATCTTAGCATGTGACAATTCGTTGGATAGGTAAACAACATAACAACGACTTCCATGGGGTATTTTTGCATTCTCTAAAAATTCGGCCAAAATGGAGGTTAAGAAAATCTCCTCGTTATTTTAGGAAATTACTGTTTTCGACCCTTTTTTACTAGGAAGGCCATAAAGTGGCCGATTTGTATTGAATCTTAGCATGTGACAATTCGTTGGATAGGTAAACAACATAGCTACGACTTCCATGGTGTATTTTTGCATTCTCTAAAAATTCGGCCAAAATGGAGGTTAAGAAAATCTCCTCGTTAATTTAGGACATTACTCGTTTTCGACCCTTTTTTACTAGGAAGGCCATAAAGTGGCCGGTTTGTATTGAATCTTAGCATGTGACAATTCGTTGGATAGGTAAACAACATAACAACGACTTCCATGTGATATTTTTGCATTCTCTAAAAATTAGGCGAAAATGGAGGTTAAGAAAATCTCCTCGTTAATTTAGGACATTACTCGTTTTCGACCATTTTTTACTAGGGAGGCCATAATGTGGCCGATTTGCATTGAATCTTAGCATGTGACAATTCGTTGGATAGGTAAACAACATAAGAACGACGTCCATGTGATATTTTTGCATTCTCTAAAAATTAGGCCAAAATGGAGGTTAAGAAAATCTCCTCGTTAATTTAGGACATTACTCGTTTTCGAACCTTTTTTACTAGGAAGGCCATAATGTGGCCGATTTGCATTGAATCTTAGCATGTGACAATTCGTTGGATAGGTAAACAACATAACTACGACTTCCATGGTATATTTTTGCATTCTCTAAAAATTCGGCCAAAATGGAGGTTAAGAAAATCTCCTCGTTAATTTAGGACATTACTCGTTTTCGACCCTTTTTTACTAGGAAGGCCATAATGTGGCCGATTTGCATTGAATCTTAGCATGTGACAATTCGTTGGATAGGTAACCAACATAACTACGACTTCCGTGGGAAATTTTTGCATTCTCTTAAAATTCGGCCAAAATGGAGGTCAAGAAAATCTCCTCGTTAATTTAGGACATTACTCGTTTTCGACCATTTTTTACTAGGAAGGCCATAAAGTGGCCAATTTGTATTGAATCTTAGCATGTGACAATTCGTTGGATAGGTAAACAACATAACAACGACTTCCATGTGATATTTTTGCATTCTCTAAAAATTAGGCCAAAATGGAGGTTAAGAAAATCTCCTCGTTAATTTAGGACATTACTCGTTTTCGACCATTTTTTACTAGGAAGGCCATAAAGTGGCCGATTTGTATTGAATCTTAGCATGTGACAATTCGTTGGATAGGTAAACAACATAACAACGACTTCCATGTGATATTTTTGCATTCTCTAAAAATCAGGCCAAAATGGAGGTTAAGAAAATCTCCTCGTTAATTTAGGACATTACTCGTTTTCGACCATTTTTTACTAGGAAGGCCTTAATGTGGCCGATTTGCGTTGAATCTTAGCATGTGACAATTCGTTGGATAGGTAACCAACATAACTACGACTTCCATGGGATATTTTTGCATTCTCTAAAAATTCGACCAAAATGGAGGACAAGAAAATCTCCTCGTTATTTTAGGACATTACTGTTTTCGACCCTTTTTTACTAGGAAGGCCATAAAGTGGCCGATTTGTATTGAATCTTAGCATGTGACAATTCGTTGGATAGGTAAACAACATAACAACGACTTCCATGGGGTATTTTTGCATTCTCTAAAAATTCGGCCAAAATGGAGGTTAAGAAAATCTCCTCGTTATTTTAGGAAATTACTGTTTTCGACCCTTTTTTACTAGGAAGGCCATAAAGTGGCCGGTTTGTATTGAATCTTAGCATGTGACAATTCGTTGGATAGGTAAACAACATAACAACGACTTCCATGGGGTATTTTTGCATTCTCTAAAAATTCGGCCAAAATGGAGGTTAAGAAAATCTCCTCGTTATTTTAGGAAATTACTGTTTTCGACCCTTTTTAACTAGGAAGGCCATAAAGTGGCCGATTTGTATTGAATCTTAGCATGTGACAATTCGTTGGATAGGTAAACAACATAGCTACGACTTCCATGGGGTATTTTTGCATTCTCTAAAAATTCGGCCAAAATGGAGGTTAAGAAAATCTCCTCGTTAATTTAGGACATTACTCGTTTTCGACCCTTTTTTACTAGGAAGGCCATAAAGTGGCCGGTTTGTATTTAATCTTAGCATGTGACAATTCGTTGGATAGGTAAACAACATAACAACGACTTCCATGGGATATTTTTGCATTCTCTAAAAATTAGGCCAAAATGGAGGTTAAGAAAATCTCCTCGTTAATTTAGGACATTACTCGTTTTCGACCATTTTTTACTAGGAAGGCCATAATGTGGCCGATATGCATTGAATCTTAGCATGTGACAATTCGCTGGATAGGTAAACAACATAACTACGACTTCCATGGGATATTTTTGCATTCTCTAAAAATTCGGCCAAAATGGAGGACAAGAAAATCTCCTCGTTATTTTAGGACATTACTGTTTTCGACCCTTTTTTACTAGGAAGGGCATAAAGTGGCCGATTTGTATTGAATCTTAGCATGTGACAATTCGTTGGATAGGTAAACAACATAACAACGACTTCCATGGGGTATTTTTGCATTCTCTAAAAATTCGGCCAAAATGGAGGTTAAGAAAATCTCCTCGTTATTTTAGGAAATTACTGTTTTCGACCCTTTTTAACTAGGAAGGCCATAAAGTGGCCGATTTGTATTGAATCTTAGCATGTGACAATTCGTTGGATAGGTAAACAACATAGCTACGACTTCCATGGGGTATTTTTGCATTCTCTAAAAATTCGGCCAAAATGGAGGTTAAGAAAATCTCCTCGTTAATTTAGGACATTACTCGTTTTCGACCCTTTTTTACTAGGAAGGCCATAAAGTGGCCGGTTTGTATTTAATCTTAGCATGTGACAATTCGTTCGATAGGTAACCAACATAACTACGACTTCCATGGGATATTTTTGCATTCTCTAAAAATTCGACCAAAATGGAGGACAAGAAAATCTCCTCGTTATTTTAGGACATTACTGTTTTCGACCCTTTTTTACTAGGAAGGCCATAAAGTGGCCGATTTGTATTGAATCTTAGCATGTGACAATTCGTTGGATAGGTAAACAACATAACAACGACTTCCATGGGGTATTTTTGCATTCTCTAAAAATTCGGCCAAAATGGAGGTTAAGAAAATCTCCTCGTTATTTTAGGAAATTACTGTTTTCGACCCTTTTTTACTAGGAAGGCCATAAAGTGGCCGGTTTGTATTGAATCTTAGCATGTGACAATTCGTTGGATAGGTAAACAACATAACAACGACTTCCATGGGGTATTTTTGCATTCTCTAAAAATTCGGCCAAAATGGAGGTTAAGAAAATCTCCTCGTTATTTTAGGAAATTACTGTTTTCGACCCTTTTTAACTAGGAAGGCCATAAAGTGGCCGATTTGTATTGAATCTTAGCATGTGACAATTCGTTGGATAGGTAAACAACATAGCTACGACTTCCATGGGGTATTTTTGCATTCTCTAAAAATTCGGCCAAAATGGAGGTTAAGAAAATCTCCTCGTTAATTTAGGACATTACTCGTTTTCGACCCTTTTTTACTAGGAAGGCCATAAAGTGGCCGGTTTGTATTTAATCTTAGCATGTGACAATTCGTTGGATAGGTAAACAACATAACAACGACTTCCATGGGATATTTTTGCATTCTCTAAAAATTAGGCCAAAATGGAGGTTAAGAAAATCTCCTCGTTAATTTAGGACATTACTCGTTTTCGACCATTTTTTACTAGGAAGGCCATAATGTGGCCGATATGCATTGAATCTTAGCATGTGACAATTCGCTGGATAGGTAAACAACATAACTACGACTTCCATGGGATATTTTTGCATTCTCTAAAAATTCGGCCAAAATGGAGGACAAGAAAATCTCCTCGTTATTTTAGGACATTACTGTTTTCGACCCTTTTTTACTAGGAAGGGCATAAAGTGGCCGATTTGTATTGAATCTTAGCATGTGACAATTCGTTGGATAGGTAAACAACATAACAACGACTTCCATGGGGTATTTTTGCATTCTCTAAAAATTCGGCCAAAATGGAGGTTAAGAAAATCTCCTCGTTATTTTAGGAAATTACTGTTTTCGACCCTTTTTAACTAGGAAGGCCATAAAGTGGCCGATTTGTATTGAATCTTAGCATGTGACAATTCGTTGGATAGGTAAACAACATAGCTACGACTTCCATGGGGTATTTTTGCATTCTCTAAAAATTCGGCCAAAATGGAGGTTAAGAAAATCTCCTCGTTAATTTAGGACATTACTCGTTTTCGACCCTTTTTTACTAGGAAGGCCATAAAGTGGCCGGTTTGTATTTAATCTTAGCATGTGACAATTCGTTCGATAGGTAAACAACATAGCTACGACTTCCATGGGATATTTTTACATTCTCTAAAAATTCGGCTAAAATGGAGGTTAGGAAAATCTCCTCGTTAATTTAGGACATTACTCGTTTTTGACCCTTTTTTACTAGGAAGGCCATAATGTGGCCGATTTGCATTGAATCTTAGCATGTGACAATTCGTTGGATAGGTAAACAACATAACTACGACTTCCATGGGATATTTTTGCATTCTCTAAAAATTAAGCCAAAATGGAGGTTAAGAAAATCTCCCCGTTAATTTAGGACATTACTCGTTTTCGACCCTTTTTTACTAGGAAGGCCATAATGTGGCCGATTTGCATTGAATCTTAGCATGTGACAATTCGTTGGATAGGTAAACAACATAACTATGACTTCCATGGTATATTTTTGCATTCTCTAAAAATTCGGCCAAAATGGAGGTTAAGAAAATCTCCTCGTTAATTTAGGACATTACTCGTTTTCGACCATTTTTTACTAGGAAGGCCATAATGTGGCCGATTTGCATTGAATCTTAGCATGTGACAATTCGTTGGATAGGTAAACAACATAACTACGACTTCCATGGTATATTTTTGCATTCTCTAAAAATTCGGCCAAAATGGAGGTTAAGAAAATCTCCTCGTTAATTTAGGACATTACTCGTTTTCGACCCTTTTTTACTAGGAAGGCCATAATGTGGCCGATTTGCATTGAATCTTAGCATGTGACAATTCGCTGGTTAGGTAAACAACATAACTACGACTTCCATGGGATATTTTTGCATTCTCTAAAAATTCGACCAAAATGGAGGACAAGAAAATCTCCTCGTTATTTTAGGACATTACTGTTTTCGACCCTTTTTTACTAGGAAGGCCATAAAGTGGCCGATTTGTATTGAATCTTAGCATGTGACAATTCGTTGGATAGGTAAACAACATAACAACGACTTCCATGGGGTATTTTTGCATTCTCTAAAAATTCGGCCAAAATGGAGGTTAAGAAAATCTCCTCGTTATTTTAGGAAATTACTGTTTTCGACCCTTTTTTACTAGGAAGGCCATAAAGTGGCCGATTTGTATTGAATCTTAGCATGTGACAATTCGTTGGATAGGTAAACAACATAGCTACGACTTCCATGGTGTATTTTTGCATTCTCTAAAAATTCGGCCAAAATGGAGGTTAAGAAAATCTCCTCGTTAATTTAGGACATTACTCGTTTTCGACCCTTTTTTACTAGGAAGGCCATAAAGTGGCCGGTTTGTATTGAATCTTAGCATGTGACAATTCGTTGGATAGGTAAACAACATAACAACGACTTCCATGTGATATTTTTGCATTCTCTAAAAATTAGGCGAAAATGGAGGTTAAGAAAATCTCCTCGTTAATTTAGGACATTACTCGTTTTCGACCATTTTTTACTAGGAGGGCCATAATGTGGCCGATTTGCATTGAATCTTAGCATGTGACAATTCGTTGGATAGGTAAACAACATAACAACGACGTCCATGTGATATTTTTGCATTCTCTAAAAATTAGGCCAAAATGGAGGTTAAGAAAATCTCCTCGTTAATTTAGGACATTACTCGTTTTCGAACCTTTTTTACTAGGAAGGCCATAATGTGGCCGATTTGCATTGAATCTTAGCATGTGACAATTCGTTGGATAGGTAAACAACATAACTACGACTTCCATGGTATATTTTTGCATTCTCTAAAAATTCGGCCAAAATGGAGGTTAAGAAAATCTCCTCGTTAATTTAGGACATTGCTCGTTTTCGACCCTTTTTTACTAGGAAGGCCATAATGTGGCCGATTTGCATTGAATCTTAGCATGTGACAATTCGTTGGATAGGTAACCAACATAACTACGACTTCCCTGGGAAATTTTTGCATTCTCTTAAAATTCGGCCAAAATGGAGGTCAAGAAAATCTCCTCGTTAATTTAGGACATTACTCGTTTTCGACCATTTTTTACTAGGAAGGCCATAAAGTGGCCAATTTGTATTGAATCTTAGCATGTGACAATTCGTTGGATAGGTAAACAACATAACAACGACTTCCATGTGATATTTTTGCATTCTCTAAAAATTAGGCCAAAATGGAGGTTAAGAAAATCTCCTCGTTAATTTAGGACATTACTCGTTTTCGACCATTTTTTACTAGGAAGGCCATAAAGTGGCCGATTTGTATTGAATCTTAGCATGTGACAATTCGTTGGATAGGTAAACAACATAACAACGACTTCCATGTGATATTTTTGCATTCTCTAAAAATCAGGCCAAAATGGAGGTTAAGAAAATCTCCTCGTTAATTTAGGACATTACTCGTTTTCGACCATTTTTTACTAGGAAGGCCTTAATGTGGCCGATTTGCGTTGAATCTTAGCATGTGACAATTCGTTGGATAGGTAACCAACATAACTACGACTTCCGTGGGATATTTTTGCATTCTCTTAAAATTCGGCCAAAATGGACGTCAAGAAAATCTCCTCGTTAATTTAGGACATTACTCGTTTTCGACCATTTTTTACTAGGAAGGCCATAATGTGGCTGATTTGCATTGAATCTTAGCATGTGACAATTCGCTGGATAGGTAAACAACATAACTACGACTTCCATGGGATATTTTTGCATTCTCTAAAAATTCGGCCAAAATGGACGACAAGAAAATCTCCTCGTTATTACTGTTTTCGACCCTTTTTTACTAGGAAGGCCATAAAGTGGCCGGTTTGTATTTAATCTTAGCATGTGACAATTCGTTGGATAGGTAAACAACATAACAACGACTTCCATGGGATATTTTTGCATTCTCTAAAAATTAGGCCAAAATGGAGGTTAAGAAAATCTCCTCGTTAATTTAGGACATTACTCGTTTTCGACCATTTTTTACTAGGAAGGCCATAATGTGGCCGATTTGCATTGAATCTTAGCATGTGACAATTCGTTGGATAGGTAAACAACATAACTACGACTTCCATGGTATATTTTTGCATTCTCTAAAAATTCGGCCAAAATGGAGGTTAAGAAAATCTCCTCGTCAATTTAGGACATTACCCGTTTTCGACCATTTTTTACTAGGAAGGCCATAATGTGGCCGATATGCATTGAATCTTAGCATGTGACAATTCGCTGGATAGGTAAACAACATAACTACGACTTCCATGGGATATTTTTGCATTCTCTAAAAATTCGGCCAAAATGGAGGACAAGAAAATCTCCTCGTTATTTTAGGACATTACTGTTTTCGACCCTTTTTTACTAGGAAGGCCATAAAGTGGCCGATTTGTATTGAATCTTAGCATGTGACAATTCGTTGGATAGGTAAACAACATAACAACGACTTCCATGGGGTATTTTAGCATTCTCTAAAAATTCGGCCAAAATGGAGGTTAAGAAAATCTCCTCGTTATTTTAGGAAATTACTGTTTTCGACCCTTTTTAACTAGGAAGGCCATAAAGTGGCCGATTTGTATTGAATCTTAGCATGTGACAATTCGTTGGATAGGTAAACAACATAGCTACGACTTCCATGGGGTATTTTTGCATTCTCTAAATATTCGGCCAAAATCGAGGTTAAGAAAATCTCCTCGTTAATTTAGGACATTACTCGTTTTCGACCCTTTTTTACTAGGAAGGCCATAAAGTGGCCGGTTTGTATTTAATCTTAGCATGTGACAATTCGTTGGATAGGTAAACAACATAACAACGACTTCCACGGGATATTTTTGCATTCTCTAAAAATTAGGCCAAAATGGAGGTTAAGAAAATCTCCTCGTTAATTTAGGACATTACTCGTTTTCGACCATTTTTTACTAGGAAGGCCATAATGTGGCCGATATGCATTGAATCTTAGCATGTGACAATTCGCTGGATAGGTAAACAACATAACTACGACTTCCATGGGATATTTTTGCATTCTCTAAAAATTCGGCCAAAATGGAGGACAAGAAAATCTCCTCGTTATTTTAGGACATTACTGTTTTCGACCCTTTTTTACTAGGAAGGCCATAAAGTGGCCGATTTGTATTGAATCTTAGCATGTGACAATTCGTTGGATAGGTAAACAACATAACTACGACTTCCATGGTATATTTTTGCATTCTCTAAAAATTCGGCCAAAATGGAGGTTAAGAAAATCTCCTCGTCAATTTAGGACATTACTCGTTTTCGACCATTTTTTACTAGGAAGGCCATAAAGTGGCCGATTTGTATTGAATCTTAGCATGTGACAATTCGTTGGATAGGTAAACAACATAACAACGACTTCCATGTGATATTTTTGCATTCTCTAAAAATAAGACCAAAATGGAGGTTAAGAAAATCTCCTCGTTAATTTAGGACATTACTCGTTTTCGACCATTTTTTACTAGGAAGGCCATAATGTCGCCAATTTGCATTGAATCTTAGCATGTGACAATTCGTTGGATAGGTAACCAACATAACTACGACTTCCGTGGGATATTTTTGCATTCTCTTAAAATTCGGCCAAAATGGACGTCAAGAAAATCTCCTCGTTAATTTAGGACATTACTCGTTTTCGACCATTTTTTACTAGGAAGGCCATAATGTGGCCGATATGCATTGAATCTTAGCATGTGACAATTCGCTGGATAGGTAAACAACATAACTACGACTTCCATGGGATATTTTTGCATTCTCTAAAAATTCGGCCAAAATGGAGGACAAGAAAATCTCCTCGTTATTTTAGGACATTACTGTTTTCGACCCTTTTTTACTAGGAAGGCCATAAAGTGGCCGATTTGTATTGAATCTTAGCATGTGACAATTCGTTGGATAGGTAAACAACATAACAACGACTTCCATGGGATATTTTTGCATTCTCTAAAAATTAGGCCAAAATGGAGGTTAAGAAAATCTCCTCGTTAATTTAGGACATTACTCGTTTTCGACCATTTTTTACTAGGAAGGCCATAATGTGGCCGATTTGCATTGAATCTTAGCATGTGACAATTCGTTGGATAGGTAAACAACATAACTACGACTTCCATGGTATATTTTTGCATTCTCTAAAAATTCGGCCAAAATGGAGGTTAAGAAAATCTCCTCGTCAATTTAGGACATTACCCGTTTTCGACCATTTTTTACTAGGAAGGCCATAATGTGGCCGATATGCATTGAATCTTAGCATGTGACAATTCGCTGGATAGGTAAACAACATAACTACGACTTCCATGGGATATTTTTGCATTCTCTAAAAATTCGGCCAAAATGGAGGACAAGAAAATCTCCTCGTTATTTTAGGACATTACTGTTTTCGACCCTTTTTTACTAGGAAGGCCATAAAGTGGCCGATTTGTATTGAATCTTAGCATGTGACAATTCGTTGGATAGGTAAACAACATAACAACGACTTCCATGGGGTATTTTAGCATTCTCTAAAAATTCGGCCAAAATGGAGGTTAAGAAAATCTCCTCGTTATTTTAGGAAATTACTGTTTTCGACCCTTTTTAACTAGGAAGGCCATAAAGTGGCCGATTTGTATTGAATCTTAGCATGTGACAATTCGTTGGATAGGTAAACAACATAGCTACGACTTCCATGGGGTATTTTTGCATTCTCTAAAATTTCGGCCAAAATCGAGGTTAAGAAAATCTCCTCGTTAATTTAGGACATTACTCGTTTTCGACCCTTTTTTACTAGGAAGGCCATAAAGTGGCCGGTTTGTATTTAATCTTAGCATGTGACAATTCGTTGGATAGGTAAACAACATAACAACGACTTCCACGGGATATTTTTGCATTCTCTAAAAATTAGGCCAAAATGGAGGTTAAGAAAATCTCCTCGTTAATTTAGGACATTACTCGTTTTCGACCATTTTTTACTAGGAAGGCCATAATGTGGCCGATATGCATTGAATCTTAGCATGTGACAATTCGCTGGATAGGTAAACAACATAACTACGACTTCCATGGGATATTTTTGCATTCTCTAAAAATTCGGCCAAAATGGAGGACAAGAAAATCTCCTCGTTATTTTAGGACATTACTGTTTTCGACCCTTTTTTACTAGGAAGGCCATAAAGTGGCCGATTTGTATTGAATCTTAGCATGTGACAATTCGTTGGATAGGTAAACAACATAACTACGACTTCCATGGTATATTTTTGCATTCTCTAAAAATTCGGCCAAAATGGAGGTTAAGAAAATCTCCTCGTCAATTTAGGACATTACTCGTTTTCGACCATTTTTTACTAGGAAGGCCATAAAGTGGCCGATTTGTATTGAATCTTAGCATGTGACAATTCGTTGGATAGGTAAACAACATAACAACGACTTCCATGTGATATTTTTGCATTCTCTAAAAATAAGACCAAAATGGAGGTTAAGAAAATCTCCTCGTTAATTTAGGACATTACTCGTTTTCGACCATTTTTTACTAGGAAGGCCATAATGTCGCCAATTTGCATTGAATCTTAGCATGTGACAATTCGTTGGATAGGTAACCAACATAACTACGACTTCCGTGGGATATTTTTGCATTCTCTTAAAATTCGGCCAAAATGGACGTCAAGAAAATCTCCTCGTTAATTTAGGACATTACTCGTTTTCGACCATTTTTTACTAGGAAGGCCATAATGTGGCCGATATGCATTGAATCTTAGCATGTGACAATTCGCTGGATAGGTAAACAACATAACTACGACTTCCATGGGATATTTTTGCATTCTCTAAAAATTCGGCCAAAATGGAGGACAAGAAAATCTCCTCGTTATTTTAGGACATTACTGTTTTCGACCCTTTTTTACTAGGAAGGCCATAAAGTGGCCGATTTGTATTGAATCTTAGCATGTGACAATTCGTTGGATAGGTAAACAACATAACAACGACTTCCATGGGGTATTTTTGCATTCTCTAAAAATTCGGCCAAAATGGAGGTTAAGAAAATCTCCTCGTTAATTTAGGACATTACTCGTTTTCGACCATTTTTTACTAGGAAGGCCATAATGTGGCCGATTTGCATTGAATCTTAGCATGTGACAATTCGTTGGATAGGTAAACAACATAACTACGACTTCCCTGGTATATTTTTGCATTCTCTAAAAATTCGGCCAAAATGGAGGTTAAAAAAATCTCCTCGTTAATTTAGGACATTACTCGTTTTCGACCCTTTTTTACTAGGAAGGCCATAATGTGGCCGATTTGCATTGAATCTTAGCATGTGACAATTCTTTGGATAGGTAACGAACATAACTACGACTTCCGTGGGATATTTTTGCATTCTCTAAAAATTCGGCCAAAATGGAGGTTAAGAAAATCTCCTCGTTATTTTAGGACATTACTCGTTTTCGACCCTTTTTTACTAGGAAGGCCATAAAGTGGCCGGTTTGTATTGAATCTTAGCACGTGACAATTCGTTGGATAGGTAAACAACAAAGCTACGATTTCCACGGGATATTTTTACATTCTCTAAATATTCGGCCAAAATGGAGGTTAAGAAAATATCCTCGTTAATTTAGGACATTACTCGTTTTTGACCCTTTTTTACTAGGAAGGCCATAATGTGGCCGATTTGCATTGAATCTTAGCATGTGACAATTCGTTGGATAGGTAAACAACATAACTACGACTTCCATGGGATATTTTTGCATTCTCTTAAAATTCGGCCAAAATGGAGGTCAAGAAAATCTCCTCGTTAATTTAGGACATTACTCGTTTTCGACCCTTTTTTACTAGGAAGGCCATAAAGTGGCCGGTTTGTATTGAATCTTAGCATGTGACAATTCGTTGGATAGGTAAACAACATAACAACGACTTCCATGTGATATTCTTGCATTCTCTAAAAATTAGGCCAAAATGGAGGTTAAGAAAATCTCCTCGTTAATTTAGGACATTACTCGTTTTCGACCCTTTTTTACTAGGAAGGCCATAATGTGGCCGATTTGCATTGAATCTTAGCATGTGACAATTCGTTGGATTGGTAAACAACATCACTACGACTTCCATGGTATATTTTTGCATTCTCTAAAAATTCGGCCAAAATGGAGGTTAAGAAAATCTCCTCGTTAATTTAGGACATTACTCGTTTTCGACCCTTTTTTACTAGGAAGGCCATAATGTGGCCGATTTGCATTGAATCTTAGCATGTGACAATTCGTTGGATAGGTAAACAACATAACTACGACTTCCATGGGATATTTTTGCATTCTCTTAAAATTCGGCCAAAATGGAGGTCAAGAAAATCTTCTCGTTAATTTAGGACATTACTCGTTTTCGATCCTTTTTTACTAGGAAGGCCATAAAGTGGCCGGTTTGTATTGAATCGTAGCATGTGACAATTCGTTGGATAGGTAAACAACATAACAACGACTTCCATGTGATATTTTTGCATTCTCTAAAAATTAGGCCAAAATGGAGGTTAAGAAAATCTCCTCGTTAATTTAGGACATTACTCGTTTTCGACCATTTTTTACTAGGAAGGCCATAATGTGGCCGATTTGCATTGAATCTTAGCATGTGACAATTCGTTGGATAGGTAAACAACATAACTACGACTTCCATGGGGTATTTTTGCATTCTCTAAAAATTCGGCCAAAATGGAGGTTAAGAAAATCTCCTCGTTAATTTAGGACATTACTCGTTTTCGACCATTTTTTACTAGGAAGGCCATAATGTGGCCGATTTGCATTGAATCTTAGCATGTGACAATTCGTTGGATAGGTAAACAACATAACTACGACTTCCCTGGTATATTTTTGCATTCTCTAAAAATTCGGCCAAAATGGAGGTTAAAAAAATCTCCTCGTTAATTTAGGACATTACTCGTTTTCGACCCTTTTTTACTAGGAAGGCCATAATGTGGCCGATTTGCATTGAATCTTAGCATGTGACAATTCTTTGGATAGGTAACGAACATAACTACGACTTCCGTGGGATATTTTTGCATTCTCTAAAAATTCGGCCAAAATGGAGGTTAAGAAAATCTCCTCGTTATTTTAGGACATTACTCGTTTTCGACCCTTTTTTACTAGGAAGGCCATAAAGTGGCCGGTTTGTATTGAATCTTAGCACGTGACAATTCGTTGGATAGGTAAACAACAAAGCTACGATTTCCACGGGATATTTTTACATTCTCTAAATATTCGGCCAAAATGGAGGTTAAGAAAATATCCTCGTTAATTTAGGACATTACTCGTTTTTGACCCTTTTTTACTAGGAAGGCCATAATGTGGCCGATTTGCATTGAATCTTAGCATGTGACAATTCGTTGGATAGGTAAACAACATAACTACGACTTCCATGGGATATTTTTGCATTCTCTTAAAATTCGGCCAAAATGGAGGTCAAGAAAATCTCCTCGTTAATTTAGGACATTACTCGTTTTCGACCCTTTTTTACTAGGAAGGCCATAAAGTGGCCGGTTTGTATTGAATCTTAGCATGTGACAATTCGTTGGATAGGTAAACAACATAACAACGACTTCCATGTGATATTCTTGCATTCTCTAAAAATTAGGCCAAAATGGAGGTTAAGAAAATCTCCTCGTTAATTTAGGACATTACTCGTTTTCGACCCTTTTTTACTAGGAAGGCCATAATGTGGCCGATTTGCATTGAATCTTAGCATGTGACAATTCGTTGGATTGGTAAACAACATCACTACGACTTCCATGGTATATTTTTGCATTCTCTAAAAATTCGGCCAAAATGGAGGTTAAGAAAATCTCCTCGTTAATTTAGGACATTACTCGTTTTCGACCCTTTTTTACTAGGAAGGCCATAATGTGGCCGATTTGCATTGAATCTTAGCATGTGACAATTCGTTGGATAGGTAAACAACATAACTACGACTTCCATGGGATATTTTTGCATTCTCTTAAAATTCGGCCAAAATGGAGGTCAAGAAAATCTTCTCGTTAATTTAGGACATTACTCGTTTTCGATCCTTTTTTACTAGGAAGGCCATAAAGTGGCCGGTTTGTATTGAATCGTAGCATGTGACAATTCGTTGGATAGGTAAACAACATAACAACGACTTCCATGTGATATTTTTGCATTCTCTAAAAATTAGGCCAAAATGGAGGTTAAGAAAATCTCCTCGTTAATTTAGGACATTACTCGTTTTCGACCATTTTTTACTAGGAAGGCCATAATGTGGCCGATTTGCATTGAATCTTAGCATGTGACAATTCGTTGGATAGGTAAACAACATAACTACGACTTCCATGGTATATTTTTGCATTCTCTAAAAATTCGGCCAAAATGGAGGTTAAGAAAATCTCCTCGTTAATTTAGGACATTACTCGTTTTCGACCATTTTTTACTAGGAAGGCCATAATGTGGCCGATTTGCATTGAATCTTAGCATGTGACAATTCGTTGGATAGGTAAACAACATAACTACGACTTCCATGGTATATTTTTGCATTCTCTAAAAATTCGGCCAAAATGGAGGTTAAGAAAATCTCCTCGTCAATTTAGGACATTACTCGTTTTCGACCATTTTTTACTAGGAAGGCCATAAAGTGGCCGATTTGTATTGAATCTTAGCATGTGACAATTCGTTGGATAGGTAAACAACATAACAACGACTTCCATGTGATATTTTTGCATTCTCTAAAAATAAGACCAAAATGGAGGTTAAGAAAATCTCCTCGTTAATTTAGGACATTACTCGTTTTCGACCATTTTTTACTAGGAAGGCCATAATGTGGCCAATTTGCATTGAATCTTAGCATGTGACAATTCGTTGGATAGGTAACCAACATAACTACGACTTCCGTGGGATATTTTTGCATTCTCTTAAAATTCGGCCAAAACGGACGTCAAGAAAATCTCCTCGTTAATTTAGGACATTACTCGTTTTCGACCATTTTTTACTAGGAAGGCCATAATGTGGCCGATTTGCATTGAATCTTAGCATGTGACAATTCGTTGGATTGGTAAACAACATAACTACGACTTCCATGGTATATTTTTGCATTCTCTAAAAATTCGGCCAAAATGGAGGTTAAGAAAATCTCCTCGTTAATTTAGGACATTACTCGTTTTCGACCATTTTTTACTAGGAAGGCCATAATGTGGCCGATTTGCATTGAATCTTAGCATGTGACAATTCGTTGGATTGGTAAACAACATAACTACGACTTCCATGGTATATTTTTGCATTCTCTAAAAATTCGGCCAAAATGGAGGTTAAGAAAATCTCCTCGTTAATTTAGGACATTACTCGTTTTCGACCCTTTTTTACTAGGAAGGCCATAATGTGGCCGATTTGCATTGAATCTTAGCATGTGACAATTCGTTGGATAGGTAAACAACATAACTACGACTTCCATGGGATATTTTTGCATTCTCTTAAAATTCGGACAAAATGGAGGTCAAGAAAATCTTCTCGTTAATTTAGGACATTACTCGTTTTCGACCCTTTTTTACTAGGAAGGCCATAAAGTGGCCGGTTTGTATTGAATCGTAGCATGTGACAATTCGTTGGATAGGTAAACAACATAACAACGACTTCCATGTGATATTTTTGCATTCTCTAAAAATTAGGCCAAAATGGAGGTTAAGAAAATCTCCTCGTTAATTTAGGACATTACTCGTTTTCGACCATTTTTTACTAGGAAGGCCATAATGTGGCCGATTTGCATTGAATCTTAGCATGTGACAATTCATTGGATAGGTAAACAACATAACTACGACTTCCATGGTATATTTTTGCATTCTCTAAAAATTCGGCCAAAATGGACGTTAAGAAAATCTCCTCGTTAATTTAGGACATTACTCGTTTTCGACCATTTTTTACTAGGAAGGCCATAATGTGGCCGATTTGCATTGAATCTTAGCATGTGACAATTCGTTGGATAGGTAAACAACATAACAACGACTTCCATGTGATAGTTTTGCATTCTCTAAAAATAAGACCAAAATGGAGGTTAAGAAAATCTCCTCGTTAATTTAGGACATTACTCGTTTTCGACTATTTTTTACTAGGAAGGCCATAATGTGGCCAATTTGCATTGAATCTTAGCATGTGACAATTCGTTGGATAGGTAACCAACATAACTACGACTTCCGTGGGATATTTTTGCATTCTCTTAAAATTCGGCCAAAATGGACGTCAAGAAAATCTCCTCGTTAATTTAGGACATTACTCGTTTTCGACCATTTTTTACTAGGAAGGCCATAATGTGGCCGATATGCATTGAATCTTAGCATGTGACAATTCGCTGGATAGGTAAACAACATAACTACGACTTCCATGGGATATTTTTGCATTCTCTAAAAATTCGGCCAAAATGGAGGACAAGAAAATCTCCTCGTTATTTTAGGACATTACTGTTTTCGACCCTTTTTTACTAGGAAGGCCATAAAGTGGCCGATTTGTATTGAATCTTAGCATGTGACAATTCGTTGGATAGGTAAACAACATAACAACGACTTCCATGGGGTATTTTTGCATTCTCTAAAAATTCGGCCAAAATGGAGGTTAAGAAAATCTCCTCGTTATTTTAGGAAATTACTGTTTTCGACCCTTTTTAACTAGGAAGGCCATAAAGTGGCCGATTTGTATTGAATCTTAGCATGTGACAATTCGTTGGATAGGTAAACAACATAGCTACGACTTCCATGGGGTATTTTTGCATTCTCTAAAAATTCGGCCAAAATGGAGGTTAAGTAAATCTCCTCGTTAATTTAGGACATTACTCGTTTTCGACCCTTTTTTACTAGGAAGGCCATAAAGTGGCCGGTTTGTATTTAATCTTAGCATGTGACAATTCGTTGGATAGGTAAACAACATAACAACGACTTCCATGGGATATTTTTGCATTCTCTAAAAATTAGGCCAAAATGGAGGTTAAGAAAATCTCCTCGTTAATTTAGGACATTACTCGTTTTCGACCATTTTTTACTAGGAAGGCCATAATGTGGCCGATATGCATTGAATCTTAGCATGTGACAATTCGTTGGATAGGTAAACAACATAACTACGACTTCCATGGGATATTTTTGCATTCTCTTAAAATTCGGCCAAAATGGAGGTCAAGAAAATCTCCTCGTTAATTTAGGACATTACTCGTTTTCGACCCTTTTTTACTAGGAAGGCCATAAAGTGGCCGGTTTGTATTGAATCTTAGCATGTGACAATTCGTTGGATAGGTAAACAACATAACAACGACTTCCATGTGATATTCTTGCATTCTCTAAAAATTAGGCCAAAATGGAGGTTAAGAAAATCTCCTCGTTAATTTAGGACATTACTCGTTTTCGACCCTTTTTTACTAGGAAGGCCATAATGTGGCCGATTTGCATTGAATCTTAGCATGTGACAATTCGTTGGATTGGTAAACAACATCACTACGACTTCCATGGTATATTTTTGCATTCTCTAAAAATTCGGCCAAAATGGAGGTTAAGAAAATCTCCTCGTTAATTTAGGACATTACTCGTTTTCGACCCTTTTTTACTAGGAAGGCCATAATGTGGCCGATTTGCATTGAATCTTAGCATGTGACAATTCGTTGGATAGGTAAACAACATAACTACGACTTCCATGGGATATTTTTGCATTCTCTTAAAATTCGGCCAAAATGGAGGTCAAGAAAATCTTCTCGTTAATTTAGGACATTACTCGTTTTCGACCCTTTTTTACTAGGAAGGCCATAAAGTGGCCGGTTTGTATTGAATCGTAGCATGTGACAATTCGTTGGATAGGTAAACAACATAACAACGACTTCCATGTGATATTTTTGCATTCTCTAAAAATTAGGCCAAAATGGAGGTTAAGAAAATCTCCTCGTTAATTTAGGACATTACTCGTTTTCGACCATTTTTTACTAGGAAGGCCATAATGTGGCCGATTTGCATTGAATCTTAGCATGTGACAATTCGTTGGATAGGTAAACAACATAACTACGACTTCCATGGTATATTTTTGCATTCTCTAAAAATTCGGCCAAAATGGAGGTTAAGAAAATCTCCTCGTTAATTTAGGACATTACTCGTTTTCGACCATTTTTTACTAGGAAGGCCATAATGTGGCCGATTTGCATTGAATCTTAGCATGTGACAATTCGTTGGATAGGTAAACAACATAACTATGACTTCCATGGTATATTTTTGCATTCTCTAAAAATTCGGCCAAAATGGAGGTTAAGAAAATCTCCTCGTCAATTTAGGACATTACTCGTTTTCGACCATTTTTTACTAGGAAGGCCATAAAGTGGCCGATTTGTATTGAATCTTAGCATGTGACAATTCGTTGGATAGGTAAACAACATAACAACGACTTCCATGTGATATTTTTGCATTCTCTAAAAATAAGACCAAAATGGAGGTTAAGAAAATCTCCTCGTTAATTTAGGACATTACTCGTTTTCGACCATTTTTTACTAGGAAGGCCATAATGTGGCCAATTTGCATTGAATCTTAGCATGTGACAATTCGTTGGATAGGTAACCAACATAACTACGACTTCCGTGGGATATTTTTGCATTCTCTTAAAATTCGGCCAAAACGGACGTCAAGAAAATCTCCTCGTTAATTTAGGACATTACTCGTTTTCGACCATTTTTTACTAGGAAGGCCATAATGTGGCCGATTTGCATTGAATCTTAGCATGTGACAATTCGTTGGATTGTTAAACAACATAACTACGACTTCCATGGTATATTTTTGCATTCTCTAAAAATTCGGCCAAAATGGAGGTTAAGAAAATCTCCTCGTTAATTTAGGACATTACTCGTTTTCGACCATTTTTTACTAGGAAGGCCATAATGTGGCCGATTTGCATTGAATCTTAGCATGTGACAATTCGTTGGATTGGTAAACAACATAACTACGACTTCCATGGTATATTTTTGCATTCTCTAAAAATTCGGCCAAAATGGAGGTTAAGAAAATCTCCTCGTTAATTTAGGACATTACTCGTTTTCGACCCTTTTTTACTAGGAAGGCCATAATGTGGCCGATTTGCATTGAATCTTAGCATGTGACAATTCGTTGGATAGGTAAACAACATAACTACGACTTCCATGGGATATTTTTGCATTCTCTTAAAATTCGGACAAAATGGAGGTCAAGAAAATCTTCTCGTTAATTTAGGACATTACTCGTTTTCGACCATTTTTTACTAGGAAGGCCATAATGTGGCCGATTTGCATTGAATCTTAGCATGTGACAATTCATTGGATAGGTAAACAACATAACTACGACTTCCATGGTATATTTTTGCATTCTCTAAAAATTCGGCCAAAATGGACGTTAAGAAAATCTCCTCGTTAATTTAGGACATTACTCGTTTTCGACCATTTTTTACTAGGAAGGCCATAATGTGGCCGATTTGCATTGAATCTTAGCATGTGACAATTCGTTGGATAGGTAAACAACATAACAACGACTTCCATGTGATAGTTTTGCATTCTCTAAAAATAAGACCAAAATGGAGGTTAAGAAAATCTCCTCGTTAATTTAGGACATTACTCGTTTTCGACTATTTTTTACTAGGAAGGCCATAATGTGGCCAATTTGCATTGAATCTTAGCATGTGACAATTCGTTGGATAGGTAACCAACATAACTACGACTTCCGTGGGATATTTTTGCATTCTCTTAAAATTCGGCCAAAATGGACGTCAAGAAAATCTCCTCGTTAATTTAGGACATTACTCGTTTTCGACCATTTTTTACTAGGAAGGCCATAATGTGGCCGATATGCATTGAATCTTAGCATGTGACAATTCGCTGGATAGGTAAACAACATAACTACGACTTCCATGGGATATTTTTGCATTCTCTAAAAATTCGGCCAAAATGGAGGACAAGAAAATCTCCTCGTTATTTTAGGACATTACTGTTTTCGACCCTTTTTTACTAGGAAGGCCATAAAGTGGCCGATTTGTATTGAATCTTAGCATGTGACAATTCGTTGGATAGGTAAACAACATAACAACGACTTCCATGGGGTATTTTTGCATTCTCTAAAAATTCGGCCAAAATGGAGGTTAAGAAAATCTCCTCGTTATTTTAGGAAATTACTGTTTTCGACCCTTTTTAACTAGGAAGGCCATAAAGTGGCCGATTTGTATTGAATCTTAGCATGTGACAATTCGTTGGATAGGTAAACAACATAGCTACGACTTCCATGGGGTATTTTTGCATTCTCTAAAAATTCGGCCAAAATGGAGGTTAAGTAAATCTCCTCGTTAATTTAGGACATTACTCGTTTTCGACCCTTTTTTACTAGGAAGGCCATAAAGTGGCCGGTTTGTATTTAATCTTAGCATGTGACAATTCGTTGGATAGGTAAACAACATAACAACGACTTCCATGGGATATTTTTGCATTCTCTAAAAATTAGGCCAAAATGGAGGTTAAGAAAATCTCCTCGTTAATTTAGGACATTACTCGTTTTCGACCATTTTTTACTAGGAAGGCCATAATGTGGCCGATATGCATTGAATCTTAGCATGTGACAATTCGTTGGATAGGTAAACAACATAACTACGACTTCCATGGGATATTTTTGCATTCTCTTAAAATTCGGCCAAAATGGAGGTCAAGAAAATCTCCTCGTTAATTTAGGACATTACTCGTTTTCGACCCTTTTTTACTAGGAAGGCCATAAAGTGGCCGGTTTGTATTGAATCTTAGCATGTGACAATTCGTTGCATAGGTAAACAACATAACAACGACTTCCATGTGATATTCTTGCATTCTCTAAAAATTAGGCCAAAATGGAGGTTAAGAAAATCTCCTCGTTAATTTAGGACATTACTCGTTTTCGACCCTTTTTTACTAGGAAGGCCATAATGTGGCCGATTTGCATTGAATCTTAGCATGTGACAATTCGTTGGATTGGTAAACAACATCACTACGACTTCCATGGTATATTTTTGCATTCTCTAAAAATTCGGCCAAAATGGAGGTTAAGAAAATCTCCTCGTTAATTTAGGACATTACTCGTTTTCGACCCTTTTTTACTAGGAAGGCCATAATGTGGCCGATTTGCATTGAATCTTAGCATGTGACAATTCGTTGGATAGGTAAACAACATAACTACGACTTCCATGGGATATTTTTGCATTCTCTTAAAATTCGGCCAAAATGGAGGTCAAGAAAATCTTCTCGTTAATTTAGGACATTACTCGTTTTCGACCCTTTTTTACTAGGAAGGCCATAAAGTGGCCGGTTTGTATTGAATCGTAGCATGTGACAATTCGTTGGATAGGTAAACAACATAACAACGACTTCCATGTGATATTTTTGCATTCTCTAAAAATTAGGCCAAAATGGAGGTTAAGAAAATCTCCTCGTTAATTTAGGACATTACTCGTTTTCGACCATTTTTTACTAGGAAGGCCATAATGTGGCCGATTTGCATTGAATCTTAGCATGTGACAATTCGTTGGATAGGTAAACAACATAACTACGACTTCCATGGTATATTTTTGCATTCTCTAAAAATTCGGCCAAAATGGAGGTTAAGAAAATCTCCTCGTTAATTTAGGACATTACTCGTTTTCGACCATTTTTTACTAGGAAGGCCATAATGTGGCCGATTTGCATTGAATCTTAGCATGTGACAATTCGTTGGATAGGTAAACAACATAACTATGACTTCCATGGTATATTTTTGCATTCTCTAAAAATTCGGCCAAAATGGAGGTTAAGAAAATCTCCTCGTCAATTTAGGACATTACTCGTTTTCGACCATTTTTTACTAGGAAGGCCATAAAGTGGCCGATTTGTATTGAATCTTAGCATGTGACAATTCGTTGGATAGGTAAACAACATAACAACGACTTCCATGTGATATTTTTGCATTCTCTAAAAATAAGACCAAAATGGAGGTTAAGAAAATCTCCTCGTTAATTTAGGACATTACTCGTTTTCGACCATTTTTTACTAGGAAGGCCATAATGTGGCCAATTTGCATTGAATCTTAGCATGTGACAATTCGTTGGATAGGTAACCAACATAACTACGACTTCCGTGGGATATTTTTGCATTCTCTTAAAATTCGGCCAAAACGGACGTCAAGAAAATCTCCTCGTTAATTTAGGACATTACTCGTTTTCGACCATTTTTTACTAGGAAGGCCATAATGTGGCCGATTTGCATTGAATCTTAGCATGTGACAATTCGTTGGATTGGTAAACAACATAACTACGACTTCCATGGTATATTTTTGCATTCTCTAAAAATTCGGCCAAAATGGAGGTTAAGAAAATCTCCTCGTTAATTTAGGACATTACTCGTTTTCGACCATTTTTTACTAGGAAGGCCATAATGTGGCCGATTTGCCTTGAATCTTAGCATGTGACAATTCGTTGGATTGGTAAACAACATAACTACGACTTCCATGGTATATTTTTGCATTCTCTAAAAATTCGGCCAAAATGGAGGTTAAGAAAATCTCCTCGTTAATTTAGGACATTACTCGTTTTCGACCCTTTTTTACTAGGAAGGCCATAATGTGGCCGATTTGCATTGAATCTTAGCATGTGACAATTCGTTGGATAGGTAAACAACATAACTACGACTTCCATGGGATATTTTTGCATTCTCTTAAAATTCGGACAAAATGGAGGTCAAGAAAATCTTCTCGTTAATTTAGGACATTACTCGTTTTCGACCCTTTTTTACTAGGAAGGCCATAAAGTGGCCGGTTTGTATTGAATCGTAGCATGTGACAATTCGTTGGATAGGTAAACAACATAACAACGACTTCCATGTGATATTTTTGCATTCTCTAAAAATTAGGCCAAAATGGAGGTTAAGAAAATCTCCTCGTTAATTTAGGACATTACTCGTTTTCGACCATTTTTTACTAGGAAGGCCATAATGTGGCCGATTTGCATTGAATCTTAGCATGTGACAATTCATTGGATAGGTAAACAACATAACTACGACTTCCATGGTATATTTTTGCATTCTCTAAAAATTCGGCCAAAATGGACGTTAAGAAAATCTCCTCGTTAATTTAGGACATTACTCGTTTTCGACCATTTTTTACTAGGAAGGCCATAATGTGGCCGATTTGCATTGAATCTTAGCATGTGACAATTCGTTGGATAGGTAAACAACATAACAACGACTTCCATGTGATAGTTTTGCATTCTCTAAAAATAAGACCAAAATGGAGGTTAAGAAAATCTCCTCGTTAATTTAGGACATTACTCGTTTTCGACCATTTTTTACTAGGAAGGCCATAATGTGGCCAATTTGCATTGAATCTTAGCATGTGACAATTCGTTGGATAGGTAACCAACATAACTACGACTTCCGTGGGATATTTTTGCATTCTCTTAAAATTCGGCCAAAATGGACGTCAAGAAAATCTCCTCGTTAATTTAGGACATTACTCGTTTTCGACCATTTTTTACTAGGAAGGCCATAATGTGGCCGATATGCATTGAATCTTAGCATGTGACAATTCGCTGGATAGGTAAACAACATAACTACGACTTCCATGGGATATTTTTGCATTCTCTAAAAATTTGGCCAAAATGGAGGACAAGAAAATCTCCTCGTTATTTTAGGACATTACTGTTTTCGACCCTTTTTTACTAGGAAGGCCATAAAGTGGCCGATTTGTATTGAATCTTAGCATGTGACAATTCGTTGGATAGGTAAACAACATAACAACGACTTCCATGGGGTATTTTTGCATTCTCTAAAAATTCGGCCAAAATGGAGGTTAAGAAAATCTCCTCGTTATTTTAGGAAATTACTGTTTTCGACCCTTTTTAACTAGGAAGGCCATAAAGTGGCCGATTTGTATTGAATCTTAGCATGTGACAATTCGTTGGATAGGTAAACAACATAACAACGACTTCCATGGGGTATTTTTGCATTCTCTAAAAATTCGGCCAAAATGGAGGTTAAGAAAATCTCCTCGTTATTTTAGGAAATTACTGTTTTCGACCCTTTTTAACTAGGAAGGCCATAAAGTGGCCGATTTGTATTGAATCTTAGCATGTGACAATTCGTTGGATAGGTAAACAACATAGCTACGACTTCCATGGGGTATTTTTGCATTCTCTAAAAATTCGGCCAAAATGGAGGTTAAGTAAATCTCCTCGTTAATTTAGGACATTACTCGTTTTCGACCCTTTTTTACTAGGAAGGCCATAAAGTGGCCGGTTTGTATTTAATCTTAGCATGTGACAATTCGTTGGATAGGTAAACAACATAACAACGACTTCCATGGGATATTTTTGCATTCTCTAAAAATTAGGCCAAAATGGAGGTTAAGAAAATCTCCTCGTTAATTTAGGACATTACTCGTTTTCGACCATTTTTTACTAGGAAGGCCATAATGTGGCCGATATGCATTGAATCTTAGCATGTGACAATTCGTTGGATAGGTAAACAACATAACTACGACTTCCATGGGATATTTTTGCATTCTCTTAAAATTCGGCCAAAATGGAGGTCAAGAAAATCTCCTCGTTAATTTAGGACATTACTCGTTTTCGACCCTTTTTTACTAGGAAGGCCATAAAGTGGCCGGTTTGTATTGAATCTTAGCATGTGACAATTCGTTGCATAGGTAAACAACATAACAACGACTTCCATGTGATATTCTTGCATTCTCTAAAAATTAGGCCAAAATGGAGGTTAAGAAAATCTCCTCGTTAATTTAGGACATTACTCGTTTTCGACCCTTTTTTACTAGGAAGGCCATAATGTGGCCGATTTGCATTGAATCTTAGCATGTGACAATTCGTTGGATTGGTAAACAACATCACTACGACTTCCATGGTATATTTTTGCATTCTCTAAAAATTCGGCCAAAATGGAGGTTAAGAAAATCTCCTCGTTAATTTAGGACATTACTCGTTTTCGACCCTTTTTTACTAGGAAGGCCATAATGTGGCCGATTTGCATTGAATCTTAGCATGTGACAATTCGTTGGATAGGTAAACAACATAACTACGACTTCCATGGGATATTTTTGCATTCTCTTAAAATTCGGCCAAAATGGAGGTCAAGAAAATCTTCTCGTTAATTTAGGACATTACTCGTTTTCGACCCTTTTTTACTAGGAAGGCCATAAAGTGGCCGGTTTGTATTGAATCGTAGCATGTGACAATTCGTTGGATAGGTAAACAACATAACAACGACTTCCATGTGATATTTTTGCATTCTCTAAAAATTAGGCCAAAATGGAGGTTAAGAAAATCTCCTCGTTAATTTAGGACATTACTCGTTTTCGACCATTTTTTACTAGGAAGGCCATAATGTGGCCGATTTGCATTGAATCTTAGCATGTGACAATTCGTTGGATAGGTAAACAACATAACTACGACTTCCATGGTATATTTTTGCATTCTCTAAAAATTCGGCCAAAATGGAGGTTAAGAAAATCTCCTCGTTAATTTAGGACATTACTCGTTTTCGACCATTTTTTACTAGGAAGGCCATAATGTGGCCGATTTGCATTGAATCTTAGCATGTGACAATTCGTTGGATAGGTAAACAACATAACTATGACTTCCATGGTATATTTTTGCATTCTCTAAAAATTCGGCCAAAATGGAGGTTAAGAAAATCTCCTCGTCAATTTAGGACATTACTCGTTTTCGACCATTTTTTACTAGGAAGGCCATAAAGTGGCCGATTTGTATTGAATCTTAGCATGTGACAATTCGTTGGATAGGTAAACAACATAACAACGACTTCCATGTGATATTTTTGCATTCTCTAAAAATAAGACCAAAATGGAGGTTAAGAAAATCTCCTCGTTAATTTAGGACATTACTCGTTTTCGACCATTTTTTACTAGGAAGGCCATAATGTGGCCAATTTGCATTGAATCTTAGCATGGGACAATTCGTTGGATAGGTAACCAACATAACTACGACTTCCGTGGGATATTTTTGCATTCTCTTAAAATTCGGCCAAAACGGACGTCAAGAAAATCTCCTCGTTAATTTAGGACATTACTCGTTTTCGACCATTTTTTACTAGGAAGGCCATAATGTGGCCGATTTGCATTGAATCTTAGCATGTGACAATTCGTTGGATTGGTAAACAACATAACTACGACTTCCATGGTATATTTTTGCATTCTCTAAAAATTCGGCCAAAATGGAGGTTAAGAAAATCTCCTCGTTAATTTAGGACATTACTCGTTTTCGACCATTTTTTACTAGGAAGGCCATAATGTGGCCGATTTGCCTTGAATCTTAGCATGTGACAATTCGTTGGATTGGTAAACAACATAACTACGACTTCCATGGTATATTTTTGCATTCTCTAAAAATTCGGCCAAAATGGAGGTTAAGAAAATCTCCTCGTTAATTTAGGACATTACTCGTTTTCGACCCTTTTTTACTAGGAAGGCCATAATGTGGCCGATTTGCATTGAATCTTAGCATGTGACAATTCGTTGGATAGGTAAACAACATAACTACGACTTCCATGGGATATTTTTGCATTCTCTTAAAATTCGGACAAAATGGAGGTCAAGAAAATCTTCTCGTTAATTTAGGACATTACTCGTTTTCGACCCTTTTTTACTAGGAAGGCCATAAAGTGGCCGGTTTGTATTGAATCGTAGCATGTGACAATTCGTTGGATAGGTAAACAACATAACAACGACTTCCATGTGATATTTTTGCATTCTCTAAAAATTAGGCCAAAATGGAGGTTAAGAAAATCTCCTCGTTAATTTAGGACATTACTCGTTTTCGACCATTTTTTACTAGGAAGGCCATAATGTGGCCGATTTGCATTGAATCTTAGCATGTGACAATTCATTGGATAGGTAAACAACATAACTACGACTTCCATGGTATATTTTTGCATTCTCTAAAAATTCGGCCAAAATGGACGTTAAGAAAATCTCCTCGTTAATTTAGGACATTACTCGTTTTCGACCATTTTTTACTAGGAAGGCCATAATGTGGCCGATTTGCATTGAATCTTAGCATGTGACAATTCGTTGGATAGGTAAACAACATAACAACGACTTCCATGTGATAGTTTTGCATTCTCTAAAAATAAGACCAAAATGGAGGTTAAGAAAATCTCCTCGTTAATTTAGGACATTACTCGTTTTCGACCATTTTTTACTAGGAAGGCCATAATGTGGCCAATTTGCATTGAATCTTAGCATGTGACAATTCGTTGGATAGGTAACCAACATAACTACGACTTCCGTGGGATATTTTTGCATTCTCTTAAAATTCGGCCAAAATGGACGTCAAGAAAATCTCCTCGTTAATTTAGGACATTACTCGTTTTCGACCATTTTTTACTAGGAAGGCCATAATGTGGCCGATATGCATTGAATCTTAGCATGTGACAATTCGCTGGATAGGTAAACAACATAACTACGACTTCCATGGGATATTTTTGCATTCTCTAAAAATTCGGCCAAAATGGAGGACAAGAAAATCTCCTCGTTATTTTAGGACATTACTGTTTTCGACCCTTTTTTACTAGGAAGGCCATAAAGTGGCCGATTTGTATTGAATCTTAGCATGTGACAATTCGTTGGATAGGTAAACAACATAACAACGACTTCCATGGGGTATTTTTGCATTCTCTAAAAATTCGGCCAAAATGGAGGTTAAGAAAATCTCCTCGTTATTTTAGGAAATTACTGTTTTCGACCCTTTTTAACTAGGAAGGCCATAAAGTGGCCGATTTGTATTGAATCTTAGCATGTGACAATTCGTTGGATAGGTAAACAACATAGCTACGACTTCCATGGGGTATTTTTGCATTCTCTAAAAATTCGGCCAAAATGGAGGTTAAGTAAATCTCCTCGTTAATTTAGGACATTACTCGTTTTCGACCCTTTTTTACTAGGAAGGCCATAAAGTGGCCGGTTTGTATTTAATCTTAGCATGTGACAATTCGTTGGATAGGTAAACAACATAACAACGACTTCCATGGGATATTTTTGCATTCTCTAAAAATTAGGCCAAAATGGAGGTTAAGAAAATCTCCTCGTTAATTTAGGACATTACTCGTTTTCGACCATTTTTTACTAGGAAGGCCATAATGTGGCCGATATGCATTGAATCTTAGCATGTGACAATTCGTTGGATAGGTAAACAACATAACTACGACTTCCATGGGATATTTTTGCATTCTCTTAAAATTCGGCCAAAATGGAGGTCAAGAAAATCTCCTCGTTAATTTAGGACATTACTCGTTTTCGACCCTTTTTTACTAGGAAGGCCATAAAGTGGCCGGTTTGTATTGAATCTTAGCATGTGACAATTCGTTGGATAGGTAAACAACATAACAACGACTTCCATGTGATATTCTTGCATTCTCTAAAAATTAGGCCAAAATGGAGGTTAAGAAAATCTCCTCGTTAATTTAGGACATTACTCGTTTTCGACCCTTTTTTACTAGGAAGGCCATAATGTGGCCGATTTGCATTGAATCTTAGCATGTGACAATTCGTTGGATTGGTAAACAACATCACTACGACTTCCATGGTATATTTTTGCATTCTCTAAAAATTCGGCCAATATGGAGGTTAAGAAAATCTCCTCGTTAATTTAGGACATTACTCGTTTTCGACCCTTTTTTACTAGGAAGGCCATAATGTGGCCGATTTGCATTGAATCTTAGCATGTGACAATTCGTTGGATAGGTAAACAACATAACTACGACTTCCATGGGATATTTTTGCATTCTCTTAAAATTCGGCCAAAATGGAGGTCAAGAAAATCTTCTCGTTAATTTAGGACATTACTCGTTTTCGACCCTTTTTTACTAGGAAGGCCATAAAGTGGCCGGTTTGTATTGAATCGTAGCATGTGACAATTCGTTGGATAGGTAAACAACATAACAACGACTTCCATGTGATATTTTTGCATTCTCTAAAAATTAGGCCAAAATGGAGGTTAAGAAAATCTCCTCGTTAATTTAGGACATTACTCGTTTTCGACCATTTTTTACTAGGAAGGCCATAATGTGGCCGATTTGCATTGAATCTTAGCATGTGACAATTCGTTGGATAGGTAAACAACATAACTACGACTTCCATGGTATATTTTTGCATTCTCTAAAAATTCGGCCAAAATGGAGGTTAAGAAAATCTCCTCGTTAATTTAGGACATTACTCGTTTTCGACCATTTTTTACTAGGAAGGCCATAATGTGGCCGATTTGCATTGAATCTTAGCATGTGACAATTCGTTGGATAGGTAAACAACATAACTACGACTTCCATGGTATATTTTTGCATTCTCTAAAAATTCGGCCAAAATGGAGGTTAAGAAAATCTCCTCGTCAATTTAGGACAGTACTCGTTTTCGACCCTTTTTTACTAGGAAGGCCATAAAGTGGCCGGTTTGTATTTAATCTTAGCATGTGACAATTCGTTGGATAGGTAAACAACATAACAACGACTTCCATGGGATATTTTTGCATTCTCTAAAAATTAGGCCAAAATGGAGGTTAAGAAAATCTCCTCGTTAATTTAGGACATTACTCGTTTTCGACCATTTTTTACTAGGAAGGCCATAATGTGGCCGATATGCATTGAATCTTAGCATGTGACAATTCGTTGGATAGGTAAACAACATAACTACGACTTCCATGGGATATTTTTGCATTCTCTTAAAATTCGGCCAAAATGGAGGTCAAGAAAATCTCCTCGTTAATTTAGGACATTACTCGTTTTCGACCCTTTTTTACTAGGAAGGCCATAAAGTGGCCGGTTTGTATTGAATCTTAGCATGTGACAATTCGTTGGATAGGTAAACAACATAACAACGACTTCCATGTGATATTCTTGCATTCTCTAAAAATTAGGCCAAAATGGAGGTTAAGAAAATCTCCTCGTTAATTTAGGACATTACTCGTTTTCGACCCTTTTTTACTAGGAAGGCCATAATGTGGCCGATTTGCATTGAATCTTAGCATGTGACAATTCGTTGGATTGGTAAACAACATCACTACGACTTCCATGGTATATTTTTGCATTCTCTAAAAATTCGGCCAAAATGGAGGTTAAGAAAATCTCCTCGTTAATTTAGGACATTACTCGTTTTCGACCCTTTTTTACTAGGAAGGCCATAATGTGGCCGATTTGCATTGAATCTTAGCATGTGACAATTCGTTGGATAGGTAAACAACATAACTACGACTTCCATGGGATATTTTTGCATTCTCTTAAAATTCGGCCAAAATGGAGGTCAAGAAAATCTTCTCGTTAATTTAGGACATTACTCGTTTTCGACCCTTTTTTACTAGGAAGGCCATAAAGTGGCCGGTTTGTATTGAATCGTAGCATGTGACAATTCGTTGGATAGGTAAACAACATAACAACGACTTCCATGTGATATTTTTGCATTCTCTAAAAATTAGGCCAAAATGGAGGTTAAGAAAATCTCCTCGTTAATTTAGGACATTACTCGTTTTCGACCATTTTTTACTAGGAAGGCCATAATGTGGCCGATTTGCATTGAATCTTAGCATGTGACAATTCGTTGGATAGGTAAACAACATAACTACGACTTCCATGGTATATTTTTGCATTCTCTAAAAATTCGGCCAAAATGGAGGTTAAGAAAATCTCCTCGTTAATTTAGGACATTACTCGTTTTCGACCATTTTTTACTAGGAAGGCCATAATGTGGCCGATTTGCATTGAATCTTAGCATGTGACAATTCGTTGGATAGGTAAACAACATAACTACGACTTCCATGGTATATTTTTGCATTCTCTAAAAATTCGGCCAAAATGGAGGTTAAGAAAATCTCCTCGTCAATTTAGGACAGTACTCGTTTTCGACCATTTTTTACTAGGAAGGCCATAAAGTGGCCGATTTGTATTGAATCTTAGCATGTGACAATTCGTTGGATAGGTAAACAACATAACAACGACTTCCATGTGATATTTTTGCATTCTCTAAAAATAAGACCAAAATGGAGGTTAAGAAAATCTCCTCGTTAATTTAGGACATTACTCGTTTTCGACCATTTTTTACTAGGAAGGCCATAATGTGGCCAATTTGCATTGAATCTTAGCATGTGACAATTCGTTGGATAGGTAACCAACATAACTACGACTTCCGTGGGATATTTTTGCATTCTCTTAAAATTCGGCCAAAACGGACGTCAAGAAAATCTCCTCGTTAATTTAGGACATTACTCGTTTTCGACCATTTTTTACTAGGAAGGCCATAATGTGGCCGATTTGCATTGAATCTTAGCATGTGACAATTCGTTGGATCGGTAAACAACATAACTACGACTTCCATGGTATATTTTTGCATTCTCTAAAAATTCGGCCAAAATGGAGGTTAAGAAAATCTCCTCGTTAATTTAGGACATTACTCGTTTTCGACCATTTTTTACTAGGAAGGCCATAATGTGGCCGATTTGCATTGAATCTTAGCATGTGACAATTCGTTGGATTGGTAAACAACATAACTACGACTTCCATGGTATATTTTTGCATTCTCTAAAAATTCGGCCAAAATGGAGGTTAAGAAAATCTCCTCGTTAATTTAGGACATTACTCGTTTTCGACCCTTTTTTACTAGGAAGGCCATAATGTGGCCGATTTGCATTGAATCTTAGCATGTGACAATTCGTTGGATAGGTAAACAACATAACTACGACTTCCATGGGATATTTTTGCATTCTCTTAAAATTCGGCCAAAATGGAGGTCAAGAAAATCTTCTCGTTAATTTAGGACATTACTCGTTTTCGACCCTTTTTTACTAGGAAGGCCATAAAGTGGCCGGTTTGTATTGAATCGTAGCATGTGACAATTCGTTGGATAGGTAAACAACATAACAACGACTTCCATGTGATATTTTTGCATTCTCTAAAAATTAGGCCAAAATGGAGGTTAAGAAAATCTCCTCGTTAATTTAGGACATTACTCGTTTTCGACCATTTTTTACTAGGAAGGCCATAATGTGGCCGATTTGCATTGAATCTTAGCATGTGACAATTCATTGGATAGGTAAACAACATAACTACGACTTCCATGGTATATTTTTGCATTCTCTAAAAATTCGGCCAAAATGGAGGTTAAGAAAATCTCCTCGTTAATTTAGGACATTACTCGTTTTCGACCATTTTTTACTAGGAAGGCCATAATGTGGCCGATTTGCATTGAATCTTAGCATGTGACAATTCGTTGGATAGGTAAACAACATAACAACGACTTCCATGTGATAGTTTTGCATTCTCTAAAAATAAGACCAAAATGGAGGTTAAGAAAATCTCCTCGTTAATTTAGGACATTACTCGTTTTCGACCATTTTTTACTAGGAAGGCCATAATGTGGCCAATTTGCATTGAATCTTAGCATGTGACAATTCGTTGGATAGGTAACCAACATAACTACGACTTCCGTGGGATATTTTTGCAGTCTCTTAAAATTCGGCCAAAATGGACGTCAAGAAAATCTCCTCGTTAATTTAGGACATTACTCGTTTTCGACCATTTTTTACTAGGAAGGCCATAATGTGGCCGATATGCATTGAATCTTAGCATGTGACAATTCGCTGGATAGGTAAACAACATAACTACGACTTCCATGGGATATTTTTGCATTCTCTAAAAATTCGGCCAAAATGGAGGACAAGAAAATCTCCTCGTTATTTTAGGACATTACTGTTTTCGACCCTTTTTTACTAGGAAGGCCATAAAGTGGCCGATTTGTATTGAATCTTAGCATGTGACAATTCGTTGGATAGGTAAACAACATAACAACGACTTCCATGGGGTATTTTTGCATTCTCTAAAAATTCGGCCAAAATGGAGGTTAAGAAAATCTCCTCGTTATTTTAGGAAATTACTGTTTTCGACCCTTTTTAACTAGGAAGGCCATAAAGTGGCCGATTTGTATTGAATCTTAGCATGTGACAATTCGTTGGATAGGTAAACAACATAACTACGACTTCCATGGTATATTTTTGCATTCTCTAAAAATTCGGCCAAAATGGAGGTTAAGAAAATCTCCTCGTCAATTTAGGACAGTACTCGTTTTCGACCATTTTTTACTAGGAAGGCCATAAAGTGGCCGATTTGTATTGAATCTTAGCATGTGACAATTCGTTGGATAGGTAAACAACATAACAACGACTTCCATGTGATATTTTTGCATTCTCTAAAACTAAGACCAAAATGGAGGTTAAGAAAATCTCCTCGTTAATTTAGGACATTACTCGTTTTCGACCATTTTTTACTAGGAAGGCCATAATGTGGCCAATTTGCATTGAATCTTAGCATGTGACAATTCGTTGGATAGGTAACCAACATAACTACGACTTCCGTGGGATATTTTTGCATTCTCTTAAAATTCGGCCAAAACGGACGTCAAGAAAATCTCCTCGTTAATTTAGGACATTACTCGTTTTCGACCATTTTTTACTAGGAAGGCCATAATGTGGCCGATTTGCATTGAATCTTAGCATGTGACAATTCGTTGGATTGGTAAACAACATAACTACGACTTCCATGGTATATTTTTGCATTCTCTAAAAATTCGGCCAAAATGGAGGTTAAGAAAATCTCCTCGTTAATTTAGGACATTACTCGTTTTCGACCATTTTTTACTAGGAAGGCCATAATGTGGCCGATTTGCATTGAATCTTAGCATGTGACAATTCGTTGGATTGGTAAACAACATAACTACGACTTCCATGGTATATTTTTGCATTCTCTAAAAATTCGGCCAAAATGGAGGTTAAGAAAATCTCCTCGTTAATTTAGGACATTACTCGTTTTCGACCCTTTTTTACTAGGAAGGCCATAATGTGGCCGATTTGCATTGAATCTTAGCATGTGAAAATTCGTTGGATAGGTAAACAACATAACTACGACTTCCATGGGATATTTTTGCATTCTCTTAAAATTCGGCCAAAATGGAGGTCAAGAAAATCTTCTCGTTAATTTAGGACATTACTCGTTTTCGACCCTTTTTTACTAGGAAGGCCATAAAGTGGCCGGTTTGTATTGAATCGTAGCATGTGACAATTCGTTGGATAGGTAAACAACATAACAACGACTTCCATGTGATATTTTTGCATTCTCTAAAAATTAGGCCAAAATGGAGGTTAAGAAAATCTCCTCGTTAATTTAGGACATTACTCGTTTTCGACCATTTTTTACTAGGAAGGCCATAATGTGGCCGATTTGCATTGAATCTTAGCATGTGACAATTCATTGGATAGGTAAACAACATAACTACGACTTCCATGGTATATTTTTGCATTCTCTAAAAATTCGGCCAAAATGGAGGTTGAGAAAATCTCCTCGTTAATTTAGGACATTACTCGTTTTCGACCATTTTTTACTAGGAAGGCCATAATGTGGCCGATTTGCATTGAATCTTAGCATGTGACAATTCGTTGGATAGGTAAACAACATAACAACGACTTCCATGTGATAGTTTTGCATTCTCTAAAAATAAGACCAAAATGGAGGTTAAGAAAATCTCCTCGTTAATTTAGGACATTACTCGTTTTCGACCATTTTTTACTAGGAAGGCCATAATGTGGCCAATTTGCATTGAATCTTAGCATGTGACAATTCGTTGGATAGGTAACCAACATAACTACGACTTCCGTGGGATATTTTTGCATTCTCTTAAAATTCGGCCAAAATGGACGTCAAGAAAATCTCCTCGTTAATTTAGGACATTACTCGTTTTCGACCATTTTTTACTAGGAAGGCCATAATGTGGCCGATATGCATTGAATCTTAGCATGTGACAATTCGCTGGATAGGTAAACAACATAACTACGACTTCCATGGGATATTTTTGCATTCTCTAAAAATTCGGCCAAAATGGAGGACAAGAAAATCTCCTCGTTATTTTAGGACATTACTGTTTTCGACCCTTTTTTACTAGGAAGGCCATAATGTGGCCGATTTGCATTGAATCTTAGCATGTGACAATTCGTTGGATAGGTAAACAACATAACTACGACTTCCATGGGATATTTTTGCATTCTCTTAAAATTCGGCCAAAATGGAGGTCAAGAAAATCTTCTCGTTAATTTAGGACATTACTCGTTTTCGACCCTTTTTTACTAGGAAGGCCATAAAGTGGCCGGTTTGTATTGAATCGTAGCATGTGACAATTCGTTGGATAGGTAAACAACATAACAACGACTTCCATGTGATATTTTTGCATTCTCTAAAAATTAGGCCAAAATGGAGGTTAAGAAAATCTCCTCGTTAATTTAGGACATTACTCGTTTTCGACCATTTTTTACTAGGAAGGCCATAATGTGGCCGATTTGCATTGAATCTTAGCATGTGACAATTCATTGGATAGGTAAACAACATAACTACGACTTCCATGGTATATTTTTGCATTCTCTAAAAATTCGGCCAAAATGGAGGTTAAGAAAATCTCCTCGTTAATTTAGGACATTACTCGTTTTCGACCATTTTTTACTAGGAAGGCCATAATGTGGCCGATTTGCATTGAATCTTAGCATGTGACAATTCGTTGGATAGGTAAACAACATAACAACGACTTCCATGTGATAGTTTTGCATTCTCTAAAAATAAGACCAAAATGGAGGTTAAGAAAATCTCCTCGTTAATTTAGGACATTACTCGTTTTCGACCATTTTTTACTAGGAAGGCCATAATGTGGCCAATTTGCATTGAATCTTAGCATGTGACAATTCGTTGGATAGGTAACCAACATAACTACGACTTCCGTGGGATATTTTTGCATTCTCTTAAAATTCGGCCAAAATGGACGTCAAGAAAATCTCCTCGTTAATTTAGGACATTACTCGTTTTCGACCATTTTTTACTAGGAAGGCCATAATGTGGCCGATATGCATTGAATCTTAGCATGTGACAATTCGCTGGATAGGTAAACAACATAACTACGACTTCCATGGGATATTTTTGCATTCTCTAAAAATTCGGCCAAAATGGAGGACAAGAAAATCTCCTCGTTATTTTAGGACATTACTGTTTTCGACCCTTTTTTACTAGGAAGGCCATAAAGTGGCCGATTTGTATTGAATCTTAGCATGTGACAATTCGTTGGATAGGTAAACAACATAACAACGACTTCCATGGGGTATTTTTGCATTCTCTAAAAATTCGGCCAAAATGGAGGTTAAGAAAATCTCCTCGTTATTTTAGGAAATTACTGTTTTCGACCCTTTTTAACTAGGAAGGCCATAAAGTGGCCGATTTGTATTGAATCTTAGCATGTGACAATTCGTTGGATAGGTAAACAACATAGCTACGACTTCCATGGGGTATTTTTGCATTCTCTAAAAATTCGGCCAAAATGGAGGTTAAGAAAATCTCCTCGTTAATTTAGGACATTACTCGTTTTCGACCCTTTTTTACTAGGAAGGCCATAAAGTGGCCGGTTTGTATTTAATCTTAGCATGTGACAATTCGTTGGATAGGTAAACAACATAACAACGACTTCCATGGGATATTTTTGCATTCTCTAAAAATTAGGCCAAAATGGAGGTTAAGAAAATCTCCTCGTTAATTTAGGACATTACTCGTTTTCGACCATTTTTTACTAGGAAGGCCATAATGTGGCCGATATGCATTGAATCTTAGCATGTGACAATTCGTTGGATAGGTAAACAACATAACTACGACTTCCATGGGATATTTTTGCATTCTCTTAAAATTCGGCCAAAATGGAGGTCAAGAAAATCTTCTCGTTAATTTAGGACATTACTCGTTTTCGACCCTTTTTTACTAGGAAGGCCATAAAGTGGCCGGTTTGTATTGAATCGTAGCATGTGACAATTCGATGGATAGGTAAACAACATAACAACGACTTCCATGTGATATTTTTGCATTCTCTAAAAATTAGGCCAAAATGGAGGTTAAGAAAATCTCCTCGTTAATTTAGGACATTACTCGTTTTCGACCATTTTTTACTAGGAAGGCCATAATGTGGCCGATTTGCATTGAATCTTAGCATGTGACAATTCATTGGATAGGTAAACAACATAACTACGACTTCCATGGTATATTTTTGCATTCTCTAAAAATTCGGCCAAAATGGAGGTTAAGAAAATCTCCTCGTTAATTTAGGACATTACTCGTTTTCGACCATTTTTTACTAGGAAGGCCATAATGTGGCCGATTTGCATTGAATCTTAGCATGTGACAATTCGTTGGATAGGTAAACAACATAACAACGACTTCCATGTGATAGTTTTGCATTCTCTAAAAATAAGACCAAAATGGAGGTTAAGAAAATCTCCTCGTTAATTTAGGACATTACTCGTTTTCGACCATTTTTTACAAGGAAGGCCATAATGTGGCCAATTTGCATTGAATCTTAGCATGTGACAATTCGTTGGATAGGTAACCAACATAACTACGACTTCCGTGGGATATTTTTGCATTCCCTTAAAATTCGGCCAAAATGGACGTCAAGAAAATCTCCTCGTTAATTTAGGACATTACTCGTTTTCGACCATTTTTTACTAGGAAGGCCATAATGTGGCCGATTTGTATTGAATCTTAGCATGTGACAATTCATTGGATAGGTAAACAACATAGCTACGACTTCCATGGGGTATTTTTGCATTCTCTAAAAATTCGGCCAAAATGGAGGTTAAGAAAATCTCCTCGTTAATTTAGGACATTACTCGTTTTCGACCCTTTTTTACTAGGAAGGCCATAAAGTGGCCGGTTTGTATTTAATCTTAGCATGTGACAATTCGTTGGATAGGTAAACAACATAACAACGACTTCCATGGGATATTTTTGCATTCTCTAAAAATTAGGCCAAAATGGAGGTTAAGAAAATCTCCTCGTTAATTTAGGACATTACTCGTTTTCGACCATTTTTTACTAGGAAGGCCATAATGTGGCCGATATGCATTGAATCTTAGCATGTGACAATTCGCTGGATAGGTAAACAACATAACTACGACTTCCATGGGATATTTTTGCATTCTCTAAAAATTCGGCCAAAATGGAGGACAAGAAAATCTCCTCGTTATTTTAGGTCATTACTGTTTTCGACCCTTTTTTACTAGGAAGGCCATAAAGTGGCCGATTTGTATTGAATCTTAGCATGTGACAATTCGTTGGATAGGTAAACAACATAGCTACGACTTCCATGGGGTATTTTTGCATTCTCTAAAAATTCGGCCAAAATGGAGGTTAAGAAAATCTCCTCGTTAATTTAGGACATTACTCATTTTCGACCCTTTTTTACTAGGAAGGCCATAATGTGGCCGATTTGCATTGAATCTTAGCATGTGACAATTCGTTGGATAGGTAAACAACATAACTACGACTTCCCTGGTATATTTTTGCATTCTCTAAAAATTCGGCCAAAATGGAGGTTAAAAAAATCTCCTCGTTAATTTAGGACATTACTCGTTTTCGACCCTTTTTTACTAGGAAGGCCATAATGTGGCCGATTTGCATTGAATCTTAGCATGTGACAATTCTTTGGATAGGTAACCAACATAACTACGACTTCCGTGGGATATTTTTGCATTCTCTAAAAATAAGACCAAAATGGAGGTTAAGAAAATCTCCTTGTTATTTTAGGACATTACTCGTTTTCGACCCTTTTTTACTAGGAAGGCCATAAAGTGGCCGGTTTGTATTTAATCTTAGCATGTGAAAATTCGTTGGATAGGTAAACAACATAACAACGACTTCCATGGGATATTTTTGCATTCTCTAAAAATTAGGCTAAAATGGAGGTTAAGAAAATCTCCTCGTTAATTTAGGACATTACTCGTTTTCGACCATTTTTTACTAGGAAGGCCATAATGTGGCCGATATGCATTGAATCTTAGCATGTGACAATTCGCTGGATAGGTAAACAACATAACTACGACTTCCATGGGATATTTTTGCATTCTCTAAAAATTCGGCCAAAATGGAGGACAAGAAAATCTCCTCGTTATTTTAGGACATTACTGTTTTCGACCCTTTTTTACTAGGAAGGCCATAAAGTGGCCGATTTGTATTGAATCTTAGCATGTGACAATTCGTTGGATAGGTAAACAACATAGCTACGACTTCCATGGGGTATTTTTGCATTCTCTAAAAATTCGGCCAAAATGGAGGTTAAGAAAATCTCCTCGTTAATTTAGGACATTACTCATTTTCGACCCTTTTTTACTAGGAAGGCCATAATGTGGCCGATTTGCATTGAATCTTAGCATGTGACAATTCGTTGGATAGGTAAACAACATAACTACGACTTCCCTGGTATATTTTTGCATTCTCTAAAAATTCGGCCAAAATGGAGGTTAAAAAAATCTCCTCGTTAATTTAGGACATTACTCGTTTTCGACCCTTTTTTACTAGGAAGGCCATAATGTGGCCGATTTGCATTGAATCTTAGCATGTGACAATTCTTTGGATAGGTAACCAACATAACTACGACTTCCGTGGGATATTTTTGCATTCTCTAAAAATTCGGCCAAAATGGAGGTTAAGAAAATCTCCTTGTTATTTTAGGACATTACTCGTTTTCGACCCTTTTTTACTAGGAAGGCCATAAAGTGGCCGGTTTGTATTGAATCTTAGCATGTGACAATTCGTTGGATAGGTAAACAACAAAGCTACGATTTCCACGGGATATTTTTACATTCTCTAAATATTCGGCCAAAATGGAGGTTAAGAAAATATCCTCGTTAATTTAGGACATTACTCGTTTTTGACCCTTTTTTACTAGGAAGGCCATAATGTGGCCGATTTGCATTGAATCTTAGCATGTGACAATTCGTTGGATAGGTAAACAACATAACTACGACTTCCATGGGATATTTTTGCATTCTCTTAAAATTCGGCCAAAATGGAGGTCAAGAAAATCTCCTCGTTAATTTAGGACATTACTCGTTTTCGACCATTTTTTACTAGGAAGGCCATAATGTGGCCGATTTGCATTGAATCTTAGCATGTGACAATTCTTTGGATAGGTAACCAACATAACTACGACTTCCGTGGGATATTTTTGCATTCTCTAAAAATAAGACCAAAATGGAGGTTAAGAAAATCTCCTTGTTATTTTAGGACATTACTCGTTTTCGACCCTTTTTTACTAGGAAGGCCATAAAGTGGCCGGTTTGTATTTAATCTTAGCATGTGAAAATTCGTTGGATAGGTAAACAACATAACAACGACTTCCATGGGATATTTTTGCATTCTCTAAAAATTAGGCCAAAATGGAGGTTAAGAAAATCTCCTCGTTAATTTAGGACATTACTCGTTTTCGACCATTTTTTACTAGGAAGGCCATAATGTGGCCGATATGCATTGAATCTTAGCATGTGACAATTCGCTGGATAGGTAAACAACATAACTACGACTTCCATGGGATATTTTTGCATTCTCTAAAAATTCGGCCAAAATGGAGGACAAGAAAATCTCCTCGTTATTTTAGGACATTACTGTTTTCGACCCTTTTTTACTAGGAAGGCCATAAAGTGGCCGATTTGTATTGAATCTTAGCATGTGACAATTCGTTGGATAGGTAAACAACATAGCTACGACTTCCATGGGGTATTTTTGCATTCTCTAAAAATTCGGCCAAAATGGAGGTTAAGAAAATCTCCTCGTTAATTTAGGACATTACTCATTTTCGACCCTTTTTTACTAGGAAGGCCATAATGTGGCCGATTTGCATTGAATCTTAGCATGTGACAATTCGTTGGATAGGTAAACAACATAACTACGACTTCCCTGGTATATTTTTGCATTCTCTAAAAATTCGGCCAAAATGGAGGTTAAAAAAATCTCCTCGTTAATTTAGGACATTACTCGTTTTCGACCCTTTTTTACTAGGAAGGCCATAATGTGGCCGATTTGCATTGAATCTTAGCATGTGACAATTCTTTGGATAGGTAACCAACATAACTACGACTTCCGTGGGATATTTTTGCATTCTCTAAAAATTCGGCCAAAATGGAGGTTAAGAAAATCTCCTTGTTATTTTAGGACATTACTCGTTTTCGACCCTTTTTTACTAGGAAGGCCATAAAGTGGCCGGTTTGTATTGAATCTTAGCATGTGACAATTCGTTGGATAGGTAAACAACAAAGCTACGATTTCCACGGGATATTTTTACATTCTCTAAATATTCGGCCAAAATGGAGGTTAAGAAAATATCCTCGTTAATTTAGGACATTACTCGTTTTTGACCCTTTTTTACTAGGAAGGCCATAATGTGGCCGATTTGCATTGAATCTTAGCATGTGACAATTCGTTGGATAGGTAAACAACATAACTACGACTTCCATGGGATATTTTTGCATTCTCTTAAAATTCGGCCAAAATGGAGGTCAAGAAAATCTCCTCGTTAATTTAGGACATTACTCGTTTTCGACCATTTTTTACTAGGAAGGCCATAATGTGGCCGATTTGCATTGAATCTTAGCATGTGACAATTCGTTGGATAGGTAAACAACATAACTACGACTTCCATGGTATATTTTTGCATTCTCTAAAAATTCGGCCAAAATGGAGGTTAAGAAAATCTCCTCGTCAATTTAGGACATTACTCGTTTTCGACCATTTTTTACTAGGAAGGCCATAAAGTGGCCGATTTGTATTGAATCTTAGCATGTGACAATTCGTTGGATAGGTAAACAACATAACAACGACTTCCATGTGATATTTTTGCATTCTCTAAAAATAAGACCAAAATGGAGGTTAAGAAAATCTCCTCGTTAATTTAGGACATTACTCGTTTTCGACCATTTTTTACTAGGAAGGCCATAATGTGGCCAATTTGCATTGAATCTTAGCATGTGACAATTCGTTGGATAGGTAACCAACATAACTACGACTTCCGTGGGATATTTTTGCATTCTCTTAAAATTCGGCCAAAACGGACGTCAAGAAAATCTCCTCGTTAATTTAGGACATTACTCGTTTTCGACCATTTTTTACTAGGAAGGCCATAATGTGGCCGATTTGCATTGAATCTTAGCATGTGACAATTCGTTGGATAGGTAAACAACATAACTACGACTTCCATGGTATATTTTTGCATTCTCTAAAAATTCGGCCAAAATGGAGGTTAAGAAAATCTCCTCGTTAATTTAGGACATTACTCGTTTTCGACCATTTTTTACTAGGAAGGCCATAATGTGGCCGATTTGCATTGAATCTTAGCATGTGACAATTCGTTAGATTGGTAAACAACATAACTACGACTTCCATGGTATATTTTTGCATTCTCGAAAAATTCGGCCAAAATGGAGGTTAAGAAAATCTCCTCGTTAATTTAGGACATTACTCGTTTTCGACCCTTTTTTAATAGGAAGGCCATAATGTGGCCGATTTGCTTTGAATCTTAGCATGTGACAATTCGTTGGATAGGTAAACAACATAACTACGACTTCCATGGGATATTTTTGCATTCTCTTAAAATTCGGCCAAAATGGAGGTCAAGAAAATCTTCTCGTTAATTTAGGACATTACTCGTTTTCGACCCTTTTTTACTAGGAAGGCCATAAAGTGGCCGGTTTGTATTGAATCGTAGCATGTGACAATTCGTTGGATAGGTAAACAACATAACAACGACTTCCATGTGATATTTTTGCATTCTCTAAAAATTAGGCCAAAATGGAGGTTAAGAAAATCTCCTCGTTAATTTAGGACATTACTCGTTTTCGACCATTTTTTACTAGGAAGGCCATAATGTGGCCGATTTGCATTGAATCTTAGCATGTGACAATTCATTGGATAGGTAAACAACATAACTACGACTTCCATGGTATATTTTTGCATTCTCTAAAAATTCGGCCAAAATGGAGGTTAAGAAAATCTCCTCGTTAATTTAGGACATTACTCGTTTTCGACCATTTTTTACTAGGAAGGCCATAATGTGGCCGATTTGCATTGAATCTTAGCATGTGACAATTCGTTGGATAGGTAAACAACATAACAACGACTTCCATGTGATAGTTTTGCATTCTCTAAAAATAAGACCAAAATGGAGGTTAAGAAAATCTCCTCGTTAATTTAGGACATTACTCGTTTTCGACCATTTTTTACTAGGAAGGCCATAATGTGGCCAATTTGCATTGAATCTTAGCATGTGACAATTCGTTGGATAGGTAACCAACATAACTACGACTTCCGTGGGATATTTTTGCATTCTCTTAAAATTCGGCCAAAATGGACGTCAAGAAAATCTCCTCGTTAATTTAGGACATTACTCGTTTTCGACCATTTTTTACTAGGAAGGCCATAATGTGGCCGATATGCATTGAATCTTAGCATGTGACAATTCGCTGGATAGGTAAACAACATAACTACGACTTCCATGGGATATTTTTGCATTCTCTAAAAATTCGGCCAAAATGGAGGACAAGAAAATCTCCTCGTTATTTTAGGACATTACTGTTTTCGACCCTTTTTTACTAGGAAGGCCATAAAGTGGCCGATTTGTATTGAATCTTAGCATGTGACAATTCGTTGGATAGGTAAACAACATAGCTACGACTTCCATGGGGTATTTTTGCATTCTCTAAAAATTCGGCCAAAATGGAGGTTAAGAAAATCTCCTCGTTAATTTAGGACATTACTCATTTTCGACCCTTTTTTACTAGGAAGGCCATAATGTGGCCGATTTGCATTGAATCTTAGCATGTGACAATTCGTTGGATAGGTAAACAACATAACTACGACTTCCCTGGTATATTTTTGCATTCTCTAAAAATTCGGCCAAAATGGAGGTTAAAAAAATCTCCTCGTTAATTTAGGACATTACTCGTTTTCGACCCTTTTTTACTAGGAAGGCCATAATGTGGCCGATTTGCATTGAATCTTAGCATGTGACAATTCTTTGGATAGGTAACCAACATAACTACGACTTCCGTGGGATATTTTTGCATTCTCTAAAAATTCGGCCAAAATGGAGGTTAAGAAAATCTCCTTGTTATTTTAGGACATTACTCGTTTTCGACCCTTTTTTACTAGGAAGGCCATAAAGTGGCCGGTTTGTATTTAATCTTAGCATGTGAAAATTCGTTGGATAGGTAAACAACATAACAACGACTTCCATGGGATATTTTTGCATTCTCTAAAAATTAGGCCAAAATGGAGGTTAAGAAAATCTCCTCGTTAATTTAGGACATTACTCGTTTTCGACCATTTTTTACTAGGAAGGCCATAATGTGGCCGATATGCATTGAATCTTAGCATGTGACAATTCGCTGGATAGGTAAACAACATAACTACGACTTCCATGGGATATTTTTGCATTCTCTAAAAATTCGGCCAAAATGGAGGACAAGAAAATCTCCTCGTTATTTTAGGACATTACTGTTTTCGACCCTTTTTTACTAGGAAGGCCATAAAGTGGCCGATTTGTATTGAATCTTAGCATGTGACAATTCGTTGGATAGGTAAACAACATAGCTACGACTTCCATGGGGTATTTTTGCATTCTCTAAAAATTCGGCCAAAATGGAGGTTAAGAAAATCTCCTCGTTAATTTAGGACATTACTCATTTTCGACCCTTTTTTACTAGGAAGGCCATAATGTGGCCGATTTGCATTGAATCTTAGCATGTGACAATTCGTTGGATAGGTAAACAACATAACTACGACTTCCCTGGTATATTTTTGCATTCTCTAAAAATTCGGCCAAAATGGAGGTTAAAAAAATCTCCTCGTTAATTTAGGACATTACTCGTTTTCGACCCTTTTTTACTAGGAAGGCCATAATGTGGCCGATTTGCATTGAATCTTAGCATGTGACAATTCTTTGGATAGGTAACCAACATAACTACGACTTCCGTGGGATATTTTTGCATTCTCTAAAAATTCGGCCAAAATGGAGGTTAAGAAAATCTCCTTGTTATTTTAGGACATTACTCGTTTTCGACCCTTTTTTACTAGGAAGGCCATAAAGTGGCCGGTTTGTATTGAATCTTAGCATGTGACAATTCGTTGGATAGGTAAACAACAAAGCTACGATTTCCACGGGATATTTTTACATTCTCTAAATATTCGGCCAAAATGGAGGTTAAGAAAATATCCTCGTTAATTTAGGACATTACTCGTTTTTGACCCTTTTTTACTAGGAAGGCCATAATGTGGCCGATTTGCATTGAATCTTAGCATGTGACAATTCGTTGGATAGGTAAACAACATAACTACGACTTCCATGGGATATTTTTGCATTCTCTTAAAATTCGGCCAAAATGGAGGTCAAGAAAATCTCCTCGTTAATTTAGGACATTACTCGTTTTCGACCATTTTTTACTAGGAAGGCCATAATGTGGCCGATTTGCATTGAATCTTAGCATGTGACAATTCGTTGGATAGGTAAACAACATAACTACGACTTCCATGGTATATTTTTGCATTCTCTAAAAATTCGGCCAAAATGGAGGTTAAGAAAATCTCCTCGTCAATTTAGGACATTACTCGTTTTCGACCATTTTTTACTAGGAAGGCCATAAAGTGGCCGATTTGTATTGAATCTTAGCATGTGACAATTCGTTGGATAGGTAAACAACATAACAACGACTTCCATGTGATATTTTTGCATTCTCTAAAAATAAGACCAAAATGGAGGTTAAGAAAATCTCCTCGTTAATTTAGGACATTACTCGTTTTCGACCATTTTTTACTAGGAAGGCCATAATGTGGCCAATTTGCATTGAATCTTAGCATGTGACAATTCGTTGGATAGGTAACCAACATAACTACGACTTCCGTGGGATATTTTTGCATTCTCTTAAAATTCGGCCAAAACGGACGTCAAGAAAATCTCCTCGTTAATTTAGGACATTACTCGTTTTCGACCATTTTTTACTAGGAAGGCCATAATGTGGCCGATTTGCATTGAATCTTAGCATGTGACAATTCGTTGGATAGGTAAACAACATAACTACGACTTCCATGGTATATTTTTGCATTCTCTAAAAATTCGGCCAAAATGGAGGTTAAGAAAATCTCCTCGTTAATTTAGGACATTACTCGTTTTCGACCATTTTTTACTAGGAAGGCCATAATGTGGCCGATTTGCATTGAATCTTAGCATGTGACAATTCGTTAGATTGGTAAACAACATAACTACGACTTCCATGGTATATTTTTGCATTCTCTAAAAATTCGGCCAAAATGGAGGTTAAGAAAATCTCCTCGTTAATTTAGGACATTACTCGTTTTCGACCCTTTTTTAATAGGAAGGCCATAATGTGGCCGATTTGCTTTGAATCTTAGCATGTGACAATTCGTTGGATAGGTAAACAACATAACTACGACTTCCATGGGATATTTTTGCATTCTCTTAAAATTCGGCCAAAATGGAGGTCAAGAAAATCTTCTCGTTAATTTAGGACATTACTCGTTTTCGACCCTTTTTTACTAGGAAGGCCATAAAGTGGCCGGTTTGTATTGAATCGTAGCATGTGACAATTCGTTGGATAGGTAAACAACATAACAACGACTTCCATGTGATATTTTTGCATTCTCTAAAAATTAGGCCAAAATGGAGGTTAAGAAAATCTCCTCGTTAATTTAGGACATTACTCGTTTTCGACCATTTTTTACTAGGAAGGCCATAATGTGGCCGATTTGCATTGAATCTTAGCATGTGACAATTCATTGGATAGGAAAACAACATAACTACGACTTCCATGGTATATTTTTGCATTCTCTAAAAATTCGGCCAAAATGGAGGTTAAGAAAATCTCCTCGTTAATTTAGGACATTACTCGTTTTCGACCATTTTTTACTAGGAAGGCCATAATGTGGCCGATTTGCATTGAATCTTAGCATGTGACAATTCGTTGGATAGGTAAACAACATAACAACGACTTCCATGTGATAGTTTTGCATTCTCTAAAAATAAGACCAAAATGGAGGTTAAGAAAATCTCCTCGTTAATTTAGGACATTACTCGTTTTCGACCATTTTTTACTAGGAAGGCCATAATGTGGCCAATTTGCATTGAATCTTAGCATGTGACAATTCGTTGGATAGGTAACCAACATAACTACGACTTCCGTGGGATATTTTTGCATTCTCTTAAAATTCGGCCAAAATGGACGTCAAGAAAATCTCCTCGTTAATTTAGGACATTACTCGTTTTCGACCATTTTTTACTAGGAAGGCCATAATGTGGCCGATATGCATTGAATCTTAGCATGTGACAATTCGCTGGATAGGTAAACAACATAACTACGACTTCCATGGGATATTTTTGCATTCTCTAAAAATTCGGCCAAAATGGAGGACAAGAAAATCTCCTCGTTATTTTAGGACATTACTGTTTTCGACCCTTTTTTACTAGGAAGGCCATAAAGTGGCCGATTTGTATTGAATCTTAGCATGTGACAATTCGTTGGATAGGTAAACAACATAGCTACGACTTCCATGGGGTATTTTTGCATTCTCTAAAAATTCGGCCAAAATGGAGGTTAAGAAAATCTCCTCGTTAATTTAGGACATTACTCATTTTCGACCCTTTTTTACTAGGAAGGCCATAATGTGGCCGATTTGCATTGAATCTTAGCATGTGACAATTCGTTGGATAGGTAAACAACATAACTACGACTTCCCTGGTATATTTTTGCATTCTCTAAAAATTCGGCCAAAATGGAGGTTAAAAAAATCTCCTCGTTAATTTAGGACATTACTCGTTTTCGACCCTTTTTTACTAGGAAGGCCATAATGTGGCCGATTTGCATTGAATCTTAGCATGTGACAATTCTTTGGATAGGTAACCAACATAACTACGACTTCCGTGGGATATTTTTGCATTCTCTAAAAATTCGGCCAAAATGGAGGTTAAGAAAATCTCCTTGTTATTTTAGGACATTACTCGTTTTCGACCCTTTTTTACTAGGAAGGCCATAAAGTGGCCGGTTTGTATTTAATCTTAGCATGTGAAAATTCGTTGGATAGGTAAACAACATAACAACGACTTCCATGGGTTATTTTTGCATTCTCTAAAAATTAGGCCAAAATGGAGGTTAAGAAAATCTCCTCGTTAATTTAGGACATTACTCGTTTTCGACCATTTTTTACTAGGAAGGCCATAATGTGGCCGATATGCATTGAATCTTAGCATGTGACAATTCGCTGGATAGGTAAACAACATAACTACGACTTCCATGGGATATTTTTGCATTCTCTAAAAATTCGGCCAAAATGGAGGACAAGAAAATCTCCTCGTTATTTTAGGACATTACTGTTTTCGACCCTTTTTTACTAGGAAGGCCATAAAGTGGCCGATTTGTATTGAATCTTAGCATGTGACAATTCGTTGGATAGGTAAACAACATAGCTACGACTTCCATGGGGTATTTTTGCATTCTCTAAAAATTCGGCCAAAATGGAGGTTAAGAAAATCTCCTCGTTAATTTAGGACATTACTCATTTTCGACCCTTTTTTACTAGGAAGGCCATAATGTGGCCGATTTGCATTGAATCTTAGCATGTGACAATTCGTTGGATAGGTAAACAACATAACTACGACTTCCCTGGTATATTTTTGCATTCTCTAAAAATTCGGCCAAAATGGAGGTTAAAAAAATCTCCTCGTTAATTTAGGACATTACTCGTTTTCGACCCTTTTTTACTAGGAAGGCCATAATGTGGCCGATTTGCATTGAATCTTAGCATGTGACGATTCTTTGGATAGGTAACCAACATAACTACGACTTCCGTGGGATATTTTTGCATTCTCTAAAAATTCGGCCAAAATGGAGGTTAAGAAAATCTCCTTGTTATTTTAGGACATTACTCGTTTTCGACCCTTTTTTACTAGGAAGGCCATAAAGTGGCCGGTTTGTATTGAATCTTAGCATGTGACAATTCGTTGGATAGGTAAACAACAAAGCTACGATTTCCACGGGATATTTTTACATTCTCTAAATATTCGGCCAAAATGGAGGTTAAGAAAATATCCTCGTTAATTTAGGACATTACTCGTTTTTGACCCTTTTTTACTAGGAAGGCCATAATGTGGCCGATTTGCATTGAATCTTAGCATGTGACAATTCGTTGGATAGGTAAACAACATAACTACGACTTCCATGGGATATTTTTGCATTCTCTTAAAATTCGGCCAAAATGGAGGTCAAGAAAATATCCTCGTTAATTTAGGACATTACTCGTTTTCGACCATTTTTTACTAGGAAGGCCATAATGTGGCCGATTTGCATTGAATCTTAGCATGTGACAATTCGTTGGATAGGTAAACAACATAACTACGACTTCCATGGTATATTTTTGCATTCTCTAAAAATTCGGCCAAAATGGAGGTTAAGAAAATCTCCTCGTCAATTTAGGACATTACTCGTTTTCGACCATTTTTTACTAGGAAGGTCATAAAGTGGCCGATTTGTATTGAATCTTAGCATGTGACAATTCGTTGGATAGGTAAACAACATAACAACGACTTCCATGTGATATTTTTGCATTCTCTAAAAATAAGACCAAAATGGAGGTTAAGAAAATCTCCTCGTTAATTTAGGACATTACTCGTTTTCGACCATTTTTTACTAGGAAGGCCATAATGTGGCCAATTTGCATTGAATCTTAGCATGTGACAATTCGTTGGATAGGTAACCAACATAACTACGACTTCCTTGGGATATTTTTGCATTCTCTTAAAATTCGGCCAAAACGGACGTCAAGAAAATCTCCTCGTTAATTTAGCACATTACTCGTTTTCGACCATTTTTTACTAGGAAGGCCATAATGTGGCCGATTTGCATTGAATCTTAGCATGTGACAATTCGTTGGATAGGTAAACAACATAACTACGACTTCCATGGTATATTTTTGCATTCTCTAAAAATTCGGCCAAAATGGAGGTTAAGAAAATCTCCTCGTTAATTTAGGACATTACTCGTTTTCGACCATTTTTTACTAGGAAGGCCATAATGTGGCCGATTTGCATTGAATCTTAGCATGTGACAATTCGTTGGATTGGTAAACAACATAACTACGACTTCCATGGTATATTTTTGCATTCTCTAAAAATTCGGCCAAAATGGAGGTTAAGAAAATCTCCTCGTTAATTTAGGACATTACTCGTTTTCGACCATTTTTTACTAGAAAGGCCATAATGTGGCCGATATGCATTGAATCTTAGCATGTGACAATTCGCTGGATAGGTAAACAACATAACTACGACTTCCATGGGATATTTTTGCATTCTCTAAAAATTCGGCCAAAATGGAGCACAAGAAAATCTCCTCGTTATTTTAGGACATTACTGTTTTCGACCCTTTTTTACTAGGAAGGCCATAAAGTGGCCGATTTGTATTGAATCTTAGCATGTGACAATTCGTTGGATAGGTAAACAACATAGCTACGACTTCCATGGGGTATTTTTGCATTCTCTAAAAATTCGGCCAAAATGGAGGTTAAGAAAATCTCCTCGTTAATTTAGGACATTACTCGTTTTCGACCATTTTTTACTAGGAAGGCCATAATGTGGCCGATTTGCATTGAATCTTAGCATGTGACAATTCGTTAGATTGGTAAACAACATAACTACGACTTCCATGGTATATTTTTGCATTCTCTAAAAATTCGGCCAAAATGGAGGTTAAGAAAATCTCCTCGTTAATTTAGGACATTACTCGTTTTCGACCCTTTTTTAATAGGAAGGCCATAATGTGGCCGATTTGCTTTGAATCTTAGCATGTGACAATTCGTTGGATAGGTAAACAACATAACTACGACTTCCATGGGATATTTTTGCATTCTCTTAAAATTCGGCCAAAATGGAGGTCAAGAAAATCTTCTCGTTAATTTAGGACATTACTCGTTTTCGACCCTTTTTTACTAGGAAGGCCATAAAGTGGCCGGTTTGTATTGAATCGTAGCATGTGACAATTCGTTGGATAGGTAAACAACATAACAACGACTTCCATGTGATATTTTTGCATTCTCTAAAAATTAGGCCAAAATGGAGGTTAAGAAAATCTCCTCGTTAATTTAGGACATTACTCGTTTTCGACCATTTTTTACTAGGAAGGCCATAATGTGGCCGATTTGCATTGAATCTTAGCATGTGACAATTCATTGGATAGGTAAACAACATAACTACGACTTCCATGGTATATTTTTGCATTCTCTAAAAATTCGGCCAAAATGGAGGTTAAGAAAATCTCCTCGTTAATTTAGGACATTACTCGTTTTCGACCATTTTTTACTAGGAAGGCCATAATGTGGCCGATTTGCATTGAATCTTAGCATGTGACAATTCGTTGGATAGGTAAACAACATAACAACGACTTCCATGTGATAGTTTTGCATTCTCTAAAAATAAGACCAAAATGGAGGTTAAGAAAATCTCCTCGTTAATTTAGGACATTACTCGTTTTCGACCATTTTTTACTAGGAAGGCCATAATGTGGCCAATTTGCATTGAATCTTAGCATGTGACAATTCGTTGGATAGGTAACCAACATAACTACGACTTCCGTGGGATATTTTTGCATTCTCTTAAAATTCGGCCAAAATGGACGTCAAGAAAATCTCCTCGTTAATTTAGGACATTACTCGTTTTCGACCATTTTTTACTAGGAAGGCCATAATGTGGCCGATATGCATTGAATCTTAGCATGTGACAATTCGCTGGATAGGTAAACAACATAACTACGACTTCCATGGGATATTTTTGCATTCTCTAAAAATTCGGCCAAAATGGAGGACAAGAAAATCTCCTCGTTATTTTAGGACATTACTGTTTTCGACCCTTTTTTACTAGGAAGGCCATAAAGTGGCCGATTTGTATTGAATCTTAGCATGTGACAATTCGTTGGATAGGTAAACAACATAGCTACGACTTCCATGGGGTATTTTTGCATTCTCTAAAAATTCGGCCAAAATGGAGGTTAAGAAAATCTCCTCGTTAATTTAGGACATTACTCATTTTCGACCCTTTTTTACTAGGAAGGCCATAATGTGGCCGATTTGCATTGAATCTTAGCATGTGACAATTCGTTGGATAGGTAAACAACATAACTACGACTTCCCTGGTATATTTTTGCATTCTCTAAAAATTCGGCCAAAATGGAGGTTAAAAAAATCTCCTCGTTAATTTAGGACATTACTCGTTTTCGACCCTTTTTTACTAGGAAGGCCATAATGTGGCCGATTTGCATTGAATCTTAGCATGTGACAATTCTTTGGATAGGTAACCAACATAACTACGACTTCCGTGGGATATTTTTGCATTCTCTAAAAATTCGGCCAAAATGGAGGTTAAGAAAATCTCCTTGTTATTTTAGGACATTACTCGTTTTCGACCCTTTTTTACTAGGAAGGCCATAAAGTGGCCGGTTTGTATTTAATCTTAGCATGTGAAAATTCGTTGGATAGGTAAACAACATAACAACGACTTCCATGGGATATTTTTGCATTCTCTAAAAATTAGGCCAAAATGGAGGTTAAGAAAATCTCCTCGTTAATTTAGGACATTACTCGTTTTCGACCATTTTTTACTAGGAAGGCCATAATGTGGCCGATATGCATTGAATCTTAGCATGTGACAATTCGCTGGATAGGTAAACAACATAACTACGACTTCCATGGGATATTTTTGCATTCTCTAAAAATTCGGCCAAAATGGAGGACAAGAAAATCTCCTCGTTATTTTAGGACATTACTGTTTTCGACCCTTTTTTACTAGGAAGGCCATAAAGTGGCCGATTTGTATTGAATCTTAGCATGTGACAATTCGTTGGATAGGTAAACAACATAGCTACGACTTCCATGGGGTATTTTTGCATTCTCTAAAAATTCGGCCAAAATGGAGGTTAAGAAAATCTCCTCGTTAATTTAGGACATTACTCATTTTCGACCCTTTTTTACTAGGAAGGCCATAATGTGGCCGATTTGCATTGAATCTTAGCATGTGACAATTCGTTGGATAGGTAAACAACATAACTACGACTTCCCTGGTATATTTTTGCATTCTCTAAAAATTCGGCCAAAATGGAGGTTAAAAAAATCTCCTCGTTAATTTAGGACATTACTCGTTTTCGACCCTTTTTTACTAGGAAGGCCATAATGTGGCCGATTTGCATTGAATCTTAGCATGTGACAATTCTTTGGATAGGTAACCAACATAACTACGACTTCCGTGGGATATTTTTGCATTCTCTAAAAATTCGGCCAAAATGGAGGTTAAGAAAATCTCCTTGTTATTTTAGGACATTACTCGTTTTCGACCCTTTTTTACTAGGAAGGCCATAAAGTGGCCGGTTTGTATTGAATGTTAGCATGTGACAATTCGTTGGATAGGTAAACAACAAAGCTACGATTTCCACGGGATATTTTTACATTCTCTAAATATTCGGCCAAAATGGAGGTTAAGAAAATATCCTCGTTAATTTAGGACATTACTCGTTTTTGACCCTTTTTTACTAGGAAGGCCATAATGTGGCCGATTTGCATTGAATCTTAGCATGTGACAATTCGTTGGATAGGTAAACAACATAACTACGACTTCCATGGGATATTTTTGCATTCTCTTAAAATTCGGCCAAAATGGAGGTCAAGAAAATCTCCTCGTTAATTTAGGACATTACTCGTTTTCGACCATTTTTTACTAGGAAGGCCATAATGTGGCCGATTTGCATTGAATCTTAGCATGTGACAATTCGTTGGATAGGTAAACAACATAACTACGACTTCCATGGTATATTTTTGCATTCTCTAAAAATTCGGCCAAAATGGAGGTTAAGAAAATCTCCTCGTCAATTTAGGACATTATTCGTTTTCGACCATTTTTTACTAGGAAGGCCATAAAGTGGCCGATTTGTATTGAATCTTAGCATGTGACAATTCGTTGGATAGGTAAACAACATAACAACGACTTCCATGTGATATTTTTGCATTCTCTAAAAATAAGACCAAAATGGAGGTTAAGAAAATCTCCTCGTTAATTTAGGACATTACTCGTTTTCGACCATTTTTTACTAGGAAGGCCATAATGTGGCCAATTTGCATTGAATCTTAGCATGTGACAATTCGTTGGATAGGTAACCAACATAACTACGACTTCCGTGGGATATTTTTGCATTCTCTTAAAATTCGGCCAAAACGGACGTCAAGAAAATCTCCTCGTTAATTTAGGACATTACTCGTTTTCGACCATTTTTTACTAGGAAGGCCATAATGTGGCCGATTTGCATTGAATCTTAGCATGTGACAATTCGTTGGATAGGTAAACAACATAACTACGACTTCCATGGTATATTTTTGCATTCTCTAAAAATTCGGCCAAAATGGAGGTTAAGAAAATCTCCTCGTTAATTTAGGACATTACTCGTTTTCGACCATTTTTTACTAGGAAGGCCATAATGTGGCCGATTTGCATTGAATCTTAGCATGTGACAATTCGTTGGATTGGTAAACAACATAACTACGACTTCCATGGTATATTTTTGCATTCTCTAAAAATTCGGCCAAAATGGAGGTTAAGAAAATCTCCTCGTTAATTTAGGACATTACTCATTTTCGACCCTTTTTTACTAGGAAGGCCATAATGTGGCCGATTTGCATTGAATCTTAGCATGTGACAATTCGTTGGATAGGTAAACAACATAACTACGACTTCCCTGGTATATTTTTGCATTCTCTAAAAATTCGGCCAAAATGGAGGTTAAAAAAATCTCCTCGTTAATTTAGGACATTACTCGTTTTCGACCCTTTTTTACTAGGAAGGCCATAATGTGGCCGATTTGCATTGAATCTTAGCATGTGACAATTCTTTGGATAGGTAACCAACATAACTACGACTTCCGTGGGATATTTTTGCATTCTCTAAAAATTCGGCCAAAATGGAGGTTAAGAAAATCTCCTTGTTATTTTAGGACATTACTCGTTTTCGACCCTTTTTTACTAGGAAGGCCATAAAGTGGCCGGTTTGTATTGAATGTTAGCATGTGACAATTCGTTGGATAGGTAAACAACAAAGCTACGATTTCCACGGGATATTTTTACATTCTCTAAATATTCGGCCAAAATGGAGGTTAAGAAAATATCCTCGTTAATTTAGGACATTACTCGTTTTTGACCCTTTTTTACTAGGAAGGCCATAATGTGGCCGATTTGCATTGAATCTTAGCATGTGACAATTCGTTGGATAGGTAAACAACATAACTACGACTTCCATGGGATATTTTTGCATTCTCTTAAAATTCGGCCAAAATGGAGGTCAAGAAAATCTCCTCGTTAATTTAGGACATTACTCGTTTTCGACCATTTTTTACTAGGAAGGCCATAATGTGGCCGATTTGCATTGAATCTTAGCATGTGACAATTCGTTGGATAGGTAAACAACATAACTACGACTTCCATGGTATATTTTTGCATTCTCTAAAAATTCGGCCAAAATGGAGGTTAAGAAAATCTCCTCGTCAATTTAGGACATTACTCGTTTTCGACCATTTTTTACTAGGAAGGCCATAAAGTGGCCGATTTGTATTGAATCTTAGCATGTGACAATTCGTTGGATAGGTAAACAACATAACAACGACTTCCATGTGATATTTTTGCATTCTCTAAAAATAAGACCAAAATGGAGGTTAAGAAAATCTCCTCGTTAATTTAGGACATTACTCGTTTTCGACCATTTTTTACTAGGAAGGCCATAATGTGGCCAATTTGCATTGAATCTTAGCATGTGACAATTCGTTGGATAGGTAACCAACATAACTACGACTTCCGTGGGATATTTTTGCATTCTCTTAAAATTCGGCCAAAACGGACGTCAAGAAAATCTCCTCGTTAATTTAGGACATTACTCGTTTTCGACCATTTTTTACTAGGAAGGCCATAATGTGGCCGATTTGCATTGAATCTTAGCATGTGACAATTCGTTGGATAGGTAAACAACATAACTACGACTTCCATGGTATATTTTTGCATTCTCTAAAAATTCGGCCAAAATGGAGGTTAAGAAAATCTCCTCGTTAATTTAGGACATTACTCGTTTTCGACCATTTTTTACTAGGAAGGCCATAATGTGGCCGATTTGCATTGAATCTTAGCATGTGACAATTCGTTGGATTGGTAAACAACATAACTACGACTTCCATGGTATATTTTTGCATTCTCTAAAAATTCGGCCAAAATGGAGGTTAAGAAAATCTCCTCGTTAATTTAGGACATTACTCGTTTTCGACCCTTTTTTACTAGGAAGGCCATAATGTGGCCGATTTGCATTGAATCTTAGCATGTGACAATTCGTTGGATAGGTAAACAACATAACTACGACTTCCATGGGATATTTTTGCATTCTCTTAAAATTCGGCCAAAATGGAGGTCAAGAAAATCTTCTCGTTAATTTAGGACATTACTCGTTTTCGACCCTTTTTTACTAGGAAGGCCATAAAGTGGCCGGTTTGTATTGAATCGTAGCATGTGACAATTCGTTGGATAGGTAAACAACATAACAACGACTTCCATGTGATATTTTTGCATTCTCTAAAAATTAGGCCAAAATGGAGGTTAAGAAAATCTCCTCGTTAATTTAGGACATTACTCGTTTTCGACCATTTTTTACTAGGAAGGCCATAATGTGGCCGATTTGCATTGAATCTTAGCATGTGACAATTCATTGGATAGGTAAACAACATAACTACGACTTCCATGGTATATTTTTGCATTCTCTAAAAATTCGGCCAAAATGGAGGTTAAGAAAATCTCCTCGTTAATTTAGGACATTACTCGTTTTCGACCATTTTTTACTAGGAAGGCCATAATGTGGCCGATTTGCATTGAATCTTAGCATGTGACAATTCGTTGGATAGGTAAACAACATAACAACGACTTCCATGTGATAGTTTTGCATTCTCTAAAAATAAGACCAAAATGGAGGTTAAGAAAATCTCCTCGTTAATTTAGGACATTACTCGTTTTCGACCATTTTTTACTAGGAAGGCCATAATGTGGCCAATTTGCATTGAATCTTAGCATGTGACAATTCGTTGGATAGGTAACCAACATAACTACGACTTCCGTGGGATATTTTTGCATTCTCTTAAAATTCGGCCAAAATGGACGTCAAGAAAATCTCCTCGTTAATTTAGGACATTACTCGTTTTCGACCATTTTTTACTAGGAAGGCCATAATGTGGCCGATATGCATTGAATCTTAGCATGTGACAATTCGCTGGATAGGTAAACAACATAACTACGACTTCCATGGGATATTTTTGCATTCTCTAAAAATTCGGCCAAAATGGAGGACAAGAAAATCTCCTCGTTATTTTAGGACATTACTGTTTTCGACCCTTTTTTACTAGGAAGGCCATAAAGTGGCCGATTTGTATTGAATCTTAGCATGTGACAATTCGTTGGATAGGTAAACAACATAACAACGACTTCCATGGGGTATTTTTGCATTCTCTAAAAATTCGGCCAAAATGGAGGTTAAGAAAATCTCCTCGTTATTTTAGGAAATTACTGTTTTCGACCCTTTTTAACTAGGAAGGCCATAAAGTGGCCGATTTGTATTGAATCTTAGCATGTGACAATTCGTTGGATAGGTAAACAACATAGCTACGACTTCCATGGGGTATTTTTGCATTCTCTAAAAATTCGGCCAAAATGGAGGTTAAGAAAATCTCCTCGTTAATTTAGGACATTACTCGTTTTCGACCCTTTTTTACTAGGAAGGCCATAAAGTGGCCGGTTTGTATTTAATCTTAGCATGTGACAATTCGTTGGATAGGTAAACAACATAACAACGACTTCCATGGGATATTTTTGCATTCTCTAAAAATTCGGCCAAAATGGAGGTTAAGAAAATCTCCTCGTTATTTTAGGACATTACTCGTTTTCGACCCTTTTTTACTAGGAAGGCCATAAAGTGGCCGGTTTGTATTGAATCTTAGCATGTGACAATTCGTTGGATAGGTAAACAACAAAGCTACGATTTCCACGGGATATTTTTACATTCTCTAAATATTCGGCCAAAATGGAGGTTAAGAAAATATCCTCGTTAATTTAGGACATTACTCGTTTTTGACCCTTTTTTACTAGGAAGGCCATAATGTGGCCGATTTGCATTGAATCTTAGCATGTGACAATTCGTTGGATAGGTAAACAACATAACTACGACTTCCATGGGATATTTTTGCATTCTCTTAAAATTCGGCCAAAATGGAGGTCAAGAAAATCTCCTCGTTAATTTAGGACATTACTCGTTTTCGACCATTTTTTACTAGGAAGGCCATAATGTGGCCGATTTGCATTGAATCTTAGCATGTGACAATTCGTTGGATAGGTAAACAACATAACTACGACTTCCATGGTATATTTTTGCATTCTCTAAAAATTCGGCCAAAATGGAGGTTAAGAAAATCTCCTCGTCAATTTAGGACATTACTCGTTTTGGACCATTTTTTACTAGGAAGGCCATAAAGTGGCCGATTTGTATTGAATCTTAGCATGTGACAATTCGTTGGATAGGTAAACAACATAACAACGACTTCCATGTGATATTTTTGCATTCTCTAAAAATAAGACCAAAATGGAGGTTAAGAAAATCTCCTCGTTAATTTAGGACATTACTCGTTTTCGACCATTTTTTACTAGGAAGGCCATAATGTGGCCAATTTGCATTGAATCTTAGCATGTGACAATTCGTTGGATAGGTAACCAACATAACTACGACTTCCGTGGGATATTTTTGCATTCTCTTAAAATTCGGCCAAAACGGACGTCAAGAAAATCTCCTCGTTAATTTAGGACATTACTCGTTTTCGACCATTTTTTACTAGGAAGGCCATAATGTGGCCGATTTGCATTGAATCTTAGCATGTGACAATTCGTTGGATAGGTAAACAACATAACTACGACTTCCATGGTATATTTTTGCATTCTCTAAAAATTCGGCCAAAATGGAGGTTAAGAAAATCTCCTCGTTAATTTAGGACATTACTCGTTTTCGACCATTTTTTACTAGGAAGGCCATAATGTGGCCGATTTGCATTGAATCTTAGCATGTGACAATTCGTTGCATTGGTAAACAACATAACTACGACTTCCATGGTATATTTTTGCATTCTCTAAAAATTCGGCCAAAATGGAGGTTAAGAAAATCTCCTCGTTAATTTAGGACATTACTCGTTTTCAACCCTTTTTTACTAGGAAGGCCATAATGTGGCCGATTTGCATTGAATCTTAGCATGTGACAATTCGTTGGATAGGTAAACAACATAACTACGACTTCCATGGGATATTTTTGCATTCTCTTAAAATTCGGCCAAAATGGAGGTCAAGAAAATCTTCTCGTTAATTTAGGACATTACTCGTTTTCGACCCTTTTTTACTAGGAAGGCCATAAAGTGGCCGGTTTGTATTGAATCGTAGCATGTGACAATTCGTTGGATAGGTAAACAACATAACAACGACTTCCATGTGATATTTTTGCATTCTCTAAAAATTAGGCCAAAATGGAGGTTAAGAAAATCTCCTCGTTAATTTAGGACATTACTCGTTTTCGACCATTTTTTACTAGGAAGGCCATAATGTGGCCGATTTGCATTGAATCTTAGCATGTGACAATTCATTGGATAGGTAAACAACATAACTACGACTTCCATGGTATATTTTTGCATTCTCTAAAAATTCGGCCAAAATGGAGGTTAAGAAAATCTCCTCGTTAATTTAGGACATTACTCGTTTTCGACCATTTTTTACTAGGAAGGCCATAATGTGGCCGATTTGCATTGAATCTTAGCATGTGACAATTCGTTGGATAGGTAAACAACATAACAACGACTTCCATGTGATAGTTTTGCATTCTCTAAAAATAAGACCAAAATGGAGGTTAAGAAAATCTCCTCGTTAATTTAGGACATTACTCGTTTTCGACCATTTTTTACTAGGAAGGCCATAATGTGGCCAATTTGCATTGAATCTTAGCATGTGACAATTCGTTGGATAGGTAACCAACATAACTACGACTTCCGTGGGATATTTTTGCATTCTCTTAAAATTCGGCCAAAATGGACGTCAAGAAAATCTCCTCGTTAATTTAGGACATTACTCGTTTTCGACCATTTTTTACTAGGAAGGCCATAATGTGGCCGATATGCATTGAATCTTAGCATGTGACAATTCGCTGGATAGGTAAACAACATAACTACGACTTCCATGGGATATTTTTGCATTCTCTAAAAATTCGGCCAAAATGGAGGACAAGAAAATCTCCTCGTTATTTTAGGACATTACTGTTTTCGACCCTTTTTTACTAGGAAGGCCATAAAGTGGCCGATTTGTATTGAATCTTAGCATGTGACAATTCGTTGGATAGGTAAACAACATAACAACGACTTCCATGGGGTATTTTTGCATTCTCTAAAAATTCGGCCAAAATGGAGGTTAAGAAAATCTCCTCGTTATTTTAGGAAATTACTGTTTTCGACCCTTTTTAACTAGGAAGGCCATAAAGTGGCCGATTTGTATTGAATCTTAGCATGTGACAATTCGTTGGATAGGTAAACAACATAGCTACGACTTCCATGGGGTATTTTTGCATTCTCTAAAAATTCGGCCAAAATGGAGGTTAAGAAAATCTCCTCGTTAATTTAGGACATTACTCGTTTTCGACCCTTTTTTACTAGGAAGGCCATAAAGTGGCCGGTTTGTATTTAATCTTAGCATGTGACAATTCGTTGGATAGGTAAACAACATAACAACGACTTCCATGGGATATTTTTGCATTCTCTAAAAATTAGGCCAAAATGGAGGTTAAGAAAATCTCCTCGTTAATTTAGGACATTACTCGTTTTCGACCATTTTTTACTAGGAAGGCCATAATGTGGCCGATATGCATTGAATCTTAGCATGTGACAATTCGCTGGATAGGTAAACAACATAACTACGACTTCCATGGGATATTTTTGCATTCTCTAAAAATTCGGCCAAAATGGAGGACAAGAAAATCTCCTCGTTATTTTAGGACATTACTGTTTTCGACCCTTTTTTACTAGGAAGGCCATAAAGTGGCCGATTTGTATTGAATCTTAGCATGTGACAATTCGTTGGATAGGTAAACAACATAACAACGACTTCCATGGGGTATTTTTGCATTCTCTAAAAATTCGGCCAAAATGGAGGTTAAGAAAATCTCCTCGTTATTTTAGGAAATTACTGTTTTCGACCCTTTTTAACTAGGAAGGCCATAAAGTGGCCGATTTGTATTGAATCTTAGCATGTGACAATTCGTTGGATAGGTAAACAACATAGCTACGACTTCCATGGGGTATTTTTGCATTCTCTAAAAATTCGGCCAAAATGGAGGTTAAGAAAATCTCCTCGTTAATTTAGGACATTAATCGTTTTCGACCCTTTTTTACTAGGAAGGCCATAAAGTGGCCGGTTTGTATTTAATCTTAGCATGTGACAATTCGTTGGATAGGTAAACAACATAACAACGACTTCCATGGGATATTTTTGCATTCTCTAAAAATTCGGCCAAAATGGAGGTTAAGAAAATCTCCTCGTTATTTTAGGACATTACTCGTTTTCGACCCTTTTTTACTAGGAAGGCCATAAAGTGGCCGGTTTGTATTGAATCTTAGCATGTGACAATTCGTTGGATAGGTAAACAACAAAGCTACGATTTCCACGGGATATTTTTACATTCTCTAAATATTCGGCCAAAATGGAGGTTAAGAAAATATCCTCGTTAATTTAGGACATTACTCGTTTTTGACCCTTTTTTACTAGGAAGGCCATAATGTGGCCGATTTGCATTGAATCTTAGCATGTGACAATTCGTTGGATAGGTAAACAACATAACTACGACTTCCATGGGATATTTTTGCATTCTCTTAAAATTCGGCCAAAATGGAGGTCAAGAAAATCTCCTCGTTAATTTAGGACATTACTCGTTTTCGACCATTTTTTACTAGGAAGGCCATAATGTGGCCGATTTGCATTGAATCTTAGCATGTGACAATTCGTTGGATAGGTAAACAACATAACTACGACTTCCATGGTATATTTTTGCATTCTCTAAAAATTCGGCCAAAATGGAGGTTAAGAAAATCTCCTCGTCAATTTAGGACATTACTCATTTTCGACCATTTTTTACTAGGAAGGCCATAAAGTGGCCGATTTGTATTGAATCTTAGCATGTGACAATTCGTTGGATAGGTAAACAACATAACAACGACTTCCATGTGATATTTTTGCATTCTCTAAAAATAAGACCAAAATGGAGGTTAAGAAAATCTCCTCGTTAATTTAGGACATTACTCGTTTTCGACCATTTTTTACTAGGAAGGCCATAATGTGGCCAATTTGCATTGAATCTTAGCATGTGACAATTCGTTGGATAGGTAACCAACATAACTACGACTTCCGTGGGATATTTTTGCATTCTCTTAAAATTCGGCCAAAACGGACGTCAAGAAAATCTCCTCGTTAATTTAGGACATTACTCGTTTTCGACCATTTTTTACTAGGAAGGCCATAATGTGGCCGATTTGCATTGAATCTTAGCATGTGACAATTCGTTGGATAGGTAAACAACATAACTACGACTTCCATGGTATATTTTTGCATTCTCTAAAAATTCGGCCAAAATGGAGGTTAAGAAAATCTCCTCGTTAATTTAGGACATTACTCGTTTTCGACCATTTTTTACTAGGAAGGCCATAATGTGGCCGATTTGCATTGAATCTTAGCATGTGACAATTCGTTGGATTGGTAAACAACATAACTACGACTTCCATGGTATATTTTTGCATTCTCTAAAAATTCGGCCAAAATGGAGGTTAAGAAAATCTCCTCGTTAATTTAGGACATTACTCGTTTTCGACCCTTTTTTACTAGGAAGGCCATAATGTGGCCGATTTGCATTGAATCTTAGCATGTGACAATTCGTTGGATAGGTAAACAACATAACTACGACTTCCATGGGATATTTTTGCATTCTCTTAAAATTCGGCCAAAATGGAGGTCAAGAAAATCTTCTCGTTAATTTAGGACATTACTCGTTTTCGACCCTTTTTTACTAGGAAGGCCATAAAGTGGCCGGTTTGTATTGAATCGTAGCATGTGACAATTCGTTGGATAGGTAAACAACATAACAACGACTTCCATGTGATATTTTTACATTCTCTAAAAATTAGGCCAAAATGGAGGTTAAGAAAATCTCCTCGTTAATTTAGGACATTACTCGTTTTCGACCATTTTTTACTAGGAAGGCCATAATGTGGCCGATTTGCATTGAATCTTAGCATGTGACAATTCATTGGATAGGTAAACAACATAACTACGACTTCCATGGTATATTTTTGCATTCTCTAAAAATTCGGCCAAAATGGAGGTTAAGAAAATCTCCTCGTTAATTTAGGACATTACTCGTTTTCGACCATTTTTTACTAGGAAGGCCATAATGTGGCCGATTTGCATTGAATCTTAGCATGTGACAATTCGTTGGATAGGTAAACAACATAACAACGACTTCCATGTGATAGTTTTGCATTCTCTAAAAATAAGACCAAAATGGAGGTTAAGAAAATCTCCTCGTTAATTTAGGACATTACTCGTTTTCGACCATTTTTTACTAGGAAGGCCATAATGTGGCCAATTTGCATTGAATCTTAGCATGTGACAATTCGTTGGATAGGTAACCAACATAACTACGACTTCCGTGGGATATTTTTGCATTCTCTTAAAATTCGGCCAAAATGGAGGACAAGAAAATCTCCTCGTTAATTTAGGACATTACTCGTTTTTGACCCTTTTTTACTAGGAAGGCCATAAAGTGGCCGGTTTGTATTTAATCTTAGCATGTGACAATTCGTTGGATAGGTAAACAACATAGCTACGACTTCCATGGGGTATTTTTGCATTCTCTAAAAATTCGGCCAAAATGGAGGTTAAGAAAATCTCCTCGTTAATTTAGGACATTACTCGTTTTCGACCCTTTTTTACTAGGAAGGCCATAAAGTGGCCGGTTTGTATTTAATCTTAGCATGTGACAATTCGTTGGATAGGTAAACAACATAACAACGACTTCCATGGGATATTTTTGCATTCTCTAAAAATTAGGCCAAAATGGAGGTTAAGAAAATCTCCTCGTTAATTTAGGACATTACTCGTTTTCGACCATTTTTTACTAGGAAGGCCATAATGTGGCCGATATACATTGAATCTTAGCATGTGACAATTCGCTGGATAGGTAAACAACATAACTACGACTTCCATGGGATATTTTTGCATTCTCTAAAAATTCGGCCAAAATGGAGGACAAGAAAATCTCCTCGTTATTTTAGGACATTACTGTTTTCGACCCTTTTTTACTAGGAAGGCCATAAAGTGGCCGATTTGTATTGAATCTTAGCATGTGACAATTCGTTGGATAGGTAAACAACATAGCTACGACTTCCATGGGGTATTTTTGCATTCTCTAAAAATTCGGCCAAAATGGAGGTTAAGAAAATCTCCTCGTTAATTTAGGACATTACTCATTTTCGACCCTTTTTTACTAGGAAGGCCATAATGTGGCCGATTTGCATTGAATCTTAGCATGTGACAATTCGTTGGATAGGTAAACAACATAACTACGACTTCCCTGGTATATTTTTGCATTCTCTAAAAATTCGGCCAAAATGGAGGTTAAGAAAATCTCCTCGTTATTTTAGGACGTTACTCGTTTTCGACCCTTTTTTACTAGGAAGGCCATAAAGTGGCCGGTTTGTATTGAATCTTAGCATGTGACAATTCGTTGGATAGGTAAACAACAAAGCTACGATTTCCACGGGATATTTTTACATTCTCTAAATATTCGGCCAAAATGGAGGTTAAGAAAATATCCTCGTTAATTTAGGACATTACTCGTTTTTGAACCTTTTTTACTAGGAAGGCCATAATGTGGCCGATTTGCATTGAATCTTAGCATGTGACAATTCGTTGGATAGGTAAACAACATAACTACGACTTCCATGGGATATTTTTGCATTCTCTTAAAATTCGGCCAAAATGGAGGTCAAGAAAATCTCCTCGTTAATTTAGGACATTACTCGTTTTCGACCATTTTTTACTAGGAAGGCCATAATGTGGCCGATTTGCATTGAATCTTAGCATGTGACAATTCGTTGGATAGGTAAACAACATAACTACGACTTCCATGGGATATTTTTGCATTCTCTTAAAATTCGGCCAAAATGGAGGTCAAGAAAATCTCCTCGTTAATTTAGGACATTACTCGTTTTCGACCCTTTTTTACTAGGAAGGCCATAAAGTGGCCGGTTTGTATTGAATCTTAGCATGTGACAATTCGTTGGATAGGTAAACAACATAACAACGACTTCCATGTGATATTCTTGCATTCTCTAAAAATTAGGCCAAAATGGAGGTTAAGAAAATCTCCTCGTTAATTTAGGACATTACTCGTTTTCGACCATTTTTTACTAGGAAGGCCATAATGTGGCCGATTTGCATTGAATCTTAGCATGTGACAATTCGTTGGATAGGTAAACAACATAACTACGACTTCCATGGTATATTTTTGCATTCTCTAAAAATTCGGCCAAAATGGAGGTTAAGAAAATCTCCTCGTTAATTTAGGACATTACTCGTTTTCGACCCTTTCTTACTAGGAAGGCCATAATGTGGCCGATTTGCATTGAATCTTAGCATGTGACAATTCGTTGGATAGGTAAACAACATAACTACGACTTCCATGGGATATTTTTGCATTCTCTTAAAATTCGGCCAAAATGGAGGTCAAGAAAATCTTCTCGTTAATTTAGGACATTACTCGTTTTCGACCCTTTTTTACTAGGAAGGCCATAAAGTGGCCGGTTTGTATTGAATCGTAGCATGTGACAATTCGTTGGATAGGTAAACAACATAACAACGACTTCCATGTGATATTTTTGCATTCTCTAAAAATTAGGCCAAAATGGAGGTTAAGAAAATCTCCTCGTTAATTTAGGACATTACTCGTTTTCGACCATTTTTTACTAGGAATGCCATAATGTGGCCGATTTGCATTGAATCTTAGCATGTGACAATTCGTTGGATAGGTAAACAACATAACTACGACTTCCATGGTATATTTTTGCATTCTCTAAAAATTCGGCCAAAATGGAGGTTAAGAAAATCTCCTCGTTAATTTAGGACATTACTCGTTTTCGACCATTTTTTACTAGGAAGGCCATAATGTGGCCGATTTGCATTGAATCTTAGCATGTGACAATTCTTTGGATAGGTAACCAACATAACTACGACTTCCGTGGGATATTTTTGCATTCTCTAAAAATTCGGCCAAAATGGAGGTTAAGAAAATCTCCTCGTTATTTTAGGACATTACTCGTTTTCGACCATTTTTTACTAGGAAGGCCATAATGTGGCCGATTTGCATTGAATCTTAGCATGTGACAATTCGTTAGATTGGTAAACAACATAACTACGACTTCCATGGTATATTTTTGCATTCTCTAAAAATTCGGCCAAAATGGAGGTTAAGAAAATCTCCTCGTTAATTTAGGACATTACTCGTTTTCGACCCTTTTTTAATAGGAAGGCCATAATGTGGCCGATTTGCTTTGAATCTTAGCATGTGACAATTCGTTGGATAGGTAAACAACATAACTACGACTTCCATGGGATATTTTTGCATTCTCTTAAAATTCGGCCAAAATGGAGGTCAAGAAAATCTTCTCGTTAATTTAGGACATTACTCGTTTTCGACCCTTTTTTACTAGGAAGGCCATAAAGTGGCCGGTTTGTATTGAATCGTAGCATGTGACAATTCGTTGGATAGGTAAACAACATAACAACGACTTCCATGTGATATTTTTGCATTCTCTAAAAATTAGGCCAAAATGGAGGTTAAGAAAATCTCCTCGTTAATTTAGGACATTACTCGTTTTCGACCATTTTTTACTAGGAAGGCCATAATGTGGCCGATTTGCATTGAATCTTAGCATGTGACAATTCATTGGATAGGTAAACAACATAACTACGACTTCCATGGTATATTTTTGCATTCTCTAAAAATTCGGCCAAAATGGAGGTTAAGAAAATCTCCTCGTTAATTTAGGACATTACTCGTTTTCGACCATTTTTTACTAGGAAGGCCATAATGTGGCCGATTTGCATTGAATCTTAGCATGTGACAATTCGTTGGATAGGTAAACAACATAACAACGACTTCCATGTGATAGTTTTGCATTCTCTAAAAATAAGACCAAAATGGAGGTTAAGAAAATCTCCTCGTTAATTTAGGACATTACTCGTTTTCGACCATTTTTTACTAGGAAGGCCATAATGTGGCCAATTTGCATTGAATCTTAGCATGTGACAATTCGTTGGATAGGTAACCAACATAACTACGACTTCCGTGGGATATTTTTGCATTCTCTTAAAATTCGGCCAAAATGGACGTCAAGAAAATCTCCTCGTTAATTTAGGACATTACTCGTTTTCGACCATTTTTTACTAGGAAGGCCATAATGTGGCCGATATGCATTGAATCTTAGCATGTGACAATTCGCTGGATAGGTAAACAACATAACTACGACTTCCATGGGATATTTTTGCATTCTCTAAAAATTCGGCCAAAATGGAGGACAAGAAAATCTCCTCGTTATTTTAGGACATTACTGTTTTCGACCCTTTTTTACTAGGAAGGCCATAAAGTGGCCGATTTGTATTGAATCTTAGCATGTGACAATTCGTTGGATAGGTAAACAACATAGCTACGACTTCCATGGGGTATTTTTGCATTCTCTAAAAATTCGGCCAAAATGGAGGTTAAGAAAATCTCCTCGTTAATTTAGGACATTACTCATTTTCGACCCTTTTTTACTAGGAAGGCCATAATGTGGCCGATTTGCATTGAATCTTAGCATGTGACAATTCGTTGGATAGGTAAACAACATAACTACGACTTCCCTGGTATATTTTTGCATTCTCTAAAAATTCGGCCAAAATGGAGGTTAAAAAAATCTCCTCGTTAATTTAGGACATTACTCGTTTTCGACCCTTTTTTACTAGGAAGGCCATAATGTGGCCGATTTGCATTGAATCTTAGCATGTGACAATTCTTTGGATAGGTAACCAACATAACTACGACTTCCGTGGGATATTTTTGCATTCTCTAAAAATTCGGCCAAAATGGAGGTTAAGAAAATCTCCTTGTTATTTTAGGACATTACTCGTTTTCGACCCTTTTTTACTAGGAAGGCCATAAAGTGGCCGGTTTGTATTTAATCTTAGCATGTGAAAATTCGTTGGATAGGTAAACAACATAACAACGACTTCCATGGGATATTTTTGCATTCTCTAAAAATTAGGCCAAAATGGAGGTTAAGAAAATCTCCTCGTTAATTTAGGACATTACTCGTTTTCGACCATTTTTTACTAGGAAGGCCATAATGTGGCCGATATGCATTGAATCTTAGCATGTGACAATTCGCTGGATAGGTAAACAACATAACTACGACTTCCATGGGATATTTTTGCATTCTCTAAAAATTCGGCCAAAATGGAGGACAAGAAAATCTCCTCGTTATTTTAGGACATTACTGTTTTCGACCCTTTTTTACTAGGAAGGCCATAAAGTGGCCGATTTGTATTGAATCTTAGCATGTGACAATTCGTTGGATAGGTAAACAACATAGCTACGACTTCCATGGGGTATTTTTGCATTCTCTAAAAATTCGGCCAAAATGGAGGTTAAGAAAATCTCCTCGTTAATTTAGGACATTACTCATTTTCGACCCTTTTTTACTAGGAAGGCCATAATGTGGCCGATTTGCATTGAATCTTAGCATGTGACAATTCGTTGGATAGGTAAACAACATAACTACGACTTCCCTGGTATATTTTTGCATTCTCTAAAAATTCGGCCAAAATGGAGGTTAAAAAAATCTCCTCGTTAATTTAGGACATTACTCGTTTTCGACCCTTTTTTACTAGGAAGGCCATAATGTGGCCGATTTGCATTGAATCTTAGCATGTGACAATTCTTTGGATAGGTAACCAACATAACTACGACTTCCGTGGGATATTTTTGCATTCTCTAAAAATTCGGCCAAAATGGAGGTTAAGAAAATCTCCTTGTTATTTTAGGACATTACTCGTTTTCGACCCTTTTTTACTAGGAAGGCCATAAAGTGGCCGGTTTGTATTGAATGTTAGCATGTGACAATTCGTTGGATAGGTAAACAACAAAGCTACGATTTCCACGGGATATTTTTACATTCTCTAAATATTCGGCCAAAATGGAGGTTAAGAAAATATCCTCGTTAATTTAGGACATTACTCGTTTTTGACCCTTTTTTACTAGGAAGGCCATAATGTGGCCGATTTGCATTGAATCTTAGCATGTGACAATTCGTTGGATAGGTAAACAACATAACTACGACTTCCATGGGATATTTTTGCATTCTCTTAAAATTCGGCCAAAATGGAGGTCAAGAAAATCTCCTCGTTAATTTAGGACATTACTCGTTTTCGACCATTTTTTACTAGGAAGGCCATAATGTGGCCGATTTGCATTGAATCTTAGCATGTGACAATTCGTTGGATAGGTAAACAACATAACTACGACTTCCATGGTATATTTTTGCATTCTCTAAAAATTCGGCCAAAATGGAGGTTAAGAAAATCTCCTCGTCAATTTAGGACATTACTCGTTTTCGACCATTTTTTACTAGGAAGGCCATAAAGTGGCCGATTTGTATTGAATCTTAGCATGTGACAATTCGTTGGATAGGTAAACAACATAACAACGACTTCCATGTGATATTTTTGCATTCTCTAAAAATAAGACCAAAATGGAGGTTAAGAAAATCTCCTCGTTAATTTAGGACATTACTCGTTTTCGACCATTTTTTACTAGGAAGGCCATAATGTGGCCAATTTGCATTGAATCTTAGCATGTGACAATTCGTTGGATAGGTAACCAACATAACTACGACTTCCGTGGGATATTTTTGCATTCTCTTAAAATTCGGCCAAAACGGACGTCAAGAAAATCTCCTCGTTAATTTAGGACATTACTCGTTTTCGACCATTTTTTACTAGGAAGGCCATAATGTGGCCGATTTGCATTGAATCTTAGCATGTGACAATTCGTTGGATAGGTAAACAACATAACTACGACTTCCATGGTATATTTTTGCATTCTCTAAAAATTCGGCCAAAATGGAGGTTAAGAAAATCTCCTCGTTAATTTAGGACATTACTCGTTTTCGACCATTTTTTACTAGGAAGGCCATAATGTGGCCGATTTGCATTGAATCTTAGCATGTGACAATTCGTTGGATTGGTAAACAACATAACTACGACTTCCATGGTATATTTTTGCATTCTCTAAAAATTCGGCCAAAATGGAGGTTAAGAAAATCTCCTCGTTAATTTAGGACATTACTCGTTTTCGACCATTTTTTACTAGAAAGGCCATAAAGTGGCCGATTTGTATTGAATCTTAGCATGTGACAATTCGTTGGATAGGTAAACAACATAGCTACGACTTCCATGGGGTATTTTTGCATTCTCTAAAAATTCGGCCAAAATGGAGGTTAAGAAAATCTCCTCGTTAATTTAGGACATTACTCATTTTCGACCCTTTTTTACTAGGAAGGCCATAATGTGGCCGATTTGCATTGAATCTTAGCATGTGACAATTCGTTGGATAGGTAAACAACATAACTACGACTTCCCTGGTATATTTTTGCATTCTCTAAAAATTCGGCCAAAATGGAGGTTAAAAAAATCTCCTCGTTAATTTAGGACATTACTCGTTTTCGACCCTTTTTTACTAGGAAGGCCATAATGTGGCCGATTTGCATTGAATCTTAGCATGTGACAATTCTTTGGATAGGTAACCAACATAACTACGACTTCCGTGGGATATTTTTGCATTCTCTAAAAATTCGGCCAAAATGGAGGTTAAGAAAATCTCCTTGTTATTTTAGGACATTACTCGTTTTCGACCCTTTTTTACTAGGAAGGCCATAAAGTGGCCGGTTTGTATTGAATGTTAGCATGTGACAATTCGTTGGATAGGTAAACAACAAAGCTACGATTTCCACGGGATATTTTTACATTCTCTAAATATTCGGCCAAAATGGAGGTTAAGAAAATATCCTCGTTAATTTAGGACATTACTCGTTTTTGACCCTTTTTTACTAGGAAGGCCATAATGTGGCCGATTTGCATTGAATCTTAGCATGTGACAATTCGTTGGATAGGTAAACAACATAACTACGACTTCCATGGGATATTTTTGCATTCTCTTAAAATTCGGCCAAAATGGAGGTCAAGAAAATCTCCTCGTTAATTTAGGACATTACTCGTTTTCGACCATTTTTTACTAGGAAGGCCATAATGTGGCCGATTTGCATTGAATCTTAGCATGTGACAATTCGTTGGATAGGTAAACAACATAACTACGACTTCCATGGTATATTTTTGCATTCTCTAAAAATTCGGCCAAAATGGAGGTTAAGAAAATCTCCTCGTCAATTTAGGACATTACTCGTTTTCGACCATTTTTTACTAGGAAGGCCATAAAGTGGCCGATTTGTATTGAATCTTAGCATGTGACAATTCGTTGGATAGGTAAACAACATAACAACGACTTCCATGTGATATTTTTGCATTCTCTAAAAATAAGACCAAAATGGAGGTTAAGAAAATCTCCTCGTTAATTTAGGACATTACTCGTTTTCGACCATTTTTTACTAGGAAGGCCATAATGTGGCCAATTTGCATTGAATCTTAGCATGTGACAATTCGTTGGATAGGTAACCAACATAACTACGACTTCCGTGGGATATTTTTGCATTCTCTTAAAATTCGGCCAAAACGGACGTCAAGAAAATCTCCTCGTTAATTTAGGACATTACTCGTTTTCGACCATTTTTTACTAGGAAGGCCATAATGTGGCCGATTTGCATTGAATCTTAGCATGTGACAATTCGTTGGATAGGTAAACAACATAACTACGACTTCCATGGTATATTTTTGCATTCTCTAAAAATTCGGCCAAAATGGAGGTTAAGAAAATCTCCTCGTTAATTTAGGACATTACTCGTTTTCGACCATTTTTTACTAGGAAGGCCATAATGTGGCCGATTTGCATTGAATCTTAGCATGTGACAATTCGTTGGATTGGTAAACAACATAACTACGACTTCCATGGTATATTTTTGCATTCTCTAAAAATTCGGCCAAAATGGAGGTTAAGAAAATCTCCTCGTTAATTTAGGACATTACTCGTTTTCGACCCTTTTTTACTAGGAAGGCCATAATGTGGCCGATTTGCATTGAATCTTAGCATGTGACAATTCGTTGGATAGGTAAACAACATAACTACGACTTCCATGGGATATTTTTGCATTCTCTTAAAATTCGGCCAAAATGGAGGTCAAGAAAATCTTCTCGTTAATTTAGGACATTACTCGTTTTCGACCCTTTTTTACTAGGAAGGCCATAAAGTGGCCGGTTTGTATTGAATCGTAGCATGTGACAATTCGTTGGATAGGTAAACAACATAACAACGACTTCCATGTGATATTTTTGCATTCTCTAAAAATTAGGCCAAAATGGAGGTTAAGAAAATCTCCTCGTTAATTTAGGACATTACTCGTTTTCGACCATTTTTTACTAGGAAGGCCATAATGTGGCCGATTTGCATTGAATCTTAGCATGTGACAATTCATTGGATAGGTAAACAACATAACTACGACTTCCATGGTATATTTTTGCATTCTCTAAAAATTCGGCCAAAATGGAGGTTAAGAAAATCTCCTCGTTAATTTAGGACATTACTCGTTTTCGACCATTTTTTACTAGGAAGGCCATAATGTGGCCGATTTGCATTGAATCTTAGCATGTGACAATTCGTTGGATAGGTAAACAACATAACAACGACTTCCATGTGATAGTTTTGCATTCTCTAAAAATAAGACCAAAATGGAGGTTAAGAAAATCTCCTCGTTAATTTAGGACATTACTCGTTTTCGACCATTTTTTACTAGGAAGGCCATAATGTGGCCAATTTGCATTGAATCTTAGCATGTGACAATTCGTTGGATAGGTAACCAACATAACTACGACTTCCGTGGGATATTTTTGCATTCTCTTAAAATTCGGCCAAAATGGACGTCAAGAAAATCTCCTCGTTAATTTAGGACATTACTCGTTTTCGACCATTTTTTACTAGGAAGGCCATAATGTGGCCGATATGCATTGAATCTTAGCATGTGACAATTCGCTGGATAGGTAAACAACATAACTACGACTTCCATGGGATATTTTTGCATTCTCTAAAAATTCGGCCAAAATGGAGGACAAGAAAATCTCCTCGTTATTTTAGGACATTACTGTTTTCGACCCTTTTTTACTAGGAAGGCCATAAAGTGGCCGATTTGTATTGAATCTTAGCATGTGACAATTCGTTGGATAGGTAAACAACATAACAACGACTTCCATGGGGTATTTTTGCATTCTCTAAAAATTCGGCCAAAATGGAGGTTAAGAAAATCTCCTCGTTATTTTAGGAAATTACTGTTTTCGACCCTTTTTAACTAGGAAGGCCATAAAGTGGCCGATTTGTATTGAATCTTAGCATGTGACAATTCGTTGGATAGGTAAACAACATAGCTACGACTTCCATGGGGTATTTTTGCATTCTCTAAAAATTCGGCCAAAATGGAGGTTAAGAAAATCTCCTCGTTAATTTAGGACATTACTCGTTTTCGACCCTTTTTTACTAGGAAGGCCATAAAGTGGCCGGTTTGTATTTAATCTTAGCATGTGACAATTCGTTGGATAGGTAAACAACATAACAACGACTTCCATGGGATATTTTTGCATTCTCTAAAAATTCGGCCAAAATGGAGGTTAAGAAAATCTCCTCGTTATTTTAGGACATTACTCGTTTTCGACCCTTTTTTACTAGGAAGGCCATAAAGTGGCCGGTTTGTATTGAATCTTAGCATGTGACAATTCGTTGGATAGGTAAACAACAAAGCTACGATTTCCACGGGATATTTTTACATTCTCTAAATATTCGGCCAAAATGGAGGTTAAGAAAATATCCTCGTTAATTTAGGACATTACTCGTTTTTGACCCTTTTTTACTAGGAAGGCCATAATGTGGCCGATTTGCATTGAATCTTAGCATGTGACAATTCGTTGGATAGGTAAACAACATAACTACGACTTCCATGGGATATTTTTGCATTCTCTTAAAATTCGGCCAAAATGGAGGTCAAGAAAATCTCCTCGTTAATTTAGGACATTACTCGTTTTCGACCATTTTTTACTAGGAAGGCCATAATGTGGCCGATTTGCATTGAATCTTAGCATGTGACAATTCGTTGGATAGGTAAACAACATAACTACGACTTCCATGGTATATTTTTGCATTCTCTAAAAATTCGGCCAAAATGGAGGTTAAGAAAATCTCCTCGTCAATTTAGGACATTACTCGTTTTGGACCATTTTTTACTAGGAAGGCCATAAAGTGGCCGATTTGTATTGAATCTTAGCATGTGACAATTCGTTGGATAGGTAAACAACATAACAACGACTTCCATGTGATATTTTTGCATTCTCTAAAAATAAGACCAAAATGGAGGTTAAGAAAATCTCCTCGTTAATTTAGGACATTACTCGTTTTCGACCATTTTTTACTAGGAAGGCCATAATGTGGCCAATTTGCATTGAATCTTAGCATGTGACAATTCGTTGGATAGGTAACCAACATAACTACGACTTCCGTGGGATATTTTTGCATTCTCTTAAAATTCGGCCAAAACGGACGTCAAGAAAATCTCCTCGTTAATTTAGGACATTACTCGTTTTCGACCATTTTTTACTAGGAAGGCCATAATGTGGCCGATTTGCATTGAATCTTAGCATGTGACAATTCGTTGGATAGGTAAACAACATAACTACGACTTCCATGGTATATTTTTGCATTCTCTAAAAATTCGGCCAAAATGGAGGTTAAGAAAATCTCCTCGTTAATTTAGGACATTACTCGTTTTCGACCATTTTTTACTAGGAAGGCCATAATGTGGCCGATTTGCATTGAATCTTAGCATGTGACAATTCGTTGCATTGGTAAACAACATAACTACGACTTCCATGGTATATTTTTGCATTCTCTAAAAATTCGGCCAAAATGGAGGTTAAGAAAATCTCCTCGTTAATTTAGGACATTACTCGTTTTCAACCCTTTTTTACTAGGAAGGCCATAATGTGGCCGATTTGCATTGAATCTTAGCATGTGACAATTCGTTGGATAGGTAAACAACATAACTACGACTTCCATGGGATATTTTTGCATTCTCTTAAAATTCGGCCAAAATGGAGGTCAAGAAAATCTTCTCGTTAATTTAGGACATTACTCGTTTTCGACCCTTTTTTACTAGGAAGGCCATAAAGTGGCCGGTTTGTATTGAATCGTAGCATGTGACAATTCGTTGGATAGGTAAACAACATAACAACGACTTCCATGTGATATTTTTGCATTCTCTAAAAATTAGGCCAAAATGGAGGTTAAGAAAATCTCCTCGTTAATTTAGGACATTACTCGTTTTCGACCATTTTTTACTAGGAAGGCCATAATGTGGCCGATTTGCATTGAATCTTAGCATGTGACAATTCATTGGATAGGTAAACAACATAACTACGACTTCCATGGTATATTTTTGCATTCTCTAAAAATTCGGCCAAAATGGAGGTTAAGAAAATCTCCTCGTTAATTTAGGACATTACTCGTTTTCGACCATTTTTTACTAGGAAGGCCATAATGTGGCCGATTTGCATTGAATCTTAGCATGTGACAATTCGTTGGATAGGTAAACAACATAACAACGACTTCCATGTGATAGTTTTGCATTCTCTAAAAATAAGACCAAAATGGAGGTTAAGAAAATCTCCTCGTTAATTTAGGACATTACTCGTTTTCGACCATTTTTTACTAGGAAGGCCATAATGTGGCCAATTTGCATTGAATCTTAGCATGTGACAATTCGTTGGATAGGTAACCAACATAACTACGACTTCCGTGGGATATTTTTGCATTCTCTTAAAATTCGGCCAAAATGGACGTCAAGAAAATCTCCTCGTTAATTTAGGACATTACTCGTTTTCGACCATTTTTTACTAGGAAGGCCATAATGTGGCCGATATGCATTGAATCTTAGCATGTGACAATTCGCTGGATAGGTAAACAACATAACTACGACTTCCATGGGATATTTTTGCATTCTCTAAAAATTCGGCCAAAATGGAGGACAAGAAAATCTCCTCGTTATTTTAGGACATTACTGTTTTCGACCCTTTTTTACTAGGAAGGCCATAAAGTGGCCGATTTGTATTGAATCTTAGCATGTGACAATTCGTTGGATAGGTAAACAACATAACAACGACTTCCATGGGGTATTTTTGCATTCTCTAAAAATTCGGCCAAAATGGAGGTTAAGAAAATCTCCTCGTTATTTTAGGAAATTACTGTTTTCGACCCTTTTTAACTAGGAAGGCCATAAAGTGGCCGATTTGTATTGAATCTTAGCATGTGACAATTCGTTGGATAGGTAAACAACATAGCTACGACTTCCATGGGGTATTTTTGCATTCTCTAAAAATTCGGCCAAAATGGAGGTTAAGAAAATCTCCTCGTTAATTTAGGACATTACTCGTTTTCGACCCTTTTTTACTAGGAAGGCCATAAAGTGGCCGGTTTGTATTTAATCTTAGCATGTGACAATTCGTTGGATAGGTAAACAACATAACAACGACTTCCATGGGATATTTTTGCATTCTCTAAAAATTAGGCCAAAATGGAGGTTAAGAAAATCTCCTCGTTAATTTAGGACATTACTCGTTTTCGACCATTTTTTACTAGGAAGGCCATAATGTGGCCGATATGCATTGAATCTTAGCATGTGACAATTCGCTGGATAGGTAAACAACATAACTACGACTTCCATGGGATATTTTTGCATTCTCTAAAAATTCGGCCAAAATGGAGGACAAGAAAATCTCCTCGTTATTTTAGGACATTACTGTTTTCGACCCTTTTTTACTAGGAAGGCCATAAAGTGGCCGATTTGTATTGAATCTTAGCATGTGACAATTCGTTGGATAGGTAAACAACATAACAACGACTTCCATGGGGTATTTTTGCATTCTCTAAAAATTCGGCCAAAATGGAGGTTAAGAAAATCTCCTCGTTATTTTAGGAAATTACTGTTTTCGACCCTTTTTAACTAGGAAGGCCATAAAGTGGCCGATTTGTATTGAATCTTAGCATGTGACAATTCGTTGGATAGGTAAACAACATAGCTACGACTTCCATGGGGTATTTTTGCATTCTCTAAAAATTCGGCCAAAATGGAGGTTAAGAAAATCTCCTCGTTAATTTAGGACATTAATCGTTTTCGACCCTTTTTTACTAGGAAGGCCATAAAGTGGCCGGTTTGTATTTAATCTTAGCATGTGACAATTCGTTGGATAGGTAAACAACATAACAACGACTTCCATGGGATATTTTTGCATTCTCTAAAAATTCGGCCAAAATGGAGGTTAAGAAAATCTCCTCGTTATTTTAGGACATTACTCGTTTTCGACCCTTTTTTACTAGGAAGGCCATAAAGTGGCCGGTTTGTATTGAATCTTAGCATGTGACAATTCGTTGGATAGGTAAACAACAAAGCTACGATTTCCACGGGATATTTTTACATTCTCTAAATATTCGGCCAAAATGGAGGTTAAGAAAATATCCTCGTTAATTTAGGACATTACTCGTTTTTGACCCTTTTTTACTAGGAAGGCCATAATGTGGCCGATTTGCATTGAATCTTAGCATGTGACAATTCGTTGGATAGGTAAACAACATAACTACGACTTCCATGGGATATTTTTGCATTCTCTTAAAATTCGGCCAAAATGGAGGTCAAGAAAATCTCCTCGTTAATTTAGGACATTACTCGTTTTCGACCATTTTTTACTAGGAAGGCCATAATGTGGCCGATTTGCATTGAATCTTAGCATGTGACAATTCGTTGGATAGGTAAACAACATAACTACGACTTCCATGGTATATTTTTGCATTCTCTAAAAATTCGGCCAAAATGGAGGTTAAGAAAATCTCCTCGTCAATTTAGGACATTACTCATTTTCGACCATTTTTTACTAGGAAGGCCATAAAGTGGCCGATTTGTATTGAATCTTAGCATGTGACAATTCGTTGGATAGGTAAACAACATAACAACGACTTCCATGTGATATTTTTGCATTCTCTAAAAATAAGACCAAAATGGAGGTTAAGAAAATCTCCTCGTTAATTTAGGACATTACTCGTTTTCGACCATTTTTTACTAGGAAGGCCATAATGTGGCCAATTTGCATTGAATCTTAGCATGTGACAATTCGTTGGATAGGTAACCAACATAACTACGACTTCCGTGGGATATTTTTGCATTCTCTTAAAATTCGGCCAAAACGGACGTCAAGAAAATCTCCTCGTTAATTTAGGACATTACTCGTTTTCGACCATTTTTTACTAGGAAGGCCATAATGTGGCCGATTTGCATTGAATCTTAGCATGTGACAATTCGTTGGATAGGTAAACAACATAACTACGACTTCCATGGTATATTTTTGCATTCTCTAAAAATTCGGCCAAAATGGAGGTTAAGAAAATCTCCTCGTTAATTTAGGACATTACTCGTTTTCGACCATTTTTTACTAGGAAGGCCATAATGTGGCCGATTTGCATTGAATCTTAGCATGTGACAATTCGTTGGATTGGTAAACAACATAACTACGACTTCCATGGTATATTTTTGCATTCTCTAAAAATTCGGCCAAAATGGAGGTTAAGAAAATCTCCTCGTTAATTTAGGACATTACTCGTTTTCGACCCTTTTTTACTAGGAAGGCCATAATGTGGCCGATTTGCATTGAATCTTAGCATGTGACAATTCGTTGGATAGGTAAACAACATAACTACGACTTCCATGGGATATTTTTGCATTCTCTTAAAATTCGGCCAAAATGGAGGTCAAGAAAATCTTCTCGTTAATTTAGGACATTACTCGTTTTCGACCCTTTTTTACTAGGAAGGCCATAAAGTGGCCGGTTTGTATTGAATCGTAGCATGTGACAATTCGTTGGATAGGTAAACAACATAACAACGACTTCCATGTGATATTTTTACATTCTCTAAAAATTAGGCCAAAATGGAGGTTAAGAAAATCTCCTCGTTAATTTAGGACATTACTCGTTTTCGACCATTTTTTACTAGGAAGGCCATAATGTGGCCGATTTGCATTGAATCTTAGCATGTGACAATTCATTGGATAGGTAAACAACATAACTACGACTTCCATGGTATATTTTTGCATTCTCTAAAAATTCGGCCAAAATGGAGGTTAAGAAAATCTCCTCGTTAATTTAGGACATTACTCGTTTTCGACCATTTTTTACTAGGAAGGCCATAATGTGGCCGATTTGCATTGAATCTTAGCATGTGACAATTCGTTGGATAGGTAAACAACATAACAACGACTTCCATGTGATAGTTTTGCATTCTCTAAAAATAAGACCAAAATGGAGGTTAAGAAAATCTCCTCGTTAATTTAGGACATTACTCGTTTTCGACCATTTTTTACTAGGAAGGCCATAATGTGGCCAATTTGCATTGAATCTTAGCATGTGACAATTCGTTGGATAGGTAACCAACATAACTACGACTTCCGTGGGATATTTTTGCATTCTCTTAAAATTCGGCCAAAATGGAGGACAAGAAAATCTCCTCGTTAATTTAGGACATTACTCGTTTTTGACCCTTTTTTACTAGGAAGGCCATAAAGTGGCCGGTTTGTATTTAATCTTAGCATGTGACAATTCGTTGGATAGGTAAACAACATAGCTACGACTTCCATGGGGTATTTTTGCATTCTCTAAAAATTCGGCCAAAATGGAGGTTAAGAAAATCTCCTCGTTAATTTAGGACATTACTCGTTTTCGACCCTTTTTTACTAGGAAGGCCATAAAGTGGCCGGTTTGTATTTAATCTTAGCATGTGACAATTCGTTGGATAGGTAAACAACATAACAACGACTTCCATGGGATATTTTTGCATTCTCTAAAAATTAGGCCAAAATGGAGGTTAAGAAAATCTCCTCGTTAATTTAGGACATTACTCGTTTTCGACCATTTTTTACTAGGAAGGCCATAATGTGGCCGATATACATTGAATCTTAGCATGTGACAATTCGCTGGATAGGTAAACAACATAACTACGACTTCCATGGGATATTTTTGCATTCTCTAAAAATTCGGCCAAAATGGAGGACAAGAAAATCTCCTCGTTATTTTAGGACATTACTGTTTTCGACCCTTTTTTACTAGGAAGGCCATAAAGTGGCCGATTTGTATTGAATCTTAGCATGTGACAATTCGTTGGATAGGTAAACAACATAGCTACGACTTCCATGGGGTATTTTTGCATTCTCTAAAAATTCGGCCAAAATGGAGGTTAAGAAAATCTCCTCGTTAATTTAGGACATTACTCATTTTCGACCCTTTTTTACTAGGAAGGCCATAATGTGGCCGATTTGCATTGAATCTTAGCATGTGACAATTCGTTGGATAGGTAAACAACATAACTACGACTTCCCTGGTATATTTTTGCATTCTCTAAAAATTCGGCCAAAATGGAGGTTAAGAAAATCTCCTCGTTATTTTAGGACGTTACTCGTTTTCGACCCTTTTTTACTAGGAAGGCCATAAAGTGGCCGGTTTGTATTGAATCTTAGCATGTGACAATTCGTTGGATAGGTAAACAACAAAGCTACGATTTCCACGGGATATTTTTACATTCTCTAAATATTCGGCCAAAATGGAGGTTAAGAAAATATCCTCGTTAATTTAGGACATTACTCGTTTTTGACCCTTTTTTACTAGGAAGGCCATAATGTGGCCGATTTGCATTGAATCTTAGCATGTGACAATTCGTTGGATAGGTAAACAACATAACTACGACTTCCATGGGATATTTTTGCATTCTCTTAAAATTCGGCCAAAATGGAGGTCAAGAAAATCTCCTCGTTAATTTAGGACATTACTCGTTTTCGACCATTTTTTACTAGGAAGGCCATAATGTGGCCGATTTGCATTGAATCTTAGCATGTGACAATTCGTTGGATAGGTAAACAACATAACTACGACTTCCATGGGATATTTTTGCATTCTCTTAAAATTCGGCCAAAATGGAGGTCAAGAAAATCTCCTCGTTAATTTAGGACATTACTCGTTTTCGACCCTTTTTTACTAGGAAGGCCATAAAGTGGCCGGTTTGTATTGAATCTTAGCATGTGACAATTCGTTGGATAGGTAAACAACATAACAACGACTTCCATGTGATATTCTTGCATTCTCTAAAAATTAGGCCAAAATGGAGGTTAAGAAAATCTCCTCGTTAATTTAGGACATTACTCGTTTTCGACCATTTTTTACTAGGAAGGCCATAATGTGGCCGATTTGCATTGAATCTTAGCATGTGACAATTCGTTGGATAGGTAAACAACATAACTACGACTTCCATGGTATATTTTTGCATTCTCTAAAAATTCGGCCAAAATGGAGGTTAAGAAAATCTCCTCGTTAATTTAGGACATTACTCGTTTTCGACCCTTTCTTACTAGGAAGGCCATAATGTGGCCGATTTGCATTGAATCTTAGCATGTGACAATTCGTTGGATAGGTAAACAACATAACTACGACTTCCATGGGATATTTTTGCATTCTCTTAAAATTCGGCCAAAATGGAGGTCAAGAAAATCTTCTCGTTAATTTAGGACATTACTCGTTTTCGACCCTTTTTTACTAGGAAGGCCATAAAGTGGCCGGTTTGTATTGAATCGTAGCATGTGACAATTCGTTGGATAGGTAAACAACATAACAACGACTTCCATGTGATATTTTTGCATTCTCTAAAAATTAGGCCAAAATGGAGGTTAAGAAAATCTCCTCGTTAATTTAGGACATTACTCGTTTTCGACCATTTTTTACTAGGAATGCCATAATGTGGCCGATTTGCATTGAATCTTAGCATGTGACAATTCGTTGGATAGGTAAACAACATAACTACGACTTCCATGGTATATTTTTGCATTCTCTAAAAATTCGGCCAAAATGGAGGTTAAGAAAATCTCCTCGTTAATTTAGGACATTACTCGTTTTCGACCATTTTTTACTAGGAAGGCCATAATGTGGCCGATTTGCATTGAATCTTAGCATGTGACAATTCTTTGGATAGGTAACCAACATAACTACGACTTCCGTGGGATATTTTTGCATTCTCTAAAAATTCGGCCAAAATGGAGGTTAAGAAAATCTCCTCGTTATTTTAGGACATTACTCGTTTCGACCCTTTTTTACTAGGAAGGCCATAAAGTGGCCGGTTTGTATTGAATCTTAGCATGTGACAATTCGTTGGATAGGTAAACAACAAAGCTACGATTTCCACGGGATATTTTTACATTCTCTAAATATTCGGCCAAAATGGAGGTTAAGAAAATATCCTCGTTAATTTAGGACATTACTCGTTTTTGACCCTTTTTTACTAGGAAGGCCATAATGTGGCCGATTTGCATTGAATCTTAGCATGTGACAATTCGTTGGATAGGTAAACAACATAACTACGACTTCCATGGGATATTTTTGCATTCTCTTAAAATTCGGCCAAAATGGAGGTCAAGAAAATCTCCTCGTTAATTTAGGACATTACTCGTTTTCGACCCTTTTTTACTAGGAAGGCCATAATGTGGCCGATTTGCATTGAATCTTAGCATGTGACAATTCGTTGGATAGGTAAACAACATAACTACGACTTCCATGGGATATTTTTGCATTCTCTTAAAATTCGGCCAAAATGGAGGTCAAGAAAATCTCCTCGTTAATTTAGGACATTACTCGTTTTCGACCATTTTTTACTAGGAAGGCCATAATGTGGCCGATTTGCATTGAATCTTAGCATGTGACAATTCGTTGGATAGGTAAACAACATAACTACGACTTCCATGGGATATTTTTGCATTCTCTTAAAATTCGGCCAAAATGGAGGTCAAGAAAATCTCCTCGTTAATTTAGGACATTACTCGTTTTTGACCCTTTTTTACTAGGAATGCCATAATGTGGCCGATTTGCATTGAATCTTAGCATGTGACAATTCGTTGGATAGGTAAACAACATAACTACGACTTTCATGGTATATTTTTGCATTCTCTAAAAATTCGGCCAAAATGGAGGTTAAGAAAATCTCCTCGTTAATTTAGGACATTACTCGTTTTCGACCATTTTTTACTAGGAAGGCCATAATGTGGCCGATTTGCATTGAATCTTAGCATGTGACAATTCTTTGGATAGGTAACCAACATAACTACGACTTCCGTGGGATATTTTTGCATTCTCTAAAAATTCGGCCAAAATGGAGGTTAAGAAAATCTCCTCGTTAATTTAGGACATTACTCGTTTTTGACCCTTTTTTACTAGGAATGCCATAATGTGGCCGATTTGCATTGAATCTTAGCATGTGACAATTCGTTGGATAGGTAAACAACATAACTACGACTTTCATGGTATATTTTTGCATTCTCTAAAAATTCGGCCAAAATGGAGGTTAAGAAAATCTCCTCGTTAATTTAGGACATTACTCGTTTTCGACCATTTTTTACTAGGAAGGCCATAAAGTGGCCGGTTTGTATTTAATCTTAGCATGTGACAATTCGTTGGATAGGTAAACAACATAGCTACGACTTCCATGGGGTATTTTTGCATTCTCTAAAAATTCGGCCAAAATGGAGGTTAAGAAAATCTCCTCGTTAATTTAGGACATTACTCGTTTTCGACCCTTTTTTACTAGGAAGGCCATAAAGTGGCCGGTTTGTATTTAATCTTAGCATGTGACAATTCGTTGGATAGGTAAACAACATAACAACGACTTCCATGGGATATTTTTGCATTCTCTAAAAATTAGGCCAAAATGGAGGTTAAGAAAATCTCCTCGTTAATTTAGGACATTACTCGTTTTCGACCATTTTTTACTAGGAAGGCCATAATGTGGCCGATATACATTGAATCTTAGCATGTGACAATTCGCTGGATAGGTAAACAACATAACTACGACTTCCATGGGATATTTTTGCATTCTCTAAAAATTCGGCCAAAATGGAGGACAAGAAAATCTCCTCGTTATTTTAGGACATTACTGTTTTCGACCCTTTTTTACTAGGAAGGCCATAAAGTGGCCGATTTGTATTGAATCTTAGCATGTGACAATTCGTTGGATAGGTAAACAACATAGCTACGACTTCCATGGGGTATTTTTGCATTCTCTAAAAATTCGGCCAAAATGGAGGTTAAGAAAATCTCCTCGTTAATTTAGGACATTACTCATTTTCGACCCTTTTTTACTAGGAAGGCCATAATGTGGCCGATTTGCATTGAATCTTAGCATGTGACAATTCGTTGGATAGGTAAACAACATAACTACGACTTCCCTGGTATATTTTTGCATTCTCTAAAAATTCGGCCAAAATGGAGGTTAAGAAAATCTCCTCGTTATTTTAGGACGTTACTCGTTTTCGACCCTTTTTTACTAGGAAGGCCATAAAGTGGCCGGTTTGTATTGAATCTTAGCATGTGACAATTCGTTGGATAGGTAAACAACAAAGCTACGATTTCCACGGGATATTTTTACATTCTCTAAATATTCGGCCAAAATGGAGGTTAAGAAAATATCCTCGTTAATTTAGGACATTACTCGTTTTTGACCCTTTTTTACTAGGAAGGCCATAATGTGGCCGATTTGCATTGAATCTTAGCATGTGACAATTCGTTGGATAGGTAAACAACATAACTACGACTTCCATGGGATATTTTTGCATTCTCTTAAAATTCGGCCAAAATGGAGGTCAAGAAAATCTCCTCGTTAATTTAGGACATTACTCGTTTTCGACCATTTTTTACTAGGAAGGCCATAATGTGGCCGATTTGCATTGAATCTTAGCATGTGACAATTCGTTGGATAGGTAAACAACATAACTACGACTTCCATGGGATATTTTTGCATTCTCTTAAAATTCGGCCAAAATGGAGGTCAAGAAAATCTCCTCGTTAATTTAGGACATTACTCGTTTTCGACCCTTTTTTACTAGGAAGGCCATAAAGTGGCCGGTTTGTATTGAATCTTAGCATGTGACAATTCGTTGGATAGGTAAACAACATAACAACGACTTCCATGTGATATTCTTGCATTCTCTAAAAATTAGGCCAAAATGGAGGTTAAGAAAATCTCCTCGTTAATTTAGGACATTACTCGTTTTCGACCATTTTTTACTAGGAAGGCCATAATGTGGCCGATTTGCATTGAATCTTAGCATGTGACAATTCGTTGGATAGGTAAACAACATAACTACGACTTCCATGGTATATTTTTGCATTCTCTAAAAATTCGGCCAAAATGGAGGTTAAGAAAATCTCCTCGTTAATTTAGGACATTACTCGTTTTCGACCCTTTCTTACTAGGAAGGCCATAATGTGGCCGATTTGCATTGAATCTTAGCATGTGACAATTCGTTGGATAGGTAAACAACATAACTACGACTTCCATGGGATATTTTTGCATTCTCTTAAAATTCGGCCAAAATGGAGGTCAAGAAAATCTTCTCGTTAATTTAGGACATTACTCGTTTTCGACCCTTTTTTACTAGGAAGGCCATAAAGTGGCCGGTTTGTATTGAATCGTAGCATGTGACAATTCGTTGGATAGGTAAACAACATAACAACGACTTCCATGTGATATTTTTGCATTCTCTAAAAATTAGGCCAAAATGGAGGTTAAGAAAATCTCCTCGTTAATTTAGGACATTACTCGTTTTCGACCATTTTTTACTAGGAATGCCATAATGTGGCCGATTTGCATTGAATCTTAGCATGTGACAATTCGTTGGATAGGTAAACAACATAACTACGACTTCCATGGTATATTTTTGCATTCTCTAAAAATTCGGCCAAAATGGAGGTTAAGAAAATCTCCTCGTTAATTTAGGACATTACTCGTTTTCGACCATTTTTTACTAGGAAGGCCATAATGTGGCCGATTTGCATTGAATCTTAGCATGTGACAATTCTTTGGATAGGTAACCAACATAACTACGACTTCCGTGGGATATTTTTGCATTCTCTAAAAATTCGGCCAAAATGGAGGTTAAGAAAATCTCCTCGTTATTTTAGGACATTACTCGTTTCGACCCTTTTTTACTAGGAAGGCCATAAAGTGGCCGGTTTGTATTGAATCTTAGCATGTGACAATTCGTTGGATAGGTAAACAACAAAGCTACGATTTCCACGGGATATTTTTACATTCTCTAAATATTCGGCCAAAATGGAGGTTAAGAAAATATCCTCGTTAATTTAGGACATTACTCGTTTTTGACCCTTTTTTACTAGGAAGGCCATAATGTGGCCGATTTGCATTGAATCTTAGCATGTGACAATTCGTTGGATAGGTAAACAACATAACTACGACTTCCATGGGATATTTTTGCATTCTCTTAAAATTCGGCCAAAATGGAGGTCAAGAAAATCTCCTCGTTAATTTAGGACATTACTCGTTTTCGACCCTTTTTTACTAGGAAGGCCATAATGTGGCCGATTTGCATTGAATCTTAGCATGTGACAATTCGTTGGATAGGTAAACAACATAACTACGACTTCCATGGGATATTTTTGCATTCTCTTAAAATTCGGCCAAAATGGAGGTCAAGAAAATCTCCTCGTTAATTTAGGACATTACTCGTTTTCGACCATTTTTTACTAGGAAGGCCATAATGTGGCCGATTTGCATTGAATCTTAGCATGTGACAATTCGTTGGATAGGTAAACAACATAACTACGACTTCCATGGGATATTTTTGCATTCTCTTAAAATTCGGCCAAAATGGAGGTCAAGAAAATCTCCTCGTTAATTTAGGACATTACTCGTTTTTGACCCTTTTTTACTAGGAATGCCATAATGTGGCCGATTTGCATTGAATCTTAGCATGTGACAATTCGTTGGATAGGTAAACAACATAACTACGACTTCCATGGTATATTTTTGCATTCTCTAAAAATTCGGCCAAAATGGAGGTTAAGAAAATCTCCTCGTTAATTTAGGACATTACTCGTTTTCGACCATTTTTTACTAGGAAGGCCATAATGTGGCCGATTTGCATTGAATCTTAGCATGTGACAATTCTTTGGATAGGTAACCAACATAACTACGACTTCCGTGGGATATTTTTGCATTCTCTAAAAATTCGGCCAAAATGGAGGTTAAGAAAATCTCCTCGTTATTTTAGGACATTACTCGTTTCGACCCTTTTTTACTAGGAAGGCCATAAAGTGGCCGGTTTGTATTGAATCTTAGCATGTGACAATTCGTTGGATAGGTAAACAACAAAGCTACGATTTCCACGGGATATTTTTACATTCTCTAAATATTCGGCCAAAATGGAGGTTAAGAAAATATCCTCGTTAATTTAGGACATTACTCGTTTTTGACCCTTTTTTACTAGGAAGGCCATAATGTGGCCGATTTGCATTGAATCTTAGCATGTGACAATTCGTTGGATAGGTAAACAACATAACTACGACTTCCATGGGATATTTTTGCATTCTCTTAAAATTCGGCCAAAATGGAGGTCAAGAAAATCTCCTCGTTAATTTAGGACATTACTCGTTTTCGACCCTTTTTTACTAGGAAGGCCATAATGTGGCCGATTTGCATTGAATCTTAGCATGTGACAATTCGTTGGATAGGTAAACAACATAACTACGACTTCCATGGGATATTTTTGCATTCTCTTAAAATTCGGCCAAAATGGAGGTCAAGAAAATCTCCTCGTTAATTTAGGACATTACTCGTTTTCGACCATTTTTTACTAGGAAGGCCATAATGTGGCCGATTTGCATTGAATCTTAGCATGTGACAATTCGTTGGATAGGTAAACAACATAACTACGACTTCCATGGGATATTTTTGCATTCTCTTAAAATTCGGCCAAAATGGAGGTCAAGAAAATCTCCTCGTTAATTTAGGACATTACTCGTTTTTGACCCTTTTTTACTAGGAATGCCATAATGTGGCCGATTTGCATTGAATCTTAGCATGTGACAATTCGTTGGATAGGTAAACAACATAACTACGACTTTCATGGTATATTTTTGCATTCTCTAAAAATTCGGCCAAAATGGAGGTTAAGAAAATCTCCTCGTTAATTTAGGACATTACTCGTTTTCGACCATTTTTTACTAGGAAGGCCATAATGTGGCCGATTTGCATTGAATCTTAGCATGTGACAATTCTTTGGATAGGTAACCAACATAACTACGACTTCCGTGGGATATTTTTGCATTCTCTAAAAATTCGGCCAAAATGGAGGTTAAGAAAATCTCCTCGTTATTTTAGGACATTACTCGTTTTCGACCCTTTTTTACTAGGAAGGCCATAAAGTGGCCGGTTTGTATTGAATCTTAGCATGTGACAATTCGTTGGATAGGTAAACAACAAAGCTACGATTTCCATGGGATATTTTTACATTCACTAAATATTCGGCCAAAATGGAGGTTAAGAAAATATCCTCGTTAATTAAGGACATTACTCGTTTTCGACCCTTTTTTACTAGGAAGGCCATAAAGTGGCCGGTTTGTATTGAATCTTAGCATGTGACAATTCGTAGGATAGGTAAACAACATAACAACGACTTCCATGTGATATTCTTGCATTCTCTAAAAATTAGGCCAAAATGGAGGTTAAGAAAATCTCCTCGTTAATTTAGGACATTACTCGTTTTCGACCCTTTTTTACTAGGAAGGCCATAATGTGGCCGATTTGCATTGAATCTTAGCATGTGACAATTCGTTGGATTGGTAAACAACATAACTACGACTTCCATGGTATATTTTTGCATTCTCTAAAAATTCGGCCAAAATGGAGGTTAAGAAAATCTCCTCGTTAATTTGGGACATTAGTCGTTTTCGACCATTTTTTACTAGGAAGGCCATAATGTGGCCGATTTGCATTGAATCTTAGCATGTGACAATTCGTTGGATAGGTAAACAACATAACTACGACTTCCATGGTATATTTTTGCATTCTCTAAAAATTCGGCCAAAATGGAGGTTAAGAAAATCTCCTCGTTAATTTAGGACATTACTCGTTTTCGACCCTTTCTTACTATGAAGGCCATAATGTGGCCGATTTGCATTGAATCTTAGCATGTGACAATTCGTTGGATAGGTAAACAACATAACTACGACTTCCATGGGATATTTTTGCATTCTCTTAAAATTCGGCCAAAATGGAGGTCAAGAAAATCTTCTCGTTAATTTAGGACATTACTCGTTTTCGACCCTTTTTTACTAGGAAGGCCATAAAGTGGCCGGTTTGTATTGAATCGTAGCATGTGACAATTCGTTGGATAGGTAAACAACATAACAACGACTTCCATGTGATATTTTTGCATTCTCTAAAAATTAGGCCAAAATGGAGGTTAAGAAAATCTCCTCGTTAATTTAGGACATTACTCGTTTTCGACCATTTTTTACTAGGAATGCCATAATGTGGCCGATTTGCATTGAATCTTAGCATGTGACAATTCGTTGGATAGGTAAACAACATAGCTACGACTTCCATGGGGTATTTTTGCATTCTCTAAAAATTCGGCCAAAATGGAGGTTAAGAAAATCTCCTCGTTAATTTAGGACATTACTCGTTTTCGACCCTTTTTTACTAGGAAGGCCATAAAGTGGCCGGTTTGTATTTAATCTTAGCATGTGACAATTCGTTGGATAGGTAAACAACATAACAACGACTTCCATGGGATATTTTTGCATTCTCTAAAAATTAGGCCAAAATGGAGGTTAAGAAAATCTCCTCGTTAATTTAGGACATTACTCGTTTTCGACCATTTTTTACTAGGAAGGCCATAATGTGGCCGATATGCATTGAATCTTAGCATGTGACAATTCGCTGGATAGGTAAACAACATAACTACGACTTCCATGGGATATTTTTGCATTCTCTAAAAATTCGGCCAAAATGGAGGACAAGAAAATCTCCTCGTTATTTTAGGACATTACTGTTTTCGACCCTTTTTTACTAGGAAGGCCATAAAGTGGCCGATTTGTATTGAATCTTAGCATGTGACAATTCGTTGGATAGGTAAACAACATAGCTACGACTTCCATGGGGTATTTTTGCATTCTCTAAAAATTCGGCCAAAATGGAGGTTAAGAAAATCTCCTCGTTAATTTAGGACATTACTCATTTTCGACCCTTTTTTACTAGGAAGGCCATAATGTGGCCGATTTGCATTGAATCTTAGCATGTGACAATTCGTTGGATAGGTAAACAACATAACTACGACTTCCCTGGTATATTTTTGCATTCTCTAAAAATACGGCCAAAATGGAGGTCTCCTCGTTAATTTAGGACATTACTCGTTTTCGACCCTTTTTTACTAGGAAGGCCATAATGTGGCCGATTTGCATTGAATCTTAGCATGTGACAATTCGTTGGATAGGTAAACAACATAACTACGACTTCCATGGGATATTTTTGCATTCTCTAAAAATTCGGCCAAAATGGAGGTTAAGAAAATCTCCTCGTTATTTTAGGACATTACTCGTTTTCGACCCTTTTTTACTAGGAAGGCCATAAAGTGGCCGGTTTGTATTGAATCTTAGCATGTGACAATTCGTTGGATAGGTAAACAACAAAGCTACGATTTCCACGGGATATTTTTACATTCTCTAAATATTCGGCCAAAATGGAGGTTAAGAAAATATCCTCGTTAATTTAGGACATTACTCGTTTTTGACCCTTTTTTACTAGGAAGGCCATAATGTGGCCGATTTGCATTGAATCTTAGCATGTGACAATTCGTTGGATAGGTAAACAACATAACAACGACTTCCATGTGATATTTTTGCATTCTCTAAAAATTAGGCCAAAATGGAGGTTAAGAAAATCTCCTCGTTAATTTAGGACATTACTCGTTTTCGACCATTTTTTACTAGGAATGCCATAATGTGGCCGATTTGCATTGAATCTTAGCATGTGACAATTCGTTGGATAGGTAAACAACATAACTACGACTTCCATGGTATATTTTTGCATTCTCTAAAAATTCGGCCAAAATGGAGGTTAAGAAAATCTCCTCGTTAATTTAGGACATTACTCGTTTTCGACCATTTTTTACTAGGAAGGCCATAATGTGGCCGATTTGCATTGAATCTTAGCATGTGACAATTCTTTGGATAGGTAACCAACATAACTACGACTTCCGTGGGATATTTTTGCATTCTCTAAAAATTCGGCCAAAATGGAGGTTAAGAAAATCTCCTCGTTATTTTAGGACATTACTCGTTTTCGACCCTTTTTTACTAGGAAGGCCATAAAGTGGCCGGTTTGTATTGAATCTTAGCATGTGACAATTCGTTGGATAGGTAAACAACAAAGCTACGATTTCCATGGGATATTTTTACATTCTCTAAATATTCGGCCAAAATGGAGGTTAAGAAAATATCCTCGTTAATTTAGGACATTACTCGTTTTCGACCCTTTTTTACTAGGAAGGCCATAAAGTGGCCGGTTTGTATTGAATCTTAGCATGTGACAATTCGTAGGATAGGTAAACAACATAACAACGACTTCCATGTGATATTCTTGCATTCTCTAAAAATTAGGCCAAAATGGAGGTTAAGAAAATCTCCTCGTTAATTTAGGACATTACTCGTTTTCGACCCTTTTTTACTAGGAAGGCCATAATGTGGCCGATTTGCATTGAATCTTAGCATGTGACAATTCGTTGGATTGGTAAACAACATAACTACGACTTCCATGGTATATTTTTGCATTCTCTAAAAATTCGGCCAAAATGGAGGTTAAGAAAATCTCCTCGTTAATTTAGGACATTACTCGTTTTCGACCATTTTTTACTAGGAAGGCCATAATGTGGCCGATTTGCATTGAATCTTAGCATGTGACAATTCGTTGGATAGGTAAACAACATAACTACGACTTCCATGGTATATTTTTGCATTCTCTAAAAATTCGGCCAAAATGGAGGTTAAGAAAATCTCCTCGTTAATTTAGGACATTACTCGTTTTCGACCCTTTCTTACTATGAAGGCCATAATGTGGCCGATTTGCATTGAATCTTAGCATGTGACAATTCGTTGGATAGGTAAACAACATAACTACGACTTCCATGGGATATTTTTGCATTCTCTTAAAATTCGGCCAAAATGGAGGTCAAGAAAATCTTCTCGTTAATTTAGGACATTACTCGTTTTTGACCCTTTTTTACTAGGAAGGCCATAAAGTGGCCGGTTTGTATTGAATCGTAGCATGTGACAATTCGTTGGATAGGTAAACAACATAACAACGACTTCCATGTGATATTTTTGCATTCTCTAAAAATTAGGCCAAAATGGAGGTTAAGAAAATCTCCTCGTTAATTTAGGACATTACTCGTTTTCGACCATTTTTTACTAGGAATGCCATAATGTGGCCGATTTGCATTGAATCTTAGCATGTGACAATTCGTTGGATAGGTAAACAACATAGCTACGACTTCCATGGGGTATTTTTGCATTCTCTAAAAATTCGGCCAAAATGGAGGTTAAGAAAATCTCCTCGTTAATTTAGGACATTACTCGTTTTCGACCCTTTTTTACTAGGAAGGCCATAAAGTGGCCGGTTTGTATTTAATCTTAGCATGTGACAATTCGTTGGATAGGTAAACAACATAACAACGACTTCCATGGGATATTTTTGCATTCTCTAAAAATTAGGCCAAAATGGAGGTTAAGAAAATCTCCTCGTTAATTTAGGACATTACTCGTTTTCGACCATTTTTTACTAGGAAGGCCATAATGTGGCCGATATGCATTGAATCTTAGCATGTGACAATTCGCTGGATAGGTAAACAACATAACTACGACTTCCATGGGATATTTTTGCATTCTCTAAAAATTCGGCCAAAATGGAGGACAAGAAAATCTCCTCGTTATTTTAGGACATTACTGTTTTCGACCCTTTTTTACTAGGAAGGCCATAAAGTGGCCGATTTGTATTGAATCTTAGCATGTGACAATTCGTTGGATAGGTAAACAACATAGCTACGACTTCCATGGGGTATTTTTGCATTCTCTAAAAATTCGGCCAAAATGGAGGTTAAGAAAATCTCCTCGTTAATTTAGGACATTACTCATTTTCGACCCTTTTTTACTAGGAAGGCCATAATGTGGCCGATTTGCATTGAATCTTAGCATGTGACAATTCGTTGGATAGGTAAACAACATAACTACGACTTCCCTGGTATATTTTTGCATTCTCTAAAAATTCGGCCAAAATGGAGGTCTCCTCGTTAATTTAGGACATTACTCGTTCTCGACCCTTTTTTACTAGGAAGGCCATAATGTGGCCGATTTGCATTGAATCTTAACATGTGACAATTCTTTGGATAGGTAACCAACATAACTACGACTTCCGTGGGATATTTTTGCATTCTCTAAAAATTCGGCTAAAATGGAGGTTAAGAAAATCTCCTCGTTATTTTAGGACATTACTCGTTTTCGACCCTTTTTTACTAGGAAGGCCATAAAGTGGCCGGTTTGTATTGAATCTTAGCATGTGACAATTCGTTGGATAGGTAAACAACAAAGCTACGATTTCCACGGGATATTTTTACATTCTCTAAATATTCGGCCAAAATGGAGGTTAAGAAAATATCCTCGTTAATTTAGGACATTACTCGTTTTTGACCCTTTTTTACTAGGAAGGCCATAATGTGGCCAATTTGCATTGAATCTTAGCATGTGACAATTCGTTGGATAGGTAAACAACATAACTACGACTTCCATGGGATATTTTTGCATTCTCTTAAAATTCGGCCAAAATGGAGGTCAAGAAAATCTCCTCGTTAATTTAGGACATTACTCGTTTTCGACCCTTTTTTACTAGGAAGGCCATAAAGTGGCCGGTTTGTATTGAATCTTAGCATGTGACAATTCGTTGGATAGGTAAACAACATAACAACGACTTCCATGTGATATTCTTGCATTCTCTAAAAATTAGGCCAAAATGGAGGTTAAGAAAATCTCCTCGTTAATTTAGGACATTACTCGTTTTCGACCCTTTTTTACTAGGAAGGCCATAATGTGGCCGATTTGCATTGAATCTTAGCATGTGACAATTCGTTGGATTGGTAAACAACATAACTACGACTTCCATGGTATATTTTTGCATTCTTTAAAAATTTGGCCAAAATGGAGGTTAAGAAAATCTCCTCGTTAATTTAGGACATTACTCGTTTTCGACCATTTTTTACTAGGAAGGCCATAATGTGGCCGATTTGCATTGAATCTTAGCATGTGACAATTCGTTGGATAGGTAAACAACATAACTACGACTTCCATGGTATATTTTTGCATTCTCTAAAAATTCGGCCAAAATGGAGGTTAAGAAAATCTCCTCGTTAATTTAGGACATTACTCGTTTTCGACCCTTTCTTACTAGGAAGGCCATAATGTGGCCAATTTGCATTGAATCTTTGCATGTGACAATTCGTTGGATAGGTAAACAACATAACTACGACTTCCATGGGATATTTTTGCATTCTCTTAAAATTCGGCCAAAATGGAGGTCAAGAAAATCTCCTCGTTAATTTAGGACATTACTCGTTTTCGACCATTTTTTACTAGGAAGGCCATAATGTGGCCGATTTGCATTGAATCTTAGCATGTGACAATTCTTTGGATAGGTAACCAACATAACTACGACTTCCGTGGGATATTTTTGCATTCTCTAAAAATTCGGCCAAAATGGAGGTTAAGAAAATCTCCTCGTTATTTTAGGACATTACTCGTTTTCGACCCTTTTTTACTAGGAAGGTCATAAAGTGGCCGGTTTGTATTGAATCTTAGCATGTGACAATTCGTTGGATAGGTAAACAACAAAGCTACGATTTCCATGGGATATTTTTACATTCTCTAAATATTCGGCCAAAATGGAGGTTAAGAAAATATCCTCGTTAATTTAGGACATTACTCGTTTTCGACCCTTTTTTACTAGGAAGGCCATAAAGTGGCCGGTTTGTATTGAATCTTAGCATGTGACAATTCGTTGGATAGGTAAACAACATAACAACGACTTCCATGTGATATTCTTGCATTCTCTAAAAATTAGGCCAAAATGGAGGTTAAGAAAATCTCCTCGTTAATTTAGGACATTACTCGTTTTCGACCCTTTTTTACTAGGAAGGCCATAATGTGGCCGATTTGCATTGAATCTTAGCATGTGACAATTCATTGGATTGGTAAACAACATAACTACGACTTCCATGGTATATTTTTGCATTCTCTAAAAATTCGGCCAAAATGGAGGTTAAGAAAATCTCCTCGTTAATTTAGGACATTACTCGTTTTCGACCATTTTTTACTAGGAAGGCCATAATGTGGCCGATTTGCATTGAATCTTAGCATGTGACAATTCTTTGGATAGGTAACCAACATAACTACGACTTCCGTGGGATATTTTTGCATTCTCTAAAAATTCGGCCAAAATGGAGGTTAAGAAAATCTCCTCGTTATTTTAGGACATTACTCGTTTTCGACCCTTTTTTACTAGGAAGGCCATAAAGTGGCCGGTTTGTATTGAATCTTAGCATGTGACAATTCGTTGGATAGGTAAACAACAAAGCTACGATTTCCATGGGATATTTTTACATTCTCTAAATATTCGGCCAAAATGGAGGTTAAGAAAATATCCTCGTTAATTTAGGACATTACTCGTTTTCGACCCTTTTTTACTAGGAAGGCCATAAAGTGGCCGGTTTGTATTGAATCGTAGCATGTGACAATTCGTTGGATAGGTAAACAACATAACAACGACTTCCATGTGATATTTTTGCATTCTCTAAAAATTAGGCCAAAATGGAGGTTAAGAAAATCTCCTCGTTAATTTAGGACATTACTCGTTTTCGACCATTTTTTACTAGGAAGGCCATAATGTGGCCGATTTGCATTGAATCTTAGCATGTGACAATTCTTTGGATAGGTAACCAACATAACTACGACTTCCGTGGGATATTTTTGCATTCTCTAAAAATTCGGCCAAAATGGAGGTTAAGAAAATCTCCTCGTTATTTTAGGACATTACTCGTTTTCGACCCTTTTTTACTAGGAAGGTCATAAAGTGGCCGGTTTGTATTGAATCTTAGCATGTGACAATTCGTTGGATAGGTAAACAACAAAGCTACGATTTCCATGGGATATTTTTACATTCTCTAAATATTCGGTCAAAATGGAGGTCAAGAAAATCTCCTCGTTAATTTAGGACATTACTCGTTTTCGACCCTTTTTTACTAGGAAGGCCATAAAGTGGCCGGTTTGTATTGAATCTTAGCATGTGACAATTCGTTGGATAGGTAAACAACATAACAACGACTTCCATGTGATATTCTTGCATTCTCTAAAAATTAGGCCAAAATGGAGGTTAAGAAAATCTCCTCGTTAATTTAGGACATTACTCGTTTTCGACCCTTTTTTACTAGGAAGGCCATAATGTGGCCGATTTGCATTGAATCTTAGCATGTGACAATTCGTTGGATTGGTAAACAACATAACTACGACTTCCATGGTATATTTTTGCATTCTCTAAAAATTTGGCCAAAATGGAGGTTAAGAAAATCTCCTCGTTAATTTAGGACATTACTCGTTTTCGACCATTTTTTACTAGGAAGGCCATAATGTGGCCGATTTGCATTGAATCTTAGCATGTGACAATTCGTTGGATAGGTAAAGAACATAACTACGACTTCCATGGTATATTTTTGCATTCTCTAAAAATTCGGCCAAAATGGAGGTTAAGAAAATCTCCTCGTTAATTTAGGACATTACTCGTTTTCGACCCTTTCTTACTAGGAAGGCCATAATGTGGCCGATTTGCATTGAATCTTTGCATGTGACAATTCGTTGGATAGGTAAACAACATAACTACGACTTCCATGGGATATTTTTGCATTCTCTTAAAATTCGGCCAAAATGGAGGTCAAGAAAATCTTCTCGTTAATTTAGGACATTACTCGTTTTCGACCCTTTTTTACTAGGAAGGCCATAAAGTGGCCGGTTTGTATTGAATCGTAGCATGTGACAATTCGTTGGATAGGTAAACAACATAACAACGACTTCCATGTGATATTTTTGCATTCTCTAAAAATTAGGCCAAAATGGAGGTTAAGAAAATCTCCTCGTTAATTTAGGACATTACTCGTTTTCGACCATTTTTTACTAGGAATGCCATAATGTGGCCGATTTGCATTGAATCTTAGCATGTGACAATTCGTTGGATAGGTAAACAACATAACTACGACTTCCATGGTATATTTTTGCATTCTCTAAAAATTCGGCCAAAATGGAGGTTAAGAAAATCTCCTCGTTAATTTAGGACATTACTCGTTTTCGACCATTTTTTACTAGGAAGGCCATAATGTGGCCGATTTGCATTGAATCTTAGCATGTGACAATTCTTTGGATAGGTAACCAACATAACTACGACTTCCGTGGGATATTTTTGCATTCTCTAAAAATTCGGCCAAAATGGAGGTTAAGAAAATCTCCTCGTTATTTTAGGACATTACTCGTTTTCGACCCTTTTTTACTAGGAAGGTCATAAAGTGGCCGGTTTGTATTGAATCTTAGCATGTGACAATTCGTTGGATAGGTAAACAACAAAGCTACGATTTCCATGGGATATTTTTACATTCTCTAAATATTCGGCCAAAATGGAGGTTAAGAAAATATCCTCGTTAATTTAGGACATTACTCGTTTTCGACCCTTTTTTACTAGGAAGGCCATAAAGTGGCCGGTTTGTATTGAATCTTAGCATGTGACAATTCGTTGGATAGGTAAACAACATAACAACGACTTCCATGTGATATTCTTGCATTCTCTAAAAATTAGGCCAAAATGGAGGTTAAGAAAATCTCCTCGTTAATTTAGGACATTACTCGTTTTCGACCCTTTTTTACTAGGAAGGCCATAATGTGGCCGATTTGCATTGAATCTTAGCATGTGACAATTCATTGGATTGGTAAACAACATAACTACGACTTCCATGGTATATTTTTGCATTCTCTAAAAATTCGGCCAAAATGGAGGTTAAGAAAATCTCCTCGTTAATTTAGGACATTACTCGTTTTCGACCATTTTTTACTAGGAAGGCCATAATGTGGCCGATTTGCATTGAATCTTAGCATGTGACAATTCTTTGGATAGGTAACCAACATAACTACGACTTCCGTGGGATATTTTTGCATTCTCTAAAAATTCGGCCAAAATGGAGGTTAAGAAAATCTCCTCGTTATTTTAGGACATTACTCGTTTTCGACCCTTTTTTACTAGGAAGGCCATAAAGTGGCCGGTTTGTATTGAATCTTAGCATGTGACAATTCGTTGGATAGGTAAACAACAAAGCTACGATTTCCATGGGATATTTTTACATTCTCTAAATATTCGGCCAAAATGGAGGTTAAGAAAATATCCTCGTTAATTTAGGACATTACTCGTTTTCGACCCTTTTTTACTAGGAAGGCCATAAAGTGGCCGGTTTGTATTGAATCTTAGCATGTGACAATTCGTAGGATAGGTAAACAACATAACAACGACTTCCATGTGATATTCTTGCATTCTCTAAAAATTAGGCCAAAATGGAGGTTAAGAAAATCTCCTCGTTATTTTAGGACATTACTCGTTTTCGACCCTTTTTTACTAGGAAGGTCATAAAGTGGCCGGTTTGTATTGAATCTTAGCATGTGACAATTCGTTTTATAGGTAAACAACATAACTACGACTTCCATGGGATATTTTTGCATTCTCTAAAAATTCGGCCAAAATGGAGGTTAAGAAAATCTCCTCGTTAATTTAGGACATTACTCGTTTTCGACCCATTTTTACTAGGAAGGCCATAAAGTGGCCGGTTTGTATTGAATCGTAGCATGTGACAATTCGTTGGATAGGTAAACAACATAACTACGACTTCCATGGGATATTTTTGCATTCTCTTAAAATTCGGCCAAAATGGAGGTCAAGAAAATCTTCTCGTTAATTTAGGACATTACTCGTTTTCGACCCTTTTTTACTAGGAAGGCCATAAAGTGGCCGGTTTGTATTGAATCGTAGCATGTGACAATTCGTTGGATAGGTAAACAACATAACAACGACTTCCATGTGATATTTTTGCATTCTCTAAAAATTAGGCCAAAATGGAGGTTAAGAAAATCTCCTCGTTAATTTAGGACATTACTCGTTTTCGACCATTTTTTACTAGGAATGCCATAATGTGGCCGATTTGCATTGAATCTTAGCATGTGACAATTCGTTGGATAGGTAAACAACATAACTACGACTTCCATGGTATATTTTTGCATTCTCTAAAAATTCGGCCAAAATGGAGGTTAAGAAAATCTCCTCGTTAATTTAGGACATTACTCGTTTTCGACCATTTTTTACTAGGAAGGCCATAATGTGGCCGATTTGCATTGAATCTTAGCATGTGACAATTCTTTGGATAGGTAACCAACATAACTACGACTTCCGTGGGATATTTTTGCATTCTCTAAAAATTCGGCCAAAATGGAGGTTAAGAAAATCTCCTCGTTATTTTAGGACATTACTCGTTTTCGACCCTTTTTTACTAGGAAGGCCATAAAGTGGCCGGTTTGTATTGAATCTTAGCATGTGACAATTCGTTGGATAGGTAAACAACAAAGCTACGATTTCCCTGGGATATTTTTACATTCTCTAAATATTCGGCCAAAATGGAGGTTAAGAAAATATCCTCGTTAATTTAGGACATTACTCGTTTTCGACCCTTTTTTACTAGGAAGGCCATAAAGTGGCCGGTTTGTATTGAATCTTAGCATGTGACAATTCGTTGGATAGGTAAACAACATAACAACGACTTCCATGTGATATTCTTGCATTCTCTAAAAATTAGGCCAAAATGGAGGTTAAGAAAATCTCCTCGTTATTTTAGGACATTACTCGTTTTCGACCCTTTTTTACTAGGAAGGTCATAAAGTGGCCGGTTTGTATTGAATCTTAGCATGTGACAATTCGTTGGATAGGTAAACAACAAAGCTACGATTTCCATGGGATATTTTTACATTCTCTAAATATTCGGCCAAAATGGAGGTTAAGAAAATATCCTCGTTAATTTAGGACATTACTCGTTTTCGACCCTTTTTTACTAGGAAGGCCATAAAGTGGCCGGTTTGTATTGAATCTTAGCATGTGACAATTCGTTGGATAGGTAAACAACATAACAACGACTTCCATGTGCTATTCTTGCATTCTCTAAAAATTAGGCCAAAATGGAGGTTAAGAAAATCTCCTCGTTAATTTAGGACATTACTCGTTTTCGACCCTTTTTTACTAGGAAGGCCATAATGTGGCCGATTTGCATTGAATCTTAGCATGTGACAATTCGTTGGATAGGTAAACAACATAACTACGACTTCCATGGTATATTTTTGCATTCTCTAAAAATTCGGCCAAAATGGAGGTTAAGAAAATCTCCTCGTTAATTTAGGACATTACTCGTTTTCGACCATTTTTTACTAGGAAGGCCATAATGTGGCCGATTTGCATTGAATCTTAGCATGTGACAATTCTTTGGATAGGTAACCAACATAACTACGACTTCCGTGGGATATTTTTGCATTCTCTAAAAATTCGGCCAAAATGGAGGTTAAGAAAATCTCCTCGTTATTTTAGGACATTACTCGTTTTCGACCCTTTTTTACTAGGAAGGCCATAAAGTGGCCGGTTTGTATTGAATCTTAGCATGTGACAATTCGTTGGATAGGTAAACAACAAAGCTACGATTTCCATGGGATATTTTTACATTCTCTAAATATTCGGCCAAAATGGAGGTTAAGAAAATATCCTCGTTAATTTAGGACATTACTCGTTTTCGACCCTTTTTTACTAGGAAGGCCATAAAGTGGCCGGTTTGTATTGAATCTTAGCATTTGACAATTCGTTGGATAGGTAAACAACATAACAACGACTTCCATGTGATATTCTTGCATTCTCTAAAAATTAGGCCAAAATGGAGGTTAAGAAAATCTCCTCGTTAATTTAGGACATTACTCGTTTTCGACCCTTTTTTACTAGGAAGGCCATAATGTGGCCGATTTGCATTGAATCTTAGCATGTGACAATTCGTTGGATTGGTAAACAACATAACTACGACTTCCATGGTATATTTTTGCATTCTCTAAAAATTCGGCCAAAATGGAGGTTAAGAAAATCTCCTCGTTAATTTAGGACATTACTCGTTTTCGACCATTTTTTACTAGGAAGGCCATAATGTGGCCGATTTGCATTGAATCTTAGCATGTGACAATTCGTTGGATAGGTAAACAACATAACTATGACTTCCATGGTATATTTTTGCATTCTCTAAAAATTCGGCCAAAATGGAGGTTAAGAAAATCTCCTCGTTAATTTAGGACATTACTCGTTTTCGACCATTTTTTACTAGGAAGGCCATAATGTGGCCGATTTGCATTGAATCTTAGCATGTGACAATTCGTTGGATTGGTAAACAACATAACTACGACTTCCATGGTATATTTTTGCATTCTCTAAAAATTCGGCCAAAATGGAGGTTAAGAAAATCTCCTCGTTAATTTAGGACATTACTCGTTTTCGACCATTTTTTACTAGGAAGGCCATAATGTGGCCGATTTGCATTGAATCTTAGCATGTGACAATTCGTTGGATAGGTAAACAACATAACTACGACTTCCATGGTATATTTTTGCATTCTCTAAAAATTCGGCCAAAATGGAGGTTAAGAAAATCTCCTCGTTAATTTAGGACATTACTCGTTTTCGACCCTTTCTTACTAGGAAGGCCATAATGTGGCCGATTTGCATTGAATCTTAGCATGTGACAATTCGTTGGATAGGTAAACAACATAACTACGACTTCCATGGGATATTTTTGCATTCTCTTAAAATTCGGCCAAAATGGAGGTCAAGAAAATCTTCTCGTTAATTTAGGACATTACTCGTTTTCGACCCTTTTTTACTAGGAAGGCCATAAAGTGGCCGGTTTGTATTGAATCGTAGCATGTGACAATTCGTTGGATAGGTAAACAACATAACAACGACTTCCATGTGATATTTTTGCATTCTCTAAAAATTAGGCCAAAATGGAGGTTAAGAAAATCTCCTCGTTAATTTAGGACATTACTCGTTTTCGACCATTTTTTACTAGGAATGCCATAATGTGGCCGATTTGCATTGAATCTTAGCATGTGACAATTCGTTGGATAGGTAAACAACATAACTACGACTTCCATGGTATATTTTTGCATTCTCTAAAAATTCGGCCAAAATGGAGGTTAAGAAAATCTCCTCGTTAATTTAGGACATTACTCGTTTTCGACCATTTTTTACTAGGAAGGCCATAATGTGGCCGATTTGCATTGAATCTTAGCATGTGACAATTCTTTGGATAGGTAACCAACATAACTACGACTTCCGTGGGATATTTTTGCATTCTCTAAAAATTCGGCCAAAATGGAGGTTAAGAAAATCTCCTCGTTATTTTAGGACATTACTCGTTTTCGACCCTTTTTTACTAGGAAGGCCATAAAGTGGCCGGTTTGTATTGAATCTTAGCATGTGACAATTCGTTGGATAGGTAAACAACAAAGCTACGATTTCCATGGGATATTTTTACATTCTCTAAATGTTCGGCCAAAATGGAGGTTAAGAAAATATCCTCGTTAATTTAGGACATTACTCGTTTTCGACCCTTTTTTACTAGGAAGGCCATAAAGTGGCCGGTTTGTATTGAATCTTACCATGTGACAATTCGTTGGATAGGTAAACAACATAACAACGACTTCCATGTGATATTCTTGCATTCTCTAAAAATTAGGCCAAAATGGAGGTTAAGAAAATCTCCTCGTTAATTTAGGACATTACTCGTTTTCGACCCTTTTTTACTAGGAAGGCCATAATGTGGCCGATTTGCATTGAATCTTAGCATGTGACAATTCGTTGGATAGGTAAACAACATAACTACGACTTCCATGGTATATTTTTGCATTCTCTAAAAATTCGGCCAAAATGGAGGTTAAGAAAATCTCCTCGTTAATTTAGGACATTACTCGTTTTCGACCCTTTCTTACTAGGAAGGCCATAATGTGGCCGATTTGCATTGAATCTTAGCATGTGACAATTCGTTGGATAGGTAAACAACATAACTACGACTTCCATGGGATATTTTTGCATTCTCTTAAAATTCGGCCAAAATGGAGGTCAAGAAAATCTTCTCGTTAATTTAGGACATTACTCGTTTTCGACCCTTTTTTACTAGGAAGGCCATAAAGTGGCCGGTTTGTATTGAATCGTAGCATGTGACAATTCGTTGGATAGGTAAACAACATAACAACGACTTCCATGTGATATTTTTGCATTCTCTAAAAATTAGGCCAAAATGGAGGTTAAGAAAATCTCCTCGTTAATTTAGGACATTACTCGTTTTCGACCATTTTTTACTAGGAATGCCATAATGTGGCCGATTTGCATTGAATCTTAGCATGTGACAATTCGTTGGATAGGTAAACAACATAACTACGACTTCCATGGTATATTTTTGCATTCTCTAAAAATTCGGCCAAAATGGAGGTTAAGAAAATCTCCTCGTTAATTTAGGACATTACTCGTTTTCGACCATTTTTTACTAGGAAGGCCATAATGTGGCCGATTTGCATTGAATCTTAGCATGTGACAATTCTTTGGATAGGTAACCAACATAACTACGACTTCCGTGGGATATTTTTGCATTCTCTAAAAATTCGGCCAAAATGGAGGTTAAGAAAATCTCCTCGTTAATTTAGGACATTACTCGTTTTCGACCATTTTTTACTAGGAAGGCCATAATGTGGCCGATTTGCATTGAATCTTAGCATGTGACAATTCGTTGGATAGGTAAACAACATAACTACGACTTCCATGGGATATTTTTGCATTCTCTTAAAATTCGGCCAAAATGGAGGTCAAGAAAATCTTCTCGTTAATTTAGGACATTACTCGTTTTCGACCCTTTTTTACTAGGATGGCCATAAAGTGGCCGGTTTGTATTGAATCGTAGCATGTGACAATTCGTTGGATAGGTAAACAACATAACAACGACTTCCATGTGATATTTTTGCATTCTCTAAAAATTAGGCCAAAATGGAGGTTAAGAAAATCTCCTCGTTAATTTAGGACATTACTCGTTTTCGACCATTTTTTACTAGGAATGCCATAATGTGGCCGATTTGCATTGAATCTTAGCATGTGACAATTCGTTGGATAGGTAAACAACATAACTACGACTTCCATGGTATATTTTTGCATTCTCTAAAAATTCGGCCAAAATGGAGGTTAAGAAAATCTCCTCGTTAATTTAGGACATTACTCGTTTTCGACCATTTTTTACTAGGAAGGCCATAATGTGGCCGATTTGCATTGAATCTTAGCATGTGACAATTCTTTGGATAGGTAACCAACATAACTACGACTTCCGTGGGATATTTTTGCATTCTCTAAAAATTCGGCCAAAATGGAGGTTAAGAAAATCTCCTCGTTATTTTAGGACATTACTCGTTTTCGACCCTTTTTTACTAGGAAGGCCATAAAGTGGCCGGTTTGTATTGAATCTTAGCATGTGACAATTCGTTGGATAGGTAAACAACAAAGCTACGATTTCCATGGGATATTTTTACATTCTCTAAATGTTCGGCCAAAATGGAGGTTAAGAAAATATCCTCGTTAATTTAGGACATTACTCGTTTTCGACCCTTTTTTACTAGGAAGGCCATAAAGTGGCCGGTTTGTATTGAATCTTACCATGTGACAATTCGTTGGATAGGTAAACAACATAACAACGACTTCCATGTGATATTCTTGCATTCTCTAAAAATTAGGCCAAAATGGAGGTTAAGAAAATCTCCTCGTTAATTTAGGACATTACTCGTTTTCGACCCTTTTTTACTAGGAAGGCCATAATGTGGCCGATTTGCATTGAATCTTAGCATGTGACAATTCGTTGGATAGGTAAACAACATAACTACGACTTCCATGGTATATTTTTGCATTCTCTAAAAATTCGGCCAAAATGGAGGTTAAGAAAATCTCCTCGTTAATTTAGGACATTACTCGTTTTCGACCCTTTCTTACTAGGAAGGCCATAATGTGGCCGATTTGCATTGAATCTTAGCATGTGACAATTCGTTGGATAGGTAAACAACATAACTACGACTTCCATGGGATATTTTTGCATTCTCTTAAAATTCGGCCAAAATGGAGGTCAAGAAAATCTTCTCGTTAATTTAGGACATTACTCGTTTTCGACCCTTTTTTACTAGGAAGGCCATAAAGTGGCCGGTTTGTATTGAATCGTAGCATGTGACAATTCGTTGGATAGGTAAACAACATAACAACGACTTCCATGTGATATTTTTGCATTCTCTAAAAATTAGGCCAAAATGGAGGTTAAGAAAATCTCCTCGTTAATTTAGGACATTACTCGTTTTCGACCATTTTTTACTAGGAATGCCATAATGTGGCCGATTTGCATTGAATCTTAGCATGTGACAATTCGTTGGATAGGTAAACAACATAACTACGACTTCCATGGTATATTTTTGCATTCTCTAAAAATTCGGCCAAAATGGAGGTTAAGAAAATCTCCTCGTTAATTTAGGACATTACTCGTTTTCGACCATTTTTTACTAGGAAGGCCATAATGTGGCCGATTTGCATTGAATCTTAGCATGTGACAATTCTTTGGATAGGTAACCAACATAACTACGACTTCCGTGGGATATTTTTGCATTCTCTAAAAATTCGGCCAAAATGGAGGTTAAGAAAATCTCCTCGTTATTTTAGGACATTACTCGTTTTCGACCCTTTTTTACTAGGAAGGCCATAAAGTGGCCGGTTTGTATTGAATCTTAGCATGTGACAATTCGTTGGATAGGTAAACAACAAAGCTACGATTTCCATGGGATATTTTTACATTCTCTAAATATTCGGCCAAAATGGAGGTTAAGAAAATATCCTCGTTAATTTAGGACATTACTCGTTTTCGACCCTTTTTTACTAGGAAGGCCATAAAGTGGCCGGTTTGTATTGAATCTTAGCATGTGACAATTCGTTGGATAGGTAAACAACATAACAACGACTTCCATGTGATATTCTTGCATTCTCTAAAAATTAGGCCAAAATGGAGGTTAAGAAAATCTCCTCGTTAATTTAGGACATTACTCGTTTTCGACCCTTTTTTACTAGGAAGGCCATAATGTGGCCGATTTGCATTGAATCTTAGCATGTGACAATTCGTTGGATTGGTAAACAACATAACTACGACTTCCATGGTATATTTTTGCATTCTCTAAAAATTCGGCCAAAATGGAGGTTAAGAAAATCTCCTCGTTAATTTAGGACATTACTCGTTTTCGACCATTTTTTACTAGGAAGGCCATAATATGGCCGATTTGCATTGAATCTTAGCATGTGACAATTCGTTGGATAGGTAAACAACATAACTACGACTTCCATGGTATATTTTTGCATTCTCTAAAAATTCGGCCAAAATGGAGGTTAAGAAAATCTCCTCGTTAATTTAGGACATTACTCGTTTTCGACCCTTTCTTACTAGGAAGGCCATAATGTGGCCGATTTGCATTGAATCTTAGCATGTGACAATTCGTTGGATAGGTAAACAACATAACTACGACTTCCATGGTATATTTTTGCATTCTCTAAAAATTCGGCCAAAATGGAGGTTAAGAAAATCTCCTCGTTAATTTAGGACATTACTCGTTTTCGACCATTTTTTACTAGGAAGGCCATAATGTGGCCGATTTGCATTGAATCTTAGCATGTGACAATTCTTTGGATAGGTAACCAACATAACTACGACTTCCGTGGGATATTTTTGCATTCTCTAAAAATTCGGCCAAAATGGAGGTTAAGAAAATCTCCTCGTTATTTTAGGACATTACTCGTTTTCGACCCTTTTTTACTAGGAAGGCCATAAAGTGGCCGGTTTGTATTGACTCTTAGCATGTGACAATTCGTTGGATAGGTAAACAACAAAGCTACGATTTCCATGGGATATTTTTACATTCTCTAAGTATTCGGCCAAAATGGAGGTTAAGAAAATATCCTCGTTAATTTAGGACATTACTCGTTTTCGACCATTTTTTACTAGGAATGCCATAATGTGGCCGATTTGCATTGAATCTTAGCATGTGACAATTCGTTGGATAGGTAAACAACATAACTACGACTTCCATGGTATATTTTTGCATTCTCTAAAAATTCGGCCAAAATGGAGGTTAAGAAAATCTCCTCGTTAATTTAGGACATTACTCGTTTTCGACCATTTTTTACTAGGAAGGCCATAATGTGGCCGATTTGCATTGAATCTTAGCATGTGACAATTCTTTGGATAGGTAACCAACATAACTACGACTTCCGTGGTATATTTTTGCATTCTCTAAAAATTCGGCCAAAATGGAGGTTAAGAAAATCTCCTCGTTAATTTAGGACATTACTCGTTTTCGACCATTTTTTACTAGGAAGGCCATAATGTGGCCGATTTGCATTGAATCTTAGCATGTGACAATTCTTTGGATAGGTAACCAACATAACTACGACTTCCGTGGGATATTTTTGCATTCTCTAAAAATTCGGCCAAAATGGAGGTTAAGAAAATCTCCTCGTTATTTTAGGACATTACTCGTTTTCGACCCTTTTTTACTAGGAAGGCCATAAAGTGGCCGGTTTGTATTGAATCTTAGCATGTGACAATTCGTTGGATAGGTAAACAACATAACAACGACTTCCATGTGATATTCTTGCATTCTCTAAAAATTAGGCCAAAATGGAGGTTAAGAAAATCTCCTCGTTAATTTAGGACATTACTCGTTTTCGACCCTTTTTTACTAGGAAGGCCATAATGTGGCCGATTTGCATTGAATCTTAGCATGTGACAATTCGTTGGATTGGTAAACAACATAACTACGACTTCCATGGTATATTTTTGCATTCTCTAAAAATTCGGCCAAAATGGAGGTTAAGAAAATCTCCTCGTTAATTTAGGACATTACTCGTTTTCGACCATTTTTTACTAGGAAGGCCATAATGTGGCCGATTTGCATTGAATCTTAGCATGTGACAATTCGTTGGATAGGTAAACAACATAACTACGACTTCCATGGTATATTTTTGCATTCTCTAAAAATTCGGCCAAAATGGAGGTTAAGAAAATCTCCTCGTTAATTTAGGACATTACTCGTTTTCGACCATTTTTTACTAGGAAGGCCATAATGTGGCCGATTTGCATTGAATCTTAGCATGTGACAATTCGTTGGATAGGTAAACAACATAACTACGACTTCCATGGTATATTTTTGCATTCTCTAAAAATTCGGCCAAAATGGAGGTTAAGAAAATCTCCTCGTTAATTTAGGACATTACTCGTTTTCGACCCTTTCTTACTAGGAAGGCCATAATGTGGCCGATTTGCATTGAATCTTAGCATGTGACAATTCGTTGGATAGGTAAACAACATAACTACGACTTCCATGGTATATTTTTGCATTCTCTAAAAATTCGGCCAAAATGGAGGTTAAGAAAATCTCCTCGTTAATTTAGGACATTACTCGTTTTCGACCATTTTTTACTAGGAAGGCCATAATGTGGCCGATTTGCATTGAATCTTAGCATGTGACAATTCTTTGGATAGGTAACCAACATAACTACGACTTCCGTGGGATATTTTTGCATTCTCTAAAAATTCGGCCAAAATGGAGGTTAAGAAAATCTCCTCGTTATTTTAGGACATTACTCGTTTTCGACCCTTTTTTACTAGGAAGGCCATAAAGTGGCCGGTTTGTATTGACTCTTAGCATGTGACAATTCGTTGGATAGGTAAACAACAAAGCTACGATTTCCATGGGATATTTTTACATTCTCTAAATATTCGGCCAAAATGGAGGTTAAGAAAATATCCTCGTTAATTTAGGACATTACTCGTTTTCGACCCTTTTTTACTAGGAAGGCCATAAAGTGGCCGGTTTGTATTGAATCTTAGCATGTGACAATTCGTTGGATAGGTAAACAACATAACAACGACTTCCATGTGATATTCTTGCATTCTCTAAAAATTAGGCCAAAATGGAGGTTAAGAAAATCTCCTCGTTAATTTAGGACATTACTCGTTTTCGACCCTTTTTTACTAGGAAGGCCATAATGTGGCCGATTTGCATTGAATCTTAGCATGTGACAATTCGTTGGATAGGTAAACAACATAACTACGACTTCCATGGTATATTTTTGCATTCTCTAAAAATTCGGCCAAAATGGAGGTTAAGAAAATCTCCTCGTTAATTTAGGACATTACTCGTTTTCGACCATTTTTTACTAGGAAGGCCATAATGTGGCCGATTTGCATTGAATCTTAGCATGTGACAATTCTTTGGATAGGTAACCAACATAACTACGACTTCCGTGGGATATTTTTGCATTCTCTAAAAATTCGGCCAAAATGGAGGTTAAGAAAATCTCCTCGTTATTTTAGGACATTACTCGTTTTCGACCCTTTTTTACTAGGAAGGCCATAAAGTGGCCGGTTTGTATTGAATCTTAGCATGTGACAATTCGTTGGATAGGTAAACAACAAAGCTACGATTTCCATGGGATATTTTTACATTCTCTAAATATTCGGCCAAAATGGAGGTTAAGAAAATATCCTCGTTAATTTAGGACATTACTCGTTTTCGACCCTTTTTTACTAGGAAGGCCATAAAGTGGCCGGTTTGTATTGAATCTTAGCATTTGACAATTCGTTGGATAGGTAAACAACATAACAACGACTTCCATGTGATATTCTTGCATTCTCTAAAAATTAGGCCAAAATGGAGGTTAAGAAAATCTCCTCGTTAATTTAGGACATTACTCGTTTTCGACCCTTTTTTACTAGGAAGGCCATAATGTGGCCGATTTGCATTGAATCTTAGCATGTGACAATTCGTTGGATTGGTAAACAACATAACTACGACTTCCATGGTATATTTTTGCATTCTCTAAAAATTCGGCCAAAATGGAGGTTAAGAAAATCTCCTCGTTAATTTAGGACATTACTCGTTTTCGACCATTTTTTACTAGGAAGGCCATAATGTGGCCGATTTGCATTGAATCTTAGCATGTGACAATTCGTTGGATAGGTAAACAACATAACTACGACTTCCATGGTATATTTTTGCATTCTCTAAAAATTCGGCCAAAATGGAGGTTAAGAAAATCTCCTCGTTAATTTAGGACATTACTCGTTTTCGACCATTTTTTACTAGGAAGGCCATAATGTGGCCGATTTGCATTGAATCTTAGCATGTGACAATTCGTTGGATTGGTAAACAACATAACTACGACTTCCATGGTATATTTTTGCATTCTCTAAAAATTCGGCCAAAATGGAGGTTAAGAAAATCTCCTCGTTAATTTAGGACATTACTCGTTTTCGACCATTTTTTACTAGGAAGGCCATAATGTGGCCGATTTGCATTGAATCTTAGCATGTGACAATTCGTTGGATAGGTAAACAACATAACTACGACTTCCATGGTATATTTTTGCATTCTCTAAAAATTCGGCCAAAATGGAGGTTAAGAAAATCTCCTCGTTAATTTAGGACATTACTCGTTTTCGACCCTTTCTTACTAGGAAGGCCATAATGTGGCCGATTTGCATTGAATCTTAGCATGTGACAATTCGTTGGATAGGTAAACAACATAACTACGACTTCCATGGGATATTTTTGCATTCTCTTAAAATTCGGCCAAAATGGAGGTCAAGAAAATCTTCTCGTTAATTTAGGACATTACTCGTTTTCGACCCTTTTTTACTAGGAAGGCCATAAAGTGGCCGGTTTGTATTGAATCGTAGCATGTGACAATTCGTTGGATAGGTAAACAACATAACAACGACTTCCATGTGATATTTTTGCATTCTCTAAAAATTAGGCCAAAATGGAGGTTAAGAAAATCTCCTCGTTAATTTAGGACATTACTCGTTTTCGACCATTTTTTACTAGGAATGCCATAATGTGGCCGATTTGCATTGAATCTTAGCATGTGACAATTCGTTGGATAGGTAAACAACATAACTACGACTTCCATGGTATATTTTTGCATTCTCTAAAAATTCGGCCAAAATGGAGGTTAAGAAAATCTCCTCGTTAATTTAGGACATTACTCGTTTTCGACCATTTTTTACTAGGAAGGCCATAATGTGGCCGATTTGCATTGAATCTTAGCATGTGACAATTCTTTGGATAGGTAACCAACATAACTACGACTTCCGTGGGATATTTTTGCATTCTCTAAAAATTCGGCCAAAATGGAGGTTAAGAAAATCTCCTCGTTATTTTAGGACATTACTCGTTTTCGACCCTTTTTTACTAGGAAGGCCATAAAGTGGCCGGTTTGTATTGAATCTTAGCATGTGACAATTCGTTGGATAGGTAAACAACAAAGCTACGATTTCCATGGGATATTTTTACATTCTCTAAATGTTCGGCCAAAATGGAGGTTAAGAAAATATCCTCGTTAATTTAGGACATTACTCGTTTTCGACCCTTTTTTACTAGGAAGGCCATAAAGTGGCCGGTTTGTATTGAATCTTACCATGTGACAATTCGTTGGATAGGTAAACAACATAACAACGACTTCCATGTGATATTCTTGCATTCTCTAAAAATTAGGCCAAAATGGAGGTTAAGAAAATCTCCTCGTTAATTTAGGACATTACTCGTTTTCGACCCTTTTTTACTAGGAAGGCCATAATGTGGCCGATTTGCATTGAATCTTAGCATGTGACAATTCGTTGGATAGGTAAACAACATAACTACGACTTCCATGGTATATTTTTGCATTCTCTAAAAATTCGGCCAAAATGGAGGTTAAGAAAATCTCCTCGTTAATTTAGGACATTACTCGTTTTCGACCCTTTCTTACTAGGAAGGCCATAATGTGGCCGATTTGCATTGAATCTTAGCATGTGACAATTCGTTGGATAGGTAAACAACATAACTACGACTTCCATGGGATATTTTTGCATTCTCTTAAAATTCGGCCAAAATGGAGGTCAAGAAAATCTTCTCGTTAATTTAGGACATTACTCGTTTTCGACCCTTTTTTACTAGGAAGGCCATAAAGTGGCCGGTTTGTATTGAATCGTAGCATGTGACAATTCGTTGGATAGGTAAACAACATAACAACGACTTCCATGTGATATTTTTGCATTCTCTAAAAATTAGGCCAAAATGGAGGTTAAGAAAATCTCCTCGTTAATTTAGGACATTACTCGTTTTCGACCATTTTTTACTAGGAATGCCATAATGTGGCCGATTTGCATTGAATCTTAGCATGTGACAATTCGTTGGATAGGTAAACAACATAACTACGACTTCCATGGTATATTTTTGCATTCTCTAAAAATTCGGCCAAAATGGAGGTTAAGAAAATCTCCTCGTTAATTTAGGACATTACTCGTTTTCGACCATTTTTTACTAGGAAGGCCATAATGTGGCCGATTTGCATTGAATCTTAGCATGTGACAATTCTTTGGATAGGTAACCAACATAACTACGACTTCCGTGGGATATTTTTGCATTCTCTAAAAATTCGGCCAAAATGGAGGTTAAGAAAATCTCCTCGTTAATTTAGGACATTACTCGTTTTCGACCATTTTTTACTAGGAAGGCCATAATGTGGCCGATTTGCATTGAATCTTAGCATGTGACAATTCGTTGGATAGGTAAACAACATAACTACGACTTCCATGGGATATTTTTGCATTCTCTTAAAATTCGGCCAAAATGGAGGTCAAGAAAATCTTCTCGTTAATTTAGGACATTACTCGTTTTCGACCCTTTTTTACTAGGATGGCCATAAAGTGGCCGGTTTGTATTGAATCGTAGCATGTGACAATTCGTTGGATAGGTAAACAACATAACAACGACTTCCATGTGATATTTTTGCATTCTCTAAAAATTAGGCCAAAATGGAGGTTAAGAAAATCTCCTCGTTAATTTAGGACATTACTCGTTTTCGACCATTTTTTACTAGGAATGCCATAATGTGGCCGATTTGCATTGAATCTTAGCATGTGACAATTCGTTGGATAGGTAAACAACATAACTACGACTTCCATGGTATATTTTTGCATTCTCTAAAAATTCGGCCAAAATGGAGGTTAAGAAAATCTCCTCGTTAATTTAGGACATTACTCGTTTTCGACCATTTTTTACTAGGAAGGCCATAATGTGGCCGATTTGCATTGAATCTTAGCATGTGACAATTCTTTGGATAGGTAACCAACATAACTACGACTTCCGTGGGATATTTTTGCATTCTCTAAAAATTCGGCCAAAATGGAGGTTAAGAAAATCTCCTCGTTATTTTAGGACATTACTCGTTTTCGACCCTTTTTTACTAGGAAGGCCATAAAGTGGCCGGTTTGTATTGAATCTTAGCATGTGACAATTCGTTGGATAGGTAAACAACAAAGCTACGATTTCCATGGGATATTTTTACATTCTCTAAATGTTCGGCCAAAATGGAGGTTAAGAAAATATCCTCGTTAATTTAGGACATTACTCGTTTTCGACCCTTTTTTACTAGGAAGGCCATAAAGTGGCCGGTTTGTATTGAATCTTACCATGTGACAATTCGTTGGATAGGTAAACAACATAACAACGACTTCCATGTGATATTCTTGCATTCTCTAAAAATTAGGCCAAAATGGAGGTTAAGAAAATCTCCTCGTTAATTTAGGACATTACTCGTTTTCGACCCTTTTTTACTAGGAAGGCCATAATGTGGCCGATTTGCATTGAATCTTAGCATGTGACAATTCGTTGGATAGGTAAACAACATAACTACGACTTCCATGGTATATTTTTGCATTCTCTAAAAATTCGGCCAAAATGGAGGTTAAGAAAATCTCCTCGTTAATTTAGGACATTACTCGTTTTCGACCCTTTCTTACTAGGAAGGCCATAATGTGGCCGATTTGCATTGAATCTTAGCATGTGACAATTCGTTGGATAGGTAAACAACATAACTACGACTTCCATGGGATATTTTTGCATTCTCTTAAAATTCGGCCAAAATGGAGGTCAAGAAAATCTTCTCGTTAATTTAGGACATTACTCGTTTTCGACCCTTTTTTACTAGGAAGGCCATAAAGTGGCCGGTTTGTATTGAATCGTAGCATGTGACAATTCGTTGGATAGGTAAACAACATAACAACGACTTCCATGTGATATTTTTGCATTCTCTAAAAATTAGGCCAAAATGGAGGTTAAGAAAATCTCCTCGTTAATTTAGGACATTACTCGTTTTCGACCATTTTTTACTAGGAATGCCATAATGTGGCCGATTTGCATTGAATCTTAGCATGTGACAATTCGTTGGATAGGTAAACAACATAACTACGACTTCCATGGTATATTTTTGCATTCTCTAAAAATTCGGCCAAAATGGAGGTTAAGAAAATCTCCTCGTTAATTTAGGACATTACTCGTTTTCGACCATTTTTTACTAGGAAGGCCATAATGTGGCCGATTTGCATTGAATCTTAGCATGTGACAATTCTTTGGATAGGTAACCAACATAACTACGACTTCCGTGGGATATTTTTGCATTCTCTAAAAATTCGGCCAAAATGGAGGTTAAGAAAATCTCCTCGTTATTTTAGGACATTACTCGTTTTCGACCCTTTTTTACTAGGAAGGCCATAAAGTGGCCGGTTTGTATTGAATCTTAGCATGTGACAATTCGTTGGATAGGTAAACAACAAAGCTACGATTTCCATGGGATATTTTTACATTCTCTAAATATTCGGCCAAAATGGAGGTTAAGAAAATATCCTCGTTAATTTAGGACATTACTCGTTTTCGACCCTTTTTTACTAGGAAGGCCATAAAGTGGCCGGTTTGTATTGAATCTTAGCATGTGACAATTCGTTGGATAGGTAAACAACATAACAACGACTTCCATGTGATATTCTTGCATTCTCTAAAAATTAGGCCAAAATGGAGGTTAAGAAAATCTCCTCGTTAATTTAGGACATTACTCGTTTTCGACCCTTTTTTACTAGGAAGGCCATAATGTGGCCGATTTGCATTGAATCTTAGCATGTGACAATTCGTTGGATTGGTAAACAACATAACTACGACTTCCATGGTATATTTTTGCATTCTCTAAAAATTCGGCCAAAATGGAGGTTAAGAAAATCTCCTCGTTAATTTAGGACATTACTCGTTTTCGACCATTTTTTACTAGGAAGGCCATAATATGGCCGATTTGCATTGAATCTTAGCATGTGACAATTCGTTGGATAGGTAAACAACATAACTACGACTTCCATGGTATATTTTTGCATTCTCTAAAAATTCGGCCAAAATGGAGGTTAAGAAAATCTCCTCGTTAATTTAGGACATTACTCGTTTTCGACCCTTTCTTACTAGGAAGGCCATAATGTGGCCGATTTGCATTGAATCTTAGCATGTGACAATTCGTTGGATAGGTAAACAACATAACTACGACTTCCATGGTATATTTTTGCATTCTCTAAAAATTCGGCCAAAATGGAGGTTAAGAAAATCTCCTCGTTAATTTAGGACATTACTCGTTTTCGACCATTTTTTACTAGGAAGGCCATAATGTGGCCGATTTGCATTGAATCTTAGCATGTGACAATTCTTTGGATAGGTAACCAACATAACTACGACTTCCGTGGGATATTTTTGCATTCTCTAAAAATTCGGCCAAAATGGAGGTTAAGAAAATCTCCTCGTTATTTTAGGACATTACTCGTTTTCGACCCTTTTTTACTAGGAAGGCCATAAAGTGGCCGGTTTGTATTGACTCTTAGCATGTGACAATTCGTTGGATAGGTAAACAACAAAGCTACGATTTCCATGGGATATTTTTACATTCTCTAAGTATTCGGCCAAAATGGAGGTTAAGAAAATATCCTCGTTAATTTAGGACATTACTCGTTTTCGACCATTTTTTACTAGGAATGCCATAATGTGGCCGATTTGCATTGAATCTTAGCATGTGACAATTCGTTGGATAGGTAAACAACATAACTACGACTTCCATGGTATATTTTTGCATTCTCTAAAAATTCGGCCAAAATGGAGGTTAAGAAAATCTCCTCGTTAATTTAGGACATTACTCGTTTTCGACCATTTTTTACTAGGAAGGCCATAATGTGGCCGATTTGCATTGAATCTTAGCATGTGACAATTCTTTGGATAGGTAACCAACATAACTACGACTTCCGTGGTATATTTTTGCATTCTCTAAAAATTCGGCCAAAATGGAGGTTAAGAAAATCTCCTCGTTAATTTAGGACATTACTCGTTTTCGACCATTTTTTACTAGGAAGGCCATAATGTGGCCGATTTGCATTGAATCTTAGCATGTGACAATTCTTTGGATAGGTAACCAACATAACTACGACTTCCGTGGGATATTTTTGCATTCGCTAAAAATTCGGCCAAAATGGAGGTTAAGAAAATCTCCTCGTTATTTTAGGACATTACTCGTTTTCGACCCTTTTTTACTAGGAAGGCCATAAAGTGGCCGGTTTGTATTGAATCTTAGCATGTGACAATTCGTTGGATAGGTAAACAACATAACAACGACTTCCATGTGATATTCTTGCATTCTCTAAAAATTAGGCCAAAATGGAGGTTAAGAAAATCTCCTCGTTAATTTAGGACATTACTCGTTTTCGACCCTTTTTTACTAGGAAGGCCATAATGTGGCCGATTTGCATTGAATCTTAGCATGTGACAATTCGTTGGATTGGTAAACAACATAACTACGACTTCCATGGTATATTTTTGCATTCTCTAAAAATTCGGCCAAAATGGAGGTTAAGAAAATCTCCTCGTTAATTTAGGACATTACTCGTTTTCGACCATTTTTTACTAGGAAGGCCATAATGTGGCCGATTTGCATTGAATCTTAGCATGTGACAATTCGTTGGATAGGTAAACAACATAACTACGACTTCCATGGTATATTTTTGCATTCTCTAAAAATTCGGCCAAAATGGAGGTTAAGAAAATCTCCTCGTTAATTTAGGACATTACTCGTTTTCGACCATTTTTTACTAGGAAGGCCATAATGTGGCCGATTTGCATTGAATCTTAGCATGTGACAATTCGTTGGATAGGTAAACAACATAACTACGACTTCCATGGTATATTTTTGCATTCTCTAAAAATTCGGCCAAAATGGAGGTTAAGAAAATCTCCTCGTTAATTTAGGACATTACTCGTTTTCGACCCTTTCTTACTAGGAAGGCCATAATGTGGCCGATTTGCATTGAATCTTAGCATGTGACAATTCGTTGGATAGGTAAACAACATAACTACGACTTCCATGGTATATTTTTGCATTCTCTAAAAATTCGGCCAAAATGGAGGTTAAGAAAATCTCCTCGTTAATTTAGGACATTACTCGTTTTCGACCATTTTTTACTAGGAAGGCCATAATGTGGCCGATTTGCATTGAATCTTAGCATGTGACAATTCTTTGGATAGGTAACCAACATAACTACGACTTCCGTGGGATATTTTTGCATTCTCTAAAAATTCGGCCAAAATGGAGGTTAAGAAAATCTCCTCGTTATTTTAGGACATTACTCGTTTTCGACCCTTTTTTACTAGGAAGGCCATAAAGTGGCCGGTTTGTATTGACTCTTAGCATGTGACAATTCGTTGGATAGGTAAACAACAAAGCTACGATTTCCATGGGATATTTTTACATTCTCTAAGTATTCGGCCAAAATGGAGGTTAAGAAAATATCCTCGTTAATTTAGGACATTACTCGTTTTCGACCATTTTTTACTAGGAATGCCATAATGTGGCCGATTTGCATTGAATCTTAGCATGTGACAATTCGTTGGATAGGTAAACAACATAACTACGACTTCCATGGTATATTTTTGCATTCTCTAAAAATTCGGCCAAAATGGAGGTTAAGAAAATCTCCTCGTTAATTTAGGACATTACTCGTTTTCGACCATTTTTTACTAGGAAGGCCATAATGTGGCCGATTTGCATTGAATCTTAGCATGTGACAATTCTTTGGATAGGTAACCAACATAACTACGACTTCCGTGGTATATTTTTGCATTCTCTAAAAATTCGGCCAAAATGGAGGTTAAGAAAATCTCCTCGTTAATTTAGGACATTACTCGTTTTCGACCATTTTTTACTAGGAAGGCCATAATGTGGCCGATTTGCATTGAATCTTAGCATGTGACAATTCTTTGGATAGGTAACCAACATAACTACGACTTCCGTGGGATATTTTTGCATTCTCTAAAAATTCGGCCAAAATGGAGGTTAAGAAAATCTCCTCGTTATTTTAGGACATTACTCGTTTTCGACCCTTTTTTACTAGGAAGGCCATAAAGTGGCCGGTTTGTATTGAATCTTAGCATGTGACAATTCGTTGGATAGGTAAACAACAAAGCTACGATTTCCATGGGATATTTTTACATTCTCTAAATATTCGGCCAAAATGGAGGTTAAGAAAATATCCTCGTTAATTTAGGACATTACTCGTTTTCGACCCTTTTTTACTAGGAAGGCCATAAAGTGGCCGGTTTGTATTGAATCTTAGCATGTGACAATTCGTTGGATAGGTAAACAACATAACAACGACTTCCATGTGATATTCTTGCATTCTCTAAAAATTAGGCCAAAATGGAGGTTAAGAAAATCTCCTCGTTAATTTAGGACATTACTCGTTTTCGACCCTTTTTTACTAGGAAGGCCATAATGTGGCCGATTTGCATTGAATCTTAGCATGTGACAATTCGTTGGATTGGTAAACAACATAACTACGACTTCCATGGTATATTTTTGCATTCTCTAAAAATTCGGCCAAAATGGAGGTTAAGAAAATCTCCTCGTTAATTTAGGACATTACTCGTTTTCGACCATTTTTTACTAGGAAGGCCATAATGTGGCCGATTTGCATTGAATCTTAGCATGTGACAATTCGTTGGATAGGTAAACAACATAACTACGACTTCCATGGTATATTTTTGCATTCTCTAAAAATTCGGCCAAAATGGAGGTTAAGAAAATCTCCTCGTTAATTTAGGACATTACTCGTTTTCGACCCTTTCTTACTAGGAAGGCCATAATGTGGCCGATTTGCATTGAATCTTAGCATGTGACAATTCGTTGGATAGGTAAACAACATAACTACGACTTCCATGGTATATTTTTGCATTCTCTAAAAATTCGGCCAAAATGGAGGTTAAGAAAATCTCCTCGTTAATTTAGGACATTACTCGTTTTCGGCCATTTTTTACTAGGAAGGCCATAATGTGGCCGATTTGCATTGAATCTTAGCATGTGACAATTCTTTGGATAGGTAACCAACATAACTACGACTTCCGTGGGATATTTTTGCATTCTCTAAAAATTCGGCCAAAATGGAGGTTAAGAAAATCTCCTCGTTATTTTAGGACATTACTCGTTTTCGACCCTTTTTTACTAGGAAGGCCATAAAGTGGCCGGTTTGTATTGACTCTTAGCATGTGACAATTCGTTGGATAGGTAAACAACAAAGCTACGATTTCCATGGGATATTTTTACATTCTCTAAATATTCGGCCAAAATGGAGGTTAAGAAAATATCCTCGTTAATTTAGGACATTACTCGTTTTTGACCCTTTTTTACTAGGAAGGCCATAATGAGGCCGATTTGCATTGAATCTTAGCATGTGACAATTCGTTGGATAGGTAAACAACATAACTACGACTTCCATGGTATATTTTTGCATTCTCTAAAAATTCGGCCAAAATGGAGGTTAAGAAAATCTCCTCGTTAATTTAGGACATTACTCGTTTTCGACCCTTTCTTACTAGGAAGGCCATAATGTGGCCGATTTGCATTGAATCTTAGCATGTGACAATTCGTTGGATAGGTAAACAACATAACTACGACTTCCATGGTATATTTTTGCATTCTCTAAAAATTCGGCCAAAATGGAGGTTAAGAAAATCTCCTCGTTAATTTAGGACATTACTCGTTTTCGACCATTTTTTACTAGGAAGGCCATAATGTGGCCGATTTGCATTGAATCTTAGCATGTGACAATTCGTTGGATAGGTAAACAACATAACTACGACTTCCATGGTATATTTTTGCATTCTCTAAAAATTCGGCCAAAATGGAGGTTAAGAAAATCTCCTCGTTAATTTAGGACATTACTCGTTTTCGACCCTTTCTTACTAGGAAGGCCATAATGTGGCCGATTTGCATTGAATCTTAGCATGTGACAATTCGTTGGATAGGTAAACAACATAACTACGACTTCCATGGTATATTTTTGCATTCTCTAAAAATTCGGCCAAAATGGAGGTTAAGAAAATCTCCTCGTTAATTTAGGACATTACTCGTTTTCGACCATTTTTTACTAGGAAGGCCATAATGTGGCCGATTTGCATTGAATCTTAGCATGTGACAATTCTTTGGATAGGTAACCAACATAACTACGACTTCCGTGGGATATTTTTGCATTCTCTAAAAATTCGGCCAAAATGGAGGTTAAGAAAATCTCCTCGTTATTTTAGGACATTACTCGTTTTCGACCCTTTTTAACTAGGAAGGCCATAAAGTGGCCGGTTTGTATTGACTCTTAGCATGTGACAATTCGTTGGATAGGTAAACAACAAAGCTACGATTTCCATGGGATATTTTTACATTCTCTAAATATTCGGCCAAAATGGAGGTTAAGAAAATATCCTCGTTAATTTAGGACATTACTCGTTTTTGACCCTTTTTTACTAGGAAGGCCATAATGAGGCCGATTTGCATTGAATCTTAGCATGTGACAATTCGTTGGATAGGTAAACAACATAACTACGACTTCCATGGTATATTTTTGCATTCTCTAAAAATTCGGCCAAAATGGAGGTTAAGAAAATCTCCTCGTTAATTTAGGACATTACTCGTTTTCGACCCTTTCTTACTAGGAAGGCCATAATGTGGCCGATTTGCATTGAATCTTAGCATGTGACAATTCGTTGGATAGGTAAACAACATAACTACGACTTCCATGGTATATTTTTGCATTCTCTAAAAATTCGGCCAAAATGGAGGTTAAGAAAATCTCCTCGTTAATTTAGGACATTACTCGTTTTCGACCATTTTTTACTAGGAAGGCCATAATGTGGCCGATTTGCATTGAATCTTAGCATGTGACAATTCTTTGGATAGGTAACCAACATAACTACGACTTCCGTGGTATATTTTTGCATTCTCTAAAAATTCGGCCAAAATGGAGGTTAAGAAAATCTCCTCGTTAATTTAGGACATTACTCGTTTTCGACCATTTTTTACTAGGAAGGCCATAATGTGGCCGATTTGCATTGAATCTTAGCATGTGACAATTCTTTGGATAGGTAACCAACATAACTACGACTTCCGTGGGATATTTTTGCATTCTCTAAAAATTCGGCCAAAATGGAGGTTAAGAAAATCTCCTCGTTATTTTAGGACATTACTCGTTTTCGACCCTTTTTTACTAGGAAGGCCATAAAGTGGCCGGTTTGTATTGAATCTTAGCATGTGACAATTCGTTGGATAGGTAAACAACAAAGCTACGATTTCCATGGGATATTTTTACATTCTCTAAATATTCGGCCAAAATGGAGGTTAAGAAAATATCCTCGTTAATTTAGGACATTACTCGTTTTCGACCCTTTTTTACTAGGAAGGCCATAAAGTGGCCGGTTTGTATTGAATCTTAGCATGTGACAATTCGTTGGATAGGTAAACAACATAACAACGACTTCCATGTGATATTCTTGCATTCTCTAAAAATTAGGCCAAAATGGAGGTTAAGAAAATCTCCTCGTTAATTTAGGACATTACTCGTTTTCGACCCTTTTTTACTAGGAAGGCCATAATGTGGCCGATTTGCATTGAATCTTAGCATGTGACAATTCGTTGGATTGGTAAACAACATAACTACGACTTCCATGGTATATTTTTGCATTCTCTAAAAATTCGGCCAAAATGGAGGTTAAGAAAATCTCCTCGTTAATTTAGGACATTACTCGTTTTCGACCATTTTTTACTAGGAAGGCCATAATGTGGCCGATTTGCATTGAATCTTAGCATGTGACAATTCGTTGGATAGGTAAACAACATAACTACGACTTCCATGGTATATTTTTGCATTCTCTAAAAATTCGGCCAAAATGGAGGTTAAGAAAATCTCCTCGTTAATTTAGGACATTACTCGTTTTCGACCCTTTCTTACTAGGAAGGCCATAATGTGGCCGATTGGCATTGAATCTTAGCATGTGACAATTCGTTGGATAGGTAAACAACATAACTACGACTTCCATGGTATATTTTTGCATTCTCTAAAAATTCGGCCAAAATGGAGGTTAAGAAAATCTCCTCGTTAATTTAGGACATTACTCGTTTTCGACCATTTTTTACTAGGAAGGCCATAATGTGGCCGATTTGCATTGAATCTTAGCATGTGACAATTCTTTGGATAGGTAACCAACATAACTACGACTTCCGTGGGATATTTTTGCATTCTCTAAAAATTCGGCCAAAATGGAGGTTAAGAAAATCTCCTCGTTATTTTAGGACATTACTCGTTTTCGACCCTTTTTTACTAGGAAGGCCATAAAGTGGCCGGTTTGTATTGACTCTTAGCATGTGACAATTCGTTGGATAGGTAAACAACAAAGCTACGATTTCCATGGGATATTTTTACATTCTCTAAATATTCGGCCAAAATGGAGGTTAAGAAAATATCCTCGTTAATTTAGGACATTACTCGTTTTTGACCCTTTTTTACTAGGAAGGCCATAATGTGGCCGATTTGCATTGAATCTTAGCATGTGACAATTCGTTGGATAGGTAAACAACATAACTAAGACTTCCGTGGGATATTTTTGCATTCTCTTAAAATTCGGCCAAAATGGAGGTCAAGAAAATCTCCTCGTTAATTTAGGACATTACTCGTTTTCGACCCTTTTTTACTAGGAAGGCCATAAAGTGGCCGGTTTGTGTTGAATCTTAGCATGTGACAATTCGTTGGATAGGTAAACAACATAACAACGACTTCCATGTGATATTTTTGCATTCTCTAAAAATTAGGCCAAAATGGAGGTTAAGAAAATCTCCTCGTTAATTTAGGACATTACTCGTTTTCGACCCTTTTTTACTAGGAAGGCCATAATGTGGCCGATTTGCATTGAATCTTAGCATGTGACAATTCGTTGGATTGGTAAACAACATAACTACGACTTCCATGGTATATTTTTGCATTCTCTAAAAATTCGGCCAAAATGAAGGTTAAGAAAATCTCCTCGTTAATTTAGGACATTACTCGTTTTCGACCCTTTTTTACTAGGAAGGCCATAATGTGGCCGATTTGCATTGAATCTTAGCCTTTGACAATTTGTTGGATAGGTAAACAACATAACTACGACTTCCATGGGATATTTTTGCATTCTCTTAAAATTCGGCCAAAATGGAGGTCAAGAAAATCTTCTCGTTAATTTAGGACATTACTCGTTTTCGACCCTTTTTTACTAGGAAGGCCATAAAGTGGCCGGTTTGTATTGAATCGTAGCATGTGACAATTCGTTGGATAGGTAAACAACATAACAACGACTTCCATGTGATATTTTTGCATTCTCTAAAAATTAGGCCAATATGGAGGTTAAGAAAATCTCCTCGTTAATTTAGGACATTACTCGTTTTCGACCATTTTTTACTAGGAAGGCCATAATGTGGCGGATTTGCATTGAATCTTAGCATGTGACAATTCGTTGGATAGGTAAACAACATAACTACGACTTCCATGGTATATTTTTGCATTCTCTAAAAATTCGGCCAAAATGGAGGTTAAGAAAATCTCCTCGTTAATTTAGGACATTACTCGTTTTCGACCATTTTTTACTAGGAAGGCCATAATGTGGCCGATTTGCATTGAATCTTAGCATGTGACAATTCGTTGAATAGGTAAACAACATAACTACGACTTCCATGGTATATTTTTTCATTCTCTAAAAATTCGGCCAAAATGGAGGTTAAGAAAATCTCCTCGTTAATTTAGGACATTACTCGTTTTCGACCCTTTTTTACTAGGAAGGCCATAATGTGGCCGATTTGCATTGAATCTTAGCATGTGACAATTCGTTGGATAGGTAAACAACATAACTACGACTTCCATGGGATATTTTTGCATTCTCTTAAAATACGGCCAAAATGGAGGTCAAGAAAATCTTCTCGTTAATTTAGGACATTACTCGTTTTCGACCCTTTTTTACTAGGAAGGCCATAAAGTGGCCGGTTTGTATTGAATCGTAGCATGTGACAATTCGTTGGATAGGTAAACAACATAACAACGACTTCCATGTGATATTTTTTCATTCTCTAAAAATTAGGCCAAAATGGAGGTTAAGAAAATCTCCTCGTTAATTTAGGACATTACTCGTTTTCGACCATTTTTTACTAGGAAGGCCATAATGTGGCCGATTTGCATTGAATCTTAGCATGTGACAATTCGTTGGATAGGTAAACAACATAACTACGACTTCCATGGTATATTTTTGCATTCTCTAAAAATTCGGCCAAAATGGAGGTTAAGAAAATCTCCTCGTTAATTTAGGACATTACTCGTTTTCGACCATTTTTTACTAGGAAGGCCATAATGTGGCCGATTTGCATTGAATCTTAGCATGTGACAATTCTTTGGATAGGTAACCAACATAACTACGACTTCCGTGGGATATTTTTGCATTCTCTAAAAATTCGGCCAAAATGGAGGTTAAGAAAATCTCCTCGTTATTTTAGGACATTACTCGTTTTCGACCCTTTTTTACTAGGAAGGCCATAAAGTGGCCGGTTTGTATTGACTCTTAGCATGTGACAATTCGTTGGATAGGTAAACAACAAAGCTACGATTTCCATGGGATATTTTTACATTCTCTAAATATTCGGCCAAAATGGAGGTTAAGAAAATATCCTCGTTAATTTAGGACATTACTCGTTTTTGACCCTTTTTTACTAGGAAGGCCATAATGTGGCCGATTTGCATTGAATCTTAGCATGTGACAATTCGTTGGATAGGTAAACAACATAACTACGACTTCCGTGGGATATTTTTGCATTCTCTTAAAATTCGGCCAAAATGGAGGTCAAGAAAATCTCCTCGTTAATTTAGGACATTACTCGTTTTCGACCCTTTTTTACTAGGAAGGCCATAAAGTGGCCGGTTTGTGTTGAATCTTAGCATGTGACAATTCGTTGGATAGGTAAACAACATAACAACGACTTCCATGTGATATTTTTGCATTCTCTAAAAATTAGGCCAAAATGGAGGTTAAGAAAATCTCCTCGTTAATTTAGGACATTACTCGTTTTCGACCCTTTTTTACTAGGAAGGCCATAATGTGGCCGATTTGCATTGAATCTTAGCATGTGACAATTCGTTGGATTGGTAAACAACATAACTACGACTTCCATGGTATATTTTTGCATTCTCTAAAAATTCGGCCAAAATGAAGGTTAAGAAAATCTCCTCGTTAATTTAGGACATTACTCGTTTTCGACCCTTTTTTACTAGGAAGGCCATAATGTGGCCGATTTGCATTGAATCTTAGCCTTTGACAATTTGTTGGATAGGTAAACAACATAACTACGACTTCCATGGGATATTTTTGCATTCTCTTAAAATTCGGCCAAAATGGAGGTCAAGAAAATCTTCTCGTTAATTTAGGACATTACTCGTTTTCGACCCTTTTTTACTAGGAAGGCCATAAAGTGGCCGGTTTGTATTGAATCGTAGCATGTGACAATTCGTTGGATAGGTAAACAACATAACAACGACTTCCATGTGATATTTTTGCATTCTCTAAAAATTAGGCCAATATGGAGGTTAAGAAAATCTCCTCGTTAATTTAGGACACTACTCGTTTTCGACCATTTTTTACTAGGAAGGCCATAATGTGGCGGATTTGCATTGAATCTTAGCATGTGACAATTCGTTGGATAGGTAAACAACATAACTACGACTTCCATGGTATATTTTTGCATTCTCTAAAAATTCGGCCAAAATGGAGGTTAAGAAAATCTCCTCGTTAATTTAGGACATTACTCGTTTTCGACCATTTTTTACTAGGAAGGCCATAATGTGGCCGATTTGCATTGAATCTTAGCATGTGACAATTCGTTGAATAGGTAAACAACATAACTACGACTTCCATGGTATATTTTTTCATTCTCTAAAAATTCGGCCAAAATGGAGGTTAAGAAAATCTCCTCGTTAATTTAGGACATTACTCGTTTTCGACCCTTTTTTACTAGGAAGGCCATAATGTGGCCGATTTGCATTGAATCTTAGCATGTGACAATTCGTTGGATAGGTAAACAACATAACTACGACTTCCATGGGATATTTTTGCATTCTCTTAAAATACGGCCAAAATGGAGGTCAAGAAAATCTTCTCGTTAATTTAGGACATTACTCGTTTTCGACCCTTTTTTACTAGGAAGGCCATAAAGTGGCCGGTTTGTATTGAATCGTAGCATGTGACAATTCGTTGGATAGGTAAACAACATAACAACGACTTCCATGTGATATTTTTTCATTCTCTAAAAATTAGGCCAAAATGGAGGTTAAGAAAATCTCCTCGTTAATTTAGGACATTACTCGTTTTCGACCATTTTTTACTAGGAAGGCCATAATGTGGCCGATTTGCATTGAATCTTAGCATGTGACAATTCGTTGGATAGGTAAACAACATAACTACGACTTCCATGGTATATTTTTGCATTCTCTAAAAATTCGGCCAAAATGGAGGTTAAGAAAATCTCCTCGTTAATTTAGGACATTACTCGTTTTCGACCATTTTTTACTAGGAAGGCCATAATGTGGCCGATTTGCATTGAATCTTAGCATGTGACAATTCGTTGGATAGGTAAACAACATAACTACGACTTCCATGGGATATTTTTGCATTCTCTTAAAATTCGGCCAAAATGGAGGTCAAGAAAATCTTCTCGTTAATTTAGGACATTACTCGTTTTCGACCCTTTTTTACTAGGAAGGCCATAAAGTGGCCGGTTTGTATTGAATCGTAGCATGTGACAATTCGGTGGATAGGTAAACAACATAACAACGACTTCCATGTGATATTTTTGCATTCTCTAAAAATTAGGCCAAAATGGAGGTTAAGAAAATCTCCTCGTTAATTTAGGACATTAGTCGTTTTCGACCATTTTTTACTAGGAAGGCCATAATGTGGCCGATTTGCATTGAATCTTAGCATGTGACAATTCGTTGGATAGGTAAACAACATAACTACGACTTCCATGGTATATTTTTGCATTCTCTAAAAATTCGGCCAAAATGGAGGTTAAGAAAATCTCCTCGTTAATTTAGGACATTACTCGTTTTCGACCATTTTTTACTAGGAAGGCCATAATGTGGCCGATTTGCATTGAATCTTAGCATGTGACAATTCGTTGAATAGGTAAACAACATAACTACGACTTCCATGGTATATTTTTGCATTCTCTAAAAATTCGGCCAAAATGGAGGTTAAGAAAATCTCCTCGTTAATTTAGGACATTACTCGTTTTCGACCCTTTTTTACTAGGAAGGCCATAATGTGGCCGATTTGCATTGAATCTTAGCATGTGACAATTCGTTGGATAGGTAAACAACATAACTACGACTTCCATGGGATATTTTTGCATTCTCTTAAAATTCGGCCAAAATGGAGGTCAAGAAAATCTTCTCGTTAATTTAGGACATTACTCGTTTTCGACCCTTTTTTACTAGGAAGGCCATAAAGTGGCCGGTTTGTATTAAATCGTAGCATGTGACAATTCGTTGGATAGGTAAACAACATAACAACGACTTCCATGTGATATTTTTGCATTCTCTAAAAATTAGGCCAAAATGGAGGTTAAGAAAATCTCCTCGTTAATTTAGGACATTACTAGTTTTCGACCATTTTTTACTAGGAATGCCATAATGTGGCCGATTTGCATTGAATCTTAGCATGTGACAATTCGTTGGATAGGTAAACAACATAACTACGACTTCCATGGTATATTTTTGCATTCTCTAAAAATTCGGCCAAAATGGAGGTTAAGAAAATCTCCTCGTTAATTTATGACATTACTCGTTTTCGACCATTTTTTACTAGGAAGGCCATAATGTGGCCGATTTGCATTGAATCTTAGCATGTGACAATTCGTTGGATAGGTAAACAACATAACTACGACTTCCATGGGATATTTTTGCATTCTCTAAAAATTCGGCCAAAATGGAGGTCAAGAAAATCTTCTCGTTAATTTAGGACATTACTCGTTTTCGACCCTTTTTTACTAGGAAGGCCATAAAGTGGCCGGTTTGTATTGAATCGTAGCATGTGACAATTCGGTGGATAGGTAAACAACATAACAACGACTTCCATGTGATATTTTTGCATTCTCTAAAAATTAGGCCAAAATGGAGGTTAAGAAAATCTCCTCGTTAATTTAGGACATTACTCGTTTTCGACCATTTTTTACTAGGAAGGCCATAATGTGGCCGATTTGCATTGAATCTTAGCATGTGACAATTCGTTGGATAGGTAAACAACATAACTACGACTTCCATGGTATATTTTTGCATTCTCTAAAAATTCGGCCAAAATGGAGGTTAAGAAAATCTCCTCGTTAATTTAGGACATTACTCGTTTTCGACCATTTTTTACTAGGAAGGCCATAATGTGGCCGATTTGCATTGAATCTTAGCATGTGACAATTCTTTGGATAGGTAACCAACATAACTACGACTTCCGTGGGATATTTTTGCATTCTCTAAAAATTCGGCCAAAATGGAGGTTAAGAAAATCTCCTCGTTATTTTAGGACATTACTCGTTTTCGACCCTTTTTTACTAGGAAGGCCATAAAGTGGCCGGTTTGTATTGAATCTTAGCATGTGACAATTCGTTGGATAGGTAAACAACAAAGCTACGATTTCCATGGGATATTTTTACATTCTCTAAATATTCGGCCAAAATGGAGGTTAAGAAAATATCCTCGTTAATTTAGGACATTACTCGTTTTCGACCCTTTTTTACTAGGAAGGCCATAAAGTGGCCGGTTTGTATTGAATCTTAGCATGTGACAATTCGTTGGATAGGTAAACAACATAACAACGACTTCCATGTGATATTCTTGCATTCTCTAAAAATTAGGCCAAAATGGAGGTTAAGAAAATCTCCTCGTTAATTTAGGACATTACTCGTTTTCGACCCTTTTTTACTAGGAAGGCCATAATGTGGCCGATTTGCATTGAATCTTAGCATGTGACAATTCGTTGGATTGGTAAACAACATAACTACGACTTCCATGGTATATTTTTGCATTCTCTAAAAATTCGGCCAAAATGGAGGTTAAGAAAATCTCCTCGTTAATTTAGGACATTACTCGTTTTCGACCATTTTTTACTAGGAAGGCCATAATGTGGCCGATTTGCATTGAATCTTAGCATGTGACAATTCGTTGGATAGGTAAACAACATAACTACGACTTCCATGGTATATTTTTGCATTCTCTAAAAATTCGGCTAAAATGGAGGTTAAGAAAATCTCCTCGTTAATTTAGGACATTACTCGTTTTCGACCCTTTCTTACTAGGAAGGCCATAATGTGGCCGATTTGCATTGAATCGTAGCATGTGACAATTCGTTGGATAGGTAAACAACATAACTACGACTTCCATGGTATATTTTTGCATTCTCTAAAAATTCGGCCAAAATGGAGGTTAAGAAAATCTCCTCGTTAATTTAGGACATTACTCGTTTTCGACCATTTTTTACTAGGAAGGCCATAATGTGGCCGATTTGCATTGAATCTTAGCATGTGACAATTCTTTGGATAGGTAACCAACATAACTACGACTTCCGTGGGATATTTTTGCATTCTCTAAAAATTCGGCCAAAATGGAGGTTAAGAAAATCTCCTCGTTATTTTAGGACATTACTCGTTTTCGACCCTTTTTTACTAGGAAGGCCATAAAGTGGCCGGTTTGTATTGACTCTTAGCATGTGACAATTCGTTGGATAGGTAAACAACAAAGCTACGATTTCCATGGGATATTTTTACATTCTCTAAATATTCGGCCAAAATGGAGGTTAAGAAAATATCCTCGTTAATTTAGGACATTACTCGTTTTTGACCCTTTTTTACTAGGAAGGCCATAATGTGGCCGATTTGCATTGAATCTTAGCATGTGACAATTCGTTGGATAGGTAAACAACATAACTACGACTTCCGTGGGATATTTTTGCATTCTCTTAAAATTCGGCCAAAATGGAGGTCAAGAAAATCTCCTCGTTAATTTAGGACATTACTCGTTTTCGACCCTTTTTTACTAGGAAGGCCATAAAGTGGCCGGTTTGTGTTGAATCTTAGCATGTGACAATTCGTTGGATAGGTAAACAACATAACAACGACTTCCATGTGATATTTTTGCATTCTCTAAAAATTAGGCCAAAATGGAGGTTAAGAAAATCTCCTCGTTAATTTAGGACATTACTCGTTTTCGACCCTTTTTTACTAGGAAGGCCATAATGTGGCCGATTTGCATTGAATCTTAGCATGTGACAATTCGTTGGATTGGTAAACAACATAACTGCGACTTCCATGGTATATTTTTGCATTCTCTAAAAATTCGGCCAAAATGAAGGTTAAGAAAATCTCCTCGTTAATTTAGGACATTACTCGTTTTCGACCCTTTTTTACTAGGAAGGCCATAATGTGGCCGATTTGCATTGAATCTTAGCCTGTGACAATTTGTTGGATAGGTAAACAACATAACTACGACTTCCATGGGATATTTTTGCATTCTCTTAAAATTCGGCCAAAATGGAGGTCAAGAAAATCTTCTCGTTAATTTAGGACATTACTCGTTTTCGACCCTTTTTTACTAGGAAGGCCATAAAGTGGCCGGTTTGTATTGAATCGTAGCATGTGACAATTCGTTGGATAGGTAAACAACATAACAACGACTTCCATGTGATATTTTTGCATTCTCTAAAAATTAGGCCAATATGGAGGTTAAGAAAATCTCCTCGTTAATTTAGGACATTACTCGTTTTCGACCATTTTTTACTAGGAAGGCCATAATGTGGCGGATTTGCATTGAATCTTAGCATGTGACAATTCGTTGGATAGGTAAACAACATAACTACGACTTCCATGGTATATTTTTGCATTCTCTAAAAATTCGGCCAAAATGGAGGTTAAGAAAATCTCCTCGTTAATTTAGGACATTACTCGTTTTCGACCATTTTTTACTAGGAAGGCCATAATGTGGCCGATTTGCATTGAATCTTAGCATGTGACAATTCGTTGAATAGGTAAACAACATAACTACGACTTCCATGGTATATTTTTTCATTCTCTAAAAATTCGGCCAAAATGGAGGTTAAGAAAATCTCCTCGTTAATTTAGGACATTACTCGTTTTCGACCCTTTTTTACTAGGAAGGCCATAATGTGGCCGATTTGCATTGAATCTTAGCATGTGACAATTCGTTGGATAGGTAAACAACATAACTACGACTTCCATGGGATATTTTTGCATTCTCTTAAAATACGGCCAAAATGGAGGTCAAGAAAATCTTCTCGTTAATTTAGGACATTACTCGTTTTCGACCCTTTTTTACTAGGAAGGCCATAAAGTGGCCGGTTTGTATTGAATCGTAGCATGTGACAATTCGTTGGATAGGTAAACAACATAACAACGACTTCCATGTGATATTTTTTCATTCTCTAAAAATTAGGCCAAAATGGAGGTTAAGAAAATCTCCTCGTTAATTTAGGACATTACTCGTTTTCGACCATTTTTTACTAGGAAGGCCATAATGTGGCCGATTTGCATTGAATCTTAGCATGTGACAATTCGTTGGATAGGTAAACAACATAACTACAACTTCCATGGTATATTTTTGCATTCTCTAAAAATTCGGCCAAAATGGAGGTTAAGAAAATCTCCTCGTTAATTTAGGACATTACTCGTTTTCGACCATTTTTTACTAGGAAGGCCATAATGTGGCCGATTTGCATTGAATCTTAGCATGTGACAATTCGTTGGATTGGTAAACAACATAACTGCGACTTCCATGGTATATTTTTGCATTCTCTTAAAATTCGGCCAAAATGAAGGTTAAGAAAATCTCCTCGTTAATTTAGGACATTACTCGTTTTCGACCCTTTTTTACTAGGAAGGCCATAATGTGGCCGATTTGCATTGAATCTTAGCCTGTGACAATTTGTTGGATAGGTAAACAACATAACTACGACTTCCATGGGATATTTTTGCATTCTCTTAAAATTCGGCCAAAATGGAGGTCAAGAAAATCTTCTCGTTAATTTAGGACATTACTCGTTTTCGACCCTTTTTTACTAGGAAGGCCATAAAGTGGCCGGTTTGTATTGAATCGTAGCATGTGACAATTCGTTGGATAGGTAAACAACATAACAACGACTTCCATGTGATATTTTTGCATTCTCTAAAAATTAGGCCAATATGGAGGTTAAGAAAATCTCCTCGTTAATTTAGGACATTACTCGTTTTCGACCATTTTTTACTAGGAAGGCCATAATGTGGCGGATTTGCATTGAATCTTAGCATGTGACAATTCGTTGGATAGGTAAACAACATAACTACGACTTCCATGGTATATTTTTGCATTCTCTAAAAATTCGGCCAAAATGGAGGTTAAGAAAATCTCCTCGTTAATTTAGGACATTACTCGTTTTCGACCATTTTTTACTAGGAAGGCCATAATGTGGCCGATTTGCATTGAATCTTAGCATGTGACAATTCGTTGAATAGGTAAACAACATAACTACGACTTCCATGGTATATTTTTTCATTCTCTAAAAATTCGGCCAAAATGGAGGTTAAGAAAATCTCCTCGTTAATTTAGGACATTACTCGTTTTCGACCCTTTTTTACTAGGAAGGCCATAATGTGGCCGATTTGCATTGAATCTTAGCATGTGACAATTCGTTGGATAGGTAAACAACATAACTACGACTTCCATGGGATATTTTTGCATTCTCTTAAAATACGGCCAAAATGGAGGTCAAGAAAATCTTCTCGTTAATTTAGGACATTACTCGTTTTCGACCCTTTTTTACTAGGAAGGCCATAAAGTGGCCGGTTTGTATTGAATCGTAGCATGTGACAATTCGTTGGATAGGTAAACAACATAACAACGACTTCCATGTGATATTTTTTCATTCTCTAAAAATTAGGCCAAAATGGAGGTTAAGAAAATCTCCTCGTTAATTTAGGACATTACTCGTTTTCGACCATTTTTTACTAGGAAGGCCATAATGTGGCCGATTTGCATTGAATCTTAGCATGTGACAATTCGTTGGATAGGTAAACAACATAACTACAACTTCCATGGTATATTTTTGCATTCTCTAAAAATTCGGCCAAAATGGAGGTTAAGAAAATCTCCTCGTTAATTTAGGACATTACTCGTTTTCGACCATTTTTTACTAGGAAGGCCATAATGTGGCCGATTTGCATTGAATCTTAGCATGTGACAATTCGTTGGATTGGTAAACAACATAACTGCGACTTCCATGGTATATTTTTGCATTCTCTTAAAATTCGGCCAAAATGAAGGTTAAGAAAATCTCCTCGTTAATTTAGGACATTACTCGTTTTCGACCCTTTTTTACTAGGAAGGCCATAATGTGGCCGATTTGCATTGAATCTTAGCCTGTGACAATTTGTTGGATAGGTAAACAACATAACTACGACTTCCATGGGATATTTTTGCATTCTCTTAAAATTCGGCCAAAATGGAGGTCAAGAAAATCTTCTCGTTAATTTAGGACATTACTCGTTTTCGACCCTTTTTTACTAGGAAGGCCATAAAGTGGCCGGTTTGTATTGAATCGTAGCATGTGACAATTCGTTGGATAGGTAAACAACATAACAACGACTTCCATGTGATATTTTTGCATTCTCTAAAAATTAGGCCAATATGGAGGTTAAGAAAATCTCCTCGTTAATTTAGGACATTACTCGTTTTCGACCATTTTTTACTAGGAAGGCCATAATGTGGCGGATTTGCATTGAATCTTAGCATGTGACAATTCGTTGGATAGGTAAACAACATAACTACGACTTCCATGGTATATTTTTGCATTCTCTAAAAATTCGGCCAAAATGGAGGTTAAGAAAATCTCCTCGTTAATTTAGGACATTACTCGTTTTCGACCATTTTTTACTAGGAAGGCCATAATGTGGCCGATTTGCATTGAATCTTAGCATGTGACAATTCGTTGAATAGGTAAACAACATAACTACGACTTCCATGGTATATTTTTTCATTCTCTAAAAATTCGGCCAAAATGGAGGTTAAGAAAATCTCCTCGTTAATTTAGGACATTACTCGTTTTCGACCCTTTTTTACTAGGAAGGCCATAATGTGGCCGATTTGCATTGAATCTTAGCATGTGACAATTCGTTGGATAGGTAAACAACATAACTACGACTTCCATGGGATATTTTTGCATTCTCTTAAAATACGGCCAAAATGGAGGTCAAGAAAATCTTCTCGTTAATTTAGGACATTACTCGTTTTCGACCCTTTTTTACTAGGAAGGCCATAAAGTGGCCGGTTTGTATTGAATCGTAGCATGTGACAATTCGTTGGATAGGTAAACAACATAACAACGACTTCCATGTGATATTTTTTCATTCTCTAAAAATTAGGCCAAAATGGAGGTTAAGAAAATCTCCTCGTTAATTTAGGACATTACTCGTTTTCGACCATTTTTTACTAGGAAGGCCATAATGTGGCCGATTTGCATTGAATCTTAGCATGTGACAATTCGTTGGATAGGTAAACAACATAACTACAACTTCCATGGTATATTTTTGCATTCTCTAAAAATTCGGCCAAAATGGAGGTTAAGAAAATCTCCTCGTTAATTTAGGACATTACTCGTTTTCGACCATTTTTTACTAGGAAGGCCATAATGTGGCCGATTTGCATTGAATCTTAGCATGTGACAATTCGTTGGATAGGTAAACAACATAACTACGACTTCCATGGGATATTTTTGCATTCTCTTAAAATTCGGCCAAAATGGAGGTTAAGAAAATCTCCTCGTTAATTTAGGACATTACTCGTTTTCGACCATTTTTTACTAGGAAGGCCATAATGTGGCCGATTTGCATTGAATCTTAGCATGTGACAATTCGTTGAATAGGTAAACAACATAACTACGACTTCCATGGTATATTTTTTCATTCTCTAAAAATTCGGCCAAAATGGAGGTTAAGAAAATCTCCTCGTTAATTTAGGACATTACTCGTTTTCGACCCTTTTTTACTAGGAAGGCCATAATGTGGCCGATTTGCATTGAATCTTAGCATGTGACAATTCGTTGGATAGGTAAACAACATAACTACGACTTCCATGGGATATTTTTGCATTCTCTTAAAATACGGCCAAAATGGAGGTCAAGAAAATCTTCTCGTTAATTTAGGACATTACTCGTTTTCGACCCTTTTTTACTAGGAAGGCCATAAAGTGGCCGGTTTGTATTGAATCGTAGCATGTGACAATTCGTTGGATAGGTAAACAACATAACAACGACTTCCATGTGATATTTTTTCATTCTCTAAAAATTAGGCCAAAATGGAGGTTAAGAAAATCTCCTCGTTAATTTAGGACATTACTCGTTTTCGACCATTTTTTACTAGGAAGGCCATAATGTGGCCGATTTGCATTGAATCGTAGCATGTGACAATTCGGTGGATAGGTAAACAACATAACAACGACTTCCATGTGATATTTTTGCATTCTCTAAAAATTAGGCCAAAATGGAGGTTAAGAAAATCTCCTCGTTAATTTAGGACATTACTCGTTTTCGACCATTTTTTACTAGGAAGGCCATAATGTGGCCGATTTGCATTGAATCTTAGCATGTGACAATTCGTTGGATAGGTAAACAACATAACTACGACTTCCATGGTATATTTTTGCATTCTCTAAAAATTCGGCCAAAATGGAGGTTAAGAAAATCTCCTCGTTAATTTAGGACATTACTCGTTTTCGACCATTTTTTACTAGGAAGGCCATAATGTGGCCGATTTGCATTGAATCTTAGCATGTGACAATTCGTTGAATAGGTAAACAACATAACTACGACTTCCATGGTATATTTTTGCATTCTCTAAAAATTCGGCCAAAATGGAGGTTAAGAAAATCTCCTCGTTAATTTAGGACATTACTCGTTTTCGACCATTTTTTACTAGGAAGGCCATAATGTGGCCGATTTGCATTGAATCTTAGCATGTGACAATTCGTTGGATAGGTAAACAACATAACTACGACTTCCATGGTATATTTTTGCATTCTCTAAAAATTCGGCCAAAATGGAGGTTAAGAAAATCTCCTCGTTAATTTAGGACATTACTCGTTTTCGACCATTTTTTACTAGGAAGGCCATAATGTGGCCGATTTGCATTGAATCTTAGCATGTGACAATTTGTTGAATAGGTAAACAACATAACTACGACTTCCATGGTATATTTTTACATTCTCTAAAAATTCGGCCAAAATGGAGGTTAAGAAAATCTCCTCGTTAATTTAGGACATTACTCGTTTTCGACCCTTTTTTACTAAGAAGGCCATAATGTGGCCGATTTGCATTGAATCTTAGCATGTGACAATTCGTTGGATAGGTAAACAACATAACTACGACTTCCATGGGATATTTTTGCATTCTCTTAAAATTCGGCCAAAATGGAGGTCAAGAAAATCTTCTCGTTAATTTAGGACATTACTCGTTTTCGACCCTTTTTTACTAGGAAGGCCATAAAGTGGCCGGTTTGTATTAAATTGTAGCATGTGACAATTCGTTGGATAGGTAAACAACATAACAACGACTTCCATGTGATATTTTTGCATTCTCTAAAAATTAGGCCAAAATGGAGGTTAAGAAAATCTCCTCGTTAATTTAGGACATTACTAGTTTTCGACCATTTTTTACTAGGAATGCCATAATGTGGCCGATTTGCATTGAATCTTAGCATGTGACAATTCGTTGGATAGGTAAACAACATAACTACGACTTCCATGGTATATTTTTGCATTCTCTAAAAATTCGGCCAAAATGGAGGTTAAGAAAATCTCCTCGTTAATTTATGACATTACTCGTCTTCGACCATTTTTTACTAGGAAGGCCATAATGTGGCCGATTTTCATTGAATCTTAGCATGTGACAATTCGGTGGATAGGTAAACAACATAACTACGACTTCCATGGGATATTTTTGCATTCTCTAAAAATTCGGCCAAAATGGAGGTCAAGAAAATCTTCTCGTTAATTTAGGACATTACTCGTTTTCGACCCTTTTTTACTAGGAAGGCCATAAAGTGGCCGGTTTGTATTGAATCGTAGCATGTGACAATTCGGTGGATAGGTAAACAACAAAACAACGACTTCCATGTGATATTTTTGCATTCTCTAAAAATTAGGCCAAAATGGAGGTTAAGAAAATCTCCTCGTTAATTTAGGACATTACTCGTTTTCGACCATTTTTTACTAGGAAGGCCATAATGTGGCCGATTTGCATTGAATCTTAGCATGTGACAATTCGTTGGATAGGTAAACAACATAACTACGACTTCCATGGTATATTTTTGCATTCTCTAAAAATTCGGCCAAAATGGAGGTTAAGAAAATCTCCTCGTTAATTTAGGACATTACTCGTTTTCGACCATTTTTTACTTGGAAGGCCATAATGTGGCCGATTTGCATTGAATCTTAGCATGTGACAATTCGTTGAATAGGTAAACAACATAACTACGACTTCCATGGTATATTTTTGCATTCTCTAAAAATTCGGACAAAATGGAGGTTAAGAAAATCTCCTCGTTAATTTAGGACATTACTCGTTTTCGACCCTTTTTTACTAGGAAGGCCATAATGTGGCCGATTGGCATTGAATCTTAGCATGTGACAATTCGTTGGATAGGTAAACAACATAACTACGACTTCCTTGGGATATTTTTGCATTCTCTTAAAATTCGGCCAAAATGGAGGTCAAGAAAATCTTCTCGTTAATTTAGGACATTACTCGTTTTCGACCGTTTTTTACTAGGAAGGCCATAAAGTGGCCGGTTTGTATTAAATCGTAGCATGTGACAATTCGTTGGATAGGTAAACAACATAACAACGACTTCCATGTGATATTTTTGCATTCTCTAAAAATTAGGCCAAAATGGAGGTTAAGAAAATCTCCTCGTTAATTTAGGACATTACTAGTTTTCGACCATTTTTTACTAGGAACGCCATAATGTGGCCGATTTGCATTGAATCTTAGCATGTGACAATTTGTTGGATAGGTAAACAACATAACTACGACTTCCATGGTATATTTTTGCATTCTCTAAAAATTCGGCCAAAATGGAGGTTAAGAAAATCTCCTCGTTAATTTATGACATTACTCGTTTTCGACCATTTTTTACTAGGAAGGCCATAATGTGGCCGATTTGCATTGAATCTTAGCATGTGACAATTCATTGGATAGGTAAACAACATAACTACGACTTCCATGGGATATTTTTGCATTCTCTAAAAATTCGGCCAAAATGGAGGTCAAGAAAATCTTCTCGTTAATTTAGGACATTACTCGTTTTCGACCCTTTTTTACTAGGAAGGCCATAAAGTGGCCGGTTTGTATTGAATCGTAGCATGTGACAATTCGTTGGATAGGTAAACAACATAACAACGACTTCCATGTGATATTTTTGCATTCTCTAAAAATTAGGCCAAAATGGAGGTTAAGAAAATCTCCTCGTTAATTTAGGACATTACTCGTTTTCGACCATTTTTTACTAGAAAGGCCATAATGTGGCCGATTTGCATTGAATCTTAGCATGTGACAATTCGTTGGATAGGTAAACAACATAACTACGACTTCCATGGTATATTTTTGCATTCTCTAAAAATTCGGCCAAAATGGAGGTTAAGAAAATCTCCTCGTTAATTTAGGACATTACTCGTTTTCGACCATTTTTTACTAGGAAGGCCATAATGTGGCCGATTTGCATTGAATCTTAGCATGTGACAATTCGTTGGATAGGTAAACAACATAACAACGACTTCCATGGGATATTTTTGCATTCTCTAAAAATTCGGCCAAAATGGAGGTCAAGAAAATCTTCTCGTTAATTTAGGACATTACTCGTTTTCGACCCTTTTTTACTAGGAAGGCCATAAATTGGCCGGTTTGTATTGAATCGTAGCATGTGACAATTCGTTGGATAGGTAAACAACATAACAACGACTTCCATGTGATATTTTTGCATTCTCTAAAAATTAGGCCAAAATGGAGGTTAAGAAAATCTCCTCGTTAATTTAGGACATTACTCGTTTTCGACCATTTTTTACTAGGAAGGCCATAATGTGGCCGATTTGCATTGAATCTTAGCATGTGACAATTCGTTGAATAGGTAAACAACATAACTACGACTTCCATGGTATATTTTTGCATTCTCTAAAAATTCGGCCAAAATGGAGGTTAAGAAAATCTCCTCGTTAATTTAGGACATTACTCGTTTTCGACCCTTTTTTACTAGGAAGGCCATAAAGTGGCCGGTTTGTATTAAATCGTAGCATGTGACAATTCGTTGGATAGGTAAACAACATAACAACGACTTCCATGTGATATTTTTGCATTCTCTAAAAATTAGGCCAAAATGGAGGTTAAGAAAATCTCCTCGTTAATTTAGGACATTACTAGTTTTCGACCATTTTTTACTAGGAATGCCATAATGTGGCCGATTTGCATTGAATCTTAGCATGTGACAATTTGTTGGATAGGTAAACAACATAACTACGACTTCCATGGTATATTTTTGCATTCTCTAAAAATTCGGCCAAAATGGAGGTTAAGAAAATCTCCTCGTTAATTTATGACATTACTCGTTTTCGACCATTTTTTACTAGGAAGGCCATAATGTGGCCGATTTGCATTGAATCTTAGCATGTGACAATTCATTGGATAGGTAAACAACATAACTACGACTTCCATGGGATATTTTTGCATTCTCTAAAAATTCGGCCAAAATGGAGGTCAAGAAAATCTTCTCGTTAATTTAGGACATTACTCGTTTTCGACCCTTTTTTACTAGGAAGGCCATAAAGTGGCCGGTTTGTATTGAATCGTAGCATGTGACAATTCGTTGGATAGGTAAACAACATAACAACGACTTCCATGTGATATTTTTGCATTCTCTAAAAATTAGGCCAAAATGGAGGTTAAGAAAATCTCCTCGTTAATTTAGGACATTACTCGTTTTCGACCATTTTTTACTAGGAAGGCCATAACGTGGCCGATTTGCATTGAATCTTAGCATGTGACAATTCGTTGGATAGGTAAACAACATAACTACGACTTCCATGGTATATTTTTGCATTCTCTAAAAATTCGGCCAAAATGGAGGTTAAGAAAATCTCCTCGTTAATTTAGGACATTACTCGTTTTCGACCATTTTTTACTAGGAAGGCCATAATGTGGCCGATTTGCATTGAATCTTAGCATGTGACAATTCGTTGGATAGGTAAACAACATAACAACGACTTCCATGGGATATTTTTGCATTCTCTAAAAATTCGGCCAAAATGGAGGTTAAGAAAATCTCCTCGTTAATTTAGGACATTACTAGTTTTCGACCATTTTTTACTAGGAATGCCATAATGTGGCCGCTTTGCATTGAATCTTAGCATGTGACAATTTGTTGGATAGGTAAACAACATAACTACGACTTCCATGGTATATTTTTGCATTCTCTAAAAATTCGGCCAAAATGGAGGTTAAGAAAATCTCCTCGTTAATTTATGACATTACTCGTTTTCGACCATTTTTTACTAGGAAGGCCATAATGTGGCCGATTTGCATTGAATCTTAGCATGTGACAATTCATTGGATAGGTAAACAACATAACTACGACTTCCATGGGATATTTTTGCATTCTCTAAAAATTCGGCCAAAATGGAGGTCAAGAAAATCTTCTCGTTAATTTAGGACATTACTCGTTTTCGACCCTTTTTTACTAGGAAGGCCATAAAGTGGCCGGTTTGTATTGAATCGTAGCATGTGACAATTCGTTGGATAGGTAAACAACATAACAACGACTTCCATGTGATATTTTTGCATTCTCTAAAAATTAGGCCAAAATGGAGGTTAAGAAAATCTCCTCGTTAATTTAGGACATTACTCGTTTTCGACCATTTTTTACTAGGAAGGCCATAATGTGGCCGATTTGCATTGAATCTTAGCATGTGACAATTCGTTGAATAGGTAAACAACATAACTACGACTTCCATGGTATATTTTTGCATTCTCTAAAAATTCGGCCAAAATGGAGGTTAAGAAAATCTCCTCGTTAATTTAGGACATTACTCGTTTTCGACCCTTTTTTACTAGGAAGGCCATAATGTAGCCGATTGGCATTGAATCTTAGCATGTGACAATTCGTTGGATAGGTAAACAACATAACTACGACTTCCATGGGATATTTTTGCATTCTCTTAAAATTCGGCCAAAATGGAGGTCAAGAAAATCTTCTCGTTAATTTAGGACATTACTCGTTTTCGACCGTTTTTTACTAGGAAGGCCATAAAGTGGCCGGTTTGTATTAAATTGTAGCATGTGACAATTCGTTGGATAGGTAAACAACATAACAACGACTTCCATGTGATATTTTTGCATTCTCTAAAAATTAGGCCAAAATGGAGGTTAAGAAAATCTCCTCGTTAATTTAGGACATTACTAGTTTTCGACCATTTTTTACTAGGAATGCCATAATGTGGCCGCTTTGCATTGAATCTTAGCATGTGACAATTTGTTGGATAGGTAAACAACATAACTACGACTTCCATGGTATATTTTTGCATTCTCTAAAAATTCGGCCAAAATGGAGGTTAAGAAAATCTCCTCGTTAATTTATGACATTACTCGTTTTCGACCATTTTTTACTAGGAAGGCCATAATGTGGCCGATTTGCATTGAATCTTAGCATGTGACAATTCGTTGGATAGGTAAACAACATAACTACGACTTCCATGGGATATTTTTGCATTCTCTTAAAATTCGGCCAAAATGGAGGTCAAGAAAATCTTCTCGTTAATTTAGGACATTACTCGTTTTCGACCATTTTTTACTAGGAAGGCCATAATGTGGCCGATTTGCATTGAATCTTAGCATGTGACAATTCGTTGGATAGGTAAACAACATAACTACGACTTCCATGGTATATTTTTGCATTCTCTAAAAATTCGGCCAAAATGGAGGTTAAGAAAATCTCCTCGTTAATTTAGGACATTACTCGTTTTCGACCATTTTTTACTAGGAAGGCCATAATGTGGCCGATTTGCATTGAATCTTAGCATGTGACAATTCGTTGGATAGGTAAACAACATAACTACGACTTCCATGGGATATTTTTGCATTCTCTTAAAATTCGGCCAAAATGGAGGTCAAGAAAATCTTCTCGTTAATTTAGGACATTACTCGTTTTCGACCCTTTTTTACTAGGAAGGCCATAAAGTGGCCGGTTTGCATTGAATCGTAGCATGTGACAATTCGTTGGATAGGTAAACAACATAACAACGACTTCCATGTGATATTTTTGCATTCTCTAAAAATTAGGCCAAAATGGAGGTTAAGAAAATCTCCTCGTTAATTTAGGACATTACTAGTTTTCGACCATTTTTTACTAGGAAGGCCATAATGTGGCCGATTTGCATTGAATCTTAGCATGTGACAATTCGTTGGATAGGTAAACAACATAACTACGACTTCCATGGTATATTTTTGCATTCTCTAAAAATTCGGCCAAAATGGAGGTTAAGAAAATCTCCTCGTTAATTTAGGACATTACTCGTTTTCGACCATTTTTTACTAGGAAGGCCATAATGTGGCCGATTTGCATTGAATCTTAGCATGTGACAATTCGTTGGATAGGTAAACAACATAACTACGACTTCCATGGTATATTTTTGCATTCACTAAAAATTCGGCCAAAATGGAGGTTAAGAAAATCTCCTCGTTAATTTAGGACATTACTCGTTTTCGACCATTTTTTACTAGGAAGGCCATAATGTGGCCGATTTGCATTGAATCTTAGCATGTGACAATTCGTTGGATAGGTAAACAACATAACTACGACTTCCATGGTATATTTTTGCATTCTCTAAAAATTCGGCCAAAATGGAGGTTAAGAAAATCTCCTCGTTAATTTAGGACATTACTCGTTTTCGACCATTTTTTACTAGGAAGGCCATAATGTGGCCGATTTGCATTGAATCTTAGCATGTGACAATTCGTTGGATAGGTAAACAACATAACTACGACTTCCATGGGATATTTTTGCATTCTCTTAAAATTCGGCCAAAATGGAGGTCAAGAAAATCTTCTCGTTAATTTAGGACATTACTCGTTTTCGACCCTTTTTTACTAGGAAGGCCATAAAGTGGCCGGTTTGCATTGAATCGTAGCATGTGACAATTCGTTGGATAGGTAAACAACATAACAACGACTTCCATGTGATATTTTTGCATTCTCTAAAAATTAGGCCAAAATGGAGGTTAAGAAAATCTCCTCGTTAATTTAGGACATTACTAGTTTTCGACCATTTTTTACTAGGAAGGCCATAATGTGGCCGATTTGCATTGAATCTTAGCATGTGACAATTCGTTGGATAGGTAAACAACATAACTACGACTTCCATGGTATATTTTTGCATTCTCTAAAAATTCGGCCAAAATGGAGGTTAAGAAAATCTCCTCGTTAATTTAGGACATTACTCGTTTTCGACCATTTTTTACTAGGAAGGCCATATTGTGGCCGATTTGCATTGAATCTTAGCATGTGACAATTCGTTGGATAGGTAAACAACATAACTACGACTTCCATGGTATATTTTTGCATTCTCTAAAAATTCGGCCAAAATGGAGGTTAAGAAAATCTCCTCGTTAATTTAGGACATTACTCGTTTTCGACCCTTTTTTACTAGGAAGGCCATAATGTGGCCGATTTGCATTGAATCTTAGCATGTGACAATTCGTTGGATAGGTAAACAACATAACTACGACTTCCATGGGATATTTTTGCATTCTCTTAAAATTAGGCCAAAATGGAGGTCAAGAAAATCTTCTCGTTAATTTAGGACATTACTCGTTTTCGACCCTTTTTTACTAGGAAGGCCATAAAGTGGCCGGTTTGTATTGAATCGTAGCATGTGACAATTCGTTGGATAGGTAAACAACATAACAACGACTTCCGTGGGATATTTTTGCATTCTCTAAAAATTCGGCCAAAATGGAGGTTAAGAAAATCTCCTCGTTATTTTAGGACATTACTCGTTTTCGACCCTTTTTTACTAGGAAGGCCATAAAGTGGCCGGTTTGTATTGAATCTTAGCATGTGACAATTCGTTGGATAGGTAAACAACAAAGCTACGATTTCCATGGAATATTTTTACATTCTCTAAATATTCGGCCAAAATGGAGGTTAAGAAAATATCCTTGTTAATTTAGGACATTACTCGTTTTTGACCCTTTTTTACTAGGAAGGCCATAATGTGGCCGATTTGCATTGAATCTTAGCATGTGACAATTCGTTGGATAGGTAAACAACATAACTACGACTTCCATGGGATATTTTTGCATTCTCTTAAAATTCGGCCAAAATGGAGGTCAAGAAAATCTCCTCGTTAATTTAGGACATTACTCGTTTTCGACCCTTTTTTACTAGGAAGGCCATAAAGTGGCCGGTTTGTATTGAATCTTAGCATGTGACAATTCGTTGGATAGGTAAACAACATAACAACGACTTCCATGTGATATTTTTGCATTCTCTAAAAATTAGGCCAAAATGGAGGTTAAGAAAATCTCCTCGTTAATTTAGGACATTACTAGTTTTCGACCATTTTTTACTAGGAAGGCCATAATGTGGCCGATTTGCATTGAATCTTAGCATGTGACAATTCGTTGGATAGGTAAACAACATAACTACGACTTCCATGGTATATTTTTGCATTCTCTAAAAATTCGGCCAAAATGGAGGTTAAGAAAATCTCCTCGTTAATTTAGGACATTACTCGTTTTCGACCATTTTTTACTAGGAAGGCCATAATGTGGCCGATTTGCATTGAATCTTAGCATGTGACAATTCGTTGGATAGGTAAACAACATAACTACGACTTCCATGGTATATTTTTGCATTCTCTAAAAATTCGGCCAAAATGGAGGTTAAGAAAATCTCCTCGTTAATTTAGGACATTACTCGTTTTCGACCCTTTTTTACTAGGAAGGCCATAATGTGGCCGATTTGCATTGAATCTTAGCATGTGACAATTCGTTGGATAGGTAAACAACATAACTACGACTTCCATGGGATATTTTTGCATTCTCTTAAAATTAGGCCAAAATGGAGGTCAAGAAAATCTTCTCGTTAATTTAGGACATTACTCGTTTTCGACCCTTTTTTACTAGGAAGGCCATAAAGTGGCCGGTTTGTATTGAATCGTAGCATGTGACAATTTGTTGGATAGGTAAACAACATAACAACGACTTCCGTGGGATATTTTTGCATTCTCTAAAAATTCGGCCAAAATGGAGGTTAAGAAAATCTCCTCGTTATTTTAGGACATTACTCGTTTTCGACCCTTTTTTACTAGGAAGGCCATAAAGTGGCCGGTTTGTATTGAATCTTAGCATGTGACAATTCGTTGGATAGGTAAACAACAAAGCTACGATTTCCATGGGATATTTTTACATTCTCTAAATATTCGGCCAAAATGGAGGTTAAGAAAATATCCTTGTTAATTTAGGACATTACTCGTTTTTGACCCTTTTTTACTAGGAAGGCCATAATGTGGCCGATTTGCATTGAATCTTAGCATGTGACAATTCGTTGGATAGGTAAACAACATAACTACGACTTCCATGGGATATTTTTGCATTCTCTTAAAATTCGGCCAAAATGGAGGTCAAGAAAATCTCCTCGTTAATTTAGGACATTACTCGTTTTCGACCCTTTTTTACTAGGAAGGCCATAAAGTGGCCGGTTTGTATTGAATCTTAGCATGTGACAATTCGTTGGATAGGTAAACAACATAACAACGACTTCCATGTGATATTTTTGCATTCTCTAAAAATTAGGCCAAAATGGAGGTTAAGAAAATCTCCTCGTTAATTTAGGACATTACTCGTTTTCGACCCTTTTTTACTAGGAAGGCCATAATGTGGCCGATTTGTATTGAATCTTAGCATGTGACAATTCGTTGGATAGGTAAACAACATAACTACGACTTCCATGGTATATTTTTGCATTCTCTAAAAATTCGGCCAAAATGGAGGTTAAGAAAATCTCCTCGTTAATTTAGGACATTACTCGTTTTCGACCATTTTTTACTTGGAAGGCCATAATGTGGCCGATTTGCATTGAATCTTAGCATGTGACAATTCGTTGGATAGGTAAACAACATAACTACGACTTCCATGGTATATTTTTGCATTCTCTAAAAATTCGGCCAAAATGGAGGTTAAGAAAATCTCCTCGTTAATTTAGGACATTACTCGTTTTCGACCCTTTTTTACTAGGAAGGCCATAATGTGGCCGATTTGCATTGAATCTTAGCATGTGACAATTCGTTGGATAGGTAAACAACATAACTACGACTTCCATGGGATATTTTTGCATTCTCTTAAAATTAGGCCAAAATGGAGGTCAAGAAAATCTTCTCGTTAATTTAGGTCATTACTCGTTTTCGACCCTTTTTTACTAGGAAGGCCATAAAGTGGCCGGTTTGTATTGAATCGTAGCATGTGACAATTCGTTGGATAGGTAAACAACATAACAACGACTTCCGTGGGATATTTTTGCATTCTCTAAAAATTCGGCCAAAATGGAGGTTAAGAAAATCTCCTCGTTATTTTAGAACATTACTCGTTTTCGACCCTTTTTTACTAGGAAGGCCATAAAGTGGCCGGTTTGTATTGAATCTTAGCACGTGACAATTCGTTGGATAGGTAAACAACAAAGCTACGATTTCCATGGGATATTTTTACATTCTCTAAATATTCGGCCAAAATGGAGGTTAAGAAAATATCCTCGTTAATTTAGGACATTACTCGTTTTTGACCCTTTTTTACTAGGAAGGCCATAATGTGGCCGATTTGTATTGAATCTTAGCATGTGACAATTCGTTGGATAGGTAAACAACATAACTACGACTTCCATGGTATATTTTTGCATTCTCTAAAAATTCGGCCAAAATGGAGGTTAAGAAAATCTCCTCGTTAATTTAGGACATTACTCGTTTTCGACCATTTTTTACTAGGAAGGCCATAATGTGGCCGATTTGCATTGAATCTTAGCATGTGACAATTCGTTGGATAGGTAAACAACATAACTACGACTTCCATGGTATATTTTTGCATTCACTAAAAATTCGGCCAAAATGGAGGTTAAGAAAATCTCCTCGTTAATTTAGGACATTACTCGTTTTCGACCATTTTTTACTAGGAAGGCCATAATGTGGCCGATTTGCATTGAATCTTAGCATGTGACAATTCGTTGGATAGGTAAACAACATAACTACGACTTCCATGGTATATTTTTGCATTCTCTAAAAATTCGGCCAAAATGGAGGTTAAGAAAATCTCCTCGTTAATTTAGGACATTACTCGTTTTCGACCATTTTTTACTAGGAAGGCCATAATGTGGCCGATTTGCATTGAATCTTAGCATGTGACAATTCGTTGGATAGGTAAACAACATAACTACGACTTCCATGGGATATTTTTGCATTCTCTTAATATTCGGCCAAAATGGAGGTCAAGAAAATCTTCTCGTTAATTTAGGACATTACTCGTTTTCGACCCTTTTTTACTAGGAAGGCCATAAAGTGGCCGGTTTGCATTGAATCGTAGCATGTGACAATTCGTTGGATAGGTAAACAACATAACAACGACTTCCATGTGATATTTTTGCATTCTCTAAAAATTAGGCCAAAATGGAGGTTAAGAAAATCTCCTCGTTAATTTAGGACATTACTAGTTTTCGACCATTTTTTACTAGGAAGGCCATAATGTGGCCGATTTGCATTGAATCTTAGCATGTGACAATTCGTTGGATAGGTAAACAACATAACTACGACTTCCATGGTATATTTTTGCATTCTCTAAAAATTCGGCCAAAATGGAGGTTAAGAAAATCTCCTCGTTAATTTAGGACATTACTCGTTTTCGACCATTTTTTACTAGGAAGGCCATAATGTGGCCGATTTGCATTGAATCTTAGCATGTGACAATTCGTTGGATAGGTAAACAACATAACTACGACTTCCATGGTATATTTTTGCATTCTCTAAAAATTCGGCCAAAATGGAGGTTAAGAAAATCTCCTCGTTAATTTAGGACATTACTCGTTTTCGACCCTTTTTTACTAGGAAGGCCATAATGTGGCCGATTTGCATTGAATCTTAGCATGTGACAATTCGTTGGATAGGTAAACAACATAACTACGACTTCCATGGGATATTTTTGCATTCTCTTAAAATTAGGCCAAAATGGAGGTCAAGAAAATCTTCTCGTTAATTTAGGTCATTACTCGTTTTCGACCCTTTTTTACTAGGAAGGCCATAAAGTGGCCGGTTTGTATTGAATCGTAGCATGTGACAATTCGTTGGATAGGTAAACAACATAACAACGACTTCCGTGGGATATTTTTGCATTCTCTAAAAATTCGGCCAAAATGGAGGTTAAGAAAATCTCCTCGTTATTTTAGGACATTACTCGTTTTCGACCCTTTTTTACTAGGAAGGCCATAAAGTGGCCGGTTTGTATTGAATCTTAGCATGTGACAATTCGTTGGATAGGTAAACAACAAAGCTACGATTTCCATGGGATATTTTTACATTCTCTAAATATTCGGCCAAAATGGAGGTTAAGAAAATATCCTCGTTAATTTAGGACATTACTCGTTTTTGACCCTTTTTTACTAGGAAGGCCATAATGTGGCCGATTTGTATTGAATCTTAGCATGTGACAATTCGTTGGATAGGTAAACAACATAACTACGACTTCCATGGTATATTTTTGCATTCTCTAAAAATTCGTCCAAAATGGAGGTTAAGAAAATCTCCTCGTTAATTTAGGACATTACTCGTTTTCGACCATTTTTTACTAGGAAGGCCATAATGTGGCCGATTTGCATTGAATCTTAGCATGTGACAATTCGTTGGATAGGTAAACAACATAACTACGACTTCCATGGTATATTTTTGCATTCACTAAAAATTCGGCCAAAATGGAGGTTAAGAAAATCTCCTCGTTAATTTAGGACATTACTCGTTTTCGACCATTTTTTACTAGGAAGGCCATAATGTGGCCGATTTGCATTGAATCTTAGCATGTGACAATTCGTTGGATAGGTAAACAACATAACTACGACTTCCATGGTATATTTTTGCATTCTCTAAAAATTCGGCCAAAATGGAGGTTAAGAAAATCTCCTCGTTAATTTAGGACATTACTCGTTTTCGACCATTTTTTACTAGGAAGGCCATAATGTGGCCGATTTGCATTGAATCTTAGCATGTGACAATTCGTTGGATAGGTAAACAACATAACTACGACTTCCATGGGATATTTTTGCATTCTCTTAAAATTCGGCCAAAATGGAGGTCAAGAAAATCTTCTCGTTAATTTAGGACATTACTCGTTTTCGACCCTTTTTTACTAGGAAGGCCATAAAGTGGCCGGTTTGCATTGAATCGTAGCATGTGACAATTCGTTGGATAGGTAAACAACATAACAACGACTTCCATGTGATATTTTTGCATTCTCTAAAAATTAGGCCAAAATGGAGGTTAAGAAAATCTCCTCGTTAATTTAGGACATTACTAGTTTTCGACCATTTTTTACTAGGAAGGCCATAATGTGGCCGATTTGCATTGAATCTTAGCATGTGACAATTCGTTGGATAGGTAAACAACATAACTACGACTTCCATGGTATATTTTTGCATTCTCTAAAAATTCGGCCAAAATGGAGGTTAAGAAAATCTCCTCGTTAATTTAGGACATTACTCGTTTTCGACCATTTTTTACTAGGAAGGCCATAATGTGGCCGATTTGCATTGAATCTTAGCATGTGACAATTCGTTGGATAGGTAAACAACATAACTACGACTTCCATGGTATATTTTTGCATTCTCTAAAAATTCGGCCAAAATGGAGGTTAAGAAAATCTCCTCGTTAATTTAGGACATTACTCGTTTTCGACCCTTTTTTACTAGGAAGGCCATAATGTGGCCGGTTTGTATTGAATCTTAGCATGTGACAATTCGTTGGATAGGTAAACAACAAAGCTACGATTTCCATGGGATATTTTTACATTCTCTAAATATTTGGCCAAAATGGAGGTTAAGAAAATATCCTTGTTAATTTAGGACATTACTCGTTTTTGACCCTTTTTTACTAGGAAGGCCATAATGTGGCCGATTTGCATTGAATCTTAGCATGTGACAATTCGTTGGATAGGTAAACAACATAACTACGACTTCCATGGGATATTTTTGCATTCTCTTAAAATTCGGCCAAAATGGAGGTCAAGAAAATCTCCTCGTTAATTTAGGACATTACTCGTTTTCGACCCTTTTTTACTAGGAAGGCCATAAAGTGGCCGGTTTGTATTGAATCTTAGCATGTGACAATTCGTTGGATAGGTAAACAACATAACAACGACTTCCATGTGATATTTTTGCATTCTCTAAAAATTAGGCCAAAATGGAGGTTAAGAAAATCTCCTCGTTAATTTAGGACATTACTAGTTTTCGACCATTTTTTACTAGGAAGGCCATAATGTGGCCGATTTGCATTGAATCTTAGCATGTGACAATTCGTTGGATAGGTAAACAACATAACTACGACTTCCATGGTATATTTTTGCATTCTCTAAAAATTCGGCCAAAATGGAGGTTAAGAAAATCTCCTCGTTAATTTAGGACATTACTCGTTTTCGACCATTTTTTACTAGGAAGGCCATAATGTGGCCGATTTGCATTGAATCTTAGCATGTGACAATTCGTTGGATAGGTAAACAACATAACTACGACTTCCATGGTATATTTTTGCATTCTCTAAAAATTCGGCCAAAATGGAGGTTAAGAAAATCTCCTCGTTAATTTAGGACATTACTCGTTTTCGACCCTTTTTTACTAGGAAGGCCATAATGTGGCCGATTTGCATTGAATCTTAGCATGTGACAATTCGTTGGATAGGTAAACAACATAACTACGACTTCCATGGGATATTTTTGCATTCTCTTAAAATTAGGCCAAAATGGAGGTCAAGAAAATCTTCTCGTTAATTTAGGACATTACTCGTTTTCGACCCTTTTTTACTAGGAAGGCCATAAAGTGGCCGGTTTGTATTGAATCGTAGCATGTGACAATTTGTTGGATAGGTAAACAACATAACAACGACTTCCGTGGGATATTTTTGCATTCTCTAAAAATTCGGCCAAAATGGAGGTTAAGAAAATCTCCTCGTTATTTTAGGACATTACTCGTTTTCGACCCTTTTTTACTAGGAAGGCCATAAAGTGGCCGGTTTGTATTGAATCTTAGCATGTGACAATTCGTTGGATAGGTAAACAACAAAGCTACGATTTCCATGGGATATTTTTACATTCTCTAAATATTCGGCCAAAATGGAGGTTAAGAAAATATCCTTGTTAATTTAGGACATTACTCGTTTTTGACCCTTTTTTACTAGGAAGGCCATAATGTGGCCGATTTGCATTGAATCTTAGCATGTGACAATTCGTTGGATAGGTAAACAACATAACTACGACTTCCATGGGATATTTTTGCATTCTCTTAAAATTCGGCCAAAATGGAGGTCAAGAAAATCTCCTCGTTAATTTAGGACATTACTCGTTTTCGACCCTTTTTTACTAGGAAGGCCATAAAGTGGCCGGTTTGTATTGAATCTTAGCATGTGACAATTCGTTGGATAGGTAAACAACATAACAACGACTTCCATGTGATATTTTTGCATTCTCTAAAAATTAGGCCAAAATGGAGGTTAAGAAAATCTCCTCGTTAATTTAGGACATTACTCGTTTTCGACCCTTTTTTACTAGGAAGGCCATAATGTGGCCGATTTGTATTGAATCTTAGCATGTGACAATTCGTTGGATAGGTAAACAACATAACTACGACTTCCATGGTATATTTTTGCATTCTCTAAAAATTCGGCCAAAATGGAGGTTAAGAAAATCTCCTCGTTAATTTAGGACATTACTCGTTTTCGACCATTTTTTACTTGGAAGGCCATAATGTGGCCGATTTGCATTGAATCTTAGCATGTGACAATTCGTTGGATAGGTAAACAACATAACTACGACTTCCATGGTATATTTTTGCATTCTCTAAAAATTCGGCCAAAATGGAGGTTAAGAAAATCTCCTCGTTAATTTAGGACATTACTCGTTTTCGACCCTTTTTTACTAGGAAGGCCATAATGTGGCCGATTTGCATTGAATCTTAGCATGTGACAATTCGTTGGATAGGTAAACAACATAACTACGACTTCCATGGGATATTTTTGCATTCTCTTAAAATTAGGCCAAAATGGAGGTCAAGAAAATCTTCTCGTTAATTTAGGACATTACTCGTTTTCGACCCTTTTTTACTAGGAAGGCCATAAAGTGGCCGGTTTGTATTGAATCTTAGCATGTGACAATTCGTTGGATAGGTAAACAACATAACAACGACTTCCATGTGATATTTTTGCATTCTCTAAAAATTACGCCAAAATGGAGGTTAAGAAAATCTCCTCGTTAATTTAGGACATTACTAGTTTTCGACCATTTTTTACTAGGAAGGCCATAATGTGGCCGATTTGCATTGAATCTTAGCATGTGACAATTCGTTGGATAGGTAAACAACATAACTACGACTTCCATGGTATATTTTTGCATTCTCTAAAAATTCGGCCAAAATGGAGGTTAAGAAAATCTCCTCGTTAATTTAGGACATTACTCGTTTTCGACCATTTTTTACTAGGAAGGCCATAATGTGGCCGATTTGCATTGAATCTTAGCATGTGACAATTCGTTGGATAGGTAAACAACATAACTACGACTTCCATGGTATATTTTTGCATTCTCTAAAAATTCGGCCAAAATGGAGGTTAAGAAAATCTCCTCGTTAATTTAGGACATTACTCGTTTTCGACCCTTTTTTACTAGGAAGGCCATAATGTGGCCGATTTGCATTGAATCTTAGCATGTGACAATTCGTTGGATAGGTAAACAACATAACTACGACTTCCATGGGATATTTTTGCATTCTCTTAAAATTAGGCCAAAATGGAGGTCAAGAAAATCTTCTCGTTAATTTAGGACATTACTCGTTTTCGACCCTTTTTTACTAGGAAGGCCATAAAGTGGCCGGTTTGTATTGAATCGTAGCATGTGACAATTTGTTGGATAGGTAAACAACATAACAACGACTTCCGTGGGATATTTTTGCATTCTCTAAAAATTCGGCCAAAATGGAGGTTAAGAAAATCTCCTCGTTATTTTAGGACATTACTCGTTTTCGACCCTTTTTTACTAGGAAGGCCATAAAGTGGCCGGTTTGTATTGAATCTTAGCATGTAACAATTCGTTGGATAGGTAAACAACAAAGCTACGATTTCCATGGGATATTTTTACATTCTCTAAATATTCGGCCAAAATGGAGGTTAAGAAAATATCCTTGTTAATTTAGGACATTACTCGTTTTTGACCCTTTTTTACTAGGAAGGCCATAATGTGGCCGATTTGCATTGAATCTTAGCATGTGACAATTCGTTGGATAGGTAAACAACATAACTACGACTTCCATGGGATATTTTTGCATTCTCTTAAAATTCGGCCAAAATGGAGGTCAAGAAAATCTCCTCGTTAATTTAGGACATTACTCGTTTTCGACCCTTTTTTACTAGGAAGGCCATAAAGTGGCCGGTTTGTATTGAATCTTAGCATGTGACAATTCGTTGGATAGGTAAACAACATAACAACGACTTCCATGTGATATTTTTGCATTCTCTAAAAATTAGGCCAAAATGGAGGTTAAGAAAATCTCCTCGTTAATTTAGGACATTACTCGTTTTCGACCCTTTTTTACTAGGAAGGCCATAATGTGGCCGATTTGTATTGAATCTTAGCATGTGACAATTCGTTGGATAGGTAAACAACATAACTACGACTTCCATGGTATATTTTTGCATTCTCTAAAAATTCGGCCAAAATGGAGGTTAAGAAAATCTCCTCGTTAATTTAGGACATTACTCGTTTTCGACCATTTTTTACTTGGAAGGCCATAATGTGGCCGATTTGCATTGAATCTTAGCATGTGACAATTCGTTGGATAGGTAAACAACATAACTACGACTTCCATGGTATATTTTTGCATTCTCTAAAAATTCGGCCAAAATGGAGGTTAAGAAAATCTCCTCGTTAATTTAGGACATTACTCGTTTTCGACCCTTTTTTACTAGGAAGGCCATAATGTGGCCGATTTGCATTGAATCTTAGCATGTGACAATTCGTTGGATAGGTAAACAACATAACTACGACTTCCATGGGATATTTTTGCATTCTCTTAAAATTAGGCCAAAATGGAGGTCAAGAAAATCTTCTCGTTAATTTAGGTCATTACTCGTTTTCGACCCTTTTTTACTAGGAAGGCCATAAAGTGGCCGGTTTGTATTGAATCGTAGCATGTGACAATTCGTTGGATAGGTAAACAACATAACAATGACTTCCGTGGGATATTTTTGCATTCTCTAAAAATTCGGCCAAAATGGAGGTTAAGAAAATCTCCTCGTTATTTTAGGACATTACTCGTTTTCGACCCTTTTTTACTAGGAAGGCCATAAAGTGGCCGGTTTGTATTGAATCTTAGCATGTGACAATTCGTTGGATAGGTAAACAACAAAGCTACGATTTCCATGGGATATTTTTACATTCTCTAAATATTCGGCCAAAATGGAGGTTAAGAAAATATCCTCGTTAATTTAGGACATTACTCGTTTTTGACCCTTTTTTACTAGGAAGGCCATAATGTGGCCGATTTGCATTGAATCTTAGCATGTGACAATTCGTTGGATAGGTAAACAACATAACTACGACTTCCATGGGATATTTTTGCATTCTCTTAAAATTCGGCCAAAATGGAGGTCAAGAAAATCTCCTCGTTAATTTAGGACATTACTCGTTTTCGACCCTTTTTTACTAGGAAGGCCATAAAGTGGCCGGTTTGTATTGAATCTTAGCATGTGACAATTCGTTGGATAGGTAAACAACATAACAACGACTTCCATGTGATATTTTTGCATTCTCTAAAAATTAGGCCAAAATGGAGGTTAAGAAAATCTCCTCGTTAATTTAGGACATTACTCGTTTTCGACCCTTTTTTACTAGGAAGGCCATAAAGTGGCCGGTTTGTATTGAATCGTAGCATGTGACAATTTGTTGGATAGGTAAACAACATAACAACGACTTCCGTGGGATATTTTTGCATTCTCTAAAAATTCGGCCAAAATGGAGGTTAAGAAAATCTCCTCGTTATTTTAGGACATTACTCGTTTTCGACCCTTTTTTACTAGGAAGGCCATAAAGTGGCCGGTTTGTATTGAATCTTAGCATGTAACAATTCGTTGGATAGGTAAACAACAAAGCTACGATTTCCATGGGATATTTTTACATTCTCTAAATATTCGGCCAAAATGGAGGTTAAGAAAATATCCTTGTTAATTTAGGACATTACTCGTTTTTGACCCTTTTTTACTAGGAAGGCCATAATGTGGCCGATTTGCATTGAATCTTAGCATGTGACAATTCGTTGGATAGGTAAACAACATAACTACGACTTCCATGGGATATTTTTGCATTCTCTTAAAATTCGGCCAAAATGGAGGTCAAGAAAATCTCCTCGTTAATTTAGGACATTACTCGTTTTCGACCCTTTTTTACTAGGAAGGCCATAAAGTGGCCGGTTTGTATTGAATCTTAGCATGTGACAATTCGTTGGATAGGTAAACAACATAACAACGACTTCCATGTGATATTTTTGCATTCTCTAAAAATTAGGCCAAAATGGAGGTTAAGAAAATCTCCTCGTTAATTTAGGACATTACTCGTTTTCGACCCTTTTTTACTAGGAAGGCCATAATGTGGCCGATTTGTATTGAATCTTAGCATGTGACAATTCGTTGGATAGGTAAACAACATAACTACGACTTCCATGGTATATTTTTGCATTCTCTAAAAATTCGGCCAAAATGGAGGTTAAGAAAATCTCCTCGTTAATTTAGGACATTACTCGTTTTCGACCATTTTTTACTTGGAAGGCCATAATGTGGCCGATTTGCATTGAATCTTAGCATGTGACAATTCATTGGATAGGTAAACAACATAACTACGACTTCCATGGTATATTTTTGCATTCTCTAAAAATTCGGCCAAAATGGAGGTTAAGAAAATCTCCTCGTTAATTTAGGACATTACTCGTTTTCGACCCTTTTTTACTAGGAAGGCCATAATGTGGCCGATTTGCATTGAATCTTAGCATGTGACAATTCGTTGGATAGGTAAACAACATAACTACGACTTCCATGGGATATTTTTGCATTCTCTTAAAATTAGGCCAAAATGGAGGTCAAGAAAATCTTCTCGTTAATTTAGGTCATTACTCGTTTTCGACCCTTTTTTACTAGGAAGGCCATAAAGTGGCCGGTTTGTATTGAATCGTAGCATGTGACAATTCGTTGGATAGGTAAACAACATAACAATGACTTCCGTGGGATATTTTTGCATTCTCTAAAAATTCGGCCAAAATGGAGGTTAAGAAAATCTCCTCGTTATTTTAGGACATTACTCGTTTTCGACCCTTTTTTACTAGGAAGGCCATAAAGTGGCCGGTTTGTATTGAATCTTAGCATGTGACAATTCGTTGGATAGGTAAACAACAAAGCTACGATTTCCATGGGATATTTTTACATTCTCTAAATATTCGGCCAAAATGGAGGTTAAGAAAATATCCTCGTTAATTTAGGACATTACTCGTTTTTGACCCTTTTTTACTAGGAAGGCCATAATGTGGCCGATTTGCATTGAATCTTAGCATGTGACAATTCGTTGGATAGGTAAACAACATAACTACGACTTCCATGGGATATTTTTGCATTCTCTTAAAATTCGGCCAAAATGGAGGTCAAGAAAATCTCCTCGTTAATTTAGGACATTACTCGTTTTCGACCCTTTTTTACTAGGAAGGCCATAAAGTGGCCGGTTTGTATTGAATCTTAGCATGTGACAATTCGTTGGATAGGTAAACAACATAACAACGACTTCCATGTGATATTTTTGCATTCTCTAAAAATTAGGCCAAAATGGAGGTTAAGAAAATCTCCTCGTTAATTTAGGACATTACTCGTTTTCGACCCTTTTTTACTAGGAAGGCCATAATGTGGCCGATTTGTATTGAATCTTAGCATGTGACAATTCGTTGGATAGGTAAACAACATAACTACGACTTCCATGGTATATTTTTGCATTCTCTAAAAATTCGGCCAAAATGGAGGTTAAGAAAATCTCCTCGTTAATTTAGGACATTACTCGTTTTCGACCATTTTTTACTTGGAAGGCCATAATGTGGCCGATTTGCATTGAATCTTAGCATGTGACAATTCGTTGGATAGGTAAACAACATAACTACGACTTCCATGGTATATTTTTGCATTCTCTAAAAATTCGGCCAAAATGGAGGTTAAGAAAATCTCCTCGTTAATTTAGGACATTACTCGTTTTCGACCCTTTTTTACTAGGAAGGCCATAAAGTGGCCGGTTTGTATTGAATCGTAGCATGTGACAATTCGTTGGATAGGTAAACAACATAACAACGACTTCCGTGGGATATTTTTGCATTCTCTAAAAATTCGGCCAAAATGGAGGTTAAGAAAATCTCCTCGTTATTTGAGGACATTACTCGTTTTCGACCCTTTTTTACTAGGAAGGCCATAAAGTGGCCGGTTTGTATTGAATCTTAGCATGTGACAATTCGTTGGATAGGTAAACAACAAAGCTACGATTTCCATGGGATATTTTTACATTCTCTAAATATTCGGCCAAAATGGAGGTTAAGAAAATATCCTCGTTAATTTAGGACATTACTCGTTTTTGACCCTTTTTTACTAGGAAGGCCATAATGTGGCCGATTTGCATTGAATCTTAGCATGTGACAATTCGTTGGATAGGTAAACAACATAACTACGACTTCCATGGGATATTTTTGCATTCTCTTAAAATTCGGCCAAAATGGAGGTCAAGAAAATCTCCTCGTTAATTTAGGACATTACTCGTTTTCGACCCTTTTTTACTAGGAAGGCCATAAAGTGGCCGGTTTGTATTGAATCTTAGCATGTGACAATTCGTTGGATAGGTAAACAACATAACAACGACTTCCATGTGATATTTTTGCATTCTCTAAAAATTAGGCCAAAATGGAGGTTAAGAAAATCTCCTCGTTAATTTAGGACATTACTCGTTTTCGACCATGTTTTACTAGGAAGGCCATAATGTGGCCGATTTGCCTTGAATCTTAGCATGTGACAATTCGTTGGATAGGTAAACAACATAACTACGACTTGCATGGTATATTTTTGCATTCTCTAAAAATTCGGCCAAAATGGAGGTTAAGAAAATCTCCTCGTTAATTTAGGACATTACTCGTTTTCGACCATTTTTTACTAGGAAGGCCATAATGTGGCCGATTTGCATTGAATCTTAGCATGTGACAATTCGTTGGATAGGTAAACAACATAACTACGACTTCCATGGTATATTTTTGCATTCTCTAAAAATTCGGCCAAAATGGAGGTTAAGAAAATCTCCTCGTTAATTTAGGACATTACTCGCTTTCGACCCTTTTTTACTAGGAAGGCCATAATGTGGCCGATTTGCATTGAATCTTAGCATGTGACAATTCGTTGGATAGGTAAACAACATAACTACGACTTCCATGGGATATTTTTGCATTCTCTTAAAATTCGGCCAAAATGGAGGTCAAGAAAATCTTCTCGTTAATTTAGGACATTACTCGTTTTCGACCCTTTTTTACTAGGAAGGCCATAAAGTGGCCGGTTTGTATTGAATCGTAGCATGTGACAATTCGTTGGATAGGTAAACAACATAACAACGACTTCCATGTGATATTTTTGCATTCTCTAAAAATTAGGCCAAAATGGAGGTGAAGAAAATCTCCTCGTTAATTTAGGACATTACTCGTTTTCGACCATTTTTTACTAGGAATGCCATAATGTGGCCGATTTGCATTGAATCGTAGCATGTGACAATTCGTTGGATAGGTAAACAACATAACTACGACTTCCATGGTATATTTTTGCATTCTCTGAAAATTCGGCCAAAATGGAGGTTAAGAAAATCTCCTCGTTAATTTAGGACATTACTCGTTTTCGACCATTTTTTACTAGGAAGGCCATAATGTGGCCGATTTGCATTGAATCTTAGCATGTGACAATTCGTTGGATAGGTAAACAACATAACTACGACTTCCATGGGATATTTTTGCATTCTCTAAAAATTCGGCCAAAATGGAGGTCAAGAAAATCTTCTCGTTAATTTAGGACATTACTTGTTTTCGACCCTTTTTTACTAGGAAGGCCATAAAGTGGCCGGTTTGTATTGAATCGTAGCATGTGACAATTCGTTGGATAGGTAAACAACATAACAACGACTTCCATGTGATATTTTTGCATTCTCTAAAAATTAGGCCAAAATGGAGGTTAAGAAAATCTCCTCGTTAATTTAGGACATTACTCGTTTTCGACCATGTTTTACTAGGAAGGCCATAATGTGGCCGATTTGCCTTGAATCTTAGCATGTGACAATTCGTTGGATAGGTAAACAACATAACTACGACTTGCATGGTATATTTTTGCATTCTCTAAAAATTCGGCCAAAATGGAGGTTAAGAAAATCTCCTCGTTAATTTAGGACATTACTCGTTTTCGACCATTTTTTACTAGGAAGGCCATAATGTGGCCGATTTGCATTGAATCTTAGCATGTGACAATTCGTTGGATAGGTAAACAACATAACTACGACTTCCATGGTATATTTTTGCATTCTCTAAAAATTCGGCCAAAATGGAGGTTAAGAAAATCTCCTCGTTAATTTAGGACATTACTCGTTTTCGACCCTTTTTTACTAGGAAGGCCATAATGTGGCCGATTTGCATTGAATCTTAGCATGTGACAATTCGTTGGATAGGTAAACAACATAACTACGACTTCCATGGGATATTTTTGCATTCTCTTAAAATTCGGCCAAAATGGAGGTCAAGAAAATCTTCTCGTTAATTTAGGACATTACTCGTTTTCGACCCTTTTTTACTAGGAAGGCCATAAAGTGGCCGGTTTGTATTGAATCGTAGCATGTGACAATTCGTTGGATAGGTAAACAACATAACAACGACTTCCATGTGATATTTTTGCATTCTCTAAAAATTAGGCCAAAATGGAGGTTAAGAAAATCTCCTCGTTAATTTAGGACATTACTCGTTTTCGACCATTTTTTACAAGGAATGCCATAATGTGGCCGATTTGCATTGAATCGTAGCATGTGACAATTCGTTGGATAGGTAAACAACATAACTACGACTTCCATGGTATATTTTTGCATTCTCTGAAAATTCGGCCAAAATGGAGGTTAAGAAAATCTCCTCGTTAATTTAGGACATTACTCGTTTTCGACCATTTTTTACTAGGAAGGCCATAATGTGGCCGATTTGCATTGAATCTTAGCATGTGACAATTCGTTGGATAGGTAAACAACATAACTACGACTTCCATGGGATATTTTTGCATTCTCTAAAAATTCGGCCAAAATGGAGGTCAAGAAAATCTTCTCGTTAATTTAGGACATTACTTGTTTTCGACCCTTTTTTACTAGGAAGGCCATAAAGTGGCCGGTTTGTATTGAATCGTAGCATGTGACAATTCGTTGGATAGGTAAACAACATAACTACGACTTCCATGGTATATTTTTGCATTCTCTAAAAATTCGGCCAAAATGGAGGTTAAGAAAATCTCCTCGTTAATTTAGGACATTACTCGTTTTCGACCATTTTTTACTAGGAAGGCCATAATGTGGCCGATTTGCATTGAATCTTAGCATGTGACAATTCGTTGGATAGGTAAACAACATAACTACGACTTCCATGGGATATTTTTGCATTCTCTTAAAATTCGGCCAAAATGGAGGTCAAGAAAATCTTCTCGTTAATTTAGGACATTACTCGTTTTCGACCCTTTTTTACTAGGAAGGCCATAAAGTGGCCGGTTTGTATTGAATCGTAGCATGTGACAATTCGTTGGATAGGTAAACAACATAACAACGACTTCCATGTGATATTTTTGCATTCTCTAAAAATTAGGCCAAAATGGAGGTTAAGAAAATCTCCTCGTTAATTTAGGACATTACTCGTTTTCGACCATTTTTTACTAGGAAGGCCATAATGTGGCCGATTTGCATTGAATCTTAGCATGTGACAATTCGTTGGATAGGTAAACAACATAACTACGACTTCCATGGGATATTTTTGCATTCTCTTAAAATTCGGCCAAAATGGAGGTCAAGAAAATCTTCTCGTTAATTTAGGACATTACTCGTTTTCGACCCTTTTTTACTAGGAAGGCCATAAAGTGGCCGGTTTGTATTGAATCGTAGCATGTGACAATTCGTTGGATAGGTAAACAACATAACAACGACTTCCATGTGATATTTTTGCATTCTCTAAAAATTAGGCCAAAATGGAGGTTAAGAAAATCTCCTCGTTAATTTAGGACATTACTCGTTTTCGACCATTTTTTACAAGGAATGCCATAATGTGGCCGATTTGCATTGAATCGTAGCATGTGACAATTCGTTGGATAGGTAAACAACATAACTACGACTTCCATGGTATATTTTTGCATTCTCTAAAAATTCGGCCAAAATGGAGGTTAAGAAAATCTCCTCGTTAATTTAGGACATTACTCGTTTTCGACCATTTTTTACTAGGAAGGCCATAATGTGGCCGATTTGCATTGAATCTTAGCATGTGACAATTCGTTGGATAGGTAAACAACATAACTACGACTTCCATGGGATATTTTTGCATTCTCTAAAAATTCGGCCAAAATGGAGGTCAAGAAAATCTTCTCGTTAATTTAGGACATTACTTGTTTTCGACCCTTTTTTACTAGGAAGGCCATAAAGTGGCCGGTTTGTATTGAATCGTAGCATGTGACAATTCGTTGGATAGGTAAACAACATAACTACGACTTCCATGGTATATTTTTGCATTCTCTAAAAATTCGGCCAAAATGGAGGTTAAGAAAATCTCCTCGTTAATTTAGGACATTACTCGTTTTCGACCATTTTTTACTAGGAAGGCCATAATGTGGCCGATTTGCATTGAATCTTAGCATGTGACAATTCGTTCGATAGGTAAACAACATAACTACGACTTCCATGGGATATTTTTGCATTCTCTTAAAATTCGGCCAAAATGGAGGTCAAGAAAATCTTCTCGTTAATTTAGGACATTACTCGTTTTCGACCCTTTTTTACTAGGAAGGCCATAAAGTGGCCGGTTTGTATTGAATCGTAGCATGTGACAATTCGTTGGATAGGTAAACAACATAACAACGACTTCCATGTGATATTTTTGCATTCTCTAAAAATTAGGCCAAAATGGAGGTTAAGAAAATCTCCTCGTTAATTTAGGACATTACTCGTTTTCGACCATTTTTTACTAGGAAGGCCATAATGTGGCCGATTTGCATTGAATCTTAGCATGTGACAATTCGTTGGATAGGTAAACAACATAACTACGACTTCCATGGGATATTTTTGCATTCTCTAAAAATTCGGCCAAAATGGAGGTCAAGAAAATCTTCTCGTTAATTTAGGACATTACTTGTTTTCGACCCTTTTTTACTAGGAAGGCCATAAAGTGGCCGGTTTGTATTGAATCGTAGCATGTGACAATTCGTTGGATAGGTAAACAACATAACAACGACTTCCATGTGATATTTTTGCATTCTCTAAAAATTAGGCCAAAATGGAGGTTAAGAAAATCTCCTCGTTAATTTAGGACATTACTCGTTTTCGACCATGTTTTACTAGGAAGGCCATAATGTGGCCGATTTGCCTTGAATCTTAGCATGTGACAATTCGTTGGATAGGTAAACAACATAACTACGACTTGCATGGTATATTTTTGCATTCTCTAAAAATTAGGCCAAAATGGAGGTTAAGAAAATCTCCTCGTTAATTTAGGACATTACACGTTTTCGACCATTTTTTACTAGGAAGGCCATAATGTGGCCGATTTGCATTGAATCTTAGCATGTGACAATTCGTTGGATAGGTAAACAACATAACTACGACTTCCATGGTATATTTTTGCATTCTCTAAAAATTCGGCCAAAATGGAGGTTAAGAAAATCTCCTCGTTAATTTAGGACATTACTCGTTTTCGACCCTTTTTTACTAGGAAGGCCATAATGTGGCCGATTTGCATTGAATCTTAGCATGTGACAATTCGTTGGATAGGTAAACAACATAACTACGACTTCCATGGGATATTTTTGCATTCTCTTAAAATTCGGCCAAAATGGAGGTCAAGAAAATCTTCTCGTTAATTTAGGACATTACTCGTTTTCGACCCTTTTTTACTAGGAAGGCCATAAAGTGGCCGGTTTGTATTGAATCGTAGCATGTGACAATTCGTTGGATAGGTAAACAACATAACAACGACTTCCATGTGATATTTTTGCATTCTCTAAAAATTAGGCCAAAATGGAGGTTAAGAAAATCTCCTCGTTAATTTAGGACATTACTCGTTTTCGACCATTTTTTACTAGGAATGCCATAATGTGGCCGATTTGCATTGAATCGTAGCATGTGACAATTCGTAGGATAGGTAAACAACATAACTACGACTTCCATGGTATATTTTTGCATTCTCTGAAAATTCGGCCAAAATGGAGGTTAAGAAAATCTCCTCGTTAATTTAGGACATTACTCGTTTTCGACCATTTTTTACTAGGAAGGCCATAATGTGGCCGATTTGCATTGAATCTTAGCATGTGACAATTCGTTGGATAGGTAAACAACATAACTACGACTTCCATGGGATATTTTTGCATTCTCTAAAAATTCGGCCAAAATGGAGGTCAAGAAAATCTTCTCGTTAATTTAGGACATTACTTGTTTTCGACCCTTTTTTACTTGGAAGGCCATAAAGTGGCCGGTTTGTATTGAATCGTAGCATGTGACAATTCGTTGGATAGGTAAATAACATAACTACGACTTCCATGGTATATTTTTGCATTCTCTAAAAATTCGGCCAAAATGGAGGTTAAGAAAATCTCCTCGTTAATTTAGGACATTACTCGTTTTCGACCATTTTTTACTAGGAAGGCCATAATGTGGCCGATTTGCATTGAATCTTAGCATGTGACAATTCGTTCGATAGGTAAACAACATAACTACGACTTCCATGGGATATTTTTGCATTCTCTTAAAATTCGGCCAAAATGGAGGTCAAGAAAATCTTCTCGTTAATTTAGGACATTACTCGTTTTCGACCCTTTTTTACTAGGAAGGCCATAAAGTGGCCGGTTTGTATTGAATCGTAGCATGTGACAATTCGTTGGATAGGTAAACAACATAACAACGACTTCCATGTGATATTTTTGCATTCTCTAAAAATTAGGCCAAAATGGAGGTTAAGAAAATCTCCTCGTTAATTTAGGACATTACTCGTTTTCGACCATTTTTTACTAGGAAGGCCATAATGTGGCCGATTTGCATTGAATCTTAGCATGTGACAATTCGTTGGATAGGTAAACAACATAACTACGACTTCCATGGGATATTTTTGCATTCTCTAAAAATTCGGCCAAAATGGAGGTCAAGAAAATCTTCTCGTTAATTTAGGACATTACTTGTTTTCGACCCTTTTTTACTAGGAAGGCCATAAAGTGGCCGGTTTGTATTGAATCGTAGCATGTGACAATTCGTTGGATAGGTAAACAACATAACAACGACTTCCATGTGATATTTTTGCATTCTCTAAAAATTAGGCCAAAATGGAGGTTAAGAAAATCTCCTCGTTAATTTAGGACATTACTCGTTTTCGACCATGTTTTACTAGGAAGGCCATAATGTGGCCGATTTGCCTTGAATCTTAGCATGTGACAATTCGTTGGATAGGTAAACAACATAACTACGACTTGCATGGTATATTTTTGCATTCTCTAAAAATTAGGCCAAAATGGAGGTTAAGAAAATCTCCTCGTTAATTTAGGACATTACACGTTTTCGACCATTTTTTACTAGGAAGGCCATAATGTGGCCGATTTGCATTGAATCTTAGCATGTGACAATTCGTTGGATAGGTAAACAACATAACTACGACTTCCATGGTATATTTTTGCATTCTCTAAAAATTCGGCCAAAATGGAGGTTAAGAAAATCTCCTCGTTAATTTAGGACATTACTCGTTTTCGACCCTTTTTTACTAGGAAGGCCATAATGTGGCCGATTTGCATTGAATCTTAGCATGTGACAATTCGTTGGATAGGTAAACAACATAACTACGACTTCCATGGGATATTTTTGCATTCTCTTAAAATTCGGCCAAAATGGAGGTCAAGAAAATCTTCTCGTTAATTTAGGACATTACTCGTTTTCGACCCTTTTTTACTAGGAAGGCCATAAAGTGGCCGGTTTGTATTGAATCGTAGCATGTGACAATTCGTTGGATAGGTAAACAACATAACAACGACTTCCATGTGATATTTTTGCATTCTCTAAAAATTAGGCCAAAATGGAGGTTAAGAAAATCTCCTCGTTAATTTAGGACATTACTCGTTTTCGACCATTTTTTACTAGGAATGCCATAATGTGGCCGATTTGCATTGAATCGTAGCATGTGACAATTCGTAGGATAGGTAAACAACATAACTACGACTTCCATGGTATATTTTTGCATTCTCTGAAAATTCGGCCAAAATGGAGGTTAAGAAAATCTCCTCGTTAATTTAGGACATTACTCGTTTTCGACCATTTTTTACTAGGAAGGCCATAATGTGGCCGATTTGCATTGAATCTTAGCATGTGACAATTCGTTGGATAGGTAAACAACATAACTACGACTTCCATGGGATATTTTTGCATTCTCTAAAAATTCGGCCAAAATGGAGGTCAAGAAAATCTTCTCGTTAATTTAGGACATTACTTGTTTTCGACCCTTTTTTACTTGGAAGGCCATAAAGTGGCCGGTTTGTATTGAATCGTAGCATGTGACAATTCGTTGGATAGGTAAATAACATAACTACGACTTCCATGGTATATTTTTGCATTCTCTAAAAATTCGGCCAAAATGGAGGTTAAGAAAATCTCCTCGTTAATTTAGGACATTACTCGTTTTCGACCATTTTTTACTAGGAAGGCCATAATGTGGCCGATTTGCATTGAATCTTAGCATGTGACAATTCGTTGGATAGGTAAACAACATAACTACGACTTCCATGGGATATTTTTGCATTCCCTTAAAATTCGGCCAAAACGGAGGTCAAGAAAATCTCCTCGTTATTTTAGGACATTACTCGTTTTCGACCATTTTTTACTAGGAAGGCCATAATGTGGCCGATTTGCATTGAATCTTAGCATGTGACAATTCGTTGGATAGGTAAACAACATAACTACGACTTCCATGGTATATTTTTGCATTCTCTAAAAATTCGGCCAAAATGGAGGTTAAGAAAATCTCCTCGTTAATTTAGGACATTACTCGTTTTCGACCATTTTTTACTAGGAAGGCCATAATGTGGCCGATTTGCATTGAATCTTAGCATGTGACAATTCGTTGGATAGGTAAACAACATAACTACGACTTCCATGGTATATTTTTGCATTCTCTAAAAATTCGGCCAAAATGGAGGTTAAGAAAATCTCCTCGTTAATTTAGGACATTACTCGTTTTCGACCCTTTTTTACTAGGAAGGCCATAATGTGGCCGATTTGCATTGAATCTTAGCATGTGACAATTCGTTGGATAGGTAAACAACATAACTACGACTTCCATGGGATATTTTTGCATTCTCATAAAATTCGGCCAAAATGGAGGTCAAGAAAATCTTCTCGTTAATTTAGGACATTACTCGTTTTCGACCCTTTTTTACTAGGAAGGCCATAAAGTGGCCGGTTTGTATTGAATCGTAGCATGTGACAATTCGTTGGATAGGTAAACAACATAACAACGACTTCCATGTGATATTTTTGCATTCTCTAAAAATTAGGCCAAAATGGAGGTTAAGAAAATCTCCTCGTTAATTTAGGACATTACTCGTTTTCGACCATTTTTTACAAGGAATGCCATAATGTGGCCGATTTGCATTGAATCGTAGCATGTGACAATTCGTTGGATAGGTAAACAACATAACTACGACTTCCATGGTATATTTTTGCATTCTCTGAAAATTCGGCCAAAATGGAGGTTAAGAAAATCTCCTCGTTAATTTAGGACATTACTCGTTTTCGACCATTTTTTACTAGGAAGGCCATAATGTGGCCGATTTGCATTGAATCTTAGCATGTGACAATTCGTTGGATAGGTAAACAACATAACTACGACTTCCATGGGATATTTTTGCATTCTCTAAAAATTCGGCCAAAATGGAGGTCAAGAAAATCTTCTCGTTAATTTAGGACATTACTTGTTTTCGACCCTTTTTTACTAGGAAGGCCATAAAGTGGCCGGTTTGTATTGAATCGTAGCATGTGACAATTCGTTGGATAGGTAAACAACATAACTACGACTTCCATGGTATATTTTTGCATTCTCTAAAAATTCGGCCAAAATGGAGGTTAAGAAAATCTCCTCGTTAATTTAGGACATTACTCGTTTTCGACCATTTTTTACTAGGAAGGCCATAATGTGGCCGATTTGCATTGAATCTTAGCATGTGACAATTCGTTGGATATGTAAACAACATAACTACGACTTCCATGGGATATTTTTGCATTCTCTTAAAATTCGGCCAAAATGGAGGTCAAGAAAATCTTCTCGTTAATTTAGGACATTACTCGTTTTCGACCCTTTTTTACTAGGAAGGCCATAAAGTGGCCGGTTTGTATTGAATCGTAGCATGTGACAATTCGTTGGATAGGTAAACAACATAACAACGACTTCCATGTGATATTTTTGCATTCTCTAAAAATTAGGCCAAAATGGAGGTTAAGAAAATCTCCTCGTTAATTTAGGACATTACTCGTTTTCGACCATTTTTTACTAGGAAGGCCATAATGTGGCCGATTTGCATTGAATCTTAGCATGTGACAATTCGTTGGATAGGTAAACAACATAACTACGACTTCCATGGGATATTTTTGCATTCTCTAAAAATTCGGCCAAAATGGAGGTCAAGAAAATCTTCTCGTTAATTTAGGACATTACTTGTTTTCGACCCTTTTTTACTAGGAAGGCCATAAAGTGGCCGGTTTGTATTGAATCGTAGCATGTGACAATTCGTTGGATAGGTAAACAACATAACAACGACTTCCATGTGATATTTTTGCATTCTCTAAAAATTAGGCCAAAATGGAGGTTAAGAAAATCTCCTCGTTAATTTAGGACATTACTCGTTTTCGACCATGTTTTACTAGGAAGGCCATAATGTGGCCGATTTGCCTTGAATCTTAGCATGTGACAATTCGTTGGATAGGTAAACAACATAACTACGACTTGCATGGTATATTTTTGCATTCTCTAAAAATTAGGCCAAAATGGAGGTTAAGAAAATCTCCTCGTTAATTTAGGACATTACTCGTTTTCGACCATTTTTTACTAGGAAGGCCATAATGTGGCCGATTTGCATTGAATCTTAGCATGTGACAATTCGTTGGATAGGTAAACAACATAACTACGACTTCCATGGTATATTTTTGCATTCTCTAAAAATTCGGCCAAAATGGAGGTTAAGAAAATCTCCTCGTTAATTTAGGACATTACTCGTTTTCGACCCTTTTTTACTAGGAAGGCCATAATGTGGCCGATTTGCATTGAATCTTAGCATGTGACAATTCGTTGGATAGGTAAACAACATAACTACGACTTCCATGGGATATTTTTGCATTCTCTTAAAATTCGGCCAAAATGGAGGTCATGAAAATCTTCTCGTTAATTTAGGACATTACTCGTTTTCGACCCTTTTTTACTAGGAAGGCCATAAAGTGGCCGGTTTGTATTGAATCGTAGCATGTGACAATTCGTTGGATAGGTAAACAACATAACAACGACTTCCATGTGATATTTTTGCATTCTCTAAAAATTAGGCCAAAATGGAGGTTAAGAAAATCTCCTCGTTAATTTAGGACATTACTCGTTTTCGACCATTTTTTACTAGGAATGCCATAATGTGGCCGATTTGCATTGAATCGTAGCATGTGACAATTCGTTGGATAGGTAAACAACATAACTACGACTTCCATGGTATATTTTTGCATTCTCTGAAAATTCGGCCAAAATGGAGGTTAAGAAAATCTCCTCGTTAATTTAGGACATTACTCGTTTTCGACCATTTTTTACTAGGAAGGCCATAATGTGGCCGATTTGCATTGAATCTTAGCATGTGACAATTCGTTGGATAGGTAAACAACATAACTACGACTTCCATGGGATATTTTTGCATTCTCTAAAAATTCGGCCAAAATGGAGGTCAAGAAAATCTTCTCGTTAATTTAGGACATTACTTGTTTTCGACCCTTTTTTACTAGGAAGGCCATAAAGTGGCCGGTTTGTATTGAATCGTAGCATGTGACAATTCGTTGGATAGGTAAACAACATAACTACGACTTCCATGGGATATTTTTGCATTCTCTTAAAATTCGGCCAAAATGGAGGTCAAGAAAATCTTCTCGTTAATTTAGGACATTACTCGTTTTCGACCCTTTTTTACTAGGAAGGCCATAAAGTGGCCGGTTTGTATTGAATCGTAGCATGTGACAATTCGTTGGATAGGTAAACAACATAACAACGACTTCCATGTGATATTTTTGCATTCTCTAAAAATTAGGCCAAAATGGAGGTTAAGAAAATCTCCTCGTTAATTTAGGACATTACTCGTTTTCGACCATTTTTTACCAGGAAGGCCATAATGTGGCCGATTTGCATTGAATCTTAGCATGTGACAATTCGTTGGATAGGTAAACAACATAAATACGACTTCCATGGTATATTTTTGCATTCTCTAAAAATTCGGCCAAAATGGAGGTTAAGAAAATCTTCTCGTTAATTTACGACATTACTCGTTTTCGACCATTTTTTACTAGGAAGGCCATAATGTGGCCGATTTGCATTGAATCTTAGCATGTGACAATTCGTTGGATAGGTAAACAACATAACAACGACTTCCATGTGATATTTTTGCATTCTCTAAAAATTAGGCCAAAATGGAGGTTAAGAAAATCTCCTCGTTAATTTAGGACATTACTCGTTTTCGACCATGTTTTACTAGGAAGGCCATAATGTGGCCGATTTGCCTTGAATCTTAGCATGTGACAATTCGTTGGATAGGTAAACAACATAACTACGACTTGCATGGTATATTTTTGCATTCTCTAAAAATTAGGCCAAAATGGAGGTTAAGAAAATCTCCTCGTTAATTTAGGACATTACTCGTTTTCGACCATTTTTTACTAGGAAGGCCATAATGTGGCCGATTTGCATTGAATCTTAGCATGTGACAATTCGTTGGATAGGTAAACAACATAACTACGACTTCCATGGTATATTTTTGCATTCTCTAAAAATTCGGCCAAAATGGAGGTTAAGAAAATCTCCTCGTTAATTTAGGACATTACTCGTTTTCGACCCTTTTTTACTAGGAAGGCCATAATGTGGCCGATTTGCATTGAATCTTAGCATGTGACAATTCGTTGGATAGGTAAACAACATAACTACGACTTCCATGGGATATTTTTGCATTCTCTTAAAATTCGGCCAAAATGGAGGTCATGAAAATCTTCTCGTTAATTTAGGACATTACTCGTTTTCGACCCTTTTTTACTAGGAAGGCCATAAAGTGGCCGGTTTGTATTGAATCGTAGCATGTGACAATTCGTTGGATAGGTAAACAACATAACAACGACTTCCATGTGATATTTTTGCATTCTCTAAAAATTAGGCCAAAATGGAGGTTAAGAAAATCTCCTCGTTAATTTAGGACATTACTCGTTTTCGACCATTTTTTACTAGGAATGCCATAATGTGGCCGATTTGCATTGAATCGTAGCATGTGACAATTCGTTGGATAGGTAAACAACATAACTACGACTTCCATGGTATATTTTTGCATTCTCTGAAAATTCGGCCAAAATGGAGGTTAAGAAAATCTCCTCGTTAATTTAGGACATTACTCGTTTTCGACCATTTTTTACTAGGAAGGCCATAATGTGGCCGATTTGCATTGAATCTTAGCATGTGACAATTCGTTGGATAGGTAAACAACATAACTACGACTTCCATGGGATATTTTTGCATTCTCTAAAAATTCGGCCAAAATGGAGGTCAAGAAAATCTTCTCGTTAATTTAGGACATTACTTGTTTTCGACCCTTTTTTACTAGGAAGGCCATAAAGTGGCCGGTTTGTATTGAATCGTAGCATGTGACAATTCGTTGGATAGGTAAACAACATAACTACGACTTCCATGGGATATTTTTGCATTCTCTTAAAATTCGGCCAAAATGGAGGTCAAGAAAATCTTCTCGTTAATTTAGGACATTACTCGTTTTCGACCCTTTTTTACTAGGAAGGCCATAAAGTGGCCGGTTTGTATTGAATCGTAGCATGTGACAATTCGTTGGATAGGTAAACAACATAACAACGACTTCCATGTGATATTTTTGCATTCTCTAAAAATTAGGCCAAAATGGAGGTTAAGAAAATCTCCTCGTTAATTTAGGACATTACTCGTTTTCGACCATTTTTTACCAGGAAGGCCATAATGTGGCCGATTTGCATTGAATCTTAGCATGTGACAATTCGTTGGATAGGTAAACAACATAAATACGACTTCCATGGTATATTTTTGCATTCTCTAAAAATTCGGCCAAAATGGAGGTTAAGAAAATCTTCTCGTTAATTTACGACATTACTCGTTTTCGACCATTTTTTACTAGGAAGGCCATAATGTGGCCGATTTGCATTGAATCTTAGCATGTGACAATTCGTTGGATAGGTAAACAACATAACAACGACTTCCATGTGATATTTTTGCATTCTCTAAAAATTAGGCCAAAATGGAGGTTAAGAAAATCTCCTCGTTAATTTAGGACATTACTCGTTTTCGACCATGTTTTACTAGGAAGGCCATAATGTGGCCGATTTGCCTTGAATCTTAGCATGTGACAATTCGTTGGATAGGTAAACAACATAACTACGACTTGCATGGTATATTTTTGCATTCTCTAAAAATTAGGCCAAAATGGAGGTTAAGAAAATCTCCTCGTTAATTTAGGACATTACTCGTTTTCGACCATTTTTTACTAGGAAGGCCATAATGTGGCCGATTTGCATTGAATCTTAGCATGTGACAATTCGTTGGATAGGTAAACAACATAACTACGACTTCCATGGTATATTTTTGCATTCTCTAAAAATTCGGCCAAAATGGAGGTTAAGAAAATCTCCTCGTTAATTTAGGACATTACTCGTTTTCGACCCTTTTTTACTAGGAAGGCCATAATGTGGCCGATTTGCATTGAATCTTAGCATGTGACAATTCGTTGGATAGGTAAACAACATAACTACGACTTCCATGGGATATTTTTGCATTCTCTTAAAATTCGGCCAAAATGGAGGTCATGAAAATCTTCTCGTTAATTTAGGACATTACTCGTTTTCGACCCTTTTTTACTAGGAAGGCCATAAAGTGGCCGGTTTGTATTGAATCGTAGCATGTGACAATTCGTTGGATAGGTAAACAACATAACAACGACTTCCATGTGATATTTTTGCATTCTCTAAAAATTAGGCCAAAATGGAGGTTAAGAAAATCTCCTCGTTAATTTAGGACATTACTCGTTTTCGACCATTTTTTACTAGGAATGCCATAATGTGGCCGATTTGCATTGAATCGTAGCATGTGACAATTCGTTGGATAGGTAAACAACATAACTACGACTTCCATGGTATATTTTTGCATTCTCTGAAAATTCGGCCAAAATGGAGGTTAAGAAAATCTCCTCGTTAATTTAGGACATTACTCGTTTTCGACCATTTTTTACTAGGAAGGCCATAATGTGGCCGATTTGCATTGAATCTTAGCATGTGACAATTCGTTGGATAGGTAAACAACATAACTACGACTTCCATGGGATATTTTTGCATTCTCTAAAAATTCGGCCAAAATGGAGGTCAAGAAAATCTTCTCGTTAATTTAGGACATTACTTGTTTTCGACCCTTTTTTACTAGGAAGGCCATAAAGTGGCCGGTTTGTATTGAATCGTAGCATGTGACAATTCGTTGGATAGGTAAACAACATAACTACGACTTCCATGGGATATTTTTGCATTCTCTTAAAATTCGGCCAAAATGGAGGTCAAGAAAATCTTCTCGTTAATTTAGGACATTACTCGTTTTCGACCCTTTTTTACTAGGAAGGCCATAAAGTGGCCGGTTTGTATTGAATCGTAGCATGTGACAATTCGTTGGATAGGTAAACAACATAACAACGACTTCCATGTGATATTTTTGCATTCTCTAAAAATTAGGCCAAAATGGAGGTTAAGAAAATCTCCTCGTTAATTTAGGACATTACTCGTTTTCGACCATTTTTTACCAGGAAGGCCATAATGTGGCCGATTTGCATTGAATCTTAGCATGTGACAATTCGTTGGATAGGTAAAAAACATAAATACGACTTCCATGGTATATTTTTGCATTCTCTAAAAATTCGGCCAAAATGGAGGTTAAGAAAATCTTCTCGTTAATTTACGACATTACTCGTTTTCGACCATTTTTTACTAGGAAGGCCATAATGTGGCCGATTTGCATTGAATCTTAGCATGTGACAATTCGTTGGATAGGTAAACAACATAACTACGACTTCCATGGTATATTTTTGCATTCTCTAAAAATTCGGCCAAAATGGAGGTTAAGAAAATCTCCTCGTTAATTTAGGACATTACTCGTTTTCGACCCTTTTTTACTAGGAAGGCCATAATGTGGCCGATTTGCATTGAATCTTAGCATGTGACAATTCGTTGGATAGGTAAACAACATAACTACGACTTCCATGGGATATTTTTGCATTCTCTTAAAATTCGGCCAAAATGGAGGTCAAGAAAATCTTCTCGTTAATTTAGGACATTACTCGTTTTCGACCCTTTTTTACTAGGAAGGCCATAAAGTGGCCGGTTTGTATTGAATCGTAGCATGTGACAATTCGTTGGATAGGTAAACAACATAACAACGACTTCCATGTGATATTTTTGCATTCTCTAAAAATTAGGCCAAAATGGAGGTTAAGAAAATCTCCTCGTTAATTTAGGACATTACTCGTTTTCGACCATTTTTTACTAGGAATGCCATAATGTGGCCGATTTGCATTGAATCGTAGCATGTGACAATTCGTTGGATAGGTAAACAACATAACTACGACTTCCATGGTATATTTTTGCATTCTCTGAAAATTCGGCCAAAATGGAGGTTAAGAAAATCTCCTCGTTAATTTAGGACATTACTCGTTTTCGACCATTTTTTACTAGGAAGGCCATAATGTGGCCGATTTGCATTGAATCTTAGCATGTGACAATTCGTTGGATAGGTAAACAACATAACTACGACTTCCATGGGATATTTTTGCATTCTCTAAAAATTCGGCCAAAATGGAGGTCAAGAAAATCTTCTCGTTAATTTAGGACATTACTTGTTTTCGACCCTTTTTTACTTGGAAGGCCATAAAGTGGCCGGTTTGTATTGAATCGTAGCATGTGACAATTCGTTGGATAGGTAAACAACATAACTACGACTTCCATGGTATATTTTTGCATTCTCTAAAAATTCGGCCAAAATGGAGGTTAAGAAAATCTCCTCGTTAATTTAGGACATTACTCGTTTTCGACCATTTTTTACTAGGAAGGCCATAATGTGGCCGATTTGCATTGAATCTTAGCATGTGACAATTCGTTGGATAGGTAAACAACATAACTACGACTTCCATGGGATATTTTTGCATTCCCTTAAAATTCGGCCAAAATGGAGGTCAAGAAAATCTCCTCGTTATTTTAGGACATTACTCGTTTTCGACCATTTTTTACTAGGAAGGCCATAATGTGGCCGATTTGCATTGAATCTTAGCATGTGACAATTCGTTGGATAGGTAAACAACATAACTACGACTTCCATGGTATATTTTTGCATTCTCTAAAAATTCGGCCAAAATGGAGGTTAAGAAAATCTCCTCGTTAATTTAGGACATTACTCGTTTTCGACCATTTTTTACTAGGAAGGCCATAATGTGGCCGATTTGCATTGAATCTTAGCATGTGACAATTCGTTGGATAGGTAAACAACATAACTACGACTTCCATGGTATATTTTTGCATTCTCTAAAAATTCGGCCAAAATGGAGGTTAAGAAAATCTCCTCGTTAATTTAGGACATTACTCGTTTTCGACCCTTTTTTACTAGGAAGGCCATAATGTGGCCGATTTGCATTGAATCTTAGCATGTGACAATTCGTTGGATAGGTAAACAACATAACTACGACTTCCATGGGATATTTTTGCATTCTCATAAAATTCGGCCAAAATGGAGGTCAAGAAAATCTTCTCGTTAATTTAGGACATTACTCGTTTTCGACCCTTTTTTACTAGGAAGGCCATAAAGTGGCCGGTTTGTATTGAATCGTAGCATGTGACAATTCGTTGGATAGGTAAACAACATAACAACGACTTCCATGTGATATTTTTGCATTCTCTAAAAATTAGGCCAAAATGGAGGTTAAGAAAATCTCCTCGTTAATTTAGGACATTACTCGTTTTCGACCATTTTTTACAAGGAATGCCATAATGTGGCCGATTTGCATTGAATCGTAGCATGTGACAATTCGTTGGATAGGTAAACAACATAACTACGACTTCCATGGTATATTTTTGCATTCTCTGAAAATTCGGCCAAAATGGAGGTTAAGAAAATCTCCTCGTTAATTTAGGACATTACTCGTTTTCGACCATTTTTTACTAGGAAGGCCATAATGTGGCCGATTTGCATTGAATCTTAGCATGTGACAATTCGTTGGATAGGTAAACAACATAACTACGACTTCCATGGGATATTTTTGCATTCTCTAAAAATTCGGCCAAAATGGAGGTCAAGAAAATCTTCTCGTTAATTTAGGACATTACTTGTTTTCGACCCTTTTTTACTAGGAAGGCCATAAAGTGGCCGGTTTGTATTGAATCGTAGCATGTGACAATTCGTTGGATAGGTAAACAACATAACAACGACTTCCATGTGATATTTTTGCATTCTCTAAAAATTAGGCCAAAATGGAGGTTAAGAAAATCTCCTCGTTAATTTAGGACATTACTCGTTTTCGACCATTTTTTACCAGGAAGGCCATAATGTGGCCGATTTGCATTGAATCTTAGCATGTGACAATTCGTTGGATAGGTAAACAACATAAATACGACTTCCATGGTATATTTTTGCATTCTCTAAAAATTCGGCCAAAATGGAGGTTAAGAAAATCTTCTCGTTAATTTACGACATTACTCGTTTTCGACCATTTTTTACTAGGAAGGCCATAATGTGGCCGATTTGCATTGAATCTTAGCATGTGACAATTCGTTGGATAGGTAAACAACATAACTACGACTTCCATGGTATATTTTTGCATTCTCTAAAAATTCGGCCAAAATGGAGGTTAAGAAAATCTCCTCGTTAATTTAGGACATTACTCGTTTTCGACCCTTTTTTACTAGGAAGGCCATAATGTGGCCGATTTGCATTGAATCTTAGCATGTGACAATTCGTTGGATAGGTAAACAACATAACTACGACTTCCATGGGATATTTTTGCATTCTCTTAAAATTCGGCCAAAATGGAGGTCAAGAAAATCTTCTCGTTAATTTAGGACATTACTCGTTTTCGACCCTTTTTTACTAGGAAGGCCATAAAGTGGCCGGTTTGTATTGAATCGTAGCATGTGACAATTCGTTGGATAGGTAAACAACATAACAACGACTTCCATGTGATATTTTTGCATTCTCTAAAAATTAGGCCAAAATGGAGGTTAAGAAAATCTCCTCGTTAATTTAGGACATTACTCGTTTTCGACCATTTTTTACTAGGAATGCCATAATGTGGCCGATTTGCATTGAATCGTAGCATGTGACAATTCGCTGGATAGGTAAACAACATAACTACGACTTCCATGGTATATTTTTGCATTCTCTGAAAATTCGGCCAAAATGGAGGTTAAGAAAATCTCCTCGTTAATTTAGGACATTACTCGTTTTCGACCATTTTTTACTAGGAAGGCCATAATGTGGCCGATTTGCATTGAATCTTAGCATGTGACAATTCGTTGGATAGGTAAACAACATAACTACGACTTCCATGGGATATTTTTGCATTCTCTAAAAATTCGGCCAAAATGGAGGTCAAGAAAATCTTCTCGTTAATTTAGGACATTACTTGTTTTCGACCCTTTTTTACTTGGAAGGCCATAAAGTGGCCGGTTTGTATTGAATCGTAGCATGTGACAATTCGTTGGATAGGTAAACAACATAACTACGACTTCCATGGTATATTTTTGCATTCTCTAAAAATTCGGCCAAAATGGAGGTTAAGAAAATCTCCTCGTTAATTTAGGACATTACTCGTTTTCGACCATTTTTTACTAGGAAGGCCATAATGTGGCCGATTTGCATTGAATCTTAGCATGTGACAATTCGTTGGATAGGTAAACAACATAACTACGACTTCCATGGGATATTTTTGCATTCCCTTAAAATTCGGCCAAAATGGAGGTCAAGAAAATCTCCTCGTTATTTTAGGACATTACTCGTTTTCGACCATTTTTTACTAGGAAGGCCATAATGTGGCCGATTTGCATTGAATCTTAGCATGTGACAATTCGTTGGATAGGTAAACAACATAACTACGACTTCCATGGTATATTTTTGCATTCTCTAAAAATTCGGCCAAAATGGAGGTTAAGAAAATCTCCTCGTTAATTTAGGACATTACTCGTTTTCGACCATTTTTTACTAGGAAGGCCATAATGTGGCCGATTTGCATTGAATCTTAGCATGTGACAATTCGTTGGATAGGTAAACAACATAACTACGACTTCCATGGTATATTTTTGCATTCTCTAAAAATTCGGCCAAAATGGAGGTTAAGAAAATCTCCTCGTTAATTTAGGACATTACTCGTTTTCGACCCTTTTTTACTAGGAAGGCCATAATGTGGCCGATTTGCATTGAATCTTAGCATGTGACAATTCGTTGGATAGGTAAACAACATAACTACGACTTCCATGGGATATTTTTGCATTCTCATAAAATTCGGCCAAAATGGAGGTCAAGAAAATCTTCTCGTTAATTTAGGACATTACTCGTTTTCGACCCTTTTTTACTAGGAAGGCCATAAAGTGGCCGGTTTGTATTGAATCGTAGCATGTGACAATTCGTTGGATAGGTAAACAACATAACAACGACTTCCATGTGATATTTTTGCATTCTCTAAAAATTAGGCCAAAATGGAGGTTAAGAAAATCTCCTCGTTAATTTAGGACATTACTCGTTTTCGACCATTTTTTACAAGGAATGCCATAATGTGGCCGATTTGCATTGAATCGTAGCATGTGACAATTCGTTGGATAGGTAAACAACATAACTACGACTTCCATGGTATATTTTTGCATTCTCTGAAAATTCGGCCAAAATGGAGGTTAAGAAAATCTCCTCGTTAATTTAGGACATTACTCGTTTTCGACCATTTTTTACTAGGAAGGCCATAATGTGGCCGATTTGCATTGAATCTTAGCATGTGACAATTCGTTGGATAGGTAAACAACATAACTACGACTTCCATGGGATATTTTTGCATTCTCTAAAAATTCGGCCAAAATGGAGGTCAAGAAAATCTTCTCGTTAATTTAGGACATTACTTGTTTTCGACCCTTTTTTACTAGGAAGGCCATAAAGTGGCCGGTTTGTATTGAATCGTAGCATGTGACAATTTGTTGGATAGGTAAACAACATAACTACGACTTCCATGGTATATTTTTGCATTCTCTAAAAATTCGGCCAAAATGGAGGTTAAGAAAATCTCCTCGTTAATTTAGGACATTACTCGTTTTCGACCATTTTTTACTAGGAAGGCCATAATGTGGCCGATTTGCATTGAATCTTAGCATGTGACAATTCGTTGGATAGGTAAACAACATAACTACGACTTCCATGGGATATTTTTGCATTCTCTTAAAATTCGGCCAAAATGGAGGTCAAGAAAATCTTCTCGTTAATTTAGGACATTACTCGTTTTCGACCCTTTTTTACTAGGAAGGCCATAAAGTGGCCGGTTTGTATTGAATCGTAGCATGTGACAATTCGTTGGATAGGTAAACAACATAACAACGACTTCCATGTGATATTTTTGCATTCTCTAAAAATTAGGCCAAAATGGAGGTTAAGAAAATCTCCTCGTTAATTTAGGACATTACTCGTTTTCGACCATTTTTTACTAGGAAGGCCATAATGTGGCCGATTTGCATTGAATCTTAGCATGTGACAATTCGTTGGATAGGTAAACAACATAACTACGACTTCCATGGGATATTTTTGCATTCCCTTAAAATTCGGCCAAAATGGAGGTCAAGAAAATCTCCTCGTTATTTTAGGACATTACTCGTTTTCGACCATTTTTTACTAGGAAGGCCATAATGTGGCCGATTTGCATTGAATCTTAGCATGTGACAATTCGTTGGATAGGTAAACAACATAACTACGACTTCCATGGTATATTTTTGCATTCTCTAAAAATTAGGCCAAAATGGAGGTTAAGAAAATCTCCTCGTTAATTTAGGACATTACTCGTTTTCGACCATGTTTTACTAGGAAGGCCATAATGTGGCCGATTTGCCTTGAATCTTAGCATGTGACAATTCGTTGGATAGGTAAACAACATAACTACGACTTCCATGGTATATTTTTGCATTCTCTAAAAATTCGGCCAAAATGGAGGTTAAGAAAATCTCCTCGTTAATTTAGGACATTACTCGTTTTCGACCATTTTTTACTAGGAAGGCCATAATGTGGCCGATTTGCATTGAATCTTAGCATGTGACAATTCGTTGGATAGGTAAACAACATAACTACGACTTCCATGGGATATTTTTGCATTCTCTTAAAATTCGGCCAAAATGGAGGTCAAGAAAATCTTCTCGTTAATTTAGGACATTACTCGTTTTCGACCCTTTTTTACTAGGAAGGCCATAAAGTGGCCGGTTTGTATTGAATCGTAGCATGTGACAATTCGTTGGATAGGTAAACAACATAACTACGACTTCCATGGTATATTTTTGCATTCTCTGAAAATTCGGCCAAAATGGAGGTTAAGAAAATCTCCTCGTTAATTTAGGACATTACTCGTTTTCGACCATTTTTTACTAGGAAGGCCATAATGTGGCCGATTTGCATTGAATCGTAGCATGTGACAATTCGTTGGATAGGTAAACAACATAACTACGACTTCCATGGGATATTTTTGCATTCTCTAAAAATTCGGCCAAAATGGAGGTCAAGAAAATCTTCTCGTTAATTTAGGACATTACTTGTTTTCGACCCTTTTTTACTAGGAAGGCCATAAAGTGGCCGGTTTGTATTGAATCGTAGCATGTGACAATTTGTTGGATAGGTAAACAACATAACTACGACTTCCATGGTATATTTTTGCATTCTCTAAAAATTCGGCCAAAATGGAGGTTAAGAAAATCTCCTCGTTAATTTAGGACATTACTCGTTTTCGACCATTTTTTACTAGGAAGGCCATAATGTGGCCGATTTGCATTGAATCTTAGCATGTGACAATTCGTTGGATAGGTAAACAACATAACTACGACTTCCATGGGATATTTTTGCATTCTCTTAAAATTCGGCCAAAATGGAGGTCAAGAAAATCTTCTCGTTAATTTAGGACATTACTCGTTTTCGACCCTTTTTTACTAGGAAGGCCATAAAGTGGCCGGTTTGTATTGAATCGTAGCATGTGACAATTCGTTGGATAGGTAAACAACATAACAACGACTTCCATGTGATATTTTTGCATTCTCTAAAAATTAGGCCAAAATGGAGGTTAAGAAAATCTCCTCGTTAATTTAGGACATTACTCGTTTTCGACCATTTTTTACTAGGAAGGCCATAATGTGGCCGATTTGCATTGAATCTTAGCATGTGACAATTCGTTGGATAGGTAAACAACATAACTACGACTTCCATGGGATATTTTTGCATTCTCTAAAAATTCGGCCAAAATGGAGGTCAAGAAAATCTTCTCGTTAATTTAGGACATTACTTGTTTTCGACCCTTTTTTACTAGGAAGGCCATAAAGTGGCCGGTTTGTATTGAATCGTAGCATGTGACAATTCGTTGGATAGGTAAACAACATAACAACGACTTCCATGTGATATTTTTGCATTCTCTAAAAATTAGGCCAAAATGGAGGTTAAGAAAATCTCCTCGTTAATTTAGGACATTACTCGTTTTCGACCATGTTTTACTAGGAAGGCCATAATGTGGCCGATTTGCCTTGAATCTTAGCATGTGACAATTCGTTGGATAGGTAAACAACATAACTACGACTTGCATGGTATATTTTAGCATTCTCTAAAAATTAGGCCAAAATGGAGGTTAAGAAAATCTCCTCGTTAATTTAGGACATTACTCGTTTTCGACCATTTTTTACTAGGAAGGCCATAATGTGGCCGATTTGCATTGAATCTTAGCATGTGACAATTCGTTGGATAGGTAAACAACATAACTACGACTTCCATGGTATATTTTTGCATTCTCTAAAAATTCGGCCAAAATGGAGGTTAAGAAAATCTCCTCGTTAATTTAGGACATTACTCGTTTTCGACCCTTTTTTACTAGGAAGGCCATAATGTGGCCGATTTGCATTGAATCTTAGCATGTGACAATTCGTTGGATAGGTAAACAACATAACTACGACTTCCATGGGATATTTTTGCATTCTCTTAAAATTCGGCCAAAATGGAGGTCAAGAAAATCTTCTCGTTAATTTAGGACATTACTCGTTTTCGACCCTTTTTTACTAGGAAGGCCATAAAGTGGCCGGTTTGTATTGAATCGTAGCATGTGACAATTCGTTGGATAGGTAAACAACATAACAACGACTTCCATGTGATATTTTTGCATTCTCTAAAAATTAGGCCAAAATGGAGGTTAAGAAAATCTCCTCGTTAATTTAGGACATTACTCGTTTTCGACCATTTTTTACTAGGAATGCCATAATGTGGCCGATTTGCATTGAATCGTAGCATGTGACAATTCGTTGGATAGGTAAACAACATAACTACGACTTCCATGGTATATTTTTGCATTCTCTGAAAATTCGGCCAAAATGGAGGTTAAGAAAATCTCCTCGTTAATTTAGGACATTACTCGTTTTCGACCATTTTTTACTAGGAAGGCCATAATGTGGCCGATTTGCATTGAATCTTAGCATGTGACAATTCGTTGGATAGGTAAACAACATAACTACGACTTCCATGGGATATTTTTGCATTCTCTAAAAATTCGGCCAAAATGGAGGTCAAGAAAATCTTCTCGTTAATTTAGGACATTACTTGTTTTCGACCCTTTTTTACTAGGAAGGCCATAAAGTGGCCGGTTTGTATTGAATCGTAGCATGTGACAATTCGTTGGATAGGTAAACAACATAACTACGACTTCCATGGGATATTTTTGCATTCTCTTAAAATTCGGCCAAAATGGAGGTCAAGAAAATCTTCTCGTTAATTTAGGACATTACTCGTTTTCGACCCTTTTTTACTAGGAAGGCCATAAAGTGGCCGGTTTGTATTGAATCGTAGCATGTGACAATTCGTTGGATAGGTAAACAACATAACAACGACTTCCATGTGATATTTTTGCATTCTCTAAAAATTAGGCCAAAATGGAGGTTAAGAAAATCTCCTCGTTAATTTAGGACATTACTCGTTTTCGACCATTTTTTACCAGGAAGGCCATAATGTGGCCGATTTGCATTGAATCTTAGCATGTGACAATTCGTTGGATAGGTAAACAACATAAATACGACTTCCATGGTATATTTTTGCATTCTCTAAAAATTCGGCCAAAATGGAGGTTAAGAAAATCTTCTCGTTAATTTACGACATTACTCGTTTTCGACCATTTTTTACTAGGAAGGCCATAATGTGGCCGATTTGCATTGAATCTTAGCATGTGACAATTCGTTGGATAGGTAAACAACATAACTACGACTTCCATGGTATATTTTTGCATTCTCTAAAAATTCGGCCAAAATGGAGGTTAAGAAAATCTCCTCGTTAATTTAGGACATTACTCGTTTTCGACCCTTTTTTACAAGGAAGGCCATAATGTGGCCGATTTGCATTGAATCTTAGCATGTGACAATTCGTTGGATAGGTAAACAACATATCTACGACTTCCATGGGATATTTTTGCATTCTCTTAAAATTCGGCCAAAATGGAGGTCAAGAAAATCTTCTCGTTAATTTAGGACATTACTCGTTTTCGACCCTTTTTTACTAGGAAAGCCTTAAAGTGGCCGGTTTGTATTGAATCGTAGCATGTGACAATTCGTTGGATAGGTAAACAACATAACAACGACTTCCATGTGATATTTTTGCATTCTCTAAAAATTAGGCCAAAATGGAGGTTAAGAAAATCTCCTCGTTAATTTAGGACATTACTCGTTTTCGACCATTTTTTACTAGGAATGCCATAATGTGGCCGATTTGCATTGAATCTTAGCATGTGACAATTCAATGGATAGGTAAACAACATAACTACGACTTCCATGGTATATTTTTGCATTCTCTTAAAATTCGGCCAAAATGGAGGTCAAGAAAATCTTCTCGTTAATTTAGGACATTACTCGTTTTCGACCATTTTTTACTAGGAAGGCCATAATGTGGCCGATTTGCATTGAATCTTAGCATGTGACAATTCGTTGGATAGGTAAACAACATAACTACGACTTCCACGGGATATTTTTGCATTCTCTAAAAATTCGGCCAAAATGGAGGTGAAGAAAATCTTCTCGTTAATTTAGGACATTACTCGTTTTCGACCCTTTTTTACTAGGAAGGCCATAAAGTGGCCGGTTTGTATTGAATCGTAGCATGTGACAATTCGTTGGATAGGTAAACAACATAACAACGATTTCCATGTGATATTTTTGCATTCTCTAAAAATTAGGCCAAAATGGAGGTTAAGAAAATCTCCTCGTTAATTTAGGACATTACTCGTTTTCGACCCTTTTTTACTAGGAAGGCCATTTTGGCCGAATTTTTAGAGAATGCAAAAATATACCATGGAAGTCGTAGCTTTGTTGTTTACCTATCCAACAAATTGTCACATGCTAAGATTCAATACAAACCGGCCACATTATGGCCTTCCTAGTAAAAAATGGTCGAAAACGAGTAATGTCCTTAATTAACGAGGAGATTTTCTTAACCTCCATTTTGGCCGAATTTTTAGAGAATGCAAAAATATACCTTGGAAGTCGTAGCTATGTTGTTTACTTATCCAACAAATTGTCACATGCTAAGATTCAATACAAACCGGCCACATTATGGCCTTCCTAGTAAAAAATGGTATAAAACGAGTAATGTCCTAAATTAACGAGGAGATTTTCTTAACCTCCATTTTGGCCGAATTTTTAGAGAATGCAAAAATATACCATGGAAGTCGTAGCTTTGTTGTTTACCTATCCAACAAATTGTCACATGCTAAGATTCAATACAAACCGGCCACATTATGGCCTTCCTAGTAAAAAATGGTCGAAAACGAGTAATGTCCTTAATTAACGAGGAGATTTTCTTAACCTCCATTTTGGCCGAATTTTTAGAGAATGCAAAAATATACCTTGGAAGTCGTAGCTATGTTGTTTACTTATCCAACAAATTGTCACATGCTAAGATTCAATACAAACCGGCCACATTATGGCCTTCCTAGTAAAAAATGGTATAAAACGAGTAATGTCCTAAATTAACGAGGAGATTTTCTTAACCTCCATTTTGGCCGAATTTTTAGAGAATGCAAAAATATACCATGGAAGTCGTAGCTTTGTTGTTTACCTATCCAACAAATTGTCACATGCTAAGATTCAATACAAACCGGCCACATTATGGCCTTCCTAGTAAAAAATGGTCGAAAACGAGTAATGTCCTAAATTAACGAGGAGATTTTCTTAACCTCCATTTTGGCCGAATTTTTAGAGAATGCAAAAATATACCTTGGAAGTCGTAGCTATGTTGTTTACTTATCCAACAAATTGTCACATGCTAAGATTCAATACAAACCGGCCACATTATGGCCTTCCTAGTAAAAAATGGTATAAAACGAGTAATGTCTTAAATTAACGAGGAGATTTTCTTAACCTCCATTTTGGCCGAAATTTTAGAGAATGCAAAAATATCCCATGGAAGTCGTAGTTATGTTGTTTACCTATCCAACGAATTGTCACATGCTAAGATTCAATACAAACCGGCCACATTATGGCCTTCCTAGTAAAAAATGGTATAAAACGAGTAATGACCTAAATTAACGAGGAGATTTTCTTAACCTCCATTTTGGCCGAAATTTTAGAGAATGCAAAAATATCCCATGGAAGTCGTAGTTATGTTGTTTACCTATCCAACGAATTGTCACATGCTAAGATTCAATACAAATCGGCCACTTTATGGCCTTCCTAGTAAAAAAGGGTCGAAAACGAGTAATGTCCTAAATTAACGAGGAGATTTTCTTAACCTCCATTTTGGCCAAATTTTTAGAGAATGCAAAAATATACCTTGGAAGTCGTAGCTATGTTGTTTACTTATCCAACAAATTGTCACATGCTAAGATTCAATACAAACCGGCCACATTATGGCCTTCCTAGTAAAAAATGGTATAAAACGAGTAATGTCTTAAATTAACGAGGAGATTTTCTTAACCTCCATTTTGGCCGAAATTTTAGAGAATGCAAAAATATCCCATGGAAGTCGTAGTTATGTTGTTTACCTATCCAACGAATTGTCACATGCTAAGATTCAATACAAATCGGCCACTTTATGGCCTTCCTAGTAAAAAAGGGTCGAAAACGAGTAATGTCCCCTCCATTTTGGCCGAAATTTTAGAGAATGCAAAAAGATCCCATGGAAGTCATAGTTATGTTGTTTACCTATCCAACGAATTGTCACATGCTAAGATTCAATACAAATCCGCCACTTTATGGCCTTCCTAGTAAAAAAGGGTCGAAAACGAGTAATGTCCTAAATTAACGAGGAGATTTTCTTAACCTCCATTTTGGCCGTATTTTTAGAGAATGCAAAAATATCACATGGAAGTCGTAGTTATGTTGTTTACCTATCCAACGAATTGTCACATGCTAAGATTCAATACAAATCGGCCACTTTATGGCCTTGCTAGTAAAAAAGGGTCGACAACGAGTAATGTCCTAAATTAACGAGGAGATTTTCTTAACCTCCATTTTGGCCGAATTTTTAGAGAATGCAAAAATATACCATGGAAGTCGTAGCTTTGTTGTTTACCTATCCAACAAATTGTCACATGCTAAGATTCAATACAAACCGGCCACATTATGGCCTTCCTAGTAAAAAATGGTATAAAACGAGTAATGTCCTAAATTAACGAGGAGATTTTCTTAACCTCCATTTTGGCCGAATTTTTAGAGAATGCAAAAATATACCATGGAAGTCGTAGCTTTGTTGTTTACCTATCCAACAAATTGTCACATGCTAAGATTCAATAAAAACCGGCCACATTATGGCCTTCCTAGTAAAAAATGGTCGAAAACGAGTAATGTCCTAAATTAACGAGGAGATTTTCTTAACCTCCATTTTGGCCGAATTTTTAGAGAATGCAAAAATATACCTTGGAAGTCGTAGCTATGTTGTTTACTTATCCAACAAATTGTCACATGCTAAGATTCAATACAAACCGGCCACATTATGGCCTTCCTAGTAAAAAATGGTATAAAACGAGTAATGACCTAAATTAACGAGGAGATTTTCTTAACCTCCATTTTGGCCGAAATTTTAGAGAATGCAAAAATATCCCATGGAAGTCGTAGTTATGTTGTTTACCTATCCAACGAATTGTCACATGCTAAGATTCAATACAAATCGGCCACTTTATGGCCTTCCTAGTAAAAAAGGGTCGAAAACGAGTAATGTCCTAAATTAACGAGGAGATTTTCTTAACCTCCATTTTGGCCAAATTTTTAGAGAATGCAAAAATATACCTTGGAAGTCGTAGCTATGTTGTTTACTTATCCAACAAATTGTCACATGCTAAGAATCAATACAAACCGGCCACATTATGGCCTTCCTAGTAAAAAATGGTATAAAACGAGTAATGTCTTAAATTAACGAGGAGATTTTCTTAACCTCCATTTTGACCGAAATTTTAGAGAATGCAAAAATATCCCATGGAAGTCGTAGTTATGTTGTTTACCTATCCAACGAATTGTCACATGCTAAGATTCAATACAAATCGGCCACTTTATGGCCTTCCTAGTAAAAAAGGGTCGAAAACGAGTAATGTCCCCTCCATTTTGGCCGAAATTTTAGAGAATGCAAAAAGATCCCATGGAAGTCATAGTTATGTTGTTTACCTATCCAACGAATTGTCACATGCTAAGATTCAATACAAATCCGCCACTTTATGGCCTTCCTAGTAAAAAAGGGACGAAAACGAGTAATGTCCTAAATTAACGAGGAGATTTTCTTAACCTCCATTTTGGCCGTATTTTTAGAGAATGCAAAAATATCACATGGAAGTCGTAGTTATGTTGTTTACCTATCCAACGAATTGTCACATGCTAAGATTCAATACAAATCGGCCACTTTATGGCCTTGCTAGTAAAAAAGGGTCGACAACGAGTAATGTCCTAAATTAACGAGGAGATTTTCTTAACCTCCATTTTGGCCGAATTTTTAGAGAATGCAAAAATATACCATGGAAGTCGTAGCTTTGTTGTTTACCTATCCAACAAATTGTCACATGCTAAGATTCAATACAAACCGGCCACATTATGGCCTTCCTAGTAAAAAATGGTCGAAAACGAGTAATGTCCTTAATTAACGAGGAGATTTTCTTAACCTCCATTTTGGCCGAATTTTTAGAGAATGCAAAAATATACCTTGGAAGTCGTAGCTATGTTGTTTACTTATCCAACAAATTGTCACATGCTAAGATTCAATACAAACCGGCCACATTATGGCCTTCCTAGTAAAAAATGGTATAAAACGAGTAATGTCCTAAATTAACGAGGAGATTTTCTTAACCTCCATTTTGGCCGAATTTTTAGAGAATGCAAAAATATACCATGGAAGTCGTAGCTTTGTTGTTTACCTATCCAACAAATTGTCACATGCTAAGATTCAATACAAACCGGCCACATTATGGCCTTCCTAGTAAAAAATGGTCGAAAACGAGTAATGTCCTAAATTAACGAGGAGATTTTCTTAACCTCCATTTTGGCCGAATTTTTAGAGAATGCAAAAATATACCTTGGAAGTCGTAGCTATGTTGTTTACTTATCCAACAAATTGTCACATGCTAAGATTCAATACAAACCGGCCACATTATGGCCTTCCTAGTAAAAAATGGTATAAAACGAGTAATGTCCTAAATTAACGAGGAGATTTTCTTAACCTCCATTTTGGCCGAAATTTTAGAGAATGCAAAAATATCCCATGGAAGTCGTAGTTATGTTGTTTACCTATCCAACGAATTGTCACATGCTAAGATTCAATACAAATCGGCCACTTTATGGCCTTCCTAGTAAAAAAGGGTCGAAAACGAGTAATGTCCTAAATTAACGAGGAGATTTTCTTAACCTCCATTTTGGCCAAATTTTTAGAGAATGCAAAAATATACCTTGGAAGTCGTAGCTATGTTGTTTACTTATCCAACAAATTGTCACATGCTAAGATTCAATACAAACCGGCCACATTATGGCCTTCCTAGTAAAAAATGGTATAAAACGAGTAATGTCGTAAATTAACGAGGAGATTTTCTTAACCTCCATTTTGGCCGAAATTTTAGAGAATGCAAAAATATCCCATGGAAGTCGTAGTTATGTTGTTTACCTATCCAACGAATTGTCACATGCTAAGATTCAATACAAATCGGCCACTTTATGGCCTTCCTAGTAAAAAAGGGTCGAAAACGAGTAATGTCCCCTCCATTTTGGCCGAAATTTTAGAGAATGCAAAAAGATCCCATGGAAGTCATAGTTATGTTGTTTACCTATCCAACGAATTGTCACATGCTAAGATTCAATACAAATCGGCCACTTTATGGCCTTCCTAGTAAAAAAGGGTCGAAAACGAGTAATGTCCTAAATTAACGAGGAGATTTTCTTAACCTCCATTTTGGCCAAATTTTTAGAGAATGCAAAAATATACCATGGAAGTCGTAGCTATGTTGTTTACTTATCCAACAAATTGTCACATGCTAAGATTCAATACAAACCGGCCACATTATGGCCTTCCTAGTAAAAAATGGTATAAAACGAGTAATGTCCAAAATTAACGAGGAGATTTTCTTAACCTCCATTTTGGCCGAAATTTTAGAGAATGCAAAAATATCCCATGGAAGTCATAGTTATGTTGTTTACCTATCCAACGAATTGTCACATGCTAAGATTCAATACAAATCGGCCACTTTATGGCCTTCCTAGTAAAAAAGGGACGAAAACGAGTAATGTCCTAAATTAACGAGGAGATTTTGTTAACCTCCATTTTGGCCGAATTTTTAGAGAATGCAAAAATATCACATGGAAGTCATAGTTATGTTGTTTACCTATCCAACGAATTGTCACATGCTAAGATTCAATACAAATCGGCCACTTTATGGCCTTGCTAGTAAAAAAGGGTCGACAACGAGTAATGTCCTAAATTAACGAGGAGATTTTCTTAACCTCCATGTTGGCCAAATTTTTAGAGAATGCAAAAATATCCCATGGAAGTCGTAGTTATGTTGTTTACCTATCCAACGAATTGTCACATGCTAAGATTCAATGCAAATCGGCCACGTTATGGCCTTCCTAGTAAAAAAGGGTCGAAAACGAGTAATGTCCTAAATTAACGAGGAGATTTTCTTAACCTCCATTTTGGCCGAATTTTTAGAGAATGCAAAAATATACCTTGGAAGTCGTAGCTATGTTGTTTACTTATCCAACAAATTGTCACATGCTAAGATTCAATACAAACCGGCCACATTATGGCCTTCCTAGTAAAAAATGGTATAAAACGAGTAATGTCCTAAATTAACAAGGAGATTTTCTTAACCTCCATTTTGGCCGAATTTTTAGAGAATGCAAAAATATACCATGGAAGTCGTAGCTTTGTTGTTTACCTATCCAACAAATTGTCACATGCTAAGATTCAATACAAACCGGCCACATTATGGCCTTCCTAGTAAAAAATGGTCGAAAACGAGTAATGTCCTAAATTAACGAGGAGATTTTCTTAACCTCCATTTTGGCCGAATTTTTAGAGAATGCAAAAATATACCTTAGAAGTCGTAGCTATGTTGTTTACTTATCCAACAAATTGTCACATGCTAAGATTCAATACAAACCGGCCACATTATGGCCTTCCTAGTAAAAAATGGTATAAAACGAGTAATGACCTAAATTAACGAGGAGATTTTCTTAACCTCCATTTTGGCCGAAATTTTAGAGAATGCAAAAATATCCCATGGAAGTCGTAGTTATGTTGTTTACCTATCCAACGAATTGTCACATGCTAAGATTCAATACAAATCGGCCACTTTATGGCCTTCCTAGTAAAAAAGGGTCGAAAACGAGTAATGTCCTAAATTAACGAGGAGATTTTCTTAACCTCCATTTTGGCCAAATTTTTAGAGAATGCAAAAATATACCTTGGAAGTCGTAGCTATGTTGTTTACTTATCCAACAAATTGTCACATGCTAAGATTCAATACAAACCGGCCACATTATGGCCTTCCTAGTAAAAAATGGTATAAAACGAGTAATGTCTTAAATTAACGAGGAGATTTTCTTAACCTCCATTTTGGCCGAAATTTTAGAGAATGCAAAAATATCCCATGGAAGTCGTAGTTATGTTGTTTACCTATCCAACGAATTGTCACATGCTAAGATTCAATACAAACCGGCCACATTATGGCCTTCCTAGTAAAAAATGGTATAAAACGAGTAATGACCTAAATTAACGAGGAGATTTTCTTAACCTCCATTTTGGCCGAAATTTTAGAGAATGCAAAAATATCCCATGGAAGTCGTAGTTATGTTGTTTACCTATCCAACGAATTGTCAGATGCTAAGATTCAATACAAATCGGCCACTTTATGGCCTTCCTAGTAAAAAAGGGTCGAAAACGAGTAATGTCCTAAATTAACGAGGAGATTTTCTTAACTTCCATTTTGGCCAAATTTTTAGAGAATGCAAAAATATACCTTGGAAGTCGTAGCTATGTTGTTTACTTATCCAACAAATTGTCACATGCTAAGATTCAATACAAACCGGCCACATTATGGCCTTCCTAGTAAAAAATGGTATAAAACGAGTAATGTCTTAAATTAACGAGGAGATTTTCTTAACCTCCATTTTGGCCGAAATTTTAGAGAATGCAAAAATATCCCATGGAAGTCGTAGTTATGTTGTTTACCTATCCAACGAATTGTCACATGCTAAGATTCAATACAAATCGGCCACTTTATGGCCTTCCTAGTAAAAAAGGGTCGAAATCGAGTAATGTCCCCTCCATTTTGGCCGAAATTTTAGAGAATGCAAAAAGATCCCATGGAAGTCATAGTTATGTTGTTTACCTATCCAACGAATTGTCACATGCTAAGATTCAATACAAATCCGCCACTTTATGGCCTTCCTAGTAAAAAAGGGACGAAAACGAGTAATGTCCTAAATTAACGAGGAG